>NC_142435.1:104502500-105884500 GCF_059453495.1 Arachis ipaensis | reverse complement strand
CTAAGTCATCTTCTAACAAGCAGAGGAAAGTCAAATGAACTATATCAATCCAAGTCCATAAGTCCTAGCTATTCACTAATTGAATTAATGAGAGCTAGAGTCAATGGCTACCAACTATCAATCACTTGGACATTAGCACTCAAGAATTCCTAAGTTACCTTCCCAAGTCAAGAACATAAGATCCTACTCTAACATCCTCTCAAGCATTTTGACAAACACTTGGAAGGTACAAAAGAAAAGCATAGTAAATTGACAACAAGAATGAAATCTAACAATAATTATTGCAAGGAATTAACAACAACAATCTAAAAGAACATTATTGACATGAATTACCTCAAATTGAATCGAAAAGAAATAGAAGAAACAAGAGTAGGCCAACAACAAGGTATAGAAACAATAGTAGAAGAAATTACAACAAAAAAATAGAAGAACAAGATGTAACAACAAAGAATTGAAAGATAGAAGTAGATGAAAGCATGAATTAAATCCTAGATCTAAGATCATTGACCTAAACCTAATCCTAATCCTAGAGAGAAGTGAGAGCTTCTCTCTCTAAAACTAACTAAAAGCATTAACTAAACTAAAACTATGTGTAGAATGATGGAATCCCCCCTTTGCTCTTTAATCCTTGGTCCTTTTAAGTGTTTTGGCGCCAAAATTGGTTTAGATTGGGCCCCACAGCTTCTCAGAATTCGCTAGGCACGTTTTCACTTAAAAATCACGTACGGGCATCGACGCGTACACGTACAGCACGCTTGCGCGTCCCTTGAAGTTTTGCGATCCACGCGTGCGCGTACATCACGCGTGCACGTCCATGAGCTCATCCAATTCTTTGGCTTTTCCATGTGTTCTCCACTTTGTATGCTTTTCTCTTCACTCCTTTGATCCATTCCTAGCCTTTTCAACCTGAAATCACTTAACAAACTATCAAGGCATCTAGTGGAATCAAAGGTGAGTCAAAATTAGCTAATTCAAGGTCTAAAGTCATGTTTTCACACCTAAGCGCAAATTAAGGGAGAATCACAAAAACTATTGTATTTCATTGTATAAATGTGAGAAAAGGTTGATAAAATGCTCTAAATTCAACACATGATAAATCCTACAAACGGGGTTTATCAACCTCCCCACACTTACACCATAGCATGTCCTCATGCTATACCAAGAATGAAGTAAGGGATATGACATTTATTCAATGGAACTAAGCAACATGCAAACTATCTAAATGAAACTACCTACATGAATGCAAATGCTTGGTCAGAATAAATCAACTTCCAAGAGATATATGCAAGCACAAGGGCTAAAGGAATAGGAATCAAATCCAACCCACAATTGTATTGAATTATCAAAAGGGATTTACAAACTTGCATGAATAAGAATGATTATGGCGAAAACATGTGATTGAGCAATCGAACCCTCACCAGATGTGTATCCGCTCTAGTCACTCAAGTGTTTAGGGGTTGATTCACTCAATTCTCCCCCCCCCCAATCATGCTTTCCAAAATTTGTTCTTCATCTAACAATCAACAATTATTCCATGCATGCATACAATTATCATGAGGTCTTTCTCAAAGGTTGTAATGGGGTTAGGGTCAAGGTAAGGTCATTTATGGTTAAGTGGACTAGAATTTGAACCTTTGATTAGCCTAGACTTCCCCACCTAACCTATGATAACCTATACAATTAAGTTCTAATCCTAACTACCAATTCTTCACTTTTTTCACATACTCATGCATTTTCTTTTCATTTTACAACACTTATGCATTGATCCTTATTGCACTTTACTTTGGGGCATTTTGTCCCCTTTTTATTTCTTTCTTTTCTTCTTTTCTTTCTTTCTTTTTCTATAATTTTTTCTTTTCTTTTCCATAGATTTTTTTCTTTTTTCTTTTGTTTTTCTCATTTTTCTTTCTTTCCAAGAGCATCAATGCACAAGGGTTAACATTTGATTAATACATGAACATGTACCAAATTCCCAAATATAAAAATACAAAGCACCCTTCTATCCCCACCAATATTCCCAATTCTCCCCAAACCTGAATAGTAAACACTCTCACTAGCCTAAGCTAATCAAAGATCCAAATAAGGGACTTTTATTATTTTTCACCTTGGGCTTGTAATGTGCTAAAATAAGGAACAATTGGGTTAAGCATAGGCTCAAAATTGACTAACAATGAAAGGTCGAAGGTAGGCTATTTGGGTAAGTGAGCTAATGAAACAATGGTCTCAATCATATAAGTGCATGAATATAAGGAATAATGGACATATAGAATTAAGCAAACCAAGGATCACAATTATAGAAAGAGAACAATTCACACAGGAAGAAAAATAAGTGGTTATAAGATGTAACCACATCATTAGGCTCAACTCTCACAAGCTTGTGTCCTTAGCTCAAAACATGCTTCACAAGATATATATGATTCAAGCAAGTTCTACAAAAATTTTCAATCAATTGGGGTGGTTCCTTATAGGTAAATTCTTTGGTAAATTTATTGTTTTGACTAAGCTTATTCTAAATGCAATGTTGTGATTTAGAATTATTAAAATTTCCTTGGTTTATCCCTTCTTTTTCCAAATCAAACCAAATTTCTTATGTAAAAAGGATAAACCTAGGTTTTCAATAAATCCAAAATGTTTTTCTAATCACAACCAAAATGCTAAAACAACTACATATATATATATATATATATATTATCAACTACAAATGCAAATCCAACTAAAAACATAAAAAAAATGTCTAAACCATGGAGCAAAATGCAACAAACTAAAATAAAAGTATCGAAATAACAACTATATATAATAATCCAAAAGGTGCAGTAAAAATAAAGTGCAAAGTACTAAAAATAACAAGATAAGTGATAAATGTCCGAACTCATCACCCAAAATGGCATCTCCACCGACGGCGACGACGGTGACCTCCCCACACTTAGAATGGAGCATCGTCCGCGATGCTACTGCTCGGGCTCATGGTGAGGGTCAACTGTCGTATCTGGCTGCTGGGGCTGAGGCTGTGGCTCCTCTGGGGGCTGCTGCACCTCCGGGGTGGCCTGTGTCTGCGGTGGGGCCTCCTGCTGAGCCTGCTCTGCCTCTTGCTCCTCCTCCTCCTCCTCTGAAGAAGAATCGGCAATAGGGGGAACCTCGACGTCCAGTGCGATGAACATCTGATCCACTCTATCGAGATGTCGCATGATGCAGCGCTCACTGTGCTCCATGAAGCGGAACAGACGTTGTACTAACAGATAGGTCGGCTGGGGTGCTGGTGGTGGTAGCGGTGCTGCTGGTGCTGATGGACCTGCTGCGGCTATGGAAGAGGAAGCGCCAGGTGCACTGCTGCTCTGGCTCTAGAGTGGCGCCGGGATTGGGGTTTCTCATGCACCCATGTCCCCCACGGAATCACTTCCTCCTTTCCGTGGTCGGGGGGTGGTGTCTCATCATCTGCTTCCCATGGGGCGCCGGCCAGCTGAATCATCTCGGTGACCAAAGTGGGAAATAGAAGTATGCCAAAGACATGTGCTCGCCACATGTATCTCCTGATCAACCGGGGGAAGTAAACCTCCTTCCCCTCCATAACACATCCGATCAGGACGAGCATGTCCACCAGAATCTCGGTAAAGTGGGTGGTCGGCATGACGTAATGGGCAAAGATCTGCTGCCACATCCTGGCCTCCCTCGAAAGATAAGTAAACGGCATCCCCTTGGACTTCTTATTGTTAGCGTCCATTACCCAAGGGGCATCCGAGGTGGCAATAACATCCCTCAGAGCATCATAATCAAAGGTCATTCAATGTATAGCCACTTCTGCCTGCTCAATGGCATCTGTAGTACAGGTCCTAGGCAGACAGCGGAGTCTATCCTGAATAGCCGCATCTGTAACCAATATCTGACCGCCACGCAGGTGAACTGAATCAAGGGTGTGTCTGAAGAAGTTACAGTAAAATTCCTTCACCTATGATGAATTTATCCTACCTAGCTCCCTATCAATAAAGTCTAGACCCATCTCCTGAATACTTGTCGTAATGGCTCGTCTCACATCAGTTGGGAGGGCCAGTTTCCTCTCTATATTCAGATTCTTTTTCCGGTATGTCGGAAAGTGGAGCTCGCAGTATAGGTTAGGGAACCTATACGCTTCTGTAGGCGGCAGCTGCTGATTAGCTTTGTCCTCATTATTAAGAGGGTTCTTGGCATAGTCATAGTAAGGAGAAAGAGTGGAGGGTTGAGGTTTCTTGTGCTTCCTTGAAGTAACGTTAGATTTTCCTCTATCGGCCATCCTGAAAAAGATATATACAGAATATAAACAATTAAGCCATGTAGAGGGAAACAAAGCAAGGCATTAGCATATACAAAAGGCAAGATGATGACTTATTCATGAAGTGAGTAAAAAAGAATGAAAACTTGGAATGCAAGCAAAAAAATGCATAATTTAATCCAAAATGCAACCAAGAAATCATACAATGAGAACAAAATGCTTGTGTGTTAAGCAACCATAGTTATCATGCCCACAAGAATATAAGTGTGAGTGAGAAAACTAAAAAAAAGTTAAAATCTTAACAAGGTCAAAAGTTAGAAAACTAAGTCATATATTAGTGGCATGACAATGACTGGGCTTAACCAAGAGAAGCTCAAATGAGTATATAAAGAACAAGCATGCCCACAATCATGAGGATGATGCAGTCATTGATGATGAAATATGAGTTTGCATAAAAAGCATATAATAGAAAGCGGTTCATCAACAATGCCATGGTCACCAAGTTTGGAATAATTGGTGTGCAAAAATTAAAATGCATTTTGTGTGACTAATGCAAGTTGAAAATCATGTTGAATAAAAAGTGTCACACAAGTGGAATACACCAAATATCACCAGGGAATGAACCTTAATAAAAAAGGCAGAGGGTTAGGTCAACTGACAAAACCATAGAGGTCTTGAAGCATTTGAACAAAACTGGCACCAGGGAAAACATAACAAGGTTCATGTTGACAAAGAGAACCAAGGTCCTAATTGACACAGCAATCTGTCAAATAGTTCCTTGGCCCAATCAATTGTCAATTACAGAAACAAGAGAACGGGAATGTAACTGGAAATGCTGGCCAATTCAGCATATGAATCAAACTTGGCATAGGCTAAAATAGGTCTAACAATCAAGAGATGCCAAATCCCTTCACAGCTACAAGTAACACCAGGCAGTTTGCAAAAATTTTGGGCATCATTTTGGTAGGAATTTGGACGTTCCCGGATAACAAATAGCAGCGAAAATCACATATGAATCCAAAATTTGCAACAAGTATGAAAAGAACAAGGACTGCATATGTGCAGGCAGCATCAAACACAATCATACAAGTACAGTTCAGCAAGGCAGCAGGTAAAAGTAGCGTAGCAGTAACATGAATGTACAGAGCATCACCAATCAGTAACCAGGCAATTTACATTCAAAGAGTAAACAAGAACAGAGCAATTATCAGGCCTAAGATCTTCTAACCACAACCTAACTACCTAACAACATACATCTCTATCAAACCTAACAAGCAGAATCAAATGAACTAAACTAACTAAAATTAACAACAAAATTAATAAAAGACAGTAAAGGAATAGTGCAGAGGGCAGGGGAGGATGGAGAACCTGGAATGGTAGCAAAGACATAATGGGGGACTGGGAAATGGAAGGGGACGAAGATAGTAGTGCCACCCAGAAATGGTGGCTCACGGCGGGTCTTATGGTGGCACAGGCAGGGGTGCCGAACAGACGCGTGAATACAGGGTAGAGGTTCAGTAAGGGAGAGGGATGGAATGGTTGAGGAAGAGAGAAGGGTTATGGTGATGGTAGCAGGGGGTGATGGTTGGCTCGCCGGCGGTGGGTCGCCGAACGGGGAGCAGAGTAGGAGGAGTGGGAGAGAGGGAAGTGAAAAGAAGGAAGGGAAGTAGAAAGGGAAGGAGAAAATAGGGCGGCCGGCGGTGACGATGAGTTGTCGGACGGCGGTCGGAGAAGGTGGTCTGCAACCTGAGAGGCAGTGGTTATGGAGGGTGAGTGAGAAAAAGGAAGGGGAAAATGGAACATTGGAGGTGAAGGGTTGCGCGAGGGCTTCCGCGTCGTTGGGGTTAATGATTTTTGAATCCACGCGTACGCGTCCTGTGCGCATCCGCATAGGTGGGCGAGAAAGGAATAGACGCGGAGGCGTCATCGGCGCTTGAGCGTGGATGAGGGGATTGTGCGTCGACGCGGATGCGTATGGTTGGGCCAGACGCACAGTGTTGGCCCAGAGTTAGCACAACTCTCGGGTCATATGTATGGGAACTGAGTCAGCGCATCGATGGGTACGCGACATGTACGCGTACGCGTGCATTCTCTTGTACCTCAAGCCTAATGTTTGCACGACGTTGGCCCAAC
This sequence comes from Arachis ipaensis, assembly GCF_059453495.1. Taxonomy (NCBI): domain Eukaryota; kingdom Viridiplantae; phylum Streptophyta; class Magnoliopsida; order Fabales; family Fabaceae; genus Arachis; species Arachis ipaensis. The sequence goes on along the minus strand of NC_142435.1, from coordinate 105,878,124 downwards.
TCTCTGGAATTATGTATGGGATCTACGTTCACTCATCGACGCGTACGCATACAGCGTGCGTACGCATCCCTGCTCCCCTTTTTTTTTACAACTCAAAACCAACCAAAAATGTAAATTCACAAAAATATTTTTGGTTTTCAAAGGGTTTTCAAGTACAAACAAGGAAAACTTGCATCACACGCAACTAGTACCCAAATTATTAAAGCAACTATATGAAGAGGGAACTACCTACAATGACAACTCAAATCACTTATTAATCATACTACAAGAGAGAATGGAAAGAGTTTACCATGGTGGGGTGTCTCCCACCTAGCACTTTTAGTTTGAGTCCTTAAGTTGGACATTTGGGAAGCTCTTTGTTATGGTGGCTTGTGCTTGTGCTCATCCTTGAATCTCCACGGATCTTTGCCCCTCAAATGGTTGACAGAAATTCCAACCATCTTCACCAAGCTTGGGTGAGGTTCAACCCAAGATATGAGTTCCCAAAGTTGGTCCTTAAAGTACGATCTGGGGTCCCATATCTTATTTTCGCACCTGTCTTCAAGTTAATTGTCATGGGCCTTCCTTCTGGGTGGTTGACACATAGAATTCTCTTTAGGACACCAAATTCTCTTCCTAAACCCACACAAGGTTGCATTCCTCCAGTCATGGTCCCTATGCCTTAAAGCTTTGACCCTAATGAGCCCAATACCAAAATTCCGACCACTACACAACTCCCTTTTACTATCAACTCCGCAAAGAGCTCTAAGTTACCCATCCGTTTCAATTAACCCATATTCAAGTGAGAAAATGAAGCTTAAGGATAAGAATTTTACCTACTTGAATGTTTATTATTTAGCACCCACCATGTCTCAAGACCATCAACGGTTGGATAGCAATCTCATCTACCGTGTCATCCTCCCGTTGATACAATCCATCCCATCCGTCAGCATCTCTGTCCTACAAGGTGCAGTTAGGGTTTCAAGTATTGCAAGCCGTTCGTCTCCATCAATGACACGCATCTGTATGGCAAATACGGTGGTGTTTTACTTATTGCAGTGGCACAAGACGGTAACAGCATAACCTTTTTGTAGCCTTTGCAATTGTTGAGCCTGAGACGACGGAGTCGTGGTCTTTCTTCCTTACCAATCTGAGGCGACACATCACTACACAGGAAGGTTTATTGATTATTTTTGACAGATCCTAGGCGATCAAGGCTGCATTGAGAGCTGATGATAGTGGTTGGCATCCTCCTAGAGCATTTCATGCTTACTGTCTCTGGCACATGGCAGAGAACTTTATGTCTCATTTCAAGTCTATTAAGGAAAAGTGATATCTCATAAATACTGCTTATAGTCCAAGCAAGGTTGGGTACTAGTGGTACATGAATGCATTGAAGGTTTTGTTGCGGGAGATGGCAGACTAGGCTGTAGGTTCAACAAAGAGATCTGGCTACAACATTGCGATAATGGCCGTCGGTTTGGGCATATGACGACGAAATAATGATGTCATCGGTAGTGATCACCTGGGAAATATAGCCGATGTCTGGTGCCACATGGTGGAGGCGATGCCTGTCGCTGTGGTCTACTAAGACGTGGGTCTGTAGGAGGCTGTGGTTGACGAGAGGCATCCTGTGGCTGATGAGTCGGCTGTGATGGGAGCGGATGATGTAGGATACTGTAACTCTCTGAGTAGGTCACTGGCTGATACTGAGGTAGTTAAGGTGGAGCAACAGGTGGTGCAGACATCGGTTAGGATGCCATCATCAATAGGCCGTAATCCACCGAAGGCGGTATTGCATACTGAGCATCGGGTCAGAAGTGTGAGATGTATGAAGTGCTAGAACCCGGAGAAATATATGGAACCTAAAGTCCCAAATAGTGGTGGACATAGGGGCAGACAAATGTTGTTGTGGCTGACCCATGCTCTGCTCCCTACCTGTGTAGAACTGCTTCGTACTTATGCAGAACTGCTCCGCAATGCGCTGCATGGTGGCTTGGTCGGTGGTATGAATATGGAAAGCCTCCTCGATGTCTATCTCATCGTACCGTCAATGCCTCCTAATGACTATTGGCCGCACAGAGGTCATGCCAAGCAGGGGGGCAACATCCCAATTATCCCAAAAATCCTGCGACCCTAACCCTGAAGGCGGGTGTGGTGGTGGAGAAAGGGATGGTGGTGGTGGTAGAGGAGGTGGTGAGTCACCGTGGTCATCTGGGATATCACCGTACTCCTCCTGTTGGTGATAATCTACCTCCTCCTCAGACTCCCAGCAAGGCCTAACTCTGTCCCTCCGGCCTCCTGCAGCTCCTCCTTACTCTCTGACACTACTCTCTCTCTTGGTAGGCCTCTGGGTGTCCGCCCAAATCTCCCTAGCCTATTGAAAATAGTCAGGGACATCCCATAGAAGGTCTAGGATGTCCCTTGGCTGGCTGGTAGAAGGCTACATGTCTCCTGGTAAGTCCAATAGTCTGGGATCATCATGCACATCCTACCCCGACAAGTGTCTAACTTGGCAAGCCAGCCGATACCAATCCCAATACTCTCGCGTCGGCCGATAGTTTAAGCACAGCTGAATGGTTATCCAGTATCCCTCCTGAAACCAAGCCCTCTGATGATCGTATCACTCACGAAGCTTGGTAGGCCACCAAACGTCCTCACCCACACCTGTGGTAGTCAGGAACTTGTCAACGTTGACCAGGTCCCCTGGCATTGGCTTCTCACCATTGAACAGGCACTTCACCCGGTCAGTATGTGATGATTGGACTTTTGACAGTTTAGAATTTCACAAATGGAGTCTCGTTGCAATATAGTTTCTAAACCAACACTAATTCTTTCATACAAAAATTTATTTGTCACAAGTAACAAAACCCTAAATTTATAAACCGAAGTATTGAACCTCGGGTCATTCTCCCTAGGAATTGTAACAAAGTGTCTTGTTATTGGTTATGAGTTATATTTGGGGTTTTTGGATGAGAAACATGAAAAGTAAATGACAAGGAAATTCAAATAACAACTAAAAGGGTCTTGGCAAAGGTTGGTGGTCAAGGATCTCTATCCTTATCACTAACCACAACATGAGAATTGGAAAGGATCAATCCCACTAAGTTAACCCCTAACTAATAGTAGAGGAAAGTCAAGTGAGCTATATCAATCCAAGTCCATAAGTCCTAGTTCTCCACCAATTCAATTAGTGAGATCTAGAGTTAATGGCTCCCAATCGTCAATCACTTGGACATTAGTAACTCAAGAGTTCCTAAGTTACCTTCCCAAGCCAAGAACATAAAATTCAATTCTAAAATCCAACCAAGTATTTTATCAAACACTTGGAAGGCATAGAAGGAAAGCATAGTAAATTGCAAGAATTAAAGGAATCTACAACTACAAAAGTAAGAGATTAACAATAGAAAGGCAAAACAATAGAAAAGTAAACTCATAACTAGAAGAAGCATTTTAACAAACACATAGAAGGCAATAAAAGTAAACAACATGAATTGTAAGAATTAAAGAGAGATCTAACTAGAATAGCAAGAGATCAACAATAGAAAAGGAAGACAGTTATGAAACAACAAAGAACTTACCAATTGCATTGAAGAAGAAATGTAGATCTACAAAAGAAAGTTCATAAACTACAACTAACAATACAAAGGAATTACAAAAGAAGAAGAATTCTACAATCTACAAGAGAACAATTGAAGATGAAAGAGGAAAATTAAGAGAGAAGAAGAAGAAGTAGATCTAGATCTAAAACCTAATCCTAATTCTAGAGAGAAGTGAGAGCTTCTCTCTCTAAAACTAACTAAAGCATAATAAAACTCAAATAAAACTAAACTAATGACTAGATGTCTTATCTCTCTTCAATCCTTGGGTCAAAATAGCATCAGAAATGAGTTGGATCGGGCCCAAAATGCCTTAAAATTCGCTGGCCACGAATTTGCTTTTAATGAATCACGTGCAAATCTGTGTGTACACGTACAGTGCGCACGAGCACCCCTAAACGTGATGCAACTATGGAAAATTTTATATCATTTCGAAGCCCCGGATGTTAGCTTTCCAACACAACTAGAACCGTATCATTTAGACCTCTGTAACTCAAGTTATGGTCAATTAAGTGCGAAGAGGTTGGCTTGACAGCTTTTGCGTTTCCTTCATTTCTTCATGAGTTCTCCATTTTTACATGCTTTTCCTTCATTCCCTTGATCCAATCCTTGCCTCCTAAATCTAAAATTTCTTAACAAACATATCAAGGCGTCTAATGAAATCATGGTGAATTAGATTTAGCTATTTTAAGACCTAGAAAGCATGTTTTCACTCTTAAGCACAAATTAGGAGACAATCATGAAAGCACGCTATTTCATTGAATAAATGTGGGTAAAAGGTTATAAAATCCCCTAAATCAAGCACAAGATAAACCCTACAAATGGGGTTTATCAACCTCCCCACACTTAAACCAAGCATGTCCTCATGCTTAAACCAAGAGAAAGCAAAGGATATCAACATTTATTCAATGAAATCTAACTAAATGCACCCTACCTATATGCAACTATCTACATGAATGCAATTACTTGGTCAAAATAAATCAATTTCCAAGAATACATATATGCACAAGGGATAAGGACTAGCAAGTCTAATCCACAATTGAATTGAGTTATTAAATATTTTTGCAAACTTGCAAGAAAAGTGATGATTATAGGTGAAAACATGTAATTGAGCATCAAACCCTCACCGGATGTGTTTGCACTCTATTCGCTCAAGTGTTTTGGGTTGATTCTCTCAATTCTCCTCTATTTCATGCTTTCTAAGATTTGTTTTTCTTCTAACAATCAACATACATTTCATGCATGCATACACATATCATGAGGTCTTTTCATTGGTTGTAATGGGGCTAGGGTTAAGGTAGGAAGCATATTTGGTCAAGTGAGCTTAAAATTTGAATCTTTGATAAGCTTAAACTTTCCACCTAACCTATGACATCCTATACAATTCAAAAGCTAACCTAACTACCCATTTTTCTCACTTTTTCACATACTCATGCATTCCCTTTTCATTTCACAACTCATATGCATTAATCTTTATTGAACTTTACTTTGCTTTGGGGCATTTTGTCCCCTTTTTATTTCTTTCTTTTCTTCTTTTTTTTCTTTTATTTTTCTCATTTTCTTCTTTCCATATACAAGAACATCAATGCATAAGGTTTTACATTTGATTAATACATGAGCATGTACCCAATTCCCAATAATTTAAATAAAAATACCTTTTTATTCACCCAATATCCCAAGTTTTTCCACACTTGAATGATACTCACACACACTAGCCTATGAAAATCAAAGATCCAAATTGAGGACATTTATTATTTTTCGCTTTAAGGCTTGTAATGTGCTAAATTAAGAACAAGTGGGTTAATCATAGGCTCAAATTGGCTAACAATGGAAGATAAAAGGTAAGGCTATTTGGGTAACTGAGCTACATGAAATGATGGCCTCAATCATATAAATGCATGAATACACAAAATAATGGATATAAAGAATCGAACAAATCAAAGATTGCAATCATAGAAAGAGAATAATGCACACAAGAAGGAAAATAAGTGGTTATAAGATGTAACTACACCATTAGGCTCAAATCTCACTTGCTTGTGTTCTTAGCTCAAAAATATGATCCACAATATATATATGATTCAAGCAAGTTTTATGAAAAGTTTTCACTCAAATCAATTGAGGTGCCCTACAAAAAATTTTCTCGAAAAAATTCATTATTTTGACTAAGCTTATTGTGTATATATATGCAAAAATAAGAAAATGCAAGTAAAAATCCTAAAAACCTAAAAATGAAATACAAAAGTGTTAGGGTTAGAAATTTGTCACCCAAAATCGCCGAACGGTCGGACGACCTCCCCACACTTAAAAGTTTGTACCGTCCTCGGTGCATCCAAAGATGAGCAAGGGGGTACGGCGAGTCTCCGGATTGCTACCTTCAGCTAGTAGATCAACCGATTGCTACGCGTTCTTTCTTCTATTTCTATTTTTGCTTGCAGTGCATCATTCATGAAAAAAAAAAACAAAAATATAACACCATAAGATGAGAGAACACAAAAACAAGGAAGCATACATTGTTGGAATGAGGTACTAATCACTAGAATTGAGTGAGTGAATTAGTGTGACATTAATGAAAAATAAGTGTGTGAATTCTAAATTACGCCTTTTAGAACACACATTAGCAGAAAAAGCTATGTCACAAAAGAAGCATGCACTTCACTTATTCTAGTGTGCTTGAGATGCTTTAAGTGAACTTGTAAGGTAAAACAAGCATTAAAGAAGCATGAAGGCATTCAAGCTATAAGCATATGGATGCATATGATCATGAAACACAATGAATTAAGATAAATGCATAACATCAATCATCAAGGAATTGCCTAATCGAGGAAAGGATTGAAATTACATGTTGGCCAAATCATGCAATTCAAGAAGAATTACAAGTTCGAAGGCGATTCTCATCACTTGGTATTCTCAAAAGGTAAGCATGAAGAACTCAAAACCAAGTGGCAAAATATAACCTCAACAATAGAATCCAACAAAGATTATAAACATAATGATGTTAAGATAACATCCCTTTTTAATACTCAGCAGCAATTAATGGTAAACAAGAATAATCCAACACTTACAATGAAAAAGAGAAAAAAATAAATGAAAATTAAACTAACTAACTAATCAACTAACTAACTAACTAATTAACTAACTAACTAACAAATTAACTAACTAAAATAAATGGTTATCAATGGTGTTTAGGAGTGTTGGATGAAGGGTAGGAGAAGGGAAGAAGAAAGAAGAAGGAAAGAAATGGAAAGAGGGGAAGAAAAGAGATGTGTTGAAGGGAGGACATCTGCGCGTACGCACGGATGGCGCACACGCGCGGATGGCGGTGCAATGGATGCGACGCGTACACATACATGGTGCGTCTGCATCGATGGCTTATTTCGAGAGTGACGCGTACGCGTCATGTGCGCGTACGCGCGAGTTGGTTTGTGCGAAAGGTACAATGCGCGCGCAACATTCGCACAACTCTCGGGTTTTTGGCTTGGGGTGGAATTTCTCAATCCACGCGTACGCATACATGGCGCGTGTGTGCGGATAGGCAAAAATGCTTGATGCACCCTTACGCGCGCAATGCGCGTACATGCGGATGGTGCTCTTCTTTTTTTTCAAAATTTTTCTATATTTTTGTACCAATCCAAGCATTCAAAACCTCCAAACAACTATCGAAACACCATAAAACCTTATTTAACATACTAAACTACCAAACAAACTCAACAAATCAATCAAAACATGAAATTAAACTATTTTAACCAATATGTGCAAAAGAGGAAAAAAAAGAAAGATTTTACCATGGTGGGATGTCTCCCACCTAACACTTTTGTTTATTGTCCTTAAGTTGGACTTATGGGGAGCTTCTCTCAAGGTGGCTTGTGCTTAAACTCATCTTGGAACATCCACCAATGCTTGAGTCTCCAATAAGCACCATTCTTCAAAATTAATAACTCCAAGCTTGGGTGGAGTCCCTCACAAACCATGGGCTCCCAAAATTAATTCTCCTTGTGCGATCCGGGATCCCACACTTTGTTTTGACACCCATCTTCAAATTGATCATCATGATTCCAATTGGGTGGCATGACCTTAGAATTCTCAAAGAAGCCCCCAAACAACTTCCTAGAACCTTGCAATTGGGTTCTACACCAACCATTACTATTCAACTTTGAACATGCAACCATCATGAGCTTAGAATGATATTTCCAACCACTAACCATCTCCCTTTTGCTCTTAAAGCCACAAATATGTCTAAGTTGACCATCCGTCTCAAGCAAACCATATTCAAGGGGAATAATAAAGCTTGAGTATAAAGAATTTATCCACTTGAATGAAAGAATGGATGGTGGTGGCTTGGGGAGAGGTATCTCCAACGTGCTAGCAAGCTTTACTCCCTTGTGTTCTTCCTTGTTAATCTCCACCTCTTCATAAGCTTCTTCACTTCCAATCCTTTGTTCATCAATTTCATCTAACTCTTCCCCATCACTCAAATCATAAATGGAAGGTTGAGAGAAATCTACCTCCACATCGCTTTCTATCTCATTGGGAGAAGGTTCTTCAAATTCAAAGGATTCACCACCAAGAAGATTGGATGCATGGTCTTCATCTCCAATGGAACTTAATTTTTGCTCCATTTCTTCCAAGTCTTCATATGGAATATGCCTCGGAGGTTGTGCACATTCCTCCTCAATATCAAATTCACTCTTCTTGGAGAGGTTCTCTTCAACTCTAGGTTTCCAAGGAGGTTCTGCATCTCCTAAGTCTTTAACCACTTCTTCCTCTTCTTCAATGATCATAGGCTCCTCCAATTGCTCTAATACAAAATAACATCCCTCATTTTCCACCGGAGTTTCCAATCTCTCCTTATGCTTTTCAATTGATTCTCCACATGTGACCATGGGAGTGCTTTGAGTGCTCAAATATTGGGAGGTTAAAATGCTTACTACCTTGATCAAGGTAGCCACAAATTCTAGTGTATCTCCCTTTGCATTTCTCCTTGCCCTTGAAGTATAAGGCTAAGGATTTCATCCATTGAGGATTGGGATGGATAAGAGGGTTCATTATCTTGGAGAAAGGGTTCATAATAGGAAGGTGGCTCTTCTTGGTAAGGATGTGGTAGTGTGTATTGAGATGGTTATTGGGAGTAGTGATCTTGGGATGGTGGTTCCATATATGGCTCATATGTTTCAAAAGGTGGTTGGTAGGGTGGAAATGGTCAAGGTCATATGGAGGTGTTTGGTGAAAAGAGGCTTGTGAGTATGGTTGAGGTTCATGTTGAGGATATGACTCATAGGCATATGGTGGTGGTTCTTGAAAGTCACAAGGAGATTCACCATAGCCATTGGATTGATATGCATCATAGAATGACTCTTCTTCATAGTGCATTGGTAGAGGTTGTTGCCATGAAGATTGATCATATGCATATGGATCCTCCCACCTTTGGTTATCCCATCCTTGATACACATTCTCATTATAGTCCTCATTTCCTACAACATGTTGATAGCCAAACTCATAGCCAAGGTGAGAATTCATGATAGCAAGAAAAAATGAAAATAAAATCAAACAAGAAGCAAGAAAATTAAATCCTAAAACTATCAAGAACTAACAAAGAAGTAAAAGGCAAACCTATTTACAATATTCACATATATACAATAACCAATAACACAACACCATTGCGAATTCCCCGGCAACGGTGCCATTTTTTTATGATTGGACTTTTGACAGTTTAAAATTTCACAAATGAAGTCTCGTTGCAATATAATTTCTAAACCAACACTAATCCTTTCATACAAAAATTTGTTTGTCACAAGTAACAAACCCCTAAATTTATAAACCGAAGTATTGAACCTCGGGTCGTTCTCCCTAGGAATTACAACAAAGTGTCTTGTTATTGGTTATGAGTTATATTTGGGGTTTTTGGATGAGAAACGTGAAAAGTAAATGACAAGGAAATTCAAATAACAACTAAAAGGGTCTTGGCAAAGGTTGGTGGTCAAGGATCTCTATCCTTATCACTAACCACAATATGAGAATTAGCAATGATCAATCCCACTAAGTTAACCCCTAACTAATAGTAGAGGAAAGTCAAGTGAGCTATATCAATCCAAGTCCATAAGTCCTAGTTCTCCACCAATTCAATTAGTGAGATCTAGAGTTAATGGCTCCCAATCGTCAATCACTTGGACATTAGTAACTCAAGAGTTTCTAAGTTACCTTCCCAAGCCAAGAACATAAAATTCTATTCTAAAATCCAACCAAGCATTTTATCAAACACTTGGAAGGCATAGAAGAAAAGCATAGTAAATTGCAAGAATTAAAGGAATCTACAACTACAAAAGTAAGAGATTAACAATAGAAAGGCAAAACAATAGAAAAGTAAACTCATAACTAGAAGAAGCATTTTAACAAACACATAGAAGGCAATAAAAGTAAACAACATAAATTGTAAGAATTAAAGAGAGATCTAACTAGAATAGCAAGAGATCAACAATAGAAAAGGAAGACAGTTATGAAACAACAAAGAACTTATCAATTGCATTGAAGAAGAAATGTAGATCTACAAAAGAAAGTTCATAAACTACAACTAACAATTCAAAGAAATTACAAGAGAAGAAGAATTCTACAATCTACAAGAGAACAATTAAAGATGAAAGAGGAAAATTAAGAGAGAAGAAGAAGAAGTAGATCTAGATCTAAAACCTAATCCTAATTCTAGAGAGAAGTGAGAGCTTCTCTCTCTAAAACTAACTAAAGCATAATAAAACTCAAATAAAACTAAACTAATGACTAGATGTCTCATCCCTCTTCAATCCTTGGGTCAAAATAGCATCAGAAATCAGTTGGATTGGGCCCAAAATGCCTTAGAATTTGCTGGCCACGAATTTGCTTTTAATGAATCACGTGCAAATCGGTGCGTACGCATACAGTGCACGTGCACACCCATAAACGCGATGCAACTATGGCAAATTTTATATCATTTCGAAGCCCGGATGTTAGCTTTCCAACGCAACTGAAACTGTATTAGTTGGACTTCTGTAGCTCAAGTTATGGTCGATTAAGTGTGAAGAGGTCGGCTTGACAGCTTTTGCGATTCCTGCATTTCTTCATGAGTTCTCCATTTTTACATGCTTTTCCTTCATTCCCTTGATCCAATCATTGCCTCCTAAATCTAAAATCGCTTTAAAAACATATCAAGACATCTAATGGAATCATGGTGAATTAGATTTAGCTATTTTAAGACCTAGAAAGCATGTTTTCACTCTTAGGCACAAATTAGGAGACAATCATGAAAGCATGCTATTTCATTGAATAAATGATGAACGGATAATTTATACGCTTTTTGGCATTATTTTTACATAGTTTTTAGTATGATTTAGTTAGTTTTTAGTATATTTTTATTAGTTTTTAATAAAAAATCACATTTCTGGACTTTACTATGAGTTTGTGCATTTTTCTGTGATTTCAGGTATTTTATGGCTGAAATTGAGGGACTTGAGCAAAAATCAGATTCAGAGGCTGAAGAAGGACTGCAGATGCTGCTGGATTCTGACCTCCCTGCACTCAAAGTAGATTTTCTGGAGCTACAGAACTCCAAATGGCGCGCTCTCAATTGCATTGGAAAGTAGACATCTAGGGCTTTTCAGCAATATATAATAGTCCATACTTTGCCCGAGTTTAGATGATGCAAACTGGCATTCAACGCCAGTTCCATGTTGCATTCTGGAGTTAAACGCCAGAAACAGGTTGCAAAGTGGAGTTAAACGCCAGAAACAGGTTACAAACTGGCGTTCAACTCCAAGAGAAGCCTCTACACGTGTAAAGCTCAATGCTCAGCCTAAGCACACACCAAGTGGGCCCCAGAAGTAGATTTCTGCATCGTTTACTCATTTCTGTAAATCCTAGTAACTAGTCTGATATAAATAGGACCTTTTACTATTGTATTAGACATCTTTGATCAGTTTTATGCTATCTTAGACCTTTATGGGGGCTGGCCACTCGGCCATGCCTGGACCTTGTTCTTATGTATTTTCAACGGTAGAGTTTCTACACACCCTAGATTAAGGTGTGGAGCTCTGCTGTTCCTCATGAATTAATACAAAGTACTATTGTTTTTCTATTCAATTCAAGCTTATTCTGATTCTAAGATATTCATTCGCACTTCAATATGAATGTGATGATCGTGACAGTCATCATCATTCCCAACCTATGAACGCGTGCCTGACAACCACTTCCGTTCTACCTTAGATTGAATGAATATCTCTGGGATTCCTTAATCAGAGTCTTTGTGGTATAAGATAGAATCCATGGATGGCCATTCTTGAGATCCGGAAAGTCTAAACCTTGTTTGTGGTATTCCGAGTAGGATCTGGGAAGGGATGGCTGCGACGAGCTTCAAACTCGCGAGTGCTGGGCGTAGTGACAGACGCAAAAGGATCAATGGATCCTATTCCAGTATGATCGAGAACCGACAGATGATTAGCCATGCAGTGACAGCGCATTGGACCATTTTCACTGAGAGGACAGGATGTAGCCATTGACAACGGTGACGCCGAACATACAGCTTGCCATAGAAAGGAGTATGAATGATTGGATGAAGACAATAGGAAAGCAGAGGTTCAGGAGGAACAAGCATCTTCATACGCTTATCTGAAACTCTCACCAATGAATTACATAAGTATCTCTATCTTTAATTTACGTTTTATTTATATTTTAATTATCAAATATCCATAACCATATGAATCTGCCTGACTGAGATTTACAAGATGACCATAGCTTGCTTCAAGCCGACAATTTCCATGGGATCGACCCTTACTCACGTAAGGTTTATTACTTGGACGACCCAGTGCACTTGCTGGTTAGTTGTGCGAAGTTGTGACAAAGAACTAAGATTATGAACGTGCGTATTAAGTTTTTAGTGCCGTTACCAAGGAATGAACCATCACAATTTCTGCGCACCAATAAATGTGGGTAAAAGGTTATAAAATCCCCTAAATCAAACACAAGATAAACCCTACAAATAGGGTTTATCAGTATGGTAGAATTCAACTATGTTGAAGCAGACGAGGGGGACAACAGACATCCTTGTCCCCCACTCTGCGTCTTCCTTCAGCCATAGCGGATAGATATCCTGCAGTTCATGGTCAGCGTATGGCATCAATAGGAACTACAATGGACTTAGTGAAATAATGATCAATGACAGGTGCTAAAAACGTCTGAGTAATCTATGCAAGTTAAACCAAATAAAAGGGTAACTCGCTTACTTTATCCTACAGTAACTTATCCAACTCCGGACGCCATTGTAGGACTCTTTGCTCGTGCTGGTGTAAAATCGTTACCATCAGAATATCACAATTCGGCTGCACCACTCTAATAGTGAGAATATTATGACTTCTATATACTTAATAATAAAATAGGAGCCTTTATCATGAATATCGGATCCCTGTTTTATTTGAGAAATCGAAAGTTCATTTTACTTGAAAACAAACTTGCATATACATATATACAAAAATTTTTATACAAGTAACTTATAAATATTATATACATACAAAACATACAACTTTTATCTCTCTTACACAATCATAATGACAAAGGCTAGAGAAAAACTATGACTAATATATATACAAACAGAAACAGCACAGTTAAGGACTTAGCAAAAACTTCATCAGCTTCCTCGTCAGTTCTAAAAAGAGAAGTCTGTAGGGGCTAAGAACATCGTCCTTGCAGGTTCTCAGTAGAGGGTGTAAGAATTGTCATAAGAGGATACGTATAAAAGAAGAATGGATGTTGAAAGCAGAGATCTTCGTTCGTCTTATGAATCTTTTTAAAAGCACGACATTTACTTATCCAAAATTAGCATTCATGTCATATTTATAGGAATTCCTAATCAATTACCTTTCCAAAACATCCCAATACATGTAACACCCTAATTACTCTAAGCCTTACCTCTAGCCGTAAAGCAAAGGTTAATCAAAGGTTACGACAATTTTAAGGCTTATACATATTTATATATAGAAGGAAATAATATATTCTAAAAGCCTGATGAAGGATTAAACTCAAAGACAGAGTTACAAAAGCGCGAAATGTTCACATTTATCTAACGCATAAGACACAAGGTATAGATGTGAGAGAAAAGAACATATATAGATATAAGAATATCATAATCATAAGGAACTAGCAACAACTTGCAGAGTTTAAGCCGACTAGTTACAAATAACAAAATACAAAGTTTTGGAGTTAAAACAGCTTATACAACTTATCTCTCAAGTAAGCCTCTAAGGCCATAAAGTCTAAAACAAAAAGGGTGAGAGAGAGTACTACAACAAAATAAAACAGAAATAAACCAGGAAGAAAACATACTCCGCTCTGCCACCATGTCCGCAATTTCACCGAGGTGAATTACGACCTGCATCTGAAAAATAACAACAAAGTAAGAAATGAGAATCGGAGGTTCTCAGTATGGTAACAGTGCCCAATAATGTAAGATGTAAGGTTCTGGGATGCCGAAGGCAATCCTAGAACTTCACACCAAACAGATATTCCATCTTAAACGAAATAAATAACTTAAACCATAAACAATAAATAGGGTTTTCTAAAACTTAAGGGATTTCTAACTAAAACTAGTGATGAGCGGATATTTTATACGCTTTTTGGGGATAATTTCATATAGTTTTGAGTATGTTTTAGTTAGTTTTTAGTCTATTTCTATTAGTTTTTAGGAAAAATTCATATTTCTGGACTTTACTATGAGTTGTGTGTTTTTCTGTAATTTCAGGAATTTTTCTGGCTGAAATTGAAGGAGCTGAGCAAAAATCTGATTCAGGCTGAAAAAGGACTGCTGATGCTGTTGGATTCTGACCTCCCTGCACTCAAAGTGGATTTTCTGGAGCTACAGAACTCGAAATGGCGTGCTTCCAATTGCGTTGGAAAGTAGACATCCAGGGCTTTCCAGAAATATATAATAGTCCATACTTTGCACAAGAATAGACGACGTAAACTGGCGTTCAACGCCAGTCCTCTGCCCAATTCTGGCATCCAGCGCCAGAAAAGGATCAAAAGCTGGAGTTGAACGCCCAAACTGGCATAAAAACTGGCGTTCAACTCCACAAATGGCCTCTGCACGTGAATTGCTTAAGTCTCAGCCCCAGCACACACCAAGTGGGCCCCAGCACACACCAAGTGGACCCCAGAAGTGGATCTCTGCATCATCCATCATAGTCTATCCAATTTTTGTAAACCTAGGCTACTAGTTTAGTATTTAAACAACTTTTAGAGACTTATTTTGTATCTCATGACATTTTAGATCTAAACTTCGTATTCTCTGACGGCATGAGTCTCTAAACCCCATTGTTGGGGGTGAGGAGCTCTGCTGTGTCTCGATGAATTAATGCAAGTATTTCTGTTTTCCATTCAAACACGCTTGTTCCTATCTAAGATGTTCATTCGCGCTTAACTGTGATGGAGGTGATGATCTGTGACACTCATCACCTTCCTCAAATCATGAACGTGTGCCTGACAACCACCTCCGTTCTATATACGATTGAATGAGGATCTCTTAGATTCCTTAATCAGAATCTCCGTGGTATAAGCTAGAATTGATGGCGGCATTCATGAGAATCCGGAAAGTCTAAACCTTGTCTGTGGTAATCCGAGTAGGATTCAAGGATTGAATGACTGTGACGAGCTTCAAACTCTTGAAGGCTGGGCGTTAGTGACAGACGCAAAAGGATAGTAAATCCTATTCCAACCGGATCGAGAACCAACCGGTGATTAGCCGTGCTGTGACAGAGCACGTGAGCGTAGTTTTCACTGGGAGGATGGAAGGTAGCCATTGACAACGGTGATCCACCAACACACAGCTTGCCATAGGAGGACGTGCGTGCGTGAACAACAAGACAGAGGAAAGCAGAGATTCAAAAGACAAAGCATCTCCAAAACTCCAACATATTCTCCATTACTGCATAACAAGTAACCTTTAATCCATGCTCTATTGTTTATTCGCAATTCAACTGATAAACATAATTGACTTCCTGACTAAGATTTACAAGATAACCATAGATTGCTTCAAACCAACAATCTCCGTGGGATTCGACCCTTACTCACGTGAGGTATTACTTGGACGACCCAGTGCACTTGCTGGTTAGTGGTACGCGTTGTGAAAAGTGTGATTCACAATTCGTGCACCAAGTTTTTGGCGCCGTTGCCGGGGATTGTTCGTGTTTGGACAACTAACGGTTTATTTTGTTGCTTAGATTAGGAAAAATTTTCTCTTTTTGGTTTAGAGTCTTTTATTATTTATCCCTTGTTAAAACACTTTAAATCTATAGCTCAATTAATTAGAACGTAGTGTTTATGTTCATAGTAATTGGCTATCATATTTTTTAAAAAACCTTTTTCAAAAATAATTTTTCTGTTAAATCTTGTGCCAAACTTTAAGTTTGGTGTTTTCTTGTTGATTTCCCTTTGGTTTTCGAAAATTTTGGTTTGGTTTTCTAAAAGTTTTAAGTTTGGTGTTCGTTCTTCATGTTCTTGTGTTCTTGTGAGTCTTCAAAGTGTTCTTGAGTTTTCCTTGTGTCTTGATCTTAAAATTTTTAAGTTTGGTGTTCCTTGGTGTTTTCCCTCCAAAATTTTCAAAAACAAGGAGCATTAGATCTAAAAATTTTAAATCTTGTACTATCTTATTGTTTTTCTCTCTCCTCACTAAATTCAAAAATATCTTTTCAAAATATCTTTTCTAACTTCCTAACTTCTTATCTTTTCAAAATTTGTTTCAACTAACTAACTTACTTTTTGTTTGTTTCTTAACTTTTTCAAAACTACCTAACTAACTCTCTCTCTCTAATTTTCAAAAATATCCTCCCTCTTTTTCCAAAAATTTCGTTTTTATTTAACTAATTATTTTTATTTTTTAAAAGAAAAAAAAAATTTTAATTTCAAAATTCAAATTCTTTTTAGTTATTTTATTTTATTTAAGTATTTACTTCTTATAAAATAAAATAAATAAAAAGATAAATCAGTCCAAGTTATATCCATATATCCATCATGGACATAAGTGGAGATGGACAGTCCAGGAGGACTCTGGGGTCATATTCTAACCCCTCTACTGCTTCATATGGGAGTAGCATATGCATACCCTCCATTGGAGTCAGTAGCTTTGAGTTGAATCCTCAGCTCATTATCATGGTGCAGCAAAGTTGCCAGTATTCCGGTCTTCCACAGGAAGAACCTACAGAGTTTCTGGCACAATTTTTACAAATTGCTGACACAGTACATGATAAGGAAATAGATCAGGATGTCTACAGACTATTACTGTTTCCATTTGCTGTAAAAGATCAAGCTAAGAGGTGGTTAAATAACCAACCTAAGGCCAGCATAAGAACATGGAAACAGCTGACAGAAAAATTCCTGAATCAGTATTTTCCTCCAAAAAGGATGACACAGCTAAGGCTGGACATCCAAGGCTTTAAACAAGGAGATAATGAATCTCTTTATGATGCCTGGGAGAGATACAGAGAGATGCTACGAAAATGCCCCTCTGAAATGTTTTCAGAGTGGGTTCAGTTAGACATCTTCTACTATGGGCTTGCAGAAGGAGCTCAGATGTCTCTAGATTACTCAGCTGGTGGATCTATCCATATGAGAAAGACAGTTGAAGAAGCTCAAGAGCTCATTGATACAGTTGCCAGGAATCAGCATCTGTATCTAAGCAGCAACCCTTCCATGAATGAAGAGGTTAAAACAGTAACTGCTGAATTCAGTACTGTAAAACAAGCTGCTGAATTCAATCAGCAATTGGATCTTCTAACAAAGCAGTTAGCTGAATTCAAGGACAGGCTACAGGAGACAAGGATAGCTAATATACATATGGACGAACAGTTTAAGCAAACAAAGCAGCAGCTATCAAGGCAAATAGCAGAAGAATGCCAAGCAGTTCAATTAAGAAGTGGGAAAACATTAAATACCCCACCTCAAGGCATCAAAAATTCAAGAAATGAGCGACCCACCAAAGATTCACCTGAGGACAGTAAGAGCCCAGGGAAAATTAATTCTGGCACTAAAACGCCAGAAAATGGGTGGAAGGCTGGCGCTGAACGCCCAGACCATGCCCAAAACTGGCGTTCAGCGCCAGAAACAAGGCAGGATTGGCGTTCAACGCCAGAAATGGGCAAGAATCTGGCGTTGAACGCCCAAATGGTGCAGAATCCAGCGTTGAACGCCCAAAATGGGCATATTTCTGGCATTCAGGCGCCAGGAACAGACAGTGAGTTGGCGTTTAACGTCACTCCAGCTTCTGACTCTGGTACTCAATTGCCAGTGAGGGATCAGACACACACAAGTGCTGATAACAACCCCTCTAAAAAGGCTTCTTTAACCACTAAGGTTGAGGAATATAAAGCCAAGATACCTTATCCTCAAAAACTCTAGAAAGAGGAGCAGGATAAGCAATTTGCTCGCTTTGCAGATTATCTAAGGACTCTTGAAATAAAGATTCCATTTGCAGAGGCACTTGAGCAAATACCTTCTTATGCCAAGTTCATGAAAGAGATCTTGAGTCATAAAAAGGAGTGGAGAGAAACAGAAAGAGTTCTCCTCACTGAAGAATGCAGTGCAGTCATTCTGAAAAGCTTTCCTGAAAAGCTTAAAGACCCTGGGAGTTTTCTGATACCGTGCATATTAGAAGGTGACTGCACCAAGACAGCTTTATGCGATCTTGGGGCAAGCATCAACCTAATACCTGCATCCACTATCAGAAAGCTTGGCTTAACTGAAGAAGTTAAACCAACCCGGATATGTCTCCAACTTGCTGATGGTTCCACTAAATACCCATCAGGCGTGATTGAGGACATGATTGTCAGAGTTGGGCCATTCGCCTTTCCCACTGACTTTGTTGTGCTGGAAATGGAGGAGCACAAGAGTGCTACTCTCATTCTAGGAAGACCCTTCCTAGCAACTGGACGATCCCTCATTGACGTCCAACAGGGGGAAATAACCCTGAGAGTCAACGATGACGAGTTCAAGTTGAACGCTGTCAAAGCCATGCAGCATCTAGACACATCAACAGACTGCATGAAAGTTGACCTTATTGACTCTTTGGTAGAAGAGATCAACATGGCTGAGAGTCTCGAATCAGAGTTGGAAAACATCTTTAAAGATGTTCAGCCTGATTTGGAGGATTCAGGGGACATGAAAGAGCCTCTGAACTTTCTTCTGAAAGAGGAAAAACCTCCTAAACCAGAGCTCAAGCCACTGCCACCATCCTTGAAATATGCATTTCTAGGAGAAGGTGACACTTTTCCAGTGATCATAAGCTCTGCTTTAAATTCATAGGAAGAGGAAGCACTTATTCAAGTGCTAAGGACACACAAGACAGCTCTTGGGTGGTCCATAGGTGACCTTAAGGGCATAAGCCCAGCTAGATGCATGCACAAAATCCTATTGGAGGATAACGCCAAACCAGTGGTTCAACCACAGAGGCGGCTAAATCCAGCCATGAAGGAAGTGGTGCAGAAAGAGGTCACCAAATTACTAGAGGCTGGGATTATTTATCCCATTTCTGATAGCCCCTGGGTGAGCCCTGTTCAAGTCGTCCCAAAAAAGGGAGGCATGACAGTGATTCATAATGAAAAAAATGAACTGGTTCCTACAAGAACAGTTACAGGGTGGCGCATGTGTATTGACTACAGAAGGCTCAATACAGCCACCAGAAAGGATCATTTTCCTTTACCATTCATAGACCAGATGCTAGAGAGACTAGCAGGTCATGATTATTACTGCTTTTTGGATGGCTATTCAGGCTATAACCAGATTGCAGTGGATCCCCAGGATCAAGAGAAAACAGCATTCACATGTCCATCTGGAGTGTTTGCTTACAGAAGGATGCCATTTGGGCTATGTAATGCGCCTGCAACCTTCCAGAGATGCATGCTCTCTATTTTCTCTGACATGGTGGAAAAATTTCTGGAAGTCTTCATGGATGACTTCTCAGTATATGGAGACTCATTCAGCTCCTGTCTTGATCACCTGAAACTTGTTCTGAAAAGATGCCAAGAAACCAACCTAGTTTTAAACTGGGAAAAGTGTCACTTCATGGTGACTGAAGGAATTGTTCTTGGGCATAAAATCTCAAACAAGGGAATAGAGGTGGATCAAGCAAAAATAGAGGTAATTGAAAAATTACCACCACCTGCCAGTGTCAAGGCAATCAGAAGCTTTCTGGGGCATGCAGGATTCTATAGGAGGTTTATAAAGGATTTTTCAAAAATCGCAAAACCTCTAAGCAATCTGCTAGCTGCTGACACGCCATTTGTGTTTGACACAGCATGCCTGCAGGCGTTTGAAACGCTGAAAGCTAAGCTGGTCACAGCACCAGTCATTTCTGCACCAGACTGGACATTGCCATTTGAGTTAATGTGTGATGCCAGTGATCATGCCATTGGTGCTGTATTGGGACAGAGGCATGACAAGCTTCTGCATGTCATTCATTATGCCAGTCGCGTTTTAAATGATGCCCAGAAAATTTACACAACCACAGAAAAGGAATTACTTGCAGTGGTTTACGCCATTGACAAGTTCAGATCCTACTTAGTAGGATCAAAGGTGATTGTGTACACTGACCATGCTGCTCTTAAGTATCTACTCACAAAGCAGGATTCAAAACCCAAGCTCATCAGATGGGTATTGCTTCTGCAAGAGTTTGATATAGAAATAAGAGACAGAAAAGGGACAGAGAACCAAGTGGCTGATTATCTGTCCCGGATAGAGCCAGTGGAAGGGACGTCCCTCCCCTTTCTTGAGATCTCTGAGACGTTCCCTGATGAGCATCTATTTGCCATTCAGGAAGCACCATGGTTTGCCGATATTGCAAACTATAAAGCTGCACGGTTCATACCCAAGGAGTACAATAGAATACAAAAGAAGAAATTAGTTACTGATGCAAAGTACTACTTGTGGGATGAACCCTATCTCTTTAAGAGATGTGCAGACGGAATTATCCGTAGGTGTGTCCCCAGAGAGGAAGCACAGAGAATCCTATGGCATTGCCACGGATCTCAATATGGAGGCCATTTCGGAGGTGAGCGAACAGCCACCAAGGTCCTCCAATGTGGCTTCTATTGGCCCACACTCTATAAAGATTCCCGAGAGTTTGTACGTAATTGTGACAGTTGCCAAAGAGCTGGTAATCTACCTCATGGTTACGCCATGCCTCAACAAGGAATCTTGGAAATTGAGTTGTTTGACGTATGGGGAATTGACTTCATGGGACCTTTCCCATCATCATAGTCAAACACTTATATTCTGGTGGCAGTTGACTATGTATCAAAATGGGTTGAGGCTATTGCCACACCCACCAATGATACTAAAACAGTGCTGAAGTTCCTCCAGAAACATATTTTTAGCAGGTTTGGTGTCCCTAGAGTACTAATCAGTGATGGGGCACTCACTTCTGCAATAAACAGCTTTACTCTACCATGGTTCGGTATGGAATTCGCCACAAGGTGGCCACTCCATATCATCCACAAACCAATGGGCAGGCTGAAGTCTCTAACAGAGAATTAAAGAGAATCCTGGAACGGACAGTAAATACCCGTAGAAAGGATTGGGCAAGGAGCTTGGATGATGCTCTGTGGGCTTACAGAACAGCATTCAAGACCCCTATAGGGACCTCTCCATACCAACTGGTGTATGGTAAGGCATGTCACCTGCCCGTGGAACTGGAACATAAGACCTACTGGGCAACCAGATTCCTAAACTTTGATGCCAAATTAGCAGGAGAAAAAAGATTGCTCCAGCTAAATGAGCTAGAGGAGTTCAGATTCACAGCTTTCGAAAATGCCAAGCTATATAAAGAAAAATAAAAAAAGTGGCATGACAGAAAGCTGTCATCTAGAATCTTTGAACCAGGACAGAAGGTTCTGTTGTTTAACTCTAGACTCAGGCTATTCCCCGGGAAACTGAAATCCCAGTGGAGGGGACCATACGTGATTACAAGTGTATCACCATATGGTTATGTGGAGCTTCAAGATATTGATTCTGATAAGAAGTTCATTGTCAATGGACAGAGAATCAAGCATTATCTAGAAGGCAACATTGAGCAAGAATGCTCAAGGCTGAAGCTAGATTAAAAGCTCAGCAAGGTCCAGCTAAGAACATTAAAGAAGCGCTTGTTGGGAGGCAACCCAATGTTTATCTAATTCTTATTTTTATTGTTTTTCATGTTTTCTTAGGTTCATGATCATGTGGAGTCACAAAATAAACAAAAAAAAATCAAAAACGGAATCAAAAATAGCAGAAGAAAAATCACACCCTGGAGGAGCATCTGTCTGGCGTTCAAACGCCAGAACAAAGCATAGTTCTGGCGCTGAACGCCCAGAACAAGCATGGTTCTGGCGTTCAACGCCAGAAATGGCAGCAAAGGGGCGTTGAACGCCCAAAATGGGCACCAACCTGGCGCTGAACGCCCAGAGTTGTGTGCAAGGGCATTTTGCATGCCCAAATTGGTGCAGGGATGTAAATGCCTTGACACCTCAAGATCTGTGGACCTCACAGGATCATTTCAAGATCTGTGGACCCCACAGGATCCCCAGCTTCCCTCCTCATAATCCTAGTTTTTTATTTCCACATCTTCTTCTTTATCTATTCCCTCTTCTTTTGCTCGAGGGCGAGCAACATTCTAAGTTTGGTGTGGACATCACAATTATGTGAAGGATCTATAGCTCAGTGGTAGAACATGTGGCTGCAAATCAAGAGATATCTCAGGGGATGCACTTCCCTCCACATAATTATTGGAAGCAACTGAGGATAGAAATACCAAAAATCACTAGGAATCAAGCCACAAAGGCAAGGAAGAGACATAAAAGAGCTCAAGAACATCATTGGTGCCTCAAGAAGGAAATGCCATCATCACTAAGGTGGACTCGTTCCTTGTTCTTACTTTCTCTGTTTTTTGTTTTCTCTATGCTAAGTGCTTATCTATGTTTGTGTCTTCATTACATGATCATTAGTAGTAATTAGTTTCTAGTTTGATTTTATCCCCAATTAAGTTATAGTCTATTTTTCTTATCATCAACAAACATGAATAAAATAGTAGATCTTTTGAATAAGAGGTAATAAAATTTCGAGTTTTTAATAAGAAAAATTCTAATTAGTAACATGTGGTGGCAATGCTTTCTGTCTTCTAAATGAATGCTTGAACAGTGCATATATCTTTTGAATTTGTTGTTTAAGACTGTTAAATATGTTGGCTCTTGAAAGAATGATGAACATGAGACATGTTATTGATAATCTGAAAAATCAAAAAAATGATTCTTGAAGCAAGAAAAAGCAGCAAAGAACAAAGCTTGCAGAAAAAAAAAATAATAATAGAAAGAAAAAGAAAAAGCAAGCAGAAAAAGCCAAAAGCTCTTAAAACCAAGAGGCAAGAGCAAACAGCCAATAACCCTTAAAACCAAAAGGCAAGGGCAAATAAAAAGGATCCCAAGGCTTTGAGCATCAGTGGATAGGAGGGCCTAAAGGAATAAAATCCTGGTCTAAGCGGCTAAACCAAGCTGTCCCTAACCATGTGCTTGTGGCGTGCAGGTGTCAAGTGAAAACTTGAGACTAAGCGGTTAAAGTCAAGGTCCAAAGCAAAAAGAAGAGTGTGCTTAAGAACTCTGGACACCTCTAATTGGGGACTTTAGCAAAGCTGAGTCACAATCTGAAAAGGTTCACCCAGTTATGTGTCTGTGGCATTTATGTATCCGGTAGTAATACTGGAAAACAAAGTGCTTAGGGCCACGGCCAAGACTCATAAAGAAGCTGTGTTCAAGAATCATCACACTGAACTAAGAGAATCAATAATACTATCTGAATTCTGAGTTCCTATAGATGCCAATCACTCTGAGCTTCAATGGATAAAGTGAGATGCCAAAACTGTTCAGAAGCAAAAAGCTGCTAGTCCCGCTCATCTAATTAGGATCTGAGCTTCAATCAAAAACTCTGAGATATTATTGCTTCTTAACCTATTAGTCTTCTATTTTATTTGTCTAGTTGCTTGAGGACAAGCAACAGTTTAAGTTTGGTGTTGTGATGAGCGGATATTTTATACGCTTTTTGGGGATAATTTCATATAGTTTTGAGTATGTTTTAGTTAGTTTTTAGTCTATTTCTATTAGTTTTTAGGAAAAATTCATATTTCTGGACTTTACTATGAGTTGTGTGTTTTTCTGTAATTTCAGGTATTTTTCTGGCTGAAATTGAAGGAGCTGAGCAAAAATCTGATTCAGGCTGAAAAAGGACTGCTGATGCTGTTTGATTCTGACCTCCCTGCACTCAAAGTGGATTTTCTGGAGCTACAGAACTCGAAATGGCGTGCTTCTAATTGCGTTGGAAAGTAGACATCCAGGGCTTTCCAGCAATATATAATAATCCATACTTTGCACAAGAATAGACGATGTAAAATGGCGTTCAACGCCAGTCCTCTGCCCAATTCTGGCATCCAGCGCCAGAAAAGGATCAAAAGCTGGAGTTGAACGCCCAAACTGGCATAAAAACTGGCGTTCAACTCCACAAATGGCCTCTGCACGTGAATCTCTTAAGTCTCAGCCCCAGCACACACCAAGTGGGCCCCAGCACACACCAAGTGGACCCTAGAAGTGGATCTCTCCATCATCCATCATAGTCTATCCAATTTTTGTAAACCTAGGCTACTAGTTTAGTATTTAAACAACTTTTAGAGACTTATTTTGTATCTCATGATATTTTAGATCTAAACTTCGTATTCTCTGACGGCATGAGTCTCTAAACCCCATTGTTGGGGGTGAGGAGCTCTGCTGTGTCTCGATGAATTAATGCAAGTATTTCTGTTTTCCATTCAAACACGCTTGTTCCTATCTAAGATGTTCATTCGCGCTTAACTGTGATGAAGGTGATGATCCGTGACATTCATCACCTTCCTCAAACCATGAACGTGTGCCTGACAACCACCTCCGTTCTATATCCGATTGAATGAGTATCTCTTAGATTCCTTAATCGGAATCTCCGTGGTATAAGCTAGAACTGATGGCGGCATTCATGAGAATCCGGAAAGTCTAAACCTTGTTTGTGGTATTCCGAGTAGGATTCAAGGATTGAATGACTGTGACGAGCTTCAAACTCCTGAAGGCTGGGCGTTAGTGACAGACGCAAAAGGATAGTAAATCCTATTCCAACCGGATCGAGAACCAACCGGTGATTAGCCGTGCTGTGACAGAGCGCGTGAGCGTAGTTTTCACTGGAAGGACGGAAGGCAGCCATTGACAACGGTGATCCACCAACACACAGCTTGCCATAGGAGGACGTGCGTGCGTGAATCAGAAGACAGAGGAAAGCAGAGATTCAGAAGACAAAACATCTCCAAAACTCCAACATGTTCTCCATTACTGCACAACAAGTAACTTTTAATTTATGCTCTACTGGTTACTCACAATTCAATTGACAAACATAATTGACTTCCTGACTAAGATTTACAAGATAACCATAGATTGCTTCAAACCAACAATCTCCGTGGGATTCGACCCTTACTCACGTAAGGTATTACTTGGACGACCCAGTGCACTTGCTGGTCAGTGGTACGCGTTGTGAAAAGTGTGATTCGCAATTCGTGCTACCAAGTTTTTGGCGCCGTTGCCGGGGATTGTTCGTGTTTGAACAACTGACGGATTATTTTGTTGCTTAGATTAGGAAAATTTTTTCTTTTTTGGTTTAGAGTCTTTTATTAATTACCCCTTGTTAAAATACTTTAAACTTATAGCTCAGTTATTTAGAACGTGGTGTTTACATTCATAATAATTGGCTATCATATTTTTAAAAAAAAAAAAAAACCTTTTTCAAAAATAATTTTTCTATTAAATCATGTGCCAAACTTTAAGTTTGGTGTTTTCTTGTTGATTCCCCTTTGATTTTCGAAAATTTTGGTTTGGTTTTCTAAAAATTTTAAGTTTGGTGTTCTTCCTTCATGTTCTTGTGTTCTTGTGAGTCTTCAAAGTGTTCTTGAGTTTCCTTGTGTCTTGATCTTAAAATTTTTAAGTTTGGTGTTCCTTGGTGTTTTCCCTCCAAATTTTTCAAAAACAAGGAGCATTAGATCTAAAATTTTTAAATCTTGTACTATCTTATTGTTTTTCTCTTTCCTCACTAAATTCAAAAATATCTTTTCAAAATATCTTTTCTAACTTCCTATCTTTTCAAAATTTGTTTCAACTAACTAACCAACTTTTTGTTTGTTTCTTAACTTTTTCAAAACCACCTAACTAACTCTCTCTCTCTCAAATTTTCGAAAATATCTCCCCTCTTTTTCAAAAATTTCGTTTTTTTTAACTAATTATTTTTAATTTTTTTTTTTACGAAAAAAAAAATTTATTTCAAAATTCAAATTCTTTTTAGTTATTTTATTTTATTTAAGTATTTACTTCTTATAAAATAAAATAAATAAAAAGGTAAATCAGTCCAAGTTATATCCATAGATCCATCATGGACATAAGTGGAGATGGACAGTCCAGGAGGACTTTGGGGTCATATTCTAACCCCTCTACTGCTTCGTATGGGAGTAGCATATGCATACCCTCCATTGGAGTTAGTAGCTTTGAGTTGAATCCTCAGCTCATTATCATGGTGCAGCAAAGTTGCCAGTATTCCGGTCTTCCACAGGAAGAACCTACAGAGTTTCTGGCACAATTTTTACAAATTGCTGACACAGTACATGATAAGGAAATAGATCAGGATGTCTACAGACTATTACTGTTTCCATTTGCTGTAAAAGATCAAGCTAAAAGGTGGTTAAATAACCAACCTAAGGCCAGCATAAGAACATGGAAACAGCTGACAGAAAAAATCCTGAATCAATATTTCCCTCCAAAAAGGATGACACAGCTAAGGCTGGACATCCAAGGCTTTAAACAAGGAGATAATGAATCTCTTTATGATGCCTGGGAGAGATACAGAGAGATGCTACGAAAATGCCCCTCTGAAATGTTTTCAGAGTGGGTTCAGTTAGACATCTTCTACTATGGGCTTGCAGAAGGAGCTCAAATGTCTTTAGATTACTCAGCTGGTGGATCTATCCATATGAGAAAGACAGTTGAAGAAGCTCAAGAGCTCATTGATACAGTTGCCAGGAATCACCATCTGTATCTAAGCAGCAACCCTTCCATGAATGAAGAGGTTAAAACAGTAACTGCTGAATTCAGTACTGTAAAACAAGCTGCTGAATTCAATCAGCAATTAGATTTTCTAACAAAACAGCTAGCTGAATTCAAAGACAGGTTACAGGAGACAAGGATAGCTAATATACATATGGACGAACAGTTTAAGCAAACAAAGCAGCAGCTATCAAAGCAAATAGCAGAAGAATGCCAAGCAGTTCAATTAAGAAGTGGGAAAACATTAAATACCCCACCTCAAGGCATCAAAAATTCAAGAAATGAGCGACCCACCAAAGATTCCCCTGAGGACAGTAAGAGCCCAGGGAAAAATAATTCTGGCACTAAAACGCCAGAAAATGGGTGGAAGGCTGGCACTGAACGCCCAGACCATGCCCAAAACTGGCGTTCAGCGCCAGAAACAAGGCAGGATTGGCGTTCAACGCCAGAAATAGGCAAGAATCTGGCGTTGAACGCCCAACAGAGGCACATTTCTGGCGTTCAGGCGCCAGAAACAGACAGTGAGCTGGCGTCTAACGTCACTCCAGCTTCTGACTCTGGCATTCAATTGCCAGTGAGGGATCAGACACACACAAGTGCTGATAACAACCCCTCTAAAAAGGCTTCTTTAACCACTAAGGTTGAGGAATACAAAGCCAAGATACCTTATCCTCAAAAACTCCAGAAAGAGGAGCAGGATAAGCAATTTGCTCGCTTTGCAGATTATCTAAGGACTCTTGAAATAAATATTCCATTTGCAGAGGCACTTGAGCAAATACCTTCTTATGCCAAGTTCATGAAAGAGATCTTGAGTCATAAGAAGGAGTGGAGAGAAACAGAAAGAGTTTTCCTCACTGAAGAATGCAGTGCAGTCATTCTGAAAAGCTTTCCTGAAAAGCTTAAAGACCCTGGGAGTTTTCTAATACCATGCATACTAGAAGGTGATTGCACCAAGACAGCTTTATGCGATCTTGGGGCAAGCATCAACCTAATACCTGCATCCACTATCAGGAAGCTTGGCTTAACTGAGGAAGTTAAACCAACCCGGATATGTCTCCAACTTGCTGATGGTTCCACTAAATACCCATCAGGCGTGATTGAGGACATGATTGTCAGAGTTGGGCCATTCGCCTTTCCCACTGACTTTGTTGTGCTGGAAATGGAGGAGCACAAGAGTGCTACTCTCATTCTAGGAAGACCCTTCCTAGCAACTGGACGATCCCTCATTGACGTCCAGCAGGGGGAAATAACCCTGAGAGTCAACGATGACGAGTTCAAGTTGAACGCTGTCAAAGCCATGCAGCATCCAGACACATCAACAGACTGCATGAAAGTTGACTATATTGACTCTTTGGTAGAAGAGATCAACATGGCTGAGAGTCTCGAATCAGAGTTGGAAAACATCTTTAAAGATGTTCAGCCTGATTTGGAGGATTCAGGGGACGTGAAAGAGCCTCTGAACTTTCTTCTGAAAGAGGAAAAACCTCCTAAACCAGAGCTCAAGCCACTGCCACCATCCTTGAAATATGCATTTCTAGGAGAAGGTGACACTTTTCCAGTGATCATAAGCTCTGCTTTAAATTCACAGGAAGAGGAAGCACTTATTCAAGTGCTAAGGACACACAAGACAGCTCTTGGGTGGTCCATAGGTGACCTTAAGGGCATAAGCCCAGCTAGATGCATGCACAAAATCCTACTGGAGGATAATGCCAAACCAGTGGTTCAACCACAGAGGCGGCTAAATCCAGCCATGAAGGAAGTGGTGCAGAAAGAGGTCACCAAATTACTAGAGGCTGGGATTATTTATCCCATTTCTGATAGCCCCTGGGTGAGCCCTGTTCAAGTCGTCCCAAAAAAGGGAGGCATGACAGTGATTCATAATGAAAAAAATGAACTGGTTCCTACAAGAACAGTTACAGGGTGGCGCATGTGTATTGACTACAGAAGGCTCAATACAGCCACCAGAAAGGATCATTTTCCTTTACCATTCATAGACCAGATGCTAGAGAGACTAGCAGGTCATGATTATTACTGCTTTTTGGATGGCTACTCAGGCTATAACCAGATTGCAGTAGATCCCCAGGATCAAGAGAAAACAACATTCACATTTCCATCCGGAGTGTTTGCTTATAGAAGGATGCCCTTTGGGCTATGCAATGCACCTGCAACCTTCCAGAAATGCATGCTCTCTATTTTCTCTGATATGGTGGAAAAATTTCTGGAAGTCTTCATGGATGACTTCTCAGTATATGGAGACTCATTCAGCTCCTGTCTTGATCACCTGAAACTTGTTCTGAAAAGATGCCAAGAAACCAACCTAGTTTTAAACTGGGAAAAGTGTCACTTCATGGTGACTGAAGGAATTGTTCTTGGGCATAAAATCTCAAACAAGGGAATAGAGGTAGATCAAGCAAAAATAGAGGTAATTGAAAAATTACCACCACCTGCCAATGTTAAGGCAATCAGAAGCTTTCTGGGGCATGCAGGATTCTATAGGAGGTTTATAAAGGATTTTTCAAAAATCGCAAAACCTCTAAGCAATCTGCTAGCTGCTGACACGCCATTTGTGTTTGACACAGCATGCCTACAGGCGTTTGAAACGCTGAAAGCTAAGCTGGTCACAGCACCAGTCATTTCTGCACCAGACTGGACATTGCCATTTGAGTTAATGTGTGATGCCAGTGATCATGCCATTGGTGCAGTACTGGGACAGAGGCATGACAAGCTTCTGCATGTCATTTATTATGCCAGTCGCGTTTTAAATGATGCCCAGAAAAATTACACAACCACAGAAAAGGAATTACTTGCAGTGGTTTACGCCATTGACAAGTTCAGATCCTACTTAGTAGGATCAAAGGTGATTGTGTACACTGACCATGCTGCTCTTAAGTATCTACTCACAAAGCAGGATTCAAAACCCAGGCTCATCAGATGGGTATTGCTTCTGCAAGAGTTTGATATAGAAATAAGAGACAGAAAAGGGACAGAGAACCAAGTAGCTGATCATCTGTCCCGGATAGAGCCAGTGGAAGGGACATCCCTCCCCTTCCTTGAGATCTCTGAGACGTTCCCTGATGAGCATCTATTTGCCATTCAGGAAGCACCATGGTTTGCCGATATTGCAAACTATAAAGCTGCAAGGTTCATACCCAAGGAGTACAATAGAATACAAAAGAAGAAATTAGTTACTGATGCAAAGTACTACTTGTGGGATGAACCCTATCTCTTTAAGAGATGTGCAGACGGAATTATCCGTAGGTGTGTCCCCAGAGAGGAAGCACAGAGAATCCTATGGCATTGCCACGGATCTCAATATGGAGGCCATTTCGGAGGTGAGCGAACAGCCACCAAGGTCCTCCAATGTGGCTTCTATTGGCCCACACTCTATAAAGATTCCCGAGAGTTTGTACGTAATTGTGACTGTTGCCAAAGAGCTGGTAACCTGCCTCATGGTTACGCCATGCCTCAACAAGGGATCTTGGAAATAGAGTTGTTTGATGTATGGGGAATTGACTTCATGGGACCTTTCCCACCATCATACTCAAACACTTATATTCTGGTGGCAGTTGACTATGTATCAAAATGGGTTGAGGCTATCGCCACACCCTCCAATGATACTAAAACAGTGCTGAAATTCCTCCAGAAACATATCTTTAGCAGGTTTGGTGTCCCTAGAGTGTTAATCAGCGATGGGGGCACTCACTTCTGCAATAAACAGCTTTACTCTGCCATGGTTCGGTATGGAATTCGCCACAAAGTGGCCACTCCATATCATCCACAAACCAATGGGCAGGCTGAAGTCTCTAACAGAGAATTAAAGAGAATCCTGGAACGGACAGTAAATACCCGTAGAAAGGATTGGGCAAGGAGCTTGGATGATGCTCTGTGGGCTTACAGAACAGCATTCAAGACCCCTATAGGGACCTCTCCATACCAGCTCGTGTATGGTAAGTCATGCCACTTGCCCGTGGAACTGGAACATAAGGCCTACTGGGCAACCAGATTCCTAAACTTAGATGCCAAATTAGCAGGAGAAAAACGATTGCTCCAGCTAAATGAGCTAGAGGAATTCAGATTCACAGCTTTCGAAAATGCCAAGCTTTATAAAGAAAAATCAAAAAAATGGCATGACAGAAAGCTGTCATCTAGAATCTTTGAACCAGGACAGAAGGTCCTGTTGTTTAACTCTAGACTCAGGCTATTCCCCGGGAAACTGAAATCCCGGTGGAGGGGACCATACGTGATTACAAGTGTGTCACCATATGGTTATGTGGAGCTTCAAGATATTGATTCTGATAAGAAGTTCATTGTCAATGGACAGAGAATCAAGCATTATCTTGAAGGCAACACTGAGCAAGAATGCTCAAGGCTGAAGCTAGATTGAAAGCTCAGCAAAGTCCAGCTAAAGACAATAAAGAAGCGCTTGCTGGGAGGCAACCCAATTTTTATTTATTCTCATGATTTTTCATGTTTTATTAGGTTCATGATCATGTGGAGTCACAAAATAAATATTAAAAATTGAAAACGGAATCAAAAACAGCAGAAGAAAAATCACACCCTGGAGGAAGCACCTGTCTGGCGTTCAACGCCAGAACAGAGCATGGTTCTGGCGTTCAATGCCAGAAATGGCTAGTAAATGGGCGTTGAACGCCCAAAATGGGCACCAACCTGGCGCTGAATGCCCAGAGTTGTGTGCAATTCCCTCTTCTTTTGCTCGAGGGCGAGCAACATTCTAAGTTTGGTGTGGTAAAACAATTATGTAAAGGATCTATAGCTCAGTGGTAGAACATGTGGCTGCAAATCAAGAGATACCTCAGGGGATGCACTTCCCTCCACATAATTATTGGAAGCAACTGAGGATAGAAATACCAAAAATCACTAGGAATCAAGCCACAAAGGCAAGGAAGAGACATAAAAGAGCTCAAGAACATCATTGGTGCCTCAAGAAGGAAATGCCATCATCACTAAGGTGGACTCATTCCTTGTTCTTGCTTTCTCTGTTTTTCGTTTTCTCTATGATAAGTGCTTATCTATGTCTGTGTCTTCATTACATGATCATTAGTAGTAATTAGTGTCTAGTTTGATTTTATCCCCAATTAAGTTATAGTCTATTTTTCTCATCATCAGCAAACATGAATAAAATAGTAGATCTTTTGAATAAGCGGCAATAAAATTTCGAGTTTAATAAGAGAAATTCTAATTAGTTAAATGTGGTGGCAATGCTTTTTGTCTTCTGAATGAATGCTTGAACAGTGCATATGTCTTTTGAATTTGTTGTTTAAGACTGTTAAATATGTTGGCTCTTGAAAGAATGATGAACATGAGACATGTTATTGATAATCTGAAAAAAATCATAAAAATGATTCTTGAAGCAAGAAAAAGCAGCAAAGAACAAAGCTTGCAGAAAAAAAAAAGAGAAAAAAGAAAAAGCAAGCAGAAAAAGCCAATAACCCTTAAAACCAAAAGGCAAGGGCAAATAAAAGGGATCCCAAGGCTTTGAGCATCAGTGGATAGGAGGGCCTAAAGGAATAAAATCCTGGTCTAAGCGGCTAAACCAAGCTGTCCCTAACCATGTGCTTGTGGCGTAAAGGTGTCAAGTGAAAACTTGAGACTGAGCGGTTAAAGTCAAGGTTCAAGCGAAACGAAGAGTGTGCTTAAGAACTCTGGACACCTCTAATTGGGGACTTTAGCAAAGCTGAGTCACAATCTGAAAAGGTTCACCCAGTTATGTGTCTGTGGCATTTATGTATCCGGTGGTAATACTGGAAAACAAAGTGCTTAGGGCCACGGCCAAGACTCATAAAGAAGCTGTGTTCAAGAATCATCACACTGAACTAAGAGAATCAATAACACTATTTGAATTCTGAGTTCCTATAGATGCCAATCACTCCGAGCTTCAATGGATAAAGTGAGATGCCAAAACTGTTCAGAAGCAAAAAGCTACTAGTCCCGCTCATCTAATTAGGATCTGAGCTTCAATCAAAAACTCTGAGATATTATTGCTTCTCAACCTATTAGTCTTCTATTTTATTTGTCTAGTTGCTTGAGGACAAGCAACAGTTTAAGTTTGGTGTTGTGATGAGCGGATATTTTATACGCTTTTTGGGGATAATTTCATATAGTTTAGAGTATGTTTTAGTTAGTTTTTAGTTTATTTCCAGTAGTTTTTAGGAAAAATTCATATTTCTGGACTTTACTATGAGTTGTGTGTTTTTCTATAATTTCAGGTATTTTTCTGGCCGAAATTGAAGGAGCTGAGCAAAAATCTGATTTAGCCTGAAAAAGGACTGTTGATGCTGTTGGATTCTGACCTCCCTGCACTCAAAGTGAATTTTCTGGAGCTACAGAACTCGAAATGGCGTGCTTCCAATTGCGTTGGAAAGTAGACATCCAGGGCTTTCCAGCAATGTATAATAGTCCATACTTTGCACAAGAATAGACGACGTAAACTGGCGTTCAACGCCAGTCCTCTGCCCAATTCTGGCGTCCAGCGCCAGAAAAGGATAAAAAACTGGAGTTGAACGCCCAAACTGGCACAAAAACTGGCGTTCAACTCCACAAATGGCCTCTGCACGTGAATTACTTAAAGTCTCAGCCTCATCACACACCAAGTGGGCCCCAGCACACCAAGTGGGCCCCAGAAGTGGATCTCTGCATCATCCATCATAGTCCACTCATATTTTGTAACCCTAGGCTACTGGTTTAGTATTTAAACAACTTTTAGAGACTTATTTTGTATCTCATGACATTTCAGATCTAAACTTTGTATTCTCTGACGGCATGAGTCTCTAAACCCCATTGTTGGGGGTGAGGAGCTCTGCTGTGTCTCGATGAATTAATGCAAGTATTTCTGTTTTCCATTCAAACACGCTTGTTCCTATCTAAGATGTTCATTCGCGCTTAACTGTGATGAAGGTGATGATCCGAAACATTCATCACCTTCCTCAAACCATGAACGTGTGCCTGACAACCACCTCCGTTCTATATCAGATTGAATGAGTATCTCTTAGATTCCTTAATCGGAATCTCCGTGGTATAAGCTAGAACTGATGGCGGCATTCATGAGAATCCGGAAAGTCTAAGCCTTGTCTGTGGTATTCCGAGTAGGATTCAAGGATTGAATGACTGTGACGAGCTTCAAACTCCTGAAGGCTGGGCGTTAGTGACAGACGCAAAAGGATAGTAAATCCTATTCCAACCGGATCGAGAACCAACCGGTGATTAGCCGTGCTGTGACAGAGCGCGTGAGCGTAGTTTTCACTGGAAGGACGGAAGGTAGCCATTGACAACGGTGATCCACCAACACACAGCTTGCCATAGGAGGACGTGCGTGCGTGAATCAGAAAACAGAGGAAAGCAGAGATTCAGAAGACAAAGCATCTCCAAAACTCCAACATGTTCTCCATTACTGCACAACAAGTAACTTTTAATTTATGCTCTACTGGTTACTCACAATTCAATTGACAAACATAATTGACTTCCTGACTAAGATTTACAAGATAACCATAGATTGCTTCAAACCAACAATCTCCGTGGGATTCGACCCTTACTCACGTAAGGTATTACTTGGACGACCCAGTGCACTTGCTGGTCAGTGGTACGCGTTGTGAAAAGTGTGATTCGCAATTCGTGCTACCAGGAGTCTACTACGTCAGGGATATAGGCCCCGCACACTTCCTGTAGTAGAGAAGGAAATAACCATAACAAATCATGCAGCATAAAATCTACCACGCCAGAGATATAGGCTCCGCACACTCTCAACAACAACTCGTCATGCAGCAGACAATCTGCTACGCCGGAGATATAAACTCCAGACACTCTCAACAACACCTCGTCATGCAGCAGACAATCTGCTACGCCGGAGATATAGGCTCAGCACACTCTCAAAACTCCAATCATTTCCTCATTATTACTTTCTAAGTTCTCAACTCATCACAACCATCATCAATTCATAATTCCATTCCGAACTCATTAGTTCATTAGTTTCTCAAATCATTGTCAATAATCACCAAGTTCACTACTCTTCCTTCCCTCTCCACTAAACTCATCCTCAGTACACCAGAAACCTAAACCTCTATTCTCTAACTTTTCAAAGTCAAACCCAAATTAAATCTCCTAGGACCTCTCCCATGTCCTAATACCCAAAAATAAGCCAAAGAGTCTTAACTTAATGCCTCAGAAGTATACAACATTATTGGGAAAGTAAAATAGTGTAAAAACAAAGTTTAAGTTATAAAACAGGGTGTGTGCGTGCGAACGCCCAGGGAGATTTTTAAGACATGTGCGTACGCACAAGTGCAATTTTTCACAATTCTATTCGCTCGCATAAGCTATGCTAGTGCTCCTAACAGACTGCTTTTTCCAACGTGTGCGTGCGCACAGGGCTGTGCGTACGCACAGGTTGTAAAACCTCATTGGGTATGTGTGCGCACAAGCTGTGCTAATGCTCAAAACAGGAAGTCTTCCCCTGCCTGTGCATATGCACAGGGCCGTGCGTGCGCACAAGGCTGTGCGTGCGCACATACCAGAAATCACAAAATTCTGCAATTTTGCAGGATTTCAGATTTGACTCCAAACTTTGAATGATCATAACTTTCTTTACAAAAGTCCAAATTTTACAAACTTTATATCAATTTGAAGAGTTCTCAATGGACTTTAAGTCTAAACAAGTTTCAAAAATTCTTGAAAATTGTGGCACATGTTATGACCCGTCAAATTTCACTAAAAACCAATTTTTACCAAAAAGCCTTTAAATCTCAATTTTACCAAACTTTCAACCAAAACCAAACTGTTTCGAGGGTTACCTGAAACTGTAGGTCGATCTCGGATGAGATCTTCTGTACTGGTTGGAGATGACGTGTTCGGCTGGCTGGTGGCGGCCGAAGCTGTTGTGTCCGACTTGTTGGACTGGCTGCACTTCTGATCCTTGGCCACCGGAGGGTGGGGGGTACCTGCAAGAGACTCCGATGCTTAAGTTAGCATGGGTATTAAACAGGTTTTTAGTAGACTCAGAGTATGAGTTATACCTGGGTGCTCCAGTGTATTTATAATGATGAGGAGTGACCTTTCTAGATAAGATAAGTTAGTTATCTTATCTTATCTTATTTTATCTTTGGGTGAGGTCAGCTTATCTTCAAGGGAACCGCCCTTATGCCTGTGGATTTGGGTCGTGTTCCTCTATTTGGGCCCTTTATTGGGCTTTCCTGTCGATTGGCCGAGATCTTTAGAAGAAGAGGTCGGATAGTCTGACCTGAAGAGGTCGGTCGCTTTGTCGCCAATCATCCCGGGTCGGATAGCTCGACCCTGGGTATGAACAGTGCCCCTGCTTGAGCTCGGTCTTCTTTTTTGAGGTCGAGTCCTTTGACTTCGGTCCTTCTTTGGTGAAACCAAGTTCAAGCATTTCGTCGATTTCTTCCTTTTGTAGAATCTTTTGAATGTAGAACATTTTCCTCTAAAGGCGCGTGCTTTTATACCAGCGCTTTGTTCTTGGGAACGTGCGAGGGTTTAATACCTTCATTAATTGGTATTAATTGCCCCGTTTTCCCTTGGCTTTTTATTTTGAATTTCACAATAAAAAACGGTTTCTCTTCTTCGCTCTTCTTCGTAACTTCTCCCTTTACTCTCTCGGTTTCTGTTTCTTGCCTAGAGTTCATAGTTCCTTCTTGTGACGCCTGCTTTGCTACTGCTTTTTGTGGAAGAGTAGTGATTCTGGACTTCACCTTCCACTTTTTGCTTTTGCTGAGTTCGAGGGGTGGCTCTTCCGCCTGTCGCTTCCGCTTTTTTGCTTTCCTTTGCGGCTTTCTCCCATTTTCCCAGGTTTGGTTCTTCTTCTTTCCTCTTTCTACGTCACTTTTGTGCCTGCTTTGAGAAAGTATTGATTTTGCTTGGAGAAAGTTTGGATCTTTCTGCTTTTGTTGTGCCAGATTGCTGTTGTAATGTGTGTTCTGGGAGAAAGTCTGGATCTTTATTGCCTTTTCTTTTTGTTTGACGTTTGCACGTTATCATCGTTTTTGTTTGTGCTTTTGATTTTGAAGCTTTGTAGTGATGATTTTGTTTGATTTCTGAAAAAAAAGATATTTCTGCTTTGGCATGTTTGATGTTGGTGATGCTCCTTACTGATAGACTGTAGGAAGATAGTGGCTTCGATGACTTTGTGTTTTTTCTTCTTCGAAATGTTTGCTATTTGAAATCTTCTCTTTGTTTGGGGGCTGCCGAGACATAAGCTGTAGATTTTTCCTGAAGCCTTGCTTTGCCACTGCCTCCAAAGGATGCCCCAGGACTTTGGTTTGAGTCTTGGGGGTTTTTCTTTTCTGTTTGTTCGTCTATATCATTTTAGTCGAGTTACTTTGCCCCTCCTCCGAGATGTTTTTTAGTAATCCAATCTTCTTTTCTTTTTGTAGGATTAGTTGGCCTCATGTCTTCTCGAAATAACGTTGTAGAGGTGTCTTCCAAAGTTTCCGAGGGGATGTTCGATTGGCTGGACTCCCTTGTCCTAATGTGTGTCTCAGTTGTGGATGCTGAATTTTGTGTAGAGCTGAGAAAACGTCATAGGATCTGTGGTAACAGTGCTCAGGAGAGGGATTATGAGTTTGTAGCTCCAGACTCTGATGAGAGGGCTTGTTTTCCTACTTTCGTCGAGGGGGAGCGTCCCTTCTTCTACGCCTATGAATATTTCTTCAGCCAGTTGGACGTTACTTTTCCTTTTACCGCTTTCGAGGCCGACTTGTTGTGGTCATGTAATATTGCTCCATCCCAGCTTCATCCGAATTCCTGGGGTTTTATCAAGATTTTTCAACTGCTTTGCCAAGAGTTAGGCGTAACACCTTCTAAAACTCTTTTCCTCTATCTTTTTGTCTCGGCCAAGCCCGGAGGTTCTTCCAAAAAGAAAGCTTCCTGGGTTTCTTTCAGATCGGCCCAGGGGCATAAAGTTTTTGCCATGTATGATGAGTCCTTTAAAGATTTTAAGAATTATTTCTTCCGAGTCCGTGCTGTTGAGGGGGTCCGCCCCTTTTTTCTTGATGAGAATAACGAGCCTGCTTTTCCTCTAGAGTGGAAAAAGAATGTGAGAGTGCCACGTTATACATGGGAGATGCTTAATGAGGTTGAGCGGACTTTTGTAGTTGTTCTTGAAGATTTGTGGGGGGAACCACCCCATCTGGATACAAAAAGATTCTTGAGTGATCCATCTTTGGTTCGAACTGCTTTGGGTACTGTCTGACTTATTTTTATACTTGCTTCTGAGATTTTCTTCTCCTATGTTGTAACTCGTCATTTGTGGTTGATTCTGTATTTTCAGAGATGTCGAAAAACAATGATTTCATGAAGGCCTACAAGAAGACGAAGAAGGCTGCTGCTGCTCAAAACATCTCGGCCAAGGCGGCCGGAGAGGGATCTTCTCAAGTATCTGTGAAGCCGCCCGTGCCAAGTTCTCCTGGGCCAAGGAAGGTGATCCCCACTCCTCGAGTTCGTCTGACTGATCATCCACAGACTTCTGCCATCGCTTCTAGTGCTCCTCCCAACAAGAAACAGAAAACAATTGAGGCTTTTAACCTTGACGCCCCTGATTTCAATGCAATCGAATTCGTAGATCAGCAAATCGGTCCCTATGGTACCCTCCCCATGGATGATATGTCGATCCTTCGCCATCTGAATTTTATGACCCGAAACAGTGTTAAAATGGCATATATGGGGGCTGCCCTGTACCGAACTGCTCAGAATCTTCCTCTCCATGCCACCAAGGAATTTATGGAGAAGGCTAAACAGGAGTTCGACCGAATGAAGTGCCTGAAGAAAGAGCTTGAGGTAAAGGTAGCCAAGTTGGAGAAGGATCTGGAGAACGAAAAGGCGAGTTCCCTTGCTCTGGCGGCTTCTGTGTGGTTGGCCGAGGACACAGCATTGAGGCATAAGGACAGTTTTGTGACATCTTATCGGGAGGTGGTGCACCTGAGGGAGGAGTTGGAGAATGCGCGAGCTGATTACTCCGAGCTACAAGGTCATCTTGTTGGCAGCGTAACTGCTGCCTATGAGAGCTTGAGGGAGCAGGTTCGGATTATTGCTCCCGAGGCCGACCTTACTCTTTTCAGCCTAGATAATGTTGTGAGGGATGGTAAGATTGTCCCTGATGACCAGGATGATGATGATGTTGAACCTCCCCCTGTGTCTTCTGCAAAAGTGTCGACCTCTTCAGTTCCTCCGGTTGTGTCTGATCCGGATTGCCAGATTCTGAACCGGGATGATGGAACCGTGGATGCTGTGCCTATTCAGACTCGGCCTCCTTCTCCCCGTATTGATGCTGCCGGGAAGGCTCCCGATCTTTGCTGATTTCTCTTTGGATATTTGTGTAGTTGGCCCGGCTTGTGAGCTTTTTAAACTCTTTATTTGTAGTTTGGATATTTTGCTGACTGTTGGTATTTCTTTTGGTTGCTTGTTTAGCAACTTTCATTTTGAAAAACAACAAGTAGTTTCTAAGCTTTTGGGCTTGACCCTGAAGCTTTTATAATGTTGTATTTCATATCATGCTTGTTTGCGCTTGTCTTTAGCACTTTTTGAAAATGTCGGAGACTTCGGCCTCTTTAAATTGTTTTGAACTTATTGCTTGTGGGTTGAATCTTTCGAGGTTGTGGATGGGCAATTCCAACTTGTTTCTCGGTTTCTTGCTTTCGCCTGTATAACCGATTTCTTTACGTTGGTCCTCTCTAACTTTGTCAGGTCTCTTTCAGGGATTACTTTTATAACTTGTTTATAGGAGACCGACTTTGTTAGGTCGATCTCTTCTAAGTTATAACAATTCCTCTTTTATAGGGTTGGCCAGACCTCTTTTCAGGGATTTGCTGATAACTTGGGTTGACTTGGTCCGACTTCTCAACGTCGGCCAGTCTTTAAGTTATTATTTAGCAATCCATAAGACCTCGTCAGGTTCTATTTCAGATCACTTTCGATAACTTCTTACATTATTCTGTGTTCATCTTTGCCGATTTGTAGAAGGTGGTTTCTGTCTTTGTTTGGTCGACCTTTTTAGATGAATCTCATTTTCATCTTT
Source organism: Arachis ipaensis (assembly GCF_059453495.1). Lineage (NCBI taxonomy): Eukaryota > Viridiplantae > Streptophyta > Magnoliopsida > Fabales > Fabaceae > Arachis > Arachis ipaensis. Next base: position 105,838,378 of record NC_142435.1, on the reverse strand, counting down.
ATTGGTCTTCCATCGTGATCATGCAGTGAATCTGTTTTTCACTTTCTGCCGATCTGTTGCTTTATAATCGGACGATGAATGCTTCAGATTAATGCGTCTTGAGAATTTGTAGAATATCTAAAATATATTTTATTCAAAAGAAAATGCAAATATATACATGCGGGAGTTTTTCATCCCTTTAAGTCGAATAATTTCTGGATCTCAACTTGGTGCCTCATTAAAAAACCTTTTCAGGAAAAAGAGTGCATCCTATGACGGGATCTTCTAGCTATAGTACCTTCTTAGGTTGTATGCATGCCATGATCTGGGGAGCTCTCGTCCATCGAATTCTGACAGTCTGTAGTAGCCCTTTCCAAGTACTTCGGTAACTCGGTAGGGTCCTTTCCAGTTTGCTGCCAGCTTTCCTTCTCCAGGTCGAGTTGCTCCAATGTCATTTCGGATTAGGATGAGATCATTCTCAGCGAAACTTCTTGGCACTATCCTTTGATTGTATCTCGAAGCCATTCAGCGCTTTAGCGCTTCTTTCCTGATCCGAGCTCTTTCTTGGATTTCTGGAAGTAGGTCGAGCTCTTCTCTTTGTAGTTGAGAGTTGGCTTGTTCATTGTAGTGTACCACTCTAGGGGATCCTTCCTCGACCTCTACTGGGATCATTGCCTCCACTCTGTATGCTAATCGAAATGGTGATTCGTTTGTGGTAGAATGTGGTGTTGTTCGATATGCCCATAGGACTTGTGGAAGTTTTTCGGCCCAAGCTCCCTTTGCTTCTTGCAGTCTCCGCTTCAGCCCAGCCAATATGACTTTGTTGGCAGCTTCGGCCTGTCCATTGGCTTGAGGATGTTCGACGGAGGTGAATTGGTGTTTTATGTTCAAGTCGGCTGCTAATTTCCTGAATCCTGCATCTGTGAATTGAGTGCCATTGTCCGTGGTGATGGAGTGTGGAACTCCGAACCTTGTGACAATGTTTCTGTATAAGAATTTTCGGCTTCTTTGAGCAGTGGTGTTGGCTAGGGGCTCTGCCTCAATCCACTTTGTGAAATAGTCTATCCCAACTATGAGAAATTTGACTTGTCCCGATCCTTGGGGAAAGGGTCCAAGAAGGTCGAGTCCCCATTTTGTGAATGGCCAAGGTGAAGTTACGCTGATGAGTTCTTCTGGCGGGGCGATGTGGAAGTTGGCATGTTTCTGGCATGTGGAACATGTCTTTACAAACTCTGTAGCTTCTTTTTGTAGAGTTGCCCAGTAAAATCTCGCCCGAAGTACCTTTTTGGTGAGAGCTTGTGCTTCGAGATGATTACCACAAATGCCGTTGTGTACTTCCCCTAAGACTTCCCTTGTGTTAGAGGTCGGCACACATTCCAATAATGGTATCGAGATTCCTCTCTTGTATAGGGTGTTGTTTATAATAGTGTAGTACTGAGCCTCCCGTTTTAACCTCTTTGCCTCTTTTTCATCTGTGGGGAGTGTTTCTGCTTTGAGGTAGTTAATTATGGGGGTCATCCATCCTTGATCCTGACTTGTTATGGCTAGGACTTTTTCCTTTTCCGAGATTGACGGGTTCTGTAGCATTTCCTGGATGAGGCTTCTATTGTTGCCTCCTGGTTTGGTGCTGGCTAGTTTTGAGAGTGCATCAGCTCGGGCATTTTGTTCTCGGAGTATGTGGCAGATCTTATATTCTCCGAGTTGTCCGAGCTATTTCTTGGTTTTATCCAAATATTTTTTTATGGTGGGATCTTTGGCTTGGTAGTTTCCTGTTATTTATGAGGTGACTACTTGTGAATCACTGAAGATGTTGAGTTTTTGAGCTCCAACCTCCTTAGCCAGCTTCAAACCAGCTAGTAAGGCTGGGAGCCCAAATTTGAGGGAAAGCTCAACTTGGGTTCCTTGGTTGCTTTCTATTATCACACCTGCGCCGCTTCCAGTTTTATTTGAAGACCCGTCCACGTAGAGATTCCATTCTGTGGGGGTTTCCATGGTATCTGTGAATTCTGCAATGAAGTCGGCTAAGTACTGTGATTTGATGGCTGTCCGAGCTTCATATTGGAGGTCGAACTCGGATAATTCGACTGCCCATTGTAAAATTCTGCCTGCTAGATTTATTTTCTGCAATATCCCTTTTATGGGCTGGTCGGTTCGAACCTTAATGGTGTGAGCCTGGAAGTACGGACAAAGTCGTCGAGATGTCAGTATGAGAGTATAGGCAAACTTTTCTATTTTTTGATAGTTTAGCTCGGATCCCTGCAGTGCTTTACTAATGAAGTATACAGGTTGTTGCCCTTTGTCGTCCTCCCGAACCAGTGCTGAGGCTACTGCCCGACTTCCTACCACAAGGTACAATATGAGTGGTTCTTCCTTTCGTGGTCGAGTTAGGATAGGTGGTTGTCCCAGGAAGTTTTTGAAATCCTGGAAGGCTTGCTCTTATTCCTTTGTCCATTCGAAATTTTTTCCTTTCCTTAAAGTGGCGTAGAAGGGGAGAGATCTTATCGCTGATCCCGCTAAGAATCTGGATAAGGCTGCCAATCTCCCGTTGAGTTGTTGTACCTCTCTGACACAAGCTGGGCTCTTCATGTTGAGTATGGCCTGGCATTTGTCTGGATTTACTTCAATTCCTCTTTGTGTGAGCATGAAACCTAAGAATTTGCCCGCTTCTACTGCAAAGGTACATTTTGCAGGATTGAGTCGCATGTCGTGCTTCCTTATAGTGTCGAACACTTGAGCCAGGTCGGACAATAATGTCTCTTCGCTTTGTGTCTTTATCAACATGTCGTCCACATAGGCTTCCATGATTTTTCCGATGTGATCTGAGAAGACTTTATTCATTAGCCTTTGATAAGTAGCTCCCGCATTCTTGAGACCGAAAGGCATCACAATGTAGTAGTAATTTGCTTTTGGCATTAAAAACGAGGTCTTTTCTTGATCTGGTGGATACATGGGAATTTGGTTGTATCTGGAATATGCGTTCATAAACGAGAGGTATCTATATCCGGAGGAAGCATCTACCAGAGCGTCGATACTTGGGAGTGGATAAAGATCTTTTGGGCAGGCTTTGTTGAGGTCGGTGTAGTCGGTGCACATTCGCCACTTCCCATTTGATTTTTTCACCAAGACGACGTTAGCTAGCCATAGTGGGTACTTGACTTCTCTTATGAATACTGCCTCCAGTAGTGCTTGTACCTGTTCTTCCACAGCTTGGGATCGTTCTGACCCAAGTTTTCTTTGTCTCTGTTGTACCGGCCGAGATCCTGGATAAACCGCCAACTTGTGACACATTAGCTTGGGGTCTATGCCTGGCATGTCTGCGGCTTTCCATGCGAAGAGATCGACATTATCTCGTAAGAACTGTATTAGTAATTCTTTTGTGTTTCCTTCCAGGATCGTGCCAATATTAGTTGTTTTGTCCGAGGTATCTCCGATCTGAACTTTCTCTACTTCACCTTCGGGCTGTGGACGGAGTTCTTCTCGCCTCTGAACTCCATCAAGCTCAATTGTATGGAACTCTTCTCCTCTACCTCTGAGGTTTAGACTTTCATTATAACAGCGGCGTACCATCTTTTGATCTGCTTTTATCGTAGCTATCCCTTCTGCAGTTGGGAATTTCATGCATAGATGTGGAGTTGAGACTATTGCGCTGAGTTGATTTAGTGTTGTCCGACCTATTAAGGCATTGTAGGTTGAACTCACGTCGACCACGATGTTGTCTATCTTGAGTGTTCTGGATTGGTTCCCTTTTCCGAAGGTTGTATGTAGTGACACGTATCCCAGTAGTTGTACTGGGGTATCGCCCAGTCTAAACAGGCTGTTCGGGTATGCTCTAAGCTCCTTTTCCTCTAAGCCAAGCTTGTCGAAGGCAGTTTTGAATAAGATGTCGGCGGAGCTTCCTTGGTCTATTAATGTGCGGTGGAGATTGGCGTTTGCTAGTATGATGGTGATGACCATGGGATCGTCGTGTCCTGAGATGATACCGGATGCGTCTTCTTTGGTGAACGTGATCGCAGGGATGTCGGGTGCTTTCTCCTTTCCTTCGACATGATATACTTCTTTGAGGTATCTTTTGTGGGATGATTTGGAGATTCCACCTCCTGTGAATCATCCATGTATCATATGGACATGTCTTTCTGGCGTACGAGGTGGTTGCTCAGCTCGTCCGACATCTTCATCTCTTCGTCTTTTTCTTTGCTCATCATCTCGGGTGGCCAGATACCGATTTAGTTTTCCTTCTCTTACTAATTTTTCTATGATGTTTTTTAAGTCGAAGCATTCGTTGGTGGAATGCCCTCGGACCCGATGATATTCACAGTATTCGTTCCGATTTTCTCCTCCTCTTTTTCCTTTGAGCGGTCGAGCTGGGGGTATCTTTTCTGTGTTACAGACTTCTTTGTAAATATCCACAAGAGACACCCGAAGAGGGGTGTAATTATGATACTTTTTTATTTTTTTGCCCATTCGATCTTCCTTCTTCTTGGATTCTTTATCTTGGTAGGTGAAACAGGATTTCGAGGCTTCTCCAAGTCAGAAATTTTCTTCCATGTTGATGTACTTCTCTGCCCGCTCTTGCACCTCGTCTAGAGATGTGGGGTATTTCTTTGATATAGATTGGCTGAAAGGTCCCTCTCGTAGGCCGTTGATGAGGCCCATGACGGCAGCCTCTATTGGCAAGCTTTGTATGTCTAGGCATGTTTTGTTGAATCTTTCCATGTAGTTGCGAAGGCTTTTCCGATCTCCTTGCTTGATACCCATTAGACTGGAAGCGTGCTTAGCCTTGTCTTTTTGGATGGAGAATCTGGCCAGGAATTTTTTGGCCTGGTCGTCGAAGTTTGAGACGGACTTCGGAGGTAGGTTGTCGAACCATCTAATTGCTGTCTTTGTGAGAGTCGTTGGAAAAGCTTTGCAGCGAACGACATCTGAAGCATCGGTGAGGTACATTCTGCTTCTGAAGTTACTGAGATGATGGTTGGGATCTGTGGTTCCATCATACAAAGTCATATCCGGAAGTTTGAAGTCTTTAGGGATTTTAGTCTTCATGATTTCCCTAGTGAATGGATCTTGATCCTTGCGAGAGTTGTCCTCAGGGGTGGTCCGGGTGGCCTTTGCTTTGAGATTGGCTTCGAGCTGTAGGAGTTTATCTTCGACGTCGCCTTACCTCTCTTTGTAGATCCTTGCCAACTTCCTGCTGGTACTGGCTTTCTTTTTCGAGTTGCTTTAGGCGATCTTGAAGTGCTTCTATTACTCCCGGATGTGATGAGTTTTTGTCTCCGTTAGATTTTGGAGTATCCTTTGGCGTGGCATCCGTATTTTTGTGCGACGTTCTGTCCTCTAGATCTGAGTTGCAGTCGTTGTCATGGTCGTCTGTCATGGGGTTGGGATGACTTCCAGGTTCCCTGGCAATTGCACCAATGTTCCGAGGGTTACCTGAAACTGTAGGTCGATCTCGGATGAGATCTTCTGTACTGGTCGGAGATGATGTGTCCGGCTGGCTGGTGGCGACCGGAGCTGTTGTGTCCGACTTGTTGGACTGGCTGCACTTCTGATCCTTGGCCACCGAAGGGTGGGGGGTACCTGCAAGAGACTCCGATGCTTAAGTTAGCATGGGTATTAAACAGGTTTTTAGTAGAATCAGAGTATGAGTTATACCTGGGTGCTCTAGTGTATTTATAACGATGAGGAATGACCTTTCTAGATAAGATAAGTTAGTTATCTTATCTTATCTTATTTTATCTTTGGGTGAGGTCAGCTTATCTTCAAGGGAACCGCCCTTATGCCTGTAGATTTGAGTCGTGTTCCTCTATTTGGGCCCTTTATTGGGCTTTCCTATCGATTGGCCGAGCTCTTTAGAAGAAGATGTCGGATAGTCTGACCTGAAGAGGTCGGTCGCTTTGTCGCCAATCATCCCGGGTCGGATAGCTCGACCCAGGGTATGAACACAAACCAATCACAACCCAAGCAATATCAAAACAACATAAAATTCCATACCATTTCTCTCCCAACTCAACCAACCATAATACCTCAATTTTACTATTCAACACCATCAAAACATTTAAGCCTCAACATCCAAAACCATCATAAACATTCATAATCATCATCAACAACCACTACAATTCTTCATCAATTTCAATAAGCATCACCAAACCATATCTAACATTACCCAAATTCATCAAGATCTCTATTCCTCCAATTATCCTCATAAAATTCACACCCTTCACCAATTGTCATCAACATCAATATCCACACTCCTCATCAATTAGTCTCAATATTATCAATCATTATCAACATTCATATTACCACAATTAATATACACACTCATCAAGATCAATCTTCATAATCATTAAAATCCGAACAATCATCATCAAATCATATATTCATTATCATTATCATTCCAACTCCTTCCACACAACACCACTACAACATCAATCAATCAACATCAACAACACCAATCATCTGCTTTTCTCATCAACATCAAAAATCAAACTCTAACATACATAACTCATAAAATCTTCATCACAAATTCACATGCCACATACAGAATTCAATATACCATTTATTTAATTCAATCCTATCTTAAGGTCAACTAGCCTAAGTTTCTAGAAACATTACATATTGCATAAAGGAAACTGAAAACATACCTTGGCTAATTCCCAATATGCACAAACCACCACTTTCAGTCCAAACAACCTTCCAAAAACCAAGCCAACTCCAACAAGCACCAAAACTCAAGCTAGCATCGCATATACACTAAAATCAATACCTAGAAACCACAACATACAATACTACAAGGGTTTATGAGTAACTTTACCTTATTCAAAGAGGATTAGGACAATTTTCAACAATTATCCGCTACTAGAGATCACCTAAACAACCAAAACTACAAAATCTACTCAAAAACCATAACCAAAAAATGCAGAATTCTAGGGCTAGAAACTGGGGATTGAGATGCGAGTTCTTACTAGATTTTCTTAAGTAAAAAGGAAGAGCTCATCGAGAGCTTCACGTGACCGTAAATGGCTCGTCAATCGGATCTTCGGATCAAAAGATATGGAACTTTGAAGGAGGAGGTGAATAGTAACATCACCTCTTCTCCTCTCTTCTCTTCAACCCGCGCCCCTCTCTCTCTTTGGGCTAGAAATGAGCTCAAAGCTCATTTAATGAGCTTATATATGTTGGGCCTTGGGCCCAGTCCAACCCGTTAGCGTTTTTGGTCCGTTTGGCCCACTTTGGGCCAAAACCTTTAAGATTAGTGTCCGATTTTCAATTCCAAATTACTTTTTACCCTTTCAAAACAATAAATCACATTTCAAAATATTATTTTCCAAAATACGCGATACTAGACAGGCTAGAGCCAATACTCCCAGCTTAAGCACCAGTACGCATTTTTACAAAAATCTTTCGAAAAATGTACATTTTCCAACTCGGAATAATTCACTGAAATCAAATTTTACATTTATATTTTCAAATTAAAACTTCTAAATTTTGAATCTATCTCGGGCACTTAAAATTATTATTTTTATTAAAACGGTTTAGCTGGCTCTTACAATACACATCACAGGATCAAGCCAAGCAAAGTTACCAATCACGGCTGCCAGCCTAATTATAATCAAATCTCGGCCTCCGGCCCAAGATATAATCAAACCTCGGCCTCTGGCGCAAACATCATCAACCACACTATCATCAAAAGCATCAATTCATTCACCAATACCCAATTTCAAGGAAGAACCAAACACAAGCACAAATAATACAAGGCAAACACAATCCGAAAACATTTACAACAAGTACCATAATTAACAATTAGACAAAATTCATCAAATAGGCAACCAAAACACTTAAGTATGCCCAAACAATAGCAAACAAATGCAGTGTGATGCATGCCTGTCCTACTGGTCGTGAGCTCATGTGTAAGTTACATTACCAAAATTTGACACATCCGATAGCTACCCGGACATTTTTCCTCTGAGGTTTCTCGCATATAGGTACACTATATGTCTCGCAGGGTTGAGTGCCATGTACACTTTGCAGGCAGAATTTCCTGTATACTCGCAGGGTGAGTACCCTGTACACCTCACCATCAGAGGGACCCTTGCAGGGTTAAGTACCCTATAAACTTTGTAGGCAGAATTTTCTGTATACTCGCAGGGTGACCGCCCTGTACACCTTGCAGGGTGAGTACCCTGTATATCTCTTTCAAAAACCCATTTTTTTACCAAATCGAAAGTTCCGAATCAACTTCAATACCACTTCAAGTTTAAACATTTGAATTCAATTGCTTTTGAAAACTACTAAAAACTTTCAAAACTTTTCCTCGAGGACCCAAAACATAATTCTTTTCTTAAACCAATCCAAGCCAAAATAAGTTATTAAATCAGATTAAATTACTTTAAATCAAGATTTATTAACTTAAATTACTTGGCAAACTTTCTAAATTTTAGGGGAGTGACAACCATTTTTATTACTTTAAATTCATTAAAATTCTTAAATCATAACTCTTTAATTCATATCATTTCAAAAAACTCATTTCTATTCAATCAAGTACCCAAAACATATTTTTTTTTGTAATTAACCAAACCAAATTCATTCTTTTGAAAAGCAAGTTAAATCCTCGTTTTTACTCAACCAAAACTCCAAAATATTTCAAAACTATTTCAAGTTTAAGACATTTTTAAAAGTCTCGAAATCTATTTCATTTTAACTAAATCAAGTTCTAAATACTTTAACTCCTCAAAATAGAATGCTTCAATTGAATAAATCAACTTCAACTTCTTTTCAAGCTCAAAACTTTTTCTTAAAGACTCAAAAATTGTTATTCTTTAATACTTATAAAAATTTTGGCAGCACTTTTCCTAAAACTCGGACTTTGCCACCCTTTAATGGTCCCATCCAAACGTCTCTCAAATCCTTTCTAATGGGTTCAAAACCAAATCATTTCCCAATAAAATGCAATTTAGATTTAAAAATATCAAATTATTTTCGATGTCAAACCATTTTAAAATCAAACCATATTCAATGTCAACTCATTTCCAATATCTCAAATCATTTTTCAAATATCAATTCACTTCCAATAAATCAAGAGACCAATTCAACAATCACCAACTCAACAAATCAATCAATTAACTAGATTATCGAAACTTCTCAAATACTCATCATATCAGTTCCACAACAAATACAGAGACACTTCAACAACAACCAATTAAACATTCTAAATCAATTGATAAATCAATCAAGCAAACGATTATATCCATCCAAAATAACCAATTTAATCCATAAGACTCACGTAATTATATATATATATATATATATATATATATATATATATATATATATATATATATATATATATATATATATATATATATATATATATATATTCATTGATATCGACTTGTAATAATTCTTGTAAATAAAACGAGTTTTAAGAAAAAGTCCCTACCTCGATCGTGACTTAACCATGCGACAAAAACCCCTTTTTCTCTCAGTCCGCAACAGCGGCAGTCGCAACCGTAGCTCCAATCTACTCCTACAGCAATAGCAACAACCTAAATCACGACATGCAATAATTGAAACTCGATCCTATGTTACCAACATCTCACTCTAACAGATTATAACATAACACTGATTCAACGAGTTTCAGAAACAAAAACGCTTACCAAGAAAACAGGAGTTCTAGCAGCGGTCAGTGGCGATGGTAGCGGACAGCTCGACGGTGGCTGAACACAAACGCAGTGACGGAATCGGCTTCTTCTCCCTCCTCGGTTCGCGATTCCAACACGATGGTAGAGGCGAACGATGGTGACAGTCACGAACAGCGACAGTGACTCGCAAAGACGGCGGCAGCAGCTCCTTCCTCCGTGTCTCCTTCTCCCTCGCGCTCACTCCTCAACAACAACACGAACAGCGGCGTGAGCTCTCTCTCTCTCTCTCTCTCTCTCTCTCTCTCTCTCTCTCTTCCTCCTTGGGTTGACACCGACCGCAGGTAGGAGCTGGACGGCGGTGACGAGCTGGTCGGCAGCGATGAGCTGGTTGGCGGCAGCTCCTTCTCTTCTTCCCTTCTCCTCCTTCGGTTCTCTCCTCTCCCTCAGCTGCTTGTGTGTGTTTGTGTGGAGTGTGTGTGTATGTGTGTGAAGAGGGGATATGGGAAAGGGGATGGCAGCGTGAAGGAGAAAAAAGGGGAGTGAGTGTGTTGTGTGTAATGAAATTAGGGTTTGTGGAGTATAGAGTAGACTTTCTATTTGGGGATTTTGGGATTAGGGTAGTGTAGCAATTTTAATTAAAATAAAAGGGTAGAATAATAATTTAAAACCAAATTAAATACAAAAAAATTATCTTTAAAATACTATTTTATTATCAACTTGTAAATTTATTTTCAAATAAATACTAATTCAATAGAAATTAGAGATAATCAAATTAATTTTTTTTCCTTTATAATTATAAATAATTATCATAATCTAATTTTTAAAAGTCTAGGATCTTACAGCTGGTCCCTGCTCTGCTGTGTCATGCCAATTAACCTGTAAAAATTTACGAGAATAATCATGATTCAGTTAATTGTACATTATATTATATTGCAAAGGGATTAAAAAACTCCTTGGATTTTTTAACTTTTGAGACAAACTTTTTTGAATAATTACACTATATTTTTTAGTAAACACCACTATTTCATCTTTCCTCTCATTCCTCTTTTTTACATTATAGTCATTTTTCTTTTTTGAAAAAAAAAAAAAAGACAAAAGCATGCATTTGTCTCAAAATTTGGCTAGAAAATGACATGACTAAAGTAATTGTCTGCTGTTTGCTTTTAACCGAATGATATGTAATTAATGAATGAATTAATCTCTATATATATTCTTGAACACAGTAATTAGAATCTCAATTTAATTCTTAAAATTTTTTAATATTACAATTTTAAATGAGTTAATCAATTTTATAAAATTTATACTAAGTATAACAATTTTACAATTTAAATTTTTATTAAAATTTTACGTTTTAAGTACTTAATTTAATTTTTTAATTTTATGTAACATCTCAATTTTCTTTACCTTACTCTTGAGAAACCAAGAAAATAAAGTGATAGCTTATTTGTAACAAGTTTAATAGATTATGAAATAAAGAAATTGTTTTCTATATATATGTAATATTGATATTTCTAGTTTTTTTCTAAAAACAAAAAAGGAAAGGGGAAGCCCATCCATATGCAATCTAATAAATTCCAGCTAATTTATATGTCTCAATTTAAATACGCTAAGTATGAATAAGAAAACACTAGGCATGACCATAGCTTTTTGTAAACAAATTATTAATTTTTAACAAATTTGTTAAAGATATATTTATATATCTGTCTCTTCTCATTCATTTAAGTTTTTAAATAAAGTAATTTCATAATATAATATTATTAGAGCTTCTATAGCTAAAAAATTTAGAGTTTAATTTTTGTTGAATTTTAAAAAAAAATTAATATAAAACAAATTAAAAAAGAAACTATGAAAATTTCAAGTAAACTAAAAAAAAAAAAAAAAACTCTTTTAATAGTAATTTCACCAATTGTAAAAGGAATTAAAAAACTCTCTGGATCCTTCAATTTTTGAGACAAACTTTTTGAATAATTGTACTTCATTCTTTAGTAAGCACCACTATTTCATCTTTCCTCCAATTCCTCTTTTTTTCTATCAATTCCTTCCTAAATTTGGAATACAGAGGCATTTACTCCAAATTCTTAGTAAATAGGATATTGATTTGCAATTTTTGGAATACTTCTAAGAACTTGGAGAATTGCTTGTCCTTGTTATCTTTCTGAAACTTTTGAGGGAATAGAAGCTTAGGCTCATACTCTTTCACTTTTGCCTTCTCTAGTACTTTCTTCTTTTGAGCATAAATTGGAAAATCAGAGGCTTGTGTATTGTGTGGAATAGAATCTACATTGATTTTCTCAGCTTTCTTGTTGTTGGCATTCTCTATGGTTTTTTTTCCAACTATTTTTTTACTTTTTAAATTAATAGTTTTGCATTCTTTTCTGGAATTTGGAATTGTATCACTGAAAAGAGCATTTGTGGGTTTCTCAATAAATTGCTTTGCAAGCTGACCCACTTGCATCTCTAGGTTCCTTATGGAGGCCTCTTGGTTTTTAAAAGTGGTTTTAATTTCTTGCATAAAATTGGAGATTTCTTCCATGAAACTATTGCTTCTTCGGATAAATGCAGATGTATGTTGGGTGAATTTTTCTAAGACTTTTTAGAGGACTTGTTCTTGGTGGGTTTTGTGGTGGTTGTGTGGGTGGTATCTGAATTGGGAGAGGATTGTTGAAGGTATTGGAGTGGTTGGTTCTCTGATTTTGGTTTTGATTTTTTCAACCAAATTAGAGTGATTTCTCCATCCAGGATTGTATGTTTTGAAATAAGGGTCATTGTGTGGTCCAGAAGAATTTTTTATATAATAAACTTGCTTAAAAAGAGGTTGATCCTGATTAAAAGGCTCAAAATCATCACTTTGAGGGCCCTTATAGGTGAGGCCTTGAGTTCCTATAGAAGACACTTGCATACTTCCTAGTTGCTTATTGATTGCACTTATTTGTTGAGACATGGCTTTCTTATGTGCCTCCAAAGTATCCAAATCTATCACACCTCTCTTCATTGTTCTTTCAGAGGAGTATAGAGACTAGTTGTTAGCCACAATCTCAATCAAATCTAAGGCTTCTTTAATGGTCTTCAGATGCATGGATCCTCCAGCTGAAGAGTCCAATAAAGTCTTAGAAGTGGGGGTGAGTCCAACATAGAAGATTTAGAATTACACTCAATCAGCAAACATATTTTAGGATATTTTATCACCATTTTCTTGTACCTTTCTCAAGTTTTATAGAGAGATTCTCCATCTTTTTGAGTGAAAATTTGGATATCATATCTCAGCTTTTCCAACATTTGTGGTGAAAAGAATTTAGTTAAGAATTTATTGACCAAATCATTCCATGTTGCAATGCTCTCCTTAGGTTGAGTTTCAAACTGTAAAACCCAATCAAACCATAATTAATTAAGTAAATAATAACATATGGGCAAAAATAGTTGGAAAATTTAGCAATTGTAATTTGACAATTTAAATATAATATTTGAACTCAGTGAATTTTTTTTAGTCGGAATACATAGTTTCTTACATAAAATTGCGCACTGAAAATTTGACCGGTAGTATCGACTGAGATCTGTCCGGTACTGTAGCTGAGAAAATTAATTATGAGTGAAAAAGTTAAAAAGTTAAAATTTTAATTGAGATGGTAAAAAATAATTAAAACACACATTAAAACGTTAATCTTAAAGGTTTTAGCCCAAAGTTGGGCCAAACGGGTCATATATGTTAACTGGGCCCAAGTTGGACCCAAGCTCAATATATATAAGCCATAACTAATGGCCATTTCAGCAACACACACTCCCCATTTGATGAAATGTGCTGAAATGTAAAGAGAGGGAAAGAAGAGAGAAAAACCCTAGCTTTGATTCACTAAATCCATCATAACTTCCTCTTCGGTGTTTCGTTTGTCACACCGTTTGTGGCCACGTGAAGCCATTCTCGTCCTCTACAATTTTATCTAAAAGGATTGGTAACAATCTCGAGTTTTCATTCTCCATTTTCATAGTTCATGATAATTTCGAGTTTTAGCTTTGGATTTTGAGAAATCTTGTGATTTTAGTTGTTTAGGGGTGCTCTAATATGAGCTATTGGTGAGTTTCATCAACCAATTTTGTGGATTAAGGTAAGAAATTATCAAACTCTTGTGATTCATGAATTTTTATGAACCCTAGGTTGATGTATGTATGAAATTGTTTATATTAGAGTATTGGGTGCCTTTGGGTACATATTTGAAACTTAAAAATTACTTGTAGAATTGTTAGGTAGAGCTTGAAGCTGAGACTTGGTGAAATTTCACAAGTAGAGAGCTTGATTTTAACTTCCAAGAGGTACGATTTTAGTTTCATTTAAATATCGTATAATATAGTATAAAATTCTAGGCTAGATGTCCCTAGGATTAGGTTTGGATTGTATATTTGGTTGAATTTGATATGTGTAGATGATATGTTGTGGTAATGGGTGTTTTGGATGAGGATTGTATGGTTTTGCATGGTTGATGTGCTGTGAAAGTTTGTAAATTGGATGATGATTATATATTTATGTGATATGTATTGAATTGATGAATTTGAGCCGGAGGCCATGAATATTGGGCTAAAGATCGAAAAAGATAAGAACGGTAAGTTGATGAATGTGTTGTGTGGTGATATACGAGATTGAATGGAATTTTGATAATGAATGTGTGAAAGTTGGAATGATTGATAGGATATTGGAAATTGAGGATTAAGATGTGAAGTGGATGAAATTTAAGCTGACGTAAGTAAATGAAGTAGGTTTGAATTTGGTTGAGTGTGAATATATGAATTGAGTTGGTTTGAGGTCCTTTTGATGTGTTAAAACTGATTTGGAAAATGTGTGTTTTTGGTTAAAACTTATTTTCGGCCAACATCAACGGGCCATAACTCGGTCCTCGGAGTTGAAAAACTTTCAAAATTAGATGTTTTATGAAAATTCATTTATTGATCTTTCCAACGGTTCAAGAATAGTTAAAAAATTTTATAGAAAAAGATATGAAGGTTTGAAATTTGGGGCTAAAAATTGGTTTTCTGTACCATATCAGCTTTTTCACATTCTAATATGGGTTGCGTATGTGAGCACTATTGTGCGTACGAGGGAGTTGGCCTCTGTCGACACCCATGCGTACGCAATGCAAGTCATACACCCAAACCTTCTGCGTACACGAAGGTGGTCTACATACGCGACTTTGTCAAGATTACACTCATGCGTACGCAAGCATGTGCATGCATATGCGACTACCCTATTTTTCTGAAAAGTGAATTTTTAAAAATTTCAACCATTCTTCGAGCCTTCTAAATCTTTATAAACCCTGATAAAAGACTAGATCCGATGTAATTGAGGATGGAAGAGTTAGGGACAAAACCTAAAGAGTTGAGTTAGTGAAATTGAGAAAAATGAATAAGATGTGAAGTGATATATGATGAATATGAATGAGATGATTGATGATGATGATGATGATGATGATGATGATGAATGATGATGATGAATGAGATCAATTAAGATTGAATATAAGTTGAGATGAGATTGAAGTTGAGATTGATGTTGAACATGATTTTAATTTTGATACACCTGCCTTGGTAGATAGAGTGGCATTGATCCACTTGCTCTGGGTTTGGTTTGAATCCCCTGGAGTAGATGTAGTGGTTCGCCCCCACTTGCTCCTGGTCGAGAATGATATGAGATATGAGATTTTATCTGAGTTTTAGATTTCCCTGGGTAGATACAATGGGTTGGCTCCACTTGCTCCAGGTTGAGATTTGAGATTCTGTTGACCCTTCAACGCAAGTTGTGACCAGGCACTTAAACCCCCCAATTTCCTCCAATGAAATGAATTGATTTATAAATGATTATACATATGCATAGACTCTTTGGAATGCGCACTTAGGGACTATCTAGGATTCACTACCGGATATGTCGGGTTGACTTGATAATCGATAGATGAGACTCATCAGCCATAGGACATGTATTCATTATTTGGATATGTTTAATTTGTTTGGATTTGCTTATTTGTATTGGTTTGCCTAATTATGTATGTCATATTATGTATTATGTGCTAGATGCCTTACTTGAATCTACTTGTGTATTACTTGTTTGCATTGCTTGTGTTTGTACAACTGAGAGGTCCCTCATGTTGGTGTTGGTTGACGCTGAGGACTGGTGTTGGTTTTGATTATGGTTCTATTTTGATTGGAGAATTGAGAAAGGATGAGAATTGTTGACTTAGACTTAGAAATCCCGTATGATAGTTGCCAAGTTATGGATTAGAGAGAACTAAAGATGGATATAATGTTGTGTGGAGAATTAAGATTGCTTAGTGAGTTTGTGTTGTCTTATGCAGTATTTATTTGGCACTTTTACCATACTAGGAACCCATGGGTCAGGGGTTCTCATTCTACATATATCTCTTATTTTTCAGATGCAGATCCAGGCGCTCAACAGTGAGCTGTGCTTCATCTGAGAGATGGCGATGATTATTAGACTCATGTTTTGCATTTTGCTTAGAATCTCTCTGTGTTTATTTTGAAAAACTTATATGTATGTAATCATTCCTTTTGAAAACTTGCCTATAGAGGCCTTTTGTATATTTTGGGAGAGATAGAAAATATTGTTGTCAAACTGATTTTATTCTGTACCCTAGCCGACCTAAACTTCGCAGGTCGTGACTAGTGGCTATTTAATAATGTTATACATCTATATCCTGTATCTATCTTATTCTTCTTTATTGTTATATCTTTACTTTCGCTTTCCGATTATGCTTTACCTTCTGCTTTATCGCTACGTGAGTGTTCCGTTTTGTGATTTTATTTTACTCCTTTTCAGGCTTCTCATTTAATACTTCCTTTCAACTATATATATATATATATATATATATATATATATATATATATGTATGTATGTATGTATGTATGTATGTATGTATGTATGTATATTAAATCCACCTGAGAGTCATGCCACCTTACTATCATTGACTTATGACTCGAGTATAAGGATTTGAATATTAGGGTGTTACACAAGCCACTACTTGGCTCAGTCCCTTACAGAGAATGGGAACAACATGAGGCAATATGCTTCAGTAGAGACACCATAGGATTTGACGGTGTCACATATTTGTAGGAAGCCAGAGATGAATAGGATCTTCCTGAGGGCTTTTACTGAATTGGCAATTTTTTGCTCTAAAGAGTTAAGTTGAGGCTTCAACTCAAAATTATTTACCTCCATAGTGGGCCTCACTATGCTACTTCCACACATATTGCTTGTGGGGTAACAAAGTCACCAAGAGTCTTCCTAGCATTGGCATTGTTGTTGTATTTGCCATGCTTTCTGCCTGAAGCTCCTCTTCAATTTCCTCTATTATCCTCTTGCTTCTAGCTTGCTTCCTCTGTCTCTAGAGGGTTAGCTCAATCTCAGGGTCGTATAGAAGACGCTCTTGTTCTTGGTTGTCCTGCATAAATACCAAAAACACCAAGAAAAAGTGGACTTCCCTACGTCACAGTGAAGAAAATTCTAGATAAGATGAAAAAATAAATGAAAAATAGAAAATAAAGGTCTAATGTAAGCAATCAATTAACCGGTTTGATGTCAATCTCGGTTAATCCCCCGGCAATGGTACAAAAAACTTGATGCAGATTTTTATGAAACCATAACTCGGCAAGTGCATTGAATTGTACCAAGTAATACCACGGGAGTGGGTTATCATTCCCACGAGGATTAACAGACCGAGCACACAAGAGTTAATTGATAGCTCTAACTAGACAATTACAATTTAGGGTTTCAGCAACATCAAATAGCAAAAACAGAAGATTAAATTAAAGCAATTTACAAAACTGTTGAGAGAATAATATGAATGGAATGCTAAGGTTTCAGAGATGTTTAAAACTTCAAGAAGAATGCTTTTTAATATCTATCTTGATCATGCAAATATTTATCTTATGGCGAATCCTAATTAACTGAACTCCAATCCCTTGGTAATCCAATTTCTCTTAACTTAACAAATTGCCAATCCCTTGATTAATTAATTATGCAAAGAGGTTAAGTACACATACTGATTCATAAACCACACAACTCTTAACGTGTAAACCTAATTGATTCAATGTCACTTATCAAGCTAAGTTCAAAACATTCAGAATTGAGAGAAGATGTTTTCAAGCTTAATTCTATTAAACAATCTTTTCAAAGAAGCTTACAAAATTCAATTCAGATTCAAGCTATTTCCCAATAAACTCAAACCCTTGTGATGAAGAACGAAAACCAAATCTTAAGAAAATATCAATGCATAAATCAAGAATAGAACAATGAGAACATTAATCCATAGTAATAAGCAGAGCTCCTAACCTTAACAAGAGGAGATTAGTTACTCATGATCAAAAGAAAACCTAGAATTATGAAATGTTAAAACTGCCGAAGAAGGAGCCCCCGTATATGGCTCCTTTTGCTTATATTTGTTAACCTAAAACCTAGAATTCTAAATTCAAAAACAGAATCAAACTAAAACAGAATCACATCTAACTAATTAATGTTTTCCTTCTCAAGTAAATCTTTAGAGTCTCTCCTCATAATCTTCAATCAATGCTTGATTACATGGGCATTTGCCTATTCTTTAATCCCTCATTCAAGCTTAGAGGCTTAGAGATTAGTAAAGGAAATAAAGAGGCCCTGGAGAGTAGATGGCTCATGTGTTGGACACAAGGGGACACGTACAACGCAGGCTTGAAATTGATCCTTGGAGGTGCTTTGTTTAAGGCACATTTGACGTGCCTTCTAGTATGTTGAACATGAGCCTTGAGGACTTGATGGTGCGTTGGACATGCCTCCATGCACGTTGGACATATGGGTTAGAGTGAGCTACTGGAGGGTGTGAAGAATGGCACGTTAGACGTGAGCTTGAGAAGCCTTGGTGGTGCGTCTAATGTGAATAGAAGAGCTAGCCTCTAGAGAGTGCCACAATGGGCACGTTGGGCGTGTGGTGAAGGCATGTCCAACGTGAGGAGGGAGCTTTAAGAGACATGTTGGATGTGCTCCCTCTCACGTTGGACTTAAGGCTTGAGAGGTAGTCTTTGGGAGTGCTTTAGGGTGGCATGTTGAACGTACCATTAGGCACGCTAGACTTGGCAATGGATTGTCTTCTCTTGAAACCTTTATGTTCAGTCCAGCAACCTTTCTATTTAACTCAGCAATCTTTCTGCTCAATCTATCAACTATTCTATTTGGTCACTTCTATTGACTTTCCTCCAATTTCTCCTATAGCAAATGAATTCAAAATAAATCAAAGTAATGCTCGTTAAATCATGAAATCATTGGTTAATTAACAACAATTCTTAGCTTATTGAATGCAGTTCTAAAGGAAAAACAACTAGAGATGTGACTGCATCAATTACCTACCTGAAAAACCATTTGGTTACCGTCTGCTTTTTTCGACGATAATGTTGGCACCACAATATGTTGTTTTCCGCACTATTACTGTCGGATTATTCCTTCGGTAAATCCAAAGGTAAATTCAATTTTTTTTAAAAAATAGTTGTGAAGCAATTTTTTTAATTTTAATTTTTTATTTAAATTTATTTTGCACATGATTAATGGTCAATTTATAAATAATAGAAATTAACTATGTAATATTAAATATCAAATGTTTAAATAAATTGAAAGTCAAATAAATCAAATAAATCCAATAAAACAATAAAACGAGGCCTTCAATCATGCAAAATCAAGATCAAATATCAATTGATAGCCCCAATTTCAAATCTACAATCAATACCAGCAACAAATAATTCAAAACCAGCAACAACCAAGTATAATCCAATAATCTGGCAATCAAATCTAAGCAAAACCAACCGGAACACAGTTAATCAACCTAATTCAAAAAATTTTAAACAACTCCAGCAACAATATTCAGCAATTCAGTTCAATTATCCAAACATTTTTCAATAATTTAAAATCTTAATAACCTAATTTAACCTATCCTAACCACCTAAAATCCACTAATATAAAATTAAATATAGCTAAAGCATAATACTAATTAACAACTAAAACCTAAGCCAATAATAATTCTAACTAAAACAGAATATGAATTAGCAATTTGAGCAAAACCTGGAGTGGTGAGCAAAACGAGAGAGACAGGGGTCGTGCTAGAGTGGCCAAGAGTGCGGAGGGATGAAGGAGCGAGCTAGCCGCGGCGGCACTTGGTAGATGGTGGTGACAATGAGCTTGAGAGGAGGCAAGGGCTGGAGCTTTGGTGGTCTCTAGGACTGCAGGGGTGGTTTGGCCAGAGGAAGAACAAGAGGAAGGGAAGAAAAAGGAAAGGGGGCGACGTCACAGTGGCTCTGTGGTTGCCAGCGGTGACAGAAAAGAAGGAACAGAGGTGGTGTCAGTGATAGTGGGTTGCTATTGGCGAGGGCTAAGGTGCAACCAAAGGGAAAGAAAAGAATGGGAGAGGAAGAAGAAGAAGGGAGGGGTCTCAGCAGTGGGTTGATGGCAGCGGAGAGGGGGTTGTGATGGTGGTGGTTTCGGTGGTAGAAGATGGTGGTGATGGGGAGAGTGGAAGAAATAGATGAGTGAGAGAGAGAGAGAGAGAGAGAGAGAGAAATTCGAATGAGGGAAAAGAGGGTTTGCGATTTGAATTTACGGCCCAGTTACCATCAGATTTACCGTCGAAAAAATCTGATGGTAAACCATTGCGGGTCACCAAAATGCATCGTTTCACTAAGTTGGTGGTAAATTCGATAAAGGATGCGCCAATTTATTTTTTTTCTCCAAATATTACTGGCAAATTTACTGTCAAAAATATTAATCCACCGGTAATTACTTAACCTTATGAATTCGATGCGATTACGCCAGTAAATCAAACGATAAATTTGTTTCTATTGTGTGATACTAAATCCGATGGTACTCAGCATTTTTCTTGTATTGGAAGCTCGGAGAACTCGCCGTTGAAGCAACGTGAAAACTTTGGAGAAGAGGAGAAAGTTCTATTTTTTATTGGATTTCGGCTCAAGTCGATTGGTATTCGGATTTTGCAAGTGGGACTGGAAATGTGTTGCTGAGAAAGGCAAAGGTGGTGGCTTTTTCAGCACTAGAGATGGTGGTGGCTCTGAATGCAAGTGGCATTTCGAAATGTGCCACCGCAATCTCCCGCTCCAAAGGTTGAATGACCAAATTCATCGTTGAACACCTTCACCACTAAACAGATTCAACAATGGCGGCCAAAGGTTCAAGCATAGAGGAACAAAGTGGTCATATCTATTCGAATGACTTTTCGGTTCCTATAGAAGAAAGAAGGTGGTTCAATTGGGAATAATAATGTTGGAGGAGGGAGTAAAGATAGGAATCGTTGATTGGGGTTTTAAATTTTTATTTTTCATTTTCTTTTGGGGATTTTTTTATTACTTCTACTAACTAATCTGAGCTATATTTTGTTCAATTTTAGATGGAATTGATAATTTTGATGATGTTCTTCTTGTTCATATATCTAATTTTGTGGAGAATTTTCTAGTGTAACTTTATGGCTGCTACTGGTAATTTTTTTTAGACAAGTTTCTTGTGATTAACTCCATTAGCAGCACCCTTCAAAATAGAAAAGAAAATGTTATAACCAGCACTGCAGAAAAAAGAAAAAGCGAAAGGAAGTTAAAAGAATACAGTTATAAGCATTCTACCATGCCTTCCTTCTAGTAATCTGAGAGAGAGAGAGAGCGAGAGAGAGAGAGAGAGAAAGAGAGAGAGAGAGAGAGAGAGAGAGAGTAATGTGATGATGATGAGAGAGGGAAAGGTGATTTGGAGTTTTTGGGTAGTTTTTTAGGGTTTAGATAGTTTTGTCGTATGAAACTTATCTTTCATGGGTACAACTTTAATTTTGTTGTTTCATGGTCAGTTTTGTGAGCGTCTTAATTTTCATGATCAAAAGTGACTTTTTACTCTATTTTAGCAAGTCTAAAGATAAAAGTGTTTCTAGCACATAAATGACAAGATATTGAAATAAGAAGAAGTAAAAGAGTTAGAAAAAAAAAAATCTTCGTAATGATTACGTTACTTATCTTATTTCTAATGATCCCTTATTATATAATAATGTTATGTCTTCTCTTAATACTCCATTTTGGATATTTTATATATATATATATATATATATATAATCTATTAGATGTAAATGGATATTTATTAATTAATATATGCAAAGCTATATTAGTAGCTAAGCGTTACAAACAATAAAAAGATGTAGGTTATGGTGATACATAAGTTCTTGTAGGGTATATATTAGAGTTTTATTTGTCATTGCATCTTAAGTATGATAAACATCAAATGAATGTGAAAATTGTATTTCATAAAGGTAACCAAGTTTAATGTGGTCAATGAAGCCATAAAAGTTTCAAGGGCATTGTTGCTTCTTTTGTTTACTGCCATATATATGAGATGTTTGGTAAAGAGTTTTTTCATACGATGTACAACAATACTAATGTAGTTATGGTGCTTCATTATTTTTTGTCATTCATACGAGATGAATGGTGATGAGGTCCATCATCCCAAATCGTGGGAATAGGGATATTTATTGCACCATACCTTTGATGGATAAGTAAACTATTGAGATAAGAGATGAGGGAGTCATGTTGCAGTCTTTTTCAATTTAAGAGAGTAGGAACCACTGCTTGATTGGAAAGACAAAAGGCAGAAAAAGGAAAAAGGCTCCTTAATCCACAAACCAAAGCAATAGGTTACTCTGTAACTTTTTCGAACAAGCAACGGATTGTCTCTTTGGCAAGCAAAAGAGAATCAGTTTTAAAGCACAAAACACTATGAGCAACATTATCTATGAGAATACTTTCTGGATTTGTTAATAGGGATTTTCATAGATCGGATCGAATATGGTCAAAATATCGATCCGATCCGCACTAAAAGTATCAGGTCTATTATCCGCATTTTTATGCTCACATCTAATCTGATATCCGATATCTGATATTCGATATATCCAAAAAAAAATAATAGTTTTAAATTCTAGTTCAATAAACCAAATTAAAGTACGGTAAGAAAAACGAGAGGAATAGAGAAGTGCAGCCGTACGAGAAACACACTTAACATAGGCAAGAACAGAGAAGCACTAGACAATCAAATCAGATGACGAGAACTACATGGAACTATTAGGTGGCAAGCAGTGAGTGGAGGGCAAAGAGTGAGGTTGTGAGCAGAGGTCAAAGAACGAGACAACGTCGGTGAGCGAAGAACGATACTGTGAGTGGCCAGCCACGATGAACCATGGTAGTGGTGATGAACGTCTCCAATGAAGAGGATGAACCACGAGGAAGAGAAGAGTGAATAACAGACTAAACAATGAAGATTAGGTGATTAGCGAGGTAAGGAGTCGTCAACTTTCGGCGTGGCGACACATAGCACAAATGGTGGTCGGTCTCGGTGAGTGAGGGGTGACATGAGGGAGGCGCCGAAAATGGAAAGGGAGAAAAAATACTAAGATTTCTAATTTGTGAGAGTGAGGTTTGAATTATGGTTAGAGTCATTTATTTATATTTTTTATTTATTTATGAGGATCTAAGAATTAGATTCTCTAATACATACCTAAAATTCGTAACCTGTTACTATTTACTTATGGATTGGATTCGATCCGATCAGATGGCCCTACGAATTGGATAATATTTACAAAATTCAAATCATCAAAAGAGTTTAAATAGTTTATTCTGATCCATGAATGCCCCTGAATATACTCCAATTTTTAGCTCAGAAATATAAGATTTAAAGAGTTTATTCTACTACACTTTTACAAAATTGTCACCAACTCAACCTAAGATTAGGTTCAAATTGGTAATCTTTTTCAATATTCCACTAATACAAAGGATTTCTTAACCTTTCTTAGTTCTTCTATATTTTTCTAAGTTTGAATATGTGAGCCATTGTCATGCATATTTATGTCATCAAGTTTGTATTTTAAACTTATGTCCACGTAAAAAAGATTTGTGAAAGTATAAATTTATATATTTTAGAGGAATTTGGATCCTCTAAAATTTGAATTTCACTTAAAGTATAATCTATCACTATTTATTTTATAGGTGGGACCAAGAAAAAACATAAAAGAAAAAAATTCAATGATGAGAGATCTCACTTTATCCTCTAAAGTGAAAATCTAAAATTTAGAGGATCCAAATTCATTTTAGAGTGTGATGTGTATGGACAAAGAAAAATCAAGCATGTTGATTAACTTGTTGCATACATACCCGGTTGAGCTTGTATTCTTGGGCTTTTCATTTTGAACATGAACCAGTGAGCTTCTGACTATTTTTAATCATACAGAACATATGATTGTTGGAGATATTTGGTTAGTAAAATTTCTAATTAGAAGAACGAGGTTGTGCTAGCTGCTCGAGTATTTTGATAATATTGATATAGACGGTATTTTTTATGATTCACATCTAATCTTAAAGAATTTTCATTGAAATCAGTTATTTAAGAATAAGACAATAATAAGTCTTTAAAGATAGTACTTCACACGATTCGTAAAAAATTTATTCTCATATTTTTTTTAATTTATTTGTCTATAAATTTTATTCGTACTTAAAGTAGTTAAACTATTATTTTAGAAACTTATTATTCCAAATAGTTTCTTCCCATCAAAAGATACACAATTTGTTTAAACGGCAACAAAATTCTATTTTTTTTTTTTTTAACAAAAGGAGCTCAACAGTTAAAATGGAGCATGTAGAATTTATTTTTAATTTTACAAATTAAATTTTAAGTGTGAGAATGCATTTATTTTTTATTCTTTAAAAAGTTATTATATAACTTGTTTTTTCTAGAGTGAAAAAAGAAATCGGAACATGTTGGAGATATTTCTTATATATTCCAACTATTTCATTTGAATGCAAATTGTACGAGGCCCCCTTTGCTAGGGGCATGTCGTGCAGTAAGCAGTAATAAGGAATATTAAGAGACGTTTAATTTGAGCATGAAACATGGATACCAAAAAGAAATAATGTTATCGAAGAAAAAGTCCACATTTTGATTGGATTTTAAGTCCAATTTACCTAACACGTCCACAAGAAAATGAAGCTCATGTTTTGAATGTTTTTGGAAAACACAACAAATATGATATTGCAGGAAGGATGCCCCATTCCTCACTCGAATAGTTAATGGCAAGCACAACACATGGATTCTGGAATTAGTGGACCCTTCTAACTTGATGGAACATACCATCACCACCATTAATAATAACAATACTTATTAAGAGTAATAATACAATTAAATTCCTGTGAAATTTTGTGATAAATGTATAGGTTATAGGTCCTTTAAAAACATATATAAAGCACCAAATAAGTATTAGAAAAATTTTATTACGCATTTATAGGTCTTTGAAGCGAAAAAATACTAAATAAGTCCCTAAATAAATATAATAATAGATTTATAAGTCTTAAAAATTTTGATACAATTCATCTTTCTTAATCTTTCATCCATAAATTACAATGCTTACAAGTCCATGAAAGATTGTAATGTCAGATACAATTATTCTTCTTGGTCTTCCATCACTTTCCGACAAAAATCTGTAAGTCTATTATTATAATTCTTTAGAGACTCACTTAGTAGTATTTTTTTTCTTAAGAGTCTTATAAGTTTATTGCAATTATTTTAAGGATTTACTTAATATCTTATTGGGAAAGTTTAGGGTCAATATTTTTATTAAAATTTGGCCAACACTTAATCAGTAAAAAAAAAAAAATTTTACACTATTAATTAGATATAATTTTACATTATTAAAAATATTAATAATAACTAATTAATAACTACAAATCACAAAATTTATGAACTCTTTAACACTCCTCTACTTCATTTTCTCAAAAGACCTAAATTACTCAAAAATATAGTTGTCCTATTAGCATATAATTTTCGGTAAAAATTAAACGTGCATATATACTAGACAAATGCTTCGTAGTTCCACATTATTGACTATGATTGATAATTTTAGATAATACATGATCTATAAGATATACAGTCATTATGTATATTATTTATCTGTTTAAACTTTTAAAATAAATAATTTCATAGTATAACATATTCTATAGCAATAAAAGAGTCTTTTGTCACTTCTTGATTGGTCTCCCTCTCTACACATTATCATGGTTGCTTTGTATTTTACCTTTCGCTAATTAGTTAATGAAATATTAATCACAATACATGAATAAATTAACACTTGAAATTCTGTTTCAATAATGGTCATGTATGCTTCAGATATGCAATGTCACCTTCATAGTTTAATTTAAAGATAAATATTGTTTTAGTTCCTAAAGTTTGAGATTAAAATTAAAATTATTTTTTAGTTTAAAATGTCTTTAATATTATATTTAGTATTAAAATTATTTTTTTAATAAATTTATTTTTTATAAAATTGGATAACTAAAAAAAGACAAATTGCATAAATAAATAAAATAAAATTTAAATTTATCTAATTACAATATTTGGATAATGGTTACATTTGGATCCTAAATTTACTCTATATGAATTTTTATAAAAGGTAAAAGTTTTAAAATTTATACATAAACCACTACAAAAGATCGCAGTTTATGCTTGTATTAAATTGTGAGTAAATTGCTAGAAGATAAAATGGTTTAAAAAAAAAAAAAAAAAAAAAAAAAAAAAACAAAGACATTAAACATGGAAAGGTGGCACGCTTTATTTCATTCCATGCATATGTAGCTTTGGGAACTGAGTATAGACATGGATCATGATTATTTCCAACACCATAATATCAAAGGGTAATCCTAATAATAACCATATTTCCTTCTTTCAATTTCTCATGATAATAATAATCAACTTAGGGTGACAAAATAGGTCGAGCTCGCCAGACCAACCTGCTGAACCTGCCAAAAAGTTAGATTAGGCAAGCATTTAAAATTTATTAAATTAAAAATACCCACCAAATTACAGATTTTGGCATATAAGGGAGGAGAAAGACGGATCACTAGACCAAAGATTATTTATTTATTTTTTTTAATAAAAGTGACGTATTTGCATCTTTAGTATTTTTTTCTTAAAATTTTATTCAATAAACTAAGAATTATTACAAATAAGCAGTGATTTTATCATTAATTGAGCAATACTTTAAGTTAGTGTGCAATCATTGATTACAGAAAATTTAAAAGAGAGTTGTCAAAGATTAAAAAGAAAAGGGGCTAGGAACCACTTTGAGCAAGAAGAGAGAAGCAAACAGAAAGCTCTCTGGACTAAACAAAAAATTTCCTATATGAAAATCAAGCTTCACATGAAACGTGGGAGAGCAGCATGCCACGCCAACTAATTATGCCTTCCCAGGGGCATTAGGTACTTCAATGTGAAACGTGGAAGCATTGGCGTACAACACCAAAACGGAAGCCTTGCTTATGCATGACCCTTGCGTACGCACAAGTGGGGGAATATGCTCATTCATGCGTATGCATGACCCCCATTTCAACGTGGCACGTAGAAGAATAGACGTAGGACGTGAAGGCTTTCACGTGGGATGTTGGCCATCGTGTGTACGTATGACCCATGCGTATGCACAACAAGAAGATTTTAAGCCATCATACGTACGGATGAGGCATGAGTACGCACTATTACACTTTCGCGTAAGACGTGAGTTTTTCCACGTACAAATGGAGCAAACAGAGGCAACAATTGAAGGAAATAAAGGCCACGTTCAACATGGGTTTGTTCACACACTACAAGGGACACGGAGGATACCGGCCAAAAATTACCAATCGTTAATCCAACCGCCGAAGATATCAGAGATAACACCAATTGACATCCATGTGCCGCAGCATCTGACTGATTAGCGGCTACTGCATTAAGAACCGCCGGTAATCTATATTTTATCTTATAACCAAGAATATCCCCACAACCGCAGAAACCCACGAACTCAGATGGTAGTGCGTCAAACCCTGACGTCGCTGCTCCACCGTGCACTACTGCTGCCCATCCATCCTCCTCTCTCCGGCGTCGACCTTTCGCCTCTCCTCCATAGTGCGTGAAACCCCTACTCCTTCCTCCACGGTGCATGAAATCCCTAATTTCTGCTCCACCCTGTGCCTTTGTGTGGTTGTGGAGTCGCGCGGCTACCATCCGTCCTTCTCTCCCCGGTGTCGACCATTTGCCTCTCCTCCACAGTGCGTGAAACCCCTGCTTCCTCCTCCACGGTGCGCGAAATCCCTAATCCCTAAAATCTAATTCTCTTTTACTTCTCCACTTACTTTCATCACAAAAAAATGGAATATGAGTTAATTCTTTGATGAACAGGTACCATGTTGTGATACTCAGTTTTGGGTTATGGTAATTATTTGGAATTTTTTCAATTATTACTAGTGAATACAATAAACATTGCTGATATTAAAGCTAAATGAAACCTTTAGTTAGCAGTATATTGCAATTGGCATTCCATTTCATGTCTATAGTGCATTTTGATTTATAGGTTTAACCTCTTCTCAACCCTCTGCTTCTGATCTTTCTACTATCTTCCTAAACCATGCTTGGTCTCTTTTAGTGTTCTGTCTACACGGCTTGATTGAGTATATTGTTTTTGTCAAGTAACTTATCACTTTTTTTACTGGAAGAAAGGAAACTCCGTTGGCAAATGATCAGGGGATCTACAATAGGATAACTTGGTGGGAGCAGATAGACAACGAAAAGCAGCTCACTCGCAACAAGAAGCCTGTCACTGGTTCGTTTAATTGATAGTTTTAGATTATTTTGATCTAGTTTCAATAATTTTATGTTATTTACAATTTAACTGGATATGCTAAAATAATCCTTAAAGCAGATATGCTTCATCAAATTCATCAAGAATTTATACATTGGGTGATAGAGCATAGAAGAATAGCTTTTAAAACACAGAGTAAAATTACAGTGAAGTTTCAAGAAGACATTATAACTATGTATGTAACAGTAAAATTAGAGTAAAATTTTAAGGAGATTATGACTATGTATGTAACAGTAAAGTTATGTTTTCGTTATTACTATGTTGTAGTTATGTTTTGCAGAAACATAAAATTTCTAAATTTTTTCTTTAGTTGTTTTTTGTTGTTCTGTTTCCTTTAAACAAGAAGCTAAGCATCATGGAAAATGTTAGCTTATGTTCTTCAAAATTTGAATGAATTAAGTACCTCAACTTAGATTATTAAAAGTTTAATGGTTTGTTTTATTTAATTACAAAGATCAAAGTCAGGGTAAGGGAATATTAGCCAGTCCCTAAGCCACTTCATCACAATATTAATATTAATACATTAATTTAATAATAAAAACTGGTCATAATAATAAACAAATCACTGCAAACACATGTTAGGGATCGTCTCTTATTTCTTTCTGGTCCTGTTTAATTAAAATTTAAAAAAAAATCACATGCCTCTCATTCACATGATCTTCATTCATGCATGGTTACCCCTCAATTCCATTTTGAAACAAGAATAGTATGTGAAGTTTTCTAGATCTTCTTGGTTCATATTATGCTTTTAGGTTAATTTGATTCAGATTTTGTCTATATCTTCTATTAATTCAGGTTAATTATGGCTGTATAGAGTTAGAGAATTTGAAGGTACCACTATTTTGATTTATTATGTGCTTTGTATTCAGTTTCTTAGTTTGAGTAAACAAATACAAATAGTTAATGACTATTTGATGGTTTGGTTATCTTTGTAGGGTTTTTGATTGATTCAGTTTCAATAATCTTTAATAATACTTGGAGTTGTTACAAAAAAATAATCCTTTGATTATTAGAGGAATGTTTGAGTTAGAGATTTATTGTTAACGAATGAATTTTGATTCTATAATATGAGTTTGAGGACAATAAATGATGATAAGAGATTGAGTATTCTTGAACGTTAATGTTTGTTTTCTTGGTCGATGATTGTATAATTTTGGGTTGCTCAATTTGATTTCAAAGATTGGAAACTAGGAATTTTAGAGTCAAACTACACTAGAGGTATATCCTGGACCAACACCTCTCTTTCATAACCGGTTTTAGTTTGTGAATTCATATCTCTACACAATGCACATGTTTTGTGATTTGTCCCTGTTTAGAAATGAAATGCCATCCCCCTGTCCTTTTCTATAGATCATTGCATTATCTATTTTAGTTTTAGCAGAACAATAATAGCATAAGCTAGTTCTTTGAAATTGTTGCAGTCATGTGACTAAGGATTACATATATAGATTTGAAATTTTTTGTATATTCCGATTCCTCGTTATAACTTTTTCTGTGTCTATTATATATATTGAACTATGTGTCTCATGTGTGATTGAAATTAAATTTGGCATCATCACAGTAACAATGACCTTTTTCATTCCCATCTCAACAAAGCCTATTTCCATTTCCATTAAGGTCACTAATTAATATGATTGACGACTGATACATATACTATATATTCCATAGGTGGCACAATTGTATTTCAAAGGACCTTAAATTTTCTCATTCATTTGGTTTAAGTTGGATATCTCTTATCAGATCCTTCTTTTTCCACTTGGTCCCATATGCACAGTTAACATAGATTGATTGACTTTATTTATTGTCCTAACAAGCATAAGCCTAATATTTTAGTTTAAACAACCACTAATACAAACACCATTCTACATTGTTCATACCCCTTTTTGAAGAGTTCACATTCATATAATCATGAAGAAGAATATGTATGTTATCTATATATAATTTAACTAGTTTTTTGAGACCATACATATGATATCTAAATACCTAATTAGTTTGGCCCCATTTAATCTGTCAATGGTTTAGAAAGAGATACAGATAGCTAGCACTGCCACAAAATATATTTAAAGCTGGTTCTTGGTAAGGCGGAAGGAAGAAGAGGCAATTTAGGACTGAATTTACTCTTTGAACTTTCTATTCATCTATATTTTCCTTAATTGTGTGTAATACGGTAATGGCATAATTTATATTGTTACAGTCAGAACTACAAGGGAGGAAAGTCAGTAGAGGAGAGTTATGGACCACAGCGCACAAAAGAAAAGATGGCTCCTATATCCATGAAGAAGCTAAGATAATTAGTGTAAGTACTACTTTTTGAGATTCTGTGTTGTATCCCGTTGGTTTCAATTAATTTGGGTTGAAAGTCTATTACAGTATGCTCTAGCTCGCCTGTTCATATGTTTGTTGATTTATGTTTTTCGGAAGTGATAAATTATTTAAAGAGAACACATAGGATATGATTATGGGAAGCTAGCACATACACATACAATTGACAAACTTTGTAGCCACAGAGACACATGAAACTTCATTCCCTAGTGCGCGATTAATATTGTAGACTTCCTCTATAGCATGCAGTCTTTTAGAGACATCATATAATTTTATTTTCCTAGTTGTCCAGATAAAGGGAGGCATGCATAAACATTATTATTATTCAAATATTTTATGTGAGGTCAATATTAGCATTCCGCACTGCACTCTGCACATGGTGAGATACACAATACATACTCTAATCTTACTTAAAAGAAGTGGGAAGGGTGAGCCAATTACGCATGCACAAACATACATGTATATACACAAGCTTACACGCACACTAGCTATTATTAATTTTCTTTTGCATAGGTTAGTTAACGCTAAATATGTATAAGAGGTCTATGTTTCCAACTAATAGTGCATTGCTACCGTACTAATAATAAGCGCAAAATAAAGTTGCTCAAAATGAACATATATAGCAGGCTAGCAGCTGATGGAGTTGGTTAGTGTAATTTTGGGTCTTTGATTTCACATTAGCGAACTAAAATAAAAGTAAAGAAAATTCAATCCTCATACAAGCTAAGGTTTCATTTTATGATCTCACTTAAGTTAGTTTTTTAATTTATTTTGTTTTACTTTTTTATTTTTCGAAATAGATACCTTTATTAGTATGAGAGTATAAGTTGTTGACTTAATAATATACTTGTAGAGTTGTAGTGGTTGAAGTTTATTTTGGTCTGACGAAAGTCATGCAGTTAATCATCCTATTTGGCATGTTCTTGACATGAGAAAAACCAATCAACAAATTAATTATGTTTGCTGATTTATGTATGTAGGAAAGAATTGAGGAGCTGCCACCAGACATCGCTACAGGGATGAATTCCGTGAAAACAGAGCAAAAACTAGAAATTTAGGATTATAATTATTTTGGCTTCATGCAAACATTTTTTTGAATTTGACCATGCGACTCTTAACAAGAGATTTACTTTATTGATATTTTTATAAATATATGAATTTCTTTCACAATTAATTTTTTTCCATCAATATAGATTTTTAGATGAAAAATAATAAGATTTTTAATATTAAAAAAATCTAAAAAGCACAAAAAAATACCTATAATATATTAAAAAAAAAGCTGCGATATTTAAATCAAAATCAAATTTTTTTGCGGGACTTCATACTGAAATTAGTGGTGGTTTTAAAACCACCGAAAACAAGTTTAAAAATTGCATTGCAACAATTGCCGCATATTAAAAATCGCTGAAAAAGACTGGCAAAAACACTTCAAATAGCGGCGGCTTTAAACCGCCTCCAAATTATCTGCCGCAAAATAGTGAAACAGCGGCGGTTATACCAGCAGTTGCTGGAAACCTCCACTAAAATAATTGCCCCGCCACTATCCAGGGCGGTTCGGTCAACTGCCGGAATTGCTTTTTGCGGCAGTTTATAACTGCCACTAATCACGCTAAAAACCGCCGTAATTCTCCGCCTCTCTTGTAGTGACATGAGACGTAGGGGAGACAGAGAGTAATTTGATTCAAGAATGAGCTTCATGTTACACGTTGATCTTTCACGTGTGACATGGGATTATGGACACTCTCCAAAGCCTTTAACTTAGCCACTAAACCTCCAACTTCTCATTACTTGTGTGGTTAATCAAATGCTCAACTTAGGCCTACCAATCACAACATTAATTGAGGATTTACAAGAGGAAAAGATTGAAACCTTAGCTATAGGAAAATATTAATTATTTAGATTTGATTTTCTTTGAATTTTGATTCTATTTTAAGTTTGAATTTTAATTTTATTAGGGTTAGTATATATTTAAGGAGAGGAGTTACACATTTTGGGGATCTCCTCTTCTTCGACAACTTTTACGTTTCATAATTCTAGGATTTCTCTGAAAAACATGAGCAACTAATTCTCCTTGGCTAAGGTTAGAAGATCTGTTGATTCCATGGATTAATGTTCTAGCTTTTTACACTTTTGATTAATGTATTGATATATTTTCAAGAATAGTTTTCATTCTTCATCCTAAAGGGTTTGAATGTGTTGGAAAATAATTATTCTCTGACTTGAATTCTTTTAACTTCTTGAAAAAGTTAATTAATTGAATTGAGTTTGAAAACCAATTCTCACAACTCTTAAGTTTTGAAATTAAACTTGATAAGTGACATCGAATGATCTAGGGGAGATTCTTAGGAATTGTGTGGCTTATGAATCAGTGAATATGCTTAAATCTTTTCTTAAGTAATTGACTAAGAAATTAGCGATTAATTAGATTAAAAAGAAATTGAATTACCAAGGGATTGAGATTTAATTAATAATGATTTGCCATGGAAGTATCTTTGCATAATCAAGTTGAAAAGTGAAAATTATTGATCTGGAAGTTTCAACATCTATAAAACCTTAACTCTTTTAATCATATTATCTTCCAATACTCATTGTTTGCTTTTGTTACACTTCTATTTCTATTCAAGCCTTTCAAAACCCTAATTTTGATTGCTTGACTAGATTAATCAATTGACCATTACTTGCTTAATCCGTTAATCCTCGTAGGATCGATACTCACTCAACGTGAGTTCATTACTTGGTACGACTTGGTGCACTTGCCAATATTTTGTGGTTTATAAAATTCGCATCAAGTTTTTGGCGCCGTTGTCGGGGATTAATCGTGGTTAACAAGCTACCATTCAATTGATTACCTAGATTAGACCGTTTTAGCTTTTATTTATTTACTGTTTTAATTTTATTTCCCCCCTAGGAACTCCCTTTGTCATTGTGAAGGGAGTTCTAATTTGATTTCTTTGTTATTTTTGTGCCTATGAAGAATAACACGGATAAAGAGCCTCTTCATTATGATCCTGATATAGAAAGAACTCTTTGGTGGCAAAGAAAACAAGCTAGAGATCAAAGAGTTGAAGAAGAGATTGAAGAAGTAGTTGAAGAAGAATCTGAACAAAACATGGTAGAGAATGCAAACAACAATGCTCATGCTCCTCCACCTAGGAGGACCCTTGGATCTTTCATTACTCCTAATCTAGGGAGTTGTAGAAGTAGCATTGTGACACCTAATGTCAATACCAATAACTTTGAATTGAAGCCAAAGCTTGTCACACTAGTGCAACAAAATTTCCAATTCAATGGGAGCCCGCAGGAAGATCCTAACTTGTTCATCTCAAACTTTCTGCAAATTTGTGATATGGTTAAGACAAAAGGCATCCCAGCTAAGGTTTATCGGTTGTTGCTATTTTCTTTTGCTGTGAGGGATCGGGCTAAGCAGTGGCTGGATAATCAATGCAAGGAGAGCATAGCCACATGGAAGGACTTGGTCACTAAGTTCTCAAAGAAGTTCTTCCCTCCTCAAAGGTTGACCAAGATCAGAACTGACATTCAGACTTACTAACAGCATGAAGGATAGTCCCTTTATGAAGCTTAGGAGAGGTGCAAAGAGATGCTGAGAAAGTGCCCTTCAGACATTTTTGCTGATTGGGTCCAACTTTATATTTTTATGATGGGATCATCCCTGCCCCACAGGTCTTATTGGATAATTCGGCTGGAGGATCTCTGCATATGAAGAAGACCACTGATGAAGCACTGGAGTGATTGAAATGGTAGCCAATAATCAATACATCTATTCCTCCGAAAGATCAACGAGGAAAGTAGTTATGGAATTAGGTGCCTTGGACACACTGTTGGCTCAGAATAAAGTCATGTCACAACAAATTAATGCAATTACTCAACACCTAGGAGGAATGTAAGTTTTAGTAGTGAGTTCTCAAAGGAATTCCTATGGTATGAGTAATGGATTACCACAAAGTGAAGGCAGGAAGTATGGACAATCTTCCCTGGAGCAAGTGAACTATATGGGTAATCCTTCAAGGCCACCTCATAATGATCCCTTCTCTAAGACCTATAATCCTGGATGGAGAAATCACTCAAAGTTTGGATGGAGAAATCAAGGTCAAAGGTCCAATAATTCCAACAACAACCCGTCACAGAACCACTTTCACTCCCAACATAATACTTTCAACCCTCACCAACAGCAACCACCACTCACCCAACCCTCTCAAGACTCTCAAAAGCTCTCTAATCTTGAACTTTCCATGGAAAAATTCTCCCAAGCCACACTCTCATTTATGGAGAAAACAAGTGCCAACTTCAAGAATCAAGGTGCTTCAATTAGAAATTTGGAAGTGAAAGTAGGCCAAATTACTCAACAACTAGCTAAACCCACTCAAATATTCCCCAGTGATACAATTTCAAACCCTAGGGAAGAGTACAAATTCATTTATTTGAGAAGTGAAAAGGTAATGGGAGAAGAAGCCAAGAAGAATTCCATTGACAAAAAGGGGAAAGAGGCCCAAGAAGAAGTCATTCCTCTATAGGAGCATGTGACCTCCACCTCTCAGGAACATATAATGCAAGCTTTAAAAGATACATCAAGAGAGAAGGTCCAAGTGCAAAAGTATAAGCCAAATATCCAATATCTTCAAAGGCCCCAGGGGGAAAACAAGGAGAAGTAATTTCTCCAAATTCTTAGAGATATTCAAGACACTACATATCAACATTCTATTTATAGAAGTACTTGAACAAATTTCCGTGTATGCTAAATTCATGAAAAAATTATTGTCCAAGAAAAAAAAATCCTTGAAGGGAGGCCAAACAATGGTGATGACTAAGGAATGTAGTGCAATTCAAAGAAACTTGCCAATAAAGAAGAAAGATCCAAGGAGTTTTCAAATTTCCTGCACTATTGGAAACACCACTTTTGAGAGAGCATTATGTGACTTAGGGCAAGTATTAATTTGATGCCCTTATCTGTGATGAAGAGGCTACAAATTCAAGAATTGAATCCCACAAAATAGCTCTACAAATGGCAGACAAATCAACGAAGCATGCACATGGAATAGTTGAAAATGTCTTGATTAAAGTGAGAAAATTCTTTCTCCCAGTAGATTTTGTTATTCTTGACATGGAAGAAGATGAGAATGCATCCATCATTCCAAGGAGACCTTTTCTAGCCACTGGGAGAGCCCTTATTAATGTTGAAAAAGGTGAATTAATGTTGAGGGCGCATGAGAAACATTTAGTTTTTCATGTTTTCAAGACCATGCATCACTCAAGGGATCAAGAGGATTGCAAGAAGGTTGAAGCCAATGATCCAAACTTGAAGGAAGCATCTAATGAATCACTTCCAAAAACTCCTTTTCCATGCTTGGGAAGAAAAGAAGAGAAAGAGAAGGTGTAGCAAGTTGAAGACTCAATTGAAGCTAACAAGATTTTGTAACCAAAGCCTTCCTTTGTAATCAACAAGAAACCCCCTGGCATCAAACCTAAGTTTGTTGTTGGGTGTGCATCAAATAAGGAGGAAGATCTCAAGAAGAAAGTGCCTAGAGGGTAGAGGAACAAGAAAATTCATACTGAAGACTTCTCACCAGGGGAGAAAGTGGTGCTATCTCACCACCCATTGTTGCCATATATAGTGAATAAACTCTTATCTCTTGAGCATATTGAGCTATTACATGAAGACACAAGGAGGAGATTCAAAGTGAGAGTGGAAGAGTTGAAGCACTATGATCAACCTCCACCTTAGCAAGGAACAACTGTGAAGCTAGTGACGTTAAAGAAGCGCTTGTTAGGAGGCAACCCAACGTTTGGTATTTTCTTTTCATTCTTCTTTTTGTTTCGCTGAAGGTTGTATATGTGTTTCATGGATTAAGTTTGGTATGCTACACCAATAGGATATTTGCATATTCATTGGGTACTTGGCCTAGTTTCACATTGATTGTGTCAAATTAAGTTTGGTGTTCTCATACTAAGTTTGGTGTTGCCATACTTTTCCTATGCAATATCCACCCCCCATGAAAACACATTAGCAACCTAGTTATTTTGCTTTGTTTTAGCTTTCATTTCATTTTGTTTCAATTTAATTTATTTTATTTGAATAAGCCTCTGCATTACTTGATTGTCTTCACTTGATCATCATGTTTATCCCTATTTTCATCACCACTATTTTCTTCTTTGTTGCTTGAGGAATAGTAATCATTCTAAGTTTGGTGTTGGAGGCTATGCTTTACACAGCCTTAGAGAAGATGAAGGCAACAATGATGATTAAGGTGGTACCATTTCCTTTAAGCTTTCAGCTTTCAATTCTTTTATGTGCTTTTTATTCTATTTCTCTATTTTCATGTTCTCCTATATCTTGTCATGCCTTACTGAACTTATTACTTGTGAAGTCCTCTTAAGCACTCTAATCACATGAAAAAGAGTTGTTTAGATGGAGAGAAGTTGAATTTGACAATTATAAGTCCTCTAATGATAAGTCGTGGTGCACTAAGTGTGATAATCATGGATTGAGCTAAAAGGGTTGATGATATTGAATGAAAAGGAAGGATGATTCTTTATGAGCATGAGGCTTAGAGAGGTTGATGACTTGCATCATCTACCTCTTTTTCTTATCTAAAAGGACCATAAAAAGAGCATAATCTCATTGAATCAATGTAATTTCATGAACCAAATGATAAATATTATGGTACATTTCTTTGAAATGGGTTTGTGTTGAATTTCAGGTGAAAAGAGCAACAAAAAGGGAAGGAAACAACAAATAAGGCTGGCGTGCCACTTGAAACAAACGCCACGATTTTGTATGGGCGTCGCACGCCAACACTAGAGCGTGGCACGCCAGGCCAACATTCCAGCAAGGAAAATTGAAGAGTTCAACATGGGCGTGCCACTTGATGTCGAAGGCGTGGCACACCAACCTTAATTGTGACTTGGGCATGCCACTTGGGTTCTAGGAGTGGCATGCCAAGCTTGAAAAGAATGCAGTTCCAACATGGGCGTGGCACGCCAAGTTTGTGAAGCCAAGATCTCAAAGAGGGTGTGCCACTTGATGTTTTGGGTATGGCACGCCAGGCTTAAGTTCTAGAAGAGTGATTTTGAGCCCCACTATGGGCGTGGCAAGCCAAGCATTGGGCATGGCACGCGGGGGCATATGCCAGCCTGACCTCTTCTCATTCAAATGAAGATATCTTGAGCTACACAACTCCAAATGAAATGAATCTAGTGCCATTAGAAAGTAGACATCCAGGGTTTTCCCACCATATATAACACTTTATTAAGGACACTGGAATTGAGGAAGATATTGACCTCGAAAACACAAGGAGCAAAACACATCCCTGCAAAGTTACCAGAATGACCTCTTCATCTTCAAAGTAACATAACTTGAGTTGTAGAGACCCAAATGATATAATTTTGGTTGCGTATGAAAGCTGACATCAAGATATTTCCAACAATATATAACACTCTATGGTGGACGTTAAACATGGAGGTGAAAAAGACCATTATTTCAGCATTGCAAAACCTGGACGTGGCACACCAACTCGAAGGCGTG
The DNA here is from genome assembly GCF_059453495.1 of Arachis ipaensis. NCBI lineage: Eukaryota > Viridiplantae > Streptophyta > Magnoliopsida > Fabales > Fabaceae > Arachis > Arachis ipaensis. The sequence goes on along the minus strand of NC_142435.1, from coordinate 105,800,198 downwards.
GCACGCCAGCTCTATTTTCAAAATCGGCGTGGCACGCCAAGTTCTGGACATGGCACGCCAGTTCTAATAGTGAGAGAGGAAGATTTTGTGCATCATTGAAGGTGTGGCACGCCAAAGAGTGGGCATGGCACGCCAGTTTTACAACACAAGGGGCGTGACGCCGGGGTACTTGATAGACTGACCTCTTCACCTTCAAATGGTTATAACTTGAGATAAAGAAGTATAAATGAGTTGATTCTAGAAACGTTAAAAAGATGACAGCAAGGGCTTCCTAACAATATATAATACATCATAGTGGACATTCAATTTGAGGCCCATACAACTCCATCTATTCAGCGTGCAAAGTGGGTCATACTCCAAAGTGAAAATTCTATTTGGCGTGGCACTTGAACCCACACGCCAAACTCTTCATGCAGCCCCCAACCTTCAATCAAGCGCACTCCAACTCTCATTCAGGCCACAATTGTCAACCAATCAAGGCCACAAGAAGCATCTAAAATAGTTTATTTTCATTTCATTGTAATTTGCTTTCAATTTCATTTAAGTTTGTAATTTAGGAAAGCCTATATAAAGGCCTTAGTTTCATAGAATTGGGAGAGATAATAGACTGGGACTGAATTCTAGAGAGGGGTCTTCGGACTCCCTCTTCTCACCCACACTTCTATCCTCTTTCACTTTCTTACTTGTAAATATTTTAGTTATGAATCACTATCTCTTTCCATTGGGAAAGAGAGCTCTATTATTTTTCAATGGATTGATTGTTTTTATTCTTCTTCTTCTCTTCATCTCTCTTTGATTTACTAGAAAGGATTTCGTTCTTCATTCTAGCATTCAATTATCTTGGAGAAGAGATTGAATGTATTTGGATTTTATGTGAACCTTGGAAGAGGAATCATAAAACCATGCTTGAAATCCTTTCAAACACTTGAGAGTAGATTTGGGTTTTGGGTTGGATATTGTGACATTTAATCTATCCACTACTTGGATCTATGAGGATGTGTGGTATAATCAGGGAACAAGCTTCATCTCCTTTCATGAGCAACTAGACCAAGGAATTGGCTATTGTTCAAGATTGGGGAGATTGAGTTACCAAGGAATTCGGACTCAATCACTCATGATTGCCAAGAGGTCAATGATTTGAATGATTGAAGATGAGATGAAATCAATTAATCCGGAGAATGCAATATCTCTTGATCCTAATGTTTATTTTATCTTTCTTTCTTTTATTTACTTTATGGTCATTTACATTTTCTGCACTTTACATTTTCAGCACTTTACTTTCTTGTATTTTACTTTCCTTGCCATTTACTCTATTGCACTTTATTGCTTTCCTTTACTTTCATACAATTTACAATTCTGTTTGCTTATCACTCAAACCTGAATAGTCTAACTAGGATAATCAATTAACTATTGTTTGCTTTAATCCGTTAATCTCTGTGGGATTTGACCCCACTCCTAGTGGGTTATTACTTGACAATATTTGGTGCGCTTGCCAAGGAATGGATTCATTTTATATGGGGAGTGAATTCCGGTCGATCAAGTTTTATGGCGCTGTTGCCGGGGAATAATTGTGATTAACAAACTACCGGTTGATTAATTCTCTAGATTAGGCATTTTTTTCATTTTTATCATTTACTTGTTTTTTTTATTTCTCTTTTCTTATTGCAAGTTAAGTGTTTGTGTTATTGCCTCACTAAGAATTCTTTAGTTGTGACACAAGGAATTTCAATTTTTCTTGGCGGTTGTGTTTGATACAACATTTTTCAATTAAAATAGAGTTTACCTCACATGTTGATAAATCATATTACATGAGATATTGCCAACCATCACAAAATGATTCATGTCATTATCCTCATGGTGGATGGGAATATCAACAAGAAATGATGGATCATGAGAAATCAACCCAAATGGAATATGCCCCAAGGTCACACAATGATCAAGCAAGATACAGGGGTATTTCCCACCACTACAAAATTATTCAAGTTACTATACTAATTGCGGTTGGGGATGTCAAGATCAAGGAATGATGGGGTTTGTGCAATCAAACCAAATGGGATACTTCCCAAGGTCTCAAAATGATTCATACTCCTATGAATGGAACAACTATCCAAATTGTGATTGGGAAGGCTAAAACCAAAGAGAATTCAATGTTTGCTATCCCATCCATCAAGAGCCATCATCCCTAGATGCATTTAAGCAAAATTTTCCAACCTCACCTCCAAATTTTGTATATAAAAAATTTTCACCACCTGAGTATGTCTCAACACAAAATTCATTCCAAAACCCAAGCCAATCACCACAACCTACACAACCTTCCTTAGACAGCACTCATTGAAAGCCTTGGAGAGAATATAAAAATCATTAGAGAGAAGGAAGAGAAGCGAATGAAGAAATTGGAAAGCTTTAGTGAGGAGATAAATATTTCTTTCAAAGAACAAGAAATCTCCCTCAAGAACATTGAAGTGCATATAGACCAACATGCTAAATACTTAGCAAAACCCACCAATACCTTTCCAAATGACATTAAGAACACTCCAAGGAAAGAATGCAAGGCCATGGATGGAGTGGTGCTTTGCAAGGAGGATGAAGATCAATTGGTGGGTGAAAAGGAGGAATTGGAAGAACAAGAAAAAGAGGCACTCATACTAAGTGAGATTCCAATGAAGAAGGAGGAGGTTGTGAGAGTATATAAGCCTAGGGCTCCATACCCACAAAGGCTACTAAGGGTGACAAAAGAACATGCAAACTCACTCCCAAAAGACTCAATGCAACATCATGTAGAAGAAAGGGAGGAAGTCAATCAAGGGAGTCCACACTCTAATGAAACAGAGAGTTGCATAAAGGGTGAGTTCATTGAACCACCAATTCAAGAAGCTCTTGATGAGAAAGACACTCCAACCATCATGCAACAACTAAGTCTTGAAATCAAAGAAGTGAAGGCAATCAACAAAAGCACCAAAAAGAGGTTTGTGACAAAGATACGGAAGACAACATTCATGAAGAACAGAAGGTCAACTGCAAACAATCCAACCCCTACTCTAACAAGAAAGTTCATTCAAGCTAACAACAAAAGAAAGCTTGTTGGGAGGCACTCAAAACAGGGGACATCAACTTGCTCTTCTCTCCCCTTAAGGTCATTCCTCTTAACAAACTGGAAAAAGAGGAAGAAAGTTGAGAACAACATGTCAAGCTAATGAAATTAAAAGAGCGCTTATTGGGAGGCAACCCAACCGTAGGTAACATTTCCTTCCTTTGGCTTTGTTTATTTTCAATAATTTGGCATATGGTTACATTCTAAGTTTGGTGTTTCCATGCAACAATTTGATTTTCAATCTTCACTAGGTACTTGCATGATGCTAAAATGAAAGTGTCATTCTAAGTTTGGTATTGCCACTTATCTTTTATGCAATGTACCTAGCACACACCACTTATTAATGCAATCACATTGCCTCTGTTTCTTTCTTGTGCCTTTATTGTGATTCTTAATTTTGCTTGCCTAAACCACATGTACTACTAACACTCTATTGTTTAAGACATTCATGACTCATCATAAACCCCATCACCACTGTTTTATTTGTTGCTTGAGGACAAGAAATTATTCTAAGTTTGGTGTGGGAAGGGAAAGAATAGGAGGAAAAGAACAACAACAACGAAGATAAACAAGACGGTAACGTTCCTTTTTCCTCTTATTTGTTTCCAGTATATTTAAATTGCATGATTGTCTCTTATTTTCCTTGTATGCATGTGTGTTGTGAATAAGCATAGCTTGATTACTAAATTGTAACATGTGCTATGACATTATGACTACCATCTTGAATTTTGTGAGTTCAAAGCAATTTAGTTTCATGATCATAAACAAACAAGGTAATTAAAGAAGAAGTTAGCATGAGCTTATAAGTATTGGGAAGCTAGCATGACTATTGTTGCTCAATTGCATCTAAATTTGTTTAATTGAAGTTTACATCTAGGACATTTTATGAAATTTTTTTGAAATCATGAAAACCTTGAAGAAGAAAATGCAAGTAAGGCAAGAAAAAAGAAAAGGGAAAGAATGAAAAAGCTGAAGGGTATGAGTACCAATGATAATTCATTTGTTAAGTACTTGTGGTGTTTATGTATTAAGCAAAAAGCTTGAAAACAAAACACTTAGAGTCAAGGCTAGGCTCAAGTGCAAAAGCACTCCCTCAAAGCTCAAGGCTCTGAGCATCAATGATTAGAGAGTAAAGGAAAGAAACAAATGAGCTTAAAGAGTCCTCTAATTAAATGCTTGTGGTGCTTATGTATCAAGTGGTAATACTTGAAAACAAAGCATTTAGAGTCGTAGCTTTCAACACATGGTGCAAAGCACCTAAGAAACTAAGATAAGAAAAGAATTAAAAGCTTGCTTCAAGGAAGGAACATAAAGAAAAAGATTTCATAAAATGAGCTAGATAGAAGCATCAATCATTTGAATCTCTTTTGTGATTGTAGCATGCATAAGAAACTAGCCAACCATGAACATAAAAAATTGCTACTCTTCTCACCTTGGTTTGTCAAACTTTATTGCATGATTCTTTATTTTCTTGAGGACAAGCAAAGTTTAAGTTTGGTGTTGTGATGACTTGCATCATCTACCTCTTTTTCTTATCTAAAAGGACCATAAAAAGAGCATAATCTCATTGAATCAATGCAATTTCATGAACCAAATGATAAATATTATGGTACATTGCTTTGAAATAGGTTTGTGTTGAATTTTAGGTGAAAAAAGTAACAAAAAGGGAAGGAAACAACAAATAAGGCTGGGCGTGTGAAGCTGGGCGTGCCATTTGAAACAAATGCCACGATTTTGTATGGGCACGGCACACCAACACTAGAGCGTGGCACGCCAGGCCAACATTCCAGCAAGAGAGATTGAAGAGTTAAACATGGGTGTGCCACTTGATGTCGAAGGCGTGGTACGCCAACCTTAATTGTGACTTGGGCGTGCCACTTGGGTTCTAGGTGTGGCACGCCAAGCTTGAAAAGAATGCAGTTCCAACATGGGCGCGCCACTTGGTGCTATGGGCATGGCACGCCAAGTTTATGAAGCCAAGATCTCAAAGAGGGCATGCCACTTGGTGTTTTGGGCATGGCACGCCAGGCTTAAGTTCCAGAGGAGTGATTTTGAGCCCCATTATGGGCGTGGCACGCCAGCATTGGGCGTGGCACGCCGGGGCATATGCTAGCCTGACCTCCTCTCATTCAAATGATAATATCTTGAGCTATACAATTCTAAATGAAATGATTCTAGTGCCATTAGAAATTAGACATCCAGGGCTTTTAAACCATATATAACACTTTATGATGGACACTGGAATTGAGGAAGATATTGACCCCGAAAACACAAGGAGCAAAACATGTCCCTGCAGAGTTACCAGTCTGACCTCTTCATCTTCAAAGCAACATAAATTGAGTTGTAGAGGTCCAAATGTTATTATTTTGGTGGCATTAGAAAGCTGACTTCAAGATATTTCCCACGATATATAACACTCTACGGTGGACGTTAAACATGAAGGTGAAAAAGGCCATTATTTCAGCATTGCAAAACCTAGGCGTGGCACGCCAGCTCGAAGGCATGGCATGCCAGCTCTATTTTCATAATGGGCGTGGCACGCCAGGTTCTGGGCATGGCACGCCAGTTCTAATAGCTAGAGAGGAAGATTTTGTACATCATCGAAGGAATGGCACACAAAGAGTGGGCGTGGCACGCCAGTTTTTTCAACACAAGGGGCGTGGCACTTCAGAAGTGGGCGTGGCACACCGGGGTACTTGACAGACTGACCTCTTCACATTCAAATGGGTATAACTTGAGCTACAAAAGTCCAAATGAGTTGATTTTAAAGTCGTTAGAAACCTGGCATCAAGAGCTTTCCAACAATATATAATAAATTATAGTGGACATTCAATTTGAGGCCCAAACAACTCCATCTATTCAGCGTGGAAAGTGGGTTATACTCCAAAGTGAAAATTCTATTGGGCGTGGCACTTGAACCCACACGCCAAACTCTTCATGCAGCCCCCAACCTTCAACCAAGCCTACTCCAACTCTCATTCAAGCCACAACTGTCAACCAATCAAGGCCACAAGAAGCATCTAAAATAGTTTATTTTCATTTCATTGTAATTTGCTTTCAATTTCATTTAAGCTTGTAATTTAGGAAAGCCTATATAAAGGCCTTAGTTTCATAGAATTGGGGGAGATAATACACTGGGACTGAATTTTAGAGAGGGGTCTTCGGACTCCCTCTTCTCACCCACACTTCTCTCCTCTTTCACTTTCTTGTAAATATTTTAGTTATGAATCACTATCTCTTTCCATTGGGAAAGAGAGCTCTATTGTTTTTCAATGGATTGATTATTTTTATTCTTCTTCTTCTTCTCTTCATCTCTCTTTGATTTACTAGAAAGGATTTCGTTCTTCATTCTAGCATTCAATTATCTTGGAAAAGAGATTGAATGTATTTGGGTTTTATGTGAATCTTGGAAGAGGAATCATAAAACCATGCTTGAAATCCTTTCAAACACTTGAGTAGATTTGGGTTTTGGGTTGGATATTATGACATTTAATCTATCCACTACTTGGATTTATGAGGATGTGTGGTATAATCAGGGAATAAGCTTCATCTCCTCTCATGAGCAACTAGACCAAGGAATTGGCTATTGATCAAGATTGGGGAGATTGAGTTACCAAACAATTGGGACTCAATCACTCATGATTGCCAAGAGGTCAATGAGTTGCATGATTGAAGATGAGATGAAATCAATTAATCCGGATAATGCAATATCTTTTGATCCCAATGTTTATTTTATCTTTCTTTCTTTTATTTACTTTATGGTTATTTACATTTTCTGCACTTTACATTTCCATCACTTTACTTTCTTGTACTTTACTTTCCTTGCCATTTACTTTATTGCACTTTATTGCTTTCCTTTACTTTCATGAAATTTACAATTCTGTTTGCTTATCACTCCAATCTGAATAGTCTAACTAGGATAATCAATTAACTATTATTTGCTTTAATCCGTTAATCTCTGTGGGATTCGTCCCCACTCCTAGTGGGTTATTACTTGACGATATTTGGTGCGCTTGCCAAAGAATGGATTCATTTTATATGGGGAGTGAATTCCGGTCATCATAGGTATTATGAGATTTCTGACCAAAAGAAAAGAATCCTTAAACTTGAATTGAAAAAGAAGAAAAGAAAAAGAAAGAGAGAAAAAAAGAAGCAAAGAAAAATCAAGATAAGGATCAAAGGTTGCAAAGCTCTGAGCATCAATGGTTAAAGAACCCAACTATGTGTCTGTGGTGTGGTTGTCTAAGGATAGGGCTTGAGCGATTAGATCCGAGGGGTGCTTCATCACCTAGTAACTTGGACCAACTGGTCCGGAATTACCGATCAAAAGCCCACCATCAAAAGTTCCCTTGAGACAAAGCATTTAGAAGCCCAAAGCGGCTCTGGACATCGATGGCTGGGAACTTAAAATATTTAACTATATGCTTGTGGTGCAAACGTATCAAAGAGTGACTCGGGTAATTAGATCTGAGGGGTGCTTTATCACCCAATAACTAGGGCCAACTGGCTCGGGATTACTGATCGAACACACACTATTAAGAGTTGCCTTTAAAATGGAGCACTTAGAGTTGTCAACCCAAAAAGCTCTCTGTTACAAATAAAGGATTCAAGGATCAATCAAAGCTTAAAAGAAGAATCTCATAATACTATCCGAGCCTTAACTCTCAGGGATCCCCCACTCCCAGAAATACAAGATTAATCAAAGATAGAAAGAATTCAAGATACTCACATGATTTGCTAAACCCCACTCATAAGAGGGACATGAGCTTCAAGAATGATTCAAGACCCTTTCATCTAAAACAATTCTTTTCTTCTCTTTTCTTTTGCTTAAGGACAAGAAAAGTATTAAGTTTGGTGTTGTGATTTGTTTTCATCTTTAGTATTCCATTCAATAAACTAAGAATTATTTCAAGATAAGTAGTGATTTTATGATTAATTGAGTAATACTTTGAGTTAGTGTGCATTCATTGATTACAGGAGAATTTGAAAGAGAATTAGCAAAGATTAAAGAGAAAATGGGGCCAGAAAAACCTTTGAGCAAGAAGAGAGAAGCAAACAGAAAGCTCTTTGGACTAAACAGAGAGTTCCCTGTATGAAAATCAAGCTTCACGTGCAACGTGGGAAAGCAGTGTGCCATGCCAACCAATTACGCCCTCCCAGGGGCATTAGGCACTTCAACATGGGACGTGGGAGCATTGGCGTACAACACCAAAACAGAAGCCGTGTGTACGCATGACCCATGCGTACGCACAAGTGGCGGAATATGCTCATTCATGCGTACGCATGACCCCCATTTTAATGTGGTACATAGAAGAATAGACGTGAGACGTGAAGGCTTTCACATGGGATGTTGGCCATCGTGCGTACACATGACCCATGCGTATGCACAACAAGAAGATTTTGAGCCATCATGCGTACCCATGAGGCATGCGTATGCACGATTGCACTTTAGGGTGGGACATAAGTTTTTCTACGTACAACGCAATGGAGAAAACAGAGGCAACAATTAAAGGAAATAAAGGCGACGTTCAATATGGGTTTGTTCACATGAGATGTGGGGGAGACAAAGGGCAATTTAATTCAAGAATGAGCTTCACATTGCACGTTGATCCTTCACGTGCGATGTGGAATTGTGGGCACTCTCCAGGGATGTTAATTTAGCCACTAAACCTCCAACTTCTCATCACTTGTGTGGTTAATCAAAGGCTTAACTTAAGCCCGCCAATGACAGCATTAATTGAGGATTTGAAAGAGGAAAAGATTGAAAGCTTGGCTGGAGGAAAACATTAATTAGTTATATTTTATTTTATTTGAGTTTTTATTCTGTTTTAAGTTTAAATTTGAATTTCATTAGGGTTAGTAGTTAAGGAAAGGAGTTACACATTTTGGGAATCTCCTCTTCTTCGGCAACTTTTACTTTTCATAGTTCTAGGACTTCTCTGAAGAACATGAGCAACGAATTCTCCTTGGTTAAGGTTAGGAGCTCTATTGATTCCATGGATTAATGTTCTAGCTTTTTACACTTTTGATTAATGCATTGATATCTTTTCAAGAATAGGTTTTCGTTCTTCATCCTAAAGGGTTTGAATGTGTTGGAAAACAATTATTCTCTGACTTGAATTCTTTTAACTTCTTAGAAAAGTTGATTAATTGAATTGAGCTTGAAAACCAATTCTCACAACTCTTAAATTTTCAAACTAGACTTGATAAGTGACATTGAATCAACTAGGGGAGATACTTAAGTAATTGACTAAGAAATTAGCGATTAATTAGGTAAAAGAAATTAAATTACCAAGGGATTGGGATTTAATTAATAATGAATTGCCATGGAAGTATCTTTGCATAATCAAGGTGAAAAGTGAAACTTATTGAACCGCAAGTTTCAACATCTCTAAAACCTTTAGTCTTTTAATTATATTATCTTTCAATACTCACTGTTTGCTTTTGTTACACTTCTATTTATGTTCAAGCCTTTCAAAACCCTAATTTTGATTATCTAACTAGATTAATTAATTGACCATTGCTTGCTTAATCTGTTAATCCTCGTGGGATCGACACTCACTCACCGTGAGTTTATTACTTGGTACGACCCGGTACACTTGCCAGTGTTTTGCGGTTTATAAAATCTGCATCAAAAAGAGTGATTAATGTTACAAAAGTTAACAATAATATAATTTCTAAATACACTTTTTTTATTCTTTTTTTTGTTAATTTTATTTATTTTATTTTATACTTTTATATATATGCTCAAATTATATAAATTATTTCTTAAAATAAAGATGATTCTGTTGACAGATATTATTTTGAACAATTTTGTTGTAATTAAAAATTTGAAAGAAGATAGTAAAAAATTGTATAGTAATTTAATTATTTTTTATTTGTATTAAATTTTTTAATTATCAATATTTTATATTAATTTTAATTAATTAAAAAAAGTTAATTGGGCTAGCCCGTTGGCCTGCCATAAAAATTGAATAAATTAACATTTTGAATTTGCATTACTTGATGGAGAGGGTTAGTATTTTGAGTCCGCTTTAAATTATATTATTTACCATATATTTAAAATATAAATCTAACAAAAATACATGGTTAAAGTCAACTAGGTATTCATATGGTCATTTATATAAGGTTGTAATAAAGAAAGGAGGTTATTATTATTCAAAAAATTGAAAGAAACAAAAATGCAGTTATTATTAGGATTTCTATGTGGTGTTTTGGTGTTAGAAATAATCATAATTTATGTCTATCTATTGTTCAGTAGTTCTAGAATCTACATGGAATGAAATAATAGATGTGGATAAACCGTGATAATTTTTTTTATACTTTGAAATCACTCATGTCAAGCATGTTAAAAGAAGAAAACCGAAAGAGCAAGAAAGCAATGGTAGTACGAATCCCCACACCTTCGTACAATTGTACCAGCAAGTGCACTGGGTCGTCCAAGTAATATATGAGCGAGTCAGAGTCGATCCCACGAGGATTGTGGTTTGAAGCAAGCTATGGTTATCTTGCAGGTCTTAGTCAGGCAAAATCAAAAGTTGATAGATAAATACTTGTGAGATCTAAACTAAGTTGGCATGTAAATAAGGAAAAGGGTAATCAGTAATAGGAATATGGTAAAGGATTGGAGTTGCTTTGTCTTTCTGAATTAACTCTGGTAATACTATCTTCTTTGCTTGTGAGTGATCTCTTCAATGGCAGGCTGTATGTGATCAACGCCTTTATTGAGAGGTCGTCAATACTCCTCCAGATATGAACCACAGGGTTAGTGTGGATCCATCTCTACTTGAGGGTGAAGAGCGTACATTCCATTCTCCTTAATGATCCTACTCAAAATGCCACAGACAAGGTCGGATCTTCCGGATCAGAGAATGCTGCATCTTTGAGTTCTAGCCTCTACCACAAAGACCCTAATCTCCCCGTAAATTGGCTGAACTGGTGTCTCGAGAAGTCCCCAACAAAATCGTGGATTAGCCGTCTGAGACATGTATAATCAAGCTGGTGGTCTGTGCTTTCCACTGAAGTATTCACATGCACCCAAGTAGACGTGGGTGTTTGTCAGGCACGTTCATCTTAGTATGATGAACAGAGCTGATTGTCACTGATAATCCTATTCACCATGTTGAAGAACGAATATACATTTTAGAATTAATTAATATTTTTATTAATTCAAAGGACTCAGCAGGGCTCCTCCCCTCAACCTAGGAAGTTTAGAAACTCATACTGAAAAGGAAAATACAAAGTGATAAACGAAAAAAAGGCTGAATGATGGGCGAAGATCCTTAACAGAGTGTGATCTTCTACTTTAAATACTAAACTAATGACTAGTAAGGGTAAAACAGTCTTTCTACTGCTAAAATCCACTTTTGGGGCCCACTTGGTGAGTATTTGGGCTGAGCTTTGATGAGATCCACGTGCTATGAGGCTCTTAGGGCATTGAATGCTGGCTAGGGGGTCCTCTCTGGGTGTTTGGACGCTGGACTCTACTCTGTGGGCGCTGGATGCCTGGAAGGGGGCAGGTGGCTGGCGTTGGATGCCAATTTTCGGCCTTCTAATTTGAAGCAAAGTATGGACTATTATACATTACGAAAAAGCTCTGGAAGTCAGCTTTCCATAGCCGTTGACACTACTATATAATTGACTTTTACTAACATTTAAAAAATGTTACCAAATTATAATAAAATATTTCCTATGTATATTAGTAACATTTTAATAAATGTTAAATATACCATATGTTACTAAAGAGTTTTACTAACATTTTTCTAAGGATTTAATAACATTTAGTAAAAATGTTACAAAAGATAGTCTATAGTAATATTTTGAGAAATGTTACAATAGATAGTTTTTGTAACACTTAAAAAAATGTTACCATAGATATTTTTTTATAACACTTAAAAAATATTACAATAGATATTTTATGTAACATTTAGAAAAATGTTATCATAGATATTTTTTGTAACACTTAGAAAAATATTGCCGTATATATTTTTTGTAACACTTAAAAAATTGTTACAAAAGATCTTTAGTAATTTTTTTTAGTTATATTATACTATTTTTTATTTTATATTATACACAATATAAATATACTAAAATTAATTACTACAACATAAAATATTTCATTAAATTCAAAAATTCACAAAATAAATTTTTTATAGACTATTTTATTAATCAATAATCATTGTACAAGTTTGCTTCGTGATGCAAATAAATGAGAAAAAATACTTATAGCACTTAAACTCTATTCCCATTGCGAATATCGCATTTGAGAACAACTGATAAGTCTCCTACGCGCTCTTCATGCATAATTGAAGTTGGAGAATTTGATTCATTCTTTATATTAGATTCCATGACGTTGTATTGCCTTGATAGCTATGAATGTCGAGGTATCAACAAATCGACTGTGCAGCAGGAAAGCTTTTCTATCTCTGACCACTTTCTCCTCTTCAGTTTTGCAAGGAAGAGAAGCCAATACTGCAAAATCTAAATCCCATTGTCTAAGCTCATATTCACCATTTCTATCTTGGCCACCACCATTACAACCCCAGCTTTCATCCTGAGCAGGAAGGGCAGGAAAGTTTGAAGGTGACTCGGCAACAGATGGAGGGACAAGCCAGGTATTTGCTTGGAATCCATATGGAAGATTGCCAAACTGAACGAGATAAATTGTTAGGAAAAGAAAAAGGAAAACACTTTTTTATTTAAAAGAAAAAAATAAAATCAGTTGGTATAAATATTACCTTGTCATGTTCAGACTTCAGAGAAAGCTTTCATTAAAGATTCATATGCCTGCACCAATCAGAAAATTATTTAAAAGGATTTTAATAGAAAACTTAAATTTCAAAATTGTGCTTGTTTAAAATTTACAGAATAACCAACACAGAATATAGAAAATGTTAAAACTTAAAACATGAATATGTTCCATTACAGCAACAAGCTCATGATTAGTAACCAAAAAACTACATACATTAGCGAAACCTCGACTTAGCTGTTGTGGAAGATCAACCAAAGTGTGACTTTGCAGATATTGTTTTCTAATAGGATAAAACCCTTTCTCTGAAGCCACCACTTCTATTACCTTCCCATTGCAGATTTTAACCTACATGCCCCAGCACCATTTTTAGCTTCAAAATTACGATTATTGTAAGAAATGACAGTTTAATTTCTATGCTAATTGTATCTGAAACAACTAACACACACATGTATATAAAGAAAAAATTAGAATCTGAAGCTGAAAGTAGTCTCCTTTACTTCTATCTTCTTCACTTTTCAGCTCACATTCCTTCAAATCTGCAATTGACTTAATTACCCATTAGCACAAAATTCAAAATTTTATCCATAATCTTCATCCCCCATTATCATTTAAGCACGTGAAATGAACTGAATAAACGAAAATGTATGAAGACAAAAATGCAGAGGAATGAGCCAGAGTGAGGGTGATAGTGGTAGTTAGTTAAATTTACCTTTTATCCTTTGGCTTATTGGAACAAATGAGAGGATCGAGTGGAGCTGGATATTTCCTCCACATATTCACGAGTGCAGAAAAAAAATTAAAGAAGTTACTAGGCAAGGTGTATCACCGTGAACAAGAAAACAAGCAAGAAAATTACAAATCTCCCCTAGGACTAAGAATAAATAATAATGTATATGACATGGTACATGCCTACTTCTTTTCATTGGAAATGAAAACAACAAAAATATCAGATCGTTCAACATTGGCTATCCATCAATGCACAACTTCTTGCAAAGTAAATATACATTCTTCTCACTACAAATAAATCACAGGAAGAAAAAAAATAATCATCATAAATAGATAGCAGAAATGGAATATTAGTTTTAGAATGAAGATGAGACTCAATATGGTAGTCAACAATGAACATGCATATAGTTGAGGCCTTCTTAGATGTATGAAGAATGCAACATCATCGCTATTTTTTATTGATCCCTACCAAACAACAGCAAAATCAACATAACCGGCAAAACGGTTATTCGAAAGATCAATGCTATTCAATGAAGAACATCTAGAGATTCTGCTAGGAATTTGTCCTTCAAACATGTTATTGGACAAAGAAAAGTAGTGAAGGAAATTGTAACTATCAAAGAAACTTTGAGGGATATGTCCTGAGAATGAGTTGTGAGAAAGATCAAGAGACCTAACTGAACTCATGTTGAGAAATGAAGTTGGTATTTGACCAGAGAAGCCATTGTGACTTAGATTAAGATTCTGAATGGTGCTGGAGAGTGTAAGTGAAGGAGTAATGCTACCATTGAAATTGTTATGAGAAAGAGACAATACCATTAGATGCTGTAACTTCTCAAGGCCTCCTCCAATTCTTCCAGATAATCCCAACCTAGCAAGATTGATCTCAGTAACTCTTCCTGTTGCTGGATTGCATTGAACCCGGTTCCATGAACAAGCACTTGAATCATCTTTCCATGAAGCAAGAGATGAATAAGGGACATGGAGGTCTGATTTGAGCACAATTAGTTCAAGAACATCATCGTTCAGCTGAACATTATTCATGTCATTGCTGTCTCCATAGCAAAAACTCAAAACTGGTTAGTTAACTAGTTAAGTTTACAAACACAAACAGAAACAGAACAGGCATGACAATATCATATCACAATAGTCGTAACATGTCACATCATATCCAAGTATTGCTTCTCTCACTCTAGTTACTAACTACTAACACTTTGCTTTCTAGTGCAAAATATTGCTAGGATAACTAAATGAATTTCGAAAATGAAGCGAGGAAAGAAAAAGGAGCGCCTTAGCAGCTGGAGATGCAATTCTGAAATTACCAGTGTCCCCTTCGAGATTCTCGGGATTGAATTGAGCAGATCTTGACATTAGGAATTCAATCAATTCATGGCCAACAAATCTTAAACATAAGCCCTTGCATGCTGCAAGTTACTCCCTCAAGGCTTGAACATAAGCCCTTTTACTCTCAAAAACACCATATATTAATTAAGTTCATTAACTCCCAATTTAAACCCAACATATATATTACTCAATTTATTAATTAATTTGATTACCTGGAGAGTATGAAATTGATAGGGAAGGCGATTCAGGTAGCATAGAATAGATAAACTTGTCTGCAATAGAGATGATGAACAGCTTATTATTCCAAGAGTTACTACTATTACTAATTGATAAACCCCTATTTTATGATTCATCTTGTGCTTAATTGAATGTTTTTATCAATTCTTCACCCACTTATTCATATGAATTGCATGGTTTTACTATTCCTTCCTTATTTTATGATATATGTGAAAACATGTTTTCTATGCTTTAAAAATATTAATTTTAATTATCCTTTATTACCATTCGATGCTGTGATCTGTGTGTTAAGTATTTCCAGGCTTTATAGGGCAGGAATGGCTTAGAGGACAGAAAGGAAAGATACAAAAATGGAAGGAAAGCACAAAAATGGAGTTTTGAAGGAAAAGGCAGCGACGCGCACGTGTGGACGACGTGGACGCGTGCCTAGCGCAAAATGGCAGTGACGCGTACGCATGGACGACATGGACGCGTGCCTAGCGCAGAGCATAAGCGACGCGAACGCGTGACCGATGCGTATGCATGACACGGAAAAACTCCAAATGACGCGAACGCGTGACCCACGTGAACGCGTGACCCACGCACACGCGTGACCCACGCGCACGTGACGTTAGGATTTTTGCCAGTAAAGAATTTTATAAAAATAGTTGCGTTGTAGATATAGTTTCTAAACCAATAGAAATCTCTTCGTACAAACGTTTTGGTTGTCACAAGTAACAAACCCCTAAATAAATTGATAACCGAAGTATTTAAACCTCGGCTTGTCTTCTCAAGGAACTGCAGGGAAGTATGTTCTTATTATTGGTTATGAAGATTGTAAATTGGGGTTTTTAAGATGAGGAATAAGTAATTTAAGTTGCAATTAAAATAGGTAAAAGACTGTAAAATAAATAGATGACTGTAAAAACATACTTTTGGCAAGGTGTAAGAAATTGGAAGTTCTATCCTAGTTATCCTTATCAATGATGATGAAAATTGAACCTTAATTCCACTTAGTTAACCTTTGCTAGAGCAAGGGAAAGTCAAGTGACTAATTAGTTAGATCTTCAAATCCTAGTTAATCCCTAAGGAAAGATTGGGATTATTGAAGTTCAATTCAATTAGCAAAGATAACAATTATCAATCATGTTTGAGTTTGATAACTCCTGAGTTACTGATTTCTTAACCAAGACCAAAAAGGGAAAAAGTAAATCTACCGGAATAAAAATGTCTTCAGATTGGAAGCAACAGTAATATAAATAAAAGAAACAATTGTAAACTGAAATATCTCAAATAACAATAATTTAAAAGAGTAATCTGTAACATAGAAGAATTCATAAATTAAATTGAAAAGATAAATAAAAAGGAATGTTGAATCTGATAGAAAGAGATAATCCTAAAAGCGAATAAAATCCTAAATTTAAATCCTAAAAGAGAGAGGAGAGAACCTCTCCCTCAAAAACTACATCTAAATCATGAAAAGTAACTAATTGGAGACTCTCCTCTGAATGGATGCATTCCCTCACTTCATAACCTCTGATCTGTGCCTTCTGGACTTGGATTTGGGCCAAAAAGGGCTTCAGAAATCGCTGGGAGCATTTTCTGTAATTTCTGGTGCGTGGCCTCTGTCACGCGGTCGCTTCAATCATGTGTCTGCATCATATGCATTTCGCTTAAGGCGCATGATGAGCGGATAATTTATACGCTTTTTGGCATTATTTTTACATAGTTTTTAGTATGATTTAGTTAGTTTTTAGTATATTTTTATTAGTTTTTAATTAAATTCACATTTCTGGACTTTACTATGAGTTTGTGTGTTTTTCTGTGATTTCAGGTATTTTCTGGCTGAAATTGAGGGACCTGAGCAAAAATCAGATTCAGAGGTTGAAGAAGAACTGCAGA
Organism: Arachis ipaensis; assembly: GCF_059453495.1. Lineage (NCBI taxonomy): Eukaryota > Viridiplantae > Streptophyta > Magnoliopsida > Fabales > Fabaceae > Arachis > Arachis ipaensis. The sequence continues at coordinate 105,783,168 of NC_142435.1, read as the reverse complement.
TGCTGTTGGATTCTGACCTCCCTGCACTCAAAGTGGATTTTCTAGAGCTATTGAACTCCAAATGATGCGCTCTCAATTGCGTTGGAAAGTAGACATCCATAGCTTTCCAGAAATATATAATAGTCCATACTTTTCCTGAGTTTAGATGACGCAAACTGGCGTTGAACGCCAGTTCCATGCTGCATTTTGGAGTTAAACGCCAGAAACAGGTTGCAAAGTGGAGTTAAACGCCAGAAACAGGTTACAAACTGGCGTTCAACTCCAAGAGAAGCCTCTACACGTGTAAAGCTCAATGCTCAGCCCAATCACACACCAAGTAGGCCCCGAAAGTGGATTTCTACATCATTTACTCATTTTTGTAAACCCTAGTAACTAGTTTAGCATAAATAGGACTTTTTACTATTGTATTTACATTTTTTTGGATTAGCTTTTGTTCATCTCTGGACATCTTTAGTTTCATCTTTAGATCACGTTTGGGGGCTGGCCATTCGGCCATGCCTGGACCTTATCACTTATGTATTTTCAACGGTAGAGTTTCTACACTCCATAGATTAAGGTGTGGAGCTCTGCTATTCCTCATGAATTAATACAAAGTACTACTGTTTTTCTATTCAATTCAAGCTTATTCCTTCTCTAAGATATCCATTCGCACCCAAGAATATGATGAATGTGTTGATTATGTGACGCTCATCATCATTCTCACCTATGAACGCGTGCCTGACAAACACTTCTGTTCTACATGCAAACAAGCTAGAATGAGTATCTCTTGGATATCTAATACAGAGGACCGAGTCCGAGATATTAGAATTTTCGTGGTATAAGTTAGAACACATGGACAGCCATTCTTGAGATTCAAAAAGTCTAAACCTTGTCTGTGATATTCCGAGTAGGATCTAGAAAGGGATGGCTGTGACGAGCTTCAAACTCGCGAGTGCTGGGCGTAGTGACAAACGGAAAAGGACAGTAAATCCTATTCCAGTATGATCAAGAACCGACAGATGATTAGCCATGCAGTGACAGTGCATTGGACCATTTTCACAGAAAGGATGGGATGTAGCCATTGACAACGGTGATGCCCTACATAATGCTTGCCATGGAAGGGAGTAGGAATGATTGGATGAAGACAGCAGGAAAGCAGAGGTTCAGAGGAACGAAAGCATCTCTATACACTTATCTGAAATTCTCACCAATGAATTACATAAGTATCTTTATCCCAGTTTATATTTTATTTATGTTTTTATTATCAATTCAGCATAACCATTTGAATCCGCCTGACTGAGATTTACAAGGTGACCATAGCTTGCTTCAAGCCAACAATCTCCGTTGGATCGACCCTTACTCACGTAAGGTTTATTACTTGGACGACCCAGTGCACTTGCTGGTTAGTTGTATCAAAATTGTGAAAAAGAACTAAAATTATGAACGTGCGTATTAAGTTTTTAGCGCCGTTACCAAGGAATGAACGATCACGATTTCGTGCACCAAGTTTTTGGCGCTGTTGTCGGGAATTGTTCGAGTTTGGACAACTGACGGTTCATCTTGTTGCTCAGATTAGGTAATTTTATTTTAATTTTAAGTCTTTGTTTTTATTCTTTTTATTTTCGAAAACTTTTCAAAAAAAATTATTTCTTTTTTTTCGTTTTTCCCAAAATAATTATCGAAAAAACCAAAAAATTAACAAAATCATAAAGTTTGGTGTCAATTGCATCTTTTTAATTTTCTAAAAAAATTATTTTCGAAAATTTCATGCATTGCATTCTTCATGATCTTCAAGTTGTTCTTGGCCAGTCTTCTTGTTTGATCTTCATATTTTCTTGTTTTGTGTCTTTTCTTGTTTTTCATATGCACTCTTAAAACATTAATGTCTAAAGAATAAAAATTTTTAAGTTTGGTGTCTTGCATGTTTTCTTTTCTTGAAAATTTTTCAAAAATAAGTTCTTGGTGTTCATCTTGGCATTCAAAGTGTTCTTGGTGTTCATCTTGACATTCATAGTGTTCTTGCATGCATCACATGTTTTGATCCAAAATTTTCATGCATTGAGTCTTTTTGATGTTTTTCTCTTTCATCATTAAAAATTCAAAAAATAAAAAAATATCTTTCCCTTATTCTATCATAAAATTTCGAAAATTTGGGTTGACTTTTTCAAAAATTTTTCAAAATTAGTTGTTTCTTATGAGTCAAATCAAATTTTCATTTTAAAAGCTCTATCTTTTTCAAATCTTTTTCAAAAAATCAAATCTTTTTCATTTTTCTTTCATAATTTTCGAAAATTTCAAATTGATTTTCAAAAATCTTTTTCTTATTTCTATTTCATATTTTCGAATTTAATACTAACAATTAATGTGATTGATTCAAAAATATTAAGTTGTTACTTGCCTATTAAGAAAGGTTCAATCTTTAAATTTTAAAATCATATCTTTTAGTTTCTTGTTAGTCAAGTAATCAACTTTAATTTTCAAAAGCAAATCTTTTTAAATTTCTTTTTCAAATCTTTTTCAAAATAAATTTCAATCACATCTTTTTCAAAATCAATTTCAAAATCTTTTCTAACTTCTTATCTTTTCAAATTTGATTTTCAAATCTTTTTCAATTAACCACTTAACTTTTTGATTGATTCTTATCTTTTTCAAAACTACCTAACTAATTCTCTCTCTCTAATTTTCGAAAATCCCTTTCCTCTTTTTCAAAATTCCCTTTTTTTTAACTAATTGTTTTAATTTTTAATTTAATTTGATTTCAATTTTAATTTTCGAAATTTAACTTTAAATTTTATTTTTTTAATTTAATTAATTTTCGAAATTCCCTCTCTCTCATCTCCTTCTATTTATTTATTCATCTACTAACACTTCTCTTCCACCCAAAATTCAAACCTCATCTTCCTCTCCGTGTTCGAATTTTACCTCTTCTCCTTCTTACATTCTTCTCTTCTTATACTTGTATAAGGAATCTCTATACTGTGACATAGAGGATTCCATATTTTCTTTTTTGTTTTCTTCTTTTTCATATGAGCAGGAACAAGGATAAGAACATTCTTGTTGAGGCTGATCCTGAACTTGAAAGGACTCTGAAGAGGAAGCTAAGGGAAGCTAAAGCACAACTCTTTGGAGAAAATCTGACAGAAATTTTCGAAAAAGAAGGAGACATGGCCGAAAATAATAACAATGCAAGGAAGATGCTTGGTGACTTTACTGCACCAAATTCCAATTTACATGGAAGAAGCATCTCAATTCCTGCCATTGGAGCAAACAACTTTGAGCATAAACCTCAATTAGTTTCTCTGATGCAACAGAACTACAAGTTTCATAGACTTCCATCTGAAGATCCTTTTCAGTTCTTAACTGAATTCTTGCAGATCTGTGATACTGTTAAGACCAATGGAGTTGATTCCGAGGTCTACAGGCTTATGCTTTTCCCATTTGCTGTAAGAGACAGAGCTAGAATATGGTTGGACTCTCAACCTAAGGATAGCCTGAACTCTTGGGATAAGCTGGTCACGGATTTCTTAGCCAAGTTCTTTCCTCCTCAAAAGCTTAGTAAGCTTAGAGTGGATGTTCAAACCTTCAAACAGAAAGAAGGTGAATCCCTCTATGAAGCTTGGGAGAGATACAAGGAACTGACCAAAAAGTGTCCTTCTGACATGCTTTCAGAATGGACCATCCTGGATATATTCTATGATGGTCTGTCTGAGCTATCAAAGATGTCACTGGACCATTCTGCAGGTGGATCCATTCACCTAAAGAAAACGCCTGCAGAAGCTCAAGAACTCATTGACACGGTTGCAAATAACCAGTTCATGTACACTTCTGAAAGGAATCCTGTGAATAATGGGACGCCTATGAGGAAGGGAGTTCTTGAAATTGATACTCTGAATGCCATATTGGCTCAGAATAAAATATTGACTTAGCAAGTCAATATGATCTCTCAGAGTCTGAATGGATTGAAGGAATCATCCAACAGTACTAAAGAGGCATCTTCTGAAGAAGAAGCTTATGATCCTGAGAACCCTGCAATAGCAGAGGTGAATTACATGGGTGAACCCTATGGAAACACCTATAATCCCTCATGGAGGAATCATCCAAATTTCTCATGGAAGGATCAACAAAAGCCTCAACAAGGCTTTAATAATGGTGGAAGAAACAGGTTTAGCAATAGCAAGCCTTTTCCATCATCCACTCAGCAACAGACAGAGAATTCTGAGCAGAATCCATCTAGTTTAGCAAATATAGTCTCTGATCTATCTAAGGCCACTTTAAGTTTCATGAATGAAACAAGGTCCTCCATTAGAAATTTGGAGGCACAAGTGGGCCAGCTGAGTAAAAGAGTCACTGAAACTCCTCCTAGTACTCTCCCAAGCAATACAGAAGAGAATCCAAAAAGAGAGTGCAATGCCATTGATTTAACCATCATGGCCGAACCTACAAGGGAGGAGGAGGACGTGAATCCTAGTGAGGAAGACCTCCTGGGACGTCCAGTGATCAACAAGGAGTCTCCCTCTGAGGAACCAAAGGAATCTGAGGCTCATCTAGAGACCATAGAGATTCCATTGAACCTCCTTATGCCATTCATGAGCTATGATGAGTATTCTTCTTCTGAAGAGAATGAAGATGTCACTGAAGAGCAAGTTACCAAGTACCTTGGTGCAATCATGAAGTTGAATGCCAAATTATTTGGTAATGAGACTTGGGAAGATGAACCTCCCTTGCTCATCAATAAACTGAGTGATCTGGATCAACTGACATTGCCTCAGAAGAAACATGATCCTGGAAAGTTCTTAATACCTTGTACCATAGGCACCATGGCCTTTGAGAAAGCTCTATGTGACCTTGGCTCAGGGATAAACCTCATGCCACTCTCTGTAATGGAGAAACTGAGAATCTTTGAGGTGCAAGCTGCCAGAATCTCATTAGAGATGGCAGACAACTCAAGAAAATAGACTTATGGACAAGTAGAGGATGTGCTAGTAAAGGTTAAAGGCATTTACATCCCAGCTGATTTCATAATCCTAGACACTGGGAAGGATGAGGATGAATCCATCATCCTTGGAAGACCCTTCCTAGCCACAGCAAGAGCTGTGATTGATGTGGACAGAGGAGAATTGATCTTTTAACTGAATGAGGACAACCTTGTGTTTAAAACTCAAGGATCTCCTTCTATAACTATGGAGAGGAAGCATGAAAAGCTTCTCTCACTGCAGAGTCAACTAAAGCCCCCAAAGTCAAACTCTAAGTTTGGTGTTGGGAGGTTTCAACAATGCTCTGAACATCTGTGAGGCTCCATGAAAGCTCACTGTCAAGCTATTGACATTAAAGAAGCGCTTGTTGGGAGGCAACCTAATGTTATCTAATTATATTTATTTATTTTCTATTGTTATTTCGTGTTTTATTAGGTTGATGATCATGTGGAGTCACAAAAACTACTGAAAAATCAAAAACAAAATGAAAAACAGCAGAAAAAAAATATCACACCCTGGAGGAGAGCAGTCTAGCGTTTAAACGCCAAAAACAAGCATCTGTCTGGTGTTTAACGCCAGAAACAGGCACCAAGCTGGCGTTTAACGCCAGAAACCAGCATCTACCTGGCGTTAAACGCCAGAACAGAGCATGGAAGTGGCGTTTAACGCCAGAAATAAGCAGCAGTCTGGCGTGAAATGCCAAGATTGCATGTATAGGGCGTTTTACACGTCTAAAAGGTGCAGGGATGAAAAACCCTTAACACCTTAGGATCTGTGGACCCCACAGGATCACCACAGGATCTGTGGACCCCACAGGATTCCCTCAGAATCTGTGGACCCCATAGGACCCCCACCTACCCTTCACCAATCAACTCAATCACTCTTTCCCATCACCTCTTCACCACTCACATCCATCCTCTCTTCCCCAAAAACCCCACCTACCTTCAAATTCAAACTAATTTCCCTCCCAAACCCAACCCTAATGGCCGAAACTTCATCCTCCCCCACTCCTATATAAACCCCTCTTCCTTTTTCATTTTCACACAACACAATCCTAAATTCACCCTTGGCCGACAACACCTCACCCTCCATCTCCTCCATTTTCTTCTTCTTCTACTATTTTTATTTCTTCTTTTGCTCGGGGACGAGCAAATATTTTAAGTTTGGTATGGTAAAAAGCATAGCTTTTTGTTTTTCCATAACCATTAATGGCACCTAAGGCCAGAGAAACCTCTAGAAAGAGGAAAGGGAAGGCAATTGCTTCCACCTCTGAGTCATGGGAGATGGAGAGATTCATCTCAAAGGTCCATCAAGACCACTTCTATGAAGTTGTGACCAAGAAGAAAGTGATCCCTAAGGTTCCTTTCAAGCTCAAAAAGAATGAGTATCCGGAGATCCGACTTGAGATCTAAAGGAGAGGTTGGGAAGTTCTCACCAACCCCATTCAACAAGTCAGGATCCTAATGGTTCAAGAGTTCTATGCAAACGCATGGATCACTAGGAACCATGATCAAAGTGTGAACCTGAATCCAAAGCATTGGCTTACTATGGTTCGGGGGAAATACTTAGATTTCAGTCTGGAAAATGTAAGGCTGGCGTTCAACTTGTCAATGATGGAAGAGAACGCATGCCCCTACACAAGAAGGGTTAACTTTGATCAAAGGTTGGACCAAGTCCTCATAGACATATGTGAGGAAGGAGCTCAATGGAAAATTGACTCAAGAGGCAAACCGGTTCAATTAAGAAGGCATGACCTCAAACCAGTGGCTAGGGGATGGTTAGAGTTCATTCAACGCTCAATCATTCCTACTAGTAACCGGTCTGAAGTTACTATAGACCGGGCCATCATGATCCATAGTATCATGATTGGAGAAGAGGTGGAAGTTCATGAGATTATACCTCAAGAACTCTACAAGGTGGCTGACAAGTCCTCCACTTGGGCAAGGTTAGCCTTTCCTCACCTCATTTGCCACCTCTGCAATTCGGCTGGAATTGACATAGAGGGAGACATCCTCATTGAAGAGGACAAGCCCATCACTAAGAAAAGGATGGAGCAAACAAGAGATCATGGACCTCAATATGAGCATGAGGAGATTCCTCACCATGAAATCCCTGAGATGCCTCAAGGGATGCACTTTTCTCCACAGAATTATTGGGAGCAAATCAACACCTCCCTAGGAGAATTAAGTTCCAACATGGGACAACTAAGGATGGAGCACCAAGAGCACTCCATCATCCTCCATGAAATTAGAGAAGATCAAAGAGCTATGAGGGAGGAGCAAGAAAGACAAGGAAGAGACATAGAGGAGCTCAAAAGCACCATTGGTTCTTCAAGGAGAGGAAGACGCCACCCTCACTAAGGTGGACTCATTCCTTAATCTCCTTGTCTATTTATTTTCTGTTTTTTGATTTTTGAGCTTTATGTTTATCTATATTTGTTTCTTATTACATGATCATTAATGTCTAAGTGTCTATGCCTTAAAGTTATGAATATGAATCCATCATCTCTCTTGAATGAAAAATATTTTAATTACAAAAGAACAAGAAGTACATGGTTTCGAATTCATCCTTGAAACTAGTTTAATTATTTTGATGTGGTGACAATACTTTTTGTTTTCTGAATGAATGCTTGAACAGTGCATATGTCTTTTGAATTTGATGATTATGAATATTAAAAATGTTGGCTCTTGAAGAATAAGGAAAAAGGAGAAATGTTATTTGATAATCTGAAAAATCATAAAAATGATTCTTGAAGCAAGAAAAAGTAGTGAATACAAAAGCTTGCAAAAAAAAAAAAAAAAGAGAAAAGAAAAATGGCGAAAAAAAAAGCAAGCAGAAAAAGCCAAAAGCTCTTTAAACCAAAAGGCAAGAGCAAAAAGCCAATATCCCTTAAAACCAAAAGGCAAGGGTAATAAAAAGGATCAAAGGCTTTGAGCATCAGTGGATAGGAGGGCCTAAAGGAATAAAATCCTGGCCTAAGCGGCTAAACTAAGCTGTCCCTAACCATGTGCTTGTGGCGTGAAGGTGTCAAGTGAAAACTTGAGACTGAGCGGTTAAAGTCAAGGTCCAAAGCAAAAACAGAGTGTGCTTAAGAACCCTGGATACCTCTAATTGGGGACTTTAGCAAAGCTGAGTCACAATCTGAAAAGGTTCACCCAGTTATGTGTCTGTGGCATTTATGTATCCGGTGGTAATACTGGAAAACAAAGTGCTTAGGGCCACGGCCAAGACTCATTAAGTAACTGTGTTCAAGAATCAACATACTGAACTAGGAGAATCAATAACACTATCTGAATTCTAAGTTCCTATAGATGCCAATCATTCTGAACCTCAATGGATAAAGTGAGATGCCAAAACTATTCAAGAGGCAAAAAGCTACAAGTCCCGCTCATCTGATTGGAGCTAAGTTTCATTGATATTTTGGAATTTATAGTATAATCTCTTCTTTTTATCATATTTGATTTTCATTTGCTTGGGGACAAGCAACAATTTAAGTTTGGTGTTGTGATGAGCGGATAATTTATACGCTTTTTGGTATTGTTTTTACATAGTTTTTAGTATGATTTAGTTAGTTTTTAGTATATTTTTATTAGTTTTTAATTAAAATTCACATTTCTGGACTTTTACTATGAGTTTGTATGTTTTTCTGTGATTTCAGGTATTTTCTGGCTGAAATTAAGGGACCTGAGCAAAAATCAGATTCAGAGGTTGAAGAAGGACTGCATATGCTATTGGATTCTAACCTCCCTGCACTCAAAGTGGATTTTCTGGAGCTACAGAACTCCAAATGGTGTGCTCTTAATTGCTTTGGAAAGTAGACATCCAGGGCTTTCCAGAAATATATAATAGTCCATACTTTGCATGAGTTTAGACGATGCAAACTGGGGTTGAACGCCAGTTTCATGCTACATTTTGGAGTTAAACGCCAGAAACAGGTTACAAAGTGAAGTTAAACACCAGAAATAGGTTACAAACTGGCGTTCAACTCCAAGAGAAGCCTCTACACGTGTAAAGCTCAATGCTCAGCCCAAGCACATAACAAGTGGGCCTCGAAAGTGGATTTCTGCATCATTTACCCATTTCTGTAAACCCTAGTAACTAGTTTAGCATAAATAGGACTTTTTACTATTGTATTTACATTTTTTTTGATTATCTTTTGTTCATCTCTGGACATCTTTAGTTTCATCTTTAGATCACGCTTGGGGGCTGGCCATTCGGCCATGCCTGGACCTTATCACTTATGTATTTTCAACGGTAGAGTTTTCACACTCCATAGATTAAGGTGTGGAGCTCTGCTGTTCCTCATGAATTAATACAAAGTACTACTATTTTTCTATTCAATTCAAGCTTATTCCTTCTCTAAGATATCGATTCACACCCAAGAACATGATGAATGTTATGATTATGTGATGCTCATCATCATTCTCACCTATGAACGCGTGCCTGACAAACACTTCCGTTGTACATGCAAACAAGCTAGAATGAGTATCTCTTGGATATCTAATACAGAGGACCGAGTCCGAGATATTAGAATCTTCGTGGTATAAGTTAGAACCCATGGACGGCCATTCTTGAGATCTGGAAAGTCTAAACCTTGTTTGTGGTATTCCGAGTAGGATCTGGGAAGGGATGGCTGTGACGAGCTTCAAACTCGCGAGTGCTGGGCGTAGTGACAGATGCAAAAGGACAGTAAATCCTATTCCAGTATGATCGAGAACCGACAGATGATTAGCCATGCAGTGACAGCGCATTGGACCATTTTCACAGAGAGGATGGAATGTAGCCATTGACAATGGTGATGCCCTACATAAAGCTTGCCATGGAAGGGAGTAGGAATGATTGGATGAAGACAGCAGGAAAGCAGAGGTTCAGAGGAACGAAAGCATCTCTATACGCTTATCTGAAATTCTCACCAATGAATTACATAAGTATCTTTATCCCAGTTTATATTTTATTTATGTTTTTTTTTATCAATTCACCATAACCATTTGAATCCGCCTGACTGAGATTTACAAGATGACCATAGCTTGCTTCAAGCCGACAATCTCTGTGGGATCGACCCTTACTCACGTAAGGTTTATTACTTGGACGACCTGAAGAGCGGATTTTTGCCAGTAAAGAATTTCATAAAAACATTCGCGTTATAGATATAGTCTCTAAACCGACAGAAATCCCTTCGTACAAACGTTTTGGTTGTCACAAGTAACAAACCCCTTTTTAAATTGTTAACCGAAGTATTCAAACCTCGGGTCGTCTTCTCAAGGAACTGTAGGGAAGTATGTTCTTATTATTGGCTATGAAGATTATAAATCGGGGTTGAGAGTAAGGAATAAATATGATAAATAATTTAAATGGCAATTAAAATAAATAAATACTGTAAAGCAAACTTTTGGCAAGGTATGAGAAATTGGAAGTCCAGAATTAGTTATCCTTATCAACAACAATGAAAGTTGAATCTTAATTCCACTTAGTCAACCTTTGCTAAAGCAAAGGAAAGTCAAGGGACTAATTAGTTTGACCTTCGAATCCTATTTATTTCCTAAGAGAAGATTGGGATTATTGAAGTTCAGTTCAATTAGCAAAGATAACAGTTATCAATTATATTGAGCTAAGATAACTCCTGAGTTACTGATTTCTTAACCAGGACCAAAAGGGAAAAGAGTAAAATTGCTGGAATAAAACTATTCTCAGATGGGAATAATTGCAACTAATAAATAAACTAAAGCAATCATAAACTGAAATACCTCAAATAACATTAATTCAAAATAGTAATCTGTAACATGGAAGAATTCATAAATTAAATTATAAAAGTAAATAATCCTCTAAAATAATGGCATGAATAAAAGTAAAAGAGAAGCGTAAAGTAAAAGAAGCATTAAACCTGGGATTGAGAGTCACTCTTAAAACTAAGAGAAGTCCTAAATCCTAATCCTAAGAGAGAGAGGAGAGAACCTCTCTCAAAACTAGATCTAAAACATGGGAAATAACTAAATTGCCGAGCTCTCTATGAATGGATGCATTCCCCCACTTTATAGCCTCTAATCTGTGTGTTCTGGGCTGAAAAATGGGTCAAAAGCAGCCCAAAAATTGCCCCCTGCGATTTCTGTTACGTTCAGGTCGCGGGCAAGTGACGCGGAGGCGTCGTCCATGCGGCCGCACGGGTTGAGGTTCGCAGATGCGATGCGGATGCGTCATTCACGCATTCGCGTCACCTAACTTCGGGGCAGCTATGGCAAATTATATATCAAATCGAAGCCCCGGACGTTAGCTTTCCAACGCAACTAAAACCGCATCGTTTGGACCTCTGTAGCTAAAGTTATAGCCGTTTGAGTGCGAAGAGGTCAGGCTGGACAGCTTAGCAGTTTCTCCAACTTCTTGTATTCCTTCCACTTTTGCATGCTTCCTTTCCATCCTCTGAGCCATTCCTGCCCTGTAATCTCTGAAAATACTTAACACACATATCAAGGCATCTAATGGTAATAAGAGAGGATTAATAATAAGCAAATATAAGATCAAAGAAGCATGTTTTCAATCATAGTACAAAACCAGGAAGGAAAATGTAAAACATGCAAATAGTATGAATAAGTGGGTAAAGAGTTGATAAAAACCACTCAATTGAGTACAAGATAAACCATAAAATAGTGGTTTATCACGACCTAGTGCACTTGCTGGTTAGTTGTATCGAAATTGTGAAAAAGAACTAAAATTATGAATGTGCGTATTAAGTTTTTAGCGCCGTTACCAAGGAATGAATGATCATGATTTCGTGCACCAGCGCGCGATCGCGTCAAGCACGCGGTCGCGTCACTGCCATTTCGCGCTGGCACGCGGCCGCGTCATTCATGCGATCGCGTCGCTTCCAGTTTCTTCAAAAACTCCGTTTTATGCTTTCCTTCCATTTTTGTATGTTTCCTTTTCATCCTTTAAGTCATTCCTGGCTTAGAAGATCTAAAACTACTCAACACACGAATCACGGCATCCAATGGAAGTAAAGGGTAATTAAAATAATTACTTTTAAAGCATAGGAAACATGTTTTTCACATACATCACATAATAAGGAAGGGAAAGTAAAATTATGCAATTAACATGAATAAGTGAGTGAAGGATTAAATAAATCACTTAAATTAGACACAAAATATATCATAAAATATGGGTTTATCAACCTCCCCACACTTAAACATTAGCATGTCCTCATGCTAAATCCAAGATAAAGAGTAAGGTAAGGTTGAAGTGGTGGAATCTCATGCAATGCAATTTATTCTAAATACAACTACCTAAATGAATCATGCAATTCTAATTTTTTTTATTCACTTGTATATAAAGTTTACATGTAGTTGAATTAATTCACATTTCTCAAGGAATCATATATGCATAGCCAAACCTTAGATAATGATAAAGCACTTTTACAATTGAGATGGGAAAGAAAAATATTTTACAAACTTGCAAGACAATTAATAATTTAAGCACAGATATATGTTGATGAGCTATTGAACCCTCATTGGATTTTGTGTTTACTCTCTAGTCACTCAGTATTTATTGGGTTAGTCGCTCTATTCTTCTTTTTATTCTTACTTTCTATAACTTTGTTCTTCATCTAACCAATCAACAATTATGGAATATAGGCATACAAAAATCATGAGGTCTTTAATCAAGGTTGTAATGGGGCCAAGGTAAAGGTAAGGGTATATGTATAAGGCTAAGTGAGCTAATAAGTGAATCCTTGATTAGTCTAAGATCTCACCTAACATACATATTTTGTAAAGCAAAGCTTCTTTACCTATTTTCCCATATTTTTCCCACTTTTTATGTTACATGCTCATATTTCAATTTTTATTTATTTTTATCCCATGTGCATCGCTTTTTGCATTTGGGGAATTCTTTTGTATCCCCTTTATTCAAATACTAAAACTATATATATATATATATATATTAATTGATGCACATGGTAATTCAATTATTTTGGTTTCACATGAGCATGCTTCCCAAAATTTTTATTTTGAATTATTTTATTCTTTTTAACTTTCTACCCTTTGTTTTTATCATCCATGTTCCCAATAGGTTTTCCACACTTTAAACAATACACTTTCTATCTTAAACTAACTAAGGATTCAAATTGGGATTTTTATTTTGTTTTTCTGCTTAAGGCTAGTAATGTGGTTATAAAATAAGAGGGGAATTAAAGGCTCAAGGGGGCTAACAAGGGTGATGTGAAAGGTAGGCTAATTTGGGAATAGTGAGCTAGAATCAAACAATGGCCTCAATCACTTTCTTGGTATGTATCTAAATTCTATAATCGGACATATAGATTAAAACAAAGTAAAGAATACCAGAATAAAAAAGAAGGGTAAAACACACAGAAATAAAAATTATGGTTTAAATGTAACCATGCAATTAAGCTCAAAACTCACAGGCTGTGTGTTCTCTAACTCAAAAATCACATATTAGTTATATATGTCATGCAAGTAAAAATTAAGAGTTCCCATTATTCTCAATGTAATTCTTAAGGTGGCTCTAAAGTTTTAGTGTTTCTCCTTGATGAAATGTTGTTAACTAACTAACATGGAATGCTATATATACAAGGTGTGTGGATTATTTCTATTATGTTCAAGTCTCTAGTTTACTTCCTTTTTATTTTTTTCAATTTAAACTAAGTTATCTTATGCTAAAAAAAGGGTAAACTATACTAATTAATCCACATTTTCTATAACTAATAAGTTAGAATTGCAACTAAACTAAATGGCTAAAATATGAACTAAAAGTGCAACATGCAGAAATGGAGTAAAAATACATGAAAATAGTAATGTATAAGTATTGAGAAAATAAAAATAAAAATAAAAGAGAAAGATACAGAAAAAGAACAAAATAAAATAAAAAGGGTCTGTAGTGGTTCACCAAAAAATACGCCAGAGATGGCGACCTCTCCACACTTAAAATGAAGCATCGTCCCTGATGCTCACTCAAGCAGGGTGTGAAGGGGTGTCATCACTGGAAGGGTGGGTAGCTGGAGTCTTTGTGGTGGTGGTCTGAGGATTTGCCTGCTGCAGAGGAGGTGCTGACTGAATAGGGACCTCTGGGTCTGCAGCCTGAATCTGAGGCGGGATCTCTCTCTGTGATGCAGCTTGCTCTGTGCCTGCCTGCTCAGCTTTTCTCTGGGGTGGGTATCCGCCTCGTGATCATCCACCTCCTCCTCAGACGGCTCTGATGGTGTGTCAGGCTCGGAGGGATGTCACTGCCAGAACGGATCATTAGCTTCAGGTACTCATAGCGTCGCTCGCTGCGACGCTCAGCTCTCTCATATCGGCGCTGGTTGCGGCGCTCCATCTGGTCTAGCTGTCGAAACAGGCGGTGCGCTAGGTGATAAACCAGCTCTGAGGCAGGTGGAGGTGTAGTGGTGGTAGCAGGGGTAGCTGTAAAAGAAGAGGGGCCGGCAGATGGTGTGGCTGTCTCATCAGTAGGAGTGAGGAATGGAGGTATGTAGCCCAAAGCCAGAAAGTTCCTGCTGTGAGGAATGATTTTCTTGCATTCTGCATCAGGTGGCTTCTCATCAGCATCCTCCCAAGGCACATCAGCTCGACGGCCAAGCTGTGTAATCAGATATGGAAAGGGGAGAGTGCCTCGGACGTGGACCCTGGCCATGTAGTACCGAATGAAGCGTGGCAGGTACAGGTCCTTACCCTCCATCACACACCATAGGAGGGTGATCATAGCGACAGGTAGCTCCGTCTCGTGAGTACTCGGCATAATAAAGTTGCTTAGGATCAGATGCCATAGCCGAGCCTCATCATTCAAGTATGCCCGCTTGATTCCCTTAGGCATGGTGGTGTTCTGACCCATGATCCATGGAACGGTCGGGTCAAGGGCTATCCTGGTCTTGACTGCATCCCAATCAAACTTCATGAAGCGCATGTCCTCCTCAGCCTGTTGATAACCATCTGGCTGATCAGATTTAGGCAGGAGCTTTAGAACATCCTCTATGGCCTCTTCAGTGACCAGTATCTGCTTCCCTCTTAGGTTTACTGCATCTAGGAAAGTTTTGAAGTAATTACAGTAAAATTCCCTTACCCAAGATGTATTGACCTCACTCAAGTTTCTCTCTAGGAAGAACCAGCCTCTTTGTTTGATCTGATCAGAGGTGTATTGCTGGAGTTCTTCTGGGATCTTCAGAGTCCTCTCAAGGTACAGGTTCCTGGAGTTTGCAAACACCGGATATTTCAGCTCGCAGTATCGGTTTGAAAACTTAATGGGATCAGTAGCAGGGAGTAGCTGGTCAGCCTTCTCCTACGGGGTAAAATGTTTCTCCCGCCAGGAGTCATCATGCATGAGGTCCAGGATGGACATAGAGGCTTCTCCGCATTTACGTTTGCCAGTTGTTGCCTTTCCTTTTCCTTTTCATTGTGTGTCTGACATCCTGAAAAACAGAAAAATTAAGATATAATAAAAATAGGAAAACAAATAGGCAATTAACAAAAGAAGCACATAGTGGCAAAGGAGCAGTGGAGTAAAGAAAATGAGATAAGTAAATGTGCATTAAGGATTGAATAGGAGGTAAAAGTCCGAGAAGTAAAATTAACAATCCAAAATGTATTAGAAATCATGTTAATTAGGAAGAATTATCATCATGCCTTGGTTAGAAGGTAAAAGAGAATAGTGAAAAATCAAGAAGATATATTTTGAAAGTTAGGTTGGTTAGGAATGAAAAAGAGGTTAGGGAGTTAAAATTAGTGAATTAGTAAAAAGTGGATTAGAGTAAGTGGCATGATGATCATTCCCTAAGTAACGAAAATTCACAAATATAAGCAACAAATAACTCATAATCAAGCAAGGAAGTTGATGATGATTCATAGGGGAATAACAAAAAGTGGAATTGAATCATCCATGTTGCAATTTATAAACCAGGAAATTGAAAAGAATAAGAAAGCGTGCCCTGTCATTCATGAATTTGTTTGGTAAAAGCTTAGTAAAGCAAAGTTCAAATTGCCGAAACCAAAATATGAAGGAAAATCAAAACAATTTACAAAAATTTGGGCAGCATTCCGGCTAAAATTGGATGTTCCCGGAAAATAAATAGTAAGCAGGACAGTTCATATGAATTAAAATATGGCTGCAATTACATATATGGAATATGAACAGGGAAGAACATTTGCAATAGTAGCATGAACAGTAAGAACAGCATATGAAAAATACTAACATCACAGCAACAGCAGATTTGTGAAAAGTATAAAACAAGAAACACGAACAGCACAATTAATCAGGCCTAAATCCACTAACCACATCCTAAGCTACCTAACAACCTAGAATCCACTACAACATACATATCTAACTAGCCTAATGATGAACATAAACAGAAAAGTAGGAAATTAACGATAAATGAAAAGAAGGGTGGCGTTCAGCGGAACCTGGAAGGCGTAGGAAAGAAAGTGGGGCAGAGAGGTGGCCGGGGGATGGTGGGTGTGGCGGCCGACGTGGTGGTTGATAGCGGCACGGCGGCGGTGGAGGTTGTTTGGAGGCAGGGAGTTTGGGGTAGGGTAATGTGGGTAGAGGGAAGGAAAGGAAGGGAAAGGGGGGCGTTGGTGGCGGTAGGGGGCGCGGCGGTGACGGCGGCGCGGTGAGGTGGTGGTCGCGGAGGTGGGGCAGCGGGGGTGGAGGGAGAAGAGGAAAGAAGAAGAAGAATGAGGGGGAAGGAGGAAGGGGGTGGCGTGGCGGTGGGTTCTGGATGGTCGACGGGGGGCGGTGGTCGGTGGATGTGGCTGGAAGTATGGTAGTGGTGGAAGGTTGCAGAGAGGAGAGGAAGGAGAAGGGGCTGGGGGGAGGGTGCGAATGGGTAGGGTTTGCGTGATTGGGGGGTTAGTAAATTTGAATCCACGCGATCGCGTGGGGCACGCGGTCGCGTGGCTGGTGTGAAATGGGGGTCGAAGCGATCGCGTGAGTGATGCGATCGCATGGAATGAGTAAATTATGAATGACGCGGTCGCGTGAGGCATGCGACCGCATCGCTGGAAATTGTGCTAAACACACAATTCCAGCGTCGTTTCAGCGCAACTCTCTGTCTCCTCTGGGGTGGTGGTGCAATCCATGCGACACGATCGCGTCGCTCACGCTGTCGCGTGGGATTGGTGTTGTGCAGGTGACGCGATCGCGTCAGGGACGCGACCGCGTGGGTCATTTGTGCGAAACGCACAATGGTCGCACGATTCCAGCCTAACTCTCTGGACGTTGGGGATTTATGCCGATCTCCAGATCACGCGGCCGCGTGGGTGTCGCGGACGCGTGGGCGGTTGTTTTTCGCAACTGACGCGATCGCATGAGCGATGCGGTTGCGTTGCACGCTTTCTTTTTTTATGCAGTATGCAATGCGAATGAATAATATTTAGGTTCAATTGAAAAGGAAATAAAAATAAAAATAAATAACACGAAATAAAGCTGAAAAAGAAACGACCATACCATGGTGGGTTGTCTCCTACCTAGCACTTTTAGTTAAAGTCCTTAAGTTGGACATTGGATGAGCTTCCTGTTATGGCGGCTTATGTTTAAATTCGTCCAGAAATCTCCACCAATGTTTGGAATGCCAACAGCCTCCGGGGTCCTAAACAAGGCATGTAAAGCTTTTGAGCAGCTTCAAACAGATTCTCAGGCTCCCGGGGTGACGAATATCAGAATAGATTCCAGGATCCCAAACTTTGCTTTTAAATCCACCTTCGTCTGGATCTATATGTTTCCATCCGGGCGGTTTAGAATTTAGATTCTCACAAAGGTGACCAAACGTTTTCCTAGATCCATTCGATTGATTATGATGCCAATCCGTGCACTTCGAGTTGAAGCGTGGAACCTTATTGAACCTTGTGCACCAGCTCTGAGTACGAGCCATTTCCCTCTTACTCTTAAAGCTGCAAAGAGCTCTAAGCTGACCATCTGTTTCAAGAAAACCATATTCAAGTGGGAAAATAAAGCTAAGGGTTAAGGATTGTACCCATTTGAAGCTTGTATTGGGTGGTAATGGCCTTGGGATAGGTGTTTCCAGTGGTTCTGTGAGTTCTACTCCCTTGTGCTCTTCTGTGAATTTCTTAACCTCCTTGCAGACTTCCTCAATTGCATCCATGTCCTGATCGAAGCCTTCTATGTCTTCCTCGTCACTTAAGTCATAAACGGGAGGTTGAGAGAAATCTACATCCGCATCGTCTTCGTAATCACTTGGGGAAGATTATTCGATCTCAAAGAATTCACTTGTGGATGCAAGTTCACTATTGGGAGAACTTGACTTGAGATTATCATTATCAAGGAAACTTGCTTCTAGGATTATTCCGTCTAGTTCTTCATAAAAGACTTGCCTTGGGAGTTGTGCACTTTTCTCTTTAGCATCCGTTGTAATGTTTTTGACAGAATTCTCCATGACTCTGGATTCCCATGGAAGTTCAGCGTCTCCTAAGTCTTCAACTAACTCTTCTTCGTTTACAATGACAGCTTCCGCTACTTGTTCCAGTACAAAGTCATGCTCTGTTCTGTCCACTGGAGTTTCTAGTATCTCCTTCATGCTACCCTCATCATTAGATTGTCCACACGGAGTTGTGGCCATTTTGATGTTAGGATTTTTGCCGGTAAAGAATTTTATAAAAATAGTTGCGTTGTAGATATAGTTTCTAAACCAACAGAAATTCCTTCGTACAAACGTTTTGGTTGTCACAAGTAACAAACCCCTAAATAAATTGATAACCGAAGTATTTAAACCTCGGGTCGTCTTCTCAAGGAACTGCAGGGAAGTATGTTCTTATTATTGGTTATGAAGATTGTAAATTGGGGTTTTTAAGATGAGGAACAAGTAATTTAAATTACAATTAAAATAGGTAAAAGACTGTAAAATAAATAGATGATTGTAAAAACATACTTTTGGCAAGTTGTGAGAAATTGGAAGTCCTATCCTAGTTATCCTTATCAATGATGATGAAAATTGAACCTTAATTCCAGTTAGTTAACCTTTACTAGAGCAAGGGAAAGTCAAGTGAATAATTAGTTAGATCCTCAAATCCTAGTTAATCCCTAAGAAAAGATTGGGATTATTGAAGTTCAATTCAATTAGCAAAGATAACAATTATCAATCATGTTTGAGTTTGATAACTCCTGAGTTACTGATTTCTTAACCAAGACCAAAAAGGGAAAAAGTAAATCTACCGGAATAAAAATGTCTTCAGATTGGAAGCAACAGTAATATAAATAAAAGAAACAATTGTAAAATGATATACCTCAAATAACATTAATTCAAAAGAGTAATCTGTAACATAGAAAAACTCATAAATTAAATTGAAAAGATAAATAAAAAGGAATGTTGAACCTGATAGAAAGAGATAATCCTGAAAGCGAGTAAAATCCTAAATCTAAATCCTAAAAGAGAGAAGAGAGAACCTCTCCCTCAAAAACTACATCTAAATCATGAAAAGTAACTAATTGGAGACTCTCCTCTGAATGGATGCATTCCCTCACTTCATAACCTCTGATCTGTGCCTTCTGGACTTGGATTTGGGCGAAAAAGGGCTTCAGAAATCGCTGGGAGCGTTTTCTGTAATTTTTGGTGCGTGACCTCTGTCACGCGTCCGCGTGGGTCACGCGGTCGCGTCAATTGGAGTTTTCCTTGCCACGTGGTCGCTTCAATCATGCATCCGCGTCATATGCGTCAATTGGAGTTTTCCTTGCCACGTGGTCGCTTCAATCATGCATCCGAGTCACTGCCATTTCGCGCTGGCACGCGGCCGCGTCATCCATGCGATCTCGTCGCTGCCAGTTTCTTCAAAAACTCTGTTTTATGCTTTCCTTCCATTTTTGTATGTTTCCTTTTCATCCTTTAAGTCATTCCTGCCTTAGAAGATCTGAAACTACTCAACACACGAATCACGACATCCAATGGAAGTAAAGGGTAATTAAAATAATTACTTTTAAAGCATAGGAAACATGTTTTTCACATACATCACATAATAAGGAAGGGAAAGTAAAATCATGCAATTAACATGAATAAGTGAGTGAAGGATTAAATAAATCACTTAAATTAGGCAAAAAATATATCTTAAAATATGGGTTTATCAGCACGCGTGACCCACACGCACGCGTTACGGACGCCACGTGCAGAAAATTGCAGAAGTCGCCCCCAGCGATTTCTGGACCCTTTTTCGGCCCAAATCCAAGCCCAGAAACACAAAATAGAAGCCAGAGAATGGGGGAATCAACAGAACAACAGATACAACATTCATAATTCACAATTTTAGGTTTTAGATGTAGTTTCTAGAGAGAGAGGTTCTCTCCTCTCTCTTAGGTTTTAGAATTAGGATTTCTTTTACTTTATGGTTATTACTCCATTCCAGGTTCAAAGTTTCCAACTTTAATTTTATGTTCTCTTCTACTTTTAGTTACTCTAATGCTTTTACTTGTTAATTACTTATGTTGCCAAATTGGCTTATGAATCTTTCCATGTTAGATTTGAATATTCTATTTAATATAATTTGAGGTATTTTAGATTTATGATTGTTTTATTCTATTTATGATACTTTCAATTTAATTTAGATTTTTCTCCTTTTGGTTTTGGTTAAGTAATTGGTAACACTTGAGTTATCAAACTCAGCAGTTGATTGAGCGTTGGAAACTGCTGATTGATTTGGATTCCTCTAAAGCTAGCCTTTCCATAGGAGTTGACTAAGACTTGAGGAATCAAGTTAATTAGTCTACTTGACTTTTCTTTTATTTAGTAAGGGTTAACTAAGTGGGAGCAATAACAAAACTCATCACACCTGATAAGGATAACTAGGATGGGATTTCCAGTTCTTATACCTTGCCAATAGTTTTCTTTATGATTATTAATTTATTTTTCTTGCCATTTAAATTATTTGTTCTCTATTTCAAAAATCCAAAAACATACCTTTTTCCATAACCAATAATAAATCATACTTCCCTGCAATTCCTTGAGAAGACGACCCGAGGTTCAAATACTTCGGTTATAAATTTTATTGGGTTTTGTTACTTGTGACAACCAAACTTTTGTACGAAAGGATTTTCTGTTGGTTTAGAAACTATACTTACAACGTTATTATTTTTATAAAAATTCTTTACCGGCAAGAATCAGTTCGTCAAAAATGGCGCCGTTGCCGGGGAATTCCAACTGTGTGCCTTATTATTGGTTATTGTAAATATTTTCTTTTACCTGTTTATTTATTTTTATTTTTGTTTTTTAATTTCTTTTATTAGCTACCATGAGTTCTCACCCCTTTGGCTTTAAGTTTGGTTCCAATGTTACTGTAAGGAATGGAAATTATAACAGGAACATGCATCAAGGTTGAAACAATCACAGATGGAAGGAGCCACGAGGATCTGATCAACCCTTTAGGCAACAATACCTTCCAAGATACCCTGGACTACGACCATTCTACAATGCATACCAAGACAATAGTTATAGTGGACCTCTTCGTGACAACCAACCTCTACCAGTATACTATGGTCAAAAGCCATTCCGAGAGGCATACCAAGATGATAGATATGGTGGACCCCCTTGTAGTTACCAACAAGCCCCATCATATACCTATAAACCACCTCCTCAACATAGCTTTGAACCACCACACTCACAAGCCAACCACCACCATTCACCTCCATATGACCTTAACCCTTACCCACCCCAATTCCAATTCAATTACCCCCAAGAACCACCACTTCCATATGCACCATGTCCATATCCATCAACCCAAGAATCACAGGAACGTCTCAAGGAAACAGTGAATAAATTTCATGCAACCCTTCACCAATTGGATCAAGCGATCAATCGATTAGCTTCCCGACGTTCGGACACTCAAGAAACCCCCATGGCTTCATGTTGACAATCTAATGAAGAACGTAGCATGAAGGAGATACTAGAAACTCCAGTGGACAGTAAAAAGCATGACTTTGTACTGGAACAAGTAGAGGAAGCCGTAATTATCGAAGAAGAAGAATTGGTTGAAGACTTAGGAGATGCTGAACCTCCATGGGAACTAAGAATTGTGGAAAATTCTGCCAAGCAGTTTGCAATCGATGCTAAGGAGGATAGTGTACAACCCCTGAAGCATGTATCTTATGAAGAACTGGACGGAACAGATCAAGAAGCAAGTTTCCTTGGTACTGATAACCATGAATTCAGCTCTCCTAATAATGAACTTGCATCCACAAGTGGATTCTTTGAGATTGAAGAATCTTTCCCAAGTGAATACGAAGATGATACGGAGGTAGACTTCTCTCAACCTCCAATTTATGACTTGAATGATGAGGAAGATATCGAAGACTTTGATCAAGACGTGGTTGCAGTTGAAGACGTTTGCAAAGAAGTGGAGGAATTCACAGAAGAATACAAGGTAGTAGAGCTTGTAAAACCACTGAAAACACCTATCCCAAGGCCATTACCACCCAATACAAACTTCAAGTGGGTAAAATCCTTAGCCTTTATCTTTACTTTTCCACTTGAATATGGTTTGCTTGAAATAGATGGCCAGCTTAGAGCTCTTTGTGGCTTTAAGAGTAAGAGGGAAATGGTTCGCACTCAGAGCTGGTATGCAAGATTCAATAAAGCTCCACGCTACAATTTGAGGTACAAGGATTGGTTTCGAGTTTGATTGAATGAGTCTCGGAAGATGTTTGGTCATCTTAGTGAGGATTCAAATTCCGTACTACCCGGCTGGAAAAATGTAGATCAAAACAAAGATGGGTACAGAAGCAAGGTTTGGGATCCTGGAATTTATCTTGATAATCAATACTCCTGGAGTCTGAAAACCTACTTTAACTTGCTCAAAGGCTTTACTTGCCTAGTATGGGACCCGGAGGATATTGGAATTGCAAACATTGGTAGAGATTTTTGGATGAGTTTAAGCATAAGCCACTATGACCAGGAGCTCAACGAATGTCCAACTTAAGGACTTTAACTAAAAATGCTAGGTGGGAGACAACCCACCATGGTATGATCGTTCCTTTTTTCAATTTTAATTTTATTTCGTTTTGTTTGTTTTCGTTTTATTTAATTTTATTTTACTGTACCTGGATTTATTCATAACATCCACATCTGCATTTTACATTCTGCATACTGCATAAAAAAAAATTATCACCCCACGCGTGCGCATGGGCCACGTGTGCGCATGGGCCACGCGTGGGTGTCGACTCAAAATCGACGTCACAATCCTACGCCCAGAAAGTTGGGCTGGAATCATGCGGTTGGTATGCCTTAGGCACAATTTAGGCCATGCGTTTGTGTCAGTTATGCGAATGCGTCACTTTCACTTCACACACACCACGCGAAAGCGTGGGCGATGCGTACGCGTCGCATGGAAATTATTTCCCCCTCAATTGAAATAGAGAGTTACGCCAAAATGACGCTGGAATTGTGTGTTTAGCACAATTCTGAGCGACGCGTACGCGTGCCCCACGCGTACGCGTCACTTTCATTAGCCATCACTCACGCGATCGCGTCAGTGATGCGTCCGCGTGGATTTGAATCCACTTAACCTAATCCACGCGAAAACCTAGCCCCCACCGCGTCAACATTTCCCCCCTCCCATACAGTCTCCACTCTCTCTTCCCCTCTACAACAACCACCGCCGACCAGCCACCCTGCCACTGCCCCGCCTCGCCGCGCCCCTGCCACCGCACCGCCCTCGCCGAACCACCCCCTCCCTTCTCTTCTTCTCTTCCTCTTCTTCCCCTCCCACCCTCCTCCTCCACGGCACCCTGTCACACCAAGCCGAGCCAGCACCGCCGCCACCACCCAAATTGCTAGCCACCACCACACCCCACATCCTTCACCCTCCTCGCCCCCTTTTTCTCTTCTTCCCCTCCCTCTTTCATTCCCTGCCCCACCTGAACCACCACCGCGCTGCCAGCACCGCTGCGCCGCTTCACCCATCACAGCCGTGCCGCCCACCACACCACCACCATCTCTCTGAGTCCAATTTCTGTTCCTCTGCCCATCAGGTTCTGCCGAACACCGATTCCTTTTCCAGTTATTTAGTTAGTTCCATATTTTTTCAAATTCTATTCAAATTAAGATAGTTAGAGATGCATGATTGTAGTGGATTTTAGGTGGTTAGGTAGCTAGGATATGGTTAGTGAATTTAGATTTGATAATTGTGCTGTTCTTGCTACTTGCTTTATCTATTTCGCAATTCTGACATTGTTGTGCTGTTCATTACTGTTTATTGTTGTTTTGATTTCAATTGCAATTCTTGCTGACGCTTAAGTATGTTTATTCTAAATTCATGTGACTTGATAATTGTTACTCTTTTCTGCACTACCTTAATATCATATGAACTGATTTCTGTTGCTGTTTATTACTCGGGAACATCCAATTTTTAGCCGGAATGCTGCCCGATTTTTTCCAAATTATTTCACTCTATTACCATTCATGAATTGGTTTTGGTAAATTCAAGTTTTACTCTAATTGGTTCCAACCAAGCCAATTCATGGATGAATGGGCTAGCATTCTTATTCTTTCTGTTCCCTTATTCATTAAATAGCATTATTGATGATTTCGATTTCATTTTGCAATTCTTTTATTTATATGATTTATCATCAATAATCTGCAATATCTACTTGAATGTGAGTTCCTTGTTTTTCACGTTTGTACAAATTTTGTTAATTAAGAACCATAACACCATGCCACTTACTTTGAATTCACTTTTTAACTCTTAACTACATTAACTTTCTAACTTTTCTATTAGTTTTCAACTAACCACTTTAACACCATTTCAAGGCATGACTACTGTTGTTCCTGATAAACAAGAATTCCACATATCATAGATTTTGGATTGTGATTTTTATTCTCTGCCTTTTAACTTGCATACAGTCCAATATTTTACATATATTTAACTCACTTCATGCTTTTATTGCTCTTTTATTACTCTTTTGCACCTCTATGCTGATATTGATAAATTCCTATTTGCTTACCTATTTTCCTGCTTTAGTTTCTTAAACTGTATCCTGGAACTTCCGCTTTTTAGGATGTCTTACCCCAAAAGCAAGGGAAAGGGCAAGGCAACCACAGGCAAAAGGAAAAGAGGCGAATCTTCTACCACCATCTTAGATATCCTCCATGATGATTCCTGGAGGGAAAAGAATTTTACCCCGCAGGAAAAGGCTGATCAGTTACTGCCCGCCACAGACCTAGTCAAGTTTTCCAACAGATACTGTGAACTCAAGTATTCGGTCTTTCAAACTTCAAGGAACCTATACCTGGAAAAGACCCTCAAAATTCCAGAAGAACTATAACAATACACTACAGAACAGATAAAACAGAGAGGCTGGTTCTTTCTGGAGAGGAACTTGACTGAGGTCAATGCATCTTGGGTTAGGGAATTCTACTGCAACTACTTCAAAATGACCCTGAGGTAGAAACATTTTGCATGTAGTTGCATTCATATAGATAGGTTGCATTTCATACATTCTACTACTCCTCTTCACCTTTATAGCTTCTCTTGAGCTTAGCATGAGGACATGCTAATGTTTAAGTGTGGGGAGGTTGATAAACCACTATTTCATGATTTATCTTGTGCTCAATTGAGTGGTTTTTATTAACTCTTTACCCATTTATTCATACTAATCGCATGCTTTATGTCTTCCTTCCTGATTTTGTGCTATGATTGAAAACATGCTTCTTTGGCCTTTATATTGCTAATATTAATCCTCTCTTATCACCATTAGATGCCTTGATATGTGTGTTAAGTGATTTCAGAGATTACAGGGTAGGAATGGCTCAGAGGATAGAAAAGAAGCATGCAAAAGTTGAAGGAATACAAGAAGTTGGAGAAACTGCTCAGCTGTCCAGCCTGACCTCATTGCACTCAAAACGGCTATAACTTTAGCTACAGAGGTCCAAACAACGCGGTTCCAGTTGCGTTAGAAAGCTAACGTTCGGGGCTTCGATTTGATATATAGTTTGCTATAGCTGCCCCAAAGGTAGGTGACGCAAAAGCATGAATAACGCGCCCACATCGCATCTGCGAACTTCAATCCACGCTAACGCGTGGATGACGCCTCCGCGTCACTTTGCCGCAACCTGAACGTACCAGAATATGCTGGGGGCAATTTCTGGGCTGCTTTTGACCCAGCTTTTGGCCCGAAAAACACATATTAGAGGCTATAAAGTGGGGAAATGCATCCATTCATCAACATGCTTTCATATTCACAATTTTAGGATTTGATGTAGTTTTAGGAGAGAGGTTCCCTCCTCTCTCTTAGGATTTAGTTTTAGGATTTAGGATTATTTCTTCTTCATCACAGGTTCAATATTCCTTTTTATTTATTTTCTCAATTTAATTTATGAATTCTTCTATGTTACAGATTATTCTTTTGATTAATGTTATTTGAGGTATTTCAGTTTGTTATTTCTCTCTTTTATTTATATTACTGTTGCTTCCAATCTGAAGACATTTTTATTCCAGTAGATTTACTTTTCCCTTTTGGTCTTGGTTAAGAAATCAGTAACTCAGGAGTTATCAAACTCAACATGATTGATAATCGTTATCTTTGCTAATTGAATTAAACTTCAATAATCCCAATCTTTCCTTTGGGATTAACTAGGATTTGAAGATCTAACTAATTAGTCAGTTGACCTTCCCTTTCTCTAGCAAAGGTTAACTAAGTGGAATTAAGGTTCAATTTTCATCATCATTGATAAGGATAACTAGGATAGGACTTCCAATTTCTCACACCTTGCCAAAAGTATGTTTTTACAGTTATTTATTTATTTTACAGTCTTTTACCTATTTTAATTGCAATTTAAATTACTTGTTCCTCATCTTCACAACCCCGATTTACAATCTTCATAACCAATAATAAGAACATACTTCCCTGTAGTTCCTTGAGAAGACGACTCGAGGTTTAAATACTTCGGTTATCAATTTATTTAGGGGTTTGTTACTTGTGACAACCAAAACGTTTGTACGAAGGGATTTCTGTTGGTTTAGAAACCATATCTACAACGCGACTATTTTTTATAAAATTCTTTACTGGAAAAAATCTTAACGTCAAAATGGTGCCGTTGCCGGGGAACTGCAATCGTGTGCCTTATTATTGGTTATTGTAAATATTTTTTTTACTTGTTTATTTGTCATTATTTTTCTCTTTTTATTTTCATTAGCTACTATGAATCCTCACCCCTCTCGCTTTGAGTTTGGTTCTAATATTGTTGAAAGGAGTGAAAGTTATAATAGGAACATGCATCAAGGTCGGAAGAATCAAAGATGGGAGGAGCCACAAGGATTTAATCAACCCTCTTGGCAACAACCCCCTCCAATGCACTATAACCAACAACCATTCTGTGATACTGGTGTGTGAAATCGTGATCATTGCTTCCTTGGTAACGGCGCTAAAAACTCAATACGCACGTTCATGATCTTAATTCTATTTCACAACTTCGTACAACTAACCAGCAAGTGCACTGGGTCGTCCAAGTAATACCTTACGTGAGTAAGGGTCGAATCCCACGGAGATTGTTGGTATGAAGCAAGCTATGGTTATCTTGTAAATCTCAATCAGGTGGATTAAATGGTTATGGAGTTTTCGAATAATAATAATAATTAAACAGAAAATAAAGATAGAGATACTTATGTAATTCATTGGTGAGAATTTCAGATAAGCGTATAGAGATGCTTTCGTTCCTCTGAACCTCTACTTTCCTGCTGTCTTCATCCAATCAATCCTACTCCTTTCCATGGGAAGCTTTATGTAGGGCATCACTGTTGTCAATGGCTACATCCCATCCTCCTGTGAAAATGGTCCAATGCGCTGTCACTGCATGGCTAATCATCTGTCAGTTCTCGATCATACTGGAGTAGGATTTACTATCCTTTTGCATCTGTCACTACGCCCAGCACTCGCGAGTTTGAAGCTCGTCACAGCCATCCCTTCCCAGATCCTACTCGGAATACCTCAAACAAGGTTTAGACTTTTCAGATCTCAGGAGTGGCCATCATGGGTTCTAACTTATATCACGAAGACACTAATAACTCGGACTCGGTCCCCTGTATTAGATATCCAAGAGATATCCATTCAATCTAAGGTAGAACGAAAGTGGTTGTCAGCCACGCGTTCATAAGTTGAGAATGATGATGACTGTCACGATCATCACATCCACCATATTGAAGTGCGAATGAATATCTTAGAAGCGGAATAAGTTGAATTGAATAGAAAAACAGTAGTACTTTGCATTAATCTTTGTGGAACAGCAGAGCTCCACACCTTAATCTATGGTGTGTAGAAACTCTACCGTTGAAAATACATAAGTGATAAATATTCAGGCATGGCCGAGAGGCCAGCCCCCAAACGTGATCTAAAGATGAAACTAAAGATCATCTGATTCCAAATATAATAGTAAAAAGTCCTATTTATACTAAACTAGCTACTAGGGTTTACAGAAGTAAGTAATTGATGCATAAATCTACTTCCAGGGCCCACTTGGTGTGTGCTTGGGCTGAGCTTGAAGTTTACACATGGAGAGGTCATTCTTGGAGTTGAACGCCAGTTTGTAACGTGTTTCTGGCGTTGAACTCCACTTTGCAACTTGTTTCTGGCGCTGGACGCCAGACTACAGCATGGAACTGGCGTTGAATGCCAGTTTACGTCGTCAATCCTTATTCAAAGTATGGACTATTATATATTGCGAGAAAGCCCTGGATGTCTACTTTCCAACGCAATTGGAGGCGCGCCATTTGGAGTTTTGTAGCTCCAGAAAATTCACTTTGAGTGAAGGGAGGTCAGAATCCAATAGCATCAGCAGTCCTTCTTCAACCTCTGAATCTGATTTTTGCTCAAGTCCCTCAATTTCAGCCAGAAAATACCTGAAATTACAGAAAAACACACAAACTCATAGTAAAGTCCAGAAATGTGATTTTTATTTAAAAACTAATAAAAAAATACTAAAAACTAACTAAATCATACTGAAAACTATGTAAAAACAATGCCAAAAAGCGTATAAATTATCCGCTCATCACAACACCAAACTTAAATTGTTGCTTGTCCCCAACAACTAAAAATCAAATAGGATAAAAATAAGAGAATATACTATAAATTCCAAACTATCAATGAAACATAGCTCCAATAAGATGAGCGGGACTTGTAGCTTTTTGCCTCTTGAATAGTTTTGGCATCTCACTTTATCCATTGAAGTTCAGAATGATTGGCATCTATAGGAACTCAGAGTTCAGATAGTGTTATTGATTCTCCTAGTTCAGTATGTTGATTCTTGAACACAGCTACTTTTTGAGTCTTGGCCGTGGCCCTAAGCACTTTGTTTTCCAGTATTACCACCGGATACATAAATGTCACAGACACAAAACTGGGTGAACCTTTTCAGATTGTGACTCAGCTTTGCTAAAGTCCTCAATTAGAGGTGTCCAGGGTTCTTAAGCACACTCTTCTTTTGCTTTGGACCTTGACTTTAACCGCTCAGTCTCAAGTTTTCACTTGACACCTTCACGCCATAAGCACATGGTTAGGGACAGCTTGGTTTAGCCGCTTAGGCCAGGATTTTATTCCTTTAGGCCCTCCTATCCACTGATGCTCAAAGCCTTGGGATCCTTTTTTTTTACCCTTGCCTTTTGGTTTTAAGGGTTATTGGCTTTTTTGCTCTTGCCTTTTGGTTTTAAGAGCTTTTGGCTTTTTCTGCTTGCTTGTTCTTTTTCTCTTTTTTTTTTCACTATTTTTTCTTTTTTTTCTGCAAGCTTTGTATTCACTGCTTTTTCTTGCTTCAAGAATCATTTTTATGATTTTTCAGATTATCAAATAACATGTCTCCTTTTTCCTTATTCTTCAAGAGCCAACATATTTAACATTCATTAAACATCAACTTCAAAAGACCTATGCACTGTTCAAGCATTCATTCAGAAAACAAAAAGTGTTGCCACCACATCAAAATAATTAAACTAGTTTCAAGGATGAATTCGAAACCATGTACTTCTTGTTCTTTTGTTTTTAAAACATTTTTCATTCAAGAGAGGTGATGGATTCATATTCACTACTTTAAGGCATAGACACTTAAATACTAATGATCATGTAATAAGACACAAACATAAATAAACATAAAGCTCAAAAATCAAAGAACAGTAAATTTAAGAACAAGGAATGAGTCCACCTTAGTGATGGTGGCGTTTTCTTCTTGAGGAACCAATGATGTCCTTGAGCTCTTCTATCTCTCTTCCTTATCTTTGTTGCTCCTTCCTCATAGCTCTTTGATCTTCTCTAATTTCACGGAGGATGATGGAGTGCTCTTGATGCTCCTATCCTTAGTTGCTCCAATAATTGTGTGGAGGAAAATGTATCCCCTGAGGTATCTCAGGGATCTCTTGATTTGCAGTCAAATGTTCTACCACTGAGCTATAGACCCTTGAGATGAATCTCTCCATCTCCTATAACTCGAAGGTGGAAGCTTTTGTCTTTCCTTTCCTCTTTCTAGAGGTTTCTCTGGCCTTAGGTGCCATCAATGGTTATGAAAAAACAAAAAAGCTATGCTTTTACCACACCAAACTTAGAATGTTGCTCGCCCTCGAGCAAAAGAAGAAAGAATAGAAGAAGAAGAAGAAGATATGGAGGAGATGGAGGGATATGTGTATTCGGCTATATGGGTGGGATTGGGTGGTAAAGAGATTTTGAATTTTGAAGGTAGGTGGGGTGTATGGATGTGAGTAGTGAATGGAAAACAGAAGGGAAGAGAGATTGAGGTGATTGGTGAAGGGTTCTTGGAAAAGGGTGATATAGGATTATGAGGAGAGAAGGTGAGTGGACGTATATGGGATCCTGTGGGGTCCACAGATCCTGAGGTGATCCTGTGCAGTCCACAGATCCTGAGGTGTCAAAGATTTACATCCCTGCACCAATTAGGCATGCAAAATGCCTTTGCATTCATTTCTGGCGTTTAAACGCCGAAGTGATGCTTATTATGGGCGTTCAACGCCCATGTGCAGCATGTTTCTGGTGTTGAACGCCAGCTTCATGCTTGTTTCTGGCGTTCAGCACCAGCTCTTCTCAGGGTGTATTCCTGGCGTTTAAACGCCAGGATGTTGCTTGTTCTGGACGTTCAACGCCATATCCATGCTCTGTTCTGGCGTTGAACGCTAGCCAGATGCTCCTTACTGGCGTTTAAACGCCATATCCATGCTCCTAATAAAACATGAGATAACAAAGAGAAAATAAAATAAAAATAATTAAATAATATTGGGTTACCTCCCAACAAGCGCTTCTTTAATGTCAATAGCTTGACAGTGAGCTCTCATGGAGCCTCACAGGTGATCAGGTCAATTTTATAGACTCCTGGTGCACAAATTGTGAATCACACTTTTCACAACTCGTACCACTAACCAGCAAGTGCACTGGGTCGTCCAAGTAATACCTCACGTGAGTAAGGGTCGAATCCCACGGAGATTGTTGGTTTGAAGCAATCTATGGATATCTTGTAAATCTTAGTCAGGAAGTTAAATATGTTTATCAGTTGAATTGTGAATAACCAAGAGAGCATAAATTAAAGGTTACTTGTTATGCAGTAATGGAGAATATGTTGGAGTTTTGGAGATGCTTTGTCTTCTGAATCTCTGCTTTCCTCTGTCTTCTAATTCACGCACGCACGTCCTCCTATGGCAAGCTGTATGTAGGGGATCACCGTCGTCAATGGCTACATCCCATCCTCTCAGTGAAGAATGTGCTCACATGCTCTGTCACAGCACGGCTAATCATCTGTCGGTTCTCGATCATACTGGAATAGGATTCTTCATCCTTTTGCGTCTGTCACTAACGCCCAGCACTCGCGAGTTTGAAGCTCGTCATAGTCATTCGATCATTGAATCCTACTTGGAATACCACAGACAAGGTTTAGACCTTCCGGATTCTCATGAATGCCGCCATCAGTTCTAGCTTATACCACGGAGATTCTGATTACGGAATCTAAGAGACACTCATTCAATCGGATATAGAACGGAGGTGGTTGTCAGGCACACGTTCATAGTTTGAGGAAGGTGATGAATGTCACGGATCATCACCTTCATCACAGTTAAGCGCGAATGAACATCTTAGATAGGAACAAGCGTGTTTGAATGGAAAACAGAAATACTCGCATTAATTCATCGAGACACAGCAGAGCTCCTCACCCCCAACAATGGAGTTTAGAGACTCATGCCGTCAAAGAGTACAAAGTTTAGATCTAAAATGTCATGAGATACAAAATAAGTCTCTAAAAGTTGTTTAAATACTAAACTAGTAGCCTAGGTTTACAACAAATGAGTAAACTATGATGGATGATGCAGAGATCCACTTCTGGGGCCCACTTGGTGTGTGCTAGGCTGAGAATTAAGCAATCCACGTGCAGAGGTCATTTGTGGAGTTGAACGCCAGTTTTTGTGCCAGTTTGGGCGTTCAACTCCAGCTTTTGATCCTTTTCTGGCGCTGGACGCCAGAATTGGACAGAGAACTGGCGTTGAACGCCAGTTTACGTCGTCTATCCTTGTGCAAAGTATGGACTATTATATATTTCTGGAAAGCCCTGGATGTCTACTTTCAAGTTCTGTAGCTCCAGAAAATCTACTTTGAGTGCAGGGAGGTCAGAATCCAACAGCATCAGCAGTCCTTTTTCAGCCTGAATCAGATTTTTGCTCAGCTCCTTCAATTTCATCTAGAAAAATACCTGAAATTATAGAAAAACACACAACTCATAGTAAAGTCCAAAAATATGAATTTTTCCTAAAAACTAATGAAAATAGACTAAAAACTAACTAAAACATCCTCAAAACTATATGAAATTAACCCCAAAAAGCGTATAAAATATCCGCTCATCACAACACCAAACTTAAACTGTTGCTTGTCCTCAAGCAACTAGACAAATAAAATAGAAGACTAATAGGTTGAGAAGCAATAATATTTCAGAGTTTTTGATTGAAGATCAGATTCTAATTAGATGAGCGGGACTAGTAGCTTTTTGCTTCTGAACAGTTTTGGCATCTCACTTTATCCATTGAAGCTCAGAGTGATTGGCATCTATAGGAACTTAGAATTCAGATAGTGTTATTGATTCTCCTATTTCAGTGTGATGATTCTTGAACACAGCTATTTTATGAGTCTTGGCCGTGGCCCTAAGCACTTTGTTTTCCAGTATTACCACCGGATACATAAATGCCACAGACACATAATTGGGTGAACCTTTTCAGATTGTGGCTCAGCTTTGCTAAAGCCCCCAATTAGAGGTGTCCAGGGTTCTTAAGCACACTCTTCTTTTTGCTTTGGACCTTGACTTTAACCGCTCAGTCTCAAGTTTTCACTTGACACCTTCACGCCACAAGCACATGGTTAGGGACAGCTTGGTTTAGCCGCTTAGATCAGGATTTTAGTTCTTTAGGCCCTCCTATCCACTGATGCTCAAAGCCTTGGGATCCTTTTTATTTGCCCTTGCCTTTTGGTTTTAAGAGCTTTTGGCTTTTTCTGCTTGCTTTTTCTCTCTTCTCTTTTTTTTTTTTGCAAGCTTTGTTCTTCGCTGCTTTTTCTTGCTTCAAGAATCATTTTTATGATTTTTTAGATTATCAATAACATGTCTCATGTTCATCATTCTTTCAAGAGCCAACATATTTAACAGTCTTAAACAACAAATTCAAAAGACATATGCACTGTTCAAGCATTCATTCAGAAGACAGAAAGCATTGCCACCACATTTAACTAATTAGAATTTTTCTTATTAAGACTCGAAATTTTATTGCCTCTTATTCAAAAGATCTACTACTTTATTCATGTTTGCTGATGATGAGAAAAAATAAACTATAGCTTAATTGGAGATAAAATCAAAATAGATACTAATTACTATTATATGACTCCTAAGGTAAACTTCTATAAGGACACTGTCACAGAGTTAAGGCAGAAATTGGAAGTTAACAACCTTTATTCTGGGGGAACGGGGGTTCCTCTGATCCTTGGGGTGCTTGGTCCTACAAGAGAAGACTTTTGGCGCTTCAATTCCCTTAAGTCACGCCCTTGCTCCTCTTGTTCTTTAAACATATAGGTCAGCATTTGACTGTGTTCCTTCTGTTCTTTTATTATTTGCTCCATAGCTTCCCGTATCTTGGTAACAGACGTCTCAAGATACTCCCAGTATTCAGATTGAGGGATCTCTGGGAGGAATTCCTGTGCTCTCTTCTTGATGGGATCATCCTGTACTTGTTGTTTTTCCATTGATGCTTTGGTGATTGGCTTCTCAATTGAGATATACTCAGTTATTTCCATCCTTACTCCAGCGTCCTTGCAGAGCAGAGAAATCACGCTTGGATAAGCCAACCTGGCCTCTTTAGAATTTTTGTTAGCAATTTTGTAGAGTTCAGCTGAGATCAGCTGATGAACCTCCACTTCCTTTCCCATCATGATGCAATGGATCATCACTGCTCTTTTAACTGTGACTTCAGAACGGTTGCTCGTAGGCAACAGAGAATGCCCAATGAAGTCTAGCCATCCTCTGGCGACTGGTTTGAGATCCTCCCTCTTGAGTTGATTTGGGACACCCTTTGTGTTGGTGGTCCACCTGGCTCCAGGGATACATATGTCCTTTAGAATCTTATCCAGGCCAATGTCTGCTCTCATCATCCTCCTGTTAAAGGAGTCTGGATCATCCTTTAGCTGAGGTAGCTTTAAGATCTCCCTGATTCTGTCAGGGTGGGTATGAACAATCTTTCCTCTGACCACGGTCCGATAGTCATAGAAGGCTGTTCCAGATAGTTTCTGCTTGTCAGTTTGCCACATATTAGCATAGAACTCCTGGACCATGTTCTTTCCCACTTTCGTTTCAGGATTAGCTAGGACTTCCCAGTTCCTGATTCGAATTTGCTCCTGGATCTCCGGATATTCATCTTCTTTCAGATCGAATCTAACTTCCGGGATCACTGATCTCAGACCCATTATTTTAAGATAATGGTCTGAATGTTCTTTAGATAAGAACTTCCCTTGATTCCAAAGTGGTTTTGGAACGCTCTCTTTCTTGCCTCTTGGAGTGGGTTGTTTTCCTTTAGGAGCCATGATCTTAGTGATCTCAGATAAACACACCAAACTTAGAGGTTTGCTTGTCCTCAAGCAAAAGAAAAGAAAGGAGAGGGATAGAAGGAGAGCTAGGTGCAATTGTTGATGGAGGAGGAGGGAGGCCGAACCCAAATTTAAAGGGATCGGGGGTGGTTTTTCGAAAAATTGGAAAAGATAAGATAAAAAGATTGAGTTGAAAAAGATAAGATAGAAGATATAGTTTAATTTTGAAGAGATATGATAGATTTTTGAAAAAGATAAATCTGAATTTTGAAAAAGATAATATGGAGATTTGAAAAAGATATGGATTAGTTGAAAAGATTTTAGAGTGAAAAAGATAGATTTGTTTTCAGAAAAGATTTGAAAAGAGTTGGATTGAATTTGGAAAGAGGGATTTTTAGAAATCAGGGTTCTTAACATGTTCATGTAAAAATCATGCATTGAAACATAAAATTTGAAATTAGAATAGAAATACGTGTGGAAAAATGAATTTGGCTCCTCCTTGCTATCCTGGCGTTTGAACGCCCAAACACTGCCTGTTTTGGGCGTTCAGCGCCCAAATACTGCTCTCCTGGGCGTTCAACGCCCAGCTGCTGCCATTACTGGCGTTCAACGCCCAGTGGGTGCCCATTTCTGGCATTGAACGCCCAGATTGCTACCATTACTGGCGTTCAACGCCCAGTGGATGCCCATTTTGGGCGTTGAACGCCCAAAATACACTTTTACTGGCGTTTTCTTGCCAGTGAGCTCTTTTTCTCTGTTTTGTGTGCCAAGGTCTTCTATGAATGATTCCTCACCTTAGTGTCAGTGAACTTTACATAAACAAATAAAAATAAAAATAAAAATAAAAATAAAAAATAGGGCAAAATGCTTAGAGGATTGTTGCCCCATGGCTGGGTTGCCTCCCAGCAAGCACTTCTTTATTGTCTTTAGCTGGACCTTGCTGAGCTTTTAATCTAGCTTTAGCCTTGATCATTCTTGCTCAATGTTGCCTTTAAGATAATGCTTGATTCTCTGTCCATTGACAATGAACTTCTTATCAGAATCAATATCTTGAAGCTCCACATAACCATATGGTGATACACTTGTAATCACGTATGGTCCCCTCCACCGGGATTTCAGTTTCCCGGGGAATAGCCTGAGTCTAGAGTTAAACAACAGAACCTTCTGTCCTGGTTCAAAGATTCTAGATGACAGCTTTCTGTCATGCCACTTTTTTTATTTTTCTTTATAAAGCTTGGCGTTTTCGAAAGCTGTGAATCTGAATTCCTCTAGCTCATTTAGCTGGAGTAATCGTTTTTCTCCTGCTAGTTTGACATCAAAGTTTAGGAATCTGGTTGCCCAGTAGGCCTTATGTTCCAGTTCCACGGGCAGGTGACATGCCTTACCATACACGAGTTGGTATGGAGAGGTCCCTATAGGGGTCTTGAATGCTGTCCTGTAAGCCCACAGAGCATCATCCAAGCTCCGTGCCCAATCCTTTCTACGGGTATTTGTTGTCCGTTCCAGGATTCTCTTTAATTCTCTATTAGAGACTTCAGCTTGCCCATTGATTTGTGGATGATATGGAGTGGCCACCTTGTGGCGAATTCCATACCGAACCATGGCAGAGTAAAGCTGTTTATTGCAGAAGTGAGTGCCCCCATCACTGATTAGTACTCTAGGGACACCAAATCTGCTAAAGATATGTTTCTGGAGGAACTTCAGCACTATTTTAGTATCATTGTTGGGTGTGGCAATAGCCTCAACCCATTTTGATACATAGTCAACTGCCACCAGAATATAAGTGTTTGAGTATGATGGTGGGAAAGGTCCCATGAAGTCAATTCCCCATACGTCGAACAACTCAATTTCCAAGATTCCTTGTTGAGGCATGGGGTAACCATGAGGCAGATTGCCAGCTCTTTGGCAGCTATCACAGTTACGTACAAACTCTCGGGAATCTTTATAGAGTGTGGGCCAATAGAAGCCACATTGGAGGACCTTGGTGGCTGTTCGCTCACCTCCGAAATGGCCTCCATATTGAAATCCGTGGCAATGCCACAAGATCCTATGTGCTTCTTCTCTAGGCACACACCTACGGATAATTCCGTCTGCACATCTCTTAAAGAGATAAGGTTCATCCCACAAGTAGTACTTTGCATCAGTAATTAATTTTTTCTTCTGTATCCTGTTGTACTCCTTGGGTATGAACCTTGCAGCTTTATAGTTTGCAATATCGGCAAACCATGGTGTTTCCTGAATGGCA
Organism: Arachis ipaensis; assembly: GCF_059453495.1. Classification (NCBI taxonomy): domain Eukaryota; kingdom Viridiplantae; phylum Streptophyta; class Magnoliopsida; order Fabales; family Fabaceae; genus Arachis; species Arachis ipaensis. Next base: position 105,745,950 of record NC_142435.1, on the reverse strand, counting down.
AACAAATGCTCATCTGGAAACGTCTCAGAGATCTCAAGAGAGGGGAGGGGCGTCCCTTCTACTGGCTCTATCCGTGATAGATGATCAGCCACTTGGTTCTCTGTCCCTTTTCTGTCTCTTATTTCTATATCAAACTCTTGCAGAAGCAATACCCATCTGATGAGCCTGGGTTTTGAATCCTGCTTTGTGAGTAGATATTTAAGAGCAGCATGGTCAGTATACACAATCACTTTTGATCCTACTAAGTATGATATGAACTTGTCAATGGCGTAAATCACTGCAAGTAATTCTTTTTCTGTGGTTGTGTAGTTTTTCTGGGCATCATTTAGAACGCGACTAGCATAATAAATGACGTGCAGAAGCTTGTCATGCCTCTGTCCCAATACTGCACCAATGGCGTGATCACTGGCATCACACATTAGCTCAAATGGTAACGTCCAGTCTGGTGCAGAAATGACTGGTGCTGTGACCAGCTTAGCTTTCAGTGTTTCAAACGCCTGCAGGCACTCTGTGTCAAACACAAATGGCGTGTCAGTAGCTAGCAGATTGCTTAGAGGTTTTGCGATTTTTGAAAAATCCTTTATAAACCTCCTATAGAATCCTGCATGCCCCAGAAAGCTTCTGATTGCCTTAACATTGGCAGGTGGTGGTAATTTTTCAATTACCTCTATTTTTGCTTGATCCACCTCTATTCCCTTGTTAGAGATTTTATGCCCAAGAACAATTCCTTTAGTCACCATGAAGTGACACTTTTCCCAGTTTAAAACTAGGTTGGTCTCTTGGCATCTTTTCAGAACAAGTTTCAGGTGGTCAAGGCAGGAGCTGAATGAGTCTCCATATACTGAGAAGTCATCCATGAAGACTTCCAGAAAATTTTCCACCATATCAGAGAAAATAGAGAGCATGCATCTCTGGAAGGTTGCAGGCGCATTACATAGCCCAAATGGCATCCTTCTATAAGTAAACACTCCGGATGGACATGTGAATGCTGTTTTCTCTTGATCCTGGGGATCTACTGCAATCTGGTTATAGCCTGAGTAGCCATCCAAAAAGCAGTAATAATCATGACCTGCTAGTCTTTCTAGCATCTGGTCTATGAATGGTAAAGGAAAATGATCCTTTCTGGTGGCTGTATTGAGCCTTCTGTAGTCAATACACATGCGCCACCCTGTAACTGTTCTTGTAGGAACCAGTTCATTTTTTTCATTATGAATCACTGTCATGCCTCATTTTTTTGGGACGACTTGAACAGGGCTCACCCAGGGGCTATCAGAAATAGGATAAATAATCCCAGCCTCCAGTAATTTGGTGACCTCTTTCTACACCACTTCTTTCATGGCTGGATTTAGCCGCCTCTGTGGTTGCACCACTGGTTTGGCATTATCTTCCAATAAGATTTTGTGCATGCATCTAGCTGGGCTTATGCCCTTAAGGTCACCTATGGACCACCCAAGAGCTGTCTTGTGTGTCCTTAGCACTTGAATAAGTGCATCCTCTTCCTGTGAATTTAAAGCAGAGCTTATGATCACTGGAAAAGTGTCACCTTCTCCCAGAAACACATATTTCAAGGATGGTGGTAATGGCTTGAGCTCGGGTTTAGGAGGTTTTTCCTCTTTCAGAAGAAAGTTCAGAGGCTCTTTCATGTCCTCTGAATCCTCCAAATCAGGCTGAACATCCTTAAAGATGTCTTCCAACTCTGATTCGAGACTCTCAGCCATGTTGATCTCTTCTACCAAAGAGTCAATAAGATCAACTTTCATGCAGTCTGTTGGTGTGTCTCGATGCTGCATGGCTTTAACAGCGTTCAACTTGAACTCATCATCATTGACTCTCAGGGTTATTTCCCCCTGTTGGACGTCAATGAGGGATCGTCCAGTTGCTAGGAAGGGTCTTCCTAGAATGAGAGTAGCACTCTTGTGCTCCTCCATTTCCAGCACAACAAAGTCAGTGGGAAAGGCGAATGGCCCAACTCTGACAATCATGTCCTCAATCACGCCTGATGGGTATTTAGTGGAACCATCAGCAAGTTGGAGACATATCCGGGTTGGTTTAACTTCTTCAGTTAAGCCAAGCTTCCTGATAGTGGATGCAGGTATTAGGTTGATGCTTGCCCCAAGATCGCATAAAGCTGTCTTGGTGCAATTACCTTCTAATATGCATGGTATCAGAAAACTCCCAGGGTCTTTAAGCTTTTCAGGAAAGCTCTTCAGAATGACTGCACTGCATTCTTCAGTGAGGAGAACTCTTTCTGTTTCTCTCCAATCCTTTTTATGACTCAAGATCTCTTTCATGAACTTGGCATAAGAAGGTATTTGCTCAAGTGCTTCTGCAAATGGAATTTTTATTTCAAGAGTCCTGAGATAATCTGCAAAGCGAGCAAATTGCTTATCCTGCTCCTCTTTTCGGAGTTTTTGAGGATAAGGTATCTTGGCTTTATATTCTTCAACCTTAGTTGCTGCAGGTTTATTGCCTACAGAAGTGGTTGAAGAAGCCTTTTTAGAGGGGTTGTTATCAGCATTTGTGTGTGTCTGATCCCTCACTGGCAATTGAGTGCCAGAGTTAGAAGCTGGAGTGAAACTGGACGCCAGCTCCTTGTCTGCTCCTGGCGTCTGAACGCCAGAACTGTGCCCATTTTGGGCGTTCAGCGCCAGATCTTGCCCATTTTGGGCGTTCAACGCCAGTCCTGCCTTGTTTCTGGCGTTGAACGCCAGTCCTGAGCATGGTCTGGGCGTTCAGTGCCAGCCTTCCACCAATTTTCTGGCATTTCAGTTCCAGAATTAATTTTCCTTGGGCTCTTACTGTCCTCAGGTGAATTTTGGGTGGTTTGCTCATTTCTTAGCTTTTTGCTGCCTTGAGGTGGGGTATTTAATGTTTTCCCACTTCTTAGTTGAACTGCTTGGCATTCTTCTGCTATTTGCCTTGACAGCTGCTGCTTTGTTTGCTTAAATTGTTCGTCCATATGTATATTAGCCATCCTTGTCTCTTGTAACCTGTCTTTAAATTCGGCTAACTGCTTTGTTAGAAAGTCCAATTGCTGATTGAATTCAGCAGCTTGTTTTACAGGACTGAGTTCAGCAGTTACTGTTTTAACCTCTTCATTCATGGAAGGGTTGCTGCTTAGGTACAGATGCTGATTCCTGGCAACTGTATCAATGAGCTCTTGAGCCTCTTCAATTATCTTTCTCATGTGGATAGATCCACCAGCTGAGTAATCTAGAGACATCTGAGCTCCTTCTGCAAGCCCATAGTAGAAGATGTCTAACTGAACCCACTCTGAAAATATTTCAGAGGGACATTTTCGTAGCATCTCTCTGTATCTCTCCCAGGCATCATAAAGAGATTCATTATCTCCTTGTCTAAAGCCTTGGATGTCCAGCCTTAGCTGTGTCATCCTTTTTGGAGGGAAATATTGATTCAGGAATTTTTCTGTCAGCTGTTTCCATGTCGTTATGCTGGCCTTAGGTTGGTTATTTAACCACCTCTTAGCTTGATCTTTTACAGCAAATGGAAACAGTAATAGTCTGTAGACATCCTGATCTATTTCCTTATCATGTACTGTGTCAGCAATTTGTAAAAATTGTGCCAGAAACTCTGTAGGTTCTTCCTGTGGAAGACCGGAATACTGGCAGCTTTGCTGCACCATGATAATGAGCTGAGGATTCAACTCAAAGCTACTAACTCCAATGGAGGGTATGCAGATACTACTCCCATATGAAGCAGTAGAGGGGTTAGAATATGACCCCAGAGTCCTCCTGGACTGTTCATTTCCACTTAGGTCCATGATGGAGAAAGGGAGATGATGTAAAATAGAAAAAAAATATTTTTATTTATTTATTTATATATTTATTTCGAAAATGAAATAAATTAAAATAAAATAAATAAAAATTGAGTGAAGATTTTCGAAAAACTGAGGAGAGAGAAAGTGGTTAGGAAGTTTTGAAAAGGATATGATGATTTTGAAAAAAAAAATTTTTAATTTTGAAATGAAAATCTGAATTTTAGAAATATATTTCGAAAATCTATTTTTAAAATAGAGAGAAAATATATTTTTGATTTTTAAGAGGAAAGAGAAAAACAATAAGATAGCACAAGATTTAAAATTTTTAGATCTAATGCTCCTTATTTTTGAAAATTTTGGAGGGAAAACACCAAGGAACACCAAACTTAAAAATTGTAAGATCAAGACACAAGGAAAACTCAAGAACACTTTGAAGGCTCACAAGAACACAAGAACATGAAGGAAGAACACCAAACTTAAAATTTTTTTAAAAACCAAAATAAATTTTTGAAAATTTTAAGAAAAATTAACAAGAAAACACCAAACTTAAAGTTTGGCACAGGATCTAATAGAAAAATTATTTTTGAAAAAGGTTTTAATAAGAAAATAAGGATTCTAAAATTTTAACACGACAATAACACGAGACTCTAAACAAAAAGAGAAATTTTTCCTAATCTAAGCAACAAAATAAACCGTTAGTTGTCCAAACACGAACAATCCCCGGCAACGGCGCCAAAAACTTGGTGCACAAATTGTGAATCACACTTTTCACAACTCGTACCACTAACCAGCAAGTGCACTGGGTCGTCCAAGTAATACCTCATGTGAGTAAGGGTCGAATCCCACGGAGATTGTTGGTTTGAAGCAATCTATGGATATCTTGTAAATCTTAGTCAGGAAGTCAAATATGTTTATCAGTTGAATTGTGAATAACCAAGAGAGCATAAATTAAAGGTTACTTGTTATGCAGTAATGGAGAATATGTTGGAGTTTTGGAGATACTTTGTCTTCTGAATCTCTGCTTTCCTCTGTCTTCTAATTCACGCACGCACGTCCTCCTATGGAAAGCTGTATGTAGGGGATCACCGTCGTCAATGGCTACATCCCATCCTCTCAGTGAAGAATGTGCTCACATGCTCTGTCACAGCACGGCTAATCATCTGTCGGTTCTCGATCATACTGGAATAGGATTCTTCATCCTTTTGAGTATGTCACTAACGCCCAACACTCGCGAGTTTGAAGCTCGTCACAGTCATTCGATCATTGAATCCTACTTGGAATACCACAGACAAGGTTTAGACCTTCCGGATTCTCATGAATGCCGCCATCAGTTCTAGCTTATACCACGGAGATTCTGATTACGGAATCTAAGAGACACTCATTCAATCGGATATAGAACAGAGGTGGTTGTCAGGCACACGTTCATGGTTTGAGGAAGGTGATGAATGTCACGGATCATCACCTTCATCACAGTTAAGCGCGAATGAACATCTTAGATAGGAACAAGCGTGTTTGAATAGAAAACAGAAATACTCGCATTAATTCATCGAGACACAGCAGAGCTCCTCACCCCCAACAATGGAGTTTAGAGACTCATGCCATCACCTTCTGGGGCCCACTTGGTGTGTGCTGGGCTGAGAATTAAGCAATCCACGTGCAGAGACCATTTGTGGAGTTGAACGCCAGTTTTTGTGCCAGTTTGGGCGTTCAACTCCAGCTTTTGATCCTTTTCTGGCGCTGGACGCCAGAATTGGACAGAGAACTGGCGTTAAACGCCAGTTTACGTCGTCTATCCTTGTGCAAAGTATGGACTATTATATATTTCGGGAAAGCTCTGGATGTCTACTTTCCAACGCAATTGGAAGCATGCCATTTCAAGTTTTGTAGCTCCAGAAAATCCACTTTGAGTGCAGGGAGGTCAGAATCCAACATCATCAGCAGTCCTTTTTCAGCCTGAATCAGATTTTTGCTCAGCTCCTTCAATTTCATCCAGAAAAATACCTGAAATTACAGAAAAACACACAACTCATAGTAAAGTCCAGAAATATGAATTTTTCCTAAAAACTAATGAAAATAAACTAAAAACTAACTAAAACATCCTCAAAACTATATGAAATTAACCCCAAAAAGCGTATAAAATATCCGCTCATCAACTTCCAACACCAAACTTAGAGTTTGGATATGGGAATTCAATACCAAACTTAGAGTTTGGCTGAGGCCTCCCAACACCAAACTTAGAGTTTGATTGTGGGGGCTTTGTTTGACTCTGTACTGAGAGAAGCTTTTCATGCTTCCTCTCCATGGTTACAGAAGGAGGACCTTGAGTTTTAAACACAAGGTAGTCCTCATTCAGTTGAAAGACCAACTCTCCTCTATCCACATCAATCACAGCTCTTGCTGTGGCTAGGAAGGGTCTTCCAAGGATAATGGATTCATCCTCATCCTTCCCAGTATCTAGGATTATGAAATCAGCAGGGATGTAAAGGCCTTCAACCTTTACTAACATGTCCTCTACTTGTCCATAAGCCTATTTTCTGGAATTGTCTGCCATCTCTAATGAGATTCTAGAAGCTTGTACCTCAAAGATTCCTTGTTTCTCTATTACAGAGAGTGGCATGAGGTTTATTCCTGACCCCAGGTCACATAGAGCCTTCTCAAAGGTCATGGTGCCTATGGTACAAGGTATTAGGAACTTTCCAGGATCCTGTTTCTTCTGAGGCAATCTCAGTTGATCCAGATCACTCAGTTCATTGGTGAGTAAGGGAGGTTCATCTTCCAAAGTCTCATTACCAAATAATTTGGCATTCAGCTTCATGATAGCACCAAGGTACTTGGCAACTTGCTCTTCAGTAACATCTTCATTCTCTTCAGAAGAAGAATACTCATCAGAGCTCATGAATAGCATAAGGAGGTTCAATGGAATCTCTATGGTCTCTAGATGAGCCTCAGATTCCTTTGGTTCCTCAGAGAGAAACTCCTTATTGATCTCTGGACGTCCCAGGAGGTCTTCCTCACTGGGATTCACGTCCTCCTCCTCTTTTGTGGTTTCGGCCATGATGGTCATTTCAATGGGCTTGCACTCTCCTTTTGGATTTTCTTCTGTATTGCTTAGGAGAGTACTAGAAGGGGTTTCAGTGATCCTTTTACTCAGCTGGCCCACTTGTGCTTCCAGATTTCTAATAGAGGACCTTGTTTCATTCATGAAACTTAAAGTGGCCTTAGATAGATCAGAGACTATATTTGCCAAGCTAGATGGATTCTGCTCAGAACTCTCTGTCTTTTGCTGAGTGGATGATAGAAAAGGCTTGCTATTGCTAAACCTATTTCTTCCACCATTATTAAAGCCTTGTTGAGGCTTTTGTTGATCCTTCCATGAGAGATTTGGATGATTTCTCCATGAGGGATTATAGGTGTTTCCATAGGGTTCACCTATGTAATTTACCTCTGCTATTGCAGGGTTCTCAGGAGCATAAGCTTCTTCTTCAGAAGATGCCTCTTGAGTACTGTTGGATGCAGCTTACATTCTATTCAGACTCTGAGAAATCATATTGACCTGCTGAGTCAATAGTTTGTTCTGAGCCAATATGGCATTCAGAGCATCAATTTCAAGAACTCCCTTCTTCTGAGGCGTCCTATTACTCACAGAATTCCTCTCAGAAGTGTACATAAACTAGTTGTTAGCAACCATGTCAATAAGTTCTTGAGCTTCTGCAGGCGTTTTCTTTAGGTGAATGGATCCACCTGCAGAAACATCCAATAACATCTTAGCTAATTCAGACAGACCATCATAGAATATATCCAGGATGGTCCATTCTGAAAGCATGTTAGAAGGACATTTTTTGGTCAGTTGCTTATATCTCTCCCAAGCTTCATTGAGGGATTCACCTTCTTTCTGTCTGAAGGTTTGAACATCCACTCTAAGCTTGCTAAGCTTTTGAGGAGGAAAGAACTTGGCTAAGAAAGCCGTGACCAGCTTATCCCAAGAGTTCAGGCTATCTTTGGGTTGAGAGTCCAACCACACTCTAGCTCTGTCTCTTACAGCAAACGGGAAAAGCATAAGCCTGTAGACCTCGGGATCAACCCCATTGGTCTTAACAGTATCATAGATCTGTAAGAACTCAGTTAAGAACTGAAAAGGATCTTCAGATGGAAGTCCATGAAACTTGCAGTTCTACTGCATCAGAGAAACTAATTGAGGTTTCAGCTCAAAGTTGTTTGCTCCAATGGAAGGGATGGAGATGCTTCTTCCATGTAAATTGGAATTCGGTGCAGTAAAGTCACCAAGCATCCTTGAAGAACTGAAGATTGATGGTTTAGAGGTTATAGTAAACTCTCGTTGCAAGTATAGTTACTAAACCAAGCAATCAACCTTTCTTACAAACGTTTTGGTTGTCACAAGTAACAAACCCCTTTGAAATTGATAACCGAGTATTCAAACCTCAGGTCGTCTTCTCAAGGAATTGCAGGGAGGTGTTCTTATTATTGATTATGAAAAAGTGTATTTTTGGGGAATGTTGAGTTTGGGCAATGGCACAGATATATTTAAATGACAAGTAAAATAAATAAATAACTGTAAACTAAACTCTTGGCAAGGTAAGAGAAATTGGAAGTCCAGACCAAGTTATCCTTATCAATGATAATGAAAATTGAATTTTAATTCCACTTAGTCAACCTTTACTAAAGTAAAGGAAAGTCAAGGGATTAATTAGTTTGATCTTCGAATCCTATTTATTTCCTAAGAAAAGATTCGGATTATTGAAGTTCAATTCAATTGGCAAGATAACAATTAACAATTATGCTGTTGAGTTGGATAACTCCTGAGTTACTGATTTCTTAACTAAAACCAAAAGGAAAAAAGTAAATCTACTGGGATAAAAATGCCTTCAGATGTAAAGCAACAATAACAATAATCATAAATTGAAATGCCTCAAATAACATTAATTAAGAAAATTATATGTAACATGGAAGAGTTCATAAATTAAATAAAAATAAAGAACCTGGGATTGAGAGTTACTCCTAAAACTAAGAGAAGTCCTAAATCCTAAGAGAGAGAGGAGAGAACCTCTCTCCAAACTAAATCTAAATCATGAGAAGTGAATTATGAGAGCCTCCTATGAATGGATGTAATTTCCCACTTTATAGCCTCAAATATGTATTTTCTGGGCCGCGAACTAGGTCGAAAACAGCCCGAAAATTGCTGGAGAAGAATTCAAACACGCTGATTTCCGTCACTGCGACGCGGCCGCATGAAGCACGCGGTCGCATCACCTAGCATCAGGGAAACTATAGCATATTATATATCAAATCGAAGCCCCGGACGTTAGCTTTCTAACGCAACTGGAACCGCATCATTTGGACCTCTGTATCTAAAGTTATAGCCGTTTGAGTGCGAAGAGGTCAGGCTGGACAGCTTAGCAATTTCTCCAACTTCTTGTATTCCTTCCACTTTTGCATGCTTTCTTTCCATCCTCTGAACCATTCTTGCCCTGTAATCCCTGAAATCACTCAACACACATATCAAGGTATCTAATGGTAATAAGAGAGGATTAATATTAGCAATTATAAGTCCAAAGAAGCATGTTTTCAATCAAAGCACATAATTAGGAAGGCAAATGTAAAACCATGCAAATAGTATGAATAAGTGGGTAAAGAGTTGATAAAATCCACTCAATTGAGCACAAGATAAACCATGAAATATTGGTTTATCAACCTCCCTACACTTAAACACTAGCATGTCCTCATGCTAAGCTCAAGAGAAACTATAAAGATGAAGAGGAATGATAGAGAGTATGCAATGCAACCTATGAATGCAACTACATGCAAAATGATTCTACCTACTTAGTTAAAAGTAAACAAATCCTTCAAGAAGAAATATGAACTGGATTTCACTAATTCAAATCATGAAAATGAAGTACAAATAGACTTTCAAGAAGAAAATAGCTCATGAAAGCAGGGAACAAGGAATTGAGCATCGAACCCTCACTGGTAGTGTATACACTCTAATCACTCAAGTGTTTTTAGGTTCGATTCTCTCAATTCTCTACTAACCTTACTTTCTAAGGCTTGCTCTTCATCAAACAATCAACATAAATTTAATGCACAAATACACAAATCAAGAGGTCTTTTAAGGGTTGTAATGGGGTTAGGGTCAAGGTAGGATTGTATTTGGCCAAGTGGACTAAAATCTGAATCCTTAATTAACTTAAACTTTCCACCTAACTTTAGACAATCCATGTAATCATAATACCACATCTAACTATCCATTAACCATGTTTTTCACATATTCATGCATCCTGATTTGAGTACAACTCATATGCATTGCTACCAACATTTACTTTGGGGCATTTTGTCCCCTTTTTCTTATTTGCTCTTTTTCTCTTTTTCATCTCTTTTTTTTTTGATTTTTTTTTCTTTGGTTTTTCTCAATGCATATGATTAAATTATTGAATGCATGAACATGTCCTAAACATTTTTTTTCACATTTTCATAAAGATGTATAACACCCAATTCTTAAACCAATTGTTTCTAATCCCACTTTTCCCACACTTAAATCATAAGCACTTTCACTAGTCTAAGCTAACCAAGAATTCAAATTAAGGACAATATTGTTTTCCGCTTAGAGTTAATGATGTGCTAAAATAAAGAATAAAAGGGGTAAAATAGGCTCAAATTGGTTTGCAAAGGATAATGAAAGGTTAAGGCCATATGGGTATGTAAGCTCATTGAAATAAAGGCCTCAATCATATAAGTGTATGCATACATCAAATAATAGAAATATAGAATTAAGCAAGACAAAGATCACAATATTAGAGAGAAAAACACACACCAAAAATAAATTATTGGTTGAAAAATGCAACCAATTCAAATAAGCTCAAAAATCTCACAGGTTTTGTGTGTTCGAGTTCTAAACCATGTTCCAGTATAATATCTCTTCAAACAAGTGTAACATTAAATTTTATTCAAATTAGTGAAATACTCTTAAAAGGTTTCTTGAAAAAGAAAATATTACTTTAACCAAGTGGTAAAATATGCACAAAAATCAAACAAATATGCAATCAATCATGCAAATGCAATAATGAACAAGAAAAATAAACCATTGATGTTGAGATAGAAGAGTAACTAACCCATGGAGATCGGTATTGACCTCCCCACACTTAAAGATTGCACCGTCCTCGGTGCATGCTAAGATGTGCAGGTGGACGGGTTGTTTCAACTGTTGCTTTTTTCTAAGGATTGTGCAGATGGACTTGTCTGTCTCCCCATGTAAACGTCTTCCGGTTCTCTTCCTGGTGGCCATCCTGAAAGAAAAAGGGAAGGAAAGTAACCCAAAGCAAAGATAGAAAACAAATAAAATATGGGTTGGTTAATGCCAGATAATAAGGGTCCCAATTACATGGTAGCTACAACATGCAAGTGAGAAAACAATAGAAGCCATGGTATACCATTGGTGCAAAATTTGCAACAATGGGGAAGAGAGTGGGGGAGGAGAGAGAATATAAATTCATGTCAATGCAAAAGTAATACAAATATAAAATATTGGCATTGATTTAAATAATATTACTCAATCAGAATTAAACAAGTCACTAAGCATCAAGAAAATACCAGAAAAGATGTAACAGTTGAATAAGAATATTTGAACACCAATAATAATTTTAGAAAAATAAAAATATACAATGAATGAAAGTATGCAATTAATTAAAATAGAATGGAAGTGAGAGAAAATAAGAAAGGGAGAAGAAAGAAATAAGAAAAGATAAGAAGAATAAGGATTCGAAGAAGAAAAGATAAGAAAATTGGCACTAATCTGGATAGGTTGTGCGACGCTGGCGACGCGGTCGCATGGCTGACGCGGTCGCGTGGTACGCAATAAGGTCAGGCGATGTGAACGCGTGGGGCACGCGATCGCGTGACTTGATTTGTGCTAGTAGCGCGAGTGCAGCCTCGCGGTCGCACATCTCTCTGTTCGAAACTCTTTTTGCCAAAATTCTGGGTGACGCGATCGCGTGAATGGCCTTATCTTCAATATGACGTAGACGTGTGGGGCATGTGTTCGCGTGGGAGGCTTGGGCTTCCAGCACGAGTCCATCCCAACTCCAGCACAACTTTCGGCCAAGCACCCTTTTTCACGTCGATTTTCAAGGCACGCAGCCGCGTGGGTGACGCGGTTGCGTGGGAGGCCAAAGTTCCTACGTGACGCGGACGCGTCGGCGACGCGGTTGCATGGGTCGATTTGTGCCACTGGCATGCCTCCAGCCACGCTCCAGCGTGACTCTCTATTCGTTTTTATTTTCTCCCCTCTCCTTGTGATGCGGACGCGTCGCTGATGCAGTTGCGTCGCGTGGCGTTTTTTTTTTTTTAATCTGAAAAATAAAGAATGCAGTGTTAATATGAATGTGATGCAAAACTCCAGGTTCAATATAACAAAATAAAATAAAATTCAAAAACAAATAAAACTAAATAAAAATGAAAAAGGACGATCATACCATGGTGGGTTGTCTCCCACCTAACACTTTTAGTTAAAGTCCTTAAGTTGGACATTTGATGAGCTTCCTGTTATGGTGGCTTATGCTTGAACTCATCCAGGAATCTCCACCAGTGTTTGTGATTCCAGTAACCTCCGGGGTCCCAAACTAGGCATGTAAAACCCTTGAGCAGCTTCAAAAAGATTCTTAGGCTCCCGGGGTGTTGGATGTCAGAATAGATTCCAGGATCCCAAAGCTTGCTTTTACACCCATTTTTGTCGGGATCTGTATTTTTCCAGCCGGGTGATAAGTAATTTGAATTCTCATTGCAGCTACCAAATAGCTTCCTAGACCCATTTAGTTGAGCTTTATACCAACCCTTGCGTTTGAACTTAAAGCTTCCAACCATGATGAACCTTGCAGGATAATTCTTACCACTGGCCATCTTCCTATTACTCTTAATATCACAAAGAGCTCTAAGTTGACCATCCGTCTCCAGTAGCCCATATTCAAGTGGGATTAGAAAGCTATGGGATATGAATTTTACCCACTTGAATGTTGTGAAGGATGATGGCAACTTAGGGGGAGGTATTTTTAATGAAATTGCAAGTTCCACTCCCTTGTGATCTTCTCTGATAATTACCACCTCTTTGCAAGCTTCTTCAATTTCAACCTCTTCCTCTTGGCATCTCTCTTCCAATTCAATCTCCTTTTCATTTCTTTCCAAGGGCATGGGAGGTTGTGCTTCTTCTTCTTGAATCTCCATCTCTTGATCAACCTCTTCCAAGTCTTCAACTGTGATATGCCTTGGAGGTTGTACACCCTCCTTAGCATCAATTTCAAACGTCTTGGAAGGGGGTTCTATGACTGGACTTTCCCATGGAGGTTCTGCATCTCTTAAGTCTTCAACCACTTCTTCTTCTTCTTGAACAATGACAGCGTCTTCTACTTGTTCTAGTACGAATTCATTCTCTGTCTTGTCCACTGGGGTTTCTTGTATCTCCTTCATGCTACGCTCTTCACTAGACTGTCCACATGGAGCTGTGGCTGATCCTTGTATATTTGAGCGTCTAGAAGCCCATTGAATTAATGCTTGCTCCAGTTGTTGAGTGGTTGCCTGAAATCGATCCACTGTTTCCTTGAAACGATCCTTTGTCTCTTGATGCACTCGGTTATCATAGGTAGGATCATAGTGCTCTTGGATTGATGGATATGGAGATGGCAGATATTGAGGTGGTGGTGGGATGGGGAGATCATTCTGTGATTGAAAAGAAAGTGCACTAGAGCTTGAGGGTTGATTGTTAAAGGTATTTGGTGGTCTGATTTGGGCGACGAGAGCTTGTATAGTAGAGTTTAGATTGGCAAGTGCTTTCTCCATGGAGGTTTGGGGTGGATCTATGTATGGTTCATTTGGTTCATAAGGTGGTTGGTATGGTGGATGTGGGTTAGGGTCATATGGAGGTGAATGGTGTAAAGGGGCTTGTGAGTATGGTGGTCCCAAGTTGTGTTGAGGAGGTTCATAGGCATATGATGGTGGTTGTTGATAGTCCATTGGAGGTGGTTGTTGCTATGAGGGTTGATTAAATCCTTGTGGCTCCTCCCATCTTTGATTGTTCCAACCTTAATGCCTGTTCTCATTGTAATTTCTTCTTCCTGCAACATAATTGTAACCAGACTCATAGCCAAAGGGGTGAGAGTTCATAGTAGCAATTAAAAAAATGAAAATAAAAATAAATTTAAATTAAAAGGTTATTTAAATTTTGAATTTGAAAATTAAATTTTGAAATTTGAAATTTAATTTTTGAAATAAGATAAGATAAGATAAAAATTTTAAAAATAAAAATTTGAAAAATTTTTTTCGAAAAAATTAATTAAAAATATTTTTGAATTTAATGAGGAAAGAGAAAAACAATAAAATGACACCAAATTTCAAATTTTTATATCAAAACGAAAAAAACAACTAAGAACAGCTTGAAGGTCAAGATGAACGTGAAGAACAACTTGAAGATCAAGATGAACACTAAGAATAAATTTTTGAAAAATTTTTTTTAATAACTAAATAAGAACAAATAAACTCTTAATTTATGGAAAAGCAAAAATAAAAACAAAAATAAAAACAAATAAACAAGCAAAAATAAAAAAATATTTACAATAACCAATAATAAGGCACACGTTTGCAATTCCCCGGCAACGGCGCCATTTTGAAGAACTGAAGATTGATGGTTTAGAGGTTATAGTAAAATCTCGTTGCAAGTATAGTTACTAAACCAAGCAATCAACCTTTCTTACAAACGTTTTGGTTGTCACAAGTAACAAACCCCTTTGAAATTGATAACCGAGTATTCAAACCTCGGGTCGTCTTCTCAAGGAATTGCAGGGAGGTGTTCTTATTATTGATTATGAAAAAGTGTGTTTTTGGGGAATGTTGAGTTTGGGCAATAGGCACAGATATATTTAAATGACAAGTAAAATAAATAAATAACTGTAAACTAAACTCTTAGCAAGGTAAGAGAAATTGGAAGTCCAGACCAAGTTATCCTTATCAATGATAATTAAAATTGAATCTTAATTCCACTTAGTCAACCTTTACTAAAGTAAAGGAAAGTCAAGGGATTAATTAGTTTGATCTTCGAATCCTATTTATTTCCTAAGAAAAGATTGAGATTATTGAAGCTCAATTCAATTGGCAAGATAACAATTAACAATTATGCTGTTGAGTTGGATAACTCCTGAGTTACTGATTTCTTAACCAAAACCAAAAGGAGAAAAGTAAATCTACTGGGATAAAAATGCCTTCAGATGTAAAGCAACAATAACAGAAATCATAAATTGAAATACCTCAAATAACATTAATTAAGAAAATTATATGTAACATGGAAGAGTTCATAAATTAAATAAAAATAAAGAACCTGGGATTGAGAGTTACTCCTAAAACTAAGAGAAGTCCTAAATCCTAAGAGAGAGAGGAGAGAACCTCTCTCCAAACTAAATCTAAATCATGAAAAGTGAATTATGAGAGCCTCCTATGGGCCGCGAACTGGGTCGAAAATAGCCCGGAAATTACTGGAGAAGAATTCAAACACGCTGATTTCCGTCACTGCGACGCGGCCGCATGGAGCACGCGGTCGCGTCGCCTAGCGTCAGGGAACTGCGTCATTTGTACCTCTGTAGCTAAAGTTATAGCCGTTTGAGTGCGAAGAGGTCAGGCTGGACAGCTTAGCAATTTCTCCAACTTCTTGTATTCCTTCCACTTTTTCATGCTTTCTTTCCATCCTCTGAACCATTCTTACCCTGTAATCCCTAAAATCACTTAACACACATATCAAGGCATCTAATGGTAATAAGAGAGGATTAATATTAGCAATTATAAGTTCAAAGAAGCATGTTTTCAATCAAAGCACATAATTAGCAAGGCAAATGTAAAACCATGCAAATAGTATGAATAAGCGGGTAAAGAGTTGATAAAATCCACTCAATTGAGCACAAGATAAACCATGAAATAGTGGTTTATCAATCCTCCTTGCATTATTATTATTTTCGGCTGCCATCTCCTCTTCTTGTTCAAAAATTCCTGTAAGGTTGTCTCTGGATTGTTGTATTTTAACTTCTCTTAGTTTTCTTTTCAGAGTCCTTTCAGGTTCAGGATCTGCTTCAACAAGAATGTTCTTGTCCTTGCTCCTATTCATATGACAAAGAAAGGAATAACAAAGAAAATATGGAATCCTCTATGTCAAAGTATAGAGATTCCTTTGTGTGAGTAGAAGAAGAATGAATAATCCAAACACAAGGGTGAGGATAGGGGCAGTGATTTGAGAACAAGAGAAGTGTTAGTAAATGAATAAATACATAGAATAAGATGAGAGAGAGAAGTTTTCGAAAATAAATTTTAAAAAGGAGTTAATGATTTTCGAAAATTAAAGGAAGAATAAAATTAAAATTAAAATTTAAAACAATTAATTAATTAAAAAGAATTTTTGAAAAAGAGGGAGGTATTTTCGAAAATTAGAGAGGGAAGAGTAGTTAGGTGGTTTTGAAAAAGATAAGAAACAAATAAAAAGTCAATTAGTTAGTTGAAAAAGATTTGAAAATCAATTTTGAAAAGATAAGAAGATAAGAAGTTAGAAAAGATATTTTAAAATCAAATTTTTGAAAAAGATATGATTTAAAAAGATATGATAGAAAGATATGATTAAAATTAGTTTTGAAAAAGATTTGAATTTTAAAATCAAAATTAATGACTTGACTCACAAGTAATCACAAGATACGATTCTAGAACTTAAAGTTTGAATCTTTCTTAATAAGAAAGTAACAAACTTGAAATTTTTGAATCAAAACATTAATTGTTGATAATATTTTCGAAATTTATGAGATAAAATTAAGAAAAATATTTTTTTGAAAAATATTTTTAAAATTTTCGAAAATAAATAAGAAAATTGAAAGAGATTTGATTTTTGAAAAATATTTTGAAAAAGATAAGATTTTCAAATTGAAAATTTGATTTGACTCATAAGAAACAACTAGATTTTAAAAATTTTGAAAAAGTCAACTCAAATTTTCAAAAATTTATGAGAGAAAAAGAGAAAGATATATTTTTTATTTTTGAATTTTTAATGAGGAAAGAGAAAAACATGAAAAATAACACATAACATAAAAATTATGAATCAAAACACACAATGCATGCAAGAATACTATGAATGTCAAGATGAACACCAAGAACACTTTGAAGATCAAGATGAACATCAAGACTTATTTTTGAAAATTTTTTAGAAAAGAAAAACATGCAAGACACCAAACTTAAAAATTTTTATTTTTTTGACATTAATAATTCAAGAATGCATATGAAAAACAAGAAAAGACATAAAACAAGAAAATATCAAGATCAAACAAGAAGACTTACCAAGAACAACTTGAAGATCATGAAGAACACTATGAATGCATGAATTTTCGAAAATTTTTGGAAAAAGAAAAATATGCAATTGACACCAAACTTAAAAATTAACTCAAAACTCAAACAAACAACATAAAATATTTTTTATTTTTATGATTTTATTAATTTTTTTTTGGATTTTTGTATATTTTTATTTTTTGAAAACATATAGGGAAAAGGAAGCAATGAATTCAAACTCCTCAATCAAGAATCCAGGAATCATACCAGGTTAGTCTAAAGCTTGATGGCCAACCAAACTTTAGCATACCATTTTGAAACATTAGAATTCATTCTTAAAATTTTCTAAATAATTTTTGAAAACAAAGGGAAAAAAATTTTTTTTTTGAAAGATTTTTGAAGAATTTTTTTTTTGAAAATAAAACAAAAAAGAAAATTACCTAATCTGAGCAACAAGATGAACCGTCAGTTGTCCAAACTCGAACAATCTCCGGCAACGGCGCCAAAAACTTGGTGTGCGAAATCGTGATCATTACTTCCTTGGTAATGGCGCTAAAAACTCAATACGCACGTTCATGATCTTAATTCTATTTCACAACTTCGTACAACTAACCAGCAAGTGCACTGGGTCGTCCAAGTAATACCTTACGTGAGTAAGGGTTGAATCCCACAGAGATTGTTGGTATGAAGCAAGCTATGGTCATCTTGTAAATCTCAGTCAGGTGGATTAAATGGTTATGGAGTTTTCGAATAATAATAATAATTAAACAGAAAATAAAGATAGAGATACTTATGTAATTCATTGGTGAGAATTTCAGATAAGCGTATAGAGATGCTTTCGTTCCTCTGAACCTCTGCTTTCCTGCTGTCTTCATCCAATCAATCCTACTCCTTTCTATGGCAAGCTTTATGTAGGGCATCACCGTTGTCAATGGCTACATCCCATTCTCCTGTGAAAATGGTCCAATGCGCTATCACTGCATGGCTAATCATCTGTCGGTTCTCGATCATACTGGAGTAGGATTTACTATCCTTTTGCGTCTGTCACTACGCCCAGCACTCGCGAGTTTGAAGCTCGTCACAGCCATCCCTTCCCAGATCCTACTCGGAATACCACATACAAGGTTTAGACTTTCCGGATCTCAGGAATGGCCATCCATGGGTTCTAACTTATACCACGAAGACACTAATAACTCGGACTCGGTCCCCTGTATTAGATATCCAAGAGATATCCATTCAATCTAAGGTAGAACGGAAGTGGTTGTCAGACACGCGTTCATAAGTTGAGAATGATGATGACTGTCACGATCATCACATCCACCATATTGAAGTGCGAATGAATATCTTAGAAGCGGAATAAGTTGAATTGAATAGAAAAACAGTAGTACTTTGCATTAATCTTTGAGGAACTGCAGAGCTCCACACCTTAATCTATGGTGTGTAGAAACTCTACCGTTGAAAATACATAAGTTATAAATGTTCAGGCATGGCCGAGAGGCCAGCCCAAACGTGATCTAAAGATGAAACTAAAGATCATCCGATTCCAAATACAATAGTAAAAAGTCCTATTTATACTAAACTAGCTACTAGGGTTTATAAAAGTAAGTAATTGATGCATAAATCCACTTCCGGGGCCCACTTGGTGTGTGCTTGGGCTGAGCTTGAAGTTTACACGTGGAGAGGTCATTCTTGGAGTTGAACACCAGTTTGTAACGTGTTTCTGGCGTTGAACTCCACTTTGCAACTTGTTTCTGGCGCTGGATGCCAGACTGCAGCATGGAACTGGTGTTGAACGCCAGTTTACGTCATCAATCCTTATTCAAAGTATGAACTATTATATATTGCTAGAAAGCCCTGGATGTCTACTTTCGAACGCGATTGAAAGCGCGCCATTTGGAGTTCTGTAGCTCCAGAAAATTTACTTTGAATGCAGGGAGGTCAGAATCCAACAGCATCAGCAGTCCTTCTTCAACCTCTGAATCTGATTTTTGCTCAAGTCCCTCAATTTCAGCCAGAAAATACCTGAAATCACAGAAAAACACACAAACTCATAGTAAAGTCCAGAAATGTGATTTTTATTTAAAAACTAATAAAAATATACTAAAAACTAACTAAATCATACTGAAAACTATGTAAAAACAATGCCAAAAAGTGTATAAATTATCCGCTCCTCAGATGCATACCAAAATGATGACTATAGTGGACCCCCTTGTAGTTACCAACAAGGCCCACCATATGATTATGAACCGTCTTCTCAACACAGCTCTAGACCACCATACTCACAAGCCCCCTACTACCAGACATCATCACTGATTCTAACCCGTATCCACCACACCAACCACCTTATGAGCCATATGAACCATATATAGAACCACCCCAATTCCAACCCAATTACTCCCAAGAACCACCACATCAATATTTGCCATCTCTATATCCATCAATCCAAGAGCACTATGATCCTACTTATGATAGCCGAGCGCAACAAGAATCAAGGGATCGTCTCATGGAAACATGTGCAAAACTTCAAGCAACCCTTCACCAACTGGATCAAGCGATAAATCGATTACCTTCCCAACGTTCGGACACTCAAGGAACCCCCATGGCCTCATGTGGGCAATCTAATGAAGAACGTAGCATGAAGGAGATATTAGAAACTCCGGTGGACAGTGAGCAGCACGATTTTATATTGAAACAATTGGAAGTAGCTACGCCTGTCATTGAGGAGGAAGAAGTGGTTGAAGACTTAGGAGATGCGGAACCTCCATGGGAAACTCAAGTTATAGAGCCTCCTTCAAAGACATTTGAAATTGATGTTGAGGAGGGTGTACAACCTCCAAGGCATATCATGGTTGAAAACTTTGAAGGAGATGATCAAGAGATGGATTCAATTATTGATGAAGTCTTATCTACATTTGAATCCTTTCCCGTTGGACTAGACATGGAGATTAAAGAAGAAGAAGCACAACCTCCCATACCCTTGGTAAACAATGAAAAAGAGATTGAATTGGAAGAAAGCTACCAAGAGGAAGAGGTTGATATTGAAGAAGTTTGCAAAGAGGTGGAAGTTGTCAAAAAGCACAAGGGAGTGGAGCTTGAAATCACTTTGCCAAAGTTATTGGAGACCCCTCCCCCTAAGTTGCCATCATCCTTCACAACATTCAAGTGGGTAAAATTCATATCCCTTAGCTTTCTAATTCCACTTGAATATGGGCTACTGGAGATGGATGGTCAACTTAGAGCTCTTTGTGGCATTAAGAGTAAGAGGAAAATGGTCAGTGGTAAGAATTGTCCTGCAAGGTTCATTATGGTTGGAAGCTTTAAGTTTAAACGCAAAGGTTGGTGTAAAGCTCAATTGAATGGGTCTAGGAAGCTGTTTGGTAGCTGCAGTGAGAATTCAAATTACTTATCACCCGGCTGGAAAAATACAGATCCCGACAAAAATGGGTGTAAAAGCAAGATTTGGGATCCTGGAATCTGCTCTGACATTTGTCACCCTGGGAGCCTAAGAATCTGTTTGAAGCTTCTTAAGGGCTTTACATGCCTAGTTTGGGACCCCGGAGGTTACTGGATATACAAACATTGGTGGAGATTCCTGGATGAGTCCAAGCACAAGCCACCATAACAGGGAGCTCACCAAATGTCCAACTTAGGGACTTTAACTAAAAGTGCTAGGTGGGAGACAACACACTATGGTATGCTCGTTCCTTTTTCAGTTTTAATTCTAGTCTGTTTTTAAGTTTTATTTTATTTCATTGGACCTGGAATCATGCATAACATTCATATTAGCATTGCATTCTGCATACTGCATTATTAAAAAAAAAAAGAAGCACGCACACGACGCGGCAGCGTCACTGACGCGTCCGCGTCGCCAGTGCATTGGGAAGAAAAAAATCGAACAGAGAGTCACACGATAGCGTGGCTGGAGGCGTGCCTTTGGCACAAATTGATCCACGCGACCGCGTTGCTGACGCGTCCGCGTCATGTGGGAAAAGGGCCTCCCACGCATCCGCGTCACTCACGCGGCCGCGTGACCTGAAAATCGATGTAAAAGAGGGTGCATAGCCAAAAGATGAGCTGGAGTGATGCTGGACTGGTGCTAGACGCACAGACCTTACCACGCAAATGCGTGCCCCACGCGTCCGCGTCATATCCCAATATTGGTCAACCACGCGATCGCGTCCCCCACGCGACCGCGTCACCCTAAAATTTGGCAATATGAGCTTTAAACAGAGAGTTGCGCGAACGCGAGCATGCACTCGTGCCAATCGCACAAATCAGGCCACGCGATCGCGTGACCCACGCGTCCGAGTCACCTGACCTTATCACGCACCACGCTACCGCGTCACTCATGCGTCCGTGTCGCCTGCGCCGCACAACTTATCCAGATCAGCGCCAAATATATTATCTTTTCTTTTCTAATCCTAATCTTTTCTATCTTTTCTCTTTCTTCTTTCTTTCTTACTTCCTCTTTTTAACTTCTCATCTCTATTCACTTCCATTCTATTTTATTTAATTTATTTTCATATTTCATTCATTGCATTTAATTTAGTGCATATTTTTCTTCTTTTCTAAATTCATTATTTTTCCTTTGGTGTTAAAATTTTCTTATTTAACTGTTGCATCTTCTCTTGAATTATTTTAGATGCTTCATGACTTGTTTTATTCTGATTGGGTAATATTAATTAAATCAATGCCAATCTTTTATATCTGTATTACTTTTGCATTGATATGAATTTATATTATCTCTCTTTCCCCACTCTCTTCCCCATTGTTGCAAATTCTGCACCATTGGTATGCCATGTGCTTCTATTATTTTCTCACGTACATGTTGAAGCTTCCATGTAAATGAGACCCTTTTCCATTTGGTATTAACCCACCCATACTTCATTTATTTTCTTATCTCTATTTCTGGGTTACTTTTCTTCCATTTTTCTTTCAGGATGGCCACCCGGAAGGGAACCGGAAGACATTTACATGGGGAGACAAACAAGTCCATCTGCACAATCTATAGAGAAAGATATCAGTTGGAACAACCCGTCCACCTACACATCTCAGTATGCACCGAGGACGGTACAATCTTTAAGTGTGGGGAGGTCGATACCGACTTCCAAGGGTTAGCTACCTTCTTTTCAAACACCATTGTTTTATTTTCTTTGTTTGTTCATTGTTACATTTTCATGTTTATTTGATTTTGTGCATATTTTACCACTTGGTTGAAGTAATATTTTCTTTTTCAAGAAACCTTTTAAGAGCATTTCACTAATTTGAATAAAAATTTAATGTTAAACTTGTTTGAAGAAATATTATACTGGAACATGGTTTAGAGCTCGAACACACAAAACCTGTGAGATTTTTTGAGCCTATTTGAATTGGTTGTATTTTACCAACCAATATTTTATTTTTGGTGTGTGTTTTTCTCTCTAAAATTGTGATCTTTGTCTTGCTCAATTCTATATTTCCATAGTTTGATGTATGCATACACTTACATGATTGAGGCCTTTATTTCACGGAGCTTACATACCCATATGGCCTTACCCTTTTTATTATTCTTTGCAAACCAATTTTGAGCCTATTTTATCCCTTTGTTCTTTACTTTAGCACATCATTAACTCTAAGCGAAAAACAATAATGTCCTTAATTTGAATCCTTGGTTAGCTTATACTAGTGAGAGTGCTTATGATTTAAGTGTGGGAAAATTGGGTTTGGAAACATTTGGTTTGAGAATTAAGTATGTTAGAATTTTTTGAAAATATGAAAAAAATGTTTAGGACATGATTCATGCATCCAATAATTTAATCATATGCATTGAGAAAAATAAAAGAAGAATATATATATATATATATATATATATATAAGAGAAGTGAGAAAAAGAAAAGAAAAAAAAGAGCAATTAAGCAAAAAGGGGACAAAATGCCCCAAAGTAAGTGGTGAAAGCAATGCATATGTACTGTACTTGAAATTAGAATGCATGAATATGTGGAAAACATGGTTAATGGATAGTTAGATGTGGTATTATGATTACATGGATTGTCTAAAGTTAGGTGGAAAGTTTAAGTTAATTAAGGATTCAAATTTTAGTCCACTTGACCAAATACAATCCTACCTTGACCCTAACCCCATTACAACCCTTAAAAGACCTCTTGATATGTGTATCTGTGCATTAAATTTATGTTGATTGTTAGATGAAGAGCAAGCCTTAGAAAGCAA
The DNA here is from genome assembly GCF_059453495.1 of Arachis ipaensis. NCBI lineage: Eukaryota > Viridiplantae > Streptophyta > Magnoliopsida > Fabales > Fabaceae > Arachis > Arachis ipaensis. Next base: position 105,722,618 of record NC_142435.1, on the reverse strand, counting down.
GATTAGTGGAGAATTGAGAGAATCGGACCTTAAACACTTGAGTGATTAGAGTGTATACACTACCAGTGAGGGTTCGATGCTCAATTCCTTGTTCCCTGCTTTCATGAGCTATTTTCTTCTTGCAAGTCTATTTGTACTTCATTTTCATGATTTGAATTAGTGAAATCCAGTTCATATTTCTTCTTGAAGGATTTGTTTACTTTTAACTAAGTAGGTAGAAACATTTTGCATGTAGTTGCATTCATATAGATAGGTTACATTTCATACATTCTACTACTCCTCTTCACCTTTATAGCTTCTCTTGAGCTTAGCATGAGGACATGCTAATGTTTAAGTGTGGGGAGGTTGATAAACCACTATTTCATGGTTTATCTTGTGCTCAATTGAGTGGTTTTTATCAACTCTTTACCCATTTATTCATACTAATCGCATGCTTTATGTCTTCCTTCCTGATTTTGTGCTATGATTGAAAACATGCTTCTTTGGCCTTTATATTGCTAATATTAATCCTCTCTTATCACCATTAGATGCCTTGATATGTGTGTTAAGTGATTTCAGAGATTACAGGGCAGGAATGGCTCAGAGGATAGAAAGGAAGCATGCAAAAGTGGAAGGAATACAAGAAGTTGGAGAAACTGCTAAGCTGTCCAGCCTGACCTCTTCGCACTCAAATGGCTATAACTTTAGCTACAAAGGTCCAAACGACGTGATTTCAGTTGCGTTGGAAATCTAACGTCTGGGGCTTTGATTTGATATATAATTTGCCATAGCGGCCCCGAATTTAGGCGATGCAAACGCGTGAATGACGCACCCGCGTCACATCTGCGAACTTCAATCCACGCTAACGCGTGGATGACGCCTCTGCGTCACTTTGCCGTGACCTGAACGTACCAGAATACGCTGGGGGCGATTTCTGAGCTGTTTTTGACCCAGTTTTTAGCCCGAAAAACACAGATTAGAGGTTATAAAGTGGGAGAACACATCCATTCATCAATATGCTTTCATATTCACAATTTTAGGATTAGATGTAGTTTTAGAGAGAGAGGTTCCCTCCTCTCTCTTAGCATTTAGTTTTAGGATTTAGGATTATTTCTTCTTCATCACAGGTTCAATATTCCTTTTTATTTATTTTCTCAATTTAATTTATGAATTCTTCTATGTTATAGATTATTCTTTTGATTAATGTTATTTGAGGTATTTCAGTGTATTATTGCTCTCTTTTATTTATATTACTATTGCTTCCAATCTGAAGACATTTTTATTCCAGTAGATTTACTTTTTCCTTTTGGTCTTGGTTAAGAAATCAGTAACTCAGGAGTTATCAAACTCAACATGATTGATAATCGTTATCTTTGCTAATTGAATTGAACTTCAATAATCCCAATCTTTCCTTAGGGATTAACTAGGATTTGAGGATCTAACTAATTAGTCAGTTGACCTTCCCTTGCTCTAGCAAAGGTTAACTAAGTGGAATTAAGGTTCAATTTTCATCATCATTGATAAGGATAACTAGGATAGGACTTCCAATTTTTCACACCTTGCCAAAAGTATGTTTTTACAGTTATTTATTTATTTTACAGTCTTTTACCTATTTTAATTGCAATTTAAATTACTTGTTCCTCATCTTCACAACCCCGATTTACAATCTTCATAACCAATAATAAGAACATACTTCCCTGCAGTTCTTTGAGAAGACGACCCGAGGTTTAAATACTTCGGTTATCAATTTATTTAGGTGTTTGTTACTTGTGACAACTAACACATTTGTAAGAAAGGTTGATTGCTTGGTTTAGTAACTATACTTGCAACGAGAGTTTACTATAACTTCTAAACCATTAATCTTCAGTTCTTTTTTAATCCTACTGTCCCATGGGTCATGGGCAAGTCTATAGTGGCCCCAAAGAGAATTAAGCTTATCTATCTGAATGATGAGGCTCGGCTTTGGCAGCAGATTCTGAGTAACTACGTGATGCTGAGCACTCGTGAGACTGAGGTGCCAGGTGCCATGATTACCCTCATTTGGTGTGTGATGGAGGGCAAGGACCTATATCTTCCCCGTTTTATCTGGTACTACATGGCCAGGGTCTATGTCAGAGGCACTCTGCCTTTCCCATATTTGATCACTCAGCTAGGCCGCCGAGCTGAGGTGCCCTGGGAGCTTGCAGATGAGAAGCCAACCGTCGCAGACTGCAAGAAGATTATCCCACACAGCAGGAAGTTCCAGGCTTTGGGCTACAGACCGCCCTTTCTCACTACCTCCGCTGAAGCAGCCACATTTTCTGCTGCTTGAAGAACAAAATCCTCGCGTGATCTAGAATTTTCACAAATAAATTTGCGTTGCAAGCATAGCTTCTAGAATGATAAGAATTCCTTTCTTACAAAAGTTTGGTTGTCACAAGTAACAACCAATTTCAATTTTGATTCTTATCTCATATGCATTGATTTCTTCACTAAACTTATTATTGGGGTAATTTTGTCCCCTTATTTCCTTATTTAACTAAAAGGAAAATTTTTATTTTTTTATTTTTATTTTTTTATTTTTATTTATTTTTATTTTTTTTAAACTGAAATATCAATGCACATGGTATTTTTATTCAAATTGGTTTCACATGAGCATGCTCCCAAATTTCTGACTATTTTACTAATTTAGTTCTTTTCCTATCAACCCATGTTCCCATGTTTCCCCACACTTAGTGGATACACAATCTCTATCTTAAGCTAATCAAGAATTCAACTTGGGATTTTTAATTTATTTTTCTGCTTAAGGCTAGTAATGTGGTTATAGAACAAGAGGGGATTAAAAGCTCAAGGGGGCTAACAAGGGTGATGTAAAAAGTAAGCTTATTTGGGATAAGTGAGGAAAAATTTAAATGATGGCCTCAATCATCTCTTGGTATGTATCTATATTCTATATTGGACATATAAACTTAAATAAAGTAAAGATCACCAGAATAAAAAAAGAAGGGCAAACACATATGAATGAAATAATTATGGTTAAATAATGTAACCATACAAATAAGCTCAAAAACTCACAGGTTGTGTGTTCTTTGGCTCAAAAACCATATATCAGTTATGTATGTCATGCAAGTAGAAATCAAGGGTTCCCATTATTCTCAATGTGAATCTTAGGGTGGCTCTTAAAATCTTAGAGTTCTTCCATGAAAAATGTTGTGTAAATTAACCAATCATTTATTGCTATATATATATACAGTGTGTGGATTGTTGTGATTCTGTTATCTAAAGTTTCTAGTTTACTCTTTATTTTCAATTAATCCAAATTATCATGTGCTAAAAAGGGTAAACTAAACTAATTAATCTATATATTCTATATCACAACTTAATAACTAAAATTGAAACTAGACTAAACTAAATATCTAAGATAAATATATAAACTAAAGTGCAAAATGCAGAAATAAAGTAAAAATACAGCAAAATGTGCAAGTCTGAAAGATAAATAAGATAAGGTAAAATAAAAATAAAATAAAAATACAAAAAAATAAACAAAATAGGATAAAGAGAGTCTGAAAAGTGGTTCACCAAAATAAAGTACGCCAGAGATGGCGACCTCCCCACACTTAAATAATAGCATCGTCCTCGATGCTCATTCAAGCTGGGTGTGAGAAGTGTCATCTCCGGAAGGATGGGCTGCTGGTGTCTCTGCGGTAGGCTGAGGGTCTGCAGTCTGGATAAGTGTTGGAAGAGCTGCCTGCTGAAGTGGAGGGTCTGTCTGTAGAAGAATCTTCGGATCTGCGGCTTGGATCTGGTGGGTCTTCTCATGGTGTGGCGCAGCCTGCTCAGGTCCTCCCTGCTCAGCCTGGACATGTGCCTCCTCCTCATGATCATCCGCCTCCACATCAGATGGCTCAGAAGCGGTGTCAGACTCAGAGGGGATGTAGCTGCCAGATCAGATCATCAACTTTAGGTGCTCATAGCGTCGCTTGTGGTGACGCTTCATATGACCCAGGCGTGCGAAGAGGCGGTGCACCAGATGATAAATGGGCTCAGGAGCAAGTGGAGGTGCAGTGGATGGGGCTGGTGCAGTAGTGGATGTAGAAGGGGCAATTGAAGATGTGGCTGCCTCACTTGAGGTAGTGAGAAAAGGAGGTCTATACCCTAATGCCAGAAACTTTCTGCTGTGAGGAATGATCTTCTTGCAGTCTGCAGCAGTTGGCTTCTCATCAGCAAGCTCCCAAGGCACGTCAGCTCGGCGGCCTAGCTGGGTGATCAGATAAGGGAAAGGGAGAGTGCCTCTGACATGGACCCTGGCCATATAATACCTGATGAAACGTGGAAGATACAGGTCCTTACGCTCCATCACATACCAGATGAGGGTGATCATAGCAGCGGGCACCTCTGTCTCATGAGTGCTCAGCATCACGTAATTACTCAGGATCTGCTGCCAAAGTTGAGCCTCATCATTCAAATATATCAGCTTGATTCCCTTAGGCATCATTGTATTCTTTCCCATGACCCATGGGGCAGTAGGATCAAGGGTTATTCTCTGCTTGACTGCATCCTAGTTGAATCTCATGTATCTCATATCCTCTTCAGCCTTCTGGTAACCGTCAGGCTGATCTGACTTAGGCTGAAGCCGGAGGATATCCTCAATAGCTTCCTCAGTGACTAAAATATGTTTCCCTCTGAGGTGCACTGCATCCAGGGAGGTCTTGAAATAGTTACAGTAAAATTCTCTGACCCAGGATGCATTAACCTCTGTCAAGTTCCTTTCCATGAAGAACCAGCCTCTTTGTTTTATCTGTTCGGAAGTGTACTAGGTGAGTTCTTCTGGAATTTTAAGAGTTCTCTCCAGGTAGAGGTTCCTGGCAGTGGCAAACACTGGAAACTTTAGCTCACAATATCTGTTTGCAAATTTGACTTGATCTGTGGCAGTGAGGAGCTGGTCGGCCTTTTCCTACGGGGTAAAGTTCTTTTCCCGCCAGGAATCGTTGTGAAGGAGATCCAGGATAGAGGTAGAAGATTCTCCTCTTTTCCGTTTGCCTGTAGTTGCCTTGCCTTTTCCCTTACTTTTGGGATCAGACATCCTGAAAAGCAGAAGTAGCAGGATATAATTAAAGAACTAAAGCAAGAAAATAAGTAGGCAAGTAGGATTTTGTCAATGTAAGCATAAAGGCAAAGAGAACAATTGAAGCATGAAATGAGGTAAATATATGTACATTTTGGATTGAATTTGAGTTAAAAGTCTGAGAGTAAAAATCACAATCCAAAATATAATAGAAGTGGAATTCAATTTAATTAGGAAAAACAGTAATCATGCCTTGAGTTAGAAAGTTAAAGTAGTTAGGTAAAAACAAAAAAGACAAGTTAGAAAGCTAAACTGGTTAGGAGTTAAAAAGGAAGTTAAAGTGAGTGGCATGAGAATGGTTTTCCTAGTTACCAAGAAATTCACAAGCTCGAGGAACAATCAACTCATATTCAAGCAAGGATCGCAGTTTATTGATGATAATTCCTATAGATAAAGTAAGTGTAAAATGAGAATAAAATCATCAATAAGCAATTTAGTACTCATGGAACAAAAAGGAATAAGGATGCTAGCCTGTGCATTCATGAATTGGTTTGGTTGTAGCCAAGTAATGCAAAATAATGAGTTTTCAAACCAATACATGAATGGGGGTAGATTGAACCATAAATTTGCAAAAAATTTGGGCAGCATTCCGGCTAAAATTGGATGTTCCTGGGTAGTAAACAGCAGGAAAAATCAGTTTATAAGAAATTAAATAGTGTTGAAAAGATTAACAAATAGCAAGAACATTAAAGAACAGTTCAACAACAGCATCAAATATGAAGAATAATAACATATGAACAGCACAACATTACATCAAATTCAGAATTGCGAATCAGATAAAAACAAGTGGCAGTAACGGTACAATTATCAGGCCTAAATCCACTAACCACATCCTAGCTACCTAACCACCTAAAATCAACTACAATCATGCATCTCTAACTATCCTATTTCGAATAAAAACTGTAAAATAAGCAACTAACTGACTAATTGGAAAACAAAATCGGTGTTCGGCAGAACCTGGTGTGTAGAAACAGAAAGTAGGCTCAGAGAGATGGTGGCGGTATGGTGGGGATGCAGCGGCGATGGGTGGCGGCGCGGCGGCAGTCCGAGGTAGCGGCAGGGGCGGTTTGGTGGTTGTGGGTGGATAAAGGTTAAGGGGGGAGAAGGAGTTGAGGGTTGTGTTGTGGTGGCTGGTGGTGGCAGCTCGCTGATGGGGCGGCGGTAGTGGGGTTTGGTGGTTGTGGAGGGAGGAGGAAAGGGGAGAAGGGGAAGGGAAGAAGGGTAGGGAGGAGAAGAAGAAGGGGGGAGCGTTGGCGGTGTAGTGTGGTGGTCGGGTCTGGGTGGCCAGGAGTGGTGGTGGTTGGGGGATGGCAGAAGAGAGGTTGCAGAGGGGGTGGGGGGGTTTGGGTGACGCAATGGGTAGGGTTTCGCGTGAATGGGGGGTTAGTGTTTTTGAATCCACGCGAACGCGTGGAGCACGCGATCGCGTGATTTGGGCAAAAAGGGTGTTGACGCGAACGCTTCATTGACACGATCGCGTGAATTAGGTAAAAGTTAAGGGACGTGTACGCGTGGAGCACGCGAACGTGTCACTGAAAATTGTGCTAAACGCACAGTTCCAGCGTCGTTTTAGCGCAACTCTCTGTTTCCAATGGGGGCCATAAAATCCACGTGACGCATACGCGTCACTCACGCTTTCGCGTGGGATGTGTGTGGTGCAGGTGATGCGTTCGCGTCAAGGATGCGAACGCGTGGGCCAATTTGTGCTAAAGGCACACCAACCGCACGATTCCAGCCCAACTTTCTAGGCGTTGGATCTTTACGCCGATTTCCAATCAACGCCCACGCGTGGCCTGCACGCTTGCGTGGGGTGAATTTTTTTTTATGATTATGCAGTTATGTAGTATGCAATATGCAATGCTAATGTAGATGCTATGAATAATTCCAGGTTCAATGAAAATAAAATAAAATAAAAACAAACAAAACAAAATAAAATTGAAAAAGGAACGATCATACCATGGTGGGTTGTCTCCCACCTAGCACTTTTAGTTAAAGTCCTTAAGTTGGACATTTGGGGAGTCCTTTGTTATGGTGGCTTGTGCTTGAATTCATCCAAAAATCTCCACCAGTGTTTGGAATTCCAACAGCCTCCGGGGTCCCAAACTAGGCATGTAAAGCCTTTGAGTAAATTTAAACAGGTTCTCAGGTTCCCGGGATGTTGAATGTCAGAATAGATTCTAGGATCCCAAACTTTATTTTTGTATCCGCCTTTGTCTCGATTTACATTTCACCAAGATGACCAGACATTTTCTGAGACCCATTCAATCGAACTCGAAACCAATCCTTACACTTCAGATTGAAGCGTGGAACCTTATTGAATCTTGCATACCAGCCTTGAGCACGAACCATTTCCCTTTTACTTTTAAAGCCGCAAAGAGTTCTAAGCTGATCATCTGTTTCAAGCAAACCATATTCAAGTGGAAAAGTAAAGATAAAAGCTAAGGATTTTACCCACTTAAATTTAGTATTGGGTGGTAATGGCCTTGGGATATGTGTTTCCAGTGGTTTTGCAAGCTCCTCTCCCTTGTGTTCTTCTGTGAATTCTTCCACTTCCTTGCAGGCTTCTTTGGTTTCAACCACATCTTGATCCAAGTCTTCGATATCTTCCTCATCACCCAAGTCATAAGTTGGAGGTTGCAAAAAATCTACCATCGCATCATCTTCAAATTCACTTAGGGAAGATTCTTCTATCTCAAAGAATTCACTTGCGGATGCAAGTTCATTGCTAGGAGAATTTGACTCGTGATCTTCATTATCAAGGAAACTTGCTTGTTGTGTTATCCCGTCTAGCTCTTCATAAGATTCCTGCTTTGGGGGTTGTGCACTATCCTCCTTAGCATCAACTGCAAAATTCTTGACGGAATTCTCCTCAATTCTAGATTCCCATGGAGGTTCAGCGTCTCCTAAGTCTTCAACCAATTCTTCTTCTTCTATAATTTCAGCTTCCTCCACTTGTTCCAGTACAAAATCATGCTCTTTACTGTCTAGTGGGGTTTCTAGTATCTCCTTCATGCTGCGTTCTTCATTAGATTGCCCATATGAAGCCATAGGGGTTCTTTGATTGTCCGAACATCGGGAAGGTAGTCTATTTATCGCCTGATTCAATTGGTGAAGTATGGCATGAAATTTTTCAAATGTTTCCTTGAGTTGCTCCCTTGTTTCTTGGGGTGATGGATATGGACATGGTGCATAGGGAGGTGGTGGTTCTTGGGAGTAATTGGGTTGGAATTGGGGTGGATAAGGGTTAGTGTCATATGGAGGTGAATGGTGGTAGTTGGCTTGTGAATGTGATGGTTCAAAGCTGTGTTGAGGAGGTGGTTCATAGGCATATGATGGGGGTCCATCATATCTATCATCTTGGTATGCACCTCGGAATGGTTTTTGACCATAGTAATTTGGTGGGTGATGGTTATCACGAAAGGGTCCACCATAACTATTGTCTCGACATGCATTGTTGAATGGTCGTTGTCCATGGTAGTTTGGAAGGTGTTGTTGCCTAAAGGGTTGATCAGATTCTCGTGGCTCCTTCCATTTCTGATTGTTTTGACCTTGATGCATGTTCCTGTTATAGCTTCCATTCCTTTCAACATTATTAGAACCAAACTCAAAGCGATAGGGGTGAGAATTCATAGTGACTAATAAAAATTAAAAACAAAAATAAAAACAAATAAACAGGTAAAAGAAAATATTTACAATAACCAGTAATAAGGCACACGTTTGCAATTCCCTGACAACGGTGCCATTTTGAAGAACGAAATCCTCGCGCGATCTAGAATTTTCACAAATAAATTTGCGTTGCAAGTATAGCTTCTAGACCGATAAGAATTTCTTTCTTACAAAAGTTTGGTTGTCACAAGTAACAAAACCCAATAAAATTTATAACCGAAGTATTTAAACCTCGGGTTGTCTTCTCAAGGAATTGCAGGGAGGTATGATTTATTATTGGTTATGTAAAAAGATATGTTTTTGGGTTTTTTTTTTTAAATAAGGAACAAGTAATTTAAATGACAAGAAAAATAAATTAATAATTAATAAAATCTCTTGGCAAGGTATAAGAAATTGAGGTCCTATCCTAGTTATCCTTTATCAGGTGTGAAGAGAATTGGATTCTGCTCCCACTTTTAATTAACCCTTGCTAAACAAAGGAAAGTCAAGTGGACAAATTAATTTAATCCTCAGGTCCTAGTCAATTCCTATGGAGAGACTAGAGTTATTGGAGTACAAATTAACCAGTAAATAATTCCAATTTCAATCAACAGCTGAGTTGATAACTCAAGTGTTATAAATTACTTAACCAAGGCCAAAAGGGAAAAATATCTTAAATTAAATTAAAAGCATTCATAAATAGAATAAAACAATCATAAACTGAAATACCTCAAATTGCATTAAACATAATATTCAAATCTTAACATGAAAAATTCATAAGCCAAATTAGGAACATTAACAAGTAAAAGCATTGGAATAAATAAAAGTAGAAAATAAATTAAAGGAACATTGAACCTATGATTGTAGAAGCAATCTTAAAATAGGAGAAATCCTAATCCTAAATCCTAAGAGAGAGGAGAGAACCTCTCTCTCTAAAACTACATCTAAACCTAAAATTATGTATATGAATGTTGTGTTCCGTATATCCTTTGATTCCTCTATTCTCTGGCTTATATTATGTGTTTCTGGTTTGGATTTTGGGCCGAAAAAAGGTCCAGAAATTGCTGGGGGTGTTTTCTGCAGATTCCTGTACATGGCATCTGTCACGCGTTCGCGTGGGTCACGCGTTCGCGTCATCTGGGAGTTTTCCTTGTCACGCGTACGCGTCGGTCACGCGTACGCGTCGATTGCATTCTGCTCAAGGCGCGCTTCTGCGTCGTCTACGCGTTCGCATCGCTGCATTTTCGCGCTAGGCACACGTTTGCGTCGTCCATGCGTTCGCGTCACTGCCCTTTTCTTCAAAACTCTATTTTTGTGCTTTCCTTCCATTTTTGTATGTTTCCTTTCTGTCCCTTAAGCCATTCCTGCTCTATGAGACCTGAAAATACTTTACAACAAATCACGGCATTGAATGATAGTAAAGGGTAATTAAAATTTATATTCTTAAAGCATAGGAAACATGTTTTTCACATATATCATAAAATAGGGAAGGAAAAGTAAACCATGCAATTTACATGAATAAGTGGGTGAAGAATTGATAGAAACACTCAATTTGAGCACAAATTATGTCATAAAATATGGGTTTATCACTGCTCCTTCAGTCCCTGCTGCACCAGCCACCACCACAGCACCTCCACCTGCTTCAGAGCCTATCTACCACCTCGTGCATTGCCTATTTGACCAGTTAGATCAGATGGAGCGCCGCAACCAGCGGCGATATGAGAGATTTGAGCGTCGCAGCAAGCGACGCTATGAGCATTTAAAGTTGATGATCCGATCTGGCCACCATGACATCCCCTCCGAGCCTGACACCCCTTCTGAGCCATCTGAGGAGGAGGCGGATGATCATGAGGAGGAGGCACGTGCAGAGGCTGAGCAGGCAGGACCTGAGTAGGCTGCGCCACGTCATGAGGAGCCCCATCAGATACAGCCAGCAGATCCAGAGGTCCCTCTACAGACAGAGCCTCCGCTTCAGCAGGCAGATCCTCCGACACTCATACAGACTGCAGACCCTTAGGCCACCACAGAGACACCAGCAGCACATCCTTCTGGAGATGCCACTTCTTCACGCCCAGCTTGATAGAGCATCGAGGACGATGCTATTATTTAAGTGTGGGGAGGTCTCCATCTCCGGCGAACTTTATTTTTGGTGAACTACTTTCAGACTCTTTTTATCCAATTTTATTTATTTTCTGTATTTTTATTTTATTTTATTTTATCTTATCTGTCTTTCAGTACTTGCACATTTTTCTTTTGCTGTATTTCTACTTTATTTCTGTATTTTGCACTTTGGTTTGTATATATCTTAGATATTTAGTTTAATTTGCACTTTTAGCTTATTAGTTGTGATATAGAAAATATGGATTAATTAGTTTAGTTTACCCTTTTAGCAAACGATAACTTGGTTTAATTGAAAATAAAAAGAGTAAACTAGAAATTTTTAGTTTTTCAGAATCACAACAATCCACACACTATGTATATATCTAGCAATAAATATTGGTTAATTGACAACAATTTTCAAGGAAAATACTTATTTTTATAAGAGCCATTCAAAGATTCACATTGAGTTGAATGGAAACTCTTGATTTCTACTTGCATGATGTACATAACTGATATATGGTTTTTGAGCCAAAGAACACACAACCCATAAGTTTTTGAGCTTAATTGTATGGTTACATTTAACCATAAATTTCATTCCTGTGTGTTTCGCCATTCTTTTCTATGCTTGCAATTTTTACTTTATTTCAGTCTATATGTCCAATTTAGAATGTATTTACATACTTGCATATGATTGAGGCCATTATTTGAATTTTTTCTCACTTATCCCAAATAAGCCTACCTTTTACATCACCCTTGTTAGCCCCCTTGAGCCTTTTTATCCCCATTTATTCTGTTCTATAACCACATCACTAGCCTTAAGTGGAAAAATAAACAAAAAAAACTCCCAAGTTGAATCCTTGGTTAGCTTAAGATAGAGATTGTGTATCCACTAAGTGTGGAAAAACGTGAGAACATGGGTTGATAGAAAAAGATTAAATTAATAAAATAATCAGAAATTTGGGTGCATGCTCATGTGAAATCAAAATAATCAAAATACCATGTGCATTGATATGTTGTATGTTTCAAAAAAAAACTTTTAATTAAATAAATAAATAAGGGGACAAAATTACCCCATTATTAAGTTTAATAGAAAAATCAATGCACATGGGATAAAATCAAAAATAAAATTGGTACATGAGTATGTGATAAGATAGTGGGAAAATTATGGGAAGCTAGGCAAATTTTAAAAATTGTATAGAGTATGTATATATTAGGTGAGATCTTAGACTAATCAAGGATTCAATTTATAGCTCACTTAGCCTTATATATATACCCTCACCTTTACCTTAGCCCCATTACAACCTTGAAAAAGACCTCATGATGTTTGCATGTATACATTATATATTTGTTGATTGGTTAGATGAAGAAAAAAGTTTTAGAAAGCATGACTAGAAAAAAATAGAGTGATTAACCCCAAACACTGAGAGATTAGAGAGTAAACACAAATTCAGTGAGGGTTCAATAGCTCATTTCCATATATCCATGTTTAATTATTAATTGTGTTGCAAGTTTGTAAATTCTTTTAACTCAACTCAATTGTGAATGTGTTTTAATATGGTCTGGCCTTAGTTGTACATATATGATTCCTTGAAAATATGAATCAATTTAACCACATGTAAACTTTATATATATATATATATATATATATATAAGTGGATGATAATTAGAATTGCATGATTCATTTAGGTAGCTTGCATTTAGAATAGATTGCATTGCATAAGATTCCACCATTCTACCTTCATTCCTTTCTCTTGGATTTAGCATGAGGACATGCTATTGTTTAAGTATGGGGAGGTTGATAAACCCCTATTTTATGATTCATCTTGTGCTTAATTGAGTGTTTTTATCAATTCTTCACCCACTTATTCATATGAATTGCATGGTTTTACTATTCCTTCCTTATTTTATGATATATATGAAAACATGTTTCTTTTGCTTTAAAAATATTAATTTTAATTATCCTTTATTACCATTCGATGCCGTGATCTGTGTGTTAAGTATTTCCAAGCTTTATAGGGCAGGAATGACTTAGAGGACAGAAAGGAAACATACAAAAATAGAAGAAAAACACAAAAATAGAGTTTTGAAGGAAAAGGTAGCGACGCGCACGCATGGACGACGCAGACGCGTGCCTAGCGCGAAATGGTAGTGACGCATACGCGTGCCTAGCACAGAGCATAAGCGACGTGAACGCGTGACCCACGTGCACGCGTGACGGACGCCACGTGCAGAAAATTGCCGAAGTCACCCCCAGCGATTTCTGGACCCTTTTTCAGCCCACATCCAAGCCCAGAAACACAGAATAGAAGCCAGAGAATGGGGGAATCAACAGAACAACAGATACAACATTCATAATTCACAATTTTAGGTTTTAGATGTAGTTTCTAGAGAGAGAGGTTCTCTCCTCTCTCTTAGGTTTTAGAATTAGGATTTCTTTTACTTTATGGTTATTACTCCATTCCAGGTTCAAAGTTTCCAACTTTAATTTTATGTTCTCTTCTACTTTTAGTTACTCTAATGCTTTTACTTGTTAATTACTTATGTTGCCAAATTGGCTTATGAATCTTTCCATGTTAGATTTGAATATTCTATTTAATATAATTTGAGGTATTTCAGATTTATGATTGTTTTATTCGATTTATGATCCTTTCAATTTAATTTAGACTTTTCTCCTTTTGGTTTTGGTTAAGTAATTGGTAACACTTGAGTTATCAAACTCAGCAGTTGATTGAGAGTTGGAAACTGCTGATTGATTTGGATTCCTCTAAAGCTAGTCTTTCCACAGGAGTTGACTAGGAGTTAAGGAATCAAGTTAATTAGTCCACTTGACTTTCCTTTATTTAGTAAGGGTTAACTAAGTGGGAGCAATAGCAAAACTCATCACACCTGATAAGGATAACTAGGATGGAATTTTCAGTTCTTATACCTTGCCAATAGTTTTCTTTATGATTATTAATTTATTTTTCTTGCCATTTAAATTATTTGTTCTCTATTTCAAAAACCCAAAAATATACCTTTTTCCATAACCAATAATAAATCATACTTCCCTGCAATTCCTTGAGAAGACAACCCGATGTTCAAATACTTCGGTTATAAATTTTATTGGGTTTTGTTACTTGTGACAACCAAACTTTTGTACGAAAGGATTTTCTGTGGTTTAGAAACTATACTTACAACGCGATTATTTTTATAAAAATTCTTTACCGGTAAGAATCAGTTCGTCACTAATCATAAGTTGTTGTTAAACAAAAACATATTAATTAATATTCAGAATAATTAGAGGAAGATTACGACTTAGTTAATTATTATATATTGTACCTTCTTGAATTTCCAGTACACTAATATAACAATTTGATTGATATCTTCACAAAAGGTGATAGTGAAAAATTTACATAAACTCACATACTAGAACTGTTCATAAAAAAATATTTATAGTAACATAGAATTTTTGGTGACTTCAAGAAAATTTTTATTTTGTATATTCTCAAATCATAATCTCTTAAATTGTACCATATCCAAATTTCTCTAAGATATAAGGTATATAGTAACATAAAATTCTGTGAGGCATTTCTTTAAACACCTTAAATGCACTTCCAAAAGAATAAAGAACTTTTATTAAAAAAACTCGGACTCAAAAAATTTGGATTTATTAACGTTCATCAAACACAACATATGCATTCATTGGCATAATGATAAACCCCTATTTTATGATTCATCTTGTGCTCAATTAAGTGTTTTTATCAATTCTTCACCCACTTATTCATAAGATTTGCATGGTTTTATAATTCCTTCCTTATTTCATGATATATGTGAAAACATGTTTCCTATGCCTTAAAAATATTAATTTTAATTATTCTTTATTACCATTCGATGCCGTGATCTGTGTGTTAAGTGTTTTCAGATATTACAGGCAGGAATGACTTAGAGGATGGAAAGGAAGCATGCAAAAGTAGAAGGAATACAAGAAACTGAAGGAATTGCTAAGCTATCCAGCCTGACCTCTTGGTACTAAATCGATCATAACTTGAGCTACAAAGATTCAAATGACGCGGTTCTAGTTACGTTGGAAATTTAACATCCGGAGCTTCGTAACGATATATAATTTGCCAAAGCTTCTCTGAAGATAGGCAACGCGCACGCGTGAATCACGCGGACGCGTGACCTGGAAAAAACGCAATCCACGTGAATGCGTGGACGACGCTCTCGTGTGACTTTGCAGCGACCTGTACATATCAGAAATCACTGGAGGCAATTTCTGAGCTATTTTTGACCCAGTTTTTGACCCAAAAAACACATATTAGAGGCCATAAAGTGGGGGAATCAATCCATTCGTAAACACAACAATTCAAACAACATTCATAATTCACAATTTTAGGTTTTAGATGTAGTTTTCTAGAGAGAGAGGCTCTCTCCTCTCTCTTAGGTTTTAGGATTATGATTTCTTTTACTTTATGGTTATTTCTCCAACTCTAGTTTCAATGTTCCTTTAATTTATGTTTCTTTTCTACTTTTATTTACTCTAATGCTTTTACTTGTTAATTACTTATGTTGCCAAATTGGCTTATAAACTCTTCATGTTAGATTTGAATATTCTATTTAATGCAATTTGAGGTATTTCAGATTTATGGTTGCTTTCTTCTATTTATGATATAAATAATTTGGATTTTTTCCCTTTTGGCTTTGGTTGAGTAATTGGTGACACTTGAGTTGTCAAACTCAGCTATTGATTGAAAATTGGAAATTGCTGATTGATTTGGATCCCTCTAAAGCTATTCTTTCCATAGGAGTTGACTAGGACTTGAGAAATCAAGTTGATTAGTCCACTTGACTTTCCTTTATTTAGTAAGGGTTAACTAAGTGGGATCAATAACAATTCTCATCACACCTGATAAGGATAACTAGGATGGAATTTCCAGTTCTCAGACCTTGCCAAGAGTTTTCTAATTATTAATTTATTTTTCTTGCCATTTAAATTACTTTTTCCCTATTCCAAAAACCCAAAATTCTACCTTTTCCATAACCAATAATAAATACACCTCCCTGCAATTCCTTGAGAAGACGACCCGAGGTTTTAATACTTCGGTTATAAATTTTATTGGGTTTTGTTACTTGTGACAACCAAACTTTTGTACGAAAGGATTCTCTGTTAGTTTAGAAACTATACTTACAACGCGATTATTTCTATGAAATTCTTTACCGGTAGAAGTCTGTTCATCACATAACATTGAAAATTCATTAACTATGATTTTTTAGCTATAATTGATAAGCAAAATGAATAAACAAATTTAGCAAAAACTAAGAGAAGTTACTTGTGATGTTGAAGTTTCTCTTATTCGATCTGCAATAAGAAACTTCATTGCATGATGTTGATGAATCGCTTAAGGCACAATCAAGTAAGAGAACTAGCATGAAAGACTTGTGAACCTATCAAATCAATCTTTTCATTTCCAAAATGATTGAAATGAGTAGTGAAGCATGAGATTAACAAAAGGCACAATTTTCAGAAGACATGGATTCAATTCAACAAGATTAACTTTAGACACAAGAACACAAGCATAAAACAATAGATTATGTGCTACGTACCTTAAGAGTTTCCAATTCAGATCCTAGAGTAGAGAACTCACGTTGATGGTGACGACAGCGCGACAAAGGCTTTGATGATAGTAGCATAAGAGAGATCGAAGAGTCAGAGCAAGATATTGAAGAGGATTAAAAGTTGGATTCAAAACTTCAGAGCAGAACACGCGAATGTGGTTTCCATCATGAGGAGAGATCGAAGAGGCAGAGTAAGAAATTGAGGAGGATGGAGACGTGATTTCACGTTTCAAAGCATTGAGAGTGAGAGTGAGATGTGGTTTCGATTTTGAAAACTAACTGAGAATAGAATAGGTAACACTTTTTGTAACTTTTTTAAAAAAATAAATATATTTGCTAACATTTGAGTATAAATGTTACTTAAAATTTAATTTTATGATTACTAACATTTTAACAAATGTTAACATATAAATGTTACTAAAAGTCTAAAATGTAGTAGTGTGAGAACGCTCCATTTAGACTTCTGTAGCTCTAGAAAAGCTCCTCCAAGTGCAAGGAGGTCAGATCCGGACAGCATCTGTAGTGCTTTCTCTGTCTCTGAATCAGACTTTTGCTCTAGCTCCTCAATTTCAGCCAGAAATTGCCTGAAATTGCACAAAAATACAAAAACTCATAGTAGAATCCAAAATTGAGAATTTAACACTAAAACCTATAAAAACTTAATAAAAACTAAACAAAATATGCTAAAAACTATATGAAAATGATTCCAAAAAGCGTATAAAATATCCGCTCATCACAACACCAAACTTAAATTGTTGCTTGTCCCCAAGTAACTAAAAACACAGTAGGATAAAAAAGAAAATTAAGACACAATAAATTTCAAAGTTTCCAACGAAGCTCAGTTGCAATTAGATGAGCGGGACTTGGTAGCTTTTTGCTTCTGAATAGTTTTGGCATCTCACTATCCATTGAAACTTAGAATGGTTGGCATCTTTAGGAACTTAGAATCCAGATGATATTATTGAATCTCCTAGTTCAGTTCCTTTTTATTCTTGAACACAGCTTTTAGAGTCTTGGCCGTGACCCTAAGCACATTGTTTTCCAGTATTACCACCGGATACAATAATGCCACAGACATTTTAACTGGGTGAACTTTTTCAGATTGTGACTCAGCTTTGCTAGAGTCCCTAGATAGAGGTGTCTAGAGTTCTTAAGCACACTCTTTTGCTTTGGACCATGACTTTAACCGCTCAGTCTCAAGCTTTTCACTTGACACCTTCACACCACAAGTACATGGCTAAGCACAACTTGGTTGAGCCACTTAGGCCAGGATTTTATTCCTTTATGCCCTCCTATCCATTAATACTCAAAGCCTTGGGTCCTTTTACCCTTGCCTTTTGGTTTAAAGGGTTACTGGCTTTTTGCTCTTGCCTTTTGGTTTAAAGAGCTATTGGCTTTTTCTGCTTGCTTTTTATTTTTTTCTATTAAAATTGTTTTTGCCACTTTTTTTCCGCATGCAAACTTTTCTTTTTCTTTTTGCTTCTTTTTCTTGCTTCAAGAATCAATTTATAGATTTTTCAGATCACCAATAATACTTTTCCTTTTTCCTTATTCTTTCAACAGCCAACATTCTAAAATTTCAACTTCAAATATGCACTGTTTATTCATACATTCAGAAAACAAAAGCAATGCCACCACATCAACATAATTAAACTATTCTTATTATAAACTTGAAATTCATGTATCTCTCAATTCTTTTTAAATAAAATTTTCTTTTAATAAAGGTGAAAGATATATGGAACATTTTACAACTTTAAGACATCAATACAAATGATCATTCAACAAGAACAACAGAATAGACAAAACATAACAGAAAATAGAAAAATAATAAAAGGAAAGGGAGTAAAAGAGAACGAATCCACCTTTAATGGTGGCGGCTAGTGCTCCTCCTTGAGGATCCAATGTGATGCTTGATCTCTTCAATATCACTCTTTTGCCTTTGTTGCTCTTCCTTCATAGCCCTTTGGTCTTCCCTTATGGCTCTTTGATCTTCTCTTATTTCATTGAAGGTGATGGAGTGCTCTTGATGCTCCACCCTCAATTGCTCCATGTTAGTGCTCAGTTCTCCAAGAGAAGTCTGCCATTGGTCCCAATAGTTTTGAAGAGGAAAGTACATCCCTTGAGGCATCTCAGGGATCTCATACTGAGGCGATTGCACAGGCTCTTGTGCATGCTCTCTAGTTTGCTCCATCCTTTTCTTATTGATGGGCTTATCCTCCCCAATGGAGATATCTCCTTCTATGACAATTCCAGCTGAATTGCATAGATGATAGATGAAGTGTGGGAATGCCAACCTTGCATTGGTGGAAGGCTTCTCAGCTATCTTGTATAATTCTTAAGGAATCACCTCATGTACTTCCACCTCACTTCCAATCATGATGCAATGGATCATGATGGCTTTGTCAACAGTCACTTCTGATTGGTTGCTAGTGGGGATGATGGAATGTTAGATGAATTCTAACCATCCTCTAGTTATGGGCTTTAGGTCAACCCTTCTTAGTTGAATGGGCTTGCCTTGGGAATCCCTTTTCCACTGTATTCATTCCACACAGATGTCTGAAAGCACTTGATCCAATCTCTGATCACAGTTGACTCTCCTAGTGTAAGGATATGGGTCTCCTTGCATTAGAGGCAAGTTGAATGCCAATCTCACACTTCCTGGGCTGAAATCTAAGATTTTCCCTCGGACCATGGTGATCCAATTCCTTAGATTTGGGTTCACACTAGTGTCATGGTTTTTAGTAACCCATGCATTAGCATAGAACTCTTGCACTATTAGAATCCCAACATCCTAAATGGGATTGGTTAGGACTTTCCAACCACTTCTCCGGATCCCTCTTCGGATTTCCGGATACTCATTCTTCTTGAGCTTGAAAGGGACCTCAGGGATCACTTTCTTCGCTGCCACTACTTCATAGAAGTGGTCTTGATGAGCTTTGGTGATGAATCTCTCCATCTCTCAAGATTCAGAGGAGGTGGCTACTGCCTTTCCTTTTCTTTTCGTAGAGGAGTCTCCAACCTTAGGTGCCATGAATGGTAATGGAAAGAAAAAAAGCTATACTTTTCCCATACCAAACTTAAAACTTTTCTCGTCTTCGAGCAAAAATAAAGAAAGGAGAAGAATGGAGTAGAAGAAGAAGAAAATAGACGGAGATAGAAGGAGAAAGAGGGCTCGGCCTCAGGGGTTTTATGAGTGTATGAGAGGTGTGTGTATGAAGGGTTATGAAGAGTGGTATTTATAAGAGTGGGGATGGGTACGGTTTGGCCATAGGGTGGGTTTTGGGTGGAAAATTTGATTTTGAAGTGGGTGGGATTGGTGGGGGTTATGATGGTTTTGGGTAAATGGAATGGATGTGATTGGGTTAGGGTTTATAGGGAAATGTGTGTGGGGAGTGTGAAAGTAAGTGGGGTAGATGGGGTAGGTGAAGATGCTGTGGGACCCACTAGTCCTGAGAGGCTAGGAAATTCCAGATTCCCTGCTCTCTGCACTGGCGTTTGAATGCCCAAGGTCTGCTCCCTGGCTGGCATTCAACGCCAGCAATGCTGCCCATTTGGGGGCGTTGGACGCCCAGCCAGAGCTCTCTGACTGGCGTTCAACTTTGATAACACTCCATCCAGAGTGTTTTGTTTTTATTTCTGTGAATTCTGTCTCTATTTTGAATGCTGCATATGATCATGATTCTAATAACTGAAAGAAAAACAAAATGAGAAAATAAATAACTAATTAAGGTTGGGTTGCCTCCCAACAAGCACTTCTTTAACGTCATTAGCTTGACAGTTAGCTCCTTAGGTAGGTGAGTATGGGCTCAAATTTTTGCCCCTTATAGTGAACTTTCTTCCTATCTTCTCATGAATGAGCTCCACATGCTCTAAGGATAGGATACGACTTACTGTATATGGTAAGACTGGTTTCTTAGTGAAGACAACTCTCATGCTAGGTGAGAGGCCTTCAGTTGGGACTTTCTTGTCCCTCCAGCCTTTAAGTACTTTCTGCTTAGTACCTTTGTGCTTAGAGCTTGTTGATGGCTACCCAACACCAAACTTAGAATTGGTGTCTGGGGGCTCTACAAAGCTCTGCATAGAAAGAGAGGGTAGGAACACTAAGTGTTTGATAAACCCCGTTTTCAGGGTTTATCATGCATAGAATCTAAGGATTTTATCAATGATCTTCCACACTTATTTGTATAAAACTGCATGATTTCGTGTCTCTTTCCTAATTTACCTCATAGATAAAAATATGCTTCTTTTGCATCAAAATTGAGATATTATAATCCTCCTCTATTAACATTAGATGCTTTGATCCGTTTGTTAAGTGATTTCAGAAGTTATAGGGTAAAAATGGCCAAGAGGAATAAAGGAAGCATGCATGAATGGAAGGAGCATGAAATAAATTAAAGAATGGAAGTTTGGACATGCACGCGCACGCGCACAGTGCGCGTACGCGTGGATGCGCCCATCCAGAGCCAGCGCGGTGGAGCCGAGCGAGGAGCCGGCGCGCCTATATGGCTGGGCCATATCCCTTATGATGCTCGCGCTCACCGTACGCCCAGATCGCAAAAGAGCCCAAGGACGCGTACGTGTGCAGTGTGCGTACGCGTCGATGTACGCACATAATTTTTTAAATGAAACACGTGCCCAGCGATTTCATTGGGTTCCCAGGCCTTGTTTTGGAGCAGATTTTGGAGGGAAAAGCTTAAGAAGACCAAGGATTAAGGGTGTTAGGACAATTAGTCATAATTCTAGATTTTTTAGCAAGTTAGTTACCTTTTATTTCTAGAGAGAGAAGCTCCAACTTCTCTCTAGGTTTTCATCCTCCATTGCAAGTTTCCTTGGAATTCTAGGTGAGATCTATTGATAATTGACTTTTTGTTTTACTACAAGTGTAGATCTACTCTTCCTCTACTCTTAATTGATGTTATTTTGATTCAATTCTTTAGATCTAGATTTGGTTCATTTTGTTACTTTGAATTTGGATTAATGAATTGAGGTTTCATTCAATTGTTTGATTATTGAAGATTGTTTGGATTAGATAGCTTTGATTCAATTCTCTTCTCTCAATTGCATCATGTTTTCTATAATTGCCTACCAATTGTTTGTGATAATGACAACCTTAGCTATGGAGTAGATTTCTCTCACTTGGCTTAGGGGTTGAGTTATTGGAGACACTTGAATAGTTGATATCAATTGTAGATTATGAGTTGAGAATTGCTAATTGACTTGGAGTGCACTAAAGCTAGACTTCCCTAGGGTGAGACTAGGACTTGTGACTCAAGTTAGTTACTCTCATTTGACTTTTCTCCATGGTTAGGGGGTTAACTAAGTGAAGCAACAATCAATTCTTATCATAATTGAAGGAGACTATAATGATGGAACTTCCAATGCTTACCCTTGGCCAAGGCTTTTATTTCAATTAATTGTTGATTGCCTTGCTAGTTTGAATTCTTGCACCAATTCTCAAAACCATAAAAGCTTTCCTAATCAATGATGCACATTCTAAAGCAATTCCTAGGGAGAACGACCCGGGACCAATACTCTCGGTCATAGATTTTAGAATTATTTGATGAGGTATTCGTGTGTTAGTTAGACTATACTCACGATCGAATTTATCACTAGTTTCTAACCGGCATAAGAATATTTACGTTCATCAAAATGGTGCCATTGCCGGGGAATTGCTTATGTGTGCCATTCTATTGGTTAGTGTGAATATGTTGATATGTGAATACTTGTATTTCTCTCTTAATTGATTGTTTGCTTGTTTGATTGTTAGTTAGGATTAGTCTTTGTTTAGATACCAATTGATGTCATGAGTTTCTTATCTCCTTCATTGTATGACGCGTTCACTACCAAATCCGAGCTTAGCACCTTTTGATTCGGAAATTGAAAGAACCTTGCTTCATATTAGGCAAGCTCGGAGGTGGTTGGTCTTTGAGGAAGGTGAAAAGGTTTTTACCAATTCACCAACCATATCATCGTCATCCAACAAAGGCACCAATTACTCTTCCATTGACACTACTAATAGTTTTTCTTTTGATCTAGGTTTTGACAACATGGCCGCTCCAAGGAGAGTTACTCTCAAGGAAGCAGGTGCACCGGATTTTGTTCTCCAACCTCTACATGTGCTTCATCCCAACTTGAATGCAAACTTTGAACTCAAGACCGCTCTCATCCATCTCTTACCAAAGTTCCATGGACTTCCCGCACAAGATCCAATTAGACACCAAAAGGACTTTCATGGTGTGTGCTCAACTACTAGGCGGGAAGGATCCGATGAAGTGGCTATATGGTTGTTCGCCTTCCCCTTTTCTCTTGAGGGAAGAGCCAAGGAGTGGTTCTATATGTTGCCTAGTGATGTTGTGTCCGATTGGGATTTGCTTAGGAGAGAATTCCTTGATAAGTTTATGTCTGTGGAAATGACGAACAAGCTAAGGAAGGAGATCTCATGTATTGTACAAGGCGAGATGGAAACTTTGTATGAATATTGGGAATGGCTTCGCAAACTTCTTGATTCATGTCCCAACCATATGATTGACACTCAAGTATTGCTTAGCTATGTGTGCCAAGGCATGAGGGAGCAAGATAAGAATTTGTTGGATGCTTCAAGCAACGGTTCTTTGTCAAAGTATAGGACGGCGGAGGAGGCATGGCAACTCATTACCCACTTGGCCGAGTCCACTCAACATGCTAGACGAAGAGTCAACCGTTCAAAGGCTGTAAATGAAGTTTCTTCTAGTGGTGAGACCGCTACCCTTACCAAGACCTTGTGTGAAATGACAAGCCTTCTAAAGCAACTCCAAGTGAATCAACAACAACCTCCATCTCAACAACAACCTTCTCCTCAAAACCAATAATGTCAACAATTGGTCCCCCAAAGAGTGTGTGGCATTTACTCATGCTACTCCCACTACACGGACGAATGTCCAAGTCTCCAAGAAGATAACACTCTAGCGGCTACCCACAAATTTTATGATCGCCCTTACTATGAACGTTCCAATCAAGGATACCATAACCAAGGGAGCAATTATAACCAAGGGTACCCTCAACAAGGAGGCAACTATAGCCCAGGGAGTAACAACTCCAATCAAGGATGGAGGGATAGCTCCAACCAAAGTTGGCGGGATAATTATCAACAAGGAGGAAGGGACAATGGAGGCAACCAAAGATGGAATAACAATACTTCACAAAATCGCTATTCACAAAACCCTCCAAACCAACAACCAAATCAAGGAAGGAACTATCAAACCTACATACCACCTCATAGACAACCACTTCCACCCAACCAACCCCAAGCACCACAAATTACCTACCCTTTCACATCTCCAAATCAAGATGACACACTCTGATCCATACTCCAAGGACAAAAGGAACTCCAAAACACCCTCAACTCAAGTCTTAATGGCCTCACTTCTACTCTCCAAGCTCTCATTGCTCGCATGGAGCCACCTTCTATTCCCACTCCTCAAGCCTCAACCTCTAGTGCCATACCCTCTCAACCTTTGCCCAACCCCAAAGGTGGCATCAACGCCGTAACCTTGAGGTCTGGAACGCAATTGAAGGAAAGAGATTCAAAGGCACCTAGTCCAATGAAAGTTGCTCAAGAGGAAGATGGAGTCGAGATGGAAGAAATTGAAGAGGAGGAGGAGTCACATGTAATAGTTGAAGATGAAGACCCTCAACCAAGGAGTGAAGTCCCTAGAAAGGAGCAAATCTTGGAGAAAATGGCTCCACCAATTCCATTTCCCACATTAGCAAGAAAGGCTAAGAAGCGTGTGGAACTTGACCCAACTATGGTGAAGATGTTCAAGAAAGTGGAGGTAACCATCCCCCTCTTTGATGCTATACATCAAGTGCCTAAATATGCGAAATTTCTTAAGGACTTGTGTATGAACAAAGATAGAATTCATGAGTTGGAAACCATTCCATTGGGTAGTTCCATTTCGGCTTTGATGGGATCCATTCCCGAAAAGTGTGTTGATCCGGGTCCTTGCTTAGTTTCTTGTATCATTGATGGAGTCCAATTCGTTGATTGTATGTGCGACCTTGGTGCATGCGTTAGCATTATACCTCTTTCCGTTTATCATTTATTGAAGCTTCCACCGTTGAAGCGGTCGGCGACTAGGTTTGTCTTGGCGGACAAGAGCATAATAACCGTGTCGGGTATTGCGGAAGATGTGTTGGTCAACATCAAGGGTTTGATATTTCCAATTGATTTCCATATCATTGAGATGCTACCAAGTGAATCCGAGAGGGCATCATCTATCCTACTTGGGAGGTCGTTTTTGAGGACCTCTAGATTCAAGTTGGATGCCCATTCGGGAACCTACTCATTCGAGATAGATGGGAGAGTTGTAAGTTTTAGCCTAGAAGAGGCAATGAGGCACCCACTGGAGAACCATTCTATATTCCGGTGTGATCTAATTGACAACATTGTGGCGGAAGTGTATTATGCAAAGCTAGAAGAGAAACATATGATTGAAGGAAATAGTGAAGATCCAAGTGAAGAAGTTCAAGTGACAAGCTAAGAGCAAAAGCTAGAATTGAAGCCATTACCACCCCACCTAAAGTACTCATACCTTGATGAAGCCCACAAGTTTTCGGTGATCATAGCAAGGGAACTAAATCCTCAACAAGAAGAGAAGTTGCTATGTGTTTTGAGGAAGAACAAAAGAGCAATAGGGTGGAGTTTGGCGGATCTAGTGGGGATAAGTCCCCAAGTGTATGAGCACTGGATCTTTTTGGAAGAAGAAGCTAGACCTGTAAGACAACCTCAAAGGCGATTAAATCCTACCATTTTGGAGGTTTTCAAGAAAGAGGTAACACAGTTACTTGAGGTGGACATCATCTACCCTATTTCGGATAGTGAATGGGTGAGCTCCATTCAAGTTGTACCTAAAAATTCCGGGGTAATCACAATCAAGAACAAAAGTGGGGAGCTCATAGCAACATGGGTGCAAAACTCTTGGCGCGTATGCATAGACTACCGAAGGTTGAATGCGGCCACTAGAAAAGATCATTTTCCACTTCCGTTTATCGATCAAATGCTCGATCGATTATCCGGTAAATCTCAGTGTTGCATAGTTATCTCTCTTTTATATGGAGAATTAGGATGAGGCATCTTGAAGAAGATGTGATCCTCCCCCAATTGTAGAGTCAGTTCTCCTTTAGCCACATCAATGATAGGATTGGCAGTGGCTAGGAAAGGTCTTCTAAGGATGACAGAGTCATCCTCATCCTCTTCAATATCCAAGACTATAAAGTTTGCAGGGATGTAGTGGCCTTCAACTTTTACCAAGACATTCTCTACTAAGCTATATGACTTCTTCATTGTCTTGTCTGCCATCTCTAATGAGATGTTTGCAGCTTGTACCTCAAGAATTTCCAGCCATTACAGAGAGTGGCATGAGGTTGATGCTTGAACCTAGGTCACACAGAGCCTTGTCAAAGATCATGGTGCCTATGGTGCAAGGAATTAGAAAGCATTTAGGATCTAGAAGCTTCTGAGGTAGTCTCTGCTGAACCATAGCATAGAGTTCTTTGGAAAGCAGTGGAGGTTCTTCCTCCAGAGGCTTTGTACCAAATAACTTGGCATTTAGCTTTATAAGAGCACCTAGGTACCGAGCAACTTGCTATTCCCTAGTATTTTCATCCTCATCAGAGGATGAGTAGTCATCGGAACTTATGCACTACAGGAGTGCATTCAAAGGAACCTCAATGGTTTTTACATGAGCATGGGCTTCCTTTGGCTTTGGAATAGTGGGTTCTTGAGTGGGCTTTAAGCACTCAAAGGGTGTGCTTTTGCTGGCGTTCAACGCCAGCTCTGATAGATCTTTGGGCATTGAACGCCCTTGCTGTCCACCATGACTGGCGTTAAACGCTAGTCACTCTAGTATTTTGGGCGTTGAACGCCCAGTAGGGGTATCCTTGCTGGCGTTCAATGCCAGCTTCCCTGGGTGTATGGGCGTTGAATGCCCAGTGAGGGGTTCCTCACTGGCGTTCAGCGCCAAGCTGCCTACATGTTTAGGCGTTGAACGCCCAATGAAGGGTTTCTCACTGGCGTTCAGTGCTAGAGTTCCTGGGTGTTTGGGCATTGAACACCCAGCTAGTGCCGCCAGCTCTGCTGCCAGGATGGGAATTGAACACCCAATGAGGGGTTCCTCACTGGCATTCAGTGCCAGGCTTGCTGCCATATTGGGCGTTGAACGCCCAGTGAAACCTTCTTCACTAGCGTTCAATGCCTTTCCAATCCTCTCAGATTCGGCTTTTACCTCCATAGTTATGGACTTGCACTCTTCTCTTGAATTCACCTCAATATTACTAGGAAGAGTTTCAGGAGGAATCTCAGGGATCCTCTTGCTCAGTTGACCAACCTGCACCTCCAAATTTCTAATGGGGGACCTTGTTTCATTAATGAAACTATGAATGGTCTTAGAGAGGCTAGAAACCAGAGTGACTAAGTCAGAGAGGCTCTGCTTAAAGGTTTTCATATTCCCTTGAGAAGATGGGAATGATGGTCTGTTGTTGAACCTATTTTGGTTCCTACCACCTTGATTGTTTTTGAAACCTTGTTGAGGTTTCTGTTGATCCTTCCATGAGAGGTTAGGATGGTTCCTCCATGAAGGATTGTAGGTGTTTCCAAAAGGTTCTCCCATGTAATTCACCTCTTCCAAGGTGGGTTGATCAGGATCATAAGCTTCTACATCAGGAGAAGCTTCCTAGGTATTGGCAGCTGCAGTTGGTAATCCAGTCAGATATTGAGAGATCATGTTGACTTGTTGGGTCAAGATCTTATTATGAGCCAATATGGTATTCAGAGTCTCAATTTCATAAACTCCTTTCTTCTGAGATATTCCATGGTTTACAGAATTTCTCTCAGAAGTGTACATGAATTGGTTATTTGCAACCATTTCAATGAGTTCTCTTGCTTCTGCAGGTGTTTTCTTCAAGTGGAGTGATCCACCTACAGAGTTGTCCAATGAAATTCTGGACATCTCAGACAGACCATCATAGAACATGCCTATGATAGACCACTCTGAGAGCATGTTAGGAGGACATCTCCTGATCAATTGCTTGTATTTTTTCCAAGCTTTATAGAGGGATTCACCTTCTCTTTATCTGAAGGTTTGAACTTCCACTCTAATTTTGCTCATCCTTTGAGGGGGAAATAATTTAGCTAGAAAAGCATTGACCAGCTTTTTCCAAGAGTCTAAGCTCTCCTTTGGTTGGGAATCCAACCATATCTTAGCTCTGTCTCTTACAGCAAAGGGAAAAAGCATAAGCTTGTAGACTTCAAGATTAACTCCATTAGTCTTTACAGTATCACAGATCTATAAGAACTCAGCCAAGAACTAATGTGGATCTTCCATTAAAAGTCCATGGAACTTGCAGTTCTGCTGTAGAAGAGAGACTAACTGAGGCTTAAGCTCAAAATTGTTAGCTCCAATGGCAAGTACAGAGATGCTTTTGTCATAAAAGTCAGAGATAGGCAAGGTGAAGCACCAAGGACCTTTCTGCCATCACCTTTAGGTTCGGCCATGTCCTCTATTTCTTGTTCAAATTTTCTGAAAAAGGTTTTTTCTGGAGTGTTGTGCTCTAGCTTGTTGTAAGCTTTTCTTCAGAGTCCTTTCAGGTTCAAGATCAAGATCAAAGGGGGGTTCTTTATCCCTGTTCCTGGTCATAAACAAGAAAAAAAAAGAAAGAAAGGAAGAAAACTTTTTGTACCACTTGGACCAAGAGCTTCCAGTGAGATATGAAGAAATAAAAAGAAGATAGAAAAGTGAAGATGGAGGATGGGAGACAAGAAGAGTTCAAATAATATAAATAGAAAAGAGAAGAATTAGAAATAGAAAAGATAAATAAGAATTAAAATATTTTTGTTTTTATTTTATTTATTAATTACTTTTCAAAAATTATGGTTAATAATTTAAAAAGAATTGAAAATTAGTTAATGAATTTTTGAAAATAGAAGAGAGAGAGGAAGAAAAAGTTTTCAAAAATTGAGAGAGAAGAGTTAGTTAGGAAGTTTTGAAAAAGAAGAGAGAGAAGATAGGTAATTAATTAAGAAAATATTTGAATTTAAAATAAGATAAGGGATAAGATAAGAAAAGATTTGAATTTTAAAAATTTCAAATTAAAAAGATAAGAAAAGAAATTGAAAAGATGTAAGAAAGGTTTAATTTTAAAAATTGAGACTAGAAAAGATAAGATAAGAAACAAAAAAGATTTGAAAAAGATTTTAAAAAAAGATAAGATTTTGAAATTTAATTTGAAAAAGATATGATTTTTAAAATTTGAAATTTGAAAAAGATAAGATTTTGAAAAAGATAAGATTTTTAATTTTGAAAAGATTTGATTTTTGAAAATTGAAAACTAGGATAAGATAAGATAAGATAAAAATTTAAAATTGAAATCTGAATTTTTATTTTAAAATTTTCGAAAATTTAATAAAAATAAAAATAGAAAGATATTTTTTTTGAATTTAATGAGGAAAGAGAAAAACAAGTAAAAGACACAAAACTTAAAATTTTTAGATCTAATGCCCCAAGTTTTAAAAAATTTGAAGGAAAAACACCAAGGGACACCAAACTTAAAAATTTTAAGATCAAAACAAAAAGAAAACACAAGAACACTTTGAAAATTGACAAGAACACCAAGAACAAGACTCAAAAACTCAAAGAACACAAGAACATAAAAAAACACCAAACTTAAAATTTTTAGAAAACTAAACACAAATTTTCGAAAAATTTAAAGAAAAACAAAAGAAGACACCAAACTTAGAAACTTGACATAAGATTTAACCAAAGAAAATATTTTTTAAAAATTTTTAGAAAGAAAGACTCAAAGAAAACAAAAAATTAACCAAGAACA
The DNA here is from genome assembly GCF_059453495.1 of Arachis ipaensis. Lineage (NCBI taxonomy): Eukaryota > Viridiplantae > Streptophyta > Magnoliopsida > Fabales > Fabaceae > Arachis > Arachis ipaensis. Next base: position 105,693,334 of record NC_142435.1, on the reverse strand, counting down.
AAATAAAAAGACTCAGATAAAGAACAAAGATTAAACAAAGAAAATAAAAATTTTTGAAAAAGGTTTTTAAAGTTTTAAAATTTTTTGTAATTGAAAAACAGAAACCAGGAAAGACTTAAACTAAGAACAAAGATTAAACAAAGAAAAGAAAAATATTTTTGAAAATTTTTTTAATAATTTTCGAAAAAAAGAAGAAGAAGAAAATAAAAACAAAAGACTCAAAAAAATAAAATAAATTACCTGATCTAGGGAGCAAGACAATCCGTCAGTTTGTTCAAACTCGAACAATCCTCGGCAACGGCACCAAAAACTTAGTAGCACGAATCCCCACACCTTCATATAACTATACCAGCAAGTGCACTGGGTCGTCCAAGTAATACCTGAGCGAGTCAGGGTCGATCCCACGAGGATTATGGTTTTAAGCAAGCTATGGTTATCTTGCAGGTCTTAGTCAGGCGAAATCAGAAGTTGATAGATAAGTACTTGTGAGATCTAAACTAAGTTGGCATGTAAATAAAGAAAAGGGTAATCAGTAATAGGAATATGGTAAAGGATTGGAGTTGCTTTGTCTTTCTGAATTAACTCTGATAATACTGTCTTCTTTGCTTGTGAGTGATCTCTTCAATGGCAGGCTGTATGTGATCAATGCCTTTATTGAGAGGTCATCAATACTCCTCCGGATCTGAACCCCCGGGTTTGTGTGGATCCATCTCTACTTGAGGGTGAAGTGCGTACAGTCTATTCTCCTTAATGATCCTACTCAAAATGCCACAGAAAAGGTCAGATCTTCTGAATCAGAGAATGCTGTATCTTTGGGTTCTAGCCTCTACCACAGAGACCCTAATCTCCCTGTAAATTGGCTGAACTGGTGTCTCGAGAAATCCCCAACGAAGTCGTGGATTAGCCGTCTGAGAGATGTATAATCAAGCTGGTGGTCCGTGCTTTCCACTGAAGTATTCACACGAACCTAAGTAGACGCGAGTGTTTGTCAGGCACGTTCTTCTTAGTATGATGAACAGAGCTGATTGTCACTGATCATCCTATTCACCATGTTGAAGAACGAATATACATCTTAGAATTAATCACACACGGATCGAAGAGAAACAGTAATACTTTTATTAATTCATAGGATTCAGCAGGGCTACTCCCCTCAACCTAGGAGGTTTAGAAACTCATACTGAAAGGAAAATACAAAGTGATAAATAAAAAAAGGCTAAATGATGGGCGAAGATCCTTAACAAAGTGTGATATTCTACTTTAAATACTAGACTAATTACTAGTAAGGGTAAAACAGTCTTTCTAGTGCCAAAATCCACTTCTGGGGCCCACTTGGTGAGTGATTCGGCTTAGCTTTGATGAGATCCACGTGCTATGAGGCTCCTAGGGCATTGAACACTGGCTATGGACTCTGCTCTGTGGGCGCTAGACGCCTGGAAGGGGGCAGGTGGCTGGCGTTGGACGCCAGTTTTGGGACTTTTAATCTAAAGCAAAGTATGGACTATTAAACATTACTGGAAAGCTCTAGAAGTCAACTTTCCATAGCCATTAAGAATGCTCCATTTGGACTTCTTTAGTTCTAGAAAAACTCTTCTGAGTGCAAGGAGGTCAGATCCGGACAGCATCTGCAGTGCTTTCTCTGTCTCTGAATCAGACATTTGCTCCAGCTCCTCAATTTTAGCCAGAAATTACTTGAAATTACACAAAAACTCATAGTAGAATCCAAAAATGTGAATTTAATACTAAAATCTATAAAAACTTAATAAAAACTAAACAACACATGCTAAAAATTATATGAAAATGATGCCAAAAAGCGTATAAAATATCCGCTCATCAAGCAACACAAGGTATAAAAAAAAACAACAAAGAAAAAAAATACTAACAGATCATACAAAAAGGATAAAAAACACAAAATAGACAATGCATCACTAGCTAGTGGCAATCATGCAGTATTATAACATTGAGCATGTGTCTCCCCTGACCTTATCCATGACACTAAATCTCTACTCCATTGGTAGGGAAAGAACTTCACTTCCTCCTCCACTTTCTTTATATTTATATTATAGTTATTAAAAACTATCTGATTTTTGTGCTTTCAGACACACCAGATTATGCTAAAAAAAATATCAACCAATTCTGCCAAACATTCTTTCCAATCCTTATACCCACCCAAGACTCAAACTCTATCCTTGGAGAGATAGATCACACCCATCTCAAATTACAAGAACCCCAGACCGAGCCCTATAACCTGCAAACAATTTTACATGTGAAAAACGAGTGCTGAATAGTCTCGATGCTTGTTGATGCAAAACACAAAATGCCTTAGATTTTGGTATTGTTACATCTATATAGTCTGTCCTTTTGGTGTATTTCATATAAACCGAAAAAATAAAAAGATGTATTTTGATTCTTGATTTCTTATTGAAAACACGCATGTTTTTTACGAAAACAAAAAAAATGTGTTCAATCAATCATATAATTTTTTTTTAAAATAACATACTTTAAATATTAAATTAATATAGAAAAAATTGTATAATTAGAACTAAAATATTAAAACCATGTTATAAAAACACTTGTATTTAACATGTAAAAAATAGAATTAAAATTAGTGTATCCAAAGATATTAAGAATTTTGAATTAAAAAGAATAAAAAACCTTGTGAAGGGACTAATTTGGTGTACGACATTCAATTTCAAGAAATAAAACGAATCACTTAATGCAAAGTCAGGGACTAATTTTGTGCAACTACAATGATGATAGTAGCGGATGACATGTAGCATAAGCTAACACATGGCCAAATAGTATTGTGACATATGGCACATCCATCCACGATAGCATGTCACGTGTCACTAATCGACCTGTCATTGTATCATTATACGTGGCAAAACCATGAAGTAACACGTGTCACTAATGGTCCACGTCATCAAGTTACATCAACACGCTGTTAACAAAAAATGGGTCAAGGACTAACGAAGTATACATTTGCCAATCTCAAGAATGTAATTATTACAATTGAAATTTCAAAAATGATTTTGGTGCACGAGACCAATTTCAGGAACCACGTTGGAGCATAACTCATTATTTACAAATTACACAACTATATCTGGTATTAATAAATTTATTTTATTAGAATTTTGATACTTTTTCTTTCCTTTACTATTCTACATATGGTTTTCAATTTAGTCCATGATTCCAAGTATATCTTCATGGGATTGATTGTAATATAATAACCCTAATTAAGCAAATTTTGATCAACTGGATAAACATTAGGATTTCTGAAAATTAAATAAATAAATTGGATAAAGACTTGATGTCTTGATTGATCTAAAAATGGTTTCATGGTTGTTCCATTGACTAGGACCGACATCAAAGCCATAGTCATAGATGACTAGATCTATGATCTCCATAGTGTCCTAAATTCTATTGCTTTAAACCAATCTACAAAAGTCCAATTTGACCAACCATAATAAGTATTACTTTTTTCACAATGCACAACCTCGATATTATTAAGGCACCATCCAATATACTTCTGCTCCCTTCCCTCCCCTCCCCCCTCTAAAAAGCCTAAACGTTATAGAAGTCTTAGAGAAAGAGGGGTTTGAATCTATGGCCTTCTTTTACTTTGTTTAATTTATCCTTAAAACCAGAACTGAAATTTGATTTCTATTTGAATGGAGTAGTGAAGTATTCAAGAGAGAATTTGGTTTTGTCTCATGAAAATCAGAAAACAGAACAAAAATAGAGAGGAAGAAGTTGACATAGTCATGTATCCTGGTTTAGTTGCCTTGTGCAATGCAACCTACATCCAATCTCTACCAAAACGTTGGTGGAATTTTCACTATAGTCAAAGTATTACATACACCAATTCTCTAGGACTCAACATCATCCTATCTGGACACACAAGTTTCAACCTAAACTAGACTTGGTTATGCTAATACCTAAACTCAATACACTAAGTGCTTACCTAACTTATCAAGAGACACCTCTCAGGTACAGGACACAAGACAAAAAATACAACCAAATAAAATCTGAAATACCTCTTGGCTTTTCTCTCAAGTGTTTCTCTCAGCCTTTTTCACTCTATAGAATTTTCTCAATGCCTCTCTTTCTTGCCTTTTTCCTCTCAAGGAAAATACAGAAAGATATACATTGAAACTAAAATACAAATCTGTAAACCATGAAGGAGATGATGAATAGCAGCATTAACACTATGAATTAAACCCAACAACTGAACTCAAGACTTTGTTCTTCATCTTGGCAGAGTGCTCCCTTTAGTGTAGATGCAATACTTCCAAGACTTTAAACTCAGTAGTGAGGTTTCACACATAGCTCTCAATTTGGGTTCTCTTTCCTTGAGCTCCAACTAGAATCCAACTAGAATCATTTCCCCTTTTGTACCTTATTCTGAGTCACGGTTAGAGTTATTTCAGATTCAACTTCTTGGACTTTGAGCTTTCAGAGATTATCCATTCTCTTTCTTCAATCAACCCCAAAAATTAAGGATTTTGAAACTGGTCTTAACACCGTAGCAGACACAGTAGTAGCACCAATTAAATTTTTCAATGAGCTTAGCAACGTCCAAACCATCAGATTTGTGCTTTGGCTCCAAGAAACATTTTTTACCATTGATATACAGCAGGGATGTTCAGCCACCATTTTAACTTTAATTTTCCTAAAATGGTATCGCAGAGAGTAGGAAAAGAAGTAAAGAAATCAACTTCCATGCAAAAGAAAATTATTTACTTTTAACCTCTGACTTAGCTTAACATGCCTTTGATTAGTGTGATTTGACAACGCTTTCTTGGTTAACCTTTCTCTTTCTTTCTTCTCTGGTGTATGAACTAGAGAAAGAAGCTTTTTCTCTCTCTATCTCTTGCATTTGTCTGAATGGAAATAATGTTGAGACTTAGTGATGCACCACTATTTCGTGGTGCATCTTATGCTGAATTAAGGGAATTTAATCACCTTTTCTCACACTTATTCAATGAAATAGCATGGTTTTGTAAATTCTCCTTAATTTGTGCTTAAGAGTGAAAACATGCTTTTTAGGCCTTTAATTTGTTAATTTTAATTCATCTTTGATTCCACTAGATGTCTTGATGTATTTGTTGGTGAATTCAGGTTGAAAAGGCTAGGAATGGATCAAAGGAGTGAAGAGAAAAGCATGCAAAGTGGAGAACTCATGGAAAATCAAGGATTGGGAGTGCAATCATCGACGCATAAGCGTGGCTTACGCGCACACATTGAATATGAAGTCGCATGGCGACGCGTACGTGTGACATGACGCGTACGCGTGGGAGTAAAATGCCAAACGACGCGTATGCATGACCCATGTGTACGCGTCGTAGCTCGCACGTGACCTCATTAAAGTGAAAATGCTGGAGGCAATTTCTAGGCTTCCTAGGCCCAAATCAAACTCATTTCTGAGCCTATTACATGCAGAAATTAAGAGGAGTCAAGGAGGGGGGAGCACATAGTGGAGTTTTCATCATGTTTTAGTTAGTTTCTAGAGAGAGAAGCTCTCTCTTCTCTCTAGAATTAGGTTAGATGTAGATTAGGATTTCTTAGATCTAGGTTTAATTCATGCTTTGATTTACTTTTCCTTTCTAATTTCTTGTTCCTTTAGCTTTGCTTTCCTAGTTTAGTATTTTAATCCTTTTATTTATTTACTTTGTTGTTGATACACTCTTGTTCCTTTTATTTTCCTTTAATACAATTTATGTTTGATTTCTTCTATTGTTGATTTGAATTGTTCTTGTTAATTTTCTTGCAATTAGTAGTTGTAGATTTACACTTCTTACAATTTTATTTTACCTTCCTTTTATGCCTTCCAAGTGTTTGACAAAATGCTTGGAAGGATGTTAGAATAGATTTTTGTGTTCTTGGCTTGGGATGGTAAGTTAGGTGAAATTGAGTTGCTAATGTCCAAGTCTTGATAATTGGTGTCCATTGACTCTAGCTTCCACTAAGTTAATTAGTGATGTGGCTAGAACTTATGGATTGAAATTGGTGTGGCTCATTTGACTTTCCTCCATTCGTTAGAGGATGACTTAATGGGATTAATCCTTGTAATTATCATGTTGTGGTTAGTAACAAGGATAAAGATCCTTAACCATCAACCCTTGCCAAGACCTTTTTATCATTTGAGTTTTATTTACTTTCTTGCAATTTAGGTTTCATGTCTATTATCACAAAACCCCAAATACTTGTCCCATAACCAATAACAAGAACACTTCCCTGCAATTCCTTTGAGAGACGACCCGAGGTTCGAATACTTCAGTTATTTTATTGGGGTTTGTACTTGTGACAAACAATTTTTTTATTGAGGATTGTTTGTTAGTTTAGAAACTATACTTGCAATGAGAATTTATTTGTGAAATTCTAAACCATACGAAAAAATCCATTCATCACTTAGCTTTGGGGTTATGATAAACCCCAATTTTGTGGTTTATCTTGTGCTTAATTTATGAAATTTTATCACCTTTTCTCATATTTATTCAATGAAATAGCATGATTTTGTAATTCTCCCTTAATTTGTGCTTAAGTGTAAAAATATGCTTTTTAGGCCTTAAAATTGGTGATTTTAATTCACCTTAATTCCATTTGATGCCTTGATGTGTTTGTTGAGTGATTTTAGGCTCATAGGCATGTATTGGATGGAACATTTCCCTGCAATTCCTTTGAGAGACAACACGAGGTTCGAATACTTCGGTTATTTTATTGGGGTTTGTACTTGTGATAAAAAATTTTTGATTGAGGAATTGTTTGTTGGTTTAGAACTATACTTGCAACGAGATTTCATTTGTGAAATTCTTTACCGACACACAATTTTCCGTTCATCAAAATGGCGTCGTTGCCAGGGAATTGCAAATGTGCGCTTGTTATTGGTTATTGTATATATGTGAATATTGTGAATATGTTTTCCTTTTGTCTCTTTGTTAGTCTTTGCTAGTTTTAGGATTTAGTTTTCTTGTTTCTTATTTGATTTTGTTTTCATTTGCTCTTGCTATCATGAATTCTCACCCTTTTGGCTATGAGTTTGGTTACAACTATGTTGTAGGAAGTGGAGATTACAATGATAATATGCATCAAGGATGGAATAATCAAAGGTGGGAGGAGCCTCAAGTATATGCTCAACCTTCATGGCAACAACCTCCTCCGGTCCCTTATAGATATAATTCCACTCCTTATGCATATTAATCTAGTGGATGTGGTAATCTTCATTGCACTTGTCAACAATCACCACCACATGCCTATGAGCCCCATCCTCAACATAGTCCCCAACCATACTCACAAGCCCCTTTTCACCAAATACCTTCCTATGACCCTTATCCATCATATAACCAATCACCTTTACATCATCCTTGTGACCATTATGTTAGAAAATCCATAGAGCCATCATAATTCCAACATCAATATTCCCAAGAACCACAAATTCCACATACACCACCTCCATACCCTTACCAAGAAGAAACACCTTCCTATTATGAACCCTTTCTCCCAAATACTCAACCCTCCTATCCACCCCAAGCCCCAAATGGATGATTCTCTCACTTTGTTACTTCAAGGGCAAGAAAAGATGAAAAGGAAGGTACTAGAATTTACGGCCGCCTTAAACGAGGTGGTAAACCGATTAGCCTCCCAATGCTTGAACACTCAAGGAACTCTCATGGCCATATGTGGAGAATCAAATGAAGAGCATAGCATGAAGGAGAGATTAGAAACTCCAGTGGAGAATAAGGAGTGGGATTTTGTATTGGAACAATTGGAGGAACCTATGATTGTTGAAGAAAAGGAAGAAGTGGTTGAAGATTTAGGAGATGTTGAAAGTCCATGGGAATGTAGAATCATGGAGTCCTCTTCCAAGAAGCTTGAAATTGATGTTGAGAAGGGTGTATAACCTCCAAAGAAAATCATATATGGAGATTTTGAAGAGGTTTATCAAGAGATGAATTCAATCATTGGTGAATTCTTAGCCACAATTGAATTCTTCCTCATTGGACTTGACATGGAGATTAAAGAAGAAGAGGCACAACCTCCCATGCTTTTGGTAAGCAATAAAGAAGAAATTGAATTGGAACAAAGCTACCAAGAGGAAGAGGTTGAAATTGAAGAAGCTTGCTTAGAGGTGGAGCTAATCAAGGAAGAACACAAGGGAGTGGAGCTTGCAAGGACATTGGAACACCTCTCCCCACCATCACCATCCATTCTTACATTCAGGTGGATAAATCTTTCATATCTAAGCTTAATTAGCCCACTTGAATATGATTTTCTTGAGACGGATGGACAACTTAGAGTTCTTGGCGGCTTTAAGAGCAAACGGAGATGGTTGGTGGTTGGCATTGTAAATCAAAGTCCATGATGGTTACATGCTCAAGGCTTAAAAGCAAGGGTTGGTGTAGGAATAGATTGCTTGGGTCTAGGAGGATGTTTGGTCGCTTAAGTGAGAATTCTAAGGTCATGCCACCCGGATGGACTAATGATGATCAATTTAAAGACAGGTGTCAAAACAAAGTGTGGGATCCCGGATCCCACAAGGAGAATCAATTTTGGAAGCTCATGGTTTGTGAAGAACTCCATCAAAGCTTGAAGCTATTGATTTTGAAGTATGGAGCTTATTGGAGACTCAAGCATTGGTGGATGTTTGATGAGTCCAATTCACACCCCCATTCAAAAAGTGGTGAATCAGTTCTTTTGGCAAGCGCACCAAAATTATCGTCAAGTAATAACCCACAGTGGAGTGGGATCGTATCCACAGAGATTGGAAAATTTGAGCAATTTTAATCAATTGATGAATTAGTCAAGCGGAACAAATAGATTATGATTTGCAGAATTATAAATGACAGAAATGTAAATGGCTAGAATGTAAAGGTAAGCAATAAAGTGCAGAAATGGAAATGACAGAATGTAAAGTGCAGAATCATAAATGGCTTAATTGTAAATGGGAATGGGGAATTGTAGAATGTAAAAGCAAGTTATAAAGAAAGTGGTAGATAATAATGGGGAAATTCATTGAGATCAGGAGATGTTGTCTCTTTGGATCAATTTCAGCTTATATCCTCTTCAATCGTACAACTCATTGACCTCTTAGCAATCATGATTGATTGAGCCCCAATCCCTTGGTGACTCAATCTCTCAGATCTTGATCAATAGCCAATTCTTTGGTCTAATTGTTCATGAAGAGAGATATGCTTGGTCCCTGATTATACCACACATCATCGTAGGTCCAAGTAGAGGGAGGATTATATGTCACCATATCTAAACACCAAAACTCAGATCCTACTCAAGTGTGAGAAGGGATTTCAAGCATGGTTTCATGTTTCCTTTCCCAAGGTTCCCATAAAACCCATTTTGCATTCAATCTCTTTTCCAAGATAATTGAACACTAAGCATTAGAAACGAAATTCCTTCTAGCAAATCAAAGAGAAGATGAAGAGAAGAAGAATTTTACTATCATCAATCCATTAAGTACAACAGAGCTCCCTCTCTCAATGAGAGGGAATTTAGCTACTCATAGCTCAAAGAAAAGTACTCCAAAGTAAAGAAGATGATGAAGTCTAAAAGTGAATCCAAGACTAATCTCTCTAACTGCTTAACCCCCTCTTCAGTACTTCTTGGGGGTATATAATACTCATAGCTCTTAAAATAAAAGAATTACAAAAGTGAAAAAGGAAAATTACAATTTGGAGGGAAAAGAAACTCAATAAGCATGACTTCCCAGCTGGCGTGTGGTTGGCGCTTCAGTGGCGCATCACATGCTCCTTCAATTCTGACTTGGCGTGCCAAACCCAGTCCCTTAAGTGGCACGCTCTTCTTTAGTAACACCTCTGGCGTGCCACGCCTTCGAGCTCAAGTGGCACGCCCAGGGTCTTTTAATGCCCATGTAGCATGACGTGCCACGCCTTCGAGCTCAAGTGGCACGCCCTAGCCTTTTTCCTCTTCGTCTTGCCTCTGGAGACTTGAACTAGCGTGGCACGCCCAGGGTATGGCGTGCCACGACCTTGTTGTATGCTTGATCAAGCTCTCTGGGAAGTTGAACTGGCATGGCATGGGCAATGTTTGGTGTGCCACACCCTTTGGAGGCAAGTGATCCTTCTGTTTGGCGTGCCACACCACGAACTCAAGTGGCACGCCCCAATGGCTCTTGCTTTCTGAATGACAATGGCATGCCACGCCTGGGGTTCAAGTGGCACGCCTAAGTAAGGAATAGTGGGTGGCGTGCCACGCCCTCGACACCAAGTGGCACGCCCATGTGTTTGGCCTCCTTCATCCTCTCTGGAAACTTATACCAGCGTGCCACGCCTTGAGGCTGGCGTGCCACGCCCTTGATCTTGCCTTGGTTCCAACAGCTAGCGTGCCACGCCCAACACTCAAATGGCACGCCATAGTGAGATTCTTGCGCTGGTGTGCCACGCCTTCGATACCAAGTGGCACGCTTAGCCCTTGCTTTGGCCTCTTTGTGCATTGGCGTGCTACGCCTGGTTGCTCAAGTGGCACGCTAAAGTGAGAATGAGAGCCTGACATGCCACGCCTTCGATACCAAGTGGCACGCCCAGACCTATATGGCCTTCAACTCCTTTCTCTGGAATTTTGTACTAGCGTGCCACGCCATGCTCTTCAAGTGGCACGCCAATACATTTGTAGACTTCTCAAGCTTGGCGTGCCACGCCTGGTTTCTCAAGTGGCACGCCCAAGTGACTTCTTGGGGCTGGCGTGCCACGCCTTCGATACTAAGTGGCACGCCATAGTAGTGGTTCCTCCTGGAGTGATGAGCTGGCGTGCCACGCCCCTTGGCTCAAGTGGCACGCCTGATAAACCCCATTTGTAGGGTTTATCTTGTATTGATTTTAGGGGGTTTTATTACCTTTTATCCACATTTATTCAATGAAATAGTATGGTTTCATGATTGTCTTCTAATTTGTGCTTGAGTGTGAAAACATCCTTTCTAGGCCCTTAATTATTTAATCTTGGTTCAACTTTGATTCCACTAGATGCCTTGATTTGTTTGTTAAGTGATTTCAGATTGGAAAGGCTAGGAATGGATCAAGTGAATGGAAAAGAAAGCATGCAAAATGGAGAAATCATGGAAAAGCAAGGATTTGGGATAAGATCAACGACGCGCACGTGCAGCTGACGCGCACGCGTGGATTGTGAGGTCGCATGGCGACGCGTACGTGCACATGACGCGTATGCGTGGGTGGAAAATTGTCAAGCGACGCGCACGCACACTGTACGCGTACGCGTTGATATCCGCACGTGACCCACTTAAAGTGAATCCGCTGGGGCGATTTCTGGGCTTTCCAGGCCCAAATCCAACTCATTTCTGATGCTATTTAAGCCAAGGATTGAGGGGGAATTAACATACTTTCACACATTAGTTTAGTTTAGTTTAATTTTTGGAGGGAAAGTTAGTTTTAGAAAGAGAAGCTCTCTCTTCTCTCTAGAATTAGGAATAGGTTAGATCTAGATTAGGAATTCTTAGATCTAGGTTATTTTCATGCTTAGATTTACTTTTCCTTTATCAATTCTTCTTCTTCTACATTTCCTCTCTCTAGTTTAGCATTTAATTCATGTAATTCTTTACTTTTATGTTGATGCACTTTTGTTCTTCCATTTTTCTTTAATGCAATTTATGTTTTCATGTTCCTTTATTGTTCATTTGATTTGTTGTCGTTTAATTCCTTGCAATTGAGTAGTATAGATTTACATTCCTTTCAATTTTACTATGTTTTCCTTTTTATGCCTTTTAAGTATTTGATAAAATGCTTGGTTGGATTTTAGAGTAGAATTTTATGCTCTTGGCTTGGGAAGGTAACTTAGGAACTCTTGAGTTACTAATGTCCAAGTGATTGACGATTGGGAGCCATTAACGCTAGATCTCACTAATTGATTTGGTGGAGAACTAGGACTTATGGTCTTGGATTGACATAGCTCACTTGACTTTCACTACTAAAAAAAATAGTTTTAGCGACTAACTTTTAGCGGCAATAGCTTAATGGCTGCTGTTTATTTTATTTAAGTTATGTTTTTATGGCAATTATCATTATTGCCACTAAAAAATTACATAAAAGATACTCTTAGTTAGAAATTTTAGTGGCTATAGTGTTATGGCAACTAGTATTTTTACTAAAACATTATTTCCGTAACAATTGGCCAATTAACAAATGGAAAGACAGATTGCGTGAAACACAGATAAAAGAGAGAGCTCACCGCCGAAACTCTGAATCGTCGCCGTCGGCATCGCTGTTGCAGTTACAAAGGCTTCTAGAATCGAGCAAAGGCTCCTCTTCCGTTCTTGCTTGCTTTGTGTTCCAAATCCTAATTTTTTGTTTGTTCTGTCTTCTCCGTTCTTGCTTGCTTGTGCTGTTCTTGCTTGCGTGCTCTGTTTATACTTGGATTTTGGTTCAAATGTTTGAAGTTTATCCTATATTGCTCCGTTCTTCATGCTTCTAATTCTGGTGTTTAAGTGTTTGCATTCTCTTTAGTTTTTTTTTGTGATAATTATATTTCAAGTCCGAAACTCTAACATTGGCATTTTTCTCCTCTCTATTTCTCTATTTTATTTATCAGCAATTTCTTTTTAGCTTTTAAATTTGAAGATTCTACTGCTGATATTTGTGAACAATTGTGTTAATTGTGCAAATGTTGTAGGATTTCAAATTTGCGATTGTGAGGGACTCAGGAAAATTGGAATTAGAATATAATAGTAATAAATTGTATAATCTTTGTGATGTCTTCTGGTGTTGCATCTGATGAGTCTGGTGAATGTGGCAATGTTGGCACTAATGGCTTTGGTGACGGTGCTTTTTTTGTAGTTGCCTTTGGTGGTGATGCTGCTGCTTTTTGAGCTGGTTTTGGGGACACTGCAGGTGTTTGTGAAAATGCCTGAATGATGGTGCAGCACAACACTAGCAAGACAAGGTACAATCCTGTTACCTCCTGCTTCTTCATCTTTTTATATTCAGTTGCTTATTCAATTATTAGCCTTTAGTGTTTAGAGATAGATACACTCTTTGAAGAATTGTGTTATGTGATGATTGGAATGAGTGTGTTGGATTGGTGGAGACAAGTGTGTGTATATATATAGGGGGTTATATTATTGCTTTCAGGCATATAAGATTATGATTGGTTGGTGAAATGTTTATTATGGTTATGTGAGATTAGATTTGTTGTTATATATATGAGGATTAACTCTACTTGCATTATATTCTTTCATCCGCAACAAAGTTCACATCTCAAGCTAGCTTTGAGGACTTATTTTTCCAATTTTTTTCTTTGCTTCAACACAACCTTTCAAAGACATGATTGAAGGAATGAGAATGGATCTTCCGAAGTCTCGATACAAGAATTTTGACAAACTATATCTCTACTGTCAATATATCAGTCTTTAGCATTTTGACTATTTAATGTGAATATTTTTTACCTTTCATTTTTATTTGGTGTCACCATTTTAAAAAAGATTGCTGCACCGATAGCTTCTTGGTGGATGGGTGTGTTTTCCTTATTCCTCAATTACAACTTTAGATGAATTGTGACAACTTTGAATTCCTTATCTTCCAGGCTACGGCTTAAAAATGATTTAGTTGTTGCATACCCTGATATTTATCAAGTAGATCTTGGCTCAGATGCAGAGTTTATAGTATTAGTATCAGATGGCTTATGAGATTATATGAGCAGGTCTATTGCATGATAGCTAGACTCATTTCTCTACCATTTTTCTTTCTTGGTAGATTAGAAAATTACCTTCACATTCTTGCTACATTGCAGCTCAGATGCAGTTTTCTTTGTGTTTTTAACTTGAAGAGATCTGCACATGAATAATCACTTAAATATCACTGACTAATGTATTAAGAACTGCTTAGATGAGTATAATTTGAGTGACTTTATATTTAGAGATTTACTAATTGTTTCTTTTATTTGAATTTGACAAGTGTGTTTAATAGGTTCCAACAAGTTATTGCATATTGGTCATGAAAGAGAGAGAGAGTGATTAATAGTGCAAGATGGTGTTTGTTATTAGTATAGTATTATTAAAGAGTGAAAACAGAGGAAGCTGCAGTGTTAAGCTCAGTCCTCAGGTTTATAATGTTGAGGTGCGTGCATTTAATAATGTCACATATATATGCATAATGCATGCTTAGCTTCTCAGTTCTTACACTATAATTGACTTCCCTACAATATGAGCCAAACCATGTGTTGGCTACCTAACTAATAGTAATTATAAAAAAAATATAATGGGTTGATTTTGAAAATCCATTAGAATATAATGATGGTATGTTTTGAGAGTCAGTGTGTTTTTGTTATTACTTGCTTTGGTAGTTGAGAAGGCTTGAAAGATTCCATATGAATTGGACAAGAGACAATGGTGTCAATGGGGAATCAAAGGTACCGTTCTTGTAAAAATTGTCTTTTATACATTTTTTTCAATCCTAATTTAATTATTCTTGCCCTAACAAGTCTCCTTCATCAATCACCTTCCTATTCCTAATTTAATTTCTTGTCTTTCTATTGGAATACAATGAATTTCCTTCACTATAATAAAAATTTAGCTACATACATATATGCTACATGCTATAATACTATGGCTATATAGATGGTCAATGAGATAGATACATCTCAATGCAAGTTCTTGTTTGTTGTTCATTAGATATTCATATCCTTATTGGTCACTGTTTTATTAGATATTCATATCTTTAATTGTTGCTGTTCATCCATGATGTTAAAGTTTCTGACATGGTTAATTATCGTCAGTATTGCAAAGATCATCTAGTTCCATGGAGGTGGATGAACTTGTTTTCCCCAAGATGATGCTTTAAGTTTTGCAGAGACACGTCAAATGCTCAGGAAAAGTTTTGAAATGGTGAGCCTAATATCTCCAACTACTGGCAGAGCTCTTTTGATGGTGTACCTCTCTTAACTCTCTCTCTCTCTCTCTCTTACTTATTATTCTTTCTTTGCTTTTAGCTTCAAACAAAACATAACCCACCATTTAAATCTTGCTTCTATTGTTTATGTGTACCTATCTCATGATTGATTGATTCATTCCAATCTTTCTTTTCTTTTTGGACTTATTTATTGCAGCTTCCTCCTCAATGGACCGACCAGTTTGATTCTGGCATTCAGGTCACTCCTGTAGGAAGCTCATTTTGAGATAGAAGGGGACATAGCAATCCTGCAGGAAGCTCATTTTGAGTTTACAGACTTATAGTATTTTTTGTTGTTTAGATTTGTAACATAATTTATTATTTTTCAAGAGAAATTTGTGTATCAAAATTTTGAGTTTAATAAAATATCTCATTTTGTAGTAATTAATTTCAGTATATTTATATTATGCATAACGATAATAATTGTTAGCAAAAACAATTGAGACTCTAAAAAAAAGGTAATTTGTTGCTTTTAAGAAAATGAGTATAATATAACTAAAAAAAGTCTTAAAATTTTAGCGGCAATAGTAATGGCCGGTAAAAGTAAGTAACATTACAATTTTAGAATTATTTTTAGTGGCTATATAAATTGCCGGTAAAATGGGTTTTGGCGGCAATAGTAATGGCCGCTAAAAATGAATAACATTACAATTTTAGAATTACTTTTGGTGGCCATATAAATTGCCAAGAAAATGGCCGCTAAAAATTACATACTTTTTGCGGCCATCAAAAAAGTCTTTACCGGCAAATATTATAATTGCTGCTAAAACCTTTTAGCAACAGAGCATAAGACGGCTAATGTCTAATTGCCGGTAAATATGTTAGCGGCTATTTTTATTGCCGCTAAAAGCAAAATAAATGGCCGCTAAAAGTAATTTTTCTTGTAGTGTTTCCTCCACTATTACTTAGGGGTTAACTTAGTGGGGTTGGTCCTTGCCAATTCTCATGTTGTGGTTAGTGATAAGGATAGAGATCCTTGACCACCAAACCTTACCAAGACCTTTTTAGTTGTTAGTTTATTTCATTGCCATTTACATTTCATGTCTCTTATTCCAAAAACCCCAAACATACTCCATAACCAATAACAAGACATTTTATTGCAATTCTTAGGGAGAACGACCCGAGGTTCAATACTTCGGTTTATAAATTTAGGGATTTGTTACTTGTGACAAACAAATTTTGTATGAAAGGATTATTGATTGGTTTGGAAACTATATTACAACGAGACTTATTGTGAATTCTAAACCACACAAGAGTCCTCTCACCAAAATGGCACCGTTACCGGAGAATTGTAATGGTGTTGTGTTATTGGTTATTGTATATATGTAAATAGTGTGAACATGTTTGCTTTTGTTAGCTCTTGCTAGTTTTAGGATTTGGTTTTCTTTATTTCTTATTTGAGTTTATTTTCCTTTTCTCTTGCTATCATGAATTCTCACCTTGGCTATGAGTTTGGTTCTAACTATGTTGTAGGAAATGAGAGCTTCAACGAGGATGTGTATCAAGGATGGGACCATCAAAGGTGGGAGAAGCCATATGCATATGATCAATCTTCATGGCAACAACCTCCACCAATGCACTATGAAGAAGAGCCATTCTATGATGCGTATCAATCCAATGGCTATGGTGAATCCCCTTGTGACTTTCAAGAACCACCGCCATATGCCTATGAATCATATCCTCAACATGAACCTCAACTATACTCACAAGCCTATTTTCACCAAACACCTCCATATGACCTTGACTCATATCCACCATACCAATCACCTTTTGAACCACATGAGCTATACATGGAACCACCATTCCAATGCCCATACTCCCAAGAACCACCTCAATATACACCACCATGCCCTTACCAAGAAGAACCACCTTCCTATTATGAACCCATTCTCCAAGACATTGAACCCTCCTATCCACCTCAATTCTCAATGGATGAAATCCTTAGCCTTATACTTCAAGGGCAAGGAGAAATGCGAAGGGAGACACTAGAATTTGTGGCTACTTTGACTAAGGTAGTAAGCATTTTAGCCTCCCAATACTTGAGCACTCAAAGTACTCCCATGGTCACATGTGGAGAATTAATTGAAAAGCATAACATGAAGGAGAGATTGGAAACTCCGGTGAAAAGTGAGGGATGTTATTTTGTATTAGAGCAATTGGAGAAGCCTATGATTATTGATGAAGAGGAAGAAGTGGTTGAAGACTTAGGAGATACGGAACCTCCATGGGAAGCTAAAATCATAGAAAATCCCCCCAAGAGGATTGAATTTGATGTTGAGGAGGAGAGTGCACAACCTCCAAAACAATTTTTGAGTGAAGACTTGGAAGGAGTGGAGCAAGAATTGAGTTTCCTTGGTGATGAAGATCATGCATCCAACCTTCTTGGTGGTGAATCCTTTGAATTTAAAGAACCTTCTCCCAATAAGATAGAAAGCAATGTAGAGGTAGATTTCTCTCTTCCTCCTATTTATGATTTGAGTGAAGGAGAAGAGTTAGATGAAATTGATGAACAAAGGATTGAGAAGGAAGAAGTTTGTAAAGAGGTGGAAATAATCAAGGAAAAGCACAAAGGAGTAGAGCTTGCAAAGACATTGGAAACACCTCTCCCCAAGTCACCACCATCCATTCTTTCATTCAAGTGGGTAAATTCCTTATACTTGAGCTTTATTATTCCCCTTGAATATGGTTTGCTTGGAACGGATGGTCAACTTAGATATATTTGTGGCTTTAAGAGCAAAAGGAAGATGGTTAGTGGTTGGCAATGTAAATCAAAGTTCATGATGGTTGCATGCCCAAAACTTAATAGCAAGGGTTGTTGTAGAACTAGATTGTTTGGGTCTAAGATGATGTTTGGTCACTTGAATGAGAATTCCAAGATTATGCCACCCGAATGGAATAATGATGATCAACATGAAGATGGGTGTAGAAACAAGATATGGGATCCCGGCATACATGAGGATCAACTTTGGGAGCCCATAGTCTATGAAGAACTCCATCAAAGCTTGGGAGAATTGAACTTGAAGAATGGAGCTCATTGGAAATGCAAGCGTTGGTGGATGTTCAAGGATGGCTTCAAGCACAAGCCACCTTGACGGAGCTCCCCATAAGTCCAACTTAAGGATAATAAACAAAAGTGCTAGGTGGAAGACACCCCACCATGGAAATATCTTTTCACTTTCTCTTTTTGTACATATTGGTAATTAGTTTAATTTTATGTTTTGTTGAGTTTGTTGAGTATAATTGGTAGTTTAGTATGTTAAATAAGGTTTTAAGGTGTTTTGATAGTTGTTTAGAGGTTTGGAATGCTTGGATTGGTGCAAAAACATAGAAAAAAATTTGAAAAAAAAAAACAGAGCACCATTCGCGCATACGCGCACTGCGCGCGTACGCGTGCATCAAGCATTTTCACCTATCCGCGCGCACGCGCCATGTACGCGTACGCGTGGATTGAGAAATTCCACCCCAAGCCAAAAACCTGAGTTGTGCGAACGTTGCACGCGCATTGTGCCTTTCGCACAAACCAACTCGCGCGTACGCGCACATGACGCGTACGCGTCACTCTCGAAATAAGCCATCGACGTGGATGCACCATGTACGCGTACGCGTCGCATCCATTACACCACCATCTGCGCGCGCACGCCATGCGCGCGTATGCGCGGATGTCTCTCCTTCAACACATTTCTTTTCTTCTCCTCTTTCTATTTCTTTCCTTCTTCTTTCTTCTTCCCTTCTTCTACCCCTCATCCAACACCCCCAAACACCATTGATAACCATTTATTTTAGTTAGCTAATTTTTTAGTTAGTTAGTTAATTAGTCAGTTAGTTAACTAATCAGTTAGTTAGTTAGTTGATTAGTTAGTTTTAGTTAGTTTTCATTTCATTTTCTCCTTTTCATTGTAAGTGTTGGATTGCTATTCTCTTTTACCATTAATTACTGCTGAGTGTTAAAAAGGGATGTTATCTTAACATCATTATGTTTATAATCTTTGTTGGATTCTATTATTGAGGTTATATTTTGCTACTTGGTTTTGAGTTTTTCATGCTTACCTTTTAAGAATACCAAGTGATGAGAACTGCCTTCGAGCTTGTAACTCTTCTTGAATTGCATGTTTTGGCCACCATGTAATTTCAAACCCTTCCCTTGATTTGGCAATTTCTTGATATTGGATGTTGAGCATTTATCTTAATGCATTGTGTTTCATGATTATATGCATCCATATGCTTTTAGCTTGAATGCTTTCATGCTTCTTTAATGCTTGTTTTACCTTACAAGTTTACTTAAAGCATCTCAAGCACACTAGGATAAGTGAAATGCATGCTTCTTTTGTGACATCGCCTTTTGTGCTAGTGTGTGTTCTAAACGGCGCCTAATTTAGAATTCACACACTCATTTGTCATTACTGTCACACTAATTCACTCACTCAATTCTAGTGATTATTTCCTCATTCCAACAATGTATGCTTCCTTGCTTTTGTTATATTTTTGTTTTTCATGAATGATGCACCACAAGCAAAAATGGAAGCGGAAGAAAGGACACGCAACAACCGGTTGATCTACCAGCTGAAGGTAGCAATCCAGAGAGTCGCCGTACCCCCTTGCTCATCTTTGAATGCACCGAGGACGGTGCAAACTTTTAAGTGTGGGGAGGTTGTCCGACCGTTCGGCAATTTTGGGTGACAAATTTATAATCCCAACACTTTTGCATTTCATACTTTTAGGTTTTTAGGATTTTTGTTGCATTTTCTTATTTTTGCATACATATACATAATAAGCTTAGTCAAAATAATGAAAATTTTCAAGATTTCTATCTATAGGACACCAATTGATTTGAGTGAAAAATTTTCATTAAAACTTGCTTGAATTACATATATTGTGGAACATGTTTTGAGCTAAGAACACAAGCTTGTGAGATTTGAGCCTAATGGTGTGGTTACATCTTATAACCACTTATTTTTCCTTCTTGTGTACATCATTCTCTTTCTATGATTGTAATCTTTGATTTGTTTGATTCTTTATGTCCATTATTTTGTGTATTCATCCATTTATATGATTGAGGCCATCATTTCATTTAGCTTACTTACCCAAAGAGCCTTACCTTTTATATTCTATTGTTAGCCAATTTGAGCCTACGCTTAACCCACTTTGTTCTTTAATTTAGCACATTACAAGCCTTAAAGTGAAAAACAATAAAAGTTCTTATTTGGATCTTTGATTGGCTTAGGCTAGTGAGTGTATATCATTCAAGTGTGGGAAAACTTGGGACATTGGGGGAATAAAAGGGGAGTTTTATATTTTTATTGTAAATATTGGGAATTGGGTACATGCTCATTTCTAATGAATGTATAGACCTTATGCATTGATGTTCATGTATATAGTTTGAAAGGAAAAAAAATGAGAAAAACAAAAGAAAAAGGAAAAGAAACAAAAAGAAAGAAAAGAAAAAGAAGAAAAAAAATAGAAAAAGAAAGAAAAAAAAGAAGAAAAGAAAGAAATAAAAAGGAAACAAAATGCCCCAAAGTAAAGTAAAGTTCAATAAAGATCAATGCATATGAGTTGTGAAATGAAAAGGAAACGCATGAGTATGTGAAAAAGTGAGAAAATGGGTAGTTAGGTTAGCTTTAAAATTGTATAGGATGTCATAGGTTAGGTGGGAAGTTTAAGCTTATCAAAGATTCAAATTTTAAGCTCACTTGACCAAATATGCATCCTTACCTTGACCCTAGCCCCATTACAACCTATGAAAAGACCTCATGATACTTGTATGCATGCATTGAATAAATGTTGATTGTTAGAAGAAAAACAAATCTTGGAAAACATCATTAGGGGAGAATTTAGTGAATCAACCCTAAACACTTGAGTGAAGAGAGTGCAAACACATCCGGTGAGGGTTTGATGCTCAATTACATGTTTTCACCCATGATCATCTCCTTTCATGCAAGTTTGTAAAAATATTTAATAACTCAAATTCAATTGTGAATTAGACTTGCTAGTCATTAGCCCTTGTGCATATATGCTTCTTGGAAATTGATTTATTTTAACCAAGCAATTTCATTCATGTAGATAGTTGCATATAGGTAGGGTGCATTTAGTTAGATTTTATTGAATAAATGTTGATACCCTTTGCTTCCTTCTTGGTCTAAGCATGAGGACATGCTTGGTTTAAGTGTGGGGAGGTTGATAAACCCCATTTGTAGGGTTTATCTTGTATTGATTTTAGGGGGTTTTATCACCTTTTATCCAAATTTATTCAATGAAATAGCATGGTTTCATGATTGTCTTCTAATTTGTGCTTGAGTGTGAAAACATGCTTTCTAGGCCCTTAATTATTTAATCTTGGTTCACCTTTGATTCCACTAGATGCCTTGATTTGTTTGTTAAGTGATTTCAGATTGGAAAGGCTAGGAATGGATCAAAGGAATGGAGAAGAAAGCATGCAAAATGGAGAAATCATGGAAAAGCAAGGATTGAAGGGAAATTAACATACTTTCACACATTAGTTTAGTTTAGTTTAATTTTTGGAGGAAAAGTTAGTTTTAGAGAGAGAAGCTCTCTCTTCTCTCTAGAATTAGGAGTAGGTTAGATCTAGATTAGGAATTCTTAGATCTAGGTTAATTTCATGCTTAGATTTAGTTTTCCTTTTTCAATTCTTCTTCTTCTACATTTCCTCTCTCTAGTTTAGCATTTAATTCATGTAATTCTTTACTTTTATGTTGATGCACTTTTGTTCTTCTATTTTTCTTTAATGCAATTTATGTTTTCATGTTCCTTTATTGTTCATTTGATTTGTTGTTGTTTAATTCCTTGCAATTGAGTAGTGTAGATTTACATTCCTTGTAATTTTACTATGTTTTCTTTTTTATGCCTTCCAAGTATTTAATAAAATGCTTGGTTGGATTTTAGAGAAGAATTTTATGCTCTTGGCTTGGGAAGGTAACTAAGGAACTCTTGAGTTACTAATGTCTAAGTGATTGACGATTGGGAGCCATTAACGCTAGATCTCACTAATTGATTTGGTGGAGAACTAGGACTTATGGTCTTGGATTGACATAGCTCACTTGACTTTCCTCTACTATTAGTTACAGGTTAACTTAGTGGGGTTGGTCCTTGCCAATTCTCATGTTGTGGTTAGTAATAAGGATAGAGATCCTTGACCACCAAACCTTGCCAAGACCTTTTTAGTTGTTAGTTTATTTCATTGCCATTTAAATTTCATGTCTCTTATTTCAAAAACCCCAAACATACTCCATAACCAATAACAAGACATTTTATTGCAATTCCTAGGGAGAACGACCCGAGGTTCAATACTTCGGTTTATAAAGTTAAGGGTTTGTTACTTGTGACAAACAAATTTTTGTATGAAAGGATTATTGATTGGTTTGGAAACTATATTACAACAAGACTTATTGTGAATTCTAAACCACACAAAAGTCCTCTCATCAACACCCACAGTAGGTGATGGTTTAGGCGTGCCATGCCCCTTTAGTGTCCTCCATTGTTGCTTCTCTGGAACTTTGTTCTAGCGTGGCACGCCAGGGTGCCACGCCCCTGTGAATGCTTGAGAATTATCCTCTGAATATCCGTATTTTCACTTTAGCGACTAATTAGCAAGGAACACTTTCCTAGCTGAATGATATATCCGTTGCGACGAGTTAGCGACGACTATTTTCTGTCGCTACCCTAATTTTAAATTTTACAATATTATGCGACAAATTAGCGAGAAACGAATTGCTCGCTAAAAATAAAAACTTTAGCGACAAATTAGCTATGAATTTGTCCATCGCAGAATGCATTTCAAGTCTTTGTGACAGATTAGCTAGGGACATTGTTCCTCACTAGTTAACCTTTTCACACAAAGTTTATTTAGCGACAAACTAGTGAGTGAATTGTTTCTCGCTAATTGTATAGCAAACACTTGCGACGGAATAGTGACAATAATATCCCTCGCTACTTTACTTTTATTCGATTGAACTCCTAAGTGACTGATTTGCTAGAATATTGTCAGTCGCTAATTAATTTGCGAGAAATTAGCGAGAAAATTTTCCTCGCTCTTTTTTTAGCTACAAAAGTCAATCTGCGGAAACAAACTTACTCGTAAATCTCTCGCTAATCAATCGTTTTTCTCAAGTTCGGATATTTTGTGACCGCTCATTAATTTTGTCGTTAGTGCGTCACTAATTCCTCGCAAGTTAGTGACGGATTAGTGACAAAAAATATTTCTCACAAAAATTCGTCACTAATTTGTCAAATTCTTGACGTGCACGCCCAGCTTCTTTTTTGCTTTTCTTCCCATTTTTGATGTCTTTTTCACCTGAAATTTAGCACAACTCATCTCAAAGCAATGTACCATAATATTCATCAATTAATTCATGCAATGATCAATTGAGATTTATGCTCTTTTATGGTCCTCTTTATGCAAGAAAGAAGGGTAGATGATGCAAGTCATCACAACACCAAACTTAAGCTTTGCTTGTCCCAAGCAAATCAATGTGAGTAGGCTTTTTATAATTTGAGACCTTGGCCTTTGAATGAATGCAACATAACTAAGGGTAGGATTAAGTGTTCAACACATGTATGAATGTTTGAATGTCATAAAGAGCTCTTAGATCTTTGAGGGTTCTTTCAAGTATAAGCTTCAGGGGTCCTTTCTATTGATTGTCACCTTGAAGTAGTAAGAGTTGTTTCACTTTCTTTTTGGTTGTGCTTTTCTTGACCACTGGTGCGTAGAAATCGTGACGGTTCATTCCTTGGTAACGGCGCTGAAAACTTAATACGCACGTACATAATCTTAGTTCTTTGTCACAACTTCGCACAACTAACCAGCAAGTGCACTGGGTCGTCCAAGTAATATACCTTACGTAAGTAAGGGTCAAACCCACAGAGATTGTCGGCTTGAAGCAAGCTATGGTCATCTTGCAAATCTCAGTCAGGCAGATTCATATGGTTATGGATATTTGATAATTAAAATATAAATAAAACATAAATTAAAGATAGAGATACTTATGTAATTCATTGGTGAGAGTTTCAGATAAGCGTATGAAGATGATTGTTCCTCCTGAACCTCTGCTTTCCTATTGTCTTCATCCAATCATTCATACTCCTTTCTATGGCAAGCTGTTTGTTAGGTGTCACCATTGTCAATGGTTACATCCTATCCTCTCAGTGAAAATGGTCCAATGCGCTGTCACTACATGGCTAATCATCTGTCGGTTCTCGATTATACTGGAATAGGATCCATTGATCCTTTTGCGTCTGTCACTACCCCCAGCACTCGCGAGTTTGAAGCTCGTCGCAGCCATCCCTTCCCAGATCCTACTCGGAATACCACAGACAAGGTTTAAACTTTCTGGATCTCAAGAATGGCAATCCATGGATTCTAACTTATACCACGAAGACTCTGATTAAGGAATCCCAGAGATATTCATTCAATCTAAGGTAGAACGGAAGTGGTTGTCAGGCACGCGTTCATAGGTTGGAAATGATGATGACTGTCACGATCATCACATTCATATTGAAGTGTGAATGAATATCTTAGAATCAGAATAAGCTTGAATTGAATAGAAAAACAATAGTACTTTGTATTAATTCATGAGGAACAGCAGAGCTCCACACCTTAATCTATGGTGTGTAGAAACTCTACCATTGAAAATACATAAGAAAAAGGTCCAGGCATGGCTGAGTGGCCAGCTCCCATAAAGGTCTAAGATAGCATAAAACTGATCAAAGATGTCTAATATAATAGTAAAAGGTCCTATTTATATCAGACTAGTTACTAGGGTTTACAGAAATGAGTAAATGATGCAGAAATCCACTTTTGGGGTCCACTTGGTGTGTGCTTGGTCTGAGCGTTGAGCTTTACACGTGTAGAGGCTTCTCTTGGAGTTGAACGCCAGTTTGTAACCTGTTTCTGGCGTTTAACTCCACTTTGCAACCTGTTTCTGGCGTTTAACTCCAGAATGCAACATGAAACTGGTGTTGAACGCCAGTTTGCGTCGTCTAAACTCGAGAAAAGTATGGACTATTATATATTTCTAGAAAGCCCTAGATGTCTACTTTCCAACGCAATTGAGATTTTGCCATTTGGAGTTCTGTAGCTCCAGAAAATTCACTTTGAGTGCAGGAAGGTTAGAATCCAGCAGCATCTGCAGTTCTTTTTCAACCTCTGAATCTGATTTTTGCTCAAGTCCCTCAATTTCAGCCAGAAATTATCTGAAATCACAGAAAAACACACAAACTCATATTAAAGTCTAGAAATGTGATTTTTATTTAAAAACTAATAAAAATATACTAAAAACTAACTAAATCATACTAAAAACTATGTAAAAACAATGCCAAAAAGCGTATAAATTATCCGCTCATCACAACACCAAACTTAAATTGTTGCTTGTCCCCAAGCAACTGAAAATCAAATAGGATAAAAAGAAGAGAATATATTATAAACTCCAAAATATCAATGAAACTTAGCTCCAATCAGATGAGCGGGACTTGTAGCTTTTTGCCTCTTAAATAGTTTTGGCATCTCACTTTATCCTTTGAAGTTCAGAATGATTGGCATCTATAGAAACTTAGAATTCAGATAGTGTTATTGATTCTCCTAGTTCAGTATGTTGATTCTTGAACACAGCTACTTTATGAGTCTTCGCTGTGGCCCTAAGCACTTTGTTTTCCAGTATTACCACCGGATACATAAATGCCACAGACACATAACTGGGTGAACCTTTTCAGATTGTGACTCAGCTTTGCTAAAGTCCCCAATTAGAGGTGTCCATGGTTCTTAAGCACACTCTTCTTTTGCTTTGGACCTCGACTTTAACCGCTCAGTCTCAAGTTTTCACTTGACACCTTCACGCCACAAGCACATGGTTAGGGACAGCTTGGTTTAGCCGCTTAGGCCAGGATTTTATTCCTTTAGGCCCTCCTATCCACTGAAGCTCAAAGCCTTGGATCCTTTTTATTACCCTTGCCTTTTGGTTTTAAGGGCTATTGGCTTTTTGCTCATGCCTTTTGGTTTAAATTTGGCTTTTTCTGCTTGCTTTTTCTTTTTCTTTCTCTTTTTTTTTTGCCATATTTTTTTTGCAAGCTTTTGTATTCACTGCTTTTTCTTGCTTCAAGAATCATTTTTATGATTTTTCAGATCATCAAATAACATTTCTCCTCTTTCATCATTCTTTTAAGAGCCAACATATTTAACATTCATAAACCACAATATCAAAAGACATATGCACTGTTCAAGCATTCATTCAGAAAACAAAAAGTATTGTCACCACATCAAAATAATTAAACTAGTTTCAAGGATGAATTCGAAACCAAGTACTTCTTGTTCTTTTGTAATTAAAACAATTTTCATTTAAGAGAGGTGATGGATTGGACATTCATAACTTTAAGGCATAGACACTTAAATACTAATGATCATGTAATAAGACACAAACATAAACATAAAGCATAGTAAACGAAAAACAGGAAAATAAGGACAAGGAGATTAAGGAACGGGTCCACCTTTGTGAGGGTGGCGTCTTCCTCTTCTTGAAGAACCAATGGTGCTTTTGAGCTCTTCTATGTCTCTTTCTTGCCTTTGTTGCTCCTCCCTCATAGCTCTTTGATCTTCTCTAATCTCATGAAGGATGATGGAGTGCTCTTGGTGTTCCACCCTTAGTTGTCCCATGTTGGAACTTAATTCTCATAGGGAGGTGTTGATTTGCTCCCAATAGTTTTATGGAGGAAAGTGCATCCCTTGAGGCATCTCAGGGATTTCATGGTGGGAAATTTCCTCATGCTCTTATTGAGGTCCATGATCTCTTATTTGCTCCATCCTTTTCTTAGTGATGGGCTTGTCCTCTTCAATGAGGATGTATTCCTCTATGTCAATTCCAGCCAAATTGCAGAGGTGGCATATGAGGTGAGGAAAGGCTAACCTTGCCCAAGTGGAGGATTTGTCAGCCACCTTGTAAAGTTCTTGAGGTATAATCTCATGAACTTCCACTTCCTCTCCAATCATGATACTATGGATCATGATGGCCCGGTCTATAGTAACTTCAGACTAGTTACTAGTAGGAATGATTGAGCGTTGAATGAACTCTAGCCATCCCCTAGCCACTGGTTTGAGGTCATGCCTTTTTAATTGAACCGGCTTACCTCTTGAGTCAAATTTCCATTGAGCTCCTTCCTCACATATGTCTATGAGGACTTGGTCCAACCTTTGATCAAAGTTGACCCTTCTTGTGTAGGGGCGTGCGTTCTCTTCCATCATTGGCAAGTTGAACGCTAGCCTTACATTTTCCGGACTGAAGTCTAAGTATTTCCCCCGAACCATGGTGAGCCAATGCTTTGGATTCGGGTTCACACTTTGATCATGGTTCCTAGTGATCCATGCGTTTGCATAGAACTCTGGAACCATTAAGATCCCAACTTGTTGAATGGGGTTGGTGAGAACTTGCCAACCTCTTCTTCGGATCTCATGTCGGATCTCTGGATACTCATTCTTTTTGAGCTTGAAAGGAACCTCAGGGATCACTTTCTTCTTGGCCACAACTTCATAGAAGTGGTCTTGATGGACCTTTGAGATGAATCTCTCCATCTCCCATGACTCAGAGGTAGAAGAAATTGCCTTCCCTTTCCTCTTTCTAGAGGTTTCTCTGGCCTTAGGTGCCATAAATGGTTATGAAAAAACAAAAAGCTATGCTTTTACCACACCAAACTTAAAATGTTTGCTCGTCCCCGAGCAAAAGAAGAAAGAAAGAAGGAGAAGAAGAAAAAGAATGGAGGAGAGGGGGAGAGGTGTGTATTCGGCTAAGGGAAGAAGAAAGGGTTGAGTTGTATGAAAATGAAGAAGGAATGAGGGGTTTATATAGGGGTGGGATGGGATTTAGGGTTCGGCCATTAGGGTTGGGTTTGGGAGGGAAAATAGTTTGAATTTTGAAGCTAGGTGGGGTTTATGGGGAAGAGAGGATGGATGTGAGTGGTAAAGAGGTGATGGGAAAGAGTGATTGAGGTGATTGGTGAAGGGTATTTGGGGAAGAGAGTTATGAAAAGGAGTGAAGAGGAGAGAAGAAGATGTGGGGATCCTGTGGGATCCACAGATCAAGTGGGGTCAAGGACTTAACATCCCTGCTCCAATTAGGCGTGTAAAATGCCTATGTTATGCAATCCTGGCGTTTAACGCCAGATTGCTGCTTGTTGCTGGCGTTAAACGCCCAAATGTAGCCTGTTTCTAGCGTTTAACGCCAGCTTGGTGCTTGTTTC
This sequence comes from Arachis ipaensis, assembly GCF_059453495.1. NCBI lineage: Eukaryota > Viridiplantae > Streptophyta > Magnoliopsida > Fabales > Fabaceae > Arachis > Arachis ipaensis. The sequence continues at coordinate 105,665,177 of NC_142435.1, read as the reverse complement.
TGGCATTAAACGCCAGACAGATGCTTGTTTCTGGCATTTAAACGCCAGACTGCTCTCCTCCAGGGTGTGCTATTTTTAATGCTGTTTTTCATTTTGCTTTTGATTTTTTAGTAGTTTTTGTGACTCCACATGATCATCAACCTAATAAAATACAAAATAACACAAGGAAAATAAAATAGATATAATTAAATAACATTGGGTTGCCTCCTAACAAGCGCTTCTTTAACGTCAATAGCTTGACAGTGAGCTCTCATGGAGCCTCACAGATGTTCAGAGTATTGTTGGGACCTCCCAACACCAAACTTAGAGTTTGACAGTGCGGGTTCAACACCAAACTTAGAGTTTGGTTGTGGCCTCCCAACACCAAACTTAGAGTTTGACTGTGGGGGCTTTGGTTGACTCTGCAGTGAGAGAAGCTTTTCATGCTTCCTCTCCATGGTTATAGAAGGAGATCCTTGAGTTTTAAACACAAGGTTGTCCTCATTCAGTTGAAGCACTAGTTCTCCTCTGTCCACATCAATCGCCGCTCTTGCTGTGGCTAGGAAGGGTCTTCCAAGGATGATGGATTCATCCTCTTCCTTCCCAGTGTCTAGGATTATAAAATCAGCAGGGATGTAAAGGCCTTCAACCTTTACTAACACTTCCTCTACTTGTCCATAAGCCTGTTTTCTTGAGTTTTCTGCCATCTCTACTGAGATTCTGGCAGCTTGCACCACAAAGATCCCAAGTTTCTCCATTACAAAGAGTGGCATTAAGTTTATTCCTGACCCCAGGTCACACAGAGCATTCTCAAAGGTCATGGTGCCTATGGTATAGGGTATTAAGAATTTTCCAGGATCCTGTTTCTTTTGAGGTAATTTCTGCCTATCCAATGCATTCAGTTCATTAGTGAGCAAGGGAGGTTCATCTTCCCAAGTCTCATTATCAAATAATTTGGCATTCAGCTTCATGATTGCACCAAGGTACTTAGCAACTTGCTCTTCAGTAATTTCTTCATCCTCTTCAGAGAAAGAATACTCATCAGAGCTCATGAAGGGCAGAAGGAGGTTCAATGAAATCTCTATGGTCTCTAGATAAGCCTGATATTCCTTTGGTTCCTCAAAGGGAAACTCCTTATTGATCACTGGACGTCCTAGGAGGTCTTCCTCACTAGGATTCACATCCTCCTCCTCCCTTGTAGGTTCGGCCATGATGGTTAAATCAATGGCGTTGCACTCTCTCTTTGGATTTTCTTCTGTATTGCTTGGGAGAGTACTAGGAGGAGTTTCAGTGACTCTTTTACTCAGCTGGCCCACTTGTGCCTCCAAATTTCTAATAGAGGATCTTGTTTCATTCATGAAACTTATAGTGGCCTTAGATAGATCAGAGACTATATTTGCTAAGCTAGATAGATTCTGCTCAGAATTCTCTGTCTGTTGCTGAGTGGATGATGGAAAAGGCTTGCTATTGCTAAACCTGTTTCTTCCACCATTATTAAAGCCTTGTTGAGGCTTTTGTTGATCCTTCCATGAGAAATTTGGATGATTTCTCCATGAGGGATTATAGGTGTTTCCATAGGGTTCACCCATGTAATTCACCTCTACTATTGTAGGGTTCTCAGGATCATAAGCTTCTTCTTCAGAAGATGCCTCTTTAGTACTGTTGGATGATTCCTTCAATCTATTCAGACTCTGAAAGATCATATTGACTTGCTGAGTCAATATTTTATTTTGAGCTAATATGGCATTCAGAGTATCAACTTCAAGAACTCCCTTCCTCATAGGCATTCCATTACTCACAGGATTCCTTTCAGAAGTGTACATGAACTGGTTATTTGCAACCATGTCAATGAGTTCTTGAGCTTCTGCAGGCGTTTTCTGTAGGTGAATGGATCCACCTGCAGAATGGTCCAATGACATCTTTGATAATTTAGACAGACCATCATAGAATATATCCAGGATGGTCCATTCTGAAAGCATGTCAGAAGGACACTTTTTGGTCAGTTCCTTGTATCTCTCCTAAGCTTTATAGAGGGATTCACCTTCCTTCTGTCTGAAGGTTTGAACATCCACTCTAAGCTTGCTAAGCTTTTGAGAAGGAAAGAACTTGGCTAAGAAATATGTGACCAGCTTATCCCAAGAGTTCAGGCTGTCTTTAGGTTGAGAGTCCAACCATATTCTAGCTCTGTCTCTTACAGCAAATGGGAAAAGCATAAGCCTGTAGACCTTGGGATCAACCCCATTGGTCTTAACAGTATCACAGATCCGCAAGAATTCAGTTAAGAACTGAAAGGGATCTTCGGATGGAAGTCCATAAAACTTGCAATTCTGTTGCATCAGAGAAACTAATTGAGGTTTCAGCTCAAAATTGTTTGCTCTAATGGCAGGGATTGAGATGCTTCTTCCATGTAAATTGGAATTAGGTGCAGTAAAGTCACCAAGCATCTTCCTTGCATTGTTATTATTTTCGGCCATGTCTCCTTCTTTTTCAAAAATTTCTGTCAGATTTTCTCCAGAGAGTTGTGCTTTAGCTTCCCTTAGCTTCCTCTTCAGAGTCCTTTCAGGTTCAGGATCCGCTTCAACAAGAATGTTCTTATCCTTGTTCCTGCTCATATGAAAAAGAAGAAAACAGAAAAGAAGAGGAATCCTCTATGTCACAGTATAGAGATTCCTTTATGTGAGTAGAAGAAGAAAAGAAATTCGAACACAGAAAGGGAGAGAGGGTTCAAATTTTTAGATGAAGAGAAGTGTTAGTAAGTAAATAAAATAATTAGAAAGAGATGAGGGGGAGAGAATTTCACAAATTAAATAAATTAAAATAAAAATATTTTTTTTTAAAATTAAAATTAAAATTAAGAATTCGAAAATTAAAAAAAAAGTGAAATTAAATAAAAAGTTAAAACAATTAGTTAATTAAAAAGGAATTTTGAAAAAGAGGAAGGTGATTTTCAAAAATTAGAGAGAGAGAGAGTTAGTTAGGTAGTTTTGAAAAAGATAAGAATCAAACAAAAAGTCAAGTGGTTAATTGAAAAAGATTTAAAAATCAAATTTTGTAGAGATAAGAAAATAGAAAAGATTTTGAATTTAAATTTTGAAAAAGATGTGATTGAAACTTAAATTGAAAAAAGATTTGAAAAAGAAATTTAAAAAGATTTGATTTTGAAATTAAAGTTGATTACTTGACTAACAAGAAACTAAAAAGATATGAGTCTAGAGTTTAAAGATTGAACCTTTCTTACTAGGCAAGTAACAAACTTAAAAATTTTGAATCAATCACATTAATTGTTAGCATTAATTTTGAAAAATATGAAATAAAAATAAGAAAAAGATTTTGAAAATCAATTTGAAATTTTTGAAATTATGAAAGAAAAAAAATGAAAAAGATTTGAAAAAGATAGAATTTTTAAATTGAAAATTTGATTTGACTCATAAGAAACAACTAAATTTTAAAACGTTTTGAAAAAGTCAACTCAAATTTTCAAAAATTTATGAGTGAAAAAGGGAAAGATATTTTTTTTATTTTTGAATTTTTAATGATGAGAGAGAAAAACACCAAAAAGACTCAATGCATGAAAATTTTGGATCAAAACAAATGATGCATGCAAGAACACTATGAATGTTAAGATGAACACCAAGAACACTTCGAATGTCAAGATGAACATCAAGAACATATTTTTGAAAAATTTTTAAGAAAAGAAAACATGCAAGACACCAAACTTAGAAATTTTTAAGCTTTAGACACTAACAAATTGAAAATGCATACGAAAAAATAAGAAAAGACACAAAACAAGAAAAATTAAAGATCAAACATAGAAAATCATCAAGAACAACTTGAAGATCATGAAGAACACATGCATGAATTTTCGAAAAAAAGCAAGAAAATTATAAAAACATGCTATTGACACCAAACTTAAAAGTTGACACTAGACTCAAACAAGAAACATCAAATTATTTTTGGTTTTATGATTTTATTAATTTTTTTTGGTTTTTTTTTTTGAAAATTATTTGGAAAAAACAAAAAAGAAGAAAAAAAAAATTTTTTTGAATATTTTTCGAAAATAAAAAGAACAAAAACAAAAGGCTTAAAATTAAAATAAAATTACCTAATCTGAGCAACAAGATGAACCCTCAGTTGTCCAAACTCGAACAATCCCCGGCAACGGCGCCAAAAACTTGGTGCGCGGAAATCGTGACGGTTCATTCCTTGGTAACGGCGCTAAAAACTTAATACGCACGTTCATAATCTTAGTTCTTTGTCACAACTTCGCACAACTAACCAGCAAGTGCACTGGGTCGTCCAAGTAATAAACCTTACGTGAGTAAGGGTCGATCCCACGGAGATTGTCGGCTTGAAGCAAGCTATGGTCATCTTGTAAATCTCAGTCAGGCAGATTCATATGATTATGGATATTTGATAATTAAAATATAAATAAAACGTAAATTAGAGATAGAGATACTTATGTAATTCATTGGTGAGAGTTTCAGATAAGCGTATGAAGATGCTTGTTCCTCCTGAACCTCTGCTTTCCTATTGTCTTCATCCAATCATTCATACTCCTTTCTATGGCAAGCTGTTTGTTAGGTGTCACCGTTGTCAATGGCTACATCCTGTCCTCTCAGTGAAAATGGTCCAATGCGCTGTCACTGCATGGCTAATCATCTGTCGGTTCTCGATCATACTGGAATAGGATCCATTGATCCTTTTGCGTCTGTCACTACGCCCAGCACTTGCGAGTTTGAAGCTCGTCGCAGCCATCCCTTCCCAGATCCTACTCGGAATACCACAGACAAGGTTTAGACTTTCCGGATCTCAAGAATGGCCGTCCATGGATTCTAACTTATACCACGAAGATTTTGATTAAGGAATCCCAGAGATATTCATTCAATCTAAGGTAGAACGGAAGTGGTTGTCAGGAACGCGTTCATAGGTTGGGAATGATGATGACTGTCATGTTCATCACATTCATATTGAAGTGAGAATGAATATCTTAGAATCGGAATAAGCTTGAAATGAATAGAAAAACAATAGTACTTTGTATTAATTCATGAGGAACAGCAGATCTCCACACCTTAATCTATGGTGTGTAGAAACTCTACCGTTGAAAATACATAAGAACAAGGTCCAGGCATGGCTGAGTGGCCAGCCCCCATAAAGGTCTAAGATAGCATAAAACTAATCAAAGATGTCTAATACAATAGTAAAAGGTCCTATTTATATCAGACTAGTTACTAGGGTTTACAGAAATGAGTAAATGATGCAGAAATCCACTTGTGGGACCCACTTGGTGTGTGTTTGGGCTGAGCATTGAGCTTTACATGTTTAGAGGCTTCTCTTGGAGTTGAACGCCAGTTTGTAACCTGTTTCTGGCGTTTAACTCCACTTTGCAACCTGTTTCTGGCGTTTAACTCCAGAATGCAACATGGAATTGGCGTTGAATGCCAGTTTTCATTGTCTAAACTCAGGCTAAGTATGGACTATTATATATTGCTGGAAAACCCTGGATGTCTACTTTTCAAAGCAATTGAGATCGCGCCATTTGGATTTCTATAGCTCCAGAAAATCCACTTTGAGTGCAGGAAGGTCAGAATCCAGCAGCATCTGCAGTCCTTCTTCAACCTCTGAATCTGATTTTTGCTCAAGTCCCTCAATTTCAGACAGAAATTACCTGAAATCATAGAAAAACACACAAACTCATAGTAAAGTCTAGAAATGTTATTTTTATTTAAAAACTAATAAAAATATACTAAAAAACTAACTAAATCATACTAAAAACTATGTAAAAATAATGCCAAAAAGCGTATAAATTATCCGCTCATCAACCACGATTCTAAGTGTTCTATCTCAAGACAACCCTTTAATTAGGCTTTCAATTAGCACTCTCAAACCAGTTGGTTTTAGGGTACTAGGTGTTGAAGCACCCCTAAGAATTTACTTGCCCATGTCTCTTCTTGACACATCTTCACCACAAGCATCTACTAGAATCTTTGACTCTTTTTGAGCTTTTTAATGTTTCTATCTCATCCTAGTAGTTGATGCTCAGAGTCTTGGGTCTTTGTTGCTTACTACTTCTTGGTTATATGGATATTTAAGGAACACCCCTTAACCTTTTCTTGTTATTCATTCTAAGACTAGTTGCTTTCCATGACTCATTTTCTTTTTTTGTTCATTCAAGGTTCTACACTTAGTTCCTTGTTTCTTAGTTTGTTGAATGATCTCTCTTGGCCTTGGTTTCTCTTACTCTTGTTTTTGCATAGCTCACAGCAATTCTTATGGAGACAAGCTCTACTTTATTCATGTTGAAAAAGAAGACTTGAAATACATTGCCTTTTCTTTCTTGTAGTTTAGAGGACTCATAAAGGACTCCAAACATGAAATAAAACTAATCATAAAACATAAACTACCCTAGCATGATTTATTTATTTTTGAAAGAAAGTAAATCAAACAAAAGCTTAAACATGATTCAGAAATTAGAGGGTGTCAACCATGGGACTTAACAACCTTCAGCAGCTTAGATCTTCAGTTCATTGGCCCCTTTCCTTTGTCCTTCTTCTTGGAAGGGGATGGTTCATCTTCTTCCTTCTTGGAGGATCTTTCTTGCGCTTGAGTGTCCTTAGGCTTCAAAAATCCTAGCCTTCTCATATAATTTCTTTCATCCTCCTTATGTTTGGCTAGAATCTCTTCTTCTCTGGCGCTTAATTCCTCCATCCCTTGCATGAATGTGGGGTATCCGGGGTTAATAGCAGCCACAGCATTGCACAAGTGATTCAGTTTCGCTTGTGTGTTGATATCATACTGCCTCCTCAAAATGGTTCTGGCATCATAAAGATTTCTGAACACAGCGAGGTTCCTTTGTTGCCATTTGTTCTGCTCCACTATTTTGTCAAGTGCACTTCTCATTTCTCCCCAGTCGAACTGTTCCTGCTACTCGCTCCTCATTTGCTCCCAACTCCCTTGGAGTTGTTGGATGTTCCGGTTGACTTGGTTCCATTGTTGTTGCTGAGTCTCCTTGAATTGGTTAACATCCTCCCTCAAGTGGTGTAGGTCTCCCTTCATTTGGTGTACATCTCCTTACAATTGTTCCCAGTTGAATCCTCTAGGAAATTGTTGGTATTGGTAGTGTGGTGGTGGTTGAAGTGCTAGAAAGTGTGGTTGCTCTTCTACCTCTTCTTGTTGTTGTTGTTGTTGTTGTACATGTGGCTCATGAGCATGAGCTCTTTGTTCTTTGGCCCTCTGAAGTGGGTTAACAGCCACCACCTTGGCCATTTTCTTGGCAGTTATGAATTTGTCTTGCTTTACTAGCACCTCATCAATGATCTTTTCAACTCCAGCTTCATCACATAACCTCTGTATGATACTGGGGAATGCCAACCTTGTGTTGTCACTAGTGCTTTTCAGCACCTTGTTAATGTTGTTGGCAATCATCTCCCCCACATTGACATTCTCACCTTTCATGATGTTGTATATGAGCACAGCTCTCTCCTTGGTCACCTCTGAAGTGTTGGATGTGGGGATTAGGGACCTCCTTACAAATTCCAGCCACCTTCTAGCTTGGGGGCTCAGATCCCTTCTTCTCAATTGGTTGGGTATCCCATCCTTGTCCTTCATCTATTGCACGTTCAGCACGTAAATCTCGTTCAGGATTTCATCAAACCTAGGGTCTTGCTGCTTCATTCTTTCTTCATAGCTCCGAGTGGAGCTTGTCCTCTTCACCATTAGAATCCTCTCTATGCTGGATGGACTATAATCAATGGACTTTCCCCTCACATAGCTAATGTAGCCATAGTGTTGTCCTGGTTGAGGCACAGCGTTAGCATAAAACTCCCACACCAAGCTCTCAACTACCTTCCTTGGTGGGTTGCATAGGAGTGACCAGCCCCTACTGTTGATCTCAATGTTGATCTCAAGATGCTCGTTCCTCCCTAATTGGAACCCAACCTCTGGAATGATTTCCCTCTCACTCACCTAACCATAGAATTGATTTTGGTTGAATGCGAAGAGAAACTTGTATTCATTGAAAGATAAGCTTGAGGATCCAGAGGTTGGTTCCTTGGTTTTTCTTTTCTTTGAGCCTGATCCTTTTTGTGGTACTATTAGATTGAGAGAGTGTGTTTGAGGTTGTAAAAAAAATTGGGGGAGGGGGGGAGGGAGGTTGCAAAAGAGGCAAGCAAAACAAGGTTTTGCTTCAACACCAAACTTAGGACTTGATTGTCCCAATCAAGAGAAAGGAAAGAAGTAGGGGAAGAGAGGTAGTGGAAGGCGAAAAGAGAAAAGAAGAAGAAAGGTGTTTGGATTCTTTTTCGTGTGTGATAAGGGGTTTGAAGTGGGAGAAGAGTTTGGGAAGGTGAGGCTTTTATAAAGGGTGAAGGGTGTGATTTGAATGGTGGGAAATAAAAAGGATTCAATATTTTCCCACTTGGGGAGTGGCGCCTAGCGTGGGAAGAGGCGCCAACCTTTTTCTCACTGCGCCTTCTGCATGTGTTGAGTTCCAAAGTGTAAGTACACTTTGACTCCCTTGCTTTAAGAGTGATTCTCCATGTGGGTCCCATCTTTTCTCCTTAAAATGAAACTGAAACCTGTTAATAATGACAAAAGAATCTTTCACATTCCTTCCTGTTACGGGTAAGTGGGATTGCAACTGATGGGTGTCCCTTGGGACACCAAACTTAATCCTCTTGCATCTTAATAAATTGGTTTTATCATTGTGTTTTTAATGTGTTCATAAGAATGAAATAACTCCAATCTTTTCATTTTCTTTTGTTTCTATCCTCTTTTGAACTCATTAAACCACATTCATGCTTTCAACAAAATATTAAGTGCTTTCAGATTGAGTAGAATTGGGCTTGCTAGGTGATCCTTGTATTGCACCAAACTTAATCTCTGGGCTTACTCTTTGATGAGCGGATAATATATATGCTTTTTGGCATTGTTTTTTACATAGTTTTTAGTATGATTTAGTTAGTTTTTAATATAATTTTATTAGTTTTTAAATAAAAATCACATTTCTTGACTTTACTAGGATTTTGTGTGTTTTTCTGTGATTTCAGGTAATTTCTTGCTGAAATTGAGGGACTTGAGCAAAAATCTGATTCAGAGGCTGAAGAAGGACTACAGCTACTGTTGGATTTTGACGTCCCTGTACTCGAAGTAGATTTTCTGGAGCTACAGAAACCCAATTGGCGCGCTCTCAATTGCGTTGGAAAGTAGACATCCAAGGCTTTCCAGCAATATATAATAGTCCATACTTTGCCCGAGTTTTGATGACAAAAACGGGCGTTCAAACGCCAACTTCCTGCCCTATTCTGGAGTTGAACGCCAGAAACAGGTTACAAATGAGAGTTAAACACCAAAAACAGGCTACAACCTGGTGTTTAACTCCAAAAAGAGTCTCTACACATGAAAGCTCATTGCTCAGCCCAAGCACATACCAAGTGGGCCCGGAAGTGGATTTCTACATCATTTACTTATCTTATGTAACCCTAGCTACTAGTTTAGTATAAAAACTACTTTTAGTGATTTATTTTACATCTTTTGATCATCCTTGATCAGGGATCGATCTTTTCCCCTATCTTTCGAATTCATATGCCATTTGGGGAGGCTGGCCATTCAGCCATGCCTAGACCTTGTTCTTATGTATTTTCAACGGTGGAGTTTCTACACACCATAGATTAAGGTGTGGAGCTCTGCTGTTCCTTGAGTATTAATGCAAAGTACTATTGTTCTTCTATTCAATTTACGCTTATTCTTATTCTAAGATATTCATTCGCACACAAGAACATGATGAATGTGATGATTATGTGACACCCATCACCATTCTCACCTATGAACACATGCCTGACAACCACTTTCGTTCTACATGCAAACAAGCTTGAATATGTATCTCTTGGGTTTCTAATCTAAGATTAAAACCTTCGTGGTATAGGCTAGAATTATTGGCGGCCATTCTTGAGATCCGGAAAATTTAAACCTTGTCTGTGGTATTCCGAGTAGGATCTGGGAAGGGATGACTGTGACGAGCTTCAAACTCGTGAGTGTTGGGCGTAGTGACAGACGCAAAAGGATCACTGGATCCTATTCTAACATAATCGAGAACCGACAGATGATTAGCCATGCAGTGACAGCGCATTTGGACCATTTTCACTGAGAGGACGAGATGTAGCCATTGACAACGGTGATGCCCAACATACAGCTTGCCATGGAAAGGAGTATGAATGATTGGATGAAAGCAGTAGGAAAGCAGAGGTTCAGAAGGAACAAAAGCAACTCCATACGCTTATCTGAAATTCTCACCAATGAATTACATAAGTATTTCTATCCTATTTTATATTTTATATCATAATTATCAAAATCTCCATAACCATTTGAATCCGCCTGACTGAGATTTACAAGGTGACCATAGCTTGCTTCAAGCCGACAATCTCCGTGAGATTGACCCTTACTCACGTAAGGTTTATTACTTGGACGACCCAGTGCACTTGCTGGTTAGTTGTATCGAAATTGTGAAAAAGAATTCAAGATTGCAAACGTGCGTACTAAGTTTTTGGCGCCGTTGATGGGGAATGAACAATCATGATTTCATGCACCAAGTTTTTGGCGCCGTTGCCGGGGATTGTTCAAGTTTGGACAACTGACGGTTCATCTTGTTGCTCAGATTAGGTAATTTTATTTTAATTTTAAGCTTTGTGTTTTTATTATTTTTATTTTCGAAAAAAATTTTCAAAAAAAAATAAATTCTTCTATGACTTCAGAATTTTTAAGAAGGAATTCTAGAGTTTCATGAGATATGTTGAATCCTGGCTGGCTGTTAAGCCATGTCTAATCTTTTGGACCAAGGTTTCAACTATCCTTAGAAGAGCTTCTTTGTCTTTCTCAGCAAATTAGCTGTTGTATGTAATGATCTGCTAAAGCTTGGCTGGCCATTGGCCATGTCTAGTGTTTTGGACCGGAGCTTTCACTGAAAGCTTGGCTGACTAGTAAGCCATGTCTAATTCCTGGACCGGAGTTTTAGGCTGACATTGCATGATTCCTGGAATTCTCATTAAAAATTTTGAAATCCTTATTTTTCTTTTTCCAAACAATTTTCGAAAAATACAAAAATAAATTAATAAAATCATAAAACCAAAAAAAATTTGATGTTTCTTATTCGAGTCTAGTGTCAATTTTTAAGTTTGGTGTCAATTGCATCTTTTTAATTTCTTTAAATTTTCGAAAACTCATGCATAATGTTCTTCATGATCTTCAAGCTGTTCTTGATGAATTTCCTTGTTTGATCTTTGCATCTTCTTGTTTGGTGTCTTTTCATATTTTTCATATGCATTTTAGAATTATTAGTATCTATAGAGTAAAATTTTTTTAAGTTTGGTGTCTTGCATGTTTTTCTTTTCTTAAAAATTTTCAAAAATAAATTCTTGGTGTTCATATTGATCTTCAAAGTGTTCTTGGTGTTCATCTTGACATTCAAAGTGTTCTTGCATGCATTGTGTGTTTTGATTTATAATTTTCATGTTTTGAGTCTTTTTATTGTTTTTCTTTCTCTTCATAAAAATTCAAAAATAAAAAAATATCTTTCCCTTATTCTTCTCATAAATTTCGAAAATTTTGAATTGATTTAGTCAAAAAGTTTTAAAATTTAGTTGTTTCTTATTAGTCAAGTCAAAATTTTCAATTTAAAAATCCTATCTTTTCAAAACTTTTTCAAAAAATCAAATCTTTTTCAATTTTCTTCTTAATATTTTCGAAAATTTCAAAATGATTTTCAAAAATCTTTTTCTTATTTTTGTTTCATATTTTCGAATTCATTGCTAACTTTTAATATTTTGATTAAAAAATCTCAAGTTGTTACTTGCCTATTAAGAAAGGTTCATTCTTTACATTTTAAAATCCTATCTTTTAGTTTCTTGTTAGTCAAGTAATCAACTTTAATTTTCAAAAATCAAATCTTTTTAATTTCCTTTTTAAATCTTTTGCAAATTAAATTTGAATCATATCTTTTTCAAAATCAATTTCAAAATCTTTTCTAACTTCTCACCCTTTCAAATTTAATTTTCAAATCTTTTTCAATTAACTACTTGACTTTTTGGTTTATTTTTAAAAGTTTTCTATTTCAATCATATCTTTTTCAAAACCACCTAACTAACTTTTTTCTCACCAATTTTCGAAAACCCCTCCCCTCTTTTTCAAAATTTCTTTTTAATTAACTATTTGTTTTAAATTTTAATTTAATTTTATTTTCCTTCTTAAATTTCGAATTCTAATTAATAGTCAAAATAAAAACAAAAATATTTTTATTTCATTTTATTTAAATTTCGAATTCTTCCCTCTATCATCTCTTTCTATTTATTTATTTATTTACTAACACTCCTCTTCCACTCAAAATTCGAACCCTCTCTTCTTCTCTGTGTTCGAGTTTTTCTCTTCTCCTCCTTCTATTCTTCTTCTCTTATACTCACATAAGGAATCTCTATACTGTGACATAGAGGATTTCATATTTTCTTTTCTGTTCTCTTCTTTTTCATATGAGCAGGAACAAGGATAAGAACATTCTTGTTGAAGCTGACTCTGAACCTGAAAGGACTCTGAAGAGGAAGCTAAGGGAAGCTAAGGCACAACCCTCTGAAGAGGATCTGATAGAAATTTTCGAAGAAGAAGGAGACATGGCCGAACCTAATAAGATGGTGGAGATGCAAGGAAGATGCTTGGTGACTTTATTGCACCCTCTTCTAACTTCTATGGAAGAAGCATCTCACTTCCTGCAATTGGAGCAAACAACTTTGAGCTTAAGCCTCAATTAGTTTCTCTAATGCAGCAGAATTGCAAGTTCTATGGACTTCCAATGGAAGATCCTCATCAATTTTTAGCTGAATTATTGCAAATTTGTGACACTGTCAAGATCAATGGAGTTGATCCCGAGGTCTACAGGCTTATGCTTTTCCCTTTTGCTGTAAGAGATAGAGCTAGAACATGGTTGGATTCACAACCTAAGGATAGCCTGAACTCTTGGGATAAGCTAGTCAGTGCTTTCCTGGCCAAACTCTTTCCACCTCAAAAGATGAGCAAGCTTAGAGTGGAAATCCAAACCTTCAGACAGAAGGAAGGAGAATCCCTCTATGAAGCTTGGGAAAGATATAAGCAACTGATCAAAAGGTGTCCTACTGACATGCTTCCAGAATGGAGCATCATAAGTATATTCTATGATGGTCTGTCTGAGTTGTCAAAAATGTCATTGGACCATTCTGCAGGAGGCTCTCTTCACGTGAAAACCCCTGCAGAAGCTCAGGAACTCATTGAAATGGTTGCAAATAACCAGTTCATGTACACCTCTAAGAGGAATCCTGTGAACAATGGGACGCCTCAGAAGAAGGGAGTTCTTGAAATTGATACTCTGAATGCCATATTAGCTCAGAACAAAATATTGACTCAGCAAGTCAATATGATTTCTCAGAGTCTGAATGGATTGCAAGCTGCATCCAACAGTACTAAAGAAGCATCTTCTGAAGAAGAAGCTTATGATCCTGAGAACCCTGCAATAGCAGAGGTGAATTACATGGGAGAACCCTATGGAAACACCTATAATCTTTCATAGAGAAATCATCCTAATCTTTCATGGAAGGATCAACAGAAGCCTCAACAAGGCTTCAATAATAATGGTGGAAGAAATAGGTTTAGCAATAGCAAGCCTTTTCCATCATCTTCTTAGCAACAGACAGAGAATTCTGAACAGAGCCATTCTGGCCTGGCAACCATAGTCTCTGATCTATCCAAGACCATACTAAGTTTCATGAATGAAACAAGGTCCTCCATTAGAAATTTGGAGGCACAGGTGGGTCAGCTGAGTAAGAAGATTACTGAAACTCCTCCCAGTACTCTCCCAAGCAATACAGAAGAAAATCCCAAGAGAGAGTGCAAGGCCATAACTTTACTTGGTGTGACCGAATGCCCAGAGGAGGAGGAAGACGTGAATCCCAGTGAGGAAGACCTCTTAGGACATCCTCTGGAAAGAAAGGAGTTCCCTTTTTAGGAACCAAAGGAATTTGAGGCTCATACAGAGACCCTAGAGATTCCATTGGACTTTCTTCTGCCATTCATGAGCTCTGATGAATACTCTTCCTCTGAAGAGGATGAAGAAACCATTGCAGAGCAAGTTGCTAAGTATCTAGGAGCAATCATGAAGTTGAATGCCAGTTTATTTGGTAATGAGACTTGGGAGGATGAACCCTCCTTGCTCACCAATGAACTGAGTGCACTAATGAGGCAGACATTGCCTCAGAAGAAACCGGATCCCGGAAAGTTCTTCATACCTTGTACCATAGGCACCATGACCTTTGAGAAAGCTCTGTGTGACCTTGGGTCAGGGATAAACCTCATGCCACTCTCTGTAATGGAGAAACTGGGAATCTTTGAGGTACAAGCTGCAAGAATCTCATTAGAGATGGCAGACAAATCAATGAAACAGGCTTATGGACTAGTAGAGGACGTGTTAGTAAAGGTTGAAGGCCTTTACATCCCTGCTGATTTCATAATCCTAGACACTGGGAAGGATGAGGATGAATCCATCATCCTTGGCAGACCCTTCCTAGCCACAGCAAAAGCTGTGATTGATGTTGACAGAGGAGAGTTGGTCCTTCAGTTGAATGAGGGCTACCTTGTATTTAAGACTTAAGGTTCTCCTTCTGTAACCATGGAGAGGAAACATGAAAAGTTTCTCTCAATATAGAGTCAAACAAAACCCCCACATTCAAACTCTAAGTTTGGTGTTAGGAAGCCACGACCAAACTCTAAGTTTGGTGTTAAGAGGCCCCAACATTGCTCTGATTTTCTGTGAGGCTCCATGAGAGCTCACTGTCAAGCTATTGACATTAAAGAAGTTCTTGTTGGGAGGTAACCCAATGTTATTTAATTATATCTATTTATTTTCCATTGCTATTTTATGTTTTGTTTAGGTTGATGATCATGTGAAGTCACAAAAACTACTGAAAAATCAAAAACAGAATAAAAAACAGCATTAAAAACAGCTCACCCTGGAGGAAGAGCTTACTGGCGTTTAAACGCCAGTAAGAACCACCAGACTGGCGTTTAACGCCAGAACAGAGCATGGAATTGGCGTTTAACGCCAAGAATGGGAGAAAAGCTGGCGTTAAACGCCAGAAATAAGCAGCAAACTGGCGTTTAATGCCAGACATGCATTCTAAGGGCGTTTTGCACGCCTACTTGGAGCAGGGATGCTAAGTCCTTGACCCTTTAGGATCTGTGGACCCCACAGGATCTCCACCTACCACACCTCTTCTTCTCTCCTCTTCACACCTTCTCATAACACTCTTCCCCAAATACCCTTCACCAATCACCTTTTTACCTCTTCCCCATAAACCCCACCTACCTCCAAATTCAAATTCCTTTCCCTTCCAAAC
This sequence comes from Arachis ipaensis, assembly GCF_059453495.1. NCBI lineage: Eukaryota > Viridiplantae > Streptophyta > Magnoliopsida > Fabales > Fabaceae > Arachis > Arachis ipaensis. Next base: position 105,649,797 of record NC_142435.1, on the reverse strand, counting down.
CCAACCCTAATGGCCGAAACCTAACCTTCCCCCCACCCCTATATAAACCCCTTAAAACTACTCTATTTTCACACATCCCAACCACTACTTCTTCCTCTTGGCCGAATACACTCTCTCACTCCATCTCCTCCATTTTTTTCTTCTTTTACTACTTTCTTTCTTCTTTTGCTTGAGGACGAGCAAACCTTTTAAGTTTGGTGTGATAAAAGCATTGCTTTTTGTTTTTCCATAACCATCAATGGCACCTAAGGCCAGAGAAACCTCAAGAAAGAGGAAAGGGAATGCAATTGCTTCCACCTCTGAGTCATGAGAGATGGAGAGATTCATCTCAAAGGTCCATCAAGACAACTTCTATGAAGTTGTGGCCAAGAAGAAGGTGATCCCTGAGGTCCCTTTTAAGCTCAAAAAGAGCTAGTATCCAGAGATCTGACAAGAGATTAGAAGAAGAGGATGGGAAGTTCTCTCTAATCCTATTCAACAAGTCGGAATCTTAATAGTTCAAGAGTTCTATGCAAACGCATGGATCACTAGGAACCATGATCAAAGTATGAACCCAAACCCAAAGAACTGGCTGACAAGTCCTCTACTTTGGCAAGGTTAGCCTTTCCTCACTTCATTTGCCACCTCTGCAATTCGGCTGGAATTGACATAGAGGGAGATATCCTCATTGATAAGGACAAGCCCATCACTAAGAAAAGGATGGAGCAAACAAGAGATCATGGACCTTAATAAGAGTATGAGGAAATTCCTCACCATGAAATCCCTGAGATGCCTCAAGGGATGCACTTCCCTCCACAAAACTATTGGGAGCAAATCAACCCCTCCCTAGGAGAATTAAGTTCCAACATGGGACAACTAAGGATGGAACACCAAGAGCACTCCATCATTCTCCATGAGATTAGAGAAGATCAAAGAGCTATGAGGGAGGAACAACAAAGACAAGGAAGAGACATAGAGGAGCTCAAGAACACCATTGGTTCTTCAAGAGGAAGAAGATGCCACCCTTACTAAGGTGGACCTGTTCCTTAATCTCCTTGTCTATTTATTTTTTATGTTTTCATTCTCTATGCTTTATGTTTATTTATGTTTGTGTCTTTACTATATGATCATTAGTGTTTAAGTGTCTATGTCTTAAAGCTATGAATGTCCTATGAATCCATCACCTCTCTTAAATGAAAAATGCTTTTAATCACAAAAGAACAAGAAGTACATGATTTCGAATTCATCCTTGAAACTAGTTTAATTATTTTGATGTGGTGACAATACTTTTTGTTTTCTGAATGAATGCTTGAACAGTGCATATGTCTTTTGAATTTGTTGTTTATGAATGTTAAAATTGTTGGCTCTTGAAAGAATGATGAAAAAGGAGAAATGTTATTTGATGATATGAAAAATCATAAAAATGATTCTTGAAGTAAGAAAAAGCAGTGAATAGAGAAAACCTTGCAAAAAAAAAAGAAGGCGAAAAAAAAGAAAGAAAAAGAAAAAAAGCAAGCAGAAAAAGCCAATAGCCCTTAAAACAAAAAGGCAAGGGTAAAAAGGATCCAAGGCTTTGAGCATCAGTGGATAGGAGGGCCCAAAGGAATAAAATCCTGGCCTAAGCGGCTAAACCAAGCTGTCCCTAACCATGTGCTTGTGGCGTGAAGGTGTCAAGTGAAAAGCTTGAGACTGAGCGGTTAAAGTCGAGGTCCAAAGCAAAAACAGAGTGTGCTTAAGAACCCTGGACACCTCTAATTAGGGACTTTAGCAAAGCTGAGTCACAATCTGAAAAGGTTCACCCAATTATGTGTCTGTGGCATTTATGTATCCGGTGGTAATACTGGAAAACAAAGAGCTTAGGGCCACGACCAAGACTCATAAAGTAGCTATGTTCAAGAATCAACATACTGAACTAGGAGAAACAATAACACTATCTAAATTCTGAGTTCCTATAGATGCCAATCATTCTGAACTTCAAAGGATAAAGTGAGATGCCAAAACTGTTCAGAGGCAAAAAGCTACTAGTCCCGTTCATCTGATTGGAGCTAAGTTTCATTGATATTTTGGGATTTATAGTATATTCTCTTCTTTTTATCCTATTTGATTTTCAGTTGCTTGGGGACAAGCAACAATTTAAGTTTGGTGTTGTGATGAGCGGATAATTTATACGCTTTTTGGCATTGTTTTTACATAGTTTTTAGTATGATTTAGTTAGTTTTTAATATAATTTTATTAGTTTTTAAATAAAAATCACATTTCTAGACTTTACTAGGAGTTTGTGTATTTTTCTGTGATTTCAGGTAATTTCTGGCTGAAATTGAGGGACATGAGCAAAAATCTGATTCAGAGGCTGAAGAAGGACTGCAGATGTTGTTGGATTCTGACCTCCCTGCACTCGAAGTGGATTTTCTGGAGCTACAAAAACTAAATTGGTGCGCTCTCAATTGCGTTGGAAAGTAGACATCTAGGGCTTTCCAGCAATATATAATAGTCCATACTTTGCCTGAGTTTTGATGACAAAAATTGGCGTTCAAACGCCAACTTCTTGCCCTATTCTAGAGTTAAACGCCAGAAACAGGTTGCAAATAAGAGTTAAACGCCAGAAACAGGCTACAACCTGGCGTTTAACTCCAAAAAGAGTCTCTACACATGAAAGCTTAATGCTCAGCCAAAGCACACACTAAGTGGGCCCAGAAGTGGATTTCTACATCATTTACTTATCTTATGTAACCCTAGCTACTAGTTTAGTATAAAAACTACTTTTAGGGATTTATTTTACATCTTTTGATCATCCTTGATCAGGGATTGGTCTTTTCCCCTATCTTTCGAATTCATATGCCATTTGGGGAGGCTGGGCATTCGGCCATGCCTAGACCTTGTTCTTATGTATTTTCAACGGTGGAGTTTCTACACACCATAGATTAAGGTGTGGAGCTCTGCTATTCCTCGAGTATTAATGCGAAGTACTATTGTTCTTCTATTCAATTCATGCTTATTCTTATTCTAAGATATTCATTCGCACACAAGAACATGATGAATGTGACGATTATGTGACACTCATCACCATTCTCACCTATGAACACGTGCCTGACAACCACTTCCGTTCTACATGCAAACAAGCTTGAATGTGTATTGGTGCGCAGAAATCATGACGGTTCCATTCCTTGGTAACGGCGCTAAAAATACTCCATACGCACGTTCATGATCTTAGTTCTTTGTCACAACTTCACACAACTAACCAGCAACTGCACTGGGTCGTCCAAGTAATAAACTTTACGTGAGTAAGGGTCGATCCCACGGAGATTGTCGGCTTGAAGCAAGCTATGGTCACCTTGTAAATCTCAGTCAGGCGGATTCAATTGATTATGGAGATTTAGTAATTAAAAGATAAATAAAATATAAAATAAAGATAGTGATACTTATGTAATTCATTTGTGAGAATTTCAGATAAGCATATAGAGATGCGTTCGTTCCTCCTGAACCTCTGCTTTCCTATTGTCTTCATCCAATCATTCATACTCCTTTCTATGGCAAGCTGTATGTTAGGCATCACCATTGTTAATGGCTACATCCTGTCCTCTCAGTGAAAATGGTCCAATGTGCTATCACTGCATGGCTAATCATCTGTCGGTTCTCGATCATACTGGAATAGAATCCATTGATCCTTTTGCATCTGTCACTACGTCCATCACTCGTGAATTTGAAGCTCGTCGCACCCATCCCTTCCCAGATCCTACTCGGAATACCACAGACAAGGTTTAGACTTTCTGGATCTCAAGAATGGCCGTCCATGGATTCTAACATATACCACGAAGATTCTGATTAAGGAATCCAAGAGATACTCATTCAATCTAAGGTAGAACGGAAGTGGTTGTCAGGCACGCGTTCATAGGTTGGGAATGATGATGACTGTCACGATCATCACATTCATATTGTAGTGCGAATGAATATCTTAGAATCAGAATAAGCTTGAATTGAATAGAAAAACGATAGTACTTTGTATTAATTCATGAGGAACAGCAAAGCTCCACACCTTAATCTATGGTGTGTAGAAACTCTACCGTTGAAAATACATAAGTGATAATGGAGTTCATTGGTCTCGGCCCCAGAGGGGAACCGGAGTCCCCAAGACTTCGAATACAATAATAAAGAGTGCTATTTATACTAAACTAGTTACTAGGGTTTACAGAAATGAGTAAATGATGCAGAAATCCACTTCCGGGGCCCACTTGGTGTGTGCTTGGGCTGAGAATTGAGCTTTACACGTGTAGAGGCTTCTCTTGGAGTTGAACACCAGTTTGTAACCGGTTTCTGGCATTTAACTCCACTTTGCAACCTGTTTCTGGCGTTTAACTCTAGTTTTCGTCGTCTAAACTCGGGCAAAGTATGGACTATTATATATTTCTGGAAAGCCCTGGATGTCTACTTTCCAACGCAATTGAGAGTGCACCATTTGGAGTTCTGTAGCTCCAAAAAATTCACTTTGAGTGCAGGGAGGTCAGAATCCAACAGCATCTGCAGTCCTTCTTCAACCTCTGAATCTGATTTTTGCTCAAGTCCCTCAATTTCAGCCAGAAATTACCTGAAATCACAGAAAAACACACAAACTCATAGTAAAGTCCAAAATAGGATAAAAAGAAGAGAATATACTATAAATTCCAAAATATCAATGAAACTTAGTTCCAATCAGATGAGCGGGACTTGTAGCTTTTTGTATCTTGAATAGTTTTGGCATCTCACTTTATCCATTGAAGTTCAGAATGATTGGCATCTATAGGAACTCAGAGTTCAGATAGTGTTATTGATTTTCCTAGTTTAGTATGTTGATTCTTGAACACAGCTACTTTATGAGTCTTGGCCGTGGCCCTAAGCACTTTGTTTTCCGGTATTACCACCGGATATATAAATGCCACAGACACATAACTGGGTGAACCTTTTCAGATTGTGAGTCAGCTTTGCTAAAGTCCCCAATAAGAGGTGTCCAGGGTTCTTAAGCACACTCTTTTTTTGCTTTGGACCTTGAGTTTAACCGCTCAGTCTCAAGTTTTCACTTGACACTTTCACGCAACAAGCACATGGTTAGGGACAGCTTGGTTTAGCCGCTTAGGCCAGGATTTTATTCCTATAGGCCCTCTTATCCACTGATTCTCAAAGCCTTGGATCCTTTTTATTTACCCTTGCCTTTTGGTTTTAAGGGCTATTGGCTTTTTGCTCTTGCCTTTTGGTTTAAAGAGCTTTTGGCTTTTTCTGCTTGCTTTTTTTTTTGCTATTTTTTTCTGCAAGCTTTTATATTCACTGCTTTTTCTTGCTTCAAGAATCATTTTTATGATTTTTCAGATTATCAAATAACGTTTCTCCTTTTCATCATTCTTTCAAGAGCCAACATATTTAACATTCATAAACCACAATATCAAAAGACATATGCACTGTTCAAGCATTCATTCAGAAAACAAAAAGTATTGTCACCAAATCAAAATAATTAAACTAGTTTCAAGGATGAATTCGAAACCCTGTACTTCTTGTTCTTTTGTTTTTAAAACAGTTTTCATTTAAGAGAGGTGATGGATTCATAGGACATTCATAGCTTTAAGACATAGACACTTAAACATAAATGATCATATAGTAAAGACACAAACATAATTAAACATGAAGCATGGAAACCGAAAACAGAAAATAAATAGACAAGGAGATTAAGGAATGAGTCCACCTTAGTGAGGGTGGCGTCTTCCTCTTCTTGAAGAACCAATGGTGCTTTTGAGCTCCTCTATGTCTCTTCCTTGTCTTTGTTGCTCCTCCCTCAGAGCTCTTTGATTTTCTCTAATTTCATGGAGGATGATGGAATGCTCTTGGTGCTCCATCCTTAGTTGTCCCATGTTGGAGCTTAATTCTCCTAGGAAAGTGTTGATTTGCTCCCAATAGTTTTGTGGAGGAAAATGCATCCCCTGAGGCATCTCAGGGATTTCATGGTGGGGAGTTTCCTCATACTCTTGTTGAGGTCCATGATTTCTTGTTTGCTCTATCCTTTTCTTAGTGATGGGCTTGTCCTCTTCAATAAGGATGTCTCCCTCTATATCAATTCCAACCGAATTGCAGAGGTGGCATATGAGGTGAGGAAAGGCTAACCTTGCCCAAGTGGAGGACTTGTCAGCCACCTTGTAAAGTTCTTGAGGTATAATCTCATGAACTTCCACCTCCTCTCTAATCATGATACTATGGATCATGATGGCCCGGTCTATAGTAACTTCAGACCGGTTACTAGTAAAAATGATTGAGCGTTGAATGAACTCTAGCCATCCCCTAGCCACTGGTTTGAGGTCATGCCTTCTTAATTGAACCGGCTTGCCTCTTGAGTCAATTTTCCATTGAGCTCCTTCCTCACATATGTCTATGAGGACTTGGTCCAATCTTTGATCAAAGTTGACCCTTCTTGTGTAGGGGCGTGCGTTCTCTTCCATCATTGGCAAGTTGAACACCAGCCTTACATTTTCCGAACTGAAATCTAAGTATTTCCCCCGAACCATGGTAAGCCAATGCTTTGGATTCGGGTTCACACTTTGATTATGGTTCCTAGTGATCCATGTGTTTGCATAGAACTCTTGAACCATTAGGATCCCGACTTGTTGAATGGGGTTGGTGAGAACTTCCCAACCTCTTCTTCGAATCTCATGTCGGATCTCCGGATACTCATTCTTTTTGAGTTTGAAAGGAACCTCAGGGATCACTTTCTTCTTGGCCACAACTTCATAGAAGTGGTCTTGATGGACCTTTGAGATGAATCTCTCCATCTCCCATGACTCAGAGGTGGAAGCAATTGCCTTCCCTTTCCTCTTTCTAGAGGTTTCTCTGGCCTTAGGTGCCATATATGGTTATGGAAAAACAAAAAGCTATGCTTTTACCACACCAAACTTAAAATGTTTGCTCGTCCCTGAGCAAAAGAAGAAAAAAAAGTAGTAGAAGAAGAAGAAAATGGAGGAGATGGGGGAAGAAGATGTATTCGGCCAAGGAGAAAAAGAGAGGGTTGTGTTGTGTGAAAATGAAGAAGGAGTGAGGGATTTATATAGGAGTGAGGGGGTGTAGAGTTCGGCCATTAGGGTTGGGTTTGGGAGGGAAATTAGTTTGAATTTTGAAGGTAGGTGCGGTTTATGGGGAAGAGAGGACGGATGTGAGTGGTGAAGAGGTGATGGAAAAGAGTGATTGAGGTGATTGGTGAAGGGTATTTGGGGAAGAGAGTTATGAAAAGGTGTGAAGAGGAGAGAAGAAAAAGTGGGGATCCTGTGGGATCCACAGATCCTGAGGGGATCCTGTGGGGTCCACAGATCAAGTGGGGTCAAGGACTTAACATCCCTACTCCAATTAGGCGTGTAAAACGCCCTTGCTGTGCAATCCTGGCATTTAACGCCAGACTGCTGCCTGTTTATGGCGTTAAACGCCCAAATGTAACTTGTTTCTGGTGTTAAATGCCCAAATGTAGCTTGTTTTTGGCGTTTAACACCAGGCAGATGCTTGTTTATGGCGTAAAACGCCAGCTTGGTGCCTGTTTCTGGCGTTAAACGCCAGACAGATGCTTGTTTCTAGCGTTTAAACGCCAGACTGCTCTCTTCCAGGGTGTGCTATTTTCAATGCTGTTTTTCATTCTGTTTTTGATTTTTCAGTAGTTTTTGTGACTTCACATGATCATCAACCTAATAAAACACGAAATAACAAAAAGAAAATAAAATAGATATGATTAAATAACATTGGGTTGCCTCCTAACAAGCGCTTCTTTAATGTCAATAGCTTGACAGTGAGCTCTCATGAAGCCTCACAGATAATCAGAGCAAGGTTGGAACCTCCCAACACCAAACTTAGAGTTTGAATGTGGGGGTTCAACACCAAACTTAGTGTTTGGTTGTGGCCTCCCAACACCAAACTTAGAGTTTGACTGTGGGGGCTTTGGTTGACGCTGTAGTGAGAGAAGCTTTTCATGCTTCCTCTCCATGGTTACAGAAGGAGATCCTTGAGTCTTAAATATAAGGTTGTCCTCATTCAGTTGAAGGACCAATTCTCCTCTGTCCACATCAATCACAGCTCTTGCTGTGGCTAGGAAGGGTCTTCCAAGGATGATGGATTCATCCTCATCCTTCCCAGTGTCTAGGATTATGAAATCAGCAGGGATGTAAAGGCCTTCAACATTTACTAACACGTCCTCTACTTGTCCATAAGCCTGTTTTCTTGAGTTGTCTGCCATCTCTAATGAGATTCTGGCAGCTTGCACCTCAAAGATCCCAAGTTTCTCCATTACAGAGAGTGGCATTAAGTTTATTCCTGACCCCAGGTCACACAGAGCCTTCTCAAAGGTTATGGTGCCTATGGTACAGGGTATTAAGAATTTGCCTGGATCCTGTTTCTTTTGAGGTAATGTCTGCCTATCCAATGCATTTAGTTTATTGGTGAGCAAAGGAGGTTCATCTTCCCAAGTCTCATTACCAAATAATTTGGCATTCAACTTCATGATTGCACCAAGGTATTTAGCAACTTGCTCTTCAGTAATGTCTTCATCCTCTTCAGAGAAAGAATACTCATCAGAGCTCATGAAGGGCAAAAGGAGGTTCAATGGAATCTCTATGGTCTCTAGATGAGCCTCAGATTCCTTTGGTTCCTCAAAGGGATACTCCTTATTGGTCACTGGACGTCCCAGGAGGTCTTCTTCACTAAGATTCACATCCTCCTCTTCCCTTGTAGGTTCGGCCATGATGGTCAAATCAATGGCCTTGCACTCTCTCTTTGGATTCTCTTTTGTATTGCTTGGGAGAGTACTAGGAGGAGTTTCAGTGACTCTTTTACTCAGCTGGCCCACTTGTGCCTCCAAATTTTTAATGGAGGACCTTGTTTCATTCATGAAACTTACAGTGGCCTTAGATAGATCAGAGACTATATTTGTTAAGCTAGATGGATTCTGCTCAGAATTCTCTGTCTGTTGCTGAGTGGATGATGGAAAAGGCTTGCTATTGCTAAACATGTTTCTTCCACCATTATTAAAGCCTTGTTGAGGCTTTTGTTGATCCTTCCATGAAAAATTTGGATGATTTCTCCATGAGGGATTATAGGTGTTTCCATAGGGTTCACCCATGTAATTCACCTCTGCTATTTCAAGGTTCTCAGGATCATAAGCTTATTCTTCAGAAGAGGCCTCTTTAGTACTATTGGATGATTCCTTCAATCCATTCAGACTCTGAGAGATCATATTGACTTGCTGAGTCAATATTTTGTTCTGAGCCAATATGGTATTCAGAGTATCAATTTCAAGAACTCCTTTCCTCTGAGGCGTCCCATTACTCACAGGATTCCTTTCAGAAGTATACATGAACTGGTTATTTGAAACCATGTCAATGAGTTCTTGAGCTTCTGCAGATGTTTTCTGTAGGTGAATGGATCCACCAGCAGAATGGTCCAATGACATCTTTGATAATTCAGACAGACCATCATAGAATATATCCAGGATGGTCCATTCTGAAAGCATGTCAGAAGGACACTTTTTGGTCAGTTCCTTGTATCTCTCCCAAGCTTCATAGAGGGATTCACCTTCCTTTTGTCTGAAGGTTTGAACATCCACTCTAAGCTTACTAAGCTTTTGAGGAGGAAAGAACTTGGCTAAGAAAGCCGTGACCAGCTTATCCCAAGAGTTCAGGCTGTCTTTAGGTTGAGAGTCCAACCATATTCTAGCTCTGTCTCTTATAGCAAATGGGAAAAGCATAAGCCTGTAAACCTCGGGATCAACCCCATTGGTCTTAACAGTATCACAGATCTGCAAGAATTCAGTTAAGAACTGAAAAGGATCTTTTGATGGAAGTCCATAAAACTTGCAATTCTATTGCATCAGAGAAACTAATTGAGGTTTCAGCTCAAAATTGTTTACTCTAATGGCAGGGATTGAGATTCTTCTTCCATGTAAATTGGAATTTGGTGCAGTAAAGTCACCAAGCATCTTCCTTGCATTGTTATTATTTTCGGCCATGCTTCCTTCTTTTTCGAAAATTTCTATTAGATTTTCTCCAGAGAGTTGTGCTTTAGCTTCCCTTAGCTTCCTCTTCAGAGTCCTTTCAAGTTCAGGATCAGCCTGAACAAGAATGTTCTTATCCTTGTTCCTGCTCATATGAAAAAGAAGAAAACAGAAAAGAAAATTTGGAATCCTCTATGTCATAGTATAGAGATTCCTTTATGTGAGTAGAAGAAGATATGAATAGAAGAAGGAGAATTCAAACACAAGGGTGAGGAGTAGGTTCGAATTCTTGGGTGAAAAAGGGATGTTAGTAGATGAATAAATAAATAGAAGGAGGTGAGGGAGAAGAATTTTCGAAAATTAGATAAAATAAGATAAAAGTATTTTTGTTTTTAAATTAAAAATTAAAATTAAAAATTCAAAAATTAAGCAAGGAAAATTAAATCAAATTAAATTAAATTTAAAACAAATAGTTAATTAAGAAGGAAGTTTTAGAAAAAGGGGAAGGTGATTTTCGAAAATTAGAGAGAGAGAATTAGTTAGGTAGTTTTGAAAAAGATATGATTGAAACAAAAGGATAGGATTAATTGAAAGAGATTTGAAAATTAATTTTGAAAAGATAAGAAGTTAGAAAAGATTTTGAAATTGATTTTTGAAAAAGATATGATTGAAACTTAATTTGAAAAAGATTTAAAAAAAGAAATTTGAAAAGATTTGATTTTTGAAATCAAAGTTGATTACTTGACTAACAAGAAACTAAAAAGATATGATTCTAGAGTTTAAAGATTGAACCTTTCTTATTAGGCAAGTAACAAACTTAAAAATTTTGAATCAATCACATCAATTGTTAACATTAATTTCGAAAATCTGAAATAAAAATAAGAAAAATATTTTGAAAATAATTTTGAAAGTTTCGAAATTTATAAAAGAAAAATGAAAAAGATTTGATTTTTGAAAAAGATTTGAAAAAGATAGAATTTTTAAATTGAAAATTTGATTTGACTCATAAGAAACAACTAAATTTTAAAAAGTTTTGAAAAAGTCAACTCAAATTTTCGAAAATTTATGACAGAATAAGGGAAAGATATTTTTTGATTTTTTTTTTTTGAATTTTAATAAGGAAAGAGAAAAATATCAAAAAGACTCAGGACATAAAAATTTTGGTTCAAAACAAAAGAAACATGCAAGAACACTTTGAATGCAAAGATGAACACCAAGAACACTTTGAAGATCATGATGAACATCAAGTATGTAGTTTTGAAAATTTTCAAGAAAAGAAGAACATGCAAGACACCAAACTTAGAAGTTTTCAAACTTTAGACACTAACAAATTAAAAATGCATATGAAAAACTAAAAAAGACACAAAACAAGAAAATATGAAGATCAAACAAGAAGACTGGCCAAGAACAACTTGAAGATCACGAAGAATGCAATGCATGAAATTTTCGTAAATTGTTTTCAGAAAATTAAAAAGATGCAATTGACACCAGACTTAAAAACTGACACAAGATTCAAGCAAGAAACACAAAAATTATTTTTGATTTTATGATTTTATACTTTTTTTTGGATTTTTCGAAAATTATTTTGGAAAAACGAAAAAGAAGAATTTTTTTTTTGAAAATAAATAAAAGTAAAAAGCTTAAAAATAAAATAAGATTACCTAATCTAAGCAACAAGATGAACCGTCAGTTGTCCAAACTCGAACAATCCCCGGCAACGGCGCCAAAAACTTGGTGCGCAGAAATCGTGATGGTTCCATTCCTTGGTAACGGCGCTAAAAAAACTCAATACGCACGTTCATGATCTTAGTTCTTTGTCACAACTTCGCACAACCAACCAGCAAGTGCACTGGGTCGTCCAAGTAATAAACCTTACGTGAGTAAGGGTCGATCCCACGGAGATTGTCGGCTTGAAGCAAGCTATGCTCACCTTGTAAATCTCAGTCAGGCGAATTCAATTGATTATGGAGATTTAGTAATTAAAAGATAAAAAAATATAAAATAAAGATAGTGATACTTATGTAATTTATTGGTGAGAATTTCAGATAAGCATATAGAGATGCGTTCGTTCCTCCTGAACCTCTGCTTTCCTATTGTCTTCATCCAATCATTCATACTCCTTTCTATGGCAAGCTGTATGTTAGGCATCACCGTTGTCAATGGCTACATCCTGTCCTCTCAGTGAAAATGGTCCAATACGCTGTCACTGCATGGCTAATCATCTGTCGGTTCTCGATCATACTGGAATAGAATCCATTGATCCTTTTGCGTCTGTCACTACGCCCAGCACTCGCGAGTTTAAAGCTCGTCGCAGCCATCCCTTCTCAGATCCTACTCGGAATACCACAGACAAGGTTTAGACTTTCCGGATCTCAAGAATGGCCGTCCATGGATTCTAACTTATACCACGAAGATTCTGATTAAAGAATCTAAGAGATACTCATTCAATCTAAGGTAGAACGGAAGTGGTTGTCAGGCACGCGTTCATAGGTTGGGAATGATGATGACTGTCATGATCATCACATTCATATTGAAGTGCGAATGAATATCTTAGAATCAGAATAAGCTTGAATTGAATAGAAAAACGATAGTACTTTGTATTAATTCATGAGGAACAGCAGAGCTCCACACCTTAATCTATGGTGTGTAGAAACTCTACCGTTGAAAATACACAAGTGATAATGGAGTTCATTGGTCTCGGCCCCAGAGGGGAACCAGAGTCACCAAGACTTTGAATACAATAATAAAAAGTCCTATTTATACTAAACTAGTTACTAGGGTTTACAGAAATGAGTAAATGATGCAGAAATCCACTTCCGGGGCCCACTTGGTGTGTGCTTGGGCTGAGTATTGAGCTTTACATGTGTAGAGGCTTCTCTTGGAGTTAAACGCCAGTTTGTAACCTGTTTTTGACGTTTAACTCCACTTTGCAACCTGTTTCTGGCGTTTAACTCCAGAATGCAGCATGGAACTGGCGTTGAACGCCTGTTTGCCTCATCTAAACTCCGGAAAAGTATGGACTATTATATATTTTTGGAAAGCCCTGGATGTCTACTTTCCAACACAATTGGAAGCGCGCCATTTCGAGTTTTGTAGCTCCAGAAAATTCACTTTGAGTGCAGGGAGGTCAGAATCCAACAGCATCTGCAGTCCTTCTTCAACCTCTGAATCTGATTTTTGCTCAAGTCCCTCAATTTCAGCCAGAAATTACCTGAAATCATAGAAAAACACACAAACTCGTAGTAAAGTCCAGAAATGTGATTTTTATTTAAAAACTAATAAAAATATACTAAAAATTAACTAAATCATACTAAAAACTATGTAAAAATAATGCCAAAAAGCGTATAAATTATCCGCTCATCATGTATCACTTGGGTTTCTAATCTAAGATTAAAACCTTCGTGGTATAGGCTAGATTTATTGGCGGCCATTCTTGAGATCCGGAAAGTCTAAACCTTGTCTGTGGTATTCTGAGTAGGATCTGGGAAGGGATGACTGTGACGAGCTTCAAACTCGCGAGTGTTGGGCGTAGTGACAGACGCAAAAGGATCACTGGATCCTATTCCAACATGATCGAGAATCGACAGATGATTAGCCATGCGGTGACAGCGCATTTAGACCATTTTCACTGAGAGGACGGGATGTAGCCATTGACAACGGTGATGGCCATCATACAGCTTTCCATGGAAAGGAGTATGAATGATTGGATGAAAGCATTTGAAAAGCAGAGGTTCAGAAGGAACAAAAGCAACTCCATACGCTTATCTGAAATTCTCACCAATGAATTACATAAGTATTTCTATCCTATTTTATATTTTATATCATAATTATCAAAATCTCCAAAACCATTTGAATCCGCCTGACTGAGATTTACAAGGTGACCATAGCTTGCTTCAAGCCGACAATCTCCGTGGGATTGACCCTTACTCACATAAGGTTTATTACTTGGACGACCCAGTGCACTTGCTGGTTAGTTGTATCGAAATTGTGAAAAAGAATTTAAGATTGCAAACGTGCGTACTAAGTTTTTGGCGCTGTTGATGGGGAATGAACAATCACGATTTCGTGCACCACTCTTAAAAATCAAGTTATCTAAATGATTGTAAGCCTAGATTAAGTGGGTGATTGGCCACACCAAACTTAGCCTGTTAGCTACTTCTCAGCCCATTTACTCTTCATTAGTAATCATTCATCAAGTTGCAATTCCGGAACAAAAGAATGTAAGGGTATCCTAATTACCAAAGATGATATTTAAACTTCGTATCCTACCACTTGCAATCTAATTCTAAATGGTAATGCAACACAAGTGTGAAACTGAAATTTAAACTATCTAAAGCAATAAAATTTAAACTATTTCTAAAGAAACAATAAATCAAAAGGATAAAGTGTTGGGGTGCCTCCTAACTAGCACTTCTTTATTATCACTAGCTTGACACTCCTCTATCTTTAGTTGAGCTTGTAGCTCACTCTCTGCTCCTCTAAAGAGCCTCCAAGGTAGTGTTTAAGTCTATGGCCATTGACAGTGAAATTTCTCTGAGTCTTGTCCTCCATGAGCTCTACATGACCATAGGGAAACACCTTGAGTAAGGTGAAGGGTCCTGACCATCGAGACTTAAGCTTCCCAGGAAAGAATTTGAGTCTTGAGTTGTACAGCAGCACTTTTTGTCCTTCAGTGAACTCCCTTCTTGCTATCTTTTGATCATGCCACCTTTTTGTGTTTTCTTTGTAGATTTTTGCATTCTCATATGCTTGATTTCTAAATTCCTCCAACTCATTGAGTTGCATTAATCTTCTTTCTCCAGCAGCTTGCTCATCATAGTTTAGCATTTTTAGAGCCCTAAAAGCTCTATGCTCAAGTTCAACTAGTAAGTGACAAGCCTTGCCATATACCAGTTGGTATGGGGACATCCCAATGGGTGTCTTGTAGGCTGTCCTGTAGGCCCACAATGCATCATCCAGCTTCTTAGACCAATCCTTTCTTGAGCTTCCAACAGTTTTTTCAAGAATTCTCTTTAGTTCTCTGTTTGAGATTTCAGCTTGCCCGTTGGTCTGTGGATGGTATGGAGTTGCCACCATGTGCTTGACTCCATATCTGAGAAGGAGTGTTTCAAGTTGTTTATTGCAGAAGTGTGTCCCTACATCAGTGATGAGAGCTCTAGGAACTCCAAATCTGCTGAAAATATTCCTTCTCAAGAAGCTTATCACAACTTTGTTGTCATTTATTGCAGTGGCTATGGCTTCTACCCATCTGGAGATATAATCAACAGCCACCAATATGTAACTGTTTGAGTAGGAGGTTGGGAAGGGTCCCATGAAATCAATTCTCCATACATCAAATAGTTCTAGCTCTAGTATGAATTGTGGCATCTCATTTCTCTTGGTTAGATTACCGGCTCTTTGGCACTCATCACATCTTGACACCAATTCCTTGGCATCCTTAAACATTGTTGGCCAGTAAAATCCAGATTAAAGCACTTTTGCTGTTGTTGTTTCTCCACTGAAGTGGCCACCATATGCGGATCCATGGCACTGCCACAGTACTTCCTGCCCTTCTTTATGGGAGATACATCTTCTCAAGATTCCATCATCACACTTTTTGAACAAATAGGGGTCATCCCAGATGTAGTGTTTGGCATCCTTGATTAGCTTTCTCCTCATGTGTTTGTTGATGTTGGTTGGTAGTTTCCCAATAGCTTTGAAGTTAGATATGTCTGCAAACCAAGGAGCTACTCGGATCATCATCAACTGCTCATCAGGGAAGCTTTCATTTACTGCAACTTGGTGTGTCTCTTCATCTTCTTGTGGAATCCTTGAGAGATGGTTAGCTACTTTGTTCTCTGCTCCGCTCCTATCTTTAATTTCAATGTCAAACTCTTGGAGCAGCAGAATCCATCTTGTTAATCTGGGCTTAGATTCTTGTTTGGTAAGCAAGTATTTGAGTGCTACATAATCAGTGAATACAATTACTTTAGAGCCAATAAGATATGATCTAAACTTATCAAAAGCAAAGACTATGGCTAAAAGTTCTTTCTCCGTGGTGGTATAGTTCCTTTGATTCTCATTAAAGACTTTGCTAGCGTAGTAAATAACATGTACTAGCTTGTCTTTCCTCTGTCCTAGAACAGTACCAACAGCGAAATTAGATGCATCACACATTAATTTAAAGGAAAGATCCCAGCTTGGTGGTGCTATAATAGATGCAGAGGAGACTCTCTTCTTAAGCTCATCAAAGGCTACCATACACTCTTTATCAAAAACAAAGGGAGTATTTGAGACAAGTAGGTTGCTAAGAGGTTTTGCAATCTTTGAAAAGTCTTTGATAAACCTCCTATAGAACCCAGCGTGTCCCAAAAAACTTCTGATTGCCTTGACATTGCACGGTGGAGGTAATTTCTCAATTACTTCCACCTTTGCCTTGTCTACTTCTATACCATTTGTTGAAATCTTGTGACCAAGAACCACCACCTCAGTTACCATAAAATGGCACTTCTTCCAGTTCAAAATCAGGTTGGTTTCTTGGCACCTTTTTAGAACAAGAGAAAGATGGCATAGGCAATCAGAATATGAGTTTCCAAACACAGAAAAGTCGTCCATGATTACTTCTATGAACTGCTCAACCATGTCCAAAAAGATGGAGAGTATACACCTTTGGAATGTTGCAGGTGCATTGTACAATCCAAAGGGCATTCTCTTGTAAGCAAAAACACCATATGGACAAGTAAATGAAGTTTTTTCCTGATCTTTGGGGTCTACAACAATTTGATTGTAGCCTGAATACCCATCCAGGAAGCAATAATATTCATGTCCTACCAATCTTTCAAGCATCTGGTCCATGAAGGGCAGGGGAAAGTGGTCTTTCCAGGTGGCTTCATTAAGTTTCCGGTAGTCAATGCACATATACCATCCGGTCACTGTTCTTGTG
Source organism: Arachis ipaensis (assembly GCF_059453495.1). Lineage (NCBI taxonomy): Eukaryota > Viridiplantae > Streptophyta > Magnoliopsida > Fabales > Fabaceae > Arachis > Arachis ipaensis. The sequence goes on along the minus strand of NC_142435.1, from coordinate 105,632,917 downwards.
GGTATCAATTCGTTCTTTTCATTTGACACAACAGTGATCCCTCCCTTCTTTAGGACTACTTACACCGGGCTTACCCAAGGGCTGTCTGAGATTGGGTAGATTATGCCTGCCTGCCACAATTTCAACACTTCTTTTTGAACCACTTCATTCATGGTTGGGTTCAGCCTCCTTTGTTGTTGCCTTGAAGGTTTGGTATCTTCTTCAAGTAGGATTTTGTGCATACACATTGAAGGACTAATCCCTTTTAAATCTGCAAGTGTCCAGCCTATGGCATCCTTGTATTGTCTCTGCACTTGGATAAGCTCCTCTTCTTGCTCCTCACTCAGACTTGAATTTATGATTACTGGGTGAGTGTTGTTGGCACCCAAATATGCATATTTCAAGCTGGGTGGTAATGTTTTCAATTTTAGTTTTGGTGCCTCTGCTTCTTTGTTATCTGTGGTGGTTGGTATGATTGGATTCTTCATGGTGCCTTGTGGTAGTTCTCTATTTGATGCTTGTTCCAGCTCAATAGTTCCTTCACATTGTTCTTCTTCCAAGACCCCTTGAACTATCTGTTCCATGGTTCTACCATCATGCATTCTCCTATGGATTCTTTGGGGTAACTCATTGCTTTAAAGACGTTGAAGACCATCTTCTCTTCATGCAATCTCAAGACTAGTTCCCCTTTTTGCACATCAATGATGGCTCTAGCAGTAGCTAGGAATGACTTTTCTAGGATGATTGATATATTGGCCTCTTCTTCCATGACCAGCACAACAAAATCAGCTAGGAAAATGAATTCTCCCACTTTTACTAACAAGTCTTCCACTACCCCATGTGAAAACTTAAATGTTCTGTCAGCCAATTGGAGTTCCATTTTTGTTGGCTTGGCTTCTTCAATCTTCATTCTTCTCATCATGATTAAGGACATGAGATTTATGCTAGCTTCCAAGTCACACAAGGCTTTCTCAATAGTGATATCCCCTATGATGCAGGGGATTTGGAAACTCTCTGGGTCCTTCATATTTTAAGGTAGCTTCTTTTGTATGATGGCGCTACATTCCTTAGTTAATACTATGGTCTCCTTTTCCTCCCAGTTCCTTTTTCTTGTTATAAGTTCTTTCAAGAATTTGGCATAGAGTGGCATTTGCTCTAATACCTCAGCAAATGGTATATTGATTTGGAGCTTCTTGAAAATCTCTAGGAACTTAGAGAATTAGACATCCTTTCTATCTTTTCCCAGCCTTTGCGGGTATGGTGCCTTTGGCACATAGGGCTTCAGGACTAGTTTTGGTGAAGATGGAGCAGGGGTCTCTTCTTTATTCTTATTCCCATGCTTGTCTGCAACTTCTTCTTCATGGTTGTCTTTGCTTGGGGTTCCTTCCTCCACAACTTTTCTACTTCTAAGTGTAATGGCCTTGCATTCCCCTCTTGGGTTGGCCATGGTATCACTGGGAAATGTGTGTGTGGGTAGTGGGATTTGCTTGGATAAAATCCCCACTTGTGCTTCCAACTTTGAGATTGCTGCGCCTTGATTTTTCAGGTTTGACTTGTATTCTTCTTGATTGGCGTCTATCCTTCTATCAGTCTGTGCTTGTCTCTCCATAAGGGTGGAGACTGCTCCTGTAAGCTGTGATGACAGTTGTGCTATTTCAGCCTCTATTCTCTCAAAGTTGCTCGTGATTTCACATGGTTGCATAGTTGAAGATGGTATGTCTTGATGGAGGTTGTTGTGTGTTGGTTGGTTGCCATGATATGATGTGTTTTATAAGTTATGGTAAGGTCTATGGTTGTCTGTTTGATGGTTGGGGTTGTGAGTGTTGTGTTGATTTGAGGGGTAAGGTTTGTTGTGGTCCTGGTTATGGCTTTGTTGGTTTCCCCACCCAAAATTTGGGTGGTTCTTCCAACCTGGGTTGTATGTCTTAGAGTTTGGATCATATGATGGTTTGGATGAATTGTTCACATAATTAGCTTGTTCCTAGTCACCTTCAGGTTCTGATGCATTTCCTTCTTGTTGAGGGGTTTGATCTTGTATGGCTGAGACTTGATTAGCCTCTATCTTCTTGGTTAAGGCTCCTATTTGTGCTACAATTGCCTTATTTTGAGCTAACAAAGTGGTGCACGAAATTGTGGTGTCCAGGCTCAAACAATCCCTGGCAACGTGAGCAACTTGGTACGCGCAATCGTGATTACACTTTGATTATGTGGAGTTCATGGCTCTTTCTTTCCCTGGCAATGGTGCCAAGAACATGGTGCCAATACCATGGTTCACAACTTCGATACAACTAACCAGCAAGTGCACTGGGTCGTCCAAGTAATACCTTACGTGAGTAAGGGTCGAATCCCACGGAGATTGTTGGTATGAAGCAAGCTATGGTCACCTTGCAAATCTCAGTCAGGCAGATATAAACTGATAATGGTGTTTTCGAATATTAATTAATAAAATAGGGATAGAGATACTTATGTAAATCATTGGTGAGAATTTCAGATAAGCGAATGGAGATGCTTTTCGTTCCTCTGAACCTCTGCTTTCCTGCTATCTTCATCCAGTCTGTCTTACTCCTTTCCATGGCTGGCTTTATGCAAGGGCATCACCGTTGTCAGTGGCTACATCCCCTCCTCTCAGTGAATAATATGCTCACGCACCCTGTCACGGCACGGCTATTCATCTGTCGGTTCTCGATCATGCTGGAATAGGATTCACCCTCCTTTTGCGTCTGTCACTAACGCCCAACAATCGCGAGTTTGAAGCTCGTCACAGTCATTCAATCATTGAATCCTACTCGGAATACCACAGACAAGGTTTAGACTTTTCGGATTCTCTTGAATGCCGCCATCATTCTAGCTTATGCCACGAAGATTCCGGTTAAGAGATCTAAGAGATATTCATTCTAGCTTATTTCATGTAGAACGGAAGTGTTTGTCAGGCACGTGTTCATAGGGGAGAATGGTGATAAGCGTCACACATAATCATCACCTTCATCACGTTCTTGGGTGCGAATGGATATCTTAGAAGCGAAATAAGATGAATTGAATAGAAAACAGTGGTACTTTGCATTAATCTTTGAGGAACAGCAAAGCTCCACACCTTAATCTATGGAGTGTAGAAACTCTACCGTTGAAAATACATAAGTGAAAGGTCCAAGCATGGCCGAGATGGCCAGCCCCCAAAGTCTAAGAACAATGCATTCAAAGATGATCCTAAGATCCTAAGATGATCAAAAGATGGTTCAAAAGATGCCTAATACAATAGTAAAAGGTCCTATTTATAATAGACTAGCTACTAGGGTTTACATGAGTAAGTAATTGATGCATAAATCCACTTCCTGGGCCCACTTGGTGTGTGTTTGGGCTGAGCTTGAGTGTTGCACGTGTAGAGGTCCTTCTTGGAGTTGAACGCCAGCTTTTGTGCCAGTTTGGGCGTTCAACTCTGGTTTTGGCTCCTTTTCTGGCGCTGGACGCCAGATTTGGGTAGAAAGCTGGCGTTGAACGCCAGTTTACGTCATTTATTCTTGGCCAAAGTATAGACTATTATATATTGCTGGAAAGCTCTGGATGTCTACTTTCCAACTCAATTGAAAGCGCGCCATTTCGAGTTCTGTAGCTCCAGAAAATGCACTTTGAGTGCAGGGAGGTCAGAATCCAACAACATCAGCAGTCCTTCTTCAACCTCTGAATCTGATTTTTGCTCAAGTCCCTCAATTTCAGCCAGAAAATACCTGAAATCACAGAAAAACACACAAACTCATAGTAAAGTCCAGAAATGTGAATTTAACATAAAAACTAATGAAAACATCCCTAAAAGTAACTAGATTCTACTAAAAACATACTAAAAACAATGTCAAAAAGCGTATAAATTATCCGCTCATCACAAAGCATCTACAGAGTTGAGTTCTAGCACCCATTTCTTCCGAGTTCTTTCTGAAGCATAGAAATACTCATTTTTAGCTATAGTCTCGATGATATCTATGGCTTCTTCAATGGTTTTCTTCTTGTTGAGTGAGCCTCCTGAAGAATGATCCACGGCCTTCTTTGATTCATAGGATAGCCCTTCATAGAAGATGTGTAGTTGTACCCATTCATTGAACATTTCTGGTGGGCACCTTCTTGTCAAATCTTTGAATCTCTCCCAGGCCTCATAGAGTGTTTCTTCATCTAGTTGTCTGAAAGTTTGCACCTCAGCTCTTAGCCTGTTGATTCTTTGTGGGGGATAGAATCTGGCAAGGAATTTGTTTACAACATCCTCCCATGTGGTTAGGCTCTCCTTGGAAAATGACTCTAGCCACTTTGCCGCCTTATCTCTGAGTGAGAAAGGGAACAAGAGTAGCTTGTAGTTGTCAGGGTGTACCCCATTGGACTTTACAGTATCACATATCCTCAAGAATGTGTTGAGATATTGATTTGGGTCTTCTTGGGCACTTTCTCCCTATGAACAATTATTCTGGACAAGGATGATGAGTTGAGGTTTCAACTCAAAATTGTTAGCATGGATTGTTGGCTTTAGGATGCTACTGCCACAATTTCCTGGATTTAGGTTGATATAGGACCCTAAGACTCTCCTTTCTTGTCCAACATGATTTCCAGCATCTCCTCCAACATTGTCCTGTACTTCGTCATCCATGGTGGCTTGCAGATCTTCCTCCACTAGTTCCTCTCCAACTATGCCTTTGCCTCTTGCTTCCCTCCTTAGTCTAAGGAAGGTCCTCTCAATTTCACTATCAAAGGGAGATGAAGTATCTCCTCTTCTACCTGTCATACACTTGGTAGATAACCTGCAGAGAACAAGTGAAGTAAGAAAAATCTTGTTGAGATTAGTGGTTAGCTTTGTTGATGCAATTAATCGAACAATTAGAAGAGTGGAAATATGGATGATGGGTAACTAAAATAATCAATGAAAAAGAAATAGAACTCAGAGCAGAGATGAAAGAAAGATAAAAAGTGCTAGAAAAATAAAATAAAATAAAATAAAATAACAAGAAAATTAAATTGCTTAATCTAGCTCTCCAATCAATTTAATCACTGTCAAATTTAAGCCAATCCCCCGCAACGGCGCCATAAAACTTGATGAGTACAATTCACACCCTCATTCAAAAAGTGGTGAATCAGTTCTTTTGGCAAGCGCACCAAAATTATCGTCAAGTAATAACCCACAGTGGAGTGAGATCGTATCCACAGAGATTGACAAATTTGAGCAGTTTTAATCAATTGATGAATTAGTCAAGCGGAACAAATAGATTGTGATTTGCAGAATTATAAATGACAGAAATGTAAATGGCTAGAATGTAAAGGTAATCAATAAAGTGCAGAAATGGAAATGACAGAATGTAAAGTGCAGAATCATAAATGGCTTAATTGTAAATGGGAATGGGGAATTGCAGAATGTAAAAGCAAGTTATAAAGAAAGTGGTAGATAAGAATGGGGAAATTCATTGAGATCAGGAGATGTTATCTCTTTGGATCAATTTCAGCTTATATCCTCTTCAATCATACAACTCATTGACCTCTTGGCAATCATGATTGATTGAGCCCCAATCCCCTGGTGACTCAATCTCTCAGATCTTGATCAATAGCCAATTCCTTGGTTTAATTGTTCATGAAAAGAGATATGCTTGGTCCCTGATTATACCACACGTCATCATAGGTCTAAGTAGAGGGAGGATTATATGTCACCATATCTAAACACCAAAACCCAGATCCTACTCAAGTGTGAGAAGGGATTTCAAGCATGGTTTCATGTTTCCTTTCCCAAGGTTCCCATGAAACCCATTTTGCATTCAATCTCTATTCCAAGATAATTGAACACTAAGCATTAGAAACGAAATTCCTTCTAGCAAATCAAAGAGAAGATGAAGAGAAGAAGAATTTCACTATCATCAATTCATTAAGTACGACAGAGCTCCCTCTCTCAATGAGAGGGAATTTAGCTACTCATAGCTCAAAGAAAAGTACTCTAAAGTAAAGAATATGATGAAGTGTAAAAGTGAATCCAAGACTAATCTCTCTAATTGCTTAACCCCCTCTTTAGTAACACCCCTGGCGTGCCACGCCTTCGAGCTCAAGTGGCACGCCCAGGGTCTTTTAATGCCCATGTAGCATGGCGTGCCACGCCTTCGAGCTGAAGTGGCACGCCCTAGCCTTTTTCCTCTTCTTCTTGCCTCTGGAGACTTGAACTAGCGTGGCACGCCCAGGGTATGGCGTGCCACGCCCTTGTTGTACGCTTGATCAAGCTCTCTGGGAAGTTGAACTGGCGTGGCACGCCCAAGGTCTGGCGTGCCACGCCCTTTGGAGGCAAGTGATCCTTCTGTTTGGTGTGCCACGCCACGAACTCAAGTGGCACGCCCCAACGGCTCTTGCTTTCTGAATGACAATGGCGTGCCACGCCTGGGATTCAAGTGGCACACCTAAGTGAGGAATAGTGGGTGGCATGCCACGCCCTCGACACCAAGTGGCACCCCATGTGTTTGGCCTCCTTCATCCTCTCTGGAAACTTGTACCAGCGTACCACGCCTTGAGGCTGGCGTGCCATGCCCTTGATCTTGCCTTGGTTCCAGCAGCTGGCATGCCACGCCAACACTCAAGTGGCACGCCATAGTGAGATTCTTGGGCTGGTGTGCGACGCCTTCGATACCAAGTGGCACGCCCATCCCTTGTTTTGGCCTCTTTGTGCATTGGCGTGCCACGCCTGGTTGCTCAAGTGGCACGCTAAAGTGAGAATGAGAGCCTGGCGTGCCACGCCTTCGATACCAAGTGGCACGCCCAGACCTATATGGCCTTCAACTCCTTTCTCTGGAATTTTGTACCAACGTGCCACACCATGCTGTTCAAGTGGCACGCCCATACATTTGTAGACTACTCAAGCTTGGCGTGCCACGCCTGGTTTCTCAAGTGGCACGCCCAAGTGACTTCTTGGGGCTGGCGTGCCACGCCTTCGATACTAAATGCCGCACCATAGTGGTGGTTCCTCTTGGAGTGATGAGCTGGCGTGCCACGCCCCTTGGCTAAAGTGGCACGCCCATAGTAGGTGATGGTTTAGGCGTGCCACGCCCAGCCTGGCGTGCCACGCCCCTTTAGTGTCCTCCATTGTTGCTTCTCTGGAACTTTGTACTAGCGTGGCACGCCCAGGGTCTGGCGTGCCACGCCCTTGTGAATGCTTGAAAATTCTCCTCTGGAATTTAGTACTGGTGTGCCACACCCAGCTCCTGGCATGCCATGCCAATGAATTTTTGTGGCGTTTGTTCCAAGTAACACGCCAGTTTCACACGCCCAGCTTCTTTGTTGCTTTTTTTCCCATTTTTGATGTCTTTTTCACCTGAAATTCAGCGTAACTCATCTCAAAGCAATGTACCATAATATTCATCAATTAATGCATGAATTGCAATGATCAATTGAGATTTATGCTCTTTTATGATCCTCTTTATGCAAGAAAGAAGGGTAGATGATGCAAGTCATCAATGTTCAAGGATGAGTTTAAGCACAAGCCACCATGATGAGGAACTCCCCATAAGTACAACTTAAGGACAATAAATAAAAGTGCTAGGTCGGAGACATCCCACCATGGTAACATCTTTCCTTTTTTCCTTTTGTAAATATTGGTAGAATTAGTTTAATTTCATGTTTTGATTGGTTTGTTGAGTTTAGTTGGTAGTGTGGTATGTTAAATAAGGTTTTATGGTGTTTTGGTAGTTGTTTGGAGGTTTGGAATGCTTGGTTTGGTGCCAAAACATGGAAAAATTTTGAAAAATAAAGCACCAACCCACGTGTACGTGTGACCCAAGTTTTTCCATCACCCACGTGCACGCGTCACCCACGCGTACACGTGGATCCAACATTTTCACCTCTATACAGAATCCAGAGAGTTGTTCCTACTTTGTGCCAACTTTGTGCACGAGGCACAAGCCTACCCACGCGTACGCATTACATCACGCGTACGCATCGACTCTCTGAATAACCCATCATGCGTACGCGTCACCCACGCGTACGCGTCGCTCCTATTTCACCACCCCACGCGCACGTGTGATATGACGTATATGCGTGGATCGCTCTATTTCACTACTCTTCTTTTCTTAACTTCTTTCCATTTCTTTCCTTCTCCTCTCTTCTTCTCTTCTCTTACCCATCATCCAACACTACCAATCACCATTTATAACCATTCCTTTTAGATAATTTGTTTTTTAGTTAGTTAAATTTTCATTTAATTTGTTGTTTTTCATTATAAGTGTTAGATTGTTAATCTTGTTTACTATCTCTTGCTGCTGATTATTGATGCGATGTTAGTTTAACATCATTGTTGTTAATTGTTATTATTGGATTCTCTTGTGAGGTTACAATTCATTACTTGGTTTTGAATTTTTCGTGCTTAACCTTTGTGAATACCAAGTACATGTGATATTGCCTTCAAGTTTCTGAATTTTTTTGAATTGCATGATTTGGCCACCATGTGATTTGAACTCTTTTCTTTGATTAGGTAATTTCTTGATGGATGTTATGCATTTATCTTAATGCATTGTGTTTCTTAATCATATGCATCCATATGTTTTTGGCTTGAATGCTTTCATGCCTCTTTATTGCTTGGTTGGTTGTCTTAACCAACGAGTTAAGAGCATCTCAAGCACATTAGGATGAGTGAAGTGCTTGTTCCTTTTCGTGTAACTGTGACATAGTTTTTTATGTTAGTGTGTGTGTTCTAAACCGCGTGCAACTTAGAATGCACACTTACTTTTATCCATGTCACACTTTGGGTCACTCACTCAATTCTAGTGATTATTACCTCATTCCAATAATTTATGCTTCCTTGCTTGTGCATGTACTTTTCTTACTATCCTGCCTTCTATTTTCAGGATGAGTCATTATAAGCAAAAACAAAAGTGAGAAAAAGAACATGCAGCAGCCGGTTGATCTACCAGTTGAAGGTAGCAACTTAGCAAGTCGTCGTACCCCCTTGCTCATCTTTGGATGCACCGAGGACGGTGCAAACCTTTAAGTGTAGGGAGGTCGTCTGACCAGTCGGCATTTTTGGGTGACAAATTTCTAATCCCAACACTTTTGCATTTTATTTCTTAGGTCTTTTAGGATTTTTTGTCGCATTTTCTTGTTTTGCATTCACATAATAAGCTTAGTCAAAATAATAAAATTTTTCAAGAATTTATCTATAGGGCATTGACACTTCAATTGATTTGAGTAAAATTTTTTCATTGAACTTGCTTGAACTACATATTGTGGAACATGATTTTTGAGCTAAGAACACAAGCTTGTGAGATTTGAGCCTAATTGTGTGGTTACATCATATAACCACTTATTTTCCTTCTTGAGTGTATTATTCTCTTTCTATGATTGTAATCTTTGATTTGTTTGATTCTTTATGTCCATTATTTTGTGTATACATGCATTTATATGATTGAGGCCGTTGTTTCATTGAGCTCACTTACCCAGATAGTCTACCTTTTATCTTCCATTGTTAGCCAATTTTGAGCCTACGATAAACCCACTTGTTCTTAATTTAGCACATTACAAGCCTTAAAGCGAAAAATAATAAATGTCCCTTAATTTAGATCTTTGATTAGCTTAGGCTAGTGAGTGTGTATCATTCAAGTGTAGGAAAATTTGGGAGATTGGTTGAGGTAAAAGGATAGTTTTGTATTTTCATTGAAAATCATGGAAATTGGGTACATACTCATGTATTAATTATGTTTAAATCATATGCATTGATTCTTTGGTATATATTCTAGTTTAAAAAAATTAGAAAAATAATTAGAAAAAATATATATATAAGAAAAAAAGGAATAATAGAAAAGAAAAGAGAAAGAAAAGCAATAAAAAGGGGACAAAATGTTCCAAAGTGAAGTCTAATAATAATCAATGCATATGAATTGTGATCAAGAAAAGAATGCATGAGTGTGTGAAAAAGTGAAGAATGGGTAGTTAGGTTAGCTTTGAAATTGTATAGGTTGTTATATAGGTTAGGTGGGAAGTTTAAGTTAATCAAAGATTCAAATTCTAGTCCACTTAACCATATGCATTCTACCTTTACCCTAGCCCCATTACAACCTATGGAAAGTCCTCATGATAATTGTATGCATGCATGAAATAATTGTTGATTGTTAGAAGAAAAACAAACATTGGAAAGCATGATTAGGAGAGAATTGAGTGAATCAACCCCATACACTTGAGTGATTAGAGCGGATACACATCCGGTGAGGGTTTGATTGCTTAATTACATATTTTCACCATGATCATCACTTTTCTAGCAAGTTTGTAAAATCTTTTAATAACTCAATTCAATTGTGGATTTAATTTTATTGCTATTGCTTGAGCCCTTATGCTCATATATGCTTTCTTGGAAATTGAATTATTTTGACTAAATAGTTGCATTCATTTGGATAGTTGCATTTAGTTGGTTTGCATCTAGTTAGTTTGCATTTAATAATTGATGATACCCTTTGTCTCTTTCTTGATTTAGCATGAGGACATGCTTGGTTTAAGTGTGGAGAGATTTGATGCACCACTATTTCGTGGGGCATCTAATGCTGAATTGAGGGGATTTTATCACCTTTTCTCACACTTATTCAATGAAATAACATAGTGATGACAAGTCATCTTATGCTAGTTTCACAAGCATTTTTCATTTGTTTCATTAGGTTTTATGCATTTTCTTGCACAATAAGTTAGTAGTTGGAGTGGAATTTCATGATTATTTTAATTCAATCAAACATCATTTATTTTATACAAAATCATGAGATTTATGCAAGAATTAAGGGATTATCATGAATGAGGCCAATTCTTATGATTTTGGTGAGACTTTGATTGCTTGTTTGGTTGATTTTAGGTGAGAAATGAAGAGAAGGAGAAGCACTACAGGATAACGTTGCGTTCAAAGAAAGAACGCCACGCTCAGTAGCGGCACACACACGTACGGGACGCTTACGTGTCAGGCAACGAAATTTGGAGATCCACGCGTATACGTGCATGACGCGTACGCGTGGTAGTGGTTGGTGCTCGTTTTCAAAGAGAACGCTATGTTCATTTACTCCGTGTTTTCGGGTAGATTGAAATTTGGAGGCAAAGTTCTGCAATCGACGCGCACGCGTGCATGACGCGCACGTGTCGATGGAGCACCTAAGAGGAATCACGCGCACGCGTGGGTGGAGCTAAAGCTTGGAATTTTTATTTTGCTACCTACGTGCACGCGCAGAGGACGCGCACGCGTAGGCAGCGTTCATCAAGCCAACGTAGCGCTCACTAAGTGAACGCCATTGAAGACGCATACGCGTGAAAGGGGCGTGCGAGCATGGTGGGAGCTGAAGACTGATAGTGACGCGCACGCGTACATGACGCGTACGCATCAATGAACAAAAAGGAAAAAGGACGCGCACGCGTCAGAGATGCGTACGCGTGGATGAATGAACACTGCGCTCACTTTGAGAACGCAACGTTCCCCTGGAAGCAGCAACCAAGTGCGATTTTGATCCACTTCTTCACAGGCCAAAAAGCCCACTCCAAAGTACTGGATGACAGAATTGGAAAGTGTATAAATAGAGATTAATTTGATTTCATAGGGGAGCTTGCTTTTAATTTTCATTTGCTAGAATTTTAGAAATAGAGATCAGATCTAAATTTTCCTTTCGGTTTTATTTTTCTTCTTTTGTAACTTCTATTTTCTATTTTGGGTCTGGGAATTGGGATTGAAGAATTCTTCTGAATTTCTTCATCTTGAAATCATCTTTTACTTTTCCTTTTTATAATTCTAAGAATTTGAGATCTAATCTTAGTTTTCCTTCTGTTTTGCTTTCCTCTACAATTTCTTCTTTCCTGCTTTGTTAAGAGAGCAATTGAGATTTTAGTTATCCATTCTGTTTTGATTCTTCTGCACTCTTCCATTTCTGTTCTGGAACTAAAGTTCTAATTGATCTATTTTCTGGATTTCTTCATCTGAGAGTTCTCTGATTTACTGCAGTTACATTTTTCAGTTTTGTTGTGATTTCCAATACCCAAATTCCTTTATTATTCATGCAATTTAAGTTTCCTGGCAATTTAGATTCTGCAATTTAAATCACTTGCACTTTAAGTTTCAGTTATTTACCTTTCTTGCAATTTAGTTTCAGCCCTTTCAATTTCTTGCACTTTAAGTTTCAGCCATTTAAATTTCCAGCAGTTTACTTTTATGCCAATTTACTTTCTGCACTTTAGCTTTTTGCAATCTACTTTCTGTTAATCAAAATTTCACCAAATTTACCAAATATTCGCTTAACTAAATTCATCACCATACTAAAGTTGCTCAATCCATCAATCGCTATGGGATCGACCTCACTTTTGTGAGTTTTACTACTTGATACGACCCGGTACACTTGCCGGTGAGTTTGTGTGGAATCGTTTTTCCCTCATCAAGTTTTTGGTGCATTGCCGGGGATTGATTTAGATTGACAATGATTAATTAGGTGATAATCTAGATTAAGCACTTTTTCTTTGTTTTTGTTAAGCATTTTAACTGTTTGAGATTTTGTTTCAACTAATCTTAACCACACTCTAGGAGCAGAGTGTTTTATTTTAGTTTTCTGGGTTTGTTTGTGTTGTATGCCAGGAAGAAGAAGAGGTGAATCCACCTCCTTCGATTCTGAGCCAGAGAGAACATTTTTTAGAAGAAGAAGAGAAGCAAGAGGGAAAGGAGTTATTGGAGAAGAAGAATCAGAAGAAGAGGATCAAGAGATGGAGGGTAACATCCCAAATCCACCTGAGGATGTGGCCAACAACAATGGCCAGCCTCAGAGAAGTGTTTTAGCCTCCTACACTATCCCCAACCCAAGGAATTGTGGGAGCAGTATCTTAACCCCCAATTTCCATGCTAATAACTTCGAACTCAAGCCTCAATTGATTACCCTGGTTCAAAATAATTGTCAATATGGAGGAAGTGCTGCTGAAGATCCAAACCAACACCTCTCCGTGTTTTTGAGAATTTGTGACACTATCAAAACTAATGGAGTCCACCCTGACATCTATAAACTCCTGTTATTCCCATTTTCACTGAGAGACAAAGCCACACATTGGTTAGAAACCTTCCCTAAAGAAAGCATCACCAACTGGGATGATCTAGTGAGCAAATTTCTAGCCAAATTCTATCCACCGCAAAGAGTCTTTAAGCTAAAAACTGATGTGCAAACCTTCAGACAGTTAGAAGGAGAATCATTGTATAAAGCCTGTGAGAGGTATAAAGCTTTGATCAGAAGGTGTCCAGAAGGAATGTTCAGTGAATGGGTGGAGTTGTAAAATTTCTATGAAGGCTTATCCTTGCCTTTGAGGAAAGCTTTGGATTATTCATCAGGAGGATCTTTGCAAATGATGAAAACTGCTCAAGAGGCACATGATCTTATAGACATGGTGGCCAACAATGAGTACTTCTACTCCTCTGAAAGGCAAGAAGCTCCAAAGAAAGGTGTATTTGAACTTGAGGGAGTTGATACAATATTAGCTCAGAATAAACTCATGCACCAGCAGCTTCAACAACAAATTGAAATGATGACAAAGAGGATCGATGGATTACAGCTTGCAGTAGTAAGCAAAACTAATCAACCACCAGTGGTGTGGGGACAGCAGGAGGAAAGCTATGAAGAACAACAGCCTGAACAAGTGCAGTACATGCAAAATTAAGGTTCTGGACCAAATGATTTTCACGGAGACACCTACAACTCATCTTGGAGAAACCACCCCAATCTGAAATGGGGAGAGAACCAGAACCAGCAACCTTGGCAAAGGAACTCCAACCAAAATAACTTCCACAACACAAACTACCAAAACCATCAAAATACTAACCAAAATCCATACAGAAAATCACAAAATAATCAACCCCAATCCAACTTCTATCCACCCAATAACCCATCAACCAGCCAAAAAAACTTTCATCCCCCATCTACATCCCATACTCAGTCACAACCACCTCAAGAATCTCAAAGAATCTCCAACTTGGAGATGATGATGGAGAAAATGATCAAGCATCAAGAATTGGCCAACAAAAACCATGAAGCTTCACTGAGAAACCTGGAAAGACAAATTAGGCAATTGTCCAAGCAAACAGTAGCTGAAAGGCCAACCAATGCACTGCCAAGTGACACTATTCCCAACCCTAAGGAAGAATGTAAAGCAATTCAATTTAGGAGTGGAAAGACATTGGAGATCAGAATAACAAAGAAGCTAACAAGAAGCCATCAGAGGATTATAAGGCTAACAGCAAGGAAGAAGTGACAATTAAAGAGAAGGACCAGGAAGAGCTCAGAAAGAATAACGAAGAGTCTAAAGCCTCAAAGAAGGGAAAACAAGTCATAATAGAGCCTCAACAAGAATAGAGGAAGGAAGTTAAACATTACATCCCACCTCTGCCATACCCTCAAAGATTGCAAAGAGAGCTCAAGGATCAACAGTTTCCCAAATTTCTGGAAGTTTTTAAGAAGCTGGAAATCAACATCCCACTTGCTGAAGCATTGGAGCAAATGAATCTGTATGCAAAATTTCTAAAGGAACTCATCAACAAGAAGAGAAGCTGGAATGAGAAGGAGACAGTGATCTTAACACAAGAGTGCAGTGTAGTGATTCAAAAAGGACTCCCACCAAAACTCAAAGATCTTGGGAGTTTCATCATATCTTGCACCATAAGCAACATAACCTTGGAAAAAGCTCTCTGTGACTTAGCAGCCAGCATCAATTTGATGCCTCTCTCACTAATGAAAAAGCTTTCAATAGAGGAAGTTAAACCCACCAGAATGTCACTTCAAATGGCTGACAGATCACTCAAGATACCAAATGGAGTTGTAGAAAATTTATTGGTGAAGATTGGAGAGTTCATTTTCCCTGCTAACTTTGTCATCTTGGACATGGAAGAAGAAGGACACAACTCAATCATCTTGGGGAGACCCTTTTTAGCCACAGCAAGTGCTATAATTGATGTGGAGAAAGGAGAAATGACCCTCAGAGTGCATGATAAAAAAATGATCATCAATGTCTTTAAAGCTATGCAACATCCCCCTGAAAAGGAAAAGCATATGAGGGTGAAAATGGTAGAAGAAGTGGAGGGGGAGTTAATTGAAGTCAATGATCAGGAAGAACATGAAGAGGAAACAAAAGTGGAACAAGACATCATAGAAGAAGGAGTAGCAGAAATCTCCTTCGAAGGCAAGATAGAGGAAAGGCCAAAACAAGAATTAAAGCCTCTCCCCCCTCATCTCAAGTATATATTTCTTAGAGAAAAAGAGGCCCTGCCAGTGATCATCAATTCTTCCTTAAACATGGAAGAAGAAACAAAGCTAGTTGAAGTGCTGAAAGCTCACAAGACAGCCTTGGGATGGACAATTGATGATATCAAGGGCATAAGCCCTGCCATCTGTATTCACAAGATTTTGTTGGAGGAAGACTCAAGGCCTGTAGTACAACCCCAAAGAAGGCTTAACCCAGCCATGAAGGAGGTGGTTCAAAAAGAAGTGATGAATCTGTGGAATGCTGGAATCATATACCCAATCTCTGACAGCCCTTGGGTAAGCCCAGTTCAAGTGGTGCCAAAGAAAGGTGGCATGACTGTCATCTTCAATGAGAAGAATGAACTCATTCCGACAAGGACAGTGACAGGGTGGAGGATGAGCATAGATTATAGAAGGCTGAATGAGGCTACAAGGAAAGATCATTTTTCTCTCCCTTTTATTGATAAGATGCTGGAAAGATTGGCTGGTCATGCCTATTACTACTTCCTGGATGGGTATTATGGGTACAATCAAATAGTGGTAGATCCCAAGGACCAAGAGAAGACCTCATTCACATGTCCATTTGGAGCCTTTGCCTACAGAAGGATGCCCTTTGGGCTATGCAATGCCCCTACAACTTTTCAAAGGTGTATGCTTTCTATATTTTCTGACATGGTGGAAAAAATTGTAGAAGTCTTCATGGATGATTTTTCTGTCTTTGGCAATTCATTTGATACCTGCTTGCATCATTTAACTCTTGTCTTGAAAAGATTCCAAGAAACTAATCTGGTACTGAATTTGGAGAAATGCCATTTCATGGTTCTTGAAGGGATAGTTCTTGGGCATAAGGTTTCAAGCAAGGGTATAGAAGTTGACAGAGCAAAAATAGAAATCATTGAAAAGCTTCCTATACCTGTTAATGTGAAAGCAGTGAGAAATTTTCTTGGACATGCTGGTTTTTACAGGAGATTCATCAAAGATTTTTCAAAAATAGCCAAACCACTGAGCAATCTGCTAGTGATTGACAATCCTTTCATCTTTGATGACAATTGCAAGCATGCCTTTGAAACTTTAAAAAGAAAACTCACTACAGCACCAATCATCACACCCCCCAGATTAGGAATTACTTTTTGAACTCATGTGTGATGCAAGTGACTTTGTAATTGGTGATGTATTGGGGCAAAAGAAAGACAAGCTGCATCATGTTATATACTATGCCAGTAAGGTGTTGAATGAAGCACAGAAAAACTATACCACCACTGAGAAAGAACTCTTGGCAATTGTATATGCATTTGATAAATTTAGACAATACTTGATTGGTTCAAAAGTTATAGTATATACTGATCATGCTACTCTCAAGTATCTCATGTCTAAACAGGATTCAAAACCAAGGCTTATTAGGTGGTTGCTGCTGCTACAAGAATTTGATATTGAAGTGAGAGATAGGAAAGGGAATGAGAACCAAGTGGCAGACCATTTGTCAAGACTATCACAAGAAGCTAACCAAGATACACCACAACCAGTGAATAAAAAATTTCCAGATGAATATCTTCTTCAAATCCAGCAGGCACCTTGGTTTACTGACATTGCAAACTATAAGGTGGGAAGGAAGATTCCTCAAGAGTTTACCAAGCAACAAGTGAAGAAGCTGTGTAATGAAGCCAAGAAATTCTTGTGGGACGAGCCATTTTTGTTTAAGAGGTGTCCAGATGGGATGATTAGAAGGTGCATCCCTGAAAATGAGATGAGAGATATATTGTGGCACTGTCATGGTTCAGCTTATGGTGGACATTTTGGACCAGAAAGAACGGCAGCTAAAGTGCTTCAAAGTGGATTTTATTGGCCAACTATATTCAAAGATGCCAGAGAGTTTGTGCACCAATGCAATGAATGTCAAAGAGATGGAGGGTTGACAAAGAGAAATGAAATGCCTCAAAACTTCATTTTGGAAGTAGAACTGTTTGATCTCTGGGGCATAGATTTCATAGGCCCCTTTCCTCCATCCTATTCTTTCAAATACATTCTGATGGCAGTGGAATATATCTCGAAATGGGTGGAAGCCATAGCAACAACTACCTGTGATGCACCGATTGTTCTTCAATTTCTTAAGAGACACATTTTCACTAGATATGGGGTACTTAAAGGCCTTATTAGTGATGGTGGCAGCCACTTTTGCAACAAACAGATGGAAAAGCGGCTTCACAAATATAGAGTAATTCACAAAGTAGCCATACCATATCACCCTCAGACTAATGGCCAGGCTGAATTAGCAAATAGGGAGCTGAAGAAAATTCTAGAGAAGACAGTAGGGATCACAAGGAAAGACTGGGCAAGAAAATTGGATGATGCTCTGTGGGCATACAGAACAGCATTCAAAACTCCAATTGGGAAGTCACCATTTCAGCTAATCTATGGCAAATCTTGTCACCTTCCTGTGGAGTTAGAACATAAAACTTATTGGGCCACTAAGCTCCTCAATCTTGACCCTCAAGTAGTAGGAGAGAAAAGGCTATTGCAACTCAATGAGCTAGAGGAATTCAGATTAGAAGCTTATTGATGACATGTCATCATGTCATATTTTTCTATGCTTTTTCATATAAGAAATTGATGATTAGTGCTTAAATATTGAATTCTTTTGTGCTTAAATGGTATATTTCTTTGATCTTTTGATTTTATAAACTTTGTAGGAAATAAAAAGAAAAAAAACAAAAAAAAAAGCACAAAATAAGCTAAAAAGAAGAAAAGAGGAATTTTGGACACGCTTTGAAGATTGAGTACGCTTTAGAACCTTAGGCCACGCTTTTAATAAAAGCGTGGCCCATGACCATGGAGCCTTGGCATTAGTGACATGATATAGATGCATTAATAACTAAAGCATGCATGCATTTAATTATTAATGCTGTATGCATGCATTATCATGAATTATCATGTATTAAGGTTTATGCATGCATGAAACATTTAACTAATAATGCCAAATGAATGAAATAAATGAATGCTATGTTAATAATTGGCATTACTAATTAAATGTAATAATATAATGAAAGCATGCATGCATGAAACAATTAATTACTAATGCTAATGAATGAAGGCATTAAATGAATGAATGCTTTAACGTTAATGCATTAAGCATTATTAATTAAAGTCATACATTTCTAATGCAATTGGCAAATGAACAAACAAAGCTTATATTAATGCATGGCATTCTAATTAATTAAATAAAAGCATGCATACATTATTAAAGCTAAGGCAAACCTAAAAGAAAAGTGAAGCAAGGAAACCTAGCGTTCAAATCCAAAGTGAACGTGGCGTTCACATTTGTTCACTTTTGCGTGAAGACAAGGCAAGGAAATAAATGAGCTAGTGTTCATTAAAGAAAACGCTTCATTAAGCAAAGTAACGCTACAAGACTTGGGAACAAAAAAAAGGAAGCAAGCGTTCAAGCTAGTGAGCACTACGTTCACTAATTTAACTTTTTTCTGGTTTTCCTTGTGAGGCAAGGCTTTTGACCAAGCGCCCAAAGAGCATAGCGCTCAATTAAGGAAGCACAGCGTTCAATGAAGTGAACGCCCAGCAAGAGAATGGTGCGCATCCAATGAGGGAAGTAGCACTCAAATTGTGAACGCTAGTGGAGAGGCCAAAGCGCGCACCAAAAATTGGCGCAAGGCAAGTGAACACAACGTTCACTTTTCCAAACGGAGCGCTCCCCTGGGAGTGTCACCAAGCCACTCCTAACCCATGCCATCAAGTGCCATCTTGGATCCAATTCTTCACAGACCCAAGTCACCAAATGCATCCGGATCCACTCTCATTCAAATCCAAAGCAAGCAAAGCCCAATTGACATCACTCAAAGGCACAAGGATTAGTTAGATTAGGAATTTTATTTAATTGTAATTTGTTTTCAATTTCAATTTCATTTTTATTTTGTGAAGCCTATATAAAGGCATATGTTTCATTTTTAAAAGAGGCTGGCTCTGCTAGAGAGCAGTAGGAGTAGGAGTAGAATAGAAAACTCTCTTGGATACACTTTTAATTTTTCTACACTCAACATTTCAGAATTCAATTTAGCTTTATGCAATTTCTATTTCTCTGCTACAATTTTCTCTTCTGCTACATTTTCCTTTCTGCAATTATACACTTCAGTTTACATTGAGCTTGAATTTAAATCTTCTGTTCTAATTGCTTCCAATTTACTTTTATGCAATTTAATTATTCTGCAAGTGTTCTGCATTTTATAATTCTTGTTGTAATATGAATTTACTCTTCCTGCAACTTAAATTTCCAGTCACTTGTTCTCAATATCTCTTCAATTGCTTGCTTTACTACTTTTATTTAATTTTCCAGCACTCAGTCCCCTTTACATTTGATACAATTCACTTGTCTTACTCTTTAAGCTTCTGCCAATTTAAGCTTCTGTCCACTTTACTTTCTGCAATTTACAATTCATTGCAATTTACTTTCTGCCAGTTCAATTTCATCCAATTCACCAATGTTAGCTTGACTAAACTAATCACTCACTAAAATTGCTTGATCCATCAATCCCTGTGGGATCGACCTCACTCTTGTGAGTTATTACTACTTGATGCGACCCAGTACACTTGCCGGTGAGTTTGTGTGGAATCGTTTTACCCTCATCAAGTTTTTGGCGCCGTTGCCGAGGATTGATTTAGATCGACAATGATTAAGTGGGTAAGAAGTCTAGATTAAGCATTTTCTTTGTTTTTGTTCTTTTAATTTCTGATTTGAGCTGAATCCAAGGTGTTTGAGTTATTGCCTCACTAAGAAATTCTCAACTGTGACATGAATTTTAATTTTCACTGGTGTTGTGTTTTACAAAATTTAAATGGAGTTCAATTTATCTCTTGATCAAACAAACTTCATGGGATATTGCCCACCATCACAATATGATTCAAGTCATTACTCTAATGATGGATGGAAATATCACCAAGAAATTGCAAATTCTGAGCACTCCAATCCATGGAGATTTGCTCCAGAGCCACAAATTGATCAAGCAATTCACATAAGATATGATCCAGAACCACAAGATGATTTGTGTCATTGATGCGTGGAAAATGATCCAACACAAAACTCACCGACAAGTGTACCGGGTCGCTTCAAGTAATAATAACTCACATGAGTGAGGTCGATCCCACAGGGATTGAAGGATTGAGCAATTTTAGTTAGGTGGTTGATTTAGTCAAGTAAACAAGTTTTGATTTGAGTGATTTGTATTAAACAAAAACTAAATTGCATGAAATTTAAAGGGAGAGGGATAATTGACAGTAAATTAAAGGGCAAATGAAATAAAGAAGCTGAATCTTAAAGTGCAAGTAATATAAATGACAGAAGCTTAAATTGCAAGAAATGTAAATAGCAGAAGCTTAGATTGTAAGAAATGTAAATTTCTTGAATCATAAAGGGCTTTGGGAGCTGGGATTTCAGAAATTAAACAGAAGAAAGTAAATGGCATTCAACAGAGAAGTAAAAGATGAATTAAAGAGTAGTAGATCTAAACAGTAAAGAAGAATTGCTTGAAAAAGTAAAACAGAAAGTAAATGTAGCTAAATTGCATTAACTGAAAGAGAAGTTAAAGATCTCAGGGATTGGATGAGACTAGAGAACAAGTCTAAATCTCAATTCCTTCCTTAATCCAACAGAGAATAATTGCAGAAGAAATAAAAGATGAAAACAGTAAAGAAACCTTGGATCCAAATCACAATTCTTTGAAATTATGCAGTAAATAAACAAAGAGAGATCTCAGATCAAGAATGAAACAGAATTCCTTCAATTCTCAATCCAATATTCAAAACTAAAAATGAAGAGAGTAGAAGCAGGAATAAAGAGCAAGAGAATTCACTTCTCTTCTCAATTCCCAAACCCAAAGCTAAAAGCTAAAATTGAACTCCCAAAATGAAAGATAAAAATCTCAAAAAGTTCAAAAGTCCAAAGGAAAAATGTCCAAAGGTCCTTCCTAAATTAAACTAACTTCTATTTATACACTTCCTATTTTTGGATTTTAGAATTTGGAATGGACTTTTTAATTTGGTGAAGAATTGAATTTAAATGATTTTTGTTGAATTTTTGAATCATGGTCCACTCCCAGGGTCATGCTCGGTTGGTAGAATGAGCGCAATTCTCCCTGGGCTTTGGCCTTGCCTTGTTTTGTTGCGTGCCAATGCTGCCTTGTTGGTGCGCTCGGTTGTTGCCAAGAGCACAGCTTCCAAGCCTTGTTCGTGTCTAATTTGGTGCGTGACAAGCTCCTTGGTGCTACTTGAAGAGTGGCACTCAGTGCATGGGGAGAGCGCAGCTCTCTTTGCTTGGGGTGAGACTTTAGGTTTGAGCCCTGGTGGAATCACTTCAGCGCTAAATTTGAGGGACTACCAAGGGTAGCGCTCCTCCAGCTCCTTGGTTCGAACCTCCATGAATGCATTTCAGCCAATTTTTGCTTGTTTTCCTTGCAAGGAGCGCTTCTTCTTGCTCCTTAGGTCATGGGTTCAAAACCTTGTGAAGCCTCTCCCAAATGTTGCACCTTGATTTTCTTTTGGTAGAAGCCTGATAAAGTTAATGGTGTTAACCGAGCTTTGTGATTTTTCCTTGCTTCCTTTGTTATTTGTAGCGCTCGGTTAACAAGGAGAGCATAGCTTCCTTGCTTTGCTTCCTTGGCCTTGAGTAGGGCTCTCATAGAGAGTGCAGAGCTCTTAGAGAGAGCGCTATGGCTTCTCCTTTGATGCGCCACGCTTTCCTTCTTTCATAGGCCATGCTTTTCTTCTTCCTTAGGCCACGCTTTCCTTGTTTCTTTCTCTTCTTCACCTACAAGTAATCAAAACAGCCAATCAAAGTATCACTAAATTCATAAGGTTTATAAATCATTCAAAAACTAATTAATTTTAGCTTAAACCTTATGATTTAGTGTCAAATAAAGAATGGTTGATTGATTCAACAAAACCATGCAATTCCACTCCAAATCACTTACTTATAATGCAAGAAAGTGCATAAAATATAATGAAACAAGTGAAAAATGCTTGAAAAGCTAGCATAAGATGACTTGTCATCAGTCATTACCCTCATGGTGTCTGGACATGTCAACAAGAGTGTGAACAATTAGTTGAAATGGGACATTTCCCAGAGACACAATATGATCCAGATTTTGATAAGTCTAACAACTACTCATTTTGTGGCTGGGAATGTCAAAATCAAAGAGATCCTAGTGATCCATACTTTGTTCATCAAGAGACATCTTTACTGGAATACACTTTCAATAAATTCATGCAAGATTGTCCTCCAATGCCACAAGATGATCCATACTGTGAAGACTTCCATAATTCTTCAAGTTGTGCTTGGAAGGATCAAAATCAGAGAGCACCCAATGTATCATACTCCATTAGTCAAGAGCCATCATCACTTGAGCAAACCTTTATTTCTTTCATGCTAAATTGTCCAACCTCACATCACAGCTTCTCATATGAAAATCCTTCATCACTTGATTTTGTCTCAATAAAAAATTCCCCCCAAGAGCCATACAACTCAGTTCATCAAGATTTATTCCACTACACAGAAAACTCATTTTAACATTCACAAAATTCATTTCCTAACTCACAAAATTCATTCTATACCACTCAAAATAACCTCACCACAACACATCCATTTCCACACAACTTTTCTCAACCTTCATCTTTTGAGCTAGCAGCTGAGGACCCCCTTCAAAAATCCAGAGAATTATTGGAAAGGCAAGAACAATCCTGGAAAGAGCAAGAGATCCTCTTTAAGAAGATGGATGAGCACTTGGAGAAAATAAGGAAACACTCAGAACTGCTAAGCAAGAAAGATGAAGACCAATTGGTAGATGTAAAGGAGGAAGTAGAAAAGCAAGAAGAAGAGGTCTCTGTGTCAAGTGAATTTTCAGTAAAGAAGGAAGAGGTAGTGAAGGTAATTGAACCTGAGGTTGCATATCTACAAAAGCCACTTGAGATGAGAAGGGAACCATGGCCCTCACAAACTTCCCTGAACCAAGATGTCTCAGCACTTGAATCCATGATTGAAAGATATGAAGAGGAGATGAAGAAATCTTGAGAAGAACAATAAACCTCCTCCATGAAAGTGCTATTAAGTCAAATGTTGAGTGCAAAGGAAGGAGTGAAGGAGCAAGAAAGTGAGGAGGACACTCAAGAGAAGTCACACTCAATTGAAGCAGAGAAGTGCATAAAGGAAGGGCTCATGGAACAACCAATTCAAAAGGCTTTTGATGAAGAAAATACTCCAACAATCACACAACCACCAAGTCTTGATATCCAAGAAGTGAAGGCAACTAACAAGAGCACCAATCCTACCCCTGATCCAGCAAGCAAGCTCAATCAAGCCATTAACAAAAGAAAGCTTGCTGAGGAGAGACCAAGATAGGGGACACTAGCTAGTTCATCTCTCCTTGAGGTCATTCCTCTTAACAAACTGGAAGAAAAGGAAGAAAGTGAAGAACAACATGTCAAGCTAATGACACTAAAAGAGCGCTTGTTGGGAGGCAACCTAACCTTACTGCCTGTTTGGACACCTTTAAATGATGGAATTAGAATTCAATTTCATCAAGAAATGAATTCCTAAAGAAATAGAATTCAATTCCATAGTTTGGAACAACTAACTCATTTAATGAGATAGAATTGAATTCTATTGTTTGGAATGACTTGTTGATAAATTAGATTATTTCTCTAAGACATTTTTACCCCTCAATAAATATTAAGTATAATTTTATTTATCAATTAAATTAGATAATATAATTATATAAATCACTTATAAGTAAAATTGGTCTAACACAACCTCATCAATTAGATCCATCTCACCCATAAAATCATGATAGGTGGAATTTTTTTAAAAATTAGAAATTTAAATTATTTTTTAAAAAAATCAACATCTCATAACTTTTTCATTTTTTTTCTATAATCTTATTTGTGTGTGATTATGACACTCATTTGATATGATCATGTTTTTGTTAAAAAACAATAAAAATAAAAAAGAGATAACCCCATAAGCCATAAACATAACAAAGTTTAATTTAAAACAAAATACTCATAATCCATATCAATAAATCAACCTCACATGACCCTCATAGAAGTTTTGAGTTTCCATCACGCTAAACATAACATAAAAGTCTAAATAGTAGAGATTTCATCATACTAAGTATAACATAAAAAGAAAACATTAGTTTAAATCTAAAAACATTGCCACAAATTTCTAAAACTCAAAATCCATTTTTTCCCTCAACCATTCAAGACGAAGCTCTTCCGGTAAGCCAAAAAATACTCCAAGAAGAGTAGGATGAGTAACAAGCCATTCAAGAGCTTCACAAAATGAGCGGCCCTGCAAACCTAATTTAGTTAAAGCTTCCCTCATATCATATGTCTTCCAAACTTTAGGATGCGAACTTATGATAGCATTTGCAATATCTTTCATTGCCATAGTCATGTCTTTCATATCTTGGGAATACTCGTCTATTATTGCCACTTTTCTTTTTTTACCTTTAGCAGATGAGGTATTAGACACCGATGGAATAGATGATGGTGGAGCTTGTGAGGTTGGGCTTGCTGGCATACTTTCATATTCAAAGGGATTAAAATTCTCCAAATGCATCTCATTGTTTACTTGCATTTCATCAATGTCATCAATATTAACGTGTGTATCTTCCTTTTCCCATCTTCTCACTTTTTGTTTACCGGTCTCAACCCGCATTCTATTTGCTATATCTTTATCATAAATCTCTTTAAGAATTTCCAAGTGATAAAGATGTTTTCCTCTAATAGCTTTAAACTTAGGATTTGCCTATACAAAAATCAATAAAATAATTCATATCAAAATATCAAATAAAATAAATAATATTAATATTAAAATAGAAAAATATATATATAAAAAGAAAATATACATACCGAGCATAAATATTTCCACACATCAGGTGTTTTGGTTGTATCATTCCATCCTATCCCACTCTTTTGATTAATTTCTTTTGCTAAAACCATTTGTTCCTTGAGAGTCTTCAAACGATTTAGAACTTTACTCTTATTAATGCTCACAGAAAATTTCTCATTAATTTTCTCCACCACCTTTCTATAAGATTCAGCCGAAAAAGCTCTATCTTCCTTTTGACCCTTATTCTTTTGCTCCTTAAGAACTTCAAGCATTAAGCCATCCATTTCCATGGTCCATTTAAAGTAGGTATCACACTCATTTTTTCCTTCAACATCACTAACTTTTTCGGAATCCATATCACCACCTATTATTATATCACAAGTAAAAAAAGTAGAAGTACAATTATCACAATAAGTCTAAATTAAAATAATAAACAACAATTTATTAAACAAATACATTACATAAAATTGAAGTATTTAACTAATTTCACATATAACAAGAGTATATGATATATGTAAATCTAACTAATACATAAACTCATGTTTAATTCAAAGCAACCAGAATAAACAAATGTTCACACGTACATAAAATAATAAGAAATTAATGTTGTCTACGAATATAATCATTCCACATTTTCGCGGCTATAGTATCCCTCAAAATCTCCCCCCTTCGTCCATCTTTCCCTCTAGCAATGTTTTCACGACTTGCTCTATCTTCAGGTACATTATTCATTAGATCTCTATCAACTTGTGCAATAATTTCTTCATTAGGATCAAAATCCATTAAGAAATTATGCAAAGTACAACAAGCTATGATGATTTCACTGATTGTGTCTACATTATATCTAGACATCTCTGACAGGATTCGAAATCTATTCTTCAAGACACCAAAAGCTCTTTCAGTTGCATTGCGCAATGAAGAATGTCTTAAGTTAAACAACTCTTTTGGATTTTCAGGAGGATGTCGAGAATATTCCCTTAAATGATATCGAGTACTTCGATATGGAGTGATGAACCCCGACCTCAA
This sequence comes from Arachis ipaensis, assembly GCF_059453495.1. Lineage (NCBI taxonomy): Eukaryota > Viridiplantae > Streptophyta > Magnoliopsida > Fabales > Fabaceae > Arachis > Arachis ipaensis. The sequence continues at coordinate 105,606,805 of NC_142435.1, read as the reverse complement.
CATATAACCAGCATCAGCTAGGTAAAATTTACCTAAAACAAATTGTAAAATACATATGTAAATATTATAAGCTTTTTAAAAACATACAATAACAACAAATTTATATTTGAAAAAATGACAAAATACCTTGAGGAACATTTAGATTATCTTCATTATGAATTGCATTTTCTAAAATTCTTGAATCTGAAGCGGAGCCCTCCCACCCAGGTAAGACATAAGTAAATTTCAAATCAAATGTGCAAGCTGCCAATACATTCATGGTAGGAAAACCTTTTCTTCCTCTATACCTTGACACATCTTCTTTAGGAACCTTAACTCGGATATGTGTTCCATCCAAAGCACCAATACAATTCTAAAGTTTCAACATAAATTAATAGTTACGACCATGTGTTAATACAAAAATTTATTAAAAAGTTTACATTTATACAAAAAATATACCTTGTAGTAAGGATAAAATCTTCCTCCACTATTGAATATTTCGGGTGGGACAGTTGAGCCGTTCACTTGAACTAAAAATTGATCTTCTAAGGTTATTATAGCTCTAAGGACTTGGTGAAAATGTCGACTAATAGTCTCAGTAGACCGACGAAAGAAAAAACTTTCTGCCCGAGTACTTGAATGACCACTTAAAATATGTAAAAACTTTGCCACTTGCTCTTCAACAATACTATATTGGTTATCTCTAAGAAGCCCTCGTTGACGAAGTATTGCAACTAATCTAGTGAAAGCATCATAACTCAAACGTATTATAGAACGTGAGTTATAATGTGTTTCTAATTGAGCAATCAATTCTCGACGTATTTTTTCTCTACTATGATGTTGAGATTGGGTGATTGATCTTTCAATACAAGATATTTGCCGAATCATATATCACATACAAGCCAAATAGCCTGCAAAAGTAACTATGGCTAAAATTGCATTTATTTCAGATTCTATCATATTAGATACCTACATAATATCAAAGTAATAAAGAAATGGTATGTTGATGATAATAAAGAAACGGAATGACATTGCATTGGATAGGAAAAGGATACATGTTTAAAGAAAGAAACTTAGCTTCCTCTTATACCCAAAAGAACCATCGCATGAAAGGGATGACATCACAATCACAAACCCATACAAAACCCTTGAAAATTAATTAACAGTAAAAGGCTCAAAACAAAATAGCCATTCCATCCAAATTTGTAATCCATGTGTCAAAATATCTTTCATCGAGAATGGTTCTTTAATTGAGTCCTATCCAATTTAACATGGGAGCAACAAAATAATCTATAATGAAATAGCCTGTGATTTACATAAAATAATACACCACACTATAACAATCACCAAATAGTAGCAACAAAACCAATTATACATGAGAACCGCGGGCTAAAAATAAAATCATAAGTTGTTGCGGGTATGAGCATGAAGAAGTGATCAGTCATCAAACAGATTAGAATCGCGTGCTCAAAATAAAAACAAAGATTGAAGATTATGACCATCAGCAATAACAAGCCAAAAAATCATGACAATTTATGGAACTAGAAATCAAATTAGACATTTCATCAAATAGATTGTGCACATTAAACAAATACACAAATCTAGAGTATGGGTAACAAATTTTTGCCAAAGTAATCAACATTCCCCTACCTCTAATTCCAACTCCTATCAATTGACAGAGTGAAGAGTTTGCGTTGCTCGAAGAGGAAGGCTTCACGACACTGTAACAAAGAGCTTGCACCTTGTCAGAGAATGGTGAAAGTAACGAACAACCCTGACAAACACGAACAGGGCTTCACGGTGTGCAGATTCAATCCTCCAACAAATAAGCAAAATAGGGTTTAAGAAAGTGAAGGGATTATGGAATATTATAATTTGGACAGGGGTATTTTTGATATTGCACAGTTTAAGTGAGATTTAGGTGAGAATTGATTTTGAAATCAGACCAAAGTAGGTCTGATTTGTAAATAGGGGTAAAATGATAATTGGAATTCTCACCGAAATTCAACTTCATGTTTTTTTTCTATTCCAAAGCAAGGAATAAAATTCAATTCATCTATGATTTTAAATCAGATGCATTCCAAACAGGCTCTTAGGTAACATTTCATTTCTCTGCTTGGTTTATTTTCTTTCTTTGCTTTGTTTAAATTTTAATAAATTGGCATACGATTATATTCTAAGTTTGGTGTTGCCCTGCAACAATTTGTTTTCAATCCCTCTGGATGATGGCATCAATTCTAATTGAAAGTGTCACACTGAGATTCTAAGTTTGGTATGCCACTTATTTTTCTATGCAAGTCATTCAGTAACACCACTTGTCTGCATAATCATAATGCCTCTGCAAAGTTATCTTTCTTTTGGTTTAACATTTTTATTGTTATCTTTGGTTTAGTCAATTCTTTGTTTTTTTATGCTTTCATTTATTTTGCTCTTTGACTATTTTTTGTTAAATACCTCACCAAGAAATCCTTACTCATGACAGATTCTTGGCTTGGTAATTGTATTTAACATACAACAGTTTTATTTTCTTAGTGTTATTTCAAATAAATTGACATGTGATTGCATTCTAAGTTTGGTGTTTCTATGTAACAAAATTTGTTTCCAATCCATACTGGATACTTGTATCAATTCCAAGTGAAAGTGTCACACTAAGATTGGTGTGCCACTTATTTTCTTTATGCAATGTATCATGCACATCCTCTTATTTTTGCAATCACAATGTCTTTGTTTCTCTGTGCCTTCATGGTTATCTTTAATTTTGCTTGCTTAAAACACATGTACTACTAACATTTCATTGTGTAAGACACTCATGATCCATCTTAGCCCCATATCCATTGTTCTAATTGTTGCTTGAGGATGAGCAAGCATTCTGAGTTTAGCAAGGGAAAGGGAAGAATAAGAGGAAAAGGACAATAACAAGGAAGATGAACCACAAGGTGGTAACGCTCCTTTCTCCTCCTACTTACTTCCAGCACTGTAAAGAAGCATGATTGTCTTTATCTTCTCTGTATGCATGTGTGGTATGAATAAGCATAGCTTGAATTTTGATTTGCAACATGTTACTGGACCATTATGACTACCAATTTGAGTTTTATGAGTTCAAAAGCAGTAAAGTATCATGATCATAAACAAACAAGTTTATTAAAGAAGAATTTAGCATGTGCATACAAGTATTGGAGGGCTAGTATGGTTAACTGTTGCTCAATTGCATTAGATTTTATTTAATTGAAGTTTTCATCTAGGACATTTTGTGAAATCTTTGGAAATCATGAAAACTTTGAAGAAGCAATTGCAAATTAAGGTAAGAAATAAAAAGGGAAAGAATGAGAAAGCTGAAGGCTCGGAGTACCAATGACACTTAAGTTCTTAAGTACTTGTGGTATTTATGTATCAAGCAAAAAGCTTGAAAACAAAACACTTAGAGTCAAGGCTAGGCTCAAGTGCAAAAGCACTCCCTCAAAGCTCAAGGCTCTGAGCATCAATAATTAGAGAGTAAAGAAAAGAAACAAATGAGCTTAAAGAAGTCCTCTAATTAAATGCTTGTGGTGCTTATGTATCAAGTGGTAAAACTTGAAAACAAAGCATTCAAATTCATAGTTTTGGTATCAACTCATGGGGCAAAACACCCAAAAGGAGAAGCTAATCAAAAGCTTGTTTCAAGGAAGAAATATAAGGAAATGATTTCATAAATTGAGCTAGATAGAAGCATCAATCATTTACCTTTCTTTTGTGATTGTGGAATGCATAGAAAACTAGCCGACCATGAACATTAAGTTGCTAGTCTTCCCACCTTGGTTTGTCAAAATTTACTGCATGATTCTTTTCTTGCTTGGGGACAAGCAAGGTTTAAGTTTGGTGTTGTGATGACATGTCATCATGTCATGTTTTTCTATACTTTTTTATACAAGAAATTGATTATTAGTGCTTAAATATTGAATGCTTTTGTGCTTAAATGGTATATTTCTTTGATCTTTTGATTTTATAAACTTTGTAGGAAATAAGAAGAAAAAGAAGCAAAAAAAAGCACAAAATAAGCTAAAAAGAAGAAAAGAAGAATTTTGGACATGCTTTGAAGATTGAGCACGCTTTGGAACCTTAGGCCACGTTTTTAAAAGCGTGGCCCATGACCATGGAGCCTTGGCATTAGTGACATGATATAGATGCATTAATAACTAAAGCATGCATGCATTTAATTATTAATGCTTTATGCATGCATTATCATGAATTATCATGTATTAATGTTTATGCATGCATGAAACATTTAATTAATAATGCCAAATGAATGAAATAAATGAATGCTATGTTAAGTAATTGGCATTACTAATTAAATGTAATAATATAATGAAAACATGCATGCATGAAACAATTAATTACTAATGCTAATGAATGAAGGCGTTAAATGAATGAATGCTTTAACGTTAATGCATAAGCATTATTAATTAAAGCCATACATTTCTAATGCAATTGGCAAATGAACAAATAAAGCTTATATTAATGCATGGCATTACTAATTAATTAAATAAAAACATGCATACATTATTAAAGCTAAGGCATTAATAATAGAAAAGTGAAGCAAGGAAGCCTAGCGTTCAAATCCAAAGTGAACGTGGCGTTCACATTTGTTCACTTTTGCGTGAAGACAAGGCAAGGAAATAAATGAGCTAGCGTTCACTAAAGGAAACGCTTCATTAAACAAAGGAACGCTACAAGCACGGGAACAAAAAGAAGGAAGCAAGCGTCCAAGCTAGTGAGCGCTACGTTCACTAATTTAACCTCTTTCGGGTTTTCTTTGTGAGGCAAGGCTTTTGATCAAGTGCCCAAAGAGCATAGCGCTCAATTAAGAAAGCGCAGCGTTCAATGAAGTGAACGCCCAGCAAGAGAATGGTGCGCATCCAATGAGGGAAGTAGCACTCAAAAAGGCAATGCAGCGCTCAAATTGTGAGAGCTAGTGGAGAGGCCAAAGCGCGCACCAAAAATTGGCGCAAGGCTAGTGAACGCAACGTTCACTTTTCCAAACAAAGTGCTCCCCTGGGAGTGTCAGCAAGCCACTCCTAACCCATGCCATCAAGTGCCATCTTGGATCCAATTCTTCACAGACCCAAGTCACCAAATGCATCCAGATCCACTCTCATTCAAATCCAAAGCAAGCAAAGCCCAATTGACATCACTCAAAGGCACAAGGATCAGTTAGATTAAGAATTTCATTTAATTGTAATTTGTTTTCAATTTCAATTTAATTTTTATTTTGTGAAGCCTATATAAAGGCATCTGTTTCATTTTCAAAAGAGGCTGGCTCTGTGATGAATCCAATTCACACCCCCATCAAAAAATTGGTGAATTAGTTCTTTTGGCAAGCGCACCAAAATTATCGTCAAGTAATAACCCACAGTGGAGTGGGATCGTATCCACAGAGATTGGCAAATTTGAGCAATTTTAATCAATTGATGAATTAGACAATTGAAACAGATAGATTGTGATTTGCAGAATTATAAATGGCAGAAATGTAAATGACTAAAATGTAAAGGAAAGCAACAAAGTGCAGAAATGGAAATAACAGAATGTAAAGTGCAGAATCATAAATGACTTGAATGTAAATGGGAATGGGGAATTGCAGAATGTCAAAATAAGCTATAAAGAAAGTGGTAGATAAGAATGGGGAAATTCATTGAGATTAGGAGATGTTGTCTCTTTGGATCAACTTTAGCTTATATCCTCTTCAATCATGCAACTCATTGACCTCTTGGCAATCATGATTGATTGAGCCCCAATCCCTTGGTGACTCAATCTCTCAGATCTTGATCAATAGCCAATTCCTTGGTCTAATTGTTCATGAAGAGAGATATGCTTGGTCCCTGATTATACCACACATTATCATAGGTCCAAGTAGAGGGAGGATTATATGTCACCATATCCAAACACTAAAACCCAGATCCTACTCAATTGTGAGAAGGGATTTCAAGCATGGTTTCATGTTTCCTTTCCCAAGGTTCCCATGAAACCCATTTTGCATTCAATCTCTTTCCCAAGATAATTGAACACTAAGCATGTAGAACGAAATTCCTTCTAGCAAATCAAAGAGAAGATGAAGAGAAGAAGAATTTCACTATCATTAATCCATCAAGTACAACATAGTTCCCTCTCTCAATGAGAAGGAATTTAGCTACTCATAGCTCAAAGAAAAGTACTCAAAGTAAAGAAGATGATGAAGTGTAAAAGTGAATCTAAAACTGCTATCTCTAACCGCTTAACCCCTTTCTCAGTACTCCTTGGGGGTATTTAAACTACTCCTAGTAAAAATAAAAGAATTACAAAAGTGAAAAAAAAGAAAATTACATTTTGGAGGGAAAATAAACTCAATAAGTGTGACTTTCCAGCTGGCGTGTGGTTGGCACTCCAGTGGCGTGTCACGTGCTCCCTCAATTCTGGCTTGGCGTGCCACACCCAGTCCCTCAAGTGGCATGCTCATCTTCATAACAACCTTGGCGTGCCATGCCTTCGAGCTCAAGTGGCACGCCCTAGCTTTTTTGCTACTTCTCTTTCTTCTGGAAACTTGAACTAGCGTGGCACGCCCAGGGTATGATGTGTCGCGCCCTTGCTGCATGCTTGACCAAGCTTCTCTGGAAAGTTGAACTAGCGTGGCACGCCCAGGGTCTGGCGTGCCACACCCCTTTGTGAACAAGTGATTCCTTTGTTTCCCGTGCCACGCCACGAACTCAAGTGGCACGCCCCAATGGTGCTTTGCTCTCTGAATGACACTAGCGTGCCACGCCTGGGATTCAAGTGGCACGCCCAAGTGAGGAATAGTGGATGGCGTGCCACGCCTTCGACACCAAGTGGCACACCCCATGTATTTGGCCTCCTTCACCCTCCCTGGAAACTTATACCAATGTACCATGCCTAAAGGCTGGCTTGCCACACTCATAATCTTGCCTTGGTTCCAGTAGCTGGCGTGCCATGACTGGTCGCTCAAGTGGCACGCCATAGTGAGATTCTTGGGTTGGCGTGCCACGCCTTCGACATCAAGTGGCACGCCCAGCCCTTGCTTTGGCCTCTTTGTGCATTGGCGTGCCACGTCTGGTCGCTCAAGTGGCACGCCCAGTCTTCAATTGCCTTCAGCCCCTTCTCTAGATTTTTGTACTAGTGTGCCACACCATGCTGTTCAAGTGGCCTGCCCATACGTTTGTGGACTCTCCAAGCTTGGTGTGCCACGCATGGATCCTCAAGTGGCACGCCCTAGTGACTTTTTGGTGTTGGCATGCAACGCCTTCGATACCAAGTGGCATTCCATAGTGAAGGTTCCCCCTGGAGTGATGAGTTGGCGTGCCACGCCCCTTGGCTCAAGTGGCATGCCCATAGTGGCTGATGGGTTAGGCGTTCCACGCCCAACATGGCGTGCCACGCCCCTTTTATGTCCTCCATTGTTGTTCTCTGGAACTTTGTACTAGTGTGCCACGCCCAATTCCTGGCGTGCCATGCCCATATGAATGCTTGAGAATTCTCCTCTGGAATTTAGTACTGGCGTGCCACGCCAGTGCATTTTTGTGGCGTTTGTTCCAAGTGACACGCCAGTTTCACACGCCCAGCTTCTTTGTTGCTTTCTTCCCATTTTTGATGCCTTTTTCACCCGAAATTCAGCATAAATCATCTCAAAGTAGTGTACCATAATATCCATCAAATAATGCATGAATTATACTGATCAAATGAGATTTATGCTCTTTTATGGTCCTCTTTATGCAAGAGAGAAGGGTAAATAATGCAAGTCATCACAACACCAAACTTAAGCTTTGCTTGTCCCAAGCAAATCAATGTGAGTAGCCCTTTTATAAATTGAGACCATGGCCTTTGAATGAATGCAACATAACTAAGGATAGAATTAAGTGTTCACACATGTATGAATGTTTTAATGTCATGAAAAACTCTTAGATCCTTGAGGGTTCTTTCAAGTATAAGCTTCAGGGGTCCTTTCTATTGATTGTCACCTTGAAGTAGTAAGAGTTGTTTCACTTTCTCTTTGGTTGTGCTTTCTTGACCACGACTCTAAGTGTTTTGTCTCAAGACAACCCTTTAATTAAGCTTTTAATTAGCACTCCCAAACCAGTTGCTTTTAGGGTACTGGGTGTCGAAACACCCCTGAGAATCTACTTGCCCAGGCCTCTTCTTGACACATCTTCACCACAAGCATCTACTAGGATCCTTAACTCTCCTTTTTTTGAGCTTTTTAATGTTTCTTTTCCGTCCAAGTAGTTGATGCTCAGAGCCTTGGGTCTTTATTGCTTACTACTTCTTGGTTCTATGGATATTCAAGTAACACCCTTTAACCTTCTTTTATTACACCTTCTAAGACTAGTTGCTTTCCATGACTTATTTTCTTTTTAGTTCATTCAAGGTTCTACACTTAGTTTCTTATTCCTTAGTTTGTTGGATGATCTATCTTGGGCCATGGTTTCTCTTACTTCCTGTTTTTGCACAACTCACAGTAACTCTTATGAAAACAAACTCTACTTTGTTTGTGTTGAAGAAGACTTGAAATACATGGCATTTTCTTTCTTGTAAACTAGAGGACTCATAAAGACTTCAAACATGAAATAAAACTAAGCAGAAAACATAAACTATCCTAGCATGATTATTTATTTTGACAAAAAGTAAATCAAACAAAAGCTTAAAACAGGATTTCAAAAATTAGAGAGTGTCAACCATGGGACTCAACAACCTTGAGCAACTTCATCTTCAGTTCATTGGCCCTTTTCCTTTGTCCTTCTTCTTGGAAGGGGAGGAGCCACCTTCATCTTGCTTGGAGGAACCTTCTTGTGCTTTGGCATCCTTGGGTTTCCATAATCCTAGCCTCCTCATGTAATTCCTTTCATCTTCCTTATGTTTGGCTAGAATTTCCTCTTGTCTTGCACTCAGCTCCTCCATTCCTTGCATGAAGGTTGGGTATTCTGGGTTTAGAGCGGCCACGGCATTACACAAGTGATTCAGCTTCGCTTGTGTATTGATGTCATACTGCCTCCTGGATATGGTTCTGGCATCATAGAGATTTTTGAATTCAGCCAAGTTCTTCTATTGCCATTTGCCTTGCTCTACTATTTTGTCCAGTGCACTTCGCACCTCTCCCCAGTCAAATTGTTCTTGCTGCTCCTTCCTCATATGCTCCCAACTCCCTTGGAGTTATTGTATGTTCTGGTTGACTTGGCTCCATTGTTGTTGTTGAGTCTCCTTGAATTGATTAACATCTTCTCTTAGGTGGTATAGGTCTCCCTTCATTTGGTATACATCTCCTTGCAAGTGTTCCCAGTTGAATCCCTCTGGAAATTGTTGGTATTGGTAGTGTGGTGGTGGTTGAAGTGCTAGAAAGTGTGGTTACTCTTCTACCTCTTGTTGTTGTTGTTGTTGTTGTGGCTCATGAGCATGAGCTCTTTGTTTTCTGTGAAGTGGGTGAACAGCCACCACTTTCGCCATCTTCTTGGCTGTTATGAATTTGTCTTGCTTCACTATCACCTCATCAATGATCTTTTCAACTCCAGCTTCATCACATAACCTCTGTATGATACTGGGGAATGCCAACCTTGTGTTGTCACTAGTGCTTTTCAGCACCTTGTTGATGTTGTTGCCAATCATCTCCCCCACATTGACATTCTCACCTTTCATGATGCTGTATATGAGCACATCTCTCTCCTTGGTCACCTCTGAAGTGTTGGATGTGGGGATTAGGGACCTCCTTACAAATTCCAGCCACCCTCTAGCTTGAGGGCTCAGATCCCTTCTTCTCAATTGGTTGGGTATCCCATCCTTGTCCTTGATCTATTGCACATTTAGCATGCAAATCTCGTTCAGGATTTCATCAAATCCAGGGTTTTGTTGCTTCATTCTTTCTTCATAGCTCTGGGTGGAGCTTGTCCTCTTCACCATTAGCATCCTCTCTATGCTGGAGGGACTATAGTCAATGGACTTTTCCCTCACATAGCTAATATAGCCATAGTGTTGTCCTGATTGAGGCACAGCGTTAGTATAAAACTCCCTCACCAAGCTCTCTACTACCTTCCTTGGTGGGTTGCATAGAAGTGACCAGCCCCTACTGTTGATTTCAATGTTGATTTCAGGATGCTCGTTCCTCCCTAATTGGAACCCAACTTCTGGAATGATCTTCCTCTCACTCACCCAACCATAGAATTGATTATGGTTGAATGTGGAGAGAAACTTGTATTCGTTGAAAGAGCTTGTGGATCCAGAGGTTGGTTCCTTGGTTTTTCTTTTCTTTGAGGCTGAGCTTTTTGGTGGTGCCATTAGGTTGAGACAGTGTGTTTGAGGTTGTAAGAAAATATTTGGGGGAGGTTGCAAGAGGGGCAAGCAAAATAAGGTTTTGCTCCAACACCAAACTTAGGACTTGATTGTCCCAATCAAGAGAAAGGAAAAAGAAGTAGGGGAAGAGAGGTAGTAAAAGACAAAAAGAGAACATGAGAAGAAGGGAGTATGGATTCTCTTCGTGTGTGATCAGGGGTTTAGAGTGGGAGAAGAGTTGGGAGTGTGAGGCTTTTATAAGGTGTGAGGGGTGTGAGTTGAATGGTGGGAAATAAAAAGGGTTAAATATTTTCCCACTTGGGGAGTGGCGCCTAGCGTGGGAAGAAGTGCCAACTCTTATCTCACTGTGCCTTCTGCATGTGTTGAGTTCCAAAGTGTAGGTACACTTTGACTTCCTTGTTTTGTGAGTTATTCACCATGTGGATCCCATCTTTTCTCCTGGAATTGAAACTGAAACCCATTAGTAATGACAAAAGAATCCTTCACTTTCTTTCTTATCATGAGTAATTCGGATTGCAACTGATGGGTGTCCCTTGGCACACCAAACTTAATCCTTTAGCATCTTAATAAATTGGTTCCATCATTGTGTATTTAATGTGTTCATAAGGATGAAATAACTCCAATCTTTTCATTTTCTTTTGATTCCAACCTCCTCTAAACACATTAAACCACGTTCATGCTCTTGCCCAAAACATTAAGTGATCCTTGGTGGTGGCCACACCAAACTTAATCTCTGGGCTTACTCTTCAAAATTAAGCTACTAAAATGGTTGTAAGCCTAGATTAAGTGGGTGAGTGGCCACACCAAACTTAGCATTTTAGCTAGTTCTCAGCCCATTTACTCATCATTAGTAATACATTCATCAAGTTGCAATTCCAGAATAAAAAGAAATAAAAGAGTATAAGAGTGTTCTAACTACCAAAACTAGTATTAAACTTCCTAACCTACTATTGCAATCTAATTCTAATTGGTAATGTAACACAAATTTGAGACTGAAACTTAAACTATCTAAAGCAATGAATTTAAACTACTTCTAAGAAAAATAATAAATCAAAAGGATAAAGTGTTGGGGTGCCTCCCAACTAGCGCTTCTTTATTGTCACTAGCTTGACACTCCTCCATCTTTAGTTAAGCTTGTAGCTCACTCTCTGCTCCTCTAAGGAGCCTCCCAAGTAGTGTTTGAGTCTATGGCCATTGACAGTAAAAGTTCTCTGAGTCTTGTCCTCCATGAACTCTACATGACCATAGGGAAACACCTTGAGTATGGTGAATTAGTTCTTTTGGCAAGCGCACCAAAATTATCGTCAAGTAATAATCCACAGTGGAGTGGGATCATATCCACAGAGATTGGCAAATTTGAGCAGTTTTAATTAATTGATGAATTAGTCAAGCGAAACAGATAGATTGTGATTTCCAGAATTATAAATGGTAGAAATATAAATGACTAAAATTTAAAGGAAAGCAATAAAGTGCAGAAATGGAAATAACAGAATGTAAAGTGCAGAATCATAAATGACTTGAATGTAAATGGGAATGGGGAATTGCAGAATGTAAAAATAAGCTATAAAGAAAGTGGTAGATAAGAATGGGGAAATTCATTGAGATTAGGAGATATTGTCTCTTTGGATCAACTTCAGCTTATATCCTCTTCAATCATGCAACTTATTGACCTCTTGGCAATCATGATTGATTGAGCCCCAATCCCTTGGTGACTCAATCTCTCATATCTTGATCAATAGCCAATTCTTTGGTCTAATTGTTCATGAAGAGAGATATGCTTGGTCCCTGATTATACCACACATTATCATAGGTCCAAGTAGAGGGAGGATTATATGTCACCATATCCAAACACCAAAACCCAGATCCTACTCAATTGTGAGAAGGAATTTCAAGCATGGTTTCATGTTTCTTTTCCCAAGGTTCCCATGAAACCCATTTTGCATTCAATCTCTTTCCCAAGATAATTGAACACTAAGCATGAAGAACGAAATTCCTTCTAGCAAATCAAAGAGAAGATGAAAAGAAGAATAATTTCACTATCATCAATCCATCAAGTACAACAGAGCTCCCTCTCTCAATGAGAGGGAATTTAGCTACTCATAGCTCAAAGAAAAGTACTCAAAGTAAAGAAGATGATGAAGTGTAAAAGTGAATCTAAAACTGCTATCTCTAACCGCTTAACCCCTTCTCGGTACTCCTTGGGGGTATTTATACTACTCATAGTAAAAATAAAAGAATTACAAAAGTGAAAAAAAGAAAATTACATTTTGGAGGGAAAAGAAATTCAATAAGTGTGACTTCCCAGCTGGCGTGTGGTTGGCGCTCCAGTGGTGTGTCACATGCTCCCTCAATTCTGGCTTGGCGTGCCACGCCCAGTCCCTCAAGTGGCACGCTCATCTTCATAACAACCTTGGCATGCCACGCCTTCGAGCTCAAGTGGCACGCCCTATCTTTTTTTCTACTTCTCTTGCTTCTGGAAACTTGAACTAGTGTGGCACGCCCAGGGAATGGCGTGCCACGCCCTTGCTGCATGCTTGACCAAGCTTCTCTGGAAAGTTTAACTAGCGTGGCACGCCCAGGGTCTGGCGTGCCACGCCCCTTTGTGAACACGTGATTTCTCTGTTTGGCGTGCCACGCCACGAACTCAAGTGGCACGCCCCAATGGTTCTTTGCTCTCTGAATGACACTGGCGTGCCACGTCTGGGATTCAAGTGGCACGCCCAAGTGAGGAATAGTGGATGGCGTGCCACACCTTCGACACCAAGTGGCACGCCCCATGTATTTGGCCTCCTTCACCCTCTCTGGAAACTTATACCAGCGTGCCACACCTAGAGGCTGGCGTGCCACGCTCATAATCTTGCCTTGGTTCCAGTAGCTGGCGTGCCACGCCTGGTCGCTCAAGTGGCATGCCATAGTGAGATTCTTGGGTTGGCGTGTCACACCTTTGACATCAAGTGGCACGCCCAGCCCTTGCTTTGGCCTCTTTGTGCATTGGCGTGCCACGCCTGGTCGCTCAGTCTTCAATTGCCTTCAGCCCCTTCTCTGGATTTTTGTACTAGCGTGCCACGCCGTGCTATTCAAGTGGCATGCCCATACATTTGTGGACTCTTCAAGCTTGGCGTGCCACGCCTGGATCCTCAAGTGGTACGCCCTAGTGACTTTTTGGAGTTAGTGTGCCACGCCTTCGATACCAAGTGGCACGCCATAGTAAAGGTTCCCCTTGGAGTGATGAGTTGGCGTGCCATGCCCCTTGGTTCAAGTGTCACGCCCATAGTGGCTGATGGGTTAGGCGTGCCACACCCAACATGGCATGCCACGCCCCTTTTGTGTCTTCCATTATTGTTCTCTGAAACTTTGTACTAGCGTGCCACGCCCAGTTCCTGGCGTGCCATGCCCATATGAATGCTTGACAATTCTCCTCTGGAATTTAGTACTGGCGTGCCATGCCCAGCTCCTGGCGTGCCACGCCAGTGCATTTTTGTGGCGTTTGTTCCAAGTGACACGCCAATTTCACACGCCCAGCTTCTTTGTTGCTTTCTTCCCATTTTTGATGCCTTTTTCACCTGGAATTCAGCACAACTCATCTCAAAGTAGTGTACCATAATATCCATCAAATAATGCATGAATTGTACTGATCAAATGATATTTATGTTCTTTTATGGTCCTCTTTATGCAAGAAAGAAGGTGTTCCGTGGGTTACCTGAAACTGGAGGTCGATCTCGGAGGAGTCTTCTGTACTGGTCAGAGATGGCGTGTCTGGCTAGCTGACGGCAGCCGGAGCTGTTGTGTCCGACTTGTTGGTCTTGCTGCACTGCTGATCCTTGGCCACCGGAGGGTGGGGGGTACCTGCAAGAGACTCCGATGCTTAAGTTAGCACGGGTATTAAACAGGTTTTTATGTAGAATCAGAGTATGAGTTATACCTGGGTGCTCCAGTGTATTTATAGTAGCGTGGGCTGACCTTTCTGATAAGATAAGTTAGTTATCTTATCTTATCTTATCTTATCTTGAGTGAAGTCAGCTTATCTTCAAGGGAACCGCCTTTATCTCTATAGGCTGGGATTGCCTTTGGATTCTGGGTCGTGTTCCTCTATTTGGGCCCTTTTATTGGGCTTTGCTGTCGATTTGGCCGAGTTCTTCGTAAAGAAGTCGGTCCGCTTGACCTGAACAGGTCGGTCGCTTCGCTACTGAACATCCCGGTTCGGACAGCTCGACCCTGGGTATGAACAGTGCCCCTGCTTGAGCTCGGTCTTCTTTTTGAGGTCGAGTTCTCGACTTCGGTCCTTCTTTAGTGAAGCTGAACTCAAGCATTTTGTCGATTCCCTTGCAGCAGCTTTTTTGAATGTAGAACGTTTTCCTCTAAAAGCGCGCCCTTTTGTATTAGCGCTTTGTCCTGGGGATGTGCGAGGGTTTAATGCCCTAATTAATTAGCTTTAATTGCTCCGTTTTTTCCTTTGGCTCTTTATTTTGATTTTTGAAAGCTCAGAGATGGTTTCTCTTCTTTACTCTTTCGTAACTTCTTCACCATTTTTCTCCGTTATTCTCGTTCTCTGTTTTTCGCCTTCGTTTCTTCTTTTCCTTCGTGGCGGTGTTGCCTGGCGATTATCGGGACAACTTACATCTCCTTCTTTCCTTTGAAGCTTTTCTCTTCTCCAGGTGAGTTCCATTCGCATTTTCCTTTCTCTTTCGCTGCTTTTGGCTTTTTTGTGATTAAGTTGCGATTTTGCTTTGAGGGAAGTTTGGACCTTTCTGCTTCTACTGTGCCTTGGTTGTAGTCGTAATGCGTGTTCTGAGTCTTTTTCGCCTTTCCTATTGCTTTGATGTGTTTTAGGGCTTCTGCATGTTATTTCTTGTTTGTGCTTTTGATGATAACGCATTTGATTCTGAAAAAAGGGCTGGTGTCTTTGATGATTTCTTGTTTGGTATGCTCGGTGTTGGTACTTGCCTTTTACTTGATTTTGAAAAAAGTTTGCACCTTTCCTCTTGGCCGTTTTTACTAAACTGTAGAAATAGTGCTTTCTTCTGATAAACCGTATGAGAGCGATCCTTTTTGCATTTTCGCTTTCTTTTGTTTTCTTTCTGAGTGGTACTGGGGTGCGAGTTGTAGATTTTTCCTGGAAACTTTGCCTGATTATTGCCTCCAAAGGATGCCCCAAGATTTTGGTTTGAGTCTTGGGGTTTTCCTTTTCTGTGTGATCTCCTGCATCGTATTGAGTTATTTTTCCCTTGTCCGAGATGTTTTTAGTAATCCCCTCTTCTTTCTTTACTTTGTAGGATTTAGTTGGCCTCATGTCTTCTCGCAATAACATTGTAGAGATGTCTTCCAGAGTTCCCGAGGGGATGTCCGATTGGCTGGACTCCCTTGTTTTATTGTGTGTTTCTATTGTGGATGCTGAATTTTGCACAGAGCTGAGGAAGCGCCATAGGATTTGTGCTAACGGTTCCTGCGAGGGTGATTATGAGCTTGTTGCTCCTGATTCTGATGAGAGAGTCTGTTTTCCGACTTCTGTCGAGGGGGAGCGTCCCTCTTTCTATGCTTATGAATACTTTTTCAGCCAATTGAACGTTACTTTCCCTTTTACCGCTTTTGAAACTGATTTGTTGTGGTCTTACAACATTGCCCCATCTCAGCTGCATCCAAACTCCTGGGTTTTATCAAAATATTTCAGCTTCTTTGTCAGGAGTTGGATATAACACCTTCTGAAACTCTTTTCCTTTATCTTTTTGTCTCGGCCAAACCTGGGGGTTCCTCTAAAAAGAAAGCTTCCTGGGTTTCTTTTAGGTTGGCCCAGGGGCATAAAGCTTTTGCTATGCATGATGAGTCGTTCAAAGATTTTAAGAACTACTTCTTCCGGGTCCGTGCCATTGAGGGGGTTCGCCCCTTTTTTCTTGATGAAAATGATGAACCTGCTTTTCCTCTGGAGTGGCAAAAGAATGTAAGAGTGCCACGTTACACGTGGGAAATGCTTAGTGAGGTTGAGCGGGCCTTTGTGGTCGTTCTTGAAGATTTGTGGGGGAAGCCACCCCACCTGGACACGAAGAGATTTTTGAGTGATCCATCGTTGGTTCGGGCTGCTTTGGGTATTGCCTGATTTATTTTTATACTTGCTCCCGGGCTTTGTTTCTCCTGTGTTGTAACTTGTCTTTTGTTTTTTGTGTTTTTCAGAGATGTCGAAGAATAATGATTCTATGAGAGCCTATAAGAAGGCGAAGAAGGCGACCGCAGCACTAAACCTCTCGGCCAAAGCGGCTGGAGAGGGATCTTCTCAGCCTCTGGTTAAACCTCCTATACCGAGTTCTCCTGGGCCGAGGAGAGCAATTCCTACCCCTCGGGTCTGTCAGGTTGATCCTCCACAATCTTCCGTTGCGGCTCCTGGTCCCCCTCCTAGTAAGAAGCAAAGAACAGCTGAACCTTTCAATCTTGACGCTCCTGACTTTGATGCAGTTGAGTTTGTAGATCAACAAGTCGGCCCTTATGGTGTTCTTCCTATGGACGACGCGTCGATTCTTCATCATTTTGATTACATCACTCGGAGTGGTATCAAGTTGGCACATATGGGGGCGGCCCTATATCGGACTGCTCAAAGTCTTCCTCTTCATGCCACTAAAGCTTTTATGGAGGAGGCCAAACAGGAGTTTGATCAGATGAAGGATTTGAAAGGGGAGCTTGAAGTAAGGGTGGCCAGGTTGGAGAAAGATTTGGAAAATGAAAAGGCTATTTCTACTTCCTTGGCTGGCTCTCTGAAACTGGCCGAGGACACGGCTATGCGGCATAAGGATAGTTATTTGACATCTTACCGGGAGGTGTTGCGCCTAAGAGAAGAATTGGAGAATGCCCGGGAGAATTACTCCGAACTTCAAGGTCACCTTGTTGGCAGTGTAACTGCTGCCTATGAAAACCTGAAGGCACAAGTTTGGGTTATTGCTCCCGAGGCTGACCTGAGCCCCTTCAGCTTGGAGAACGTTGTCAGGGATGGCAAGGTTGTCCCTGATGACGAGGATGAGGATGATGTCGATCCTCCCCCTGTAGCTTCTACCAAGGTGTCGACTCCTGCTGTCCCTGCCGAGGTTGGTCCTCCTGTTTCTGATCCCGACTGCCAGATTCTGAATCGGGATGACGGTACAGTAGATGCCGTTCCTCTCCAGACTCGGCCTCCGTCTCCTCGGCCTGATGCTGCTAAAAAATCTTCTGATTCTTAGCTTTTTATATTTATTCTGGGCATGTGGTTGGCCCGGCTTGTGGGCTTTATTAAACTCTTTATGTTTTGCTGACACTTTCCTGTTGCTCGCCTTAGCAACTTTTGTTTTTTATAAAAAACAAATGGTAGCATGCTTTAGCTTCTTTGCGGTAGGTTTTGGTTGCCTCCGAGGCTTTTTGACCTTGTGGATGATAACTTTGTCTTTTGTGCTTGACTTGGTATTTCTTTTTTCGTGAATGTTGGAGTCCTACAGCTTAACCACTTTTTTGGACTGCTTTTGCATTTTGTATTTTGAATCCTTTGTGGTTGTGGCTAGGTAGATCTAACTTGATTTTTTGGTTCGTTCTCGCTCGATTTGTGACCTGATTCCTTAGAGTTGGTCTCCGAGTTGTTTTCGCAGCCCATTTCCAAGTTATTTTTGTAATCCCTTTCCTGGATCTTTGTCAGATCTCTTTCCGGTACTACTTTGATAACTTTTAGTAGTAGTAGGAGTCCGACTTGGCGTATCGGTCTTTAAGTTATTTGTAGTCCTCTTTCTTGGATCTTTGTCAGATCTCTTTCAGGGACTACTTTGATAACTTTTAGTGGTAGTAGGAGTCCGACTTGGCATATCGGTCTCCTTTAAGTTATTTGTAGTCCTCTTTCTTGGATCTTTGTCAGATCTCTTTCAGGGACTACTTTGATAACTTTTAGTGATAGTAGGAGTCCGACTTGGTTATATCGGTCTCCTTTAAGTTATTTGTAGTCCTCTTTCTTGGATCTTTGTCAGATCTCTTTCAGGGACTACTTTGATAACTTTTATTTTGGGCTGACTTTGTCGTATCGAGCCCTTCTAAGTTAAAGTAATCCTCTTTAATAGGGTTGGCCAGACCTTTTTTCAGGGTTTACTTATAACTTGGGTTGACTTGGTCCGACTTGGCAACGTCGGCCAGTCTTAAAGTTATTATTTTAGCGATCCGTAAGACCTCGTTAGGTTCTTTTTAAGATTGCTTTCGATAACTTCTTACATTATTCTGTGTTCATCTTTGCCGATTTGTAGAAAGTGGTTGTCATCTCTAGATCATCCTTTGGGTGAATCGCGTTTTCACCTTTATCGGACGGTTTGTCTTTATCGTGATCGTATAGTGAAATTGTTTTTCACTTTCTGCCGATCTGTCGCTTTATAATCGGATGATGAATGCTTCAGATTAATGCGTCTTGAAATCTTTGTAGAATATCTCAAAAATATTTTATTAAAAGAAAAGGTAGAAATATATACATATGGGATTGTCTGAGTCTCAACTTGGTGCCTCATTAAAAAACCTTTTCAGGAAAAAGAGTGCATCCAATGATGAGATCTTTTATATACTTTTTTCTAACTATAGTACCTTCTGAGGTTGCAGGCGTGCCATGACCTGGGAAGCTCTCGTCCATCGAGTTCGGACAGTCTGTAGTAGCCCTTTCCAAGCACTTCTATAACTCAGTAGGGTCCTTTCCAGTTTGCTGCCAGTTTTTCCTCTCCTGGTCGAGTTGTTCCGATATCATTTCGGATTAGGATGAGATCATTTTCTATGAAACTTCTCGGCACCACCTTTTGATTATATCTGGAAGCCATTCGGCATTTTAGAGCTTCTTCCCTGATTCAAGCTCTTTCTTGGGTTTCGGGTAACAAGTCGAGCTCTTCTCTCTGAAGTTGGAAGTTCGCTCCTTCATTGTAGTGAACTACTCTTGGCGATCCTTCCTCAATTTCTACTGGAATCATCGCTTCTGTTTCGTATGCTAATCGGAAGGGGGATTCCTTCGTGGTTGAATATGGAGTTGTTCGATATGCCCATAGGACCTGTGGAAGTTCTTCTGCCTAGGCTCCCTTTGCATTTTGTAATCTCCATTTTAGTCCAGCCAATATGACTTTGTTAGCCGCCTCGGCCTGTCCATTGGCTTGTGGATGCTCAACGGAGGTGTACTAGTGCTTTATATTCAGGTCGGCTACTAGTTTTCTGAAGCCTGCATCTGTGAATTGAGTGCCATTGTCTGTAGTTATCGAATATGGAATCCCGAATCTCGTGACAATGTTTCTATATAAGAATTTCCGACTTCTTTGAGCGGTGGCATTAGCTAGGGGCTCTGCTTCGATCCACTTCGTAAAGTAATCTACGCCCACTATGAGGAATTTAACTTGTCCTGATCCCTGTGGGAAGGGGCCGAGAAGGTCGAGTCCCCATTTTGCAAATGGCCAAGGTGAAGTCACGCTGATGAGCTCTTCTGGCGGGGCGATGTGAAAGTTGGCATGTTTTTGACATGGTGGACATGTCTTTACAAATTCTGTGGCTTCTTTTTGTAAAGTTGGCCAATAGAATCCTGCCCGGAGTACTTTTTTGGCGAGAGCTCGCGCTCCGAGATGATTACCACAAATGCCGCTATGTATTTCTTCTAGCACTTCCTTTGTGTTGGAGGTCGGTACGCATTTTAGTAAAGGTATTGAGATTCCTCTTTTGTATAGGATGTTGTTTATGATGGTGTAGTACTGTGCCTCCCTTTTTAACTTCTTTGCCTCCTTTTCTTCTGCGGGGAGTGTTCCTTCTTTGAGGTAGTTGATTATAGGGGTCATCCATCCTTGGTCCTGACTTGTTATGGCCAGGACTTGTTCCTCTTCCGAGATTGATGGGTTTTGCAGCATTTCCTGGATGAGGCTTCTATTGTGCCCCCTGGTTTAGTGCTGGCTAGTTTTGAGAGTGCATCAGCTCGGGCATTTCGTTCGCGGGGTATGTGGCAGATCTTATATTCCCCGACTTGTCCGAGCAGTTCCTTGGTTTTATCAAAATATTTTTTCATGGTGGGATCTTTGGCTTGGTAGCCCCCTGCTATTTGTGATGTGACCACTTGTGAATCGCTGTAAATGTTGAGTTTTTGAGCTCCGACCTCTTTAGCCAGCTTCAAACCGGCTAATAGTGCTTCATATTCCGCCTGGTTATTGGAGGCCGGGAACCCGAACTTGAGGGAGAGCTCAACTTGGGTTCCTTGGTTGCTTTCTATTATCACGCCTGCGCCGCTTTCAGTTTTATTTGAGGAGCCGTCCACGTAGAGATTCCATTCTGTGGGAGTTTTCGGGGTATCTGTGAATTCTGCGATGAAGTCGGCCAGATATTGTGATTTGATGGCCGTCCGAGCTTCATATTGGAGGTCAAACTCTGATAACTCGACTGTCCATTGTAGAATTCTGCCTGCTAAATCTGTTTTCTGCAGTATTCCTTTTATGGGCTGGTTAGTTCTGACCTTAATGGTATGAGCCTGAAAGTATGGGCGGAGTCGTCGAGATGTTAGGATGAGAGTATAGGCAAAATTTTCTATTTTCTGGTAGTTCAGCTCAGATCCCTGTAGTGCTTTGCTAATAAAGTAGACGGGTTGTTGCCCATTTTCGTATTCTCTGACTAGTGCTGAGGCTATCGCTCGGTTTCCTACCGCGAGATATAATATAAGTGGTTCTCCTTCTTGTGGTCGAGATAGGATAGGTGGCCGTCCTAAGAACTCCTTGAAGTCCCGGAAAGCTTGCTCACATTCTGTCGTCCATTCGAACTGTTTTCCCTTTCTTAAAGTAGCATAGAAGGGGAAAGATCTTATCGCAGCTCCTGCTAAGAATCGGGATAGGGCGGCCAATCTCCCGTTGAGTTGCTGTACCTCTTTGACACAGGTTGGGCTCTTCATGTTGAGTATAGCTTGACATTTGTCTGGATTTGCCTCAATTCCCCTTTGTGTGAGCATGAATCCCAAGAATTTGCCTGCTTCAACTGCGAAGGTGCATTTTGCGGGGTTGAGTCGCATGTCATGTTTCCTTATAGTGTTGAATACTTGGGATAGGTTGGACAGTAATGTATTTTCGCTTTGTGTTTTTATCAACATGTCGTCCACGTAGACTTCCATGATTTTCCCGATGTAAGCAGAGAAGACTTTGTTCATTAACCTTTGATAAGTAGCTCCCGCATTTTTGAGACCGAAAGGCATCACGATGTAGCAGTAGTTTGCTTTTGGTGTCAAGAACGATGTTTTTCCTTGATCTGGTGGATACATGGGGATTTGGTTGTATCCTGAATAGGCGTCCATAAACGATAGGTATCTATATCCGGAGGAAGCATCTACCAGAGCGTCAATACTTGGGAGTGGATATGGATCTTTTGGGCAGGCTTTGTTGAGATCGGTGTAATCAGTACACATGCGCCACTTCCCATTTGATTTTTTCACCAAAACTACGTTGGCTAGCCATAGTGGGTACTTGACTTCTCTTATGAATCCTGCCTCCAGTAGCGTTTGTACTTGTTCTTCCACAGCTCGGGATCGTTCTGGTCCGAGTTTTCTTCGCTTCTGCTGCACCGGCCGAGATCCTGGATAGACCGCCAACTTGTGGCACATTAACTTAGGGTCTATGCCTGGCATGTCTGCGGCTTTCCATGCGAAGAGGTCGGCATTATCTCGCAGGAATTGTATCAGTGAGTTTTTTGAATCTCCTCTTAGGACCGGGCCGATATTAGTCGTTTTATCCGAGGTATCTCCAATCTGAACCTTCTCTATCTCGCCTTCTGGGTGCGGACGGAGTTCCTCCCGACGCTGAGCTCCGCCAAGCTCAATTGTATGAAACTCTTCTCCTCTTCCTTTGAGGTTTAAGCTATCGTTATAGCAACGACGTGCCATCCTTTGATCTACTTTTACCGTGGCTATCCCCTCTGTAGTTGGGAATTTCATGCATAGATGTGGGGTTGAGACTATTGCGCCGAGTTGATTGAGCGTTGTCCGACCTATGAGAGCATTGTAGGCTGAACTTACGTCGACTACTATGTAGTCTATTTTGAGGGTCCTAGATTGGTTCCCTTTTCCAAAAGTAGTGTGTAGCGATACGTATCCCAATGGTTGTATCGGGGTGTCTCCTAGTCCAAACAGATTGTTCGGGTATGCTCTAAGTTCCCCTTCATCTAAGCCGAGTTTGTCGAAAGCTGTTTTGAATAAGATGTCGGCAGAACTCCCTTGGTCCACTAGTGTGCGGTGTAGATTGGCGTTTGCCAGTATAATTGTGATCACCATGGGATCGTCATGTCCCGGAATGATGCCGGATGCGTCCTCTTTAGTAAATGTTATCGCCGGGATGTCGGGTGCTTCCTCCTTTCCCTCAACGTGGTATACTTCTTTGAGATATCTCTTTCGGGACGATTTGGAGATCCCACCTCCTGCGAATCTGCCATGTATCATGTGGACGTGCCTTTCTGGTGTCCGAGGTGACCGTTCAGTTCGTCCATCATCTTCGTCTCTCCGTCTTTTTCTTTGGTCGTCATCCCGGGTGGCCAGAAATCGATCTAATTTGCCTTCTCTTACCAATTTTTCTATGATGTTTTTCAAGTCGAAGTATTCGTTGGTAGAGTGCCCTCGAATCCGATGGTATTCACAATATTCCTTCCGATTTCCTCCTCCCCTTTTGCCTTTGAGTGGTCGTGCTGGGGGAATTTCTCTGTATGGCAGACTTCTTTGTATATGTCGACCAAGGATGCTTTGAGAGGAGTATAGTTGTGGTACTTTTTGATTTTCTCACCCTATCGATCTTCTTTCCTTTTGGAGTCCTTGTCTTTGTCTCGGTAGGAAGCTCCATATTTTGAGGTTTCTCCCAACCGAGCGTTCTCTTCCATGTTGATGTATTTTTCTGCTCGCTCCTGTACTTCGTCTAGGGAGGTAGGATACTTCTTTGATATGGATTGGCTGAAAGGCCCTTCTCGTAAGCCATTGATAAGCCCCATGATGGCGGCCTCTGTTGGTAAACTTTGTATGTCCATGCATGTTTTGTTGAATCTTTCCATGTAGTTGCGGAGGCTCTCCCGATCTCCTTGCTTGATCCCTAGTAAGCTGGGTGCGTGCTTGGCCTTATCTTTCTGGATGGAGAATCTGGCCAGGAACTTTTTGGCCAGGTCGTCGAAGTTTGTGATGGACTTCGGAGGTAGGTTGTCGAACCATCTGATCGCCGTTTTTGTGAGAGTTGTTGGAAAAGCTTTGCAGTGAACGGCGTCTGAGGCATCGGTAAGGTACATCCTGCTTCTGAAATTGCTAAGATGGTGGTTGGGATCTGTGGTGCCATCGTACAAAACCATATCCGGAAGCTTGAAGTCTTTTGGAATTTTGGTCTTCATGATTTCCCTGGTGAATGGGTCCTGTTCTTTGCGTGAAGTTTCCTCAGGAGTGGTCCGAGGAGCTTCCGTTTTGAGGTCGGCCTCTAATTGTTGTAGTTTTTCTTCTAGTTCTCGACGTCGCCGTACCTCTCTTTGCAGATCCTTTCCGATCTCCCGTTTTTGCTGGGTTTCTTTCTCAAGTTGTTTTAAACGATTTTGGAGTGCTTCCATGGCTCCCGGATTTGGTGAGTTTTTGTCCCCGTTGGATTCTGGGGTATCCTTTAGCGTAGTGTCCGCGTTCTTGTGCGGTGTTCTGTTCTCCAGATCTGAATCGTGGTCGTTGTCATGGCCGTCCGCCATTGTTTTGGGATGACTTCCAGGTCCCCGGCAACGGCGCCAATGTTCCGTGGGTTACCTGAAACTGGAGGTCAATCTCGGAGGAGATCTTCTGTACTGGTCGGAGTGGCATGTCTGGCTGGCTGACGGCAGCCGGAGCTGTTGTGTCCGACTTGTTGGTCTTGCTGCACTGCTGATCCTTGGCCACCGGAGGGTGGGGGGTACCTGCAAGAGACTCCGATGCTTAAGTTAGCACGGGTATTAAACAGGTTTTTATGTAGAATCAGAGTATGAGTTATACCTGGGTGCTCCAGTGTATTTATAGTAGCGTGGGTTGACCTTTCTGATAAGATAAGTTAGTTATCTTATCTTATCTTATCTTATCTTGAGTGAAGTCAGCTTATCTTCAAGGGAACCGCATTTATCTCTGTAGGCTGGGATTGCCTTTGGATTCTGGGTCGTGTTCCTCTATTTGGGCCCTTTTAATGGGCTTTGCTGTCGATTTGGCCGAGTTCTTCGTAAAGAAGTCGGTCCGCTTGACCTGAACAGGTCGGTCGCTTCGCTACTGAACATCCCGGTTCGGACAGCTCGACCCTGGGTATGAACAGAAGGGTAAATAATGCAAGTCATCACTCTGCTAGAGAGCAGTAGGAGTAGGAGTAGAATAGAAAACTCTCTTAGATACACTTTTAATTTTTCTGCACTCCACATTTCAGAATTTAATTTAGCTTTATGCAATTTGCATTTCTCTGCTACAATTTTTTCTTCTGCTACAATTTCCTTTTTGCAATTATACACTTCAGTTTATATTGAGCTTGAATTTAAATCTTCTGTTCCAATTGCTTCCAATTTACTTTTATGCAATTTAATTCTTCTGCAAGGGTTCTGCATTTTACAATTCTTGCTGTGATCTGAATTTACTCTTCCTGCAACTTAAATTTCCAGTCACTTGTTCTCAAGATCTCTTCGATTGCTTGCTTTACTGCTTTCATTTAATTTTCCAGCACCCAGCCCCCTTTACATTTAATGCAATTTACTTCTCTTGCTCTTTAAGCTTCTGCCAATTTAAACTTCTGTCCACTTTACTTTCTGCAATTTACAATTCATTGCAATTTACTTTCTTCTAGTTCAATTTCATCTAATTCACCAATGTTAGCTTGACTAAACTAATCACTCACTAAAATTGCTTGATCCATCAATCACTGTGGGATCAACCTCACTCTTGTGAGTTATTACTACTTGATGCGACCCAGTATATTTGCCAGTGATTTTGTGTGGAATCGTTTTTCCCTCAGCACTTATGAGAATGCAAAGATATACAAGGAGAGAGCTAAGAAGTGGCATGACAAGAAAATCTTGAAAAGAGAGTTCAAACCAGGACAACAAGTGCTCCTATATAATTCCAGGCTCAAGGTTTTTCCTGCAAACTCAAGTCCAAATGGACTGGCCCTTATATGATAACCAAGGTTTTTCCACATAGAAGCCTTGAACTTTTGAATGAAGCAACAAATGACATAATCACAGCAAATGGTCAAAGAGCTAAACATTATCTGGGAGGATCTTGGAACAAAGAAGAGAGTGTTCAGGAGTTAGGATGCACAAAGAATGGAAGACGTCAAGCTAATGATGATAAACAAGCGCTTGTTGGGAGGTAACCCAACCAAAGGTAGTTTTTTTTCCTAACTAATTCAATAAAAGGGTTAAGTAGATTTATCTATATTGCAAGGAGCTAAGTTTGGTGTTGCACACCAAAATAATTTAAGGGTGAATGAAGGGTGCTAAGTTTGGTGTTCCACCAAAAATTTTAATTAAGAACACATTTCAACCCTCTGCATAAATGGTTATTAGCTCCAAACAATTAGGGAAACTACTCAACCATTGTCTGTTTTCTAGTTCTTAGTTTTTACTCCCTTTAGCGAAGGCACAAGGTTTCATATATATGGGTGATTACTGCATAAGAGGTATTGGCAAGGGACTAAGTTTGGTGTTCACACACCAAAGTAAGTTCAAAAGCCTACAAACATTCATGCATATTAACCATTTTTCAAGTGCTTGGGGGATAAGCAACTTTCACTACCAGTGCAAAAAAAATATTCAACTTTTTGGAAGGACCATACATGATCAAGAAAAGCATAAAAGCTAAGAAGGAGGATGAAAGACTAAGCAAGAGGATACCAAAAAGTTGTATTATTACTATTTATATCTGCTGTGCTTTAGTTGATAGTTAAAAGTTTAATTGTTCTCCTTTCTGATAAAGTTCACCCTTATCTGCACTCTGCTAGATTACTGTTCTGTTGTTATTCAATTAAGTGTTCTAGTATAAGTGTATGCATCACTCATCCTACTTGAATATATGTCTTGTTCCCCTTTGCTTGAATATAAGTGTCTGCATCACTCATCCTGCTTGAATAAATGTTGAAACAGGAAGTGAATGGCCAATGTGGTAGGAATGATAATAAAGTTCAATGGTGGTTTATATGTTTGATTGATAAAGTAAGCTCAATAATAAAAGTTGCAGGATAGGATATCTCCTTGTAGTGTGAATTTAGTTGCTGTTGTAAAGCCTTCAATTAATAATTGTCCTTGGAAAAAGAAAAAAGCAAGAAAGGAAAGGAAGAAAAGCCAAGAATTGGCAACCAAAAATGAAAGAAACAGATAATAAGGCTAGACACCAATAGCTTGGACCTTAGGACACATACCTGTGATGCCATTGTATTAGGATCTGCTTGGATTATTAGGTTCTGAGGAGTATTTTAAAACTTGGTAACTTGGACTAACTAATCCGGGATTACCAACCGAAAATCCACCATCAAGAGCAACCTAATTACAAAGCATTTAGTGACCAAAAGAGGTGTGAAAAACCACTATTTTATGGTTTATATTGTGTTTAATTGTGTGGTTTTATCATGATCCTTACCCACTTATTCATTAAATTAGCATGAAATTATAATTCCTTCCTGAATTTATAACATGTTTGAAAACTGCTTCCTAGAGACTTTAATTATGTATTTTTAATTCTCCTTTATTCCATTCGATGCCATGATCTATGTGTTGAATGTTTCAGACTTTATAGGGCATGAATGAGTTGGAGATTGGAAAGGAAGCTAGCAAAAATGGAAGGAACACAAGAATTTGAGGAGATAACCAGCGAGAAGTGACGCGGTCGCATGGCTCACGCGACCGCGCAAAGGAGAGCAAATCGCAGTGACGCGGCCGAATGGCTCACGCGGCCGCGCGGATTGGAAAAGCTCAAGCGACGTGGTAGCGTGGACGACGCGAACGCGTGGCAAGAAAAAGCGCGAATGACGCGTCTGCATGGATGACGCGATCGCGTGACATGTGCGATCTGCATAATCTGCAGAATTCGCTGGGGGTGATTTTGGACCTTATTTCGACCCAGTTTTCGGCCCGAAACAGTAGACTAGAGCCAGAGAATATGCAGAAACAAAAGACAACATTCATTCTACACAGTTTTCAGTTTTAGATCTAGTTTTACTCCTTTTAGGTTTCTCTCTCTAGGTTTTAGGAATTTTAATTTTCAATTGGTCTTAGCATTGGAACATTGAGAAAAGTTATTTCCTCATCAAGACTTCGTCATTCTAGTTCATTCTCTTAACTTGGTTTTATTCTTCCATGTTCTTTGCTTTGTTCAATTTTGTCATTTGAATGCTTTCATGATTATTTAGTACAAGGATTATTTCTTCCATTTTAATTTATTTTCCATTCCAATAATCATGTCTTCTTTTAATTCCCTTTCATGTGTTATGGATTTATTATTTACAATGAGTGAGTAGTTCCCTCACTTGATGGGGAGTTGATTGAAAGGAACTCTTGAGTTGGAAGGATTGAAAGAAAAATTGTAATTGGGTTAACTGTTGGATTGTTATCTAATCACTAACACCAATCCCTTTGAACTAAGTGGGTTGCAACTCGTGAACAGATCTAGCATTCCAACTTGTTTGACTTTCCTTTACCTAGTAAAGGATAACTAAACAGAACAACCATTAATTATAAATTAATCTTGAAATCATCCCATCAATGATAGAGATTCCAACTAATCAACTCCCAGTCAAGGCTTTTATTCATATTATTTGAATTTTCTCAATTTAATTTTCCACCTACTTAACTCAACTTCTTGGAACATCTGATTAATAAAATAGCACACTTTTCTGTAACTCGTTGGGAGACGACCTAGGACTTAAACTCCCAGTAATTTTTAATTTAAACTCTCTGTGACATATTTCTAAATTGATAGGCAGATTTTCGGTGAGTTAAGAACTATACTTGCAACGTAACTATTTTAATAATTTTTAATTCACCAACTTCTGTGCTTCATCAATTTTTGGCGCCGTTGCCGGGGAGTTGCAATAGAGTGCTAAAGTTATTAATTAGAATTTATTTATTTACATTTCATTTTATTTTGCTACTATGAGCTGCATGTTTCTTTCGTCAAATGACGCGTTCACTTCCTAATCCGCGCTTGCTAATATTCGATCCTGAAATTGAAAGGACTATTTCACGAATAAGGCAAGAACAGCGTCGGTTAGTCCGCTCTGAGGGCGGATCTGAAAGTGAACTTGAGGAAGAAACCAGCTCCCGTTCTACTGATTCGGTTGTTTTACGTGCAGAAGACATGGCAGCTAGGAGAGTTACCATCCAGGAGGAAGGAGCCCCTGATTTTACAATGCAACCGTTTCAAGCGCATCATCTAGCGGTAGCTACAGATTTTGAAATAAAGACCGCACTGCTAAATTTGATGCCCAAGTTTCATGGCTTACCTGCTCAAGAGCCTATCAAGCACTTGAGAGATTTCCAGGCAGCCTGTTCTACTGTCAGGCGTGATGGTACTGATGAAACTTCAATTTTGCTGAAAGCTTTCCCGTTTTCTCTTGAGGGAAAAGCAAGAGAGTGGTACTACACTCAACCTCTAGCAAATGTATCCAACTGGGATACACTCAGAAAGGAGTTTTTGGAGAAATTCTTTCCATCTGAAGTTACTGATAAACTGAGGAAGGATATTTCTACAATTGTTCAGGATGACAATGAGACTCTCTTTGAATACTGGGAGCGCTTCAATAATCTTCTGGAAGCATGCCCCCACCACAGGATTGACAAGATAGTGTTACTTAGCTACATCACGCAGGGCATGAGGCCCCAAGATAAGACCACATTGGAAATTGCTAGCAATGGGTCTATGAAGAAGTACAAGACCACAGATGAGGCTTGACAATTGATCAGTGATTTAGCTGAATCTACTAGGAACCACAGACAAAAGCAAGGTCGTTCAAAAGCCGTTGCAGAAGTATCCTCTAGTAGAGAGACTGCGGCTCTAGCTCAGAGTATATGTGAGATGACCAACTTGTTGAAGCAGATGCAATTAAATCAACAACAAGCTCAGCAAGCTCAACCTCCTCCACCACAGCAAAACCAACAACTAGTCCCGCAAAGAATTTGCGGAATCTGTGCTGATTATAGCCATTACACTGATGAATGCCCGCAGCTCCAACAAGAAGACAACATGGTGGCATCCACTCATAACTTCTATGACCACCCCAACCAAGGGTATAATCAAAGTGGAAATAATAACTATGGATGGCAGGACAATTCTAACCAGAATTGGAAGGACAACAATAACAGAGGAGGCAGAGATAATCAGGGAAATCAGAGATGGAATAATAACAACAACAGGCAGCGAAATCAACCTTACAGAGCATCTCACCTGAGGCAAAACCAAGGACCACAGAACAATCAACAGCAGACCTCTCAATTTACTCATTCTTCTTTATCTCCTAATGAAGAGCTACTACAATCTTTTGAGCGAAGACAACAAACCATGGAAAGTAACATCATGAATAGTATTAATGCCAGTCTGAATGGTCTCACCTCTACTTTGTAAGCTCTTATGTCACAGATTGGATCAACGCAAAATTCCAGTAACCAACCTTCAAGCTCCACTGGAATCCCCTCTCAACCATTACCCAATCCAAAGGGAGGCATTAATGCCATCACCCTAAGGTTTGGAACCACACTGTAGGAGAAGAATCAGGAGGAACCAAGCCCACCAGAACATACCTCAGCTGAAGAGGTAGTAGAAATAGAAGATGTTAAAGAGGAAGAGGACATACAGGACATAGCTGAAGAAGAAATAGCTCAACCACAAGAGGAAGCACCAAAAGGTGCAGACAGCACAGAAAACACTACTCCTATTCCATTTCCACAACTTGCAAGGAAGCCTAGGAAGCAGCTGGAACCTGACCCCAAAATGGTAGAAATATTCAAAAAGGTTGAGGTAACTGATCCTCTTTTTGATGTTATTCAGCAGGTACCTAAGTATGCAAAGTTTCTAAAAGACTTATGTATCCATAAAGACAAAATTAATGAATTAGAAACTATTCCTTTAGGTAGTTATATATCTGCTTTAATGGGAGGATTACCTGAAAAATGTAGTGATCTAGGTCCTTGTATAGTTAGCTGTACTATTGGTGGTGTAGTAATTTACGATTGCATGTGTGATTTAGGAGCATGTGTCAGTATAATGCCTTTGTCTATATATGATATTTTGAGGCTCCCTCCCTTAAAAAGGTCGGCAGCTCATTTTGTGTTAGCAGATAAAAGCATTATTACAGTGGCTGGAGTTGCTGAAGATGTTTTGGTGAACATTAAAGGGCTTACATTTTTCACTGATTTTTATATCTTGGAAATGCCCCATAATGATTCAGATAAGCCATCATCAATCCTACTTGGAAGACCATTCCTGAAGACATCAAAATTCAAATTGGATGCTTTTTCAGGAACATACTCCTTTGAAATAGATGGCCGCATAGTAATCTTCAATCTGAATGGAATCATTGACAACCCCCAAAAAGATCGTTCTATCTTCTAGTGTGATGTCATAGATGAAAGTGTAGCTGAAGTTCACAAGGAAGAGTTTGAAGAGAGGCACACTGGATAAGGTCCAAGTATGGGGACCCTTTTAACTGACAATGAGGGCACTTGATGCCAGGGCATCTTGGCCAGTTTCATTGACCTTTTCTTTACTAATTTTAGGTTAGTTTCATGCATTTTCTTAGGAAATAAGCTAGTTTTGGGTAGATATTCACTTACACCTTGATTCAAGCATACATTGTGCATTTTACATTATTTCATGAGGATTTTGCATAAGTTTAGTGACAAATTGTATGTTGCATTGCCCATGACTTGGACTAGAACTTTGATGCGCTCTATTGCTTGATTTCAGGACCAAAGGAAGCAAGGAATGGGAGGTAACTTGCAAAGTTAATGAGAAAAGTGATTGCCAATAACGCTCTCAAAGCCATCATTGACCACGTTAAGAGTCACGTTAACTAAGTTAACGTGAACTCTAACGTGGAGAAGGGAAGTTGAGCCAACGTTAGTGACACTTAACATTGTCACTAACGTTAGCAAATGCTCATAAGTGGCCACGTTAGAGTCCACGTTAACTTAGTTAACGTGGCCTCTAACGTTAGAAAAGGGGAGAAACGCCAACTTTAGTGACATTCAACATTGTCACTAACGTTGGCCTAAGGAGAAACATACCACGTTAACTCCCACGTTAACTTGGCTAACATAAGACGCAAGCATGGTCGACAACGTTAGTGACACCCAATATTGTCACTAACGTTGGAAGTAACCACACAACCCCCCAAGGAGCCACGTTAACTTCCACGTTAACTTAGTTAACGTGAAAGCTAACGTTGATGAGTGAAAGAATGGCCAACGTTAGTGACACTCAACATTGTCACTAACGTTGGGGATGGCTAAGCATGGCCACGTTAGAAGCCACGTTAACCTAGTTAACGTGGACTCTAACGTGAAGCATAGGGGCACCTTGGAACGTTAGTGACAATGTTGAGTGTCACTAACGTTCTCGAAGGATGGCAAGCCCACGTTAAAGAGCCACGTTAACTAAGTTAACGTGGGCTCTAACGTGGGAACAAAAGGGGCTTTTCAAAGTTATTGGAAATGTTAAGTCTCAATAACGTGTGCGAAGGACTTAGAGGCAACGTTAGTGGCAACGTTTATGCCACTAACGTTGAAGTTAACGTGGCTTTTACTTAGTAACGTTAGTGAGAAAGTTGATTGTCACTAACGTTCTCGAACTTATATTTTCACTAAACGTTAACACCCCTAACGTCCTGAGCTAAAGTTTCTGCCCACTTCACATTTTCTCTCTGCAAGTAAAGCCAAGCCCAAATGAAGAAGAGAACTGCTTCAAACTCAAGATCCAAAGGCCCAAGACTTGAAGAGCCAACTAGAAGCTGAGAGAAGTAGTATATATAGGAGTAGCTTTGAATTGTTAGGTCGGAAAGGAGGAAAGGAGAACTACTCTCTGTATTTTACTTTCTCTGCATTTTTCTAGTTTTATGATGTATTCTCCATCTTTGTTTTCATTTTCAAGAGCTATGAACAACTAAACCCCTTTCATTGGGTTAGGGAGCTCTGTTGTAATTTGATGGATCAATACTAATTTTCATTATTCTTCTTCTATCTTTTCTCTTGATTTTACTTGAAAGCTTTCGATCTTCATCCAATTGAGTAGTTATCTTGGAAAAGAAGCTATTTAAACTTGGATCTCTTCTGAACCTTGAAAGAGGAATGAAGAGATCAAGCTAGAAATACTTTCTCATGCTGGACCAAATTGGGTTTGGATGGGTATGTGACTATAACCCTCTCAATACTTGATTTGGGAAATGCATGTGGTATAATCAATGACCATACTTCATCTCTTCTCATGAGAAATTGACCAAGGAATTAGCTATTGATCAAGATTTGAGAGATTGAATTGCAAGAAACTGTAATTCAATCAATTAAGATTTCCAAGGAGATCAATGAGTGCATTGATTGAGGAAGAGATGAAAATGAAATTGATCCGGAGAATTGGAACATCTCCTAAGCCTAATGAACTCCCCATCTCTGATCTTACCCATTCTCTTTAATTTCTGCCATTTACTTTTATGAGCAAATCCCCCATTCCCATTTACAATTCTACAATTTATTTTCAGTCATTTACTTCCAGTCCTTTAATTCTAGCATTTACTTTTCTGTTATTTACATTCCCGCCATTTTATTTTCTGCAACTCTCAACCCAAATTCTGGATTCGCTCAACTAGAACATTCTTCTAATTAAAGTTGCTTGATCAATCAATCTCTGTGGGATTCGACCTCACTCTATTGTGAGTTTTTACTTGACGACAAATTCGGTACACTTGCCGAAGGGAGATTTGTTGTGAGACAAGTTTTCCGTGCATCAGCACTTCGTCATTTTCACATGCTCCAGATAATCCAAAGCCTGCCCATGATCAAAAGTTAGAATTGAAACCCCTCCCTCCACCTCTCAAATATGCTTATCTTGAAGATGAGCAGAGGTTTCCGGTTATCATTGCAAGGGAACTTACTCCTCAACAAGAAGAGCAGTTACTTGATGTGCTGAGGAAGCATAAGAAGGCAATTGGGTGGAGCTTGGCAAACATAGTAGGCATCAACCCTCAAGTATGTGAGCACAGAATAATTTTAGAAGAGGGAGCAAGACCTGTCCGTCAACCCCAAAGAAGATTGAATCCCACCATCTTGGAAGTTGTCAAAAAGGAAGTAACCAGACTATTGGAAGCCGGTATCATATATCCCATTTCAGACAGTGAATGGGTAAGGCCAGTACAAGTGGTGCCCAAGAAGTCTGGAGTCACTACAGTGAAGAATGAGCATAGAGAGTGATGAGCGGATAATTTATACGCTTTTTAGCATTGTTTTTAGTATGTTTTTAGTAGAATCTAGTTACTTTTAGGGAAGTTTTTATTAGTTTTTATGTTAAATTTACATTTCTAGACTTTACTATGAGTTTGTGTGTTTTTCTATGATTTCAGGTATTTTCTGGCTGAAATTGAGGGACTCTAGCAAAAATCAGATTCAGAGGTAGAAGAAGGACTGCTGATGCTGTTGGATTCTGACCTCCGTGCACTCAAAGTAGATTTTTTGAAGCTACAGAACTTAAAAAGGCGCGCTTTCAATAGCGTTGGAAAGTAGACATCCAGGGCTTTCCAGCAATATATAATAGTCCATACTTTGGCCGAGTTTAGATGACGCAAAAGGGCGTTGAACGCCAGTTCTACGCTGCAGTCTGGAGTTAAACGCCAGAAACACGTCACAAGCCAGAGTTGAACACCAGAAACACGTTATAAACTGGCGTTCAACTCCAAGAATGACCTCTCCACGTATAAACTTCAAGCTCAGCCCAAGCATACACCAAGTGGGCCCCAGAAGTGGATTTATGCATCAATTACTTACTTCTGTAAACCCTAGTAACTAGTTTAGTATAAATAGGACTTTTTACTATTGTATTTGGATCTTCGGAACATCTGGGGACGTTTAGTTCTTAGATCATGGGGGCTAGCCTCTCGGCCATGCCTGAACCTTTATCACTTATGTATTTTCAACGGTAGAGTTTCTACACTCCATAGATTAAGGTGTGGACTCTGCTGTTCCTCATGAATTAATGCAAAGTACTACTATTTTTCTATTCAATTCAACTTATTCCACTTCTAAGATATTCATTCGTACTTCAATATGAATGTGATGAACGTGACAATCATCATCATTCCCCCACGAACGCGTGCCTGACAACCACCTCCGTTCTACCTTAGATTGAATGAGTATCTCTTGGATCCTTAATCAGAATCTTCGTGGTATAAGCTAGATTGATGGCGGCATTCATGAGAGTCCGGAAAGTCTAAACCTTGTCTGTGGTATTCCGAGTAGGACTCAGGGATTGAATGACTGTGACGAGCGTCAAACTCGCGAGTGCTGGGCGTAGTGACAGACGCAAAAGGATAGTAAATCCTATTCCAGTATGATCGAGAACCTCCAGATGATTAGCCATGCAGTAACAGCGCATCATACCATTTTCATAGAGAGGATAGGATGCAGCCATTGACACTGGTGATGCCTCTAGATGATTAGCCATGCAGTGACAGTGCATCGGACTATTTTCACAGAGAGGATGAAAAGTAGCCATTGACAACGGTGATGTCCTTACATAAAGCTAGCCATGGAAAAGAGTAGGACTGATTGGATGAAAACAACAGAAAAGCAGAAGTTCAAAGGAACGATGCATCTCTATACGCTTATCTGAAATTCTCACCAATGAATTACATAAGTATTTCTATCTTTATTTTATGTTTATTTATTTATTAATATTCGAAAACTCCATAACTATTTGATATCCACCTGACTGAGATTTACAAGATGACCATAGCTTGCTTCATACCAACAATCTCCGTGGGATCGACCCTTACTCACGTAAGGTTTTATTACTTGGACGACCCAGTGCACTTGCTGGTTAGTTTTGCGAAGTTGTGAAGCTATGCTTGGACCATGGTATTGTCCACCAGTTATTGGCGCCATCGCCAGGGAGAGAACGAACAACAAATTTTACAACCTCAGAGTAACAATTTCGCATACCAAGTTTTTGGCGCCGTTGCCGGGGATTGTTCGAGTTTGGACAACTGATGGTTCATCTTGTTGCTCAGATTAGGTAACTTTCTTTTTGTTTTATTTTCAAAAGTTTTTCAAAAAAAAAATCTTTCAAAAATTTCCCATCTGTTTTCGAAAATTATTCTAAAATTTTTTTAAGAATGAATTCTAGTGTTTCATGAAGCATGTTGAAGCCTGACTGGCTGTAAAGCCCTGTCTAAATTCATTTGGACTGGGGCTTCCAACCCAACATTATTAAGAGCAAGCTAGTTGTTGCTAATCCACCTGCTGCTATTTTTGATCCACCTGATTTACATGCTAAAGCTTGGCTGGCTATTAAGCCATGCCTAACCCTCAAATTGGTGCTTTAGACTAAGAGTACAAGATTCCTGGAATTCATATTAAAAAATTTTGGAATCCTTATTTTTCTTTTTCAAATAATTTTCGAAAAGTCCAAAAAAATCATAAAATCATAAAAATAAAAAATATTTTGTGTTTCTTGTTTGAGTCTTGAGTCAATTTTTAAGTTTGGTGTCAATTGCATTTTTTCTAAAAATTTTATGCATTTTTCAAAAATTCATGCATTCATAGTGTTCTTCATGATCTTCAAGTTGTTCCTGGCCAGTCTTCTTGTTTGATCTTGATGTTTTCTTGTTTTGTGTCTTTTCTTGTTTTTCATGTGTATTTTTGCATTCATAGTGTCTATACATGAAAAATTCCTAAGTTTGGTGTCTTGCATGTTTTCTTTGCATTGAAAATTTTTCAAAAATATGTTCTTGATGTTCATCATGATCTTCAAAGTGTTCTTGGTGTTAATCTTGACATTCATAGCATTCTTGCATGCATTCATTGTTTTGATCCATAACTTTCATGCATTGAGTCTTTTTCATGTTTTTCTCTTTCATCATTGAAAATTCAAAAATAAAAAAATATCTTTCCCTTTTTCACTCATAAATTTCGAAAATTTGGATTGACTTTTTCAAAAATTTTTAAAATCTAGTTGTTTCTTATAGTCAAATCAAATTTTCAATTTAAAAATC
Source organism: Arachis ipaensis (assembly GCF_059453495.1). Taxonomy (NCBI): domain Eukaryota; kingdom Viridiplantae; phylum Streptophyta; class Magnoliopsida; order Fabales; family Fabaceae; genus Arachis; species Arachis ipaensis. The sequence continues at coordinate 105,570,347 of NC_142435.1, read as the reverse complement.
TTATCTTTTTCAAAATCTTTTTCAAAAATCAAATCTTTTTCATTTTTCTTATTTATTTTCGAAAATTTTAAAAATATTTTTCAAAAAAAATCTTTTTCTTAATTTCATCTCATAATTTTCGAAAATATCATCAACAATTAATGTTTTGATTCAAAAATTTAAAGTTTGTTACTTGCTTGTTAAGAAAGATTCAAACTTTAAGTTCTAGAATCATATCTTGTGATTTCTTGTGAATCAAGTCATTAATTGTGATTTTAAAAATCAAATCTTTTTCAAAACTAATTTCAATCATATCTTTTCAAAAATATCTTTCTATCTTATCTCTTCATACCATATCTTTTTCAAAAATTTGATTTTAAAATATCTTTTCTAACTTCTTATCTTCTTATCTTTTCAAAATTGATTTTCAAATTTGTTTCAACTAACTAACTAACTTTTTGTTTGTTTCTCATCTCTTTCAAAACTACCTAACTAACTATCCCTCTCTAATTTTCAAAAATCCCTCCCTTTTTTTCAAAAATTCTTTTTAATTAACTAATTATTTCAAATTTTAATTTTAATATTTTTTTTCTTCTTTTAATTTTCGAAAATCACTAACCATTTTTCAAAAATAATTTTCAAAAATCCTTCTCTCTCATCTCCTTCTATTTATTTATTCATCTACTAACACTTCTCTCCCATCCAAAAATTCGAACACTACCTCCCTCTCTGTGTTCGAGTTTTTCCTCTTCTCTTCTTTACATTACATTCTTTTCTTCTTCTACTCACAAAGGGGAACCTCTATACCTGGGTAAAAAGGATCCCTATTATTATTATTTTTCTGTACCCTCTTTTTCATATGAGCAGGAGCAAGGACAAGAACCTTCTTGTTGAAGCTGACCCTGAACCTGAAATGACTCTGAAGAGGAAACTAAGAGAAGCTAAAATACAACAATCCATAGATAACCTTACAGAAATTTTCGAACAAGAAGAGGATATGGCAGCCAAAAATAATAATAATTCAAGGAGGATGCTTGGTGACTTTACTGCACCTAGTTCCAATTTACATGGAAGAAGCATCTCCATCCCTACCATTGGAGCAAACAATTTTGAGCTTAAGCCTCAACTAGTTTCTCTGATGCAACAAAACTGCAAGTTTCATGGACTTCCATCTGAAGATCCTTTTCAGTTCCTAACTGAATTCTTGCAGATATGTGATACTGTTAAGACTAATGGAGTAGATCCTGAAGTCTACAGGCTCATGCTTTTCCCTTTTGCTGTGAGAGACAGAGCTAGAATATGGTTGGATTCTCAACCTAAGGATAGCCTGAACTCTTGGGATAAGCTGGTCAAGGCTTTCTTAGCCAAGTTCTTTCCTCCTCAAAAGTTGAGTAAGCTTAGAGTGGATGTTCAAACCTTCAGACAGAAAGAAGGTGAATCCCTCTATGAAGCTTGGGAGAGATACAAGGAACTGACCAAAAAGTGTTCTTCTGACATGCTTTCAGAATGGACCATCCTGAATATATTCTATGATGGTCTGTCTGAATTAGCTAAGTTGTCATTGGATACTTTTGCAGGTGGATCCATTCACCTAAAGAAAACGCCTGCAGAAGCTCAAGAACTCATTGACATGGTTGCTAATAACCAGTTCATGTACACTTCTGAGAGGAATCATGTGAGAAATGGGATGCCTCAGAAGAAGGGAGTTCTTGAAATTGATACTCTGAATGCCATATTGGCTCAGAACAAAATATTGACTCAGCAAGTCAATATGATTTCTCAGAGTCTGAATGGAATGCAAGCTGCATTCAATAGTACTCAAGAGGCATCTTCTAAAGAAGAAGCTTATGATCCTGAAAACCCTGCAATAGCAGAGGTGAACTACATGGGTGAACCATATGGAAACACCTATAATCCCTCATGGAGAAATCACCCAAATCTCTCATGGAAGGATCAACAAAAGCCTCAACAAGGCTTTAATAATGGTGGAAGAAACATGTTTAGCAATAGCAAGCCTTTTCCATCATCCACTCAGCAACAGACAGAGAACTCTGAACAAAATACCTCTAATTTAGCAAACTTAGTCTCTGATCTATCTAAGTCCACTGTGAGTTTCATGAATGAAACAAGGTCCTCCATTAGAAATTTGGAAGCACAAGTGGGCCAGCTGAGTAAAAGAATCACTGAAACCCCTCCTAGTACTCTCCCAAGCAATACAGAAGAGAATCCAAAAGGAGAGTGCAAGGCCATTGATATAACCATCATGGCCGAATCCAAGAAGGAAGGGGAGGACGTGAATCCCAAGGAGGAAGACCTCCTGGGACGTCCAATGATCAATAAGGAGTTTCCCTCTGAGGAACCAAAGGAATCTGAGGCTCATCTAGAGACCATAGAGATTCCATTAAACCTCCTTACGCCCTTCATGAGCTCTGATGAGTATTCTTCTTCTGAAGAGAAAGAGGAAGTCACTGAAGAACAAGTTGCCAAGTTCCTTGGTGCAATCATGAAGCTGAATGCCAATTTATTTGGTAATGAGACTTGGGGAGATGAACCTCCCCTGTTCACCAATGAACTAAATGCATTGGATCAACTGAGATTGCCTCAGAAGAAACAGGATCCTGGAAAGTTCCTAATACCTTGTACCATAGGCACCATGACCTTTGAGAAGGCTCTATGTGACCTTGGGTCAGGGATAAACCTCATGCCCCTCTCTGTAATGGAGAAACTGGGAATCTTTGAGGTACAAGCTGCTAAAATCTCATTAGAGATGGTAGACAATTCCAGAAAACAGGCTTATGGACAAGGAGAGGACATGTTAGTAAAGGTTGAAGGCCTTTACATCCCTGCTGATTTCATAATCTTAGATACTGGGAAGGATGAGGATGAATCCATCATCCTTGGAAGACCCTTCCTAGCCACAACAAGAGCTGTGATTGATGTTAACAGAGGTGAACTAGTCCTTCAATTGAATGAGGACTCCCTTGAGTTTAAAACTCAAGAACATCCTTCTGTAAACATGGAAAAGAGGCACAGTAAGCTTCTCCCACTGCAGAGTCAACCAGAGCCCCCACAGTCAAACTCTAAGTTTGGTGCTGGGAGGCCACAACCAAACTCTAAGTTTGGTGTTAAACTCCCATATCCAAACTCTAAGTTTGGTGTTGGGAAGTCTCAACAATGCTCTGAACATCTGTGAGGCTCCATGAGAGCCCACTGTCAAGCTATTGACATTAAAGAAGCGCTTGTTGGGAGGCAACCCAATTTTTATTTATCTAATTTTAATTTATTTTTATTGTTATTTCATGTTTTATTAGGTTCATGATCATGTGGAGACACAAAATAAATATAAAAATTGAAAACGGAATAAAAAATAGCACACCCTAGAGGAGGAGTTCACTGGCGTTCAAATGCCAGTAAGGAGCATCTGGCTGGCGTTCAACGCCAGAACAGAGCATGGAGCTGGCGCTGAACGCCAGAAACAAGCATGAAGCTGGCGTTCAACGCCAGAAATATGCTGCATCTGGGCGTTGAACGCCCAGAACAAGCATCAGGTCGGCGTTTAAACGCCAGAATTGCATGCAAAGGCATTTTACATGCCTAATTGGTGCAGGGATGTAAATCCTTGACACCTCAAGATCTATGAACCTCACAGGATCATCTCAGGATTTGTGAATCCCAAAGGATCCCCACCTTCCCTCCTCATAATCCTAGTTTCTTCCACATCTTCTTCTTCATCTATTCTTTCTTCTTCTGCTCGAGGGCGAGCAACATTCTAAGTTTGGTGTGGTAAAAGCATTGCTTATTTTGCTTTTCCATCACCATTGATGGCACCCAAAGCCAGAAAAAACTCAAAAAAAAAGAGAAGAGAAAAGGGAAGACAAAAGCTTCCACCTCCAAGTCATGGGAGATGGAGAGATTCATGTAAAGGATCTATAGCTCAGTGGTAGAACATTTGACTGTAAATCAAGAGATCCCTGAGATACCTCAGGGGATACATTTTCCCCCACACAATTATTGGGAGCAACTAAGGATAGGAGCACCAAAATCACTAGGGATCAAGCAACAGAGACAAGGAAGAGACATAGAAGAGCTCAAGGACATCATTGGTTCCTCAAGGAGAAAACGCCACCATTACTAAAGTGGACTCATTCCTTGTTCTTACATTCTCTGTTTTTCGTTAAGTGCTTATCCATGTTTGTGTCTTATTACATGATCATTAGTATTTAGTAACTATGTCTTAAAGTTATGAATGTCCTATGAATCCATCACATCTCTTAAATGAAAAATGTTTTAATTCAAAAGAACAAGAAGTACATGAGTTTCGAATTTATCCTTGAACTTAGTTTAATTATATTGATGTGGTGACAATGCTTCTTATTTTCTGAATGAATGCTTGAACAGTGCATATGTCTTCTGAAGTTATTGTTCATGAATGTTAAATATGTTGGCTCTTGAAAGAATGATGACAAAGAGACATGTTATTTGATAATCTGAAAAATCATAAAAATGATTCTTGAAGCAAGAAAAAGCAGTGAATACAAAATCTTGTAGAAAAAAAAGAGAAAAAAAATTGCGAAAAAATAATAGAAAAAGAAAAAGCAAGCAGAAAAAGCCAAAAGCTCTTAAAACCAAAAGACAAGAGCAAAAAGCCAATAACCCTTAAAACCAAAAGGCAATGGTAAATAAAAAGGATCCCAAGGCTTTGAGCATCAGTGGATAGGAGGGCCTAAAGGAATAAAATCCCGGCCTAAGCGGCTAAACCAAGCTGTCCCTAACCATGTGCTTGTGGCGTGAAGGTGTCAAGTGAAAACTTGATACTGAGCGGTTAAAGTCAAGGTCCAAAGCAAAAAAAGAGTGTGCTTAAGAATCCTGGACACCTCTAATTGGGGATTTTAGCAAAGATGAGTCACAATCTGAAAAGGTTCACCCAATTATGTGTCTGTGGCATTTATGTATCCGGTGGTAATACTGGAAAACAAAGTGCTTAGGGCCACGGCCAAGACTCATAAAGTAGCTGTGTTCAAGAATCAACATACTGAACTAGGAGAATCAATACAACTATCTGAACTCTGAGTTCCTATAGATGCCAATCATTCTGAACTTCAATGCATGAAGTGAGATGCCAAAACTATTCAAGAGGCAAAAAGCTGCAAGTCCTGCTCATCTGATTGGAGCTATGTTTCATTGATAGTTTGGAATTTATAGTATATTCTCTTCTTTTTATCCTATTTGATTTTCAGTTGCTTGGGGACAAGCAACAATTTAAGTTTGGTGCTGTGATGAGCGGATAATTTATACGCTTTTTGGCATTGTTTTTAGTATGTTTTTAGTAGAATCTAGTTACTTTTAGGGATGTTTTTATTAGTTTTATGTTAAATTCACATTTCTGGACTTTACTATGAGTTTGTGTGTTTTTCTGTGATTTCAGGTATTTTCTGGCTGAAATTGAGGGACTTGAGCAAATATCAGATTCAGAGGTAGAAGAAGGACTGCTGATGCTGTTGGATTCTGACCTCCCTGCACTCAAAGTAGATTTTTTGGAGCTACAGAACTCAAAATGGTGCACTTCCAATTGCGTTGGAAAGTCGAAATCCAGGGCTTTCTAGCAATATATAATAGTCCATACTTTGGCCGAGTTTAGATGACGCAAAGGGGCGTTGAACGCCAGTTCTACGCTGCAGTCTGGAGTTAAACGCCAGAAACACGTCACAAGCCAGAGTTGAACGCCAGAAACACGTTACAAACTGGCGTTCAACTCCAAGAATGACCTCTCCATGTGTAAATTCAAGCTCAGCCCAAGTACACACCAAGTGGGCCCCGGAAGTGGATTTATGCATCAATTACTTACTTCTGTAAACCCTAGTAACTAGTTTAGTATAAATAGGACTTTTTACTATTGTATTTGGATCTTCGGAACATCTGGGGACGTTTAGTTCTTAGATCATAGGGGCTGGCCTCTCGGCCATGCCTGAACCTTTATCACTTATGTATTTTCAACGGTAGAGTTTCTACACTCCATAGATTAAGGTGTGGAGCTCTGCTGTTCCTCATGAATTAATGCAAAGTACTACTATTTTTCTATTCAATTCAACTTATTCCGCTTCTAAGATATTTATTCGTACTTCAATACGAATGTGATGAATGTGACAATCATCATCATTCCCCCACGAACGCGTGCCTGACAACCACCTCCGTTCTACCTTAGATTGAATGAGTATCTCTTGGATCCTTAATCAGAATCTTTGTGGTATAAGCTAGATTGATGGCGGCATTCATGAGAGTCCGGAAAGTCTAAACCTTGTCTGTGGTATTCTGAGTAAGACTCAGGGATTGAATGACTGTGACAAGCGTCAAACTCGCGACTGCTGGGCGTAGTGACAGACGCAAAAGGATAGTAAATCCTATTCCAGTATGATCGAGAACCTCCAGATGATTAGCCATGCAGTGACAGCGCATCGGACCATTTTTACAGAGAGGATAGGATGCAGCCATTGACATTGGTGATGCCTCCAGATGATTAGCCATGCAGTGACAGCACATCGGACCATTTTCACAGAGAGGATGAAAAGTAGCCATTGACAACGGTGATGTCCTTACATAAAGCCAGCCATGGAAAGGAGTAGGACTGAATGGATGAATACAGCAGGAAAGCATAAGTTCAGAGGAACGATGCATCTCTATACGCTTATCTGAAATTCTCACCAATGAATTACATAAGTATTTCTATCTTTATTTTGTGTTTATTTATTTATTAATATTCGAAAACTCCATAACTATTTGATATCCGCCTGACTGAGATTTACAAGATGACCATAGCTTGCTTCATACCAACAATCTCCGTGGGATCGACCCTTACTCACGTAAGGTTTTATTACTTGGACGACCCAGTGCACTTGCTGGTTAGTTGTGCGAAGTTGTGAAGTTATGCTTGGACCATGGTATTGTGCACCAGTTATTGGCGCCATTTCCAGGGAGAGAACGAACAACAAATTTTACAACCTCAGAGTAACAATTTCGCATACCAGAGAGCTCATAGCAACTAGAGTTCAGAATGCTTGGAGAGTCTGCATTGATTACAAGCGTCTCAACCAAGCTACCCGTAAGGATCACTACCCACTTCCATTCATTGATCAAATGCTGGATCACCTGTCAGGTAAATCACATTATTGCTTTTTAGATGGTTACACAGGTTATTTCCAGATTCATATAGCTCCTGAGGATCAGGAAAAAACTACTTTTACATGTCCTTTTGGGACTTATGCTTACAAGAGAATGCCCTTTGGCTTGTGCAATGCACCAGCTACTTTCCAAAGATACATGATGAGTCTTTTCTCTGATCTTATTAAGGACTGTATGGAAGTTTTTATGGACGATTTTAGCGTTTATGGTGATTCTTTTAGCCTTTGCTTAGATGGATTATCTAGAGTATTAGATAGATGTGTTAATACAAACCTTGTATTAAATTTCGAAAATGTCACTTTATGGTAAAACAAGGGATTGTATTAGGACATGTGGTATCTAATAATGGCATTTCTGTAGATCCAGCAAAGGTGAATGTTATTTCTAGTTTACCTTACCCCTCTTCTGTGAGGGAAGTCCGTTCGTTCCTTGGCCATGCAGGTTTTTACAGGAGATTTATTAAGGACTTTAGTAAGGTCGCACTTCCCTTATCCAGATTACTACAGAAGGATATTGAGTTCGAGTTCAATGAGGATTGCAAACAAGCATTTGATAAGCTGAAGACTGCTCTGACTCAAGCTCCAATTGTGAGAGGACCAGACTGGAGCCAGCCATTTGAAATCATGTGCGATGCTTCCAACCATGCAGTAGGAGCAGCGCTGGCTCAACGTGAAGGTAAGGATCCTTTTGTTATTGCTTATGCGTCTAAGACTTTAGACACTACCCAGTCCAACTATACTACTACTGAGAAAGAGCTTCTTGCTATTATTTTTGCTCTGGATAAATTCCGAGCCTATTTACTTGGTACTAGAGTAGTAGTGTATTCGGACCATGCAGCTTTAAAGTATCTATTAGCTAAAAAGGAATCCAAACCAAGACTCATACGTTGGATACTGCTGTTACAAGAATTTGATTTAGAAATAAAGGATAGGAGTGGTAATCAGAATTTAGTGGCAGACCACTTGAGTCGCCTTGAGCATATTAAGGATGATTCTACTCCTATAGATGATAATTTTCCTTTTGACAACCTGCAAGCAGTATCTGAGGTAGTCCCTTGGTATGCACCTGTTGCTAATTATTTAGTTAGCCGCACATTTCCTCCAAATTTTTCTAAGCATCAAAGAGACAAGCTGAAGAGCGAGTCTAAATATTATATATGGGATGACCCATATTTATGGAGATGTGGCACTGATCAAGTAATTAGACGTTGTGTGCCTCAATCAGAATTCCAGTCCATTTTAGAGGCCTGTCACTCATCTGAGAGTGGAGGATATTTTGGTCCTCAAAGAACAGCCAGAAAGATCTTAGACTGTGGATTCTGGTGGCCTACTCTTTTTAGAGACGCTGCTGAGTTCTGTAAATCTTGTCTCCCATGCCAGAAATTTGGTGATATATCCAGGAGGGATGAGATGCCTCAACAAATTATGCTTTTCTGTGAAATTTTTTATATTTGGGGCTTTGACTTCATGGGTCCATTTCCAAATTCTAATGGATATTTTTATATATTGTTAGCTATGGATTATGTTTCCAAATGGGTGGAAGCAATTCCTACCCGCATTGATGATGCTAACACTGTTGTTTCCTTTGTGAGAAACCATATTATATGTCGCTTCGGATCACCACGAGTAATCGTGAGCGATCAAGGCACCCATTTTTGTAACAGGAGACTAACAGAATTAATGAAGAAGCATGGGATAATTTATAAAGTTGCAACAGCTTACCATCCCCAAACTAATGGGCAAGCCGAGGTGTCAAATAGAGAAATTAAGCGTATCTTGCAAAAGATAGTAAAGCCTCATAGAAAGGACTGGAGCACCAAGCTACAAGATGCACTCTAGGCATATAGAACAGAATACAAGACACCCATTGGGATGAGTCCTTTCCGCTTGGTTTATGGAAAAGCTTGTCATCTCCCAGTTGAAGTAGAACACCGAGCTTTTTGGGCAGTTAAAGAGTGCAACATGGGAATTGAGAAAGCCGGAGCTGAAAGAAAGTTGCAACTGCAGGAACTAGAGAGCCTTCGCCTAGAAGCTTATGGAAACTCCAGAATATATAAGGAAAAGATGAAGGTTGTACATGATCAAAACATCAAGAAGAAAGAGTTTTAGCCTGAGGATTTAGTCCTCCTTTATAAATCACGACTAAGGCTCATGTCAGGCAAGTTGAGATCAAGATGGGAAGGTCCATACAGAGTAGAGAAGGCCGAACCGTACGGAATTTATCACCTAAGCCATCCTTCAAGCTCTGAACTTATTAAGGTTAATGGACAACGCCTGAAGTTATACCATGGCGAGATGATGCAGAGAAACAAAGAGCTTGAGATCTTCCTCTTGGAAGATCCCCACATAGCAGAAGATTGAGCTAGTGGAGCGTCCAACTTACGGACGTTAAAGCAAAGTACTAGGTGGGAGACAACCCACCATGGTATGATCGTTCTTTTTTTTATTTTTAGTTTTTCCTATTCAATAACTCTTCTCTTTCTTAGTACTTTCGTGCATCTGCATTTACATGTTTTTATTTTCAAAAAAAAAAATTTTTGCTACGCGACGCGTCACAGGGAGAGTAAAGAAAAATAAAAATGAACAGAAAGTCACGCTGGAGTGTGGCTGGAGGCGTGCCAATGGCACAAATCAACCCACGCGACCGCGTTGCTGACGCGTTCGCGTCGCATGGGAATCATGGCCTCCCACGCGACCGCATGCCCTGAAGTTTTCGACGTAAAAGGGTGCAAAATGAAATATTGTGCGAGAGTGATACTGGATTGGTGCTGGAAGCACAATCCTTATCACGCGACCGCGTCACCGACGCGGCCGCGTCATCCGTTTTCTGACGCACACTCACGAGATCGCGTGACCCACGTGATTGCGCCACCCTAATTTTGGCAAATAAATTAATTTGAACAGAGAGTTGTGCTGGTGCGAGGCTGCACTCGCGCCGGAAGCATAACATGGGTCACACGACCGCGTGACCAACACGATCGCGTCACCTTACTTGAAGCGCATTCACGCGAACGCGTGCCCCACGCGGCCGCGTCGCGTGCGCCGCACAGCTCAACCTAAATTGCCAAATTATCTTATCTTATGCTTACTTTAGTTTGAGTTGTATGAATTTTTACAATTAACTTCATTCTAGTACTTTTGGATCAATGTTATAAATATATTTTGGTTAGAGACAATTTTTATTATATAAAAAAATTATTTAGTATAATTATGTATTTATTTTTATTTTGTAATATTCAATTCATTTATACATGTAATCATATTAACTATTATGTTGTATTAGTAATTATTAGATAATTATATATATATACAGAAAAAAAGGACCTAAGGCTACACCTATATGTACAGTAGCTATAGTATACAAAAAAAAAAAGAGACCTAAGGCTACACTTATATATAGTAGCTATAGTATACAGAAAAAAAAAACGAGACCTAAGGCTACACTTATATACAGTAGCTATAGTATAAAAAAAAAAAGAGGGACCTAAGGCTACACTTATAAAAAGTAGCTATGGTATACAATGTGGTTACGCTTTACAAGTGATGCAGTAGGGTTGAAAAGCGTAGCCTATTCTGGAAGAACGAAAGCTGAAAAGCGTAGCCTTTGGTCCTGGACAGCATCACTTGAAAAGCGTAGCCTATTTCCAAACGCCAAAAGCGTAGCCCTTGGTGCAGAAAAGCGTAGCCTTTGAGAATAGGCAACGGCCGAATAGGAATCACCCCAAAAAGCGTAGCCGTAGCCCAAAAAGCGTAGCCTTAGCCTAAGGCATCATTTTTTTCATTTTTGGCTACACTTTTCAAGTGTACCTGAATGGGTGTTTTTCTTGTAGTGTGCGAAGCTTTTCAGCCTAACCTCTTCGCACTCAAACAGCTATAACTTTAGCTATAGAGGTTCAAATGACACGGTTCTAGTTGTGTTGGAAAGCTAACGTCCGGGGCTTCGATTTGATATATAATATGCCATAGTTGCCTTGACGCTAGGCAACTTGAATGCGTGCTCCACGCGGATGCGTCGCAGTGGCAAAAATCAGCGTGGCAGATTTCTTCTCTAGCGATTTCTGGGCTGTTTTCGACCCAGTTTGCGGCCCAGAAAATACAGATTAGAGGCTATAAAGTGGGAGAATCCATTCATTCATATTTATCAGCTCATAATTCATAATTTTTAGTTTTAGATGTAGCTTTTAGAGAGAGAGGCTCTCTCCTCTCTCTTAGGATTAGGATTTCTACTTTTATGCTGTTGAGTTGGATATTACTACCTCCATTGAGGACTTTATTATTCTAGTTTGTTTTCTATTTCCTTACTCTTTTATATCTTTAATCCTTATTCAGAGTTACAATTGGAAAGCTTTTATGACATTATTAATGCAAAGAGTATTTTTCTATTTACCCCATTATTTGTTTGATTATCCTCAAGTATTTATTTAGTCATTTATTATATGAAATTAGCATCCATGTCAATGGAGTATGTTCCCAACTTGATTTTGGAGTTGATTAATATTTGAAGACCCTTGAGTCGAATTACTCAAGAGTTAAATTGTAACTGGGTTTATTGTTGGCTGGCTCTCTAGTCACTAACGCTAATCCTTCCCAAGGGAGAGGATTAGAACTTGTGAATAGAAGTAGACTTCCAACGGCGCCATTTTGAAAGAGCGAAACTCTCGCGCGATCTAGAATTTTCACAATAAATTCGCGTTACAAGTATAGCTTCTAGACTGACAAGAATTCCTTTCTTACAAACGTTTTGGTTGTCACAAGTAACAAACCCCTTTAAAATTGATAACCGAAGTATTCAAACCTCGGGTCGTCTTCTCAAGGAATTGCAGGGAGGTATGTTCTTATCATTGGTTATGAGTTTTCTAGGGAATTTGGAGTTTGGGCAATGGGCACAGATATAATTATAAATTAAAGCAATAAAAATAAATAAGAAATTTTATGTAATTAAATTAAAAGCCTTGACCCGCAGAAGATTAATTGGAAGTTCTATCCTTGTTGGATTTTTCTCAAGATCAATTGATAATTGAAGGTTACTTCTACTTAGTTATCCTTTACCAAGTAAAGTAAAAGAAATTCAAGTAAGTTGGAAGTCTACTTCTATTCACAAGTTCTAATCCTCTCCCTTGGGAAGGATTAGCGTTAGTGACTAGAGAGCCAGCCAATAATAAACCCAATTACAATTTAACTCTTGAGTAATTCAACTCAAGGGTCTCCAAAATCAAGTTGAGAACCTACTCTATTGACATGGATGCCAATTTCATATAATAAATGACTAAATAAATACTTGAGAATAATCAAACAAATAATGGGTTAAATAGAAAAATACTCTTTCCATTAATAATGTCATAAAAGCTTTCCAATTGTAACTCTGAATAAGGATTAAAGATATAAAAGAGTAAGGAAATAGAAAACAAACTAGAATAATAATGTCCTCAATAGAGGTAGTAATATCCAACTCAAGAGCATAAAAGTAGAAATCCTAATCCTAAGAGAGAGGAGAGAGCCTCTCTCTCTAAAAGCTACATATAAAACTAAAAATTATGAATTATGAGCTGATAAATATGAATGAATGGATTCTCCCACTTTATAGCCTCTAATCTGTGTTTTCTGGGCCGCAAACTGGGTCAAAAACGGCCCAGAAATCGCTGGAGAAGAAATCTGCCACGTTGATTTTCGCCACTGCGATGCGTCCGCGTGGAGCACGCGTTCGTGTCGCTTAGCATCAGGGAAACTATGGCACATTATATATCAAATCGAAGCCCCGGACGTTAGCTTTCCAACACAACTAGAACCGTGTTATTTGGACCTCTGTAGCTAAAGTTATAGCCGTTTGAGTGCAAAGAGGTCAGGCTGGACAGCTTAGCAATTTCTCCAACTTCTTGTATTCCTCCCACTTTTGCATGCTTCCTTTCCACCTCTGAGCCATTCCTGCCCTGTAATCTCTGAAATCACTTAACACACATATCAAAGCATCTAATGTTAATAAGAGAGGATTAAACATAAGGAACTTAAGGCCAAAGAAGCATGTTTTCAATCAAAGCACGTAATTAGGAAGGCAAATGTAAAACCATGCAAATAGTATGAATAAGTAGGTAAAGAGTTGATAAAAATCACTCAATTGAGCACAAGATAAACCATAAAATAGTGGTTTATCAAATGGATCAAAGGAGTGAAGAGAAAAGCATGCAAAGTGGAGAACTCATGGAAAATCAAGGATTGGGAGTGCAATCATCGACGTGTACACGTGGATTACGCGCACGTGTGGAATATGAAGTCGCATTGCGACGCGTACGCGTGGGAGTAAAATGCCAAACGACGCGTACGCATGACCCATGCTTACACGTGCAGCTCACACGTGACCTCATTAAAGTGAAAACGCTGGGGGCGATTTTTGAACTTCCCAGGCCCAAATCAAACTCATTTCTGAGCCTATTACATGCAGAAATCAAGAAGAGTCAAGGAAGGGGGAGCACATAGTGGAGTTTTCATCATGTTTTAGTTAGTTTCTAGAGAGAGAAGCTCTCTCTTCTCTCTAGAATTAGGTAAGATGTAGATTAGGATTTCTTAGATCTAGGTTTAATCATGCTTTTATTTACTTTTTCTTTCTAATTTCTTGTTCCTTTACCTTTGCTTTCCTAGTTAAGTATTCTAATCCTTGTATTTGTTTACTTTGTTGTTGATGCACTCTTGTTCCTTTTATTTTCCTTTAATACAATTTAAGTTTGATTTATTCTATTGTTGATTTGAATTGTTCTTGTTAATTTCCTTGCAATTAGTAGTTGTAGATTTACACTTCTTGTAATTTTATTTTACCTTCCTTTTATGCCTTCTAAGTGTTTGACAAAATGCTCGGAAGGATGTTAGAATAGATTTTTCTGTTCTTGGCTTGGGATGGTAACTTAGGTGAAATTGAGTTGCTAATGTCCAAGTCTTGATAATTGGTGTCCATTGACTCTAGCTTCCACTAAGTTAATTAGTAATGTGGCTAGAACTTATGGATTGGGATTGGTGTGGCTCATTTGACTTTCCTCCATTCGTTAGAGGATGACTTAATGGGATTAATCCTTGCAATTATCATGTTGTGGTTAGTAACAAGGATAAAGATCCTTAACCATCAACCCTTGCCAAGACCTTTTTATCATTTGAGTTTCATTTACTTTCTTGCAATTTATGTTTCATGTCTCTTATCACAAAATCTCAAATACTTGTCCCATAACCAATAACAAGAACACTTCCCTGCAATTCCTTTGAGAGACGACCCGAGGTTCGAATACTTCGGTTATTTTATTGGGATTTGTACTTGTGACAAACAAATTTTTTATTGAAGATTGTTTGTTGGTTTAGAAACTATACTTGCAATGAGAATTTATTTGTGAAATTCTAAACCATACGAAAAAATCCGTTCATCACTTAGCTTTGGGGTTATGATAAACCCCAATTTTGTGGTTTATCTTGTGCTTAATTTAGGGGATTTTATCACCTTTTCTCATATTTATTCAATGAAATAGCATGATTTTGTAATTCTCCCTTAATTTGTGCTTAAGTGTAAAAACATACTTTTCAGGCCTTAAAATTGGTGATTTTAATTCACCTTAATTCCATTCGATGCCTTGATGTGTTTGTTGAGTGATTTCAGGTACATAAGGCTTGTATTGGATGGAAGAAGTGAAGAGAAAAGCATGCAAAGTGGAGAATTCATGGAAAAACAAAGATTTAGAGTGCATACATCGACGCGCATGCATGGAGATGAAGTTGCCAAGAGACGCGTACGCGTAAGAAGGAAAAGCCAAGCGATGCGTACGCGTGACCCATGCGTACGCGTCACAGCTTGCACGTGACCTCATTAAAGTGAAAATGCTGGGGGCGATTTCTAAGCTGCCCAAGCCCAAATCCAACTCATTCCAGAGACTATTTCATGCAAAATTCAAGCTTGGGCAAAGGGGGAGCACTTAGATGTAGCTTAGCATCATGTAGTTTAGTTTCTAGAGAGAGAAGCTCCTTCTTCTCTCTAGAATTAGGGTTCTTAGGGTATTTTGCATCTTAGATCTAGGGTTCAATTCTTGTTTTCCTTTAGTTTCCTTGTAATTTCTTGTTCCTATATCCTAATTCTCTTAGCTTGTAGTGTTAATTTCTCTTTTCATGCCTCTTTTATGTTGATACACTTTTGTTGGATTTGGATTTCCTAATGCAATTTAATGTTGATGTTTTTTTATTGTTGATTTGAGTTGTTATTATTAATTCCTTGCAATTGGTAGTTGTTAGATTTTACTCTTCCTTGCAATTTAATATGTTTCCCTTTTTTGCCTTCCAAGTGTTTGACAAAATACTTGGTTGGATGTTAGAGTAGCTTTTTGAGCATTCTTGGTTTGGAAAGAGGAATTGGGAAATCTTGAGTCATTAATACCCAACCTATGTTGGTGATCTAGAGTTGTTTGTTAATATTATTTCCATTGACTCTAATCTCTTGCTAATTCAATTAGTGAGTTGATTAAGATTTTTGGATTGAGATTAGCTAGTCTTATTTGACTTTCTCTCATGGAAGATAACTTTGCACCTTCTTCCATGTTGGAGATGACGAAATAAGATAAATTCTTCTTAATCATTGTTATGATTAGTGACTAGGTAATTAAGTAGTAATTACTCACAAGAGTGAGGTCGATCCCACAGGGATTGATGGATCGAGCAATTTTAGTTAGGTGATGAATTTAGTTAAACAAACAGTTGATGATTTGAGTAAATTGTGATTAACAAAAGCTAAACTGCAAGTAAATAAAAGGGAAAGGGGAAATTGAAAGAAAAATAAAATGCAGAAGAGTAAATTGCATGAAACTTAAAGTGCAAGTAATGTAAATGACTGAAACTTAGATTGCAAGAAATATAAATAGCTGAAGCTTAAAGTGTAAGAAAACTAAATTACTGAATCTAAATTGCTGGGAAATGTAAATTGCTTGAAGAATAAAAGGGATTTAGGAGCTGGGATTCAGAATTTAACAAGAAAATGCAAAATGTAATCATTCAGAGAAGTAGAAGATGAAATAAGTTACAGAAGATCTAAACAAAAATGGAAAATTGCTTGAAAAAGCAAAACAAAAAGAAAACTTAGCTCAATTATGAAATCTAAAAGAGAAATTGAGGATCAAAGAAGAGAAATGAGATTAGAAAGTAGATCTAGATCTCAATTACCCCCTTGACTTAACAGAAAAGAAATTGCAGAAGAAATGTAAATGAAACAGCAAATGAAACTCAAATCCAATTCCTCAATTCTCAGAATTTTGCAGCAGAAGAGCAAAGATGAAATTTAGATCAAGAATTGAAACTGAATTCCTTCAATCTCAATCCAAAATTTAAAACAGAAAGTAGAGGTTGCAGAAGAAAGTAAAATGAAAACTAGAGAGCAAGACTTAGATCCAATCTGAGTTTCAGAGCTCTCAATGAAACTAAAGTTCAAGAAAATGAAAAAATGAGCTAAAAGTCCAGAGCCACAAAAGTTAAATGAGCCAAAGATCCTTTACAAATTAAATTAACTCCTATTTATATACTTTCTAGTTTTGGTTTTTAGGACTTGGAGTGGGCTTTTCAAATTGGTGAAGAAGTGGATCCAAAATGGCTTTTTAATTGAAAATTGGACCAAGGGCCACCTCTAGTGGAGCGCTCGGTGAAGTCAAATAACGTAGCACTCACTTAGCTCCTTGTGCTTCCTTCGAACCAAGCCTCGTGCTAAACTTCATAGCGCTCAGTGAAATGAACCAACGTAACGTTCCCTTGTGCTTAAGTTGGTCTCCCTCTTCGAGCCCTGGCCGTTTCATTTTGGAGCAATTTCTCATGCCAAAGTAGTGCTCAGTGAGGGGTTTCAACGTAGCGCCCTTTCTATGTATTGTGTGCCCCTTTTCGAGCCTTGGCTATCCCATTTATGAGTGTCGCGCCTTGTTTTCCTTTTGATGGGCCACGATAAAGTGAAAAGAGTTGACGGAGCGCTCTTGGTTTTGAGCGCTGGTGCCTTGTTAATTTGGTATCCCTTGAGCGCTCAGTTTGTAAACACAACGTAGCGCCCTTGCCTTTCTTTTGGCCGCTCCTTTACTAGCGCTCAATTAGAGAGCGCTGCGCTCAATTAGAGAGCGCTGCGCTCAATTAGAGAGCGCTATGCTTGGCCTTGGTTGAGTGCCACGCTTTTATATCATGGGTCACGCTTTTCAAACCGTGGCCTAAGGTCCAAAGCGTGCTCTAAGATTCCTTTTTCTTTTTTTCATCATTTCTTCACTTACAAGTAATCAAAAAACCAATCAAAGCATCACCAAATTCATAAGATTCCTAAATCATTCAAAAACCAACTAATTCTAGCTTAAACCTCATGATTTTATGGTAAATAATTGATGGTTGATTGTTGATAAACCCTGATTTCGTGATTTATCTTGTGATTATTTTAGGGATTTTATCACCTTTTCCCACATTTATTCAATGAAATAGCATGGTTTTGTAATTCTGCCTTGAATTGTGCTTAAGTGTAAAAACATGCTTTTTAGGCCCTTAAATTGGTGATTTTAATCCACTTTAATTCCATTCAATACCTTGATGTGTTTGTTGAGTGATTTCAGGTTCATAAGGTAAGTATTGAATGGAAGAAGTAAGGAGAAAAGCATGCAAAGTGGGAGAACTCATGAAGAAATGAAGGAACTGTAAAGCTGTTAAGCATGACCTCTTCGCACTCAATTGACCATAACTTGAGCTACAGAGGTCCAAATGAGGCGGTTCCAGTTGCGTTGGAAAGCTAATATTTGGGGCTTCAAAATGATATAAAATATTCTATATGTTATTTCGCGCTCAGAGGCGCACACGCGCCATGTACGCGTGCGCGCCGATGCTGTCCGTGGCCCACTAAAGTGAAATCGCCCCCAGCGATTTCTGAAGCACTTTGGGCCAACCCAACTCATTTCTAATGCTATTTCATGCAGAATTCAAGCTTGGGCAAGGGAGGAGCAATTGTTTGAAGTGTTAGCATCATGTAGTTTAGTTTCTAGAGAGAAAAGCTCCCTCTTCTCTCTAGAATTAGGATTAGAATTTCTTAGATCTAGGTTTAACTCATGCTCTGATTTAGTTTTCCTTTACAATTTCTTGTTCCTCTACTCTTCTCTCTCTAATTTTGTATTTCATTCTTGTAATTTCTTACTTTGTTGTTGATGCACTTTTGTTCTTCCATTTTCCTTTAATGCAATTTATAATTCATGTTCCTTTATTATTGATTTGATTTGTTGTTGTTTAATTCCTTGCAATTGAGTAATGTAGATTTACTTTCCTTGCTATTTTACTATGTTTTCCTTTTATGCCTTCCAAGTGTTTGACAAAATGCTTGGTTGGGCTTTAGAGTAGAATTTTGTGCTCTTGGCTTGGGAACGTAACTTAGGAACTCTTGAGTCACTAATGTCCAAGTGATTGACGATTGGGAGCCATTAATGCTAGATCTCACCAATTGATTAGGTGTAGAACTAGGACTTATGGACTTGGATTGACATAGCTCATTTGACTTTCCTTTATTAGTTAGAGGATGACTTAATGGGGTTGATCCTTGCCAATTCTCATGTTGTGGTTAGTGATTAGGATAGAGATCCTTGACCACCTAACCTTGCCAAGACCTTTTTGTTAGTTTATTTCCTTTGCCATTTATATTTCTTGCCCATCATCTCAAAAACCCCAAAACATACCTCATAACCAATAACAAGACACTTTATTGCAATTCCTAGGGAGAACGACCCGAGGTTCAATACTTCGGTTTATAAATTTAGGGATTTGTTATTAGTGACAAACATAATTTTTGCATGAAAGGGCTATTGTTGGTTTAGAAACTATACTTTACAACGAGATTTAATTTGAGAATTCTAAACCACACAAAAGTTTATTCATCAAATGTATTGACATAACCATGCAAATCCACTCCAAATCACTTACTTATAATGCAAGAAAGTGCATAAAACCTAATGAAACAAGTGAAAAATGCTTGAAAAGCTAGCATAAGATGACTTGTCATCACAACACCAAACTTAAACATTGCTTGTCCCCAAGCAAGCACTAAATATAAGAAGAAATGAAATGAAACAGAAAAGTTCCCATGACTGCACTGATGTCTGTTAAAGGTTCACACAAAAGTTCCCACCTCCTTTCCTTGGTAATTCTTCTCATGATGGGATACTCTCCACCCCTCAGTGTAAAACCCATCTCTGGAATGACGTGCTTTGACTCCATGAGCCTATGATACATTGATTCATGAAACTAAGACTTAAATCTCTTTGTATCATAAGTTGATGGTTCGGCTATTGATGACTAAAATTCACACCCCATTCAAAAATTAGTGAATTAGTTCTTTAGGCAAGCGCACCAAAATTATCGTCAAGTAATAACCCACAGTGGAGTGGGATCCTATCCACAGAGATTGGCAAATTCGAGCAGTTTTAATTAATTGATGAATTAGTCAAGCGGATCAATAAGATTGTGAGGTGCAGAATTGTAAATGACATAAATATAAATTACTAGAATATAAAGAAAAGCAATAAAGTGCAGAAATAAAAATGGCAGAATGTAAAGTACAGAATCATAAATGACTTGAATGTAAATGGGAATGGGGGATTGCTGAATGTAAAATTAAGTTGTAAAGATGGATAGATAAGAATGGGGAAATCCATTGAGATTGGGAGATGTTGTCTCTTTGGATCAAATCCAGCTTATATCCTCTTCAATCATGCAACTCATTGACCTCTTGGCAATCATGATTGATTGAGCCCCAATCCCTTGGTGACTCAATCTCTCAGATCTTGATCAATAGCCAATTCCTTGGTCTAATTGCTCATGAAGAGAGATATGCTTGGTCCCTGATTATACCACACACCATCGTAGGTCCAGGTAGAGGGAGGATTATATGTCACATATCCAAACACCAAAAACCAGATTCTACTCATGTGTGAGAAGGGATTTCAAGCATGGTTTCATGTTTCCTTTCCCAAGGTTCCCATGAAACCCAATTGCATTCAATCTCTTTTCCAAGATAATTGAACACTAAGCATTAAGAACGAAATTCCTTCTAGCAAATCAAAGAGAAGATGAAGAGAAGAAAAATTTCACTATTATCAATCCATCAAGTACAACAGAGCTCCCTCTCTCAATGAGAGGGAAGTTAGCTATTCATAGCTCAAAAAGTACTCAAAAGTGAAGTGTAAAAGTGGATCTCAAACTGACTGCTTAACCCCCCCCCCTTTTCTTCAGTACTCCTTGGGGGTATTTATACTACTCCTAGTAAAATAAAAGAATTACAAAAGTGAAAAAGGAAAAATACATTTTGGAAGGAAAAGAAGCTCAATAAGTGTGATCTCCCAGCTGGCGTGTGATTGGCGCTCTAGTGGCGTGTCACGTGCTCTTTGCTTTTAGCATGGCGTGCCACGCCCAGCCCTTCAAATGGCACGCTCGTCTCCTTAACAACCTTGGCATGCCACGCCTTCGAGCTCAAGTGGCACGCCCTAGCCTTTTTCCTTTTCCCTTGTCCTCTGGAAACTTGAACTAGCGTGGCACGCCCAGGGTCTGGCGTGCCACGCCCAGGGTCTGGCGTGCCACGCCCAGGGTCTGGCGTGCCACGCCCAGGGTCTGGCGTGCCACGCCCAGGGTCTGGCGTGCCACGCCCTTGCTCTATGCTTGGCTAAGCTTCTCTGGAAAGTTGAGCTAGCGTGGCATGCCCAGGGTTTGGCGTGCCACACCCCTTTATGAGTGAGTGGTTCCTCTGTTTGGCGTGCCACGCCACGAACTCAAGTGGCACGCCCCAATGATTCTTTGTTCTCTGAATGGCACTGGCATGCCACGCCTGGGATTCAAGTGGCACGCCTAAGTGAAGAATAGTGAGTGGCGTGCCACGCCTTCGATACCAAGTGGCACGCCCCATGTAATTGGCCTCCTTCATACTCTCTGGAAACTTATACCAGCGTGCCACGCCTAAAGGTTAGCGTGCCACGCCCATGATCTTGTCTTGGTTCCAGTAGTTGGTGTGCCACGCCTCAGCCTTCAAGTGGCACGCCATAGTGACATGCTTGGGTTGGCGTGCCACACCTTTGACACCAAGTGGCACGCCCAGTCCTTGCTTTTGTTATCTTTGTGCATTGGCATGCCACACCTGGTTGTTCAAGTGGCATGCCTAAGTGAGGTTAAGAGGTTGGCGTGCCACGCCTTCGACTTCAAGTGGCATACCCAGTCTTCAATTGCCTTCAGCCCCTTCTCTGGATTATTGTACCAGCGTGCCATGCCATGCTGTTCAAGTGGCACGCCCATGGATTTGTGAACTCTTCAAGCTTGGCGTGCCACGCCTGTGTTCTTAAGTGGCCCGCCTAAGTGACTTCTTGGAGCTGGCGTGCCACGCCTTCGATACCAAGTGGCACACCAAAGTGGAGGTTCTTCTTGGAATGGCGAGTTGGCATGCCACGCCCCTTTGCTCAAGTGGCACGCCCATAGTAGTTGATGGGTTAGGCGTGCCACGCGCAACCTGGGGTGCCACGCCTCTTTCATCTCCTCCATTGTTGCTTCCTGGAACTTTGTACTAGCGTGCCACGCCCAGTCCCTGGTGTGCCATGCCCACATGCATGCTTGGATCTCCCCTCTGGAATTTAGTATTGGCGTGCCATGCCTAGCTCCTGGCGTGCCACGCCAGTGCATTTTTGTGGCGTTTACTCCCATGTGGCACGCCAGTTTCACATGCCCAGCTTCTTGTTTGTCTTCTACCCATTTTTGATGCCTTTTTCACCTGAAATTCAGCACAACTCATCTCAAAGTAGTGTACCATAATATTCTTCAAATAATGTATGAATTGTATTGATCAAATGAGATTTATGCTCTTTTATGGTCTTCTTTATGCAAAAAAAAAGGGTAGATGATGCAAGTCATCACAACACCAAACTTAAGCTTTGCTTGTCCCAAGCAAATCAATGTGAGTAAGCCCTTTATAATTTGAGACCTTGGCTTTGAATGATTGCAATACAACTAAGAATAGGCTCTTGGAAAGGGTTCTTCAAGTATAGGCTTTAGAGGTCATTTCTATTGATTGTCACCTTGAAGTAGCAAGGGTTGTTTTGCTTTCTTGACCACGACTCTAAGTGTTTTGTCTCAAGACAACCCTTTAATTAGGCTTTAAATTTGCACTCCCAAACCAATTGGTTTTAGGGTACTAGGTGTTGACACACCCCTAAGAATTTACTTGCCCATGTCTCTTCTTGACACATCTTTACCACAAGCATCTACTAAGATATTTAATTCTTTTTGAGCTTTTTAATGTTTCTTTCTCCATCCCAGTAGTTGATTCTCAGAGCCTTGGGCCTTTATTTCTTACTACCTCTTGGTTCTATGGATATTCAAGGAACACCCCTTAACCTTCCCTTGTTATACCTTCTAGGACTAGTTGCTCTCCATGACTCATTTTCTTTTTAGTTCATCCAAGGTTCTACACTTAGTTTCTTATTTCTTAGTTTTTTTGATGATCTCTCTTGGCCTTGGTCTCTCTTATTATTTTTGCACAACTCACAGTAACTCTTATGGAGACAAGCTCTACTTTTATTTATGTTGAAATGAAGACTTGAAATACATGGCATTTTCTTTCTTGTAAAAAAAAAACTCATAAAGACTTCAAACAGGAATTAAAACTAAGCATAAAACATAAACTATCCTAGCATGATTACTTATTCAAAGAGTAAATCAAACAAAAGCTTAAAACAGGATTTTAAAAATTAGAAAGTGTCAACCATGGGACTCAACAACCTTGAGCAGCTTCATCTTTAGTTCATTGGCCCCTTCCCTTTGTCCTTCTTCTTGGAAGGGGAGGAGCCACCTTCATCTGGCTTGGAGGAACCTTCTTGTGCTTTGGCATCCTTGGGCTTCCAAAATCCTGTCCTCCTCATATAATTCCTTTCATCTTCCTTATGTTTGGCTAGGATTTCCTCTTGTCTTGCACTTAGATCTTCCATTCCTTGCATGAAGGTTGGGTATCCTAGGTTTAGAGCGGCTACGGCGTTACACAAGTGATTCAGCTTCGCTTGTGTATTGATGTCATACTGCCTCCTGGATATGGTTCTGGCATCATAGAGATTTCTGAATTCAGCCAAGTTCCTCTGTTGCCACTTGCCTTGCTCTACTATTTTGTCCAGTGCACTTCGCACCTCTCCCCAGTCAAATTGTTCTGGATGCTCCTTGAGATTCTCAAAACCCCCTTGGAGTTGTTGAATGTTCTGGTTGACTTGACTTCATTGTTGTTGTTGAGTCTCCTTGAGTTGATTGACATATTCCCTCAAGTGGTGTAGGTCTCCCTTCATTTGGTGTACATCTCCTTGCAATTGTTCCCAGTTGAATCCTTCTAGAAATTACTGATATTGGTATTGTGGTGGTGGTTGAAGTGCCAGGAAGTGAGGTTGCTCTTCTGCCTCTTCCTCTTCTTGTTGTTGTTGTGGTCCATGAGCATGAGCTCTTCGTTCTCTGGCCCTGTTGAGTGGGTGAACAGCCACCACTTTGACCATCTTTTTGGAAGTTATGAATTTATCTTGCTTCACAAGCACCTCATCAATGATCTTTTCAACTCCAGCCTCACCACATAGCCTCTGTATAATGCTAGGGAATGCCAACCTTGTGTTGTCACTGGTGTTTTTCAGCACTTTGTTGATGTTGTTGGTGATCATCTCCCCCACGTTGATGTTCTCTCATTTCATGATGCTGTAGATGAGCACAGCTCTCTCCTTGGTCACCTCTGAAGTGTTGGATGTGGGGATTAGGGACCTCCTCACAAATTCTAGCCACCCTCTAGCTTGGGGGCTCAAATCTCTTCTCCTCAATTGGTTGGGTATCCCATCCTTATCATTTATCCAACACACATTCATCACATAAACTTCATTCAGGATCTCCTCAAACCCAGGGTCTTGCTGTTTCATTCTTTCTTCATAGCTTCGAGTGGAGCTTGTCCTCTTCACCATTAGCATTCTTTCTATGCTAGAGGGGTTGTAGTCAATGGACTTCCCCCTTACATAGCTAATGTAGCCATAGTGTTGCCCTGGTTGAGGCACTGCGTTAGCATAGAATTCCTTCACCAAGCTCTCTACAACTTTCCTTGGTGGGTTGCATAGAAGTGACCAACCCCTATTGTTGATCTCAATATTGATTTCAAGATGCTCATTCCTCCCTAGTTGAAACCCAACTTCTGGAATGATCTCCCTCTCACTCATCCAACCATAGAATTGATTTTGGTTGAGTGCGCAGAGAAACTTGTAGTCATTGAAAGAGCTTGAGGATCCAGAGGTTGGTTTCCTGATTTTTCTTTTCTTTGAGGCTGAGCTTTTTGGTGGTGCCATTAGGTTGAGAGAGTGTGTTTGTGAAAAAAAATGGGGGTTGCAAGAAAGAGCAAGCAAAACAAGGTTTTGCTCCAACACCAAACTTAGGACTTGATTGTCCCAATCAAGAAAAAGAAGAAAGAAAGTAGGGGATGAGAGATAGTAAAAGGTGAAAGAGAAGGGAAGGTGAGGGGTGTGTGTTCTTCGTGTGTGAGTGGGGATTGTTGAAGTGGGAGAGGAGTTGGGGAGGTGAGGCTTTTATAATGGGTGAATGGTGTCGTTCAAAGGGTGGGAAATAAAAAGGGTTAAATGTTTTCCCACTTGGGGAGTGGCGCTTAGCATGGGAAGAGGCGCCAACTCTTTTCTCATAGTGTCTTCTGCATGTGTTGAGTTTCAAAGTGCAAGTACACTTTGACTTCCTTGCTTTTTGAGTTATTTACCATGTGGGCCCCATCTTCTCTCTTGAAATTGAAACTGAACCCATTAGTAATGACAAAAGAATCCCTTCTCATTCCTTCTCATCAAGAGTGATTTGAATTGCAACTGATGGGTGTCCCTTAGGACACCAAACTTAATCCTTTGGCATCTTAATAAATTGGTTCCATCATTGTGTATTTAATGTGTTCATAAGAGTGGAGTAACATAAATCCTTTTCATTTTCTTTTCATTCCAATTCCTCTGAACTCATTAAGCCACATTCATGTTCTTACCCAAAATATTAAGTGCTTTCAAATTGGGTGACTTGGGCTGCTATGTGATCCTTGGTGGTGGCCACATCAAACTTAATCTCTGGGCTTACTTTTCAAAATCAAGTTGTTAAGTGTTTGTAAGCCTAGATTAAGTGAGTGGGAGGCCACACCAAACTTAGCAATTTAGCTAGTTTTCAGCCCATTCACTCCTCATTAGTTATGCCTTCATCAAGTTGCAATTCCAGAATAGAAAAAAATAAAAGAGTGTAACGAAAATCTAACTGCCGAAGCTAATGTCAAACTTTCTAATCTACAATTGTAAACTAATCCTAGTTTGGTAATGTAACACAAATGTGAGACTGAAAATTAAACTATCTAAAGCAATAGATTTTAAACTACTTCTAAGAAAAGCAATTAAATCAAAAATGATAAAGTGTTGGGGTGCCTCCCAACTAGCGCTTCTTTATTGTCATTAGCTTGACATTCCTTCATCTTTAGGTGAGCTTGTAGCTCACTCTCTGCTCCTCTAAGGGGCCTCCCAAGTAGTGTTTGAGTCTATGGCCATTGATAGTAAAAGTTCTCTGAGTCTTGTCCTCCATGAGCTCCACATGACCATAGGGAAACACCTTGAGTATGGTGAAAGGTCCTGACCATCGAGACTTAAGTTTCCCAGGGAAGAACTTGAGTCTTGAGTTGTAGAGTAACACCTTCTGTCCTTCAGTGAACTACATTCTTACTATCTTTTGGTCATGCCACTTTTTTGTGTTTTCTTTGTATATTTTTGCATTCTCATATGCTTGATTTCTAAACTCCTCCAGCTCATTGAGTTGCATTAATCTCTTTTCTCCAGCAGCTTGCTCATCATAGTTTAACACTTTTAGAGCCCAAAATGCTCTATGCTCAAGTTCAACTGGTAAGTGATGCCTTGCCATATACCAGTTGGTATGGAGACATCCCAATGAGAGTCTTATAGGCTATTCTATAGGCCCATAGTGCATCATCCAGTTTCTTAGACCAATCCTTTCTTGAGCTTCCAATAGTTTTTTCAAGGATTCGTTTCAGCTCTCTGTTGGAGATTTCAGCTTGCCCGTTGGTCTGTGGGTGGTATGGAGTTGCCACTTTGTGCTTGACTCCATATCTGAGAAGGAGTGTCTCGAGTTGTTTGTTGAAGAAGTGTGTCCCTCCATCACTAATGAGAGTTCTGGGAACTCCAAATCTACTGAAGATGTTCCTTCTCAAGAAGCTTATCACAACTTTGTTGTCAATTGTTGCAGTGGCTATGGCTTCTACCCACCTTGAGACATAATCAACAACCACCAATATGTAGCTATTTGAGTAGGAAGTTAGGAAGGGTCCCATGAAATCAATCCCCATACATCAAATAGCTCCAGCTCTAGTATGAATTGCTGTTGCATCTCATTTCTCTTGGTTAGATTACCAGCTCTTTGGCATTCGTTAAACCTTGACACCATTTTCTTGGCATCCTTAAACATTGTTGGCCAGTAAAATCTGGATTGAGGCATTTTTGCTGCTGTTCTTTCTCCACTGAAGTGACCTCCATATGCGGATCCATGGCACTACCATAACACTTCCTGCCCTTCTTCATGGGATATACACCTTCTTAGGATTCCATCAGCACATTTTTTGAACAAATAGTGGTCATCCCAGATGTAGTGTTTGGCATCCTTGATTAGCTTCCTCCTCATGTGCTTATTGATGTTAGTTGGTAGTTCCCCAATAGCCTTGAAGTTAGTTATGTCTGCAAACCAAGGGGCTACTCAAATCATCATCAATTGTTCATCAAGGAAGCTTTCATTTACTACTACTTGCTGTATTTCTTCTTCTTGTGGGATCCTTGAGAGGTAGTCAGCTACCTTGTTCTCTGCTCTGCTCCTATCTTTAATCTCAATATCAAATTCTTGGAGCAGCAGAATCCACCTTATTAGTCTGGGCTTAGATTCTTGTTTGGTAAGCAAGTATTTGAGTGCTGCATGATCAGTGAACACAATTACTTTTGAGCCAATAAGATATGATCTAAATTTATCAAAAGCAAAAACTATGGCTAAAAGTTCTTTCTCCGTGGTGGTATAGTTCTTTTGATTCTCATTAAGAACCTTGCTAGCATAGTAAATAACATGTACTAGCTTGTCTTTCCTCTGTCCTAGAACAGCACCAACAGCAAAATCAGATGCATCACACATTAGTTCAAAAGGAAGATCCCAGCTTGGTGGTGCTATAATAGGTGCAGAGGAGAGTTTCTTTTTAAGTTCATCAAAGGCTACCATGCACTCTCTATCAAAAACAAAGGGAGTATTTGAGACAAGTAGGTTGCTAAGGGGTTTTGCAATCTTTGAAAAATCTTTGATAAACCTCCTATAGAACCCAGCGTGTCCCAAAAAACTTCTGATTGCTTTGACATTGCAAGGTGGAGGTAATTTTTCAATTACCTCCACTTTTGCCTTGTCCACTTCTATGCCATCTTTTGAAATCTTGTGACCAAGAACCACCCCTTCAGTTACCATAAAATGGCACTTCTCCCAGTTTAAAACCAGGTTGGTTTCTTGACACCTTTTTAGCACAAGAGCAAGATGGTATAGGCAATCAGAATATGAGTTCCCAAATACAGAGAAGTCGTCCATGAATACTTCTATGAACTTTTCAATCATGTCTTAAAAAATGGAGAGAATGCACCTTTGGAATGTTGTAGGTGCATTGCACAATCCAAAAGGCATTCTCCTATAAGCAAAGACACCATATGGACAAGTAAATGAAGTTTTTTCCTGATCCTTGGAGTCTACAACAATTTGATTGTAGCCCAAATATCCATCCAGGAAGCAATAATACTCATATCCTGCCAATCTTTCAAGCATCTGGTCCATGAAAGGTAGGGGAAAGTGGTCCTTCCGGGTGGCTTCATTAAGTTTCTAGTAGTCAATGCACATATGCCATCCGGTCACTGTCTTTGTGGGTAATAATTCATTCTTCTCATTTGTCACAACAGTGATCCCTCCCTTCTTAGGGACTACTTGCACCGGACTTACCCAAGGGCTGTCTGAGATGGGGTAGATCACCACTGCTTGCCACAATTTCAACACTTCTTTCTGAACCACTTCATTCATAGTTGGGTTCAGCCTCCTTTGTTGTTGTCTTGAAGGTTTGGCATCTTCTTCAAGTAAGATTTTATGCATACACATTGAAGGACTGATCCCTTTTAAATCTGCAAGTGTCCAGCCTATGGCATTCTTGTGTTGTCTCAGCACTTGGATAAGCTCCTCTTCTTGTTCCTTACTCAGACTTGAATTTATGATCATTGGGTGAGTATTGTTAGCACCCAGATATGCACATTTCAAGCTGGATGGTAAGATTTTCAGCTCTAGTTTTGGTGACTCTACATCTTTGTTGTCTGTAGTGGTTGGCATGATTGAGTTTCTCATGGTTGCGTGTAGTGGTTCTCCATCTGGTGCTTGTTCCAGCTCAATGGTTCCTCCACATTGTTCTTCTTCCAAGACTTCTTGAACTATCTGTTCCATGGTGTCTACCAGCATGCATTCTCCTATAGATTCCTTGGGGTAACTTATTGCTTTAAAGACGTTGAAGACCATTTTCTCTTCATGCAACCTCAAGACTAGTTTCCCTTTTTGTACATCAATGATGGCTCCAGCAGTAGCTAGAAATGGTCTACCTAAGACAATTGATGTGTTGGCCTTTTCTTCCATGTCCAGCACAACGAAATCAGCAGGAAAAATGAATTCTCCTACTTTCACTAGCAAGTCTTCCACCACCCCATGTGGAAACTTAAATGTTCTGTCAGCCAATTGGAGTGCCATTCTTGTTGGCTTGGCTTTCTCAATCCTCATCCTTCTCATCATGGTTAGGGACATAAGATTTATGCTAGCTCCCAAATCACACAAAGCATTCTCAATAGTGATATCCCCTATGATGCAGGGGATTTGAAAACTCCCTGGGTCTTTCAACTTTTGAGGCAGCTTCTTCTGTATGATGGCGCTGCATTCCTCAGTCAATACTATGGTTTCTTTTGCCTCTCGGTTCCTCTTTTTGGTTATAAGCTCCTTCAAAAATTTGGCATAGAGTGACATTTGTTCTAATGTCTCAGCAAATGGTATGTTGATTTGGAGCTTCTTGAAGATCTCTAGGAACTTAGAGAACTGGCCATCCTTCCCACCTTTTCCCAGTCTTTGTGGGTATGGTGCTTTTGGCACATAAGGCTTCAAGACTGGTTTTGGTGGAGGTGGAGTAGGGATCTCTTCTTCATCCTTAGTCCCATGCTTTTCTGCAACTTCTTCATGATTGTCTTTGCTTGGGGTTCTTTCCTCTACAACCTTCCCACTTCTTAGAGTAATGAATTTGCATTTCCCTCTTGGATTAGCCATGGTATCACTGGGAAATGTGTGTGTGGGAAGTGGGATTTGCTTGGATAAAATCCCCACTTGTGCTTCCAACTTTGAGATCGCTGCACCTTGATTTTTCAGATTTGTCCTGTATTCTTCTTGATTAGTGTCTATCCTTCTTTCTATTTGTGCTTGTCTGTCCATGAGGGTCGAGACTGCCCCTGTAATCTGTGATGACAGTTGTGCTATTGCAGCCTCCATCCTCTCAAAGTTGCTCTTGATTTCACATGGTTGCATAGTTGAGGATAGTGCATCTTGATTGAGGTTGTTGTGTATGGGTTGGTTACTATGGTATGATGTGTTTTGTGAGTTATGGTAGGGTCTATGGTTCCCTGTTTCATGGTTGGGGTTGTGATTAAAATGCTGATTTGATGAATACGGTTTGTTGTGGTCCCGGTTGTGGTTTTGTTGATTTTCTCACCCAAAATTTGGGTGGTTCTTCCAACCTGGGTTGTATGTCTTAGAGTGTGGGTCATATGGTGGTCTGGATAAATTTTTCACATAATTAGCTTGTTCCAGTCACCTTCGGATTCTGGTGCATTCCCTTCTTGCTGAGGAGTTTGGTCTTGAATGACTGAGGCTTGATTGGCCTCCATCCTCTTGGTTAGAGCTGCTATTTGAGCTGCAATTGCCTTGTTCTGAGCTAACAAAGCATCTACAGAGTTGAGTTCTAGCACTCCCTTCTTCTGAGTCCTTTCTGAAGCATAGAAATACTCATTTTCTGCTCTAGTCTCAATGACATCTATGGCCTATTCAATGGTTTTCTTTTTGTTGAGTGAGCCTCCTGAAGAATGATCCACTGCCTTATTTGCTTCATAGGATAGCCCCTCATAAAAGATATGTAGTTGTACCCACTCATTGAACATTTCTCGCGGGCATCTTCTTGTCATATCTTTGAATCTCTCCTATGCCTCATAGAGTGTTTCTCCATCTTGTTGTCTGAAGGTTTGCACCTCAACTCTCAGCTTGTTGATTCTTTGTGGAGGGTAAAATCTTGCAAGGAATCTGTTCACGACCTCCTCCCATGTAGTTAGGCTATCCTTGGGGAATGATTCCAACCACTTTGCTGCCTTATCTCTAAGTAAGAAAGGGAACAAGAGTAGTTTGTAGATGTCAGGGTGTACCCCGTTGGACTTTATAGTATCACATATCCTCAAGAATGTGTTGAGATGTTGATTAGGGTCTTCTTGGGCACTTCCTCCATATGAGCAATTGTTCTGAACAAGTGTGATGAGTTGAGGCTTCAGCTCAAAATTATTGTTATAAATTGTTGGCTTTAGGATGCTGTTGCCACAGTTTCCTGGGTTTGGGTTGATGTAGGAGCCTAAGACTCTCCTTTCTTGCCCATCATGATTTACTGGACCTTCTCTAGCATGGTTGTGAGCTTCTTCTTCATGGTGGTTCTCTATATTCTCCTCCATGTCTGTTTCAAAATACTCTTCCTCTTCCTCAGCACCAATGACTCCTTTCCCTCTTGCTTCCCTCCTTAATCTAAGGAAGGTCCTCTCAGGTTCAGAATTAAAGAAAGTTGAAGCCCCGCTTCTTCTACCTGTCATACAACCAATAAGGCAAAAAAGCAAGAAAGAAAATGAATGAAGAAATTACTCTTGTTAGAATGGTTGTTAGTGTAAGTGGTGCAATTAATCAAATAGTTAGAAGAGTGGAAATATGGATGATGAATAAAAATAATCGAAGAAGAAAGAAGTAGGACTCAAAATAAAAAAAAATAAAAGGCGCTAAATAAAATAAAATAACAAGGAATCTAAATTGTTTAATCTAGCTCTCCAATCAATTTAATCACTATCAAATTTAAGCCAATCCCCGGCAACGGCACCATAAAACTTGATGACTAAAATTCACACCCCATTCAAAAATTAGTGAATTAGTTCTTTTGGCAAGCGCACCAAAATTATCGTCAAGTAATAACCCACAGTAGAGTGGGATCGTATCCACAGAGATTGGCAAATTCAAGCAGTTTTAATTAATTGATGAATTAGTCAAGCAGATCAATAAGATTGTGAGGTGCAGAATTGTAAATGACATAAATGTAAATGACTAGAATATAAAGAAAAGCAATAAAGTGCAGAAATAAAAATGGCAGAATGTAAAGTGCAGAATCATAAATGACTTGAATGTAAATGGGAATGGGGGATTGCTAAATGTAAAATTAAGCTGTAAAGAAATGGATAGATAAGAATGGGAAAATTCATTGAGATTGGGAGATGTTGACTCTTTGGATCAAATCCAGCTTATATCCTCTTCAATCATGCAACTCATTGACCTCTTGGCAATCATGATTGATTGAGCCCCAATTCCTTGCTGACTCAATCTCTCAGATCTTGATCAATAGCCAATTCCTTGGTCTAATTGCTCATGAAGAGAGATATGCTTGGTCCCTGATTATACCACACACCATCGTAGGCCCAAGTAGAAGGAGGATTATATGTCACATATCCAAACACCAAAACCCAGATTCTACTCAAGTATGAGAAGGGATTTCAAGCATGGTTTCATGTTTCCTTTCCCAAGGTTCCCATGAAACCCAATTGCATTCAATCTCTTTTCCAAGATAATTGAACACTAAGCATTAAGAACGAAATTCCTTCTAGCAAATCAGAGAGAAAATGAAGAGAAGAAGAATTTTACTATTATCAATCCATCAAGTACAATAGATCTCCCTCTCTCAATGAGAGGGAAGTTAGCTACTCATAGCTCAAAAAGTACTCAAAAGTGAAGTGTAAAAGTGGATCTAAAACTGACTGCTTAACCCCCCATTTCTTCAGTACTCCTTGGGGATATTTATACTACTCCTAGTAAAATAAAAGAATTACAAAACTGAAAAAGAAAAATTACATTTTGGAGGGAAAAGAAGCTCAATAAGTGTGATCTCCCAGCTGGTGTGTGATTGGCGCTCTAGTGGCGTGTCATGTGCTCTTTGCTTTTAGCTTGGCGTGCCACGCCCATCCCTTCAAGTGGCACACTCGTCTCTTTAACAACCTTGGCGTGCCACGCCTTCGAGCTCAAGTGGCATGCCCTAGCCTTTTTCCTTTTCCCTTGTCCTCTGGAAACTTGAACTAGCGTGGCACGCCCAGGGTCTGGCGTGCCACGCCCTTGCTCTATGCTTGGTTAAGCTTCTCTGGAAAGTTGAACTAGCGTGGCACGCCCAGGGTCTGGCATGCCACACCCCTTTATGAGTGAGTGGTTCCTCTATTTGGCGTGCCACGCCACAAACTCAAGTGGCACGCCCCAATGATTCTTTGCTCTCTGAATGGCACTGGCGTGCCACGCTTGGGATTCAAGTGGCACGCCTAAGTGAAGAATAGTGAGTGACATGCCATGCCTTCGATACCAAGTGGCACGCCCCATGTAATTGGCCTCCTTCATCCTCTCTGGAAACTTATACCAGCATGCCACGCCTAAAGGTTGGCGTCCCACGCCCATGATCTTGTCTTGCTTCCAGTAGTTGGCGTGCCACGCCTCAGCCTTCAAGTGGCACGCCATAGTGACATGCTTGGGTTGGCGTGCCACGCCTTCGACACCAAGTGGCATGCCCAGTCCTTGCTTTTGTTATCTTTGTGCATTGGCGTGCCACGCCTGGTTGTTCAAGTGGCACGCCTAAGTGAGGTTGAGAGGTTGGCATGCCACGCCTTCGACTTCAAGTGGCACGCCCAGTCTTCAATTGCCTTCAGCCCCTTCTCTGGATTATTGTACTAGCGTACCGCGCCATGCTGTTCAAGTGGCACGCCCATGGATTTGTGAACTCTTCACGCTTGGCATGCCACGCCTGGGTTCTCAAGTGGCACGCCTAAGTGACTTCTTGGAGCTGGCGTGCCACGCCTTCGATACCAAGTGGCACGCCATAGTGGAGGTTCTTCTTGGAATGGCGAGTTGGCGTGCCACGCCCCTTTGCTCAAGTGGCACGCCCATAGTAGTTGATGGGTTAGGCGTGCCACACCCAACCTGGGGTGCCACGCCTCTTTCATCTCCTCTATTGTTGCTTCCTGGAACTTTGTACTAGCGTGCCACGCCCAGTCCCTGGCGTGCCACGCCCACATGCATGCTTGAATCTCCCCTCTGGAATTTAGTACTGGTGTGCCACGCCTAGCTCCTAGCGTGCCACGCCAGTGCATTTTTATGGTGTTTGCTCCCAAGTGGCACGCCAGTTTCACACGCCCAGCTTCTTGTTTGTCTTCTACCCATTTTTGATGCCTTTTTCACCTGAAATTCAGCACAACTCATCTCAAAGTAGTGTACCATAAAATTCATCAAATAATGTATGAATTGTACTGATCAAATGAGATTTATGTTCTTTTATGGTCTTCTTTATGCAAGAAAGTAGGGTAGATGATGCAAGTCATCAGCTATCACTGGTTCTTTTCCCTTCCTTCTTTTAGATCTTAAGGAAGACATATATTAAGAAGGAAAGAAAGAAGAAAGGATGAGCTTGGGCACGATTTTGTTGTGAGAAGAATGGAAAAATAAGATGTTGTGCTTTAATGTGTTTGAGAGGAAATGTATGAGTAAAGCAAAGGCAATTGGATGAAGTGGTCTTGTATGAGACGAAGGGATATGTGAGCTTCGGAGGTCTTGTTGCCAATTTATAGAAGGCATAAATCATTGAAACAAAATTACAAATGGGAGGGGTTCGGTTGAACAAAATGAAGGGTGAAGATTGAGCAAGACATTGTATAAAGCTCATAGTATGGACGGCTAGCATGCAAAGATGAAGGAGGACAAGGATTGCTCCCCCATTAGATGCATGTGGTTCAGCCTCCAAGGCATTCATGCATGAAGAATTTTTTCCAAGAGAGCACCATTTCCTAGGCACATGTGACTCTCTTTTCATCTTGTCATAACCGTGCATGCTCCCTTTTGTCTTCTTCTCAATCTCCCTTGTACCTATACAATTAAATCAAGACAGTGATAAGTTTCAAGGGTTGAATTACGGTGGTGTAGTGCCAAATAAAGAAAAACCAAATTCTACATGTTCCTTATTCATAAATAACCAATTGAGCTCCTTAGATAGTGAACCAAAATTTGGTGAACACCAAACTTGTCCCCTACTAAGTGATCCATATAAAATGCAAAGAACATCTGTCACAATTGGTACATTCATCATAAGGGACATTTTATTTTCTACCATAAACTCTTAAAATGAAATAATGTATGGTTCATCTATTCATGAATTTGATCCTTTGAGTAAAAAAAATGGTTTTTCTGAGATTCAATGCATATGTAGACACCAAACTTAGTGTTTGGTTATATACTTCTCCTGAAGGAATAAGTATATATCCTAAGATAGCTTGAGAAGCTATTTTGGAGTGCCTTTAGGTACATCAAACTTAGGAATCAGACATATGCTTCACAATGACATGTGCAATTATCAAATCTGCTTGTAAGAACTCAAATATATGCTAGGAGAACCATTTATTGAAATTAAAACAAAGGAAGAATATTAAATCATGGGATGCCTCCCATAGAGCACTCTTTTATTGTCATTAGCTTGACATTGACTCCTTATTAGGGTGGTTGATGATTGTGGTGTCTCAGTTTATCTCCTCTCACTGTAAGCTTTCTTCCAGTGCCTTGATGTTCAATCTCTGTATGCTCCAGTGAGAGTATCATGTTGATAGTGTAGTAATCATCAGATTGTTGCTCTGTCCCCAACTGTTGGTAGATTAGTTGCACTTTATCTCCCTTTGAGAATCTTTCAGTTGGGATCTTTTTGTTTTTCCACCCTTTTAGAGCTTTTTTCTTGCTTTTCTTCCCTTTTTTCGGTGATCCTTCTACTTTGACAGTGGGCTGTATTTTGGAATCTGTCTTCTCAGTGGCCAACACCTCGCTTTCTTCTTGCTTTCTCTCATCATTCTGTATAGTCTCATTCTCTTTTTGTCCTGCTTTGCTGCTTGTCTTTTGCTTTAGAGGGGAACTAATGAGTATATCCTTGGATTCTTCCTTCTAATGCAAGTCTTCTCTGTCATCCTTTATGCAGTTTTCCTTTTCATCACTATGCTGTGCTTCTGAAAAGACATTCAGAGTGATGCTCTTATCATGTACCCTTAGGGTCAATTCTCCTTGTTCAACATCTATGATGGCTCTTCCTGTGGCCAGGAATGGTCTTCCCAAGATAATAGAGTTACTCCCTTCTTTTTCTAGGTCCAGGATTACAAAGTCTGCAGGAACTATAAACTTATCCACCTTGACCAAAAGGTTTTCAATCACTCCTTTGGGAAATACCAACGATTTGTCCACGAGCTCTAGTGACATCTGTGTGGGCTTTACTTCCTCTATGCATAGCTTTCTCATCATAGAATAAGGTATTAGATTGATGCTGGCTCCTAAGTCACACAGTGCCTTTTTTATGGTCATATTACCAATGGTGCAAGGTAAGAAGAAGCTCCTAGGGTCTTGGAGTTTTGGAGGGAGCCCTTTTTGGATCACTGCACTGCATTCTTGTGTCAGAAGCACTATTTCCTTCTCATGCCAGCTTCTCTTTTTGTTGATGAGCTCCTTTAGGAACTTTGCATATAGAGGCATCTGTTGTAATGCTTCAGCAAGTGGGATATTAATCTCTAGCTTCTTGAAGACCTCAAGGAACTTGGAGAATTATTGATCCTTGAGTTCTTTTTGTAGTCTTTGAGGATATGGCAGAGAAGGTGTGTAAGCCTTCACAACCTTCCTCTGGTCTTGTGATGATTCCTCCATGACTTGTTTCCCTTTCCTTGAAGCTTGGAGCTGCTCATCTTTTTCTTTAAGCTTCTCCTGTTCTTGCTTGTTTTCTTCCTTGTCTCTGGCTTCATCTTTCTTGCTGCTAGCCTTGTCATTGTCCATAGGCTTCTTGTTGACTTCTTTGTCATTCACTAAGATTCTTTCACTCCTTAAATGGATAGCTTTGTATTCTTCTTTGGAATTCGGAATGGTATCACTTGGGAGTGAGCTTGTTGGTCTCTCAATCACTGCTTACTTGGACAGTTGCCTAATCTGCCTTTCTAAGTTTCTCATTAAAGCTTCATGATTCTTGCTGGTCATTTCCTGATGCTTCATCATCTTTTCCATAAGTATCTCCAAGTTGGAGATCCTTTGAGCATCTTGTGGTATTTGTGACTGGTTGTGGGATGTTGAGGGTGGATGATAGTTGTTTTGGTTAGTGGCTTGGTTATTGGATGGATAGTAGCTAGAATTTGGGTAGTTGTTTTGGGATTTTCTGTATGGATTGTGGTTAGTGTTTTGCTGGTTGCTGTGGTTTAGATTTCTTGAGTTGTTTTGGTTTGAATTTTTCTGCCAAGATTGCAGGCTGTGGTTGTCTCCCCACCTTAGATTTGGATGGTTCTTCCAAGAGGGGTTGTTTCTGTCTCCATGGAATTCATTCTGGCTGGATCCTTGGTTGTGCATGTAGTTCACTTGTTCCTACTATTGATTTTCACAATTTTCCTCATTTTACCCCCACCCAGCTAGTGGTTGGCTTGTGACATTCACTGATGCAACTTGTAAGCTATCAATCCTCTTAGCCATCTGCTCAAATTGTTGCTGGATTTGCTGATGCATCACCTTATTTTGAGCTAGAATAATGTCCACACCTTCCAACTCCAGTACACCCTTTCTCTGAGCTGGTTGGCGTTGTCTTGGATGAGTAAAGAAGTATTGATTATTTGCCACCATATCTATGAGGTTTTGGGCTTCCTCTGCTGTCTTCATTAGTTGCAATGAACCTCTTGCTAAATGATCTAATGCTTCCTGAGCTTTCAGAGTCAACCCTTCATAGAAATTCTGAAGTATATCCCATTCATTGAACATTTCAGGGGGGGCATTTTTTAATCAAGGCCTTGTATCTCTCCCAAGCCTCATAGAGGGATTCTGCATCCATCTGTGTGAAGGTTTGCACCTCTGTCTTCAATCTGATAATCTTTTGAGGTGGGTAAAACTTGGCTAGGAATTTACTCACTAGATCCTCCCAGCTAGTGATACTTTCTTGTGGAAAGGCTTCAAGCCATTGAGCAGCCTTGTCCCTCAATGAAAATGGGAACAGCAAGAGTTTATATATGTCAGGATGTACTCTATTAGATTTCACTGTGTCACAGATCCTCAGGAAGATAGATAAATGCTGATTTGGATCCTCTAGTGGGCTTCCTCCATAGGAGCAATTATTTTGTACCAAAGTGATGAGCTGGGGCTTCAATTCAAAGTTATTTGCATTGACATTTGGGGTAAGGATGCTACTTCCACAATACATTGGATTAGCAAATGTGTAAGAAGCCAAGACTCTCCTCTAGGGCTGACCATTGTTGTTGGCCACTCCCACTGGTGGATTTGTTGAATTTTCCTCCATTTCTTGGTTCTCTTCCTCTAATTCCTCTTCTCCGACAACTCCCTTCCCTCTTGCTTCTCTTCTTAGTCTTCTAAGAGTTCTCTCGTCTTGGTCACAAAAGGTAGGGATCTCTCTCCTCGCCTCTGTCATACAACAGCTAAAAAAACAAACACAGAACCAGAAACCAGAAATAGTTCACTCTACTAGAAGAGTGAAGTTAATGGTTAGCTTAAAAAAAAACTCAAACACTTAATGTGCTTAATGAAAATAAAAGAAAATCAAAGAAAAAGTGCTTAATCTAGACCACCACCTTACTTAATCATTGTCAATCTAGATCAATCCCCGGCAACGGCACCAAAAACTTGATGGGTGGAAATCAGAATTCCACATCAAAACTCACCGGCAAATGTACCGGGTCGCATCAAGTAGTAATTACTCACAAGAGTGAGGTCGATCCCACAGGGATTGATGGATCGAGCAATTTTAGTTAATTGATAAATTTAGTTAAGCAAACAGTTGATGATTTGAGTGAATTATGATTAACAGAAGCTAAACTACAAGTAAATAAAAGGGAGATGGGAAATTGATAGAAAAATAAAGTGCAGAAGAGTAAATTGCATGAAACTTAAAGTGCAAGTAATGTAAATAACTGAAACTTAGATTGCAAGAAATGTAAATAGCTGAAGCTTAAAGTGCAAGAAAACTAAATTACTGAATCTAAATTGCTGAGAAATGTAAATTGTTTGAAGAATAAAAGGGATTTGAGAGCTGGGATTCAGAATTTAACAAGAAAATGCAAAATGTAATCATTCAGAGAAGTAGAAGATGAAATGAGTTGCAGAAGATCTAAACAGAAATGGCAAATTGCTTGAAGAAGCAAAACAGAAAGAAAACTTAGCTCAATTATGAAATCTAAAAGAGAAATTGAGGATCGAAGAGGAGCAATGAGATTAGAAAGTAGATCTAGATCTCAATTACCCCCTTGATCCAACAGAAAAGAAATTGTAGAAGAAATGTAAATGAAACAGCAAATGAAACTCAAATCCAATTCCTCAATTCTCAGAATTTTGCAGCAGAAGAGCAAAGATGAATTTCAGATCAAGAATTGAAACAGAATTCCTTCAATCTCAATCCAAAATTTAAAATAGAAAGTAGAGGTTGCAGAAGAAAGTAAAATGAAAACTAGAGAGCAAGACTCAGATCCAATCTGAGTTTTAGAGCTCTCAATGAAAACTAAAGTTCAAGAAAATGAAAAAATGAGCTAAAAGTCCAGAGCCATAAAAGTTAAATGAGCCAAAGATCCTTTACAAATTAAATTAACTCCTATTTATATACTTTCTAGTTTTGGTTTTTAGGACTTGGAGTGGGCTTTTCAAATTGGTGAAGAAGTGGATCCAAGATGGCTTTTTAATTGAAAATTGGACCAAGGGCCACCTCCAGTGGAGCGCTCGGTGAAGTCAAATAACGTAGCGCTCACTTAGCTCCTTGTGCTTCCTTCGAACCAAGCCTCGTGCTAAACTTCATAGCGCTCAGTGAAATAAACCAACGTAGCGTTTCCTTGTGCTTAAGTTGGTCTCCCTCTTCGAGCCCTGGCCGTTTCATTTTGGAGCAATTTCTCATGCCAAAGTAGCGCTCAGTGAGGGGTTTCAACGTAGCGCCCTTTCTATGCATTGCGTGCCCCTCTTCGAGCCCTGGCTGTCCCATTTATGAGTGTCGCGCCTTGTTTTCCTTTTGATGGGCCACGATAAATTGAAAAGAGTTAACAGAGCACTCTTGGTTTTGAGCGTTGGTGCCTTGTTAATTTGGTATCCCTTGAGCGCTCAATTTGTAAACACAATGTAGCGCCCTTGCCTTTCTTTTGGCCGCTCCTTTACTAGCGCTCAATTAGAGAGCGCTGCGCTCAACTAGAGAGCGCTGCGCTCAACTAGAGAGCGCTGCGCTCAACTAGAGAGCTCTATGCTTGGCCTTAGTCGAGTGCCACGCTTTTATATCATGGGTCACGCTTTTCAAAGCGTGGCCTAAGGTCCAAAGCGTGCTCTAAGATTATTTTTTCTTTTTTTTTTTCATCATTTCTTCACCTACAAGTAATCAAAACAACCAATCAAAGCATCACCAAATTCACAAGATTCCTAAATCATTCAAAAACCAACTAATTCTAGCTTAAACCTCATGATTTTATGGCAAATAATTGATGGTTGATTGTATTGACATAACCATGCAAATCCACTCCAAATCACTTACTTATAATGCAAGAAAGTGCATAAAACCTAATGAAACAAGTGAAAAATGCTTGAAAAGCTAGCATAAGTTGACTTGTCATCACAAGAATAGAAAGCCTAGATTCTCAATTCTTGCCATGAATGTCTCTCTTTTATTAATCGCTTTCTTTAGTTGTTCCTTTCATTTTCTTGCCAGTTACTTTCTTGCCCTCTTATAAATCAAACCCCCATATTTCTTCATAGCCAATAATTGACCACTTCATTGCAATTCCTTGTGAGACGACCGGAGGATTAAATACTTTGCTTAATTTTCATTGGGGTTTATACTTGTGACAACCAAAACAATTTACATTTGATTGAGAGTTATTAGTTGGTTTGGAGCTATGCTTACAACAAAGTTCGATTTCTATTAAGAGAAATTCTAGACCGACGATAAATCTTTCTATCAAATTTATGGCACCGTTGCCGGGAAATTGCAATGGTGCTATGTTATTGGCTATTGTATATATTGTGAATATGTTTGCCTTTTGCTTCTTTGTTAGTTGTTGCTAGTTGTAGGACTTTGTTTTCTTTATTTCTTGTTAGCTTTTGTTTTTATTTTCTCTTTCACTATGAATTCTCATCCTTTTGGCTATGAGTGTGGTTACAACTATGTTGTAGGAGATGGAAATTATAATGACAACATGCATCAAGGATGGGACAATCAAAGTTGCGAGGAGCCTCAAGCATTTGATCAACCTTCATGGCAACAACCCCCACCAATGTATTATGAGAAAGAGCCATCCCAAGATGCATACCAATCTAATGTGTGTTGTGATCCTTATTATGATTGTCAACCACTACCACCACATACATATGACCCCTTCCCTCAACATAGTCCTCATTAACCATACTCACAAGCCCCATACCACCAAACACCTCCATATGATCCTAACCCATATCTACCATACCATCCACCATACGAACCATATCTAGAGCCACCACCGTTCCAACACCAATACTCCCAAGAACCACAATTTTCTTATGCACCACCTCAAAACTTTCACCAATATGAACCACCTTCCAACTACAAATCCTTTCCCTCAAATGATGAACCCTCTCTTCCACCACCACCTTCAGTGGAACAATCTCTCCAACCCCTATGGCAAGAACTACAAGGACTTCTAGCTAGGTGCCTTAAGCAAGAAGAAGAGCAAAAGATGTTAGGGGAATTTGCGGCTAACTTGATCGAAGTGATGAGCCAATTGGCCTCAATGTGCTCAAGTATCCAAGACACTCCCACTATTGAATGTGGAGGATTAGTTGAGGAGCACAATGAGAAGGAGATTTTGGAGCCTCAATGTGGAGAAGATGAGTTGAAGCAAGAAGTGCAACAATAGGAGGAGGTAAAGATTATTGAACAAGAAGAAGTAGTGGTTGAAGATTTAGGAGATGTTGAGTGCAAGGAGGAATCTCAAGTTGAAGA
This sequence comes from Arachis ipaensis, assembly GCF_059453495.1. Taxonomy (NCBI): domain Eukaryota; kingdom Viridiplantae; phylum Streptophyta; class Magnoliopsida; order Fabales; family Fabaceae; genus Arachis; species Arachis ipaensis. The sequence goes on along the minus strand of NC_142435.1, from coordinate 105,528,782 downwards.
GCCCTCTTCCAAGAAGCTTGATATTGATGTTGAGGAGGGTGTACAACCTCCAAAGCATATCATGGTGGAAAACTTTGAAGAGGTTGATTAGGAGATGTATTTAATCATTGATGAATTCTTATGTACAATTAAACCCTCTTCCATTGGGCTTGAAATTGAGATTAAAGAAGAAGATTCATAACTTTCCATGCCCTTGGTAAGCAATGAAGAAGAGATGAAATTAGAAGAAATCTACCAAGAAGAAGGTTTGGAAGAAGTTGGGCAAGCATCAAGTTCTCCTATCTATGATGATTCTACATCAACATATGATCCTTTTGAGCTTGATGAATCCTTCCCCCATTGGGCTTGGAATTGATAATGAGGTAGACTTCACTAAACCTCCTATCTATGATTTGAGTGATGGGGAAGAGCTAGAAGAATTTGGTGAGGAAGAACTTGAACTTGAGGAAGCTTGGCAAGAGGCAGAGCTTGAAGAACTTGCTAAGTGGTGGAAGCCTCTAGAAGAGTATGGACGGGAGTGGAGCGTGCTTTATCAAGACCGTTGGGAACTCTTCTACCTAAGTTGTTATCTAACCCTTCATTTGAGTGGGTAAAACTTCTAACTCTTAGCTTCATTATCCCACTTGAATTTATTTTTCTTGAAACGGATGGCCAACTTAGGGCACTTTGTGGAATTAAGCGTAAGAGGGGGATGTTTAGTGGTTGGCGGTGTAAATCTAGGCTCATTATGGTTGGAAGCTCAAACTTGAGGAGCATGGATTGGTGTAGTGCTCAATTGAATGAGTCTAGGAGGGTAGTTTATTGTGTTCTTGAGAATTCTACTTTCTTGCCAGCCGGAGGGAATTACCATGATCAACTTAAATACGGGTGTGAAAACAAAGTATGGGATCCCGGTTTAAAAGGAGAGGATCAACTTTGGAATTTCATGGTTTGTGAAGAACTCCATCAAAGCTTGGAGATATCAATATTGAATGATGGAGCTTATTGGAAGTTCAAGCATTAGTGGATGTTCAAGGATAGATTCAAGCACAAGCCACCTTGATGAGAGCTTCCCATAAGTCCAACTTAAGGACAATAAACAAAAGTGCTAGGTGGGAGACACCCCACCATGGTAACATCTTTCCCTTTTTCTTTTTGTAAATATTGGTAAATATTGGTTTAATTTCGTATTTTGTTTAGTTAGTTGAGTTTAATTGGGAGTCTAGTAGGTTAAATAAGGTTTTATGGTGTTTTAGTAGCTGTTTGGAGGTTTGGAATGCTTGGTTTGGTGCAAGAACTTAAAAAATTTTGAAAAATAGAGTACCATGCCACACGTATGCGTCACTCACGCGTACGCATGACACCAAGTTTTTCGACAATCCATGCGTACGCCTCGCCCACGCGTACGCGTGGATCCAAAATTTTCACCTCCATACAAATTCCAGAGAGTTGTGCGAGTTTTCGGCTGGGATTGTGCCTTTAGCACAAGCCAACCCACACATGCGCGTCGATCTCCTTTCACCTCACCACGCGTACGCGTCACTCTACGCGTATGCGTGGATTGCCTTGTTCACTCACCTTCTTTTTCTTCTTTTAATTTCTTTCCTTTTTTCTCTCTTCTCTTCCTTTCTTTCCACCCTTCAAACATCACCCAACACTACCAAGCATCATTTATCACCATTTCTTTTAGTTAGTTACTTTGTTAGTTAGTTAGTTTAATTTTTGTTTAATTTTTATGACAAATGTTAGATTACTAATTTTGTTTGCTGTTTATTGCTGCTTATTATTAACTGAATGCTATTTTAGCAAATTTGTTTTGATACTCATTGTTGGATTCCTTTATTGAGGGTACAATTTGTTACTTGGTTTTTGAATTTTTCATGTTTAACCATTTTGAATGCCAAGTAAATGTGACAATGCTTTTAAGCTTTCTAACTCTTTTGAATTGCATGTTTTGGCCACCATGAATTCATTATCCATTGTTAGGCAATTGCATATTATCAATGCATTTTTTTTAGGTGACACTTGTTATGATTGACCTTTATTTACATCACCTATTTCATGCATTGAGATTTTGGAATTATGGAATTGGATCGAAAGCTTACCTAGTGACATATTTTTTGAGCTTTGTAAAGCTTTATGGACCATGCTTGCTATGTGATTGATTTTAACTCTTATATCTCTTTTCCAAAGTTCCATAGCACCCATGTGTTCCACCTCTATGTCACTTAGGTGTTACAACAACTTCAATATGTGTCATTGTTTGATGTGTGAGCTCTATATTTCATTTGGTTCATCAAAGTTACCTTGTTCATCAATCTATGTCCATTCATTATCCAATTTCACAATTACTTAATTGTTGCTTGAATGCTTTTATGCTTCTTCACTACTTGTTTGTATCTTAACCTACAAGTCTTTTAAAGCATTTCAAGCATACTAGAATGAGTGAAGTGCACCTTTCTTTTTGTTTAATTGTGACATAGTTTTTATGCTAGTGTGTGTACTCTAAACCGCATGCAACTTAGAACCCACACACTATTCTTTAATGTCACACTAATTCACACACTCTATTCTAGTGATTTACCTTATTCCAACAATGTACGCTTCCTTGCTTTTGCATTTACTTTTCTTACTATCCTATTTTCTATTACTCAGAATGATTTGTCATAAGTGAAAATGGAAGCGGGAGGAAGAACATGCAGCAGCCGGTTGATCCACCAGCTGAAGGTGGCAAATCGGAAAGTCGCCGTACCAACTTTCTCATCTTTGAGTGTACCGAGGACGGTGCAAACTTTTAAGTATGGGGAGGTCGTCTGACCAGTCGACATTTTTGGGTGACAAGTTTCTAATTCCAACACTTTTCCATTTCATTTTTAGGTCTTTTAGTTGCATTTTCTTGTTTTGCATCTATATATAATAAGGTTAGTCAAAATAATAAAATTTTTCAAGGATTTTATCTATAGGGCATCCCAATTGATTGTAAAAAAAATTTTTGGAACTTTCTTGAACTATATACTGTGGAACACGATTTTTAAGCTAAGAACACAAGCATGTGAGATTTGAACCTAATTGTGTGGTTGCATCATGAAGAACGAAACTCTCACGCGATCTACAATTTTCACAAATAAATTCGCGTTGTAAGTATAGCTTCTAGACCGACAAGAATTCCTTTCTTACAAAAGTTTGATTGTCACAAGTAACAAAACCCAATAAAATTTATAACCGAAGTATTTAAACCTCGGGTCGTCTTCTCAAGGAATTGCAGGGAGGTATGATTTATTATTGGTTATGTAAAACAGTATATTTTTGAGTTTTTGAAATAAGGAATAAGTAATTTAAATGGCAAAAAAAATATTAATTATAAAAATCTCTTGGCAAGGTATAAGAAATTGAGGCCCTATCCTAACTATCCTTATCTGGTGTGATGAGAATTGGATTCTGCTCCCACTTAAATTAACCCTTGCTAAACAAAGGAGAGTCAAGTGGACTAATTAATTTGATCCTCAAGTCCTAGTCAACTCCTATGGAAAGACTAGAGTTATTGGAGTTCAAATTAACCAGCAGAGAATTCCAATTTCAATCAACAGCTGAGTTTGATAACTCAAGTATTACTAATTATTTAACCAAAGCCAAAAGGGAAAAATAAATCTAAATTGAATTGAAAGCATCATAAATAAAATAATCATTAATCTGAAATACCTTAATTAATATTAAATAGAATATCCAAACCTAACATGGAAAAGCTCATAAGCCAATTGGGCAACATAAGTCAAATACAAATAAAAGTATTAGAGTAAATAAGAGTAGAAAAGAAATATAAATTAAAGGAACATTAAACCTGGAATGAAGTTGAAATCCTAATCCTAAACTTGAGAGAGATCCTAATCCTAAATCCTAAGAGAGAGGAGAGAACCTCTCTCTCTAAAACTACATCTAAAACCTAATAATTGTGAATGTGTATTATGATTGAATGGATACATTCTCCCATTCTGTAGCCTCTAATCTGTGTTTTCTGGGCCAACAACTGGGTCAAAATAGCCCAGAAATCGCCCCCAGCGATTTTTGGTACGTACAGATCGCTGCAAAGTCACGCGGAAGCGTCGTCCACGCATTCACGCGGATTGCATTTTTGCTAGGTCACGCATCCGCGTGACCCACGCGTTCGCATTGCCTGGCTTTGGGGAAGCTATGGCAAATTATATATTGTTGTGAAGCCCCGAACGTTAGCTTTCCAACGCAACTAAAACCGCATCATTTGGACATTTGTAACTCAAGTTATGGTCAATTTAGTACCAAGAAGTCAGGCTGGATAACTTTAGCAGTTCCTTCAGTTTCTTGTATTCCTTCCACTTTTGCATGCTTCCTTTCCATCCTCTAAGCCATTCCTGCCTTGTAATCCCTATAATCACTTAACGCACATATCAAGGTATCGAATGGTAATAAGAGAGGATTAATATTAGCAAATATAAGGCCAAAGAAGCATGTTTTCAATCATAGCACAAAATCAGGAAGGAGAATGTAAAACATGCATTTTGTATGAACAAGTGTATGAAAGATTGATAAAATCCACTTAATTGAGCACAAGATAAACCATAAAATAGTGGTTTATCAACCTCCCCACACTTAAACAATAGCATGTCCTCATGCTAAGCTTAAGAGAACTAAAAGAGTGAAGGGGAATGGTAGAATATATGAAATGCAACCTATGAATGCAACTAAATGCATAATGCTTTTTCCTACTTGTTTAAAAGTAAACAAATCCTTCAAGAACAAATATGAACTAGATTTCACTAATTCAAATCATAAAATAAAGTACAAGTAAACTTGTAGAAGAAAATAGCTCATGAAAGCCAGGAACAAAGAATCGAGCATCGAACCCTCACTGGAAGTGTATGCACTTTAATCACTCAAGTGTTTAAGGTTTGACTCTCTCAATTCTCTACTAACCTTGCTTTCTAAGGCTTACTTTTCTTCTACCAATCAACAAATAATTAATGCACAAATACACATATCAAGAGATCTTTTAAGGGTTGTAATGGGGTTAGAGTCAAGGTAGGATTGTATTTGGCCAAGTGGACTAAAATCTGAATCCTTAATTAACTTAAACTTTTCCCACCTAACTTAAGACAATCCATGTAATCATAATATAACATCTAACTATCCATTAACCATGTTTTCCACATATTCATGCATTCTAATTTCAAGTACAGTACATATGCATTGCTTTCACCACTTACTTTGGGGCATTTTGTCCCCTTTTATTATTTGTTCTTTTTTTTTCTTTTTTTTTCACTTTTTTATATGCCTATTTTTCTTCTTTTTCTTTTTTCTTTTTTTTTATTTTATTTTTCTCAATGTATATGATTAAATTATTGAATGCATGAATATGTCCTAAACATTTCTTTCACATTTTCATAAAGATATATAACACCCAATTCTTAAACCAATGTTTCCAAACCCACTTTTCCCCACACTTAATTCATGAGCACTCTCACTAGTCTAAGCTAACCAAGGATTCAAATTAAGGACATTATTGTTTTTCGCTTAGAGTTAATGATGTGCTAAAGTAAAGAACAAAGGGATAAAATAGGCTCAAATTGGTTTGCAAAGGATAATGAAAGGGTAAGGCCATATGGGTATGTAAGCTCAGTGAAACAAAGGCCTCAATCATATAAGTGCATGTATACATCAAACCATGAAAATATAGAATTAAGCAAGACAAAGATCACAATTTTAGAGAGAACAACACAGTAAAATAAAATATTGGTTGATAAAATGCAACCAATCCAAATAGGCTCAAAATCTCACTGGTTTTGTGTGTTCGAGCTCTAAACCATGTTCCAGTATAATATTTCTTCAAACAAGTTTAACAAAAAAAATTAATTCAAATTAGTGAAATATTATAAAATAATTTTTTTGGAAAAGAAAATATTACTTTTACCAAGTGGTGGTAAAATATGCACAAAATCAAACAAACATGCGAATGCAACAACTAACTACAAAGAAAATTTAAACATTGGTGTTGGGACAGGAAGGTACTAACCCACGGAGATCGGTATCGACCTCCCCACACTTAAAGATTGCACCGTCCTCGGGGCATGCTAAGATGTACAAGTGGACGGGTGGTTCCGCAGCTAGTGCTCTTTTTGTTCCTCTCCTTACTGGTGGTTTGAGAGTAGCTTTCTCTTTACCTTTCTTGGTGGCCATCCTAAAAAGGGAAAAAGAAAGTAACATGTAAAGCTAAGGGTTCGAGCAAGGGAGCGAACATTATGGGTGGTAATCAATGCACTGTAAGGAGGATGTCGTTAACACATGATCTAGACTGCATGTGAAAAGTTCATCAAAGGTAATATAGCAAGTGCATGTGATGGCAATTAAATGCAAGATATTTATTGGCATGCTGGCAAAGGCATGAGTAGCATAGATCAAGCATTCAATGTCCAAGTTAGATTACCAAGTCTTTCAAACTAATAATCTGTTTGTATTGACAATTAAATTAAATAAATAAAATATAAAAGAAGTTTTGTGAAAATAGGCATTAACGTAGTAGAATTGAGTAATTTAAAATAATGCACAATGCCATATGGGCTTTTTCATAAACACTTAGCATGCATGGTAAATATGTTGTGGAAAATATAAGATAGAACATGCAAGCAACCCTTTAAGGAAGTAATATTAATTGCCAAACAATATTTAAATCCACAAGCAGAATATAGAAATAAATAATGACCCAAATAAATTTCCAACACCAATTAAAGGAATAAAAAGAAGGAAAAAAAGAAGATATGCATAATGAAAGTAATAAGAAAACATGAATAAAAGAAAAGGAATAATAATGAAGAAGTAAAGAGGGAAGAAGAAAAGAACTTTGATAATGGATGTAAAAAGAAAAGAAAAAGGGAAAAGTAAAAAGTGAGAAAGAGTAGAGAAGGAAGAAAAGAGAAGAAAGAAATAATAATAAGGGAAAACAAAAATAAGGATTTGGGGAAGAAAAGATAAGACATTTTGGCTGATGGGGATAATCTGTGCACCGCATCTGACGCGGAAGCGTGGATCACGCGGGCGCGTGGCATGTGAATATGTCAAGTGACGCAGACGCGTGGATCACGCAGTCGCGTGACTTGAATTATGCGAATGGCGCGAGAGCAGCCACGCGTTCGCGTGACTCTCTGTTTCAAACTCTTTTTGCCAAATTTTTAAGGTGACGCGATCGCGTGAATGGCCATAATTTCAAGACGACGCAAACACGTAGGGCACGCGTTCGCGTGGGAGGGCTTGTGCTTCTAGCACGAGTCCAGCCCAGCTCCATCATAACTCTCTGCCATATACCCATTTACGTCGAATTTGCAGGGCCACGCGTTCGCGTGGATGACGCGGACGCGTGGGGAGGCTATTTCGCAAACGATGCGAACGCGTCGCTTTGTGCCTAAGGCACGCCTCTAGCCACGCTTTCACGTGACTCTCTGTCCAATTCTCTTTTTTTCAAAACGCACTGGTGACGCGAACGCGTCAACAACGCTACCGCGTCGCGTGCGTTATTTTTTTATGCAGATGCAAATGCAATGCTGATATGGATGTTATGAGTAATTCCAGGTTCAATGAAATAAAATAAAATAAAACTCAAAAACAAACAAAACGAAATAAAATTAAAATTGAAAAAGGAATGATCATACCATGGTGGGTTGTCTCCCACCTAGCACTTTTAGTTAAAGTCCTTAAGTTGGACATTTGGGGAGTTCTTTGTTATGGTGGCTTATGCTTGAACTCATCCAAGAATCTCCACCAATATTTGTGATTCCAATGGCCTCCGGGATCCCGAACTAGGCGCAGAAAGCCTTCAAGCAAGTTAAAGCATGTGACAAGGCCCCATGAGTGTTGATTGGTAGAATGAATTCTGGGGTCCCAAACCTTGCTTTTGCACCCGTCTTCTTGTTGATCAACATGATTCCATCCGGGTGATAAGCAATCTGAATTCTCACTAAGGCCTCCAAACAGTTTCTTAGACCCATTCAATCGAGAATTATACCAACCTTTGTACTCTAATTTAGAGCATGCAACCATATTGAACCTTGCATGACAATTCCTACCACTGACCATCTCCCGCTTGCTCTTATAGCCACAAAGAGCTCTAAGCTGACCATCTGTCTCAAGCAAAGCATATTCAACTGAGCTAATTAAGGTTAGAGATGAGAGATTTACCCACTTGAATGAAGGGATGGATGGTGATGGCTTTGGGGGAGAGGTCTCCAACAACTTTGGCAAGGTGATTTCCAGCTCCATTCCCTTGAGCTCTTCCTTGACAACTTCCACCTCTTTGCAAGCTTCTTCAATATCAACATCTTCCTCTTGGTAGCTTTCTTCCAATTCGATCTTTTTTTCATTATTCAGCAAGGGCATGGGAGGTTATGCTTCTTCTTCTTTAATCTCCATGTCAAGTCCAATGGGAGAGGATTCCAATGTAGATAAGAATTCATCAATGATTGAATCCATCTCTTGATCATTCCCTTCAAAGTCTTCAACCATGATATGCTTTGGAGATTGTACACCCTCCTCAACATCAATTGCAAACGTCTTAGAAGGGGCTCTATGACTTGAGTTTCCCATGGAGGTTCTGCATCTCCTAAGTCTTCAACCACTTCTTCCTCTGCAACTATTATGGCTTCCTCCACTTGTTCCAATACAAAGCCATGTTCCTCATTGTCCATCGGAGTTTTTAGTATCTCCTTCATGCTACGCTCTTCTTTTGATTCTCCACATGTAGCCATGGGAGTACTTTGAGTGCTCAGATGTTAGGAAGCTAATCGATTTACTACCTCGGTGAAGGCAGTCACGAATTCTAGTACATCCCTTTTCATCTTTGCTTGCCCTTCAAGAAGACCACGAAGGATGTCATCCATTGGAGATTGGGGTAGATATGAGGGTTCATTACTTGGGAGGAAGGGTTCATGATAAGAGGGTGGTTCTCCCTGATAAGGATATGGAGATGGTGAATATTAAGGTGGTGGTTCTGGGTGTGGTTCATATGGTGGTTGGTGTGGTGGATAAGGATTAAGGTCGTATAGGGGTGTTTGGTGGTAAGGGACTTGCAAGTGTGGTGGTTCAAAACTACATTGAGGAGGAGGAGGTTCATAGACGTGTTGTGGTGGGTATTGAGTGTCATGAAAAGGTCCACCATAACCATTGTCTTGGTATGCATCATGGAATGGTTGTTGCTTGTAGTACATTGGAGGGGGTTGTTGCCAAGAGGGTTGATCAAATCCTTGTGGCTCCTCCCCTCTTTGATTGCTCCAACCATGGTGCATGTTGGCATTATAATCTCCTCTTCCTATAATATAATTATAACCACGCTCGTAGCCAAAGGGGTGAGAGTTCATAGCAGAAAAGAAAAACAAAAACTAGTAAGAATAAGTAACTAAGTCCTAAAACTAACAAAAAAGCAAAAAGCAAATATTTACAATAACCAATAATAAGGCACACGTTTGCAATTTCTCGGCAACGGCGCCATTTTGAAGAACGAAACTCTCGCGCGATCTAGAATTTTTACAAATAAATTTGCATTGTAAGTATAGCTTCTAGACTGACAAGAATTCCTTTCTTACAAAAGTTTGGTTGTCACAAGTAACAAAACCCAATAAAATTTATAACCGAAGTATTTAAACCTCGGGTCGTCTTGTCAAGGAATTGCAGGAAGGTATGATTTATTATTGGTTATGTAAAATAGTAAATGTTTGGGTTTTTGAAATAAGGAACAAGTAATTTAAATGGCAAGAAAAATAAATTAATAATTATAAAAATCTCTTGGCAAGGTATAAGAAATTGAGGCCCTATCCTAACTATCCTTATCAGGTGTGATGAGAATTGGATTCTGCTCCCACTTAAATTAACCCTTGCTAAACAAAGGAGAGTCAAGTGGACTAATTAATTTGATCCTCAAGTCCTAGTCAACTCCTATGGAAAGACTAGAGTTATTGGAGTTCAAATTAACCAGCAGAGAATTCCAATTTCAATCAACAGTTGAGTTTGATAACTCAAGTATTACTAATTACTTAACCAAAGCCAAAAGGGGAAAATAAATCTAAATTGAATTGAAAGCATCATAAATAAAACAAATCATTAATCTGAAATACCTCAATTAATATTAAATAGAATATCCAAACCTAACATGGAAAAGTTCATAAGCCAATTGGGCAACATAAGTCAAATACAAATAAAAGTATTAGAGTAAATAAGAGTAGAAGAGAAATATAAATTAAAGGAACATTAAACCTGGAATGAAGTTGAAATCCTAATCCTAAACTTGAGAGAGATCCTAATCCTAAATCCTAAGAGAGAGGAGAGAACCTCTCTCTCTCTAAAACTACATCTAAAACCTAATAATTGTGAATGTGTATTATGATTGAATGGATGTATTCCCCCACTCTGTAGCCTCTAATCTGTATTTTCTGGGCCAAAAACTAGGTCAAAAATAGCCCAGAAATCGCCCCCAGCGATTTATGGTACGTACAGATCGCTGCAAAGTCACGCAGAAGCGTCGTCTACGCATTCGCACGGATTGCGTTTTTACCAGGTCGCGTCCGCGTGACCCACCCGTCCGCGTGACCCACGTGTTCGCGTCGCCTGGCTTTGGAGAAGCTATGACAAATTATATATCTTTGCAAATTTCTGGACGTTGTCTTTCCAACGCAACTGGAACCGCATCATTTGGACCTCTGTAGCTCAAATTATGGTCAATTTAGTACTAAGAGGTCAGGCTGGACAGCTTTAGCAGTTCCTTCAGTTTCTTGTATTCCTTCCACTTTTGCATGCTTCCTTTCCATCCTCTAAGCCATTCCTACCCTGTAATCCCTGTAATCACTTAACGCACATATCAAGGCATCGAATGGGAATAAGAGAGGATTAATATTAGCAAATATAAGGCCAAAGAAGCATGTTTTCAATCATAGCACAAAATCAGGAAGGAGAATGTAAAACATGCATTTTGTATGAACAAGTGTATGAAAGATTGATAAAATCCACTCAATTGAGCACAAGATAAACCATAAAATAGTGGTTTATTATATCATATAACCACTTATTCCATTCTTGTGTGATTATTCTCTTTCTATGATTGTGATCTTTGATTTGTTTGATTCTTTATGTCCATTATTTTGTGTATGAATGCACTTATATGATTGAGGTCATTGTTTCAATTAGCTCACTTACCCAAATAGCCTACCTTTATCTTCCATTGTTAGCCAACTTTGAGCCTATACTTAACCCATTTGTTCTTAATTTTAGCACATTACAAGCCTAAAGCGAAAAACAATAAATGTTCCTTGTTTGGATCTTTGATTAGCTTAGGCTAGGGAGAGTGTTTATCATTTGATTTTGGGAGAGTTGGGAACATTGGGTAGAGATAAAAGTGTATTTTTATATTTATGTCAAAATTTTGAGAATTGGGGTGCATACTCATGCATTGAATGTTAAATCATATGCATTGATACTTTTGTATATATCTTAGTTTGAAAAAAAATGATGAGAAAAATAAAAAGAAAAAAATATATATAGAAAAAGAAAAAAAAAGAAAAGCAATAAAAAGGATACAAAATGCCCCAAAGTAAAGTTCAATAAAAATCAATACATATGTGTGGTGATAAAAGAGAATGCATGAGTGTGTGAAAAAGTGAAGAATGGGTGGTTAGGTTTGTTTAGAATTGTATAGGTTGTTATATAGGTTAGGTGGAAAATTTAAGTTAATCAAAGATTCAAATTTTAAGCTCACTTGACCATATATAACCCTACCTTGACCCTAGCCCCATTACAACCTTTGGATAAGTCCTCATGATATTTGTATGCATACATTGAAATAATTGTTGATTGTTAGATGAAAAACAAATCTTGGAAAGCATGATTAGGGGAAAATTGAGTGAATCAACCCTATATACTTGAGTGACTAGAGCGGATACACATCCGGTGAGGGTTCGATCGTTCAATTACATGCTTCCACCCATGATCATCTTTTCTTGCAAGTTTGTGAACTATTTTTAATAACTCAATTCAATTGTGGGTTGATTTGATTGCTATTGCTTTAGCTCTTGTATTCATATATGCTTTCTTGGGGATTGATTTATTTTGACTAAGTGGTTGCATTCATTTGGATAGTTGCATTTAGATAGGTTGCATTGAATAAATGTTGATACCCTTTGTTTCTTTCTTAAGTTTAGCATGAGGACATGCTTGGTTTAAGTGTGGGGAGACTTGATAAACTCCAATTTTGTTGTTTATCTTATGCTTAATTTAGGGGATTTTATCAACTTTTCTCACATTTATTCAATGAAATAGCATGGTTTTGTAATTCTCCCTTAATTTGTGCTTAAGTGAAAAAACATGCTTTTTAGGCCTTAAAATTGGTGATTTTAATTCACCTTAAGTCCATTCGATGCCTTGATGTGTTTGTTAAGTGATTTCAGGTTCATAAGGCATGTATTGGATGGAAGAAGTGAAGAGAAAAGCATGCAAAGTGGAGAAGTCATGGAAAAACAAGGATTTGGAGTGGATACATCGATGCGCACACGTGGAAGACACGCACGCATGGAGATGAGGTCGCCAAGCGACGCAAACGCGTGACATGACGCATACGCGTAAGAAGGAAAAGCCAAGCGACGCGTACGCGTGACCCATGCGTATGCGTCACAGCTCGCACATGACCTCATTAAAGTGAAAATGCTGGGGCGATATCTGAGCTGCCCAGGCCAAAATCCAACTCATTCCAGAGACTATTTCATGCAGAATTCAAGCTTGGGCAAAGGGGGAGCACTTAGTTGTAGCTTAGCATCATGTAGTTTAGTTTCTAGAGAGAGAAGCTCCCTCTTCTCTCTAGAATTAGGGTTCTTAGGGTATTTTTCATCTTAGATCTAGGGTTCAATTCTTGTTTTCCTTTAGTTTCCTTGTAATTTCTTGTTCCTATATCCTAATTCTCTTAGCTTGTAGTGTTAATTTCCCTTTTCATGCCTCTTTTATGTTGATGCACTTTTGTTGGATTTGGATTTCCTTTAATGCAATTTAATGTTGATGTTCTTTTATTGTTGATTTGAGATGTTATTATTAATTCATTGCAATTGGTAGTTGTTAGATTTTACTCTTTCCTGCAATTTATTATGTTTCCCTTTTTTGCCTTCCAAGTATTTGACAAAATGCTTAGTTGGATGTTAGAGTAGCTTTTTGTGCATTCTTGGCTTAGAAAGAGGAATTGGAAAATCTTGAGTCATTAATACCCAACCTATATTGGTGATCTAGAGTTGTTAGTTAATATTATTTCCATTGACTCTAATCTCTTGCTAATTCAATTAGTGAGTTGATTAGGATTTTTGGATTGAGATTAGCTAGTCTTATTTGACTTTCTCTCATGGAAGATAACTTTGCACCTTCTTCCATGTTGGAGATGACGAAATAAGATAAATTCTTGTTAATCATTGTTATTATTAGTGACTAGGATAGAAAGCCTAGATTCTCAATCCTTGCCATGAATGTCTCTCTTTTATTAATCGCTTTCTTTAGTTGTTCCTTTCATTTTCTTGCCAATTACTTTCTTGCCCTCTTATAAATCAAACCCCCATATTTCTTTATAGCCAATAATTGACCACTTCATTGCAATTTCTTGTGAGATGACCCGAGCTTTAAATATTTCGATTAATTTTCATTGGGGTTTGTACTTGTGACACCAAAATAATTTAAATTTGATTGAAAGTTATTAGTTGGTTTGGAGCTATGTTTACAATGAAGTTCGATTTCTATTAAGAGAAATTCTAGACCGACGATAAATCTTTCTATCAGGTTACCTTTCTCTTTAGATTCATTGATCTTGGTTGGTGGATCACAATTCATTCAGCCCACTAGATTTCTTTGTTTCCTTCCTATGGACTTTTTTGTTGGATCACAACTAATCTTCAGCAGCCTTTGTTTCTTTGTTTCAATTTGTTGGGCTGCTGCAATCTTTGCTTTTGAGCCTGCATCACTAAGTAAAGCAATCAAAACCAATTGAGTGTTTAACCCAATAAATTAATGTTTGTCATCATTATTAAATTAATTGTATTCTAAACTCAACAATCTTCCCCTTGATGACAAACATAATTTTAAGAGAGGTGATCAAAGGAATTGAATTAGATAAAGTTTAAGTACTTCTCTTATGATGATGTCACTAGTTTTTTACTTGTTCCCCCTTTCTTTTACAAGGGTTGCTCCTCCTGATTTTGTGCTCTTCTTTAGTTTCCTATTCATATATTTCTTTATAGAGAACACACTCATGCTTATATAACAGATGTTGTCATGCAGCAATCTCAACTTCTTGATAAGAATATTATGTATTGAACCATACTCAAGCAATGAAATCAAGCACCAGATCATGATTCAAGTTAGAACACTTGATTATGCCAAACTAGAGTTTCATTTAAACAAAACATGGCATCCCTAAGTCTTTTTCAAGACTGGGCATGAAAAGAAATATTTCAAAATTGAGCATGAAAAAATCTCATTTCAAAACAGAGTACGCCAACATTTAAACCAACCATTTCTCATGCATCCAGAACAAGGATTATCAAAAGTCATCAAACACTAAAAAACAAATTAAACTTTATCTATCTTCTACTACTACTACTACTCCCCCTTTTGTCATCAAGGGAGAAAAATGAAGTAATTGCAAACTTGCAAAAGTTTGTTAGGATGCAAAGTCCAGATAAACTAGATAAAACCAAAACAGGTAAAACAATAGTTAATTTTTTACAGTCATCCAAAGATAAAACAGAGTCTTAAACAAACTACAAAAATTCTAAGAGATAAATATCCAAAAGAATAGATGAGCAATAAGAGACATTCTTAAGCATCCGAACCATCTTCCTCAGAATCAACAGGTTCTTCTTGGTTAGTGGCCATGGTGTCATCCTCATGTATGTTATTAATGAATTTCATAAGAATGACCAATCTATCTCTGGACTTTTTGAGGAAATTTTCATGCTTGGCTGCAAGTTTCCTCTGTTCTTTGCTTATAGAAATCAGATGATTCGATTGAGAGATGAACTCTTGGACAACATCCTTCACAACTCCATATAGAAGTGATTTATGACCAATTGAAGCTGAAGTCCCCGAGGCAGAGGGAGGATGAGATTCATCAGGATCATAGTCATCACTATCAACAAGAACCGCCTTCTCAGTTTGAGTAAGTCCCTTTTTTCTGTTGTTTCACTGAACTACCTCCTTTTAGACATGTGTCTCTTTTCATATGACTCATTTGACAAGTCAACACCAAATTATTTAAAAATACAAGTTAAGAACATGCCATAAGGAAGAGCTACATTTTTGTCACTCCTTATGCAATCAAACATATGCCTTACCATTAAGTATGCAAAAAAAATTTCAGATTTTATGAGGATAGCATATAAAACCATATTATCACAAAAAGACACTGATGAATCCACATTTTATGGTAATTATTTACTCTATTTGGATAGATTTCATCAACTTTTCTTGCACTAATCCATTAAAATAGCATAGTTTCATAATTTCTTCCTAAATTGAGCTTAAAAGTAAAAACATGCTTTTTAGGATTTATAATTGCTAAATTTTATTCACATTAATTTCATTTGATACCTTGATGTGTTTGTTGAGTAATTTTAGGTTTACAAGTGTTCATACCCTGGGTCGAGCTATCCGACCTGGGATGATTGAAGATAAAGCGACTGACCTCTTCAGGTCAGACTATCCGACCTCTTCTCAAAGAGCTCGGCCAAATCGACAGAAGAGCCCAATTAAGGGCCCAAACAGTGGAGCACGACCCGAATCCTAAGGCGGCCTAAGCCTATAGAGATGAAGGCGGTTCCGTTGAAAGATACGCTAACCTCAACTCAAGGATAAAGATAAGATAAGATAACTAACTTATCTTATCAAAAAGGTCGCATCTCACCATTATAAATACACTAGAGCACCCACGTATAACTCATACTCTGATTCTACTAAAAAAACCTGCTTAATACCCATGCTAACTTAAGCATCGGAGTCTCTTGCAGGTACCCCCACCCTCCGGTGACCAAGGATCAGAAGTGTAGCCGGTCCAGCAAGTCGGACACCACAGTTTCGGCTGCCACCAGCCAGCTGGACACGTCATCTCCGACCAGTACTGAAGATCTCATCCGAGATCGACCTACAGTTTCAGGTAACCCTCGGAACATTGGCGCCGTTGCCGGGGAACCTGGAAGTCATCCCATCATCATGGCGACAACCATGACAACGATCACGATTCAGGTATGGAGGATCGAACACCGCACAAAAACGTAAACGTTACGCTACAAGACACTCCGGAGACCAACCAAGACAAAGACTCACCAAATTCAGGAGCCATAGAAGCACTCCTAGATCGCCTAAAACAACTGGAAAAAGAAACCCACCAACAAAGGGAAATCAGAAGAGATCTACAAAGAGAGATGCGGCGACGTCGAGAGTTGGAAGAAAAACTGCAGCAATTGGAAGCCGATCTCAAATCAAAAGCCCCTCGCGCTAATCTCGAAGAGAATTCACACAAAGAGCAAGACCCCTTCACTAGGAAAATCATGAAAACCAAAATTCCAAAAGACTTCAAACTCCCGGATATGGCTCTATATGACGGCACCACAGATCCCAACCACCATCTCAGTAACTTCAGAAGCAGAATGTACCTCACTGACACCCCAGATGCTGTTCGCTGTAAAGCCTTCCCAACAACTCTCACAAAGACAGCTATTCGGTGGTTCGACAACTTATCCCCAAAATCCATCTCAAATTTCGACGACTTAGCTAAGAAATTCCTAGCCAGATTTTCCATTCAAAAAGATAAAGCGAAGCACGCCCCCAGTTTATTAGGAGTCAAACAAGGAGATCGAGAGAGCCTTCGTAACTACATGGAAAGATTCAACAAAACATGCATGGACATACAAAGTTTACCCACGGAGGCCGCAATCATGGGACTCATCAACGGCCTACGAGAGGGACCTTTCAGCCAATCTATATCAAAAAAGTACCCGACTACCCTCGACGAAGTACAGGAGCGAGCAGAAAAATACATCAATATGGAAGAAAACGCTCGATTAGGAGAATCCTCGAAATCGGGAGCTTCCTACCATGACAGAGACAAGGAATCCAAAAGAAAAGACGACAGACAAGGGAAGAAAATTAAGAAGTACCATAACTATACTCCTCTTAGGGCATCCTTGGTCGAAATATACAAAGAAGTCTGCCATACGGAAAAAATTCTCCCAGCACGGCCACTCAAAGGCAAGAAGGGAGGAGGAAACCGAAAGGAGTATTGTGAATATCATCGGGTCCGGGGACACTCCACTAACGAATGCTTCGACTTGAAAAACATCATAGAAAAATTGGTGAGGGAAGGAAAACTAGATCGATTCCTGGCCACCCAAGATGACGAGCAAAGAAAAAGACGAAGGGAGGATGACACACTACAAGAAAAAAGGCCTATGGCCACGTTTTTTTCTTGCCACGCTTTAAAAACGTGGCCAAAAGTGGTCAATGGCCATGCTTTTATGAGGGTGGCGATTGATTAGAGATTTGGCCACGTTTTTTCTTGCTACACTTAAAAAGCGTGGCGAAAAGGATCTATGGCCACGCTTTTATGAAGGTGACAATTGATTAGAGATTTGGCCACGCTTTTTTTTATCACGCTTCAAAAGCGTGGCCATACAGAGAAACAGGGACACTTTTTAAACGTGGCGAAAAGTTTTTTATCTTGGCACCCAAAAAAAGCGTGGCGAAATATTTTTTATCTAGGTACCCCTAAAAAAGCCTGGCGAAAAGGTTCCCCAACACGCTACAAGACTCATCAGACTCTTTTACTCTTCTCCCCTGACACTTACACTAATGCTTTGAAACCCTAACACTCAGACTCTGTTGCTCATCCCCAACTCTGTTACTCATCGTCGACACTTGCACTATCTCCTCTGCCGGCGCTCCCTCCGTCGTCTCCCTTAACCCGTCTCTGCTGGCGCTCGCATTCCCTGCGCTCACTACTCACGGTGTCGGTCAGCCAACGGAGGTCGCCTTTCCTTCCTCCGTGCCGCCATTCTCTGTCCTCCACCCTCGTCATGTTGCTCAATCTTCCACTACCTTCGAAGTCCTCACTGCATGCATATGGCGTTGTCATACCGCTGCATTGCAATGGCAAAACCCTAACACCAAGAGGTTCGCTTGCTTTGCACAGTCAATGCACGTTTTGACTGTGCCGTCGCCGCCGCTAGAAGAGCACTCAATCGCAACAAAGGCAACGACTGGCCTTCTGCCTCCGGTGCTCACCGAGCCCGCTATCTCCGCGCCATCGCTGCCATGGTCGTCGAGAGAAAGGATCACCTCGCTAAGCTTGAATCCCTTGATTGCGGAAAACCACTCGATGAAGCTGCCTGGGACATGGTACTTCAATTATGCTTCAATTTTAGCTTATTCTCTCTGATTGTTACTGTAATTCTCTGATTCACGCTTGATTTTATGTTAGGATGATGTTGCTGGTTGCTTCGAGTTTTATGCTGACCTTGCCAAGAACCTCGACGCTAAGCAGAAGGCATCCGTTTCTCTTCCCATGGAAACTTTCAAGAGTTATGTCCTCAATGAATCCATTGGTGTTGTTGGATTAATCACCCCATGGTATTTTCTTTTTCTTCTCTTTAAAATTTGCCTTATTAACTGGTGTTAGAATCTAGAAGTTAGTTTCTATATAGGTGGCAATGAGTGATGAAAAAAGAATAATAATAGAATAGAAAGGTAGAAATTCAGTTGTTGTGTATTGTTTTTTGGTTGTTCGTTCATTGTTGTCACCTCTCTCTGTTAGCAAAATTGCTATCTTGATGGCTAACTAGATATCATATTTTAGGAACTAACCTTTGTTAATGGCTACATGGAAGGTTGCCCCTGTTCTGGTTCTTCATTTTTTCTGATTTTTCTAAACTACTTCTCAAAAAGGTAAGGAATATTTTCTTGTTTGATAGAAAAGATTTATGTTCGCCCCCAGATCCCTCTCTTCTTGAAGGCAAATGGATGACTTGTTTATAATGATTTCTTGGGCTGCCTGATTGACCAACATCCAGGAGGAGACTTAAAGGTACCTACACTGACTTATCTGTATTGGTATAAGCAATCATTAATTCATTATTCAAGATCAAAAATCAAGCTGGTACTCAAACTGGTACAATAGGAAACAAAATAAATCCTTGATAATTAAAAAAAATCGGCTTAATCAGTAGTGAATAGTTACAGAACAGGGATGACATACTGTTGATCGAGTGTGAAAGATGCATTCTTGGGTTTTCATCAAGTTATTGCAATGGCAGTCCATATGCTTGTTCACTTGATTATATGTCCTGTGATATATTTTAGCTAGACACTGGTGTTAATTAAACTCATATAATTACCAAACTTTATTTTATATTCGCTATATAGAAACAAATTATGGCTAACCTGGTCAATATAAAATATCTATATTTGAAGTTTGGATATGATACCCCTTCTTAAGTTTTGACCATCTATTCTTCCTTTTAAGACTAACTCTCAATATAAAATGCTGGCAAAAAGTCTGATCAATTTGTACCTGCTACAATGCATTAATCTGAAGGGATGTTTGCAGGTGAAAGAGATATACAATTTTTCCCAAGATGATCTAATGACAAAAGATATATTCATCTTGGATTGTCACTCTGAAATCTTTGTCTGGGTTGGCCAGGGAGTTGACCCCAAGAGCAGAATGCAGTCTCTAACCATTGGTGAGGTATAACTGATTTCGCTTTCGCTGGAAGTTTTAAATGTGCTAGTATAACTTAGTGAATAATATTCTGAAGAGTTATCAATATAACTTCACAAGATGGTTGGTTTTTCTATCCTTTTAAGACCAGTATAACATTAGATTACCATAAGATTTTGACTTGCATTGTCTTTTACATCTTTTAGTACTTTCTGACATGGGGTGTGCAATTCTTAACTTACTCTTTTGGATTGAACAGAAATTTATTGAGCATGATTTTCTTTAGAAAAATTATTTCTGATTCTTCTATTTTGATATTTGGTTTAGGTTTTTTTTTCCCCTAAACTTCTTGATTTTCTATTTTTGTTATGATTTTATTTCTGTTAAATAGTTTTGGTTATTCATATTGGGGGGTGAAACAGATCTTAGGTTTATATACTGCGCAGGTAAGAGAGAAAAGGCATGAAGTGGTGATGATAGTTAGTTAATTAGTAAATAATGTGTGTATGTTGGTGATTTTAATTAATGACTGTGTGCAGCTGCTTGCTTCCATGGTGGACGTGATGATTCGATACCCAGCCCATTTAACCCGTTGACAGATGGCAGCACCCAGCCCATAATTCATGTACTCACTAGGTATGATATCTTGACCCTGCTAGCTTAGGGTGTTCTTTACAGGTTCTTCTTCTACTTGGTACTGAGATTTTACTCCAAGAATGAGAGAAAATGATGAACCAATCATATATATACTATGTCTACATTTTTAGTTCTTGATAAAGTTTTAGACTTCTATGTACCATTTTCCTATGGTTTGTTGAAAATGTGAAACAATAATAACAAATATATATTATCATGATCATATATGTGAAAAGTAGCTACTGAGTTTTTTAGCTTTACTGTTCTTAGAAGTGTTGAGAGAATCTAAACAGAAAATCTACTCTTCTATTCTGCTTTTCTTCCATTAATTTGTGGAACAAATGCTACTCCATAAGCCATGTTTGTACATTCATTTCAAAAGAGATTTTTTATTTAATTATTATAATTATTTGGAATTAGTGTTGTTTTAATTTGTTCTGATGTGTGTGTTGATGACTGCTTTTGATTTTGATGGTACTGGTTGAAAGAGATTAAAGGAGATTAACAGTTGGCGATGGGGTTCTAGAAGTATCTTTGGAGGTATTTGCTTGTTTGCTTCGTGGATTTTTAGTTTATTGTTTGAAATTGTTGGTTTTCGGATTTAATTTTGATGCATGTAATTCAATTATGTGTTTTACACTTTTACTTATGTATGCAAGTTCTTGACTTTATCAACTACTAGGTTCAAAATCACTTTATTTGTAATATATATTTTTTTTAATTTTGATGTTAGATAGAAAGGGAAATAAAAAAAAAGAAATACAACAGTCATTAGATTGAAGTAATTATTATATGAGCATTAGATCTGTAAGATCTTTTATTTATCTATCATTGTATTCTATGCTGAATATAATGACAAGCTTTGGGAGTTTACTTTTACATGCAGAGTTATGCGCATGATGCAAAGATTATGACAAGAAACAACTTCCCTGCACTGAAATTTACAATTTTCTTTGGCTATTTATTTTTTATGATAAGAATTGTAATTGTATGTTGTTCACTTTAATCTCAATTGTTGATTTCTCTCTTCTCTTGTTTTGGTTCACATTTCAGTTCAGTTCCTGTGCACTGTTGTTTTTTTCCTTATTAGTCAAGGCAATCAAGTTTATGTATCTAGCTTACTTTAATTACATAAATTGGCTTATTTTCTTAATTTTTCTTTTTCGTTTCCTTGGATATAAGTGATATTAAGTGACCTGGTATTTGCTTGTGGAGGCAAAGGAATAACTGAAAATCTGCTAAATTTTGTATATGTTCACTTTTAGTTGCGAGAATTCCTTAGTTATTCTTCCTGATATGTACATGATT
The DNA here is from genome assembly GCF_059453495.1 of Arachis ipaensis. Classification (NCBI taxonomy): domain Eukaryota; kingdom Viridiplantae; phylum Streptophyta; class Magnoliopsida; order Fabales; family Fabaceae; genus Arachis; species Arachis ipaensis. The sequence continues at coordinate 105,507,115 of NC_142435.1, read as the reverse complement.
ATATCTCTGATAGTGTATGATTTTTGTAGAAATCGCTCATTCTTGCTCTCTCCAATCCAACATCTCAATCTGAGTGCACTGCTGAAGAAGCTTATACATGGAGCAAGGTAACTAACTATTTATATAATTGGCCTCAGAAATTTAGAATAGATTACACACATTATTATATGTTAATGTTGTTTATCTTAATTTAATTTGCAGGGTCAAGCAATCTTTGCTAGTGGTAGCCCATTTGATCCTTATGAATATGAAGGAAAAGTCTTTGTTCCTGGACAGGTTTCATTTGACCTTTGTTACCTACACATTTTGTTATTCAATATAAACATCTCAGTGGCTGACCTTTATATATTTATTTTTTCATTTTATTTTTTCGCGCTTCCTGCATTGCTGTTCAGGCCAACAATGCTTACATATTCCCTGGTTTTGGCTTCGGTTTGATCATCTCCAGTGCAATCCGCGTCCGCGATGAGATGCTCTTGGCAGCCTGTGAGTTCGTTCAAGCTAAGAGAGATTAAATATACTAAAATCAATTCAATCTAAATTCCAAGAAGTTAGAACCAAGAACTCACTAACGGTTTCTTCTTATGCAACAGCTGAAGCTTTGGCTACACAAGTGTCACAGGAGAACTATGATAAAGGACTGATTTACCCTCCATTCTCAAATATCAGAAAGATATCAGCACATATTGCTGCTAACGTGGCAGCAAGGCATATGAACTTGGTTAGTTTCATGAAATATTTTGAGTTTCAGACAACTTTGCTCTGTTTTCTTTTCAATACTTATATCTTTTGTGCTGTGTTTGGTAAAACAGGTCTTGTTTCTCATCTACCTCGACCTAAGGATCTTGTCAAATATGCAGAAAGTTGCATGTACAGCCCAGGCTACAGAAACTACTATTGAGATTTTTGAACCATATTATATCATGTTTTGTTTAGTTTAGTTTCAAAGGCTACAAACTATGATTCAGACCAAAGCTTGTGGCGGCTTCATGAACTAAACCAAGCAGAACATATTAGTAGTGTGCTCTCCGCAGTTTTACAGTTTTGAGATACTTGTTAGGAACATATTCATTTTATTGCTAAGATAGATTGTTGTACAAGGCATCGCCATAGGAACTTAAATTCTTCAACCAGTTGTGAGAAGTTTGCTAATTCTTTCAAATTGTAAACAGGACAATCACTTTCCTATGCAAACTCGAGATTTATTTTGTATTTGATTTGTCTTGTAATAAAAATTGCATACTATATTTATAGTTTGGTAACAAAAGAATTGAAAAATTTATATTTTGTATCGATGAAGGTAAAAATCAGAAAAAGGATTTTTTTTTAAATTTTACAAGGCTATTGCCACGCTTTTAAAGCGTGGCCGTATCTCTGGCTATGGCCACGCTTTAAAAGTGTGGTCATATCTCGCTATCGTCACGTTTTAAAAGTGTGGCCATATCTCTCTCTATTGCCACGCTTTGAAAGCGTGGCCATATCTTTCTATATCGCCACGCTTCAAAAGCGTGGCCATACATCTCATATGGTCAAGCTTTAAAAGCATGGCCATATCTTCACATACGGCCACGCTTTTATGGGTGGCCATTTGTAAAAAGCGTGGCAAAAGAAAAAGCGTGGCGATAAGTTGAAAAAAGCGTGGCGATAAAGCAACCACCACCCTTCAAGAGGTCACCCTTTCAAAAGCGTGGCGGTAGCTCAAAAAGCGTGGCGAAAAGCTATCGCCACGCTTTTTTCAGCTTTTCGCCACGCTTTAAAAACGTGGCAATAGACGTGTTTTCTTGTAGTGACACTGAACGAGCGGAACGATCACCTCGGACGCCAGAAAGACATGTCCACATGATACATGGCGGCTTCACAGCAGGAGGAATCTCCAAATCCTCTCGTAAGAGATACCTCAAAGAAATATACCATGTTGAAGGAGAGGAAGAAACACTCAACATCCCAACGATAACGTTCACTAAAGAGGATACAACCGGCATCATTACAGGACACGACGATCCCATGGTTATCACTATCATATTGGCAAACGCCAACCTACATCAGACGTTAATAGATCAAGGGAGTTCTGCCGACATCTTATTCAAAACAGCCTTTGATAAACTTGACTTAGAAGAAAAAGAACTTAAAGCATATCCAAACAGTTTGTTCGGGCTAGGAGACACTCCGGTTCGGCCACTAGGATACATACCACTGCATAAAACCTTTGGAAAGGGAGACCAATCCAGGACCCTCAAAATAGACTACATTGTAGTCGACGTAAGCTCAGCCTACAACGCTCTCATAGGCCGGACCACGCTCAACCAACTTGGTGCAATAGTCTCAACCCCACACCTATGCATGAAATTCCCAACTCCAAAAGGGATAGCCACGATAAAAGAAGACCAGAGGATGGTGCGTCGCTGTTACAACGAGAGCCTCAACCTCTGGGGTAAAAGAGAAGAGTTCCACACAATCGAGCTGGGCGGAGTTCAACGACGAGAAGAGTTTCGCCCCCAACCAGAGGGTGAGATAGAAAAAATTCAGATTGGGGACACCTCGGAAAAAACAACTAATATCGGCACAATCCTCAAAGGAGATTTAAAAGAACTGCTGATACAATTTTTGCGAGACAATGCCGACCTTTTTGCATGGAAAGCCGCAGACATGCCAGGCATAGACCCTAAACTAATGTGTCACAAATTAGCAGTTTATCCAGGATCTCGACCAGTCCAGCAGAGACGAAGAAAACTCGGGCCAGAGCGATCCCAAGCTATGGAAGAGCAAGTGCAGACACTGCTGAAAGCCGGATTTATAAGAGAAGTCAAATACGCACTATGGCTAGCCAACGTCGTTTTGGTGAAAAAATCAAATGGGAAGTGGCGAATGTGCACCGATTACACAGATCTTAACAAAGCTTGCCCAAAAGATCCATACCCACTCCCGAGTATTGATGCCCTGGTAGATGCTTCCTCTGGATATAAATATCTCTCGTTTATGGATGCGTATTCAGGATACAACCAAATCCCCATGTATCCACCGGACCAGGAAAAGACCTCGTTTTTAACGCCAAAGGCGAACTACTGCTACATCGTAATGCCTTTCGGCCTTAAGAACGCAGGAGCCACTTATCAAAGATTGATGAATAAAGTCTTCTCGGATCACATCGGGAAAATCATGGAAGTTTATGTGGACGACATGCTAATTAAAACAAAAAACGAACAGACACTGTTGACCGACCTAGCCCAGGTGTTCGACACTATCCGGAAGCATGATATGCGACTCAATCCAGCAAAATGCACCTTTGCGGTAGAAGCAGGCAAATTCTTGGGCTTCATGCTCACACAAAGAGGAATCGAAGCAAATCCAGATAAATGCCAGGCCATACTCAACATGAAAAGCCCAACCTGCGTAAAAGAAGTACAACAACTCAACGGGAGGTTGGCCGCCCTATCCCGATTCTTAGCAGGAGCCGCAATAAGATCTCTCCCCTTCTATGCTACTTTAAGAAAGGGAAAACAGTTTGAGTGGACGACAGACTGCGAACAAGCGTTCCAAGACTTTAAGAAGTTCTTAGGACAGCCACCTATCCTATCCCGACCTCAAGAAGGAGAACCACTCATACTATATCTCGCAGTAGGAGACGAGGCAGTAGCAGCAGCACTGGTCCGAGAAAGCGAAAATGGGCAACAACCCGTCTACTTCATTAGCAAAGCACTGCAGGGATCCGAGCTGAACTATCAGAAAATAGAAAAATTTGCTTACACTCTCGTTTTAACATCTCGGCGACTCTGCCCCTACTTCCAGGCCCACACCATTAAAGTTCGAACTAATCAGCCCTTAAAGGGAATACTGCAGAAAACAGATTTAGCAGGCAGAATTCTATAATGGGCAGTCGAGCTGTTAGAATTCGACCTCCAATATGAAGCTCGGACCGCCATCAAATCACAATACCTGGCCGATTTTATCGCCGAATTCACAGATGCCCTAGAAGCCCCCATAGAGTGGAATCTGTATGTGGATGGTTCTTCAAATAAAACGGGAAGTGGCGCAGGAGTTATAATAGAAAGCAACCAGGAAACCCAAGTTGAGCTCTCCCTCAAGTTCGGATTCCCGGCTTCAAATAACCAGGCGAAACACGAAGCATTGCTAGCTGGTCTAAAACTGGCTGAAGAGGTGGGAGCTCGAAAACTTAACATTTATAGTGACTCGCAGGTGGTCACATCACAGATAGCAGGGAGCTACCAAGCCAAAGATCCCACCATGAAAAGATATCTGGATAAGACCAAGCAACAGCTCGAACAAATCGGGGAATACAAGATCTGCCACATACCCCGTGAGCAAAATGCTCGAGCTGACGCACTCTCAAAACTGGCCAGCACCAAACCAGGGGGCAATAATAGAAGCCTCATCCAGAAAATGCTACAGAACCCATCAATCTCGGAAACAAAAAAAGTCCTAACCATAACAGGCCAGGACCAAGGATGGATGATCCCCATAATTAAGTACCTCAAAAAAGGAACGCTCCCCGCAGAAGAAAATGAAGCAAAGAAGCTAAAAAGGGAGGCGCAATACTACACCATCATAAACAACATCCTGTACAAAAGAGGGATCTCAGTACCATTACTAAAGTGCGTACCGACCTCCCACACCAGGGAAGTGCTAGAAGAGGTACACAGCGGCATTTACGGCAATCATCTCGGAGCACGGGCTCTTGCCAAAAAGATACTCTGGGCAGGGTTTTACTGGCCAACTTTACAAAAAGAATCTACAGAATTCGTAAAGACATGTCCACCATGTCAGAAACATGCCAATTTCCACATCGCCCCGCCAGAAGAACTCATCAGCGTGACTGCGCCTTGGCCTTTTGCGAAATGGGGACTCGACCTTCTCGGCCCCTTTCCCCAGGGATCAGGGCAAGTTAAATTCCTCATAGTAGGGGTAGATTACTTTACAAAGTGGATCGAAGCAGAACCATTAGCCAATGCCACTGCCCAAAGAAGCCGAAAATTCTTATACAGAAACATTGTCACAAGATTTGGGGTCCCGTACTCAATAACTACAGACAATGGCACCCAATTCACAGATGCGGGCTTCAGAAAATTAGTAGCCGACTTGAATATAAAGCACCAGTACACCTCTGTCGAGCACCCCCCAAGCTAACGGACAGGCCGAAGCCGCCAACAAAGTCATATTGGCAGGGTTAAAACAGAGATTGCAGGATGCGAAGGGAGCCTGGGCAGAGGAACTCCCACAAGTCCTATGGGCATATCGAACGACGCCACATTCCACCACAAAGGAATCCCATTCTGGCTAACATACGGAACGGAGGCAATGATTCCAGTAGAAATTGAGGAAGGATCGCATAGGGCAGTCCATTATAATGAGAGAGCAAACTCCCAACTCCAGAGGGAAGAACTCGACCTACTACCAGAGGTTCAGGAAAGAGCTCGGATCAGAGAAGAAGCGCTAAAACACCGAATGGCTTCTAGATATAACCAAAGGGTAGTACCAAGAAGTTTCACTGAAAACGACCTCATCTTAATCCGAAACGACATCGGAACAACTCGACCCGGAGAGGGAAAGCTGGCAGCCAATTGGAAAGGACCATACCGAGTCATAGAAGTACTCGGAAAGGGCTACTACAGAGTGTCCGAACTCGACGGACGGGAGCTTCCAAGATCATGGCACGCCTGCAACCTAAGAAGGTACTACAGTTAGAAGAGGTAAAGGATCTCACCAGTGGATGCGCTCTTTTTCCTGAAAAGGTTTTTTAATGAGGCACCAGGTTGAGACATAGATCATACCCAACTTAAGAAGATGAGAAAATTCCCACATGTATATATTTGCATTTTCTTTGAATAAAATTTATCTAGGTATTCTACAAAGATTTCAAGATGCATTAATCTGAAGTATTCATCGTCCGATTATAAAGCTACAGGTCGGCAGAAAGTGAAAAACAATTTCACGGCACGACCACGATAAAGATGAGTCGTCCGATAAAGGTGAAAACGCGATTCACCCAAAGGAAGAACTAGAGATGCCAACCACTTTCTACAAATCGGCAAAGATGAACACAGAATAATGTAAGAAGTTATAGAAAGCAATCTAAAAAAGAACCTGACGAGGTCTTACAGATAGCTAATAAAATAACTTAAAGACTGGCCGGCGTTTAGAAGTCGGACCAAGTCAACCCAAGTTACAAGTAAACCCTAGAAAGAGGTCTGGCCAACCCTATTAAAGAGGATTACTTTAACTTAAAAGGGCTCGACCTAGCAAAGTCATCCCAAGATAAAAAGGTTATAAAAGTAATCCCTGAAAGAGACCCGACAAAGGTCCAAAAAAGAGGATTACAGAAATAACCTAGGAAGAGGTCGACCTAACGAAGTCGACCTCCTACAAATGACAAGTTATAAAAGTAATCCCTGAAAGAGACCTAACAAAGGTCCAAGAAAGAGGATTACGAAATAACTTAGAAGAGATCGACCTAACGAAGTCGGTCCCCTACAAGGACAAGTTATAAAAGTAATCCCTGAAAGAGACCTAACAAAGGTCCAAGAAAGAGGATTACGAAATAACTTAGAAGAGATCGACCTAACGAAGTCGGTCCCCTACAAAGACAAGTTATAAAAGTAATCCCTGAAAGAGACCTAACAAAGGTCCAAGAAAGAGGATTACGAAATAACTTAGAAGAGATCGACCTAACGAAGTCGGTCCCCTACAAAGGACAAGTTATAAAAGTAATCCCTGAAAGAGACCCGACAAAGGTCCAAGAAAGAGGATTACAGAAACAACAACGAAGTCGATCCACTACAAAAATCCAAGTAATCCCTGAAAGAGACCTCACAAAGGTCCAAGAAAGAGGATGACAAAGAGGAGTCTATCAGGGGACCAACGCAAAGAAGTCGGTTACAAAGTACTAAAGAACACATACAAAGCAAGAAAACCAAATTAGACCCCTACAGCTACAAAGAGTCGAAAACTCAAGAAGTTCGAATTGAGAGAGTTCAACATCAGCAGATTTTATATAAAGTTATAAAGGCCTTGAAGGGCCACCAACACTGACTACCCAAAGGGTAGCAAGCTACTTGTCTGTTTTTTAAAATAAAAAGTTGTTAGAAAAGAAACTAAAAAGCTAACATCTTAATAAAGTTCCAAAAAACGCCCACAAGCCGGGCCAACTACAATCAACAAACATCAGAAGTTTTCTCGGCAGCATCATGAGCTTTCTTGGTGACATCAGGACTAGGAAAAGGAGGGCGAGCTTGAATCGGCACCGCATCAACAGTCCCATCCTCCCGATTCAGGACCTGGCAATCCAGGTCAGGCACTACAGGAGGAACGGAAGAAGTCGGCGCTTTGGTGGAAGACACAAGGGGAGGAACAACTTCATCAACATCACCCTCATCGTCAGGGACAATCTTGCCATCTCTGACAACATTATCCAAGCTAAAAAAGGTAAGATCGGCCTCAGGAGCAATAATTCAGACTTGTTCTTTCAAGTTCTCGTAAGCAGCAGTTACGCTGCCAACAAGGTGACCTTGGAGCTCAGCATAATCCTCCCGGGCATTGTCAAGCTCTTCCCTCAGGCGCCTCCCCTCCCTATAGGAAGTCACATAGCTGTCCTTGTGCATCATGGCCGCATCCTCAGCCAACCTCAAGGAAGCAGCCAGCGCCTCAGAACTCGCCTTCTCATTTTCGAGGTCCTTCTCCAATTTGACCACCTTCACCTCGAGCTCCTCCTTCAAACCCTTCATCCGGTCAAACTCTCGTTTCGCCTCCTCCATAAACGCCTTGGTAGCATGGAGAGGAAGATTCTGGACAGTGCGATGAAGTGCAGCCGACATAAAGGCCATCCTCACATGATTCTGAGCCATAAATTCCAAATGATGGAGAATGGACACATCATCCATGGGAATGGTACCGTATGGCCCAATTTGTTGATCTATAAACTCAATGGCGTTGAAATCAGGAGCATTAAGGTCGAAAGGCTCAGAAGTCTTTTGCTTTTTACTCGGAGGAGCGGCGGATGGAGCCACAGAAGAAGAAGGAGGATCCACCAAACGAACCCGAGGTATCGGGATCGTCTTCTTCACCCCAGGAGAGCTCGGCACGGCCGGCTTCTCGCGGGGCTGGGAAGACCCCTCCCCAGCAGCCCGGGCGGCAACATTCCTGGCAGCAGTCGCCTTCTGTGCCCTTTTAAAAGCTTTCATAGACTCATTGTTCTTCATTGCCTCTGTAAATTAAATAGAAGTCAAGCCACAAACCAAACAAGTCAAAAAAACAGCTAGAAGCATCATAAGGCAAACAGCAAAGGAAACACAAGATACCCAGCTCAGTTTGAAGAAGAGAAGGATTGGTTAGAAACTTCTTTGTGTCAAGATGGGGAGGCTGACCCCAATGCTCCTCTAAAACAGTCACAAAGGCTCGCTCAGCCTCATCCAACATGTCCCAAGAGTACCTAGATACCCTAACATCCTTCTGCCACTCTAGGGGAAAGGCGGGCTCATCATTTTCATCCAAGAAAAAGGGCCGAGATCCTTTAACAGCTCGGACCTTGAAAAAATAGTTTTTAAAATCCCGAAATGATTCGTCAAACATGGAAAAAACTTTCTTTCCTTGGGTAGAACGGAAGGAGACCCAAGCTGACTTCTTTTTCACCACACCAGGCTTAGTCAAGACAAACAAGTAGAAAAAGAGAGATTGGGAAGCAGGAATACCAAAACTATTACACAATAATTGGAAGATTTTAATAAAACCCCAGGAGTTGGGGTGAAGTTGAGAAGGGGCAACATTACAAGACCATAACAGGTCGATTTCAAATGGAGTAAAGGGAAGAGTAACTCCGAATTGACCAAAGAAAAAATCGTAAGCATAAAAGAAAGGGCGATTGTCAACAACTCGAGTTGAGAAACAGACTCTCTCGTCAGAGGAAGGAGGAACAAGCTCATAATTCTTCTCATCACCAGAGTTACTACAGACGCTGTGAAACTGCCTAAGCTGAGAACAAAACTCAGAGTCAACCAGCGAGACACACATGAGAACCATGGAGTCCATCCAATCGGCCATACCCGCAGGGACCTGGGAAGGCGTCGCTACGACGTTATTTCGGGAAGACATGAGGTCAACTAAGATCCTACAAAAGAAAAGAAGAGCGGATTACTCAAAAAACATCTCGGGCACAGGTCAAAACATCTCGACGGGTGGATAAACAAAAGGAAACCCCAAGACTAAAACCAAAAAGTCCTGGGGCATCCTTTGGAGGCAATAACAAAGCAAGATTTCTAGGAAAAACCTACACCCTAGTATCTCTCAAAACAAGGAAAGAAGACCTAAAGCATCAAGCATTTCGTCCATCAAGTTAAAAAACGCAAAAGTCATCAAAGCAACTATCTTTCTACAGTCTACTAGCGAAAGCACTGTCAACGTCAACAATGCCAAACAGAAAACCACCAAAGACACAACCTTTCTCAGAATTAGGCAAAAACCACCATCAAAAGCACAAACAGAAAAGGCGATAGCATGCGAAAACCCTAAAAGCATTAAGCAAAAGCAATCATGCAGAAGATGAAGAAACTCCAGAACACACGGTGACAAACAGGCACGACAAATGCAAAAAGATTCAAGTTTTTCAAACAAGGATTCAAGCAAAACCAAAACATTATCAAAAATCGAAGGCCAAAACGGCAAAAGAAGTAAGGAAGCAAAAAGTAGAAACCAAACCTAGAAAAAGGAGGAAAGTTCTGAAGAAAGATGAAAGTCGGGGCAGGAAATTGTCTCTCAAAAGTGAAGCACCAACGGAGGCGAAACAAAACAAACACAAAAAAAAGTTGAGAGCGAGAGAATAAAGGGAGAAATGCGAAGAAGTTACGAAAGAGGCGAAGGAGAGAAACCGTTTCTGGGTTTGCAAAATCAAAAATAAAGAGAGCCTAAGGGAAACGGGGCAATTAATGTTAATAAAGGCATTAAACCCTCGCACATTTCCAAAGCGCCGATATAAAAGCGCGCGCTTTCAGAGAAAAACGTTCTACATTCAAAAAAAACTCTACAAAGAAAGGAATCGACGAAAGTGCTTGAGTTCGACTTCAATCAAGGACTCGACCTCAAAAAGAAGAACGAGCTCAAGCAGGGGCACTGTTCATACCCTGGGTCAAGCTATCCGACCTGGGATGATTGAAGATAAAGCGACTGACCTCTTCAGGTTAAACTATCCGACCTCTTCTCAAAGAGCTCGGCCAAACTGACAGAAAAGCCCAATTAAGGGCCCAAACAGAGGAGCACGACCCGAATCCTAAGGCGGCGTAAGCCTATAGAGATGAAGGCGATTCCGTTGAAAGATACGCTGACCTCAACTCAAGGATAAAGATAAGATAAGATAACTAACTTATCTTATCAAAAAGGTCGCATCTCAGCATTATAAATACACTAGAGCACCCAGGTATAACTCATACTCTGATTCTACTAAAAAAACCTGCTTAATACCCGTGCTAACTTAAGCATCGGAGTCTCTTGCAGGTACCCCCCACCCTCCGGTGACCAAGGATCAGAAGTGTAGCCGGTCCAGCAAGTCGGACACCACAGTTCCGGCTGCCACCAGCCAGCCAGACACGTCATTTCTGACCAGTACTGAAGATCTCATCCGAGATCGACCTACAGTTTCAGGTAACCCTTGGAACAACAAGGGAAGTATGGATTGAAGAAGTGAGGAAGGAAAGCATGCAAAATGGGAGAATTCAAGAAATGAAGGATTTGCAAAGCTGTCAACCCTGACCTCTTCGCACTAAATTGATCATAACTTGAGCTACAGAGATCCAAATGAGGCAGTTCTAGTGGCATTGGAAAGCTAACATCTGGAGATTCAAAATGATATGCATATATTTATATTGTGTGCGTACACACAAGTCGAGATTTAGCCAGTGTGTGTTCGCACACACTTGTACGTACGCACAAGTCCTGACACGTGACCTCATTAATTGCAAAATGCTGGCAGCGATTTTTGGGCTTTCAAAGCCCAATCCAACCCATTTCTGAAGCTATTTCAAGTCAAATTGAAGAAGGGTGAAAGGGGAGAGCAATTAGGTTTAGGTTTTTACATGTTTTAGCTTAGTTTTCTAGATAGAGAAGCTCCCCCTTCTTTCTAGAATTTAGGGTTTCTAGCTTAGTTTCTCTTTAATTTTACTCTTTAATTCTTGTTTTAGTGTAGTTTTATTTATGTTTTCATGTCCTATTATCTTTATTCTCTTAGTTTCTTTTGTTATTTTTTCATTTATGCCACTTTTAGTTTATGAACACTTGTTGATTTCAATTTTCATTTGATGCAATTTGATGTTTTTATGTTATTTGATGTTTAATTGAGTTGTTATTATTATTATTCTCTTACATTTGGTAGCTTTAGATTTTATTATTATTGTAATTTAAAATGATTTTATTTTCATACACACCAAGTGTTTGATAAAATGTTTGGCCTAGTTTTTGCATAGTTTTTCACACTCTTGGTTGAAAAATTGGGTAATTAGGTGAACTTGAGTTGTGATTGTCCATTCTACATTGTGTTAGGATTGTTAGTTGGTTTGCTTTCCATTGACACTAGTCTTTCACTAAGTTAATTAGTGAGTTGGGTAGGACTTATGAATTGAGATCAATTATGCCCTTTTGACTTATCCTCGATGTTAGGATAGACTAATTGGGATTAATTCTTTGCAATTACCATGTTTGTGGTCTATGACTAGGATAGAAATCCTCAATTCTCCAATCCTTGCCAAGAGTCTTTTTTCCCATTTAATTTCCATTTTCTTTGCTTACTTGTTTTCTATTTAATTCCTTGCATGCATCTTTATTTTATTGTCATTTACTTTTTCTTGCTAATTGCTATCTTAACCCCATTCCCTCATAGCCAATAATAGGACACTTAATTGTAATTCCTAGGGAGAACGACCAGGGACTTAAAACTCCCGGTTATTTGATTTGAATTGTGACAATTCTTGATTTAAACTTTGATGCTGGTTGATTGTTGGTTTAGGACTATACTTGCAATGCCAATTCTATTTTGAGAAAAATTTCAAACCCACTTTTGGCTAATATCAGACACCTCTGATATGAACCGCTTTGAAGAAGAATAATATGGTTCACTATACGATGCAACTGAGCACGAAGATGACCAAGGACTTTGTGATTTGGTGTGAGGGCATCAATCAGAGAGATATTTTCACACACATGAACTAGAGCATCTTTATAGGAAACACCCAACTCCTCATTCCACTTACCAGAGGTATAAGCACAAGCACCAACATTAGTATATTTAAGAAAGTCACTTATGGATTCATTATTGAAAATAAGATCATGGCCTTTTATATATGAATAAATACTGCCCTCATGGTAGGTCATATTTGTATAGAACTCTCTGACTAAGACTGGATAAACAGGCTTTTTTATTTTGAAAATATAGTGCCAGTCCAAAAACTCAAGATTATCAGCAAAAACAAAACCTTTCTTTTTCAGGGTTGGTAAATCAGCCAGAAAAGTGGGACAAATAGGACGATGAATGACAACACCCTCATAAAAATCATGGTTCATGGTAGAACAAAAACGGTGAGGGTTATAGTTAGAGTGAGAGATCATAAACTGTGGTTTGTGTTCAAAAGGATCAACGGAAAGTTCCTTAACCGATTTAAGAAGGATACGAGGGTTACCTCTTTGAGGAGGTTGAGGAACTGACCTAGGCTTAGGTATTGACGGTTCAGGTGCAGGTTCCTCTATAGCAGGACACTTCCCCATCGAGTACTTGGCTGAGAAGGACTACTGGGTGGAGCCGTCGGCTTGGATGATAAAAGATACCTTGGAGTAGTTTTGGTACGAACCATTGGATCGGTGCAAGGAGGAGAGAGTGGTGGAGAAGGAGAAGGTGTAAAGGTTGGATCTTTGAAACGAGGTGAAGTCCTTAGTTTATTTGGTAGTTTATAGATTTTGGCACGAGGACTCTTTTGAAATACAATTTTCTTCCTCATTTTTTGAATCAAGGGTTTTACAAAAACAAAATAATTATGATAGTGGGGGAGGAAACCGAAGAGGTTATGGAAGGAGATATGAAGAAAGAAGTTTGGTAACTACTACAAGAAAGAGGTTTCTTGAAACCATGCAACTGTATCACCTATGACTATACTTTAAAAAGACTTGACATCACATTAAAAAGTTTTTATTTTGAGTTTATTTAAAATAAAGTACAAGGTAAAATAAAACAAATTTCAAAATAAACCTTTTTCATTAAATGACAAAACATAAAGGCCCACATGTATGATGTAACACCCATTAGGCCCAAGAATGATAGTGTTTAAGGAAACACAATGGACCACACGAACTTAGAACTAAAAGGTTGGCCCAGAAGATTCAGAGCTTGCCGTTGAACCCAGAGACTAAGATTCAGGATGATGGTTCTTCACTTGACCAAAATTATCTCCTCCCAACCTGAGAGCTAAAACTTCAACAAACACATCAACAAGGCTCAAGTAAGGAATCATAACTTAGAATGCATAGATTAATTCTTAGTTTACAAAATCTGTCCTCAGCTAGATCTTTGGTAAAAATATCAGCTAATTAATCCTCTGATTTAACAAATTGAATGCTAATATTCCCTTTTTGAACATGTTTCCTTATTAAGTGAAATCTCACTTCAATATGTTTAGTTCTAGAGTGCAAAACTGGATTTTTGGAAATATTTATAGCACTCATGTTGTCACACAACAATGGAATGTTTTTAGCATTTAATTTATAATCAGCAAAGACCTTCTAAGAAAACGGCATATGCCTGATGTACTTCTTCTATCTACTCTGTCTCTGGCAAAGTCTGCATCACAATAACCAACTGTAGAAAACTCGTTAGTCTTGGGGTACCATAAACCAAGATTGGATGTGCCATGAACATATCTAATGATCCTCTTAACTGCAGAAAGATGTGATTCTTTCGGTTGTGACTAAAATTTAGAGCAAATTCTAACACTTTGTACAATTTCGGGTTTAAAGGATGTTAGGTACATAAAAGAACTAATCATTCCTCTATACCTAATTTTATCTACATCTTTCTCAGTTTCACCCTTTTCTAACTTAGAGTTAGGGTGCATGGGTGTTCCTATGAATTTGGCATTTTCTATCCTAAATTTCTTAACTAATTCCTTGGCATACTTCTCTTGATGAATAAAAATTTTATTTTCAGTTTGCTTTTTTTGAAGCCCAAGAAAGAAATTAAGTTCACCCATCATACTCATGTCAAATTCACTTGTTATGAGTTTTCCAAATTTAGCACAAAGGATTTTATTAGATGATCCAAAAATGATGTCATCAACATAAATTTGGACCAAAATGAAAGAATTATTAGAATTTTTAATAAACAGAGTAGTGTCTATAGTGCCTCTTTGAAATCCATTTTTCAATAGGAAAGAACTAAGTCTTTTATACCATACTCTAGGAGCTTGTCTTAGACCATAAAGAGCTTTTGAAAGTTTGAAAATATGATTTGGAAGCTCTTTATTTTCAAAACTAGGTGGCTGAGCACATACGCTTCTCTATCTATTACTCCATTCAAAAATACACATTTTACATCCATTTGAAATAGTTTAAAACCACAATAAGTAGCATAAACAAGGAGAAGTCTTATGGCTTCTATTCGGGCAACTGGGGCAAAAGATTCATCAAAGTCAATTCCTTCCTCTTAGTCATATCCTTGTGCCACCAATCTTGCTTTATTTCTAGCTATGCTTCCATCTTCACCTAACTTATTCCTGAATATACACCTGGTGCCAGTCACTTCCTTTCTATTTGGTTTTGGAACAAGTGTCCAAACTTGATTCTTTTCAAATTCATGAAGTTCTTCCTCCATATCCTTTACCCAAGAGGGGTCATCAAGTACTCCCTTGATATTTTGTGGCTCCATTTGAGATTAAACAAAAAATCTAGGTTTGAATCTTTTGTTGCTTGTCTAGTAGAGGATCGAGTTTTGACACCTTGAGAGACATCCCAATGATAATTTCTTGTGGATAATTCTTCAAAAATCTATACTCACAAGGTCTAGAAGACTTAGAAATAGATTTTGTCAAAGTGGGATCCATGGAACAGGTATTCCTAGGGATTTCTCCAGTTTCAGGAGACAAAATAGAATTGTCTCCTGCAGAATCTCCTGCAGTAGTAACTTCAGATTCTGGCAGCCCATTGATGAATTGAATTAGTGTTGGTCTAGAATTTCTCAAAATAAGATCACTCCGTTGCAAGTATAGCTAAACCAACAACTAACTCTCAACATCAAAGTTTAGATGATATTCAAATGCAGAACATAAACCGAGATCGAGAGTAATTCAACCTCGGGTCATTCTCCCTAGGAACTAATGCCAATGAGTGCATAAAATTGGTTGTGGGAAACAAGGGGTGTTTTCAATAATAAGAAAGCAATAAAGGAATAAAGAGATAAAAGAACTAGACAAAATTGCAATTAATAAACTAATAAAGGAATAAAAGAACTATGTATGTAATATAAGCAGGTAAGGCTAAAAAGTAATAGAAAAGTGGTTCAAAACATAAATAAAACCTTGAATTGGGATGAGTTATGGAATCCCTTCCTTGCCATAACCATAACTATGATAATTACTATGAGTTAATCTCGCTTAGTTAACCCCTAACATCGAGGAGTAAGTCAAGTAAGCATAATTGACCTTAATCCATAAGTTCTAACCAACTTACCAAACTAGTTGGTAAAAGGCTAGCTTTAATGGAAACAAGAATCAACTAACTCCCCAAGAATTACCACTAAATATTGGACATTAAGGCTCTAGTAATCCATAGACTCATTTTTCCCAAGCCAAGGGGTGAAAATTTACCCCATAGCTAGGGTTGACATTTCATCAAACACCTAGTATGCATAAACATAAAACACGGCAAAATTAGGAAAATCATGAAAGCTATGAACCATAAATGATAAAAATCAATAAAGACAACTTAAACAAACATAAAGTGAGCATCAAACATCAAATTCATTAACTAGAAATTAAAATTGCAAAACTGTGTGTATATTGATAAAGAAAATGAGAATGCAAGAAAGTGTAGAACAAGTAGTGCAATAAAAGAGGAATTAAAGAAATACCTACAATGGGAAAGTAAAATCCAAAGCCAAAATTGAAGTATAAAATGCTACATTGAAAACCTAATTAAAACCCTAAGAGAGAAAACATAAAACTAAACTACCCTAAAACTACTCCTAAAAACTCTCCTAATCTAAAAGTGAGCTCCCTTTGTTATGTGTTGTTCCTCCTTCATATAGCCCTTCATTTCAGCCTTCAAGCCTTCAAAAAATGGGCCAAAAAGCCCCCAAAACGCGAGTTCACGTGACTTTTAATTGGAGGTATGCGCTGGTACCTGTGCAGACGCACAGGTCTGTGCATGGGCACACTTGCTGTTTTTCCTCCTGTGCAGACACACAGACCTGTGCGGACGCACAGGTCCTGATTTCCATTCTGCCCTGAGCATGGACATAGACCTGTGCGGACGCACAAGTCCTGATTTTGACCCCTGTGCGTGGGCACAGGCTGAAATGCTTTTCTCCTTTATTTTCTTCATGTTTTCTCCCTTTTTGCATGCTTTCTTCCACTTCTACCAAACCATTCTTGCCTCTAGGACCTGAAATCACTCAATAAACATATCACGACATTGAATAGAATAAAAGTGGGATTAACTTGCTCAATTTAAGCACAAAAAACATGTTTTTCATATTTAGGTTCAATTTAGGGATCAAACACCAAAGTATGCTATTTTAGTGAATAAGTGTGAGTTTATGTGATGAAATCCATCCAATTCAAGATAAAATATATCGTTAAATATGGACTCATCAATTCTCCCACACTTAAACAATAGCATGTCCTCATGCTAAACCAAACAAGGAGAATGATCAAAGGGAAACAACTTATTGAATGCAACTATCTATATGCATGCAAGTATATATATATATATATATAGTGTCCTATTGATTTGGTGAAAGCAACAATCAAATTCCAAGCAGTGTATAGATATATAGGGCTAGGCAAAGAAATAACTCAATGCAATCGAAAATCTAAAGAATTGATTTACACATCAAAAATGAAGCAACCTGTAAGAATACATGATAAGAGGTATGGAAACATAGAGTTGAGTGATCGAACCCTCATTAGGTGTGTATGTACTCTCAACGCTCCGTATTTAGGGTTTAATCACTCAAGTCTCCTCTAATCATGCTTTCAAGGAATTGCTTTTCATCTAACAATCAACAAGTATTTGATGCATGTATGCAAGTATCATGAGGTCTTTAGAAGGTTGTAATGGGGTTGGGGTAAGGGTAAGATGAATATATGGCTAAGTGGACTAAGAGATTGAATCTTTGATTAGCTCAAGTATCCAACTCAACCTATATCAATCTAATCACAAAAATGCATTCCAGCCACCCATTACTTCTTTTCACACACATTCATGCCTTAGTTTCTATTCAAAACATATATGCATTTCTTATTCATTTTTTTTCTTTGGGGCAACCTTTGTCCCCTCTTATTATTATTATTATTTTTTCATTTCATTTTTTTTCTTTTGTTTTTCTTTTTCTAGGACAAATACATATGGTTAAAGCAAATTGATACATGAATGTGCACCCATTTTTCAAAATTTTTTTTTTCAATGCATACCTAATACACTTTTTCATTCACTACCAATGTTTTCCAAAATTTCCCCCACACTTAAATGACACACACACTTTAACCTAAGCTAATCAAAGATGCAATTTAAGGTCATTCCATTGTTTTACGCTTAGGATTTTGATGTGGTTATGTTAAAAAACAATGGGATAAATAAAGCTCAAGATTGGCTAACAATGGTAGATGTAAGGGTAGGTCCACATGGGTGAGTGAGCTTAATATAAAAAATATCCTCAATCATGCTAAATGCAATCACAACATCAAATATTGGAAATAAAGAATCAAGCAAAACCAATATCACAATCATAGAAGGAGATATAGCACACAATGAACAAAATTAGTGGTTATAATGTGTAACCACTCATTAAGGCTCAACAACTCACAAGGTTGTTTTGTTCTATCTCTCTTCTATATTCCATAAAAATCATTCAAGAAAGTATAAAAAACAATTTTCCAAATCAATTCAATAGAACGCCCCAAAAACAAAATTCTTGGAAATCCTTGTTGTTTTTTACCAAAATTATTTCCTATATGTATGTATGATGTGATGGATGCAATTTCAAAAACTTTCCTAGTTCTATTCCTAATTTTCAACATCCAAAAATTAATATGAACACTTAGGACAAAATTGAACTAGGTGCTATACTATTCACATAATCCAATCACAACTTCTATCTATAAATATATACCATGCAAATGCAATATATATATATATATATATATATATATATATATATATATATATATATATTAACTAGAGTAAGGATGCAATAGTAAAAAAAATACTAACAAATATCTACAAGAAACATAATAAGAGTAAACAAAAATAAAGTGCAAAGTGTTCGGAGAAGAGAGTTTACGGCCCAAAAATGACGAATCCTCCGCCACACTTAAGCTTTGCACGGTCCTTCGTGCATGAACACAATCCGGGAGGAATGTCTCTAAGAGCTCCACCGTCAGCTGGCGGATGCGGGGGCTTGGGTTACTCTATACATAAGTAAACAACAATTGAAGAAAATATCATATGAGTGTGGTATGATAAAAGATAATGTGTGTATTCTAAGTGTGCGCACACTTTAGAATAGACACATTAGCCGGGTAAAGCGGTATCCATACCATCGAAAGAAAATAGCATATGTTCCTCAATTAAATTGCCTAGGTTGCAAGTAAAGAATAAGCAAAACTTAAGGTACAAGCAACCCTAGGTAACCACAAAAGTGAATTGAATCTATGAGAGATTGGTTATCGATATTGTGCAAGTGAAAGCGCAAGATTGATAAAATAGCACAACAAGCAATAACCAATACAATGAAAAAAAGAAAACTACTTATTCATCATGAAACACAAAGAAAGATTCACAAGGTATAGGTACTTGTTACAAAAAGTGATACATTTGATAGCAATCAAGTGAAGTCACTCAAACAAATGCCAAGCATTAACAATGAGCAAGTACTGGTCATGTGATAAATTTAATGTGAAAACCATGATGAACAAGTAATTCCAAGTCAATTCACTTAAGCCAATGCACTCATATAATTTGCCCTAGTGGTATAATTAAAACATGAGTATTCAAATCCACTAGGTACTCGCATATTAAAGCAAAGTGTAAGTGCATTGTATCAAGAGGAAATGCAATGAAGACGAAGTAAAACAAGTAGAAAACAAATCACACTATAGACATATTTACAACAACCAAAATATAGCACTCATGACGCTAGCTCCCCGGCAATGGCCCCAATTTGACGAATTGAATTAGTGTTGGTCTAGAATTTCTCAAAATAAGATCACTCTGTTGCAAGTATAGCTAAACCAACAACTAACTCTCAACATCAAAGTTTAGATGATATTCAAATGCAAAACATAAACCGAGATCGAGAGTAATTCAACCTCGGGTCATTCTCCCTAGGAACTAATGCCAATGAGTGCATAAAATTGGTTGTGGAAAACAAGGGGTATTTTTAATAATAAGAAAGCAATAAAGGAATAAAGAGATAAAAGAACTAGACAAAATTGCAATTAATAAACTAATAAAGGAATAAAAGAACTATGTATGTAATATAAGCAAGTAAGGCTAAAAAGTAATGGAAAAGTGGTTCAAAACATAAATGAAACCTTGACTTGGGATGAGTTATGGAATCCCTTCCTTACCATAACCACAACTATGATAATTACCATGAGTTAATCTCGCTTAGTTAACCCCTAACATCGAGGAGTAAGTCAAGCAAGCATAATTGACCTTAATCCATAAGTTCTAACCAACTTACCAAACTAGTTGGTAAAAGGCTAGCTTTAATGGAAACAAGAATTAACTAACTCCCCAAGAATTACCACTAAATGTTGGACATTAAGGCTCTAGTAATCCATAGACTCATTTTCCCTAAGCCAAGGGGTGGAAATTTACCCCATAGCTAGGGTTGACATTTCATCAAACACCTAGTATGCATAAACATAAAACATGGCAAAATTGGGAAAATCATGAAAGCTATGAACCATAAATGATAAAAATCAATAAAGACAACTCAAACAAACATAAGGTAAGCATCAAACATCAAATTCATTAACTAGAAATCAAAATTGCAAAACTATGTGTATATTGATAAAGAAAATGAGAATGCAAGAAAGTATAGAACAAGTAGTACAATAAAAGACGAATTAAAGAAATACTTACAATGGGAAAGCAAAATCCAAAGCCAAAATTGAAGTATAAAATGCTACATTGAAAATCTAATTAAAACCCTAAGAGAGAAAACCTAAAACTAAACTACCCTAAAACTACTTCTAAAAACTCTCCTAATCTAAAAGTAAGCTCCCTTTGTTATGTGTTGTTCCTCCTTCATATAGCCCTTCATTTCAGCCTCCAAGCCTTCAAAAAAATGGGCCAAAAAGCCCCCCAAAATGTGAGTTCACGTGACTTTTTAATGGAGGCATGCGCTGGTTCCTGTGCGGACGTACAGGTCTGTGCATGGGCACACTTGCTGTTTTTTCTCATGTACGGATGCACAGGTCTTGATTTCCATTCTGCCCTGAGCATGGGCACAGACCTGTACGGACGCACAGGTCCTGATTTTGACCCCTGTGCATGGGCACAAGCTGAAATACTTTTCTCATTTGTTTTCTTCATGTTTTCTCCCTTTTTGCATACTTTCTTCCACTTCTACCAAACCATTCTTGCCTCTAGGACCTGAAATCACTCAACAAACATATCACGGTATTTTCTGGTATTTTCAGGTATTTTCTGGCTGAAATTGAGGGACCTGAGCAAAAGTCTGATTCAGAGGCTGAGAAAGGACTGCAGATGCCGTTGGATTCTGACCCTCCTGCACTCGAAATTGATTTTCTGGAGTTACAGAATCCCAATTGGTGCTCTCGCAATTGCATTGGAAAGTATACATCTTGGGCTTTCCAGCAATATATAATAGTCCATACTTTGCCCGAGATTTGATGGCCCAAACTGGCATCTAAACACCAGCCAGAGACCCTTTTCTGGCATAAAACGCCAGAACTGGCACCAAAACTGGAGTTAAACGCCCAAACTGGCATCCAAGCTGGCATTTAACTCTAGAAATGATCTATGCACGTGTAAAGCTCAATGCTCAGCCTAAGCACACACCAAGTGGGCCCCGGAAGTGGATTTCTGCACTATCTGCACTTAGTTACTTATTTTTTGTAATCCCTAGTAACTAGTTTAGTATAAATAGCACGTTTTACTATTGTATTCAGATCTTTATCACTTGGATACTTTTTATCATCTCTAGACGTTTAGTCCTTAGACTTTGACTTTAGAGGCTGGGCACACGGCCATGCCTAGACCTTTTTCTCTTATGTATTTTCTACAGTGAAGTTTCTACACCTCATAGATTAAGTTGAGGAGCTCTGCTATTCTTCATAAATTAATGCAAGTACTATTGTTTCTCTTTTAATTCACGCTTACTTATTCTCCAAGATATACTCTCGTACTTAATTCAATTAAGTCAGAATGAATGGGTGACCCGTGACAATCACCCACTATCTTCGTTACTCGTTTAGCCAAGATCCTCGTGCCTGACAACTACAAGCGGTCTACATGATGTTCAACGTAGTCATTGGACGACAGCCAGAGTATATTCTCTTGGGTCTCTAACCCACGGACTGAGTCCGTGAGATTAGAACCTTCGTGGTAGAGGCTAGAACCAATTGGCAGCATTCCTGAGATCTGGAAAGTCTAAACCTTGTCTGTGGTATTCCGAGTAGGATCTGGGAAGGGATGACTGTGACGAGCTACAAACTCGCGAATGTTGGGCGCAGTGACAGTGTGCAAAAGGATAGAGAGATCCTATTTCGACATAAGTGAGAACCGACAGATGATTAGCCGTGCGGTAGCTGTACCTGGTATTTTTCATCCGAGACGAGAAATCCGACAGTTGATTAGCCGTGCAGAAACCGTACTTAGACCATTTTCACTGAGAGGATCATACAGCTTGCCATGGAAGGGAGCACGCATGATTGGATGAATACAATAGGAAAGCAGAGGTTCAGAAGCAACAAAGCATCTCCAAACGCTTATCTGAAATTCCCACCAATGAATTACATAAGTATCTTTATTATTTTATGTTTTATTTATCTTTTAATTATCAAAATCTCATAACCATTTGAATCCACCTGACTAAGATTTACAGGATGACCATAGCTTGCTTCAAGCCAACAATCTCCATGGGATCGACCTTTACTCACGTAAGGTATTACTTGGACGACCCAGTGCACTTGCTGGTTAGTTGTACCGGAGTTGTGAAAAGTGTGATCACAATTCCGTGCACCAGCATCCAAAGATATAAAGATAATCCAAGTTTGGTGGGTGACCTTTCCAAAGTTCATAAGGGATTTTCTTAAAAAATTTTCCTTATGATTATTCTATTTAAAATATAGCACGCCATGTTAATAGCTTCAGCCCATGGGAATTTTGGAACATTACTTTCACAAAGCATAGCCCTTGTCATTTCTTGAATGCTTTTGATTCTTCTTTCAATAACACCATTTTGTTGTGGTGTTCTAGGACAAGAGAAATTTTGTACAATTCTAAATTCCTCACAAAAGGATTCAAAAGATTGATTTTCAAACTCTTTACCATGATCACTTCTAATAGAAGCAATCTTCAAATCTTTTTTATTTTGAATTCTTTTGCTAAATGACTCAAAAGCTGAAAGGCATCATTTTTATGTGCAAGAAATAAAACTCAACTAAATCTTGTGTAGTCATCCACTATTACCAAACCATAATGTTTGCCACCCAAGCTGTGAGTTCTTGGACCAAATAGATCAATATGTAGCAATTCAAGTGGTCTTTTAGCAGAGATGTCTTCCTTTGATTTAAATAAACTTTTAGTTTATTTTTCCATTTGACATTCATCACAAGTGATGTATTTTTCAAATTTTTTCAGAGGAATACCTCTTACTAAATCCTTTTTAACTAGCTTGTTTATTTAAAACATGCTAGCATGGCCCAATCTTTTGTGCCATAGCCACTTTTCAGCTTCTTTAGAATGAAAACAAGCTATATTTTGATTGTTTAGTTCATCAAAAGTGAGGCTATACTAGTGCAGATTTTGAGAATATCCCCAACTCAACTGGCAAGTGCACCGGGTCATCCAAGTAATACCTCAGGTAAGTGAGAGTCAATCCCACGAGGATTGATGAACTAAGCAACAATGGTCAAATGATTGACTTAGTCAGGCAAGCAGAAAAGTTTATTTGGTGGTTTGATAAGCATTAAACAATAAGTCAAAAAGTGAGGAAAGCAAATAACAAGTTTGGTGTAAAATTCACTGAGAGAAATAGTTAAGGTATTGGAGAAGTTTACTTTTCCGGATTAAGTTTTCTTACCAACTATTTTAACAATGCAATATTCATTTCATGGCAAACTATAAATGACTAAACCCTAATGTCTTAGAGATTTAGTCTCCACTAATCTTCATTAACCGCCAATGTCTTGGTCACTTAATTTTGATTAGAGAGTAAGGTTCAAATCTAGTTTATGGCCACAAAAATCCTAATTACTCAAAGCAAAGAGGATTATATGTCATGTATCCTGATTAGTTCAAGCAATTCGCAATTTAGGAGAAATTTACTTTCAAGCTGTTGTTCAGGTGAGAGATCTCTTTCAAGGATCACAAGAACGCAAATAGAGTAAGGGGTCATACTTTTGTTCCACCCAGATTCATAAAATTAAGAACGAAAGTGAACCTTGAAACTGAATCAATACATTAATTAAAATAGAAAAGCAATAGTCTTAATCCATAGAAAAAAAAACAGAGCTCCTAACCTTAACCAAGGAGGTTTAATAGCTCATGACTAACAGAGAAAAACAAGGGTTCTGAAAAAGTGTGCAGAAGAGAAAAGATCCAAAAGTCCGAATTCCTCTAAAGGGTGAATCTTTTTCCTTTTATATCTAACCTAATTTTGAGTTAAAACTAAAATAAAATAGTAAATCCTAAAACTAAAAGATATTATTTCTAATTAAAAATTACAAAAATAAAATAAAAGATAACTAATGAAAGCTAAATCCACTTGAAGATGCTTCTTTAATGAGGACTTGATTCGGATTGACTGGCACTAAACGCCAGTTGGGCATTTAGCACCCATAGTGGACAGAGGCGTTTCTATTTTGTGCTGCTTGCTGGCGCTAAACGCCAGGTTGCACCAAATCTTCTCCTTTTTGCTCAAAACTCTACCAAATTGCTCCGAATTTCACCTAAAATCATAAAAATACTAAAACAACTCAAAGTAGCATCCAAAGAGGATTTTTGCACTAAAATACTATAAAACTTCATGAACTCTAACTAAAAACAACTAGAAAATAAACGGAAAAATGGGTAAAGATGCTCACGCATCACAACACCAAATTTAAACTATTGCTTGTCCTCAAGCAACCAAAACAATATAGGACTGAGAAGAGAAATTGCCTAAAACTTTAATGTTCATTTAAGCACAAGTCTAGCCACTGAGTGGGGCTAAGGACACTCTAATTCTGAATAGGTTTGGCATCTATCTCACTATCATTTGAAGCTCAAAAATATTGGTATCCTTCAAAACTAGAACTCGGATGATATTATTGATTCTCTAAGTGTTTTGTCCTCAAGCTTAACTTGATACAAGAACACCACAAGCACTTAACTGGGGAACTCTTTGAGTTCTAATTTTTCTTTTTATTTCTCCTAGACAATGGTGCTCAGAGCCTTTTGTATACTCTGTGATTGCAATTGGTCACGACTTTAAGCGTTCAGTCTCAAGGGTTACTTGACACCTTCACACCCTAAGCATATGGTTAGGGAAAACCACTCTTTTGAGCTTTTTGATCAATTTTGACCCTCCTAACCATTGATGCTCAAAGCCTTGGACCTTTTTCTTTATTTTTTTTCTTTTTGCTGTTTGTTTTACTTCAAGAATCAATTTCTTTCTTATTTCAGAGAATCCATAATATTTTTCTAAGTTCCTGTACCTCAAGAACTAATATTCTCAACTCTAATATCAAATATGCTCTGTTCAGTTCATACATTCAGAATTAAAGATAATGCCACCACATCAAAATAGCTAGAATAACTCATAATATATAACTCAAATCTCATGCAATTTACTACTTCTTTTGATTTTGATTTTTCTTTAAGCTCAGTGAGCAATATATGAGACATCTTTCAAAATAAATAGAAAATATTAAAATAAACAACTAAACTAGAAAGCAATGAAATCCTAGTAGTGATCATGCAAAAGCTAGAACAGAAAACAGAAAATAAAATAAAATGATGGAAAACAGAAAATAAGATAAGGCAATGGATAATGAAACTCAACCACCTCAGTCATGGTGGTTGCTGCTCCCTCTAGGAAATCTTCTCTAGCGCCTAAGCTCCTCTAGCTCACACCTCTACCTCTGCTGCTCTTCTACTAGCTGATGGAGGAGAGCAGAGTGGTCCTAATGCTCAATCCTCAGCTGATCAATAGAAGACGTCAGCTCCCCAATGGATGTAGTCAACTGGTCCCAGTAGTCACGGAAAGGGAAATAGAATCCTTGAGGTATCTCAGGCTACTACTCCTGCTGCTGAGGAAGAGGAACTAGCTCCTACTGTAGTGCAAGCCCAAGCTCCCTAGCATGCTTCATACCCCTCCCAGTGATCGGTCTATCAATATCAATCGGGGTGTCTTCATCAATGTGGACTCCGAATGCTCCACACGGGTGGAAGATGAGGTGAGGAAAAGCTAGTTTAGTAGAGGTGGAAGACTTGTCAGCTACATTATAAAGCTCTTGAGGGATCACCTGATGCACCTCCACCTCATTACCGAGTGTGATACAGTGAATCATCACTGCTCGGTCAACTATAACTTCACTACGGTTGCTCGTAGGGATGATGGAGTATTGGATGATGTCCAACCACCCTCGAGCAACTGGCTTCAGGTCATGCCTACCTAACTAATACGGCTGACCTCTGGAATCCCTCTTCTACTGAGCTTCGGGGAGGCAAATATCTGCTAGGGTCTGGTCTAGCCTCTGGTTAGTATTGACCCTCCGAGTGTAGGAATAAGGGTCCTGTCTAGATGGTGGTAACTGTAGAATCACCCTCATACTCTCGGGGCTGAAATCTAGAATAGTCCCCAGAACCATGGTACGCTAGTTCTTTGGGTCCGGGTTCACGCAACGGACATGCTTGTAGGTTACCCAAGCATTGGCGTAAAACTTCCAAACCATCAGTACTCCAACCTCAGTCACGGGGTTGGTCAGAACTTCACAACTCCACCTCAAAATCTGCTCCCGGATCTCTAGGTACTCCTCCGGCTAAAGCTTAAAGTGGACCTCTAGGATTACCCTCTTTTTGCGTACCATTTCATTATAGTGATCCTCGTGGGTCCTAGAGAAGAACCAGATGAAGTCAAATAAACCCGAGGCAGGAGCCTTCTCTTTCCTCTTCCTTGAGGAGGATTCACTGGTTTTAGGTGCCATGAAGATAGTAAAAATGAAGAAAAGCGGAGCGCCCAACACTAAACTTTAGAGGTTTGCTCATCCCCGAGCAAAGTAAAATAGAAAATAGTAAAAAATAAATAGAAAAAGGGAAAGAGAGGGCTTAGGATTCAATTAAGAGAGAAAGAAAAAGAAAGTGGTGGATAGTGAGGAGAGTAAGAGGGTTATAGGACTTTATAATTGTGGTAAAGAGAGGGGAAGGAGTGTGGTATATATAGGAGAGGGGTGGTAGGTTCGATTATGGGGGTAAGGGTGGGCGGAATATGAAATTTGAATGTGGTTAATGGGGAAGAGATATTGATGGAATAGATGAGTGGTGATTAGGTGGAGTGGGAGTGAGTTGAGAGATTTATAGGATTTGATAGGTTGATGGGAAGTGATGTTGGAAAATGGGTGGATGAATGTGGATGGAGAAATGGGTAAGGAAGAAAGAGAAGGAGTGAGTTGAATGTTCAAAGGGTGAGGGTTGGGATTTTAACCGTTGGTTAAACCCCTCCTTCAAATTTGAAACTGGATTGCTGGCGCTAAACACCAACTTCAGCATTTAGCGCCAGTAATGGCACATTTTTTTTTTGGGCGAACCTCTTGGCACTAAACACTGAGCCTGGCGTTTAGCGCCCTTGGAGGGGCAAAAGAACTTGAAAGAACGCCCTTTATGGGCATTAAATGCCCATTCATTCACACCCTTCTGGGCGTTAAACGCCCATCCTAGCATTTAGCGCCAGAACACTCTTTGCTCCAGGGTGTTCTATTTTTTTGTCTGAGCCCTCCTATCGCTGTTCTAAGCACTGTGCATGATCACAAACAAGATTAAACCTAGGAAAACTATGAAAAAATCAATGAAAATCAAACTAAAATAAAAACTAAAGGATACTCTTGGTTGGGTTGTCTCCCAACAAGCACTTCTTTACCGTTACTAGCTTGACGGTTAGCTCCTCTAAGGAGGAGGATGGTCATAGGGGCTCAGGTCTTTACCCCTCACTGTGAACCTTTTTTCTGTGCTCTCATGGATCAGCTCAACATGCTCAAGGGACAGGATCCTATTCACTGTATGAGGTATGACTGGACTTCTAGTGAACACCACTTTCATCCCAGGTGAGAAGTCTTTAGTGGGTATCTTCTTGTTTCTCCAGCCCTTAAGCACTTTCTTCTTGGGGCCTTCCTCCTTGGTGGATGATGCATATCCAATACCAAACTTAGGTTTGATGTCAAGAGAAATTGTATTGGTTTCCACCAAAGGAGGGGGCTTGAGCAAGAACTCTGTATGCAAGTACCTCCTTCTCCAGAGAGTGTTGAAAGTTTAAAAACCTTAAATACCAAGTAGTCCTCATGCATCCTCAGAACTAATTCACCTCTCTTAACATTAATCAGAGCTCTCCCAGTGGCCAGAAATGGTCTTCCTAGGATGATGGAGTCATTTGCATCCTCTCCTATATCAAGTATCACAATCTTCCAGGAGGAAGAGCTCTCTAACCTTGACCAAGACATTCTCCACTAGCCCATATGCCTGTCTAAGAGATTTATTAGCCATTTGCAGTGCTACCCTTGTTGGTTGTGCCTCTTGGATTCCCAGATTCTTCATCACAGACAAAGGCATCAGATTGATACTTGAGCCAAGATCACACAGGGCTTTGTCAAAAGTGACATTCCCAATGGCACAGGGAATCAGAAAGCTTCTAGGATCTAGCATCTTCTTTGGTAGCTTCCTCTGAATCAGTGCACTGCATTCCTTGGTCAAGACCACTATTTCATCTCCCTTCAAGGCCTTCTTCTCAGAGAGCAAGCCTTTTATGAATGCTACATAGGGATCCATTTTCTCCCAACACCTCAGTAAAAGGAATATTGATATGCAGCTTTTTAAAAATTTTCAAGAACTGAGAGAACTGCTCGTCCTTAGTCTCCTCTTGAAGCTTTTGAGAATGTGGTACTTCAGGCTCTTGTATAGGCACCACAGGTGGGGCGTGTAACAATGTAACTTTAGCCCTTTCTTGAGCCTTTTATTCCTCTGACTCCTTAGCAACTTGCACCTCCTTAGACACAGTTCCATTAGTCAATGTAAGGAACTTACATTCTTCTCTTGGATTTACCTCTGTGTCACCAGGAAGAGTGTTAGGAGATCTCTCAAGTATTCTCTTACTCAGCTGACCCACTTGTACTTCCAAGTTTCGAATTAAAGCTCTAGTCTCTTGCATGAAGCTATGAGTGCTCTTGAAAAGTTCTACAACTAAAGTGGCTAAGTCAGGAGTGTTCTGAGTCTGAGAGGGTGCTTGTTGCTGCTGAGAGGGCTAGAACTGACGGTTGTTAAACCTGTTCTGATTAGAGCTGCCCTGGTTGTTGTTGTTGAAATTCTGTTGGGGATTTTGGGCTGCTCTCTCCATCCAAAGTTGGGGTGATTCCTCCATTCCTGATTGAATGTATTAGCATAGGGATCATTATTGGGATTTTTAGAGGAATTTTCCATATAGTTAACTTGCTCAGAAGTGGATTGAGTGTAGCCATATGCTTTCCCTTGGTTGAAGCCACCATTCATGTCATAAGGTACATCTTGAGTATTGACAACTAAGACTTGCATCCTACTTAAGTGCTGAGTAATCATCTTGATCTGCTGAGACATGATTTTATTCTGAGCTAGAATGACATCTAGGATGTCTAGCTCCATGACACCTTTCTTCTGAGGATTCCTGGGATTCACAGGGTTCCTCTCAAAAGAGTATAGATATTGGTTGTTAGCAACCATCTCAATAGTCTCATTATCCTCTTCAGGCGTCTTCTTCATGTGTAAGGAGCCACCTGCAGAGTTGTCCAGAGATATCTTGGCCATCTCAGAGAGGCCATCATAGAAAATCTGCAGCTTGGTCTAGTCTGAAAACATGTCAGGAGGATGCCTCCTAATCAGCTACTTGTATCTCTCCCAAGCTTCATAGAGAGACTCTCCATCTCTCTGCCTGAAAGTCTGGACATCCACCATCAGCTTAGTTAGCTTCTAAAGTGAGAAAAATTTTTTCAGAAATTCATTGACCACCTTATCCCAAGAGTCCAAGCTCTCCTTGGGCTGAGTATCCAGCCATTGTTTTGCTCTGTCCCTCACAGCAAATGAGAAAAGCATGAACTTATAAACTTCAGGATTCACACCATTAGTCTTTACAGTATCACAGATCTACAGGAAGTTGGAGATGAATAGATTTGGATCTTCCTACGGGAGTCCATGAAACTGACAGTTTTACTGTACTAAAGTGATCAATTGTGGTTCAGCTCAAAATTATTTGCACTAATAGGAGGTACAGCTGTACTGCGCCCATAAAAATCAGGGGTGGGGGCAGTGTAGGAGCTCAGTGTCCTCCTAGCTTACTCATTCCCATTTGGATTCTCAACATTATTGGGATTCATGGTGAGCTCTTCAACCTCCTTCTTAAACGTGTGAGGTTTTCACCGGTTCTATAAGCTCTAGCTTGTTGCAAACGCTGCCTCAAGGTTCTCTCAGGTTCAGGATCAAAATCAAGAAGGGGCTCTTTATCCCTGTTCCTGTTCATAAACAAATAGAAAACAAAAAAAAAGTGGAAACCTCTACGTCAGAGCGTAGAGAGTTTCCAGTGAAGTATCATGTGTAAAAAGAAATAAAATAAAACAAAGCAAGCAATTAAACAAAAAAATTAGAAAACAAGAAGGAAAAAGAAGACCAAAAATTTAAAAAACTAAGAGAAGAGAAGACACTAATATTTTCGAAAATTTTTAAGAAAAAAAAAACTACTTAAAGGGACACCAAACTTAAAATCAAAAATTAAGGGAAATTAACAAGACCTAAATTGAAAATTAAAGGGAAAAAAAATAAACAAAACTAAGAAAAATACCTAATCTAAGCAACTAGAAAACTGGCAGTTGTCAATCACAAACAATCCCCGGTAACAGTGCCAAAAACTTGGTGCGGATTTTGAGAATCACAACTGAACCGGCAAGTGCACTGGGTCATCCAAGTAATACCTCAGGTGAGTGAGGGTTGATCCCACGAGGATTGATGGACTGAACAACAATAGTCGAATGATTGGCTTAGTCAGGCAAGCAGAAAAGTTGATTTGGTGGTTTGAAAAGCATTAAACAATAAGTCAAAAAGTGAGGAAAGCAAATAACAAGTTTGGTGTAAAATTCAGTGAGAAAAACAATTAAGGTATCAAAGATGTTTACTTTTCTGGATTAAGTTATCTTACTAACTATTTTAACAATACAAGATTCATTTCATGGCAAACTGTAAATGACTAAACCCTAATGTCTTAGTGATTTAGTCTCCACTAATCTTTATTAACCGCCAATGTCTTGATCACTTAATTTCGATTAAAGGGTGAAGTTCAAATCTAGTTTATGGCCACAAAAACTCTAATTACCCAAAGCTAAGAGGATTATATGTCACGTATCCCGATTAGTTCAAGCACAATCTAGGAGAAATTTACTTTCAAGCTGTTGTTCAGGTGAGAGACCTCTTCCAAAGATCACAAGAACGCAAATAGAATAAGGGTTATACTTTTATTCTACCCAGATTCATAAAATTAAGAACGAAATTTATCCTTGAAACTGAATCAATACATTAATTAAAATAGAAAA
Source organism: Arachis ipaensis (assembly GCF_059453495.1). Taxonomy (NCBI): domain Eukaryota; kingdom Viridiplantae; phylum Streptophyta; class Magnoliopsida; order Fabales; family Fabaceae; genus Arachis; species Arachis ipaensis. The sequence goes on along the minus strand of NC_142435.1, from coordinate 105,475,868 downwards.
CCAATAGTCTTAATCCATAGAAATAAACAGAGCTCCTAACCTTAACAAAGGAGGTTTAGTGGCTCATGACTTATAGAGAAAAACAAGGGTTCTGAAAAAGTGTGCGGAAGAGAAAAGATCCAAAAGTCTAAATCCCTCTAAAGAGTGAATCTTTTTCCTTTTATATCTAACCTAATTTTGATTTAAAACTAAAATAAAATATTAAATCCTAAAACTAAAAGATATTGTTTCTAATTAAAAATTACAAAAAAAATAAAAAATAACTAACGAAAGCTAAATCCACTTGAAAATGCTTCTTTAATGAGGACTTGATTCGGATTGACTGGCGCTAAACGCCAATTAGGCGTTTAGCACCCATAGTGGACAGAGGCATTTCTGTTTCGTGCTGTTTGCTGGCACTAAATGCCAAGTTGGCGTTTAGCGCCCAAGGGGTTGCACCAAATCTTCTCCTTTTTGCTTAAAACACTGCCAAATTGCTCCGAATTTCACTTGAAATCATAAAAACACTAAAACAACTCAAAGTAGCATCCAAAGAGGATTTTCGCACTAAAATACTATAAAACTTAATGAATTCTAACTAAAAACAACTAGAAAATGAAGGAGGAAATGGGTGAAGATGCTCACGCATCATATACACATTATCACAATGATTTGTAACAAATAGCATTGCATTATATTTTTCACTCACCACACGGCATTCTAGTCTTTTGAATATTACCAAGTAACCTAAATCACATAACTGAATAATACTCAAAAGATTATGTTTCAAGCCATCAACTAAAAAGACATCATGAATGAAAGTAGAATGATTTTTACTTACTTTCCCAACAACAATGATTTTACCCTTACCATCATCTCCAAAAGTCACAAATCCTCCATCACACTTATTGAGTTTGATGAAGAAGGTTGACCTTCCTGTCATGTGCCTAGAGCATCCGCTATCCAAGTACCACATATCTTTCTTCTTCTTGGATGTTAGGCAAATTTGCATCCATTCTGAAGTAACATTAGGTATCCAAATCAATTTGGATCCTTTGAAGTTAATCCATCTTAGTTGCCCAAGTGCATTAAAATCAGAAACAACATTGTAGATTTAGTTTCCTACTTTTCTTTTGTCAATGAAGCATTGGGAGTAAGAGTGACCAAGTTTTTTGCAAATAAAGCAATGACTTCTGTGTGCATATTCCTGAAATTGATTGAATCTTTGAAGTTGGTAGTGATTAAAAGAGTGAAATTTTCTGGTTCTTGAAAAAGGTGCATTCCTTTGGAAAATTTTTTTTTCTAGTATTGGCGCCCCTTTTTGCAAAGGATCTCAAACCAGAATTTTTGTAAGCAGCTTGGCTTCTTGACTGTGATGTTCTTTTATCAAAATGTGATCTTTTGAAAACAACCTCATTATTTGGCAAGTAGCCTAGACTTGATTTATTTGAACGAAGTTTGGTTCTTGGGGATGATTCATTTTCATAAAAAATTGGCTGTTCAAAATAAGCTTTATTTTTGGAAGGATATCCGAGACTAGATTTATCAAAAGGGTTTTTGGTTTTTGAGGAAGATACCATGAATTTTGCAATAGGTTTTTCAAAAACTGCAACCTCTTTTGTCACATATCCCAAACCAAATTTTTTAAATAGTGGCCTTTGAATTGCAAGTAATTTATCCAAGTTACTAGAACTATGGGCAAATTTTGCTAAATCACTATTTAATCTTTTAATCATATCATTTAATCTTTCATTTTCAGCAACAAGAGCTTGAGAAGGATCAACAATGTGCTTTCCTTTAAGCTTTTCAATTTCAGATTTCAAAAATCTATTTTCCTCAACAAGATCTATAATACATTCAGTTTTCTTCACTTTTTCTTTTAAGAAATCATTTTTAACTTTCAATACTTCATTTTTAGATCTACATTTGTTATATTTATTCAGCAATTTTTTAGAATGGTAGGTAAGATCATCAATAATAATATGTAAATCATCCATGGATAAATCATAGTAATTTATCTCATCTAGTTGATCTTCACCAGCCATAAAACAGACTTGAGGTTCATATTCAGAGTCCTTTTCTTCATCTGAATCGTTCTCTAGATCTTTCTGAGAGGCCATGAGTACTCTCTTCTTTTATTTCTTCCCCTTGTCTTCCTTCTTGAGCTTTGGGCAGTTGTACTTGAAATGTCTAGCCTCCTTGAAATTATGACATATCACTTTGCTCACATCCTTCTTGTATTCCTTTGAGCTTAAGCCCTTGTACCTGTCTTTATTCCTCATTAGTCTCCCTAGCCTCCTAGCAAAAAATACAAGTTTGTCATTTGAAAAATTATCACTAGACTCACTCTCATTTGGTTCTACTTTTGATTTTAGGACTATTCCCTTTTTTCTTTGAGTCTTGGCCTGTGTGTGTGGTTTTATAAGTCAAAGTTTCCCTCTTAGCTCATCATAGGATATGGGACTAAGGTTGTTACTTTCGGCTAAAACAGTGGCTTTTGTTTCCTATTCTTTTGTGAGGCTTCTAAGTACTTTTCTCCCTAGTGTTTATTCAGTGTGTATTAGACCCATAGCATCAAGGCTGTTGGTAAATGATTGAGAATTTCTCAAACATTTCATCAATGCTTTCTCTATCCTTCATGGTAAACATCTCATACTCTTTTCGCAACATATCAATCCTTATTTCTTTGAATTTTTTGGAACCTTCGTGTGTGACTTGGAGTTTCTTCCAGATTTCTTTGGCCGTCTTGCATCTAGACACCTTTCAGTACTCCTCGAAGCTAATAGCACAGTGTAGCAAGTTTATAGCTTTAGCATTCAGCTCTACCTTCTTTTTGTCATCATCATTCCATTCGGCTTCCTCTTTTGGAGTTACCACTCCATTAGCACTTATCTTTGTGGAAATTTTGGGACCATTCACTACTATCTTCCATATGTTGTAGTCTATAGATTGAATGAAAATTCGCATCCTCTCTTTCCAGTAGGCAAAGTTCTTCCCATTGAAGAAGGGAGACCTATTGTTTGACTGACTTTCTGTTAGAGTGTAGGCTACTGGGTTGTGCCCAAATTGTTCGCCATTGGATCTTTGCTCCAAGATGTTAAGCTTGATTCTTGAGACCTTGGCTCTTCATACCAATTGAAGGTTACAGAAGGCTTAGAGAAAGGGAGGTTTGAATCTATAGCCTTCTTTTGCTTTGTTTAATTTATCCTTAAAACTAAAACTCAAATTCAATTTCTGTTTGAATGGAACAGCGGAGTATTCAAGAGAAATTTGGTTTTGTCTCATGAAAATCAAACAGAAGTAGAGAGGACAAAATTGACACAATCATGTATCCTGGTTCAGTTGTCTTGTGCAATGCAACCTACATCCAATCTCCACCAATTCCCTAGGAATCAGACTGATCCTATCTGGGCACACAAGTTTCAACATAAACTTGACTTGGTTATGCTAATACCTAAACTCAATACACTAAGTGCTTACCCAACTCTGCAAGGGGCACCTCTCAAGTACAGGACACAAGACAGAAAATACAACCAAATAAAATTTGAAATCACTCTTGGCTTTTCTCTTAGCTTTTTTCACTCTATGGATTTTTCTCAATGCCTCTATTTCTTTCCTTTTCCCTCTCAAAGAAAATACAAAAAGATATACATTGAAACTGAAATACAAAACTGTAAATCATGAAGGAGACGATGAATAATAGCATTAACACTATGAACTGAATCCAACAACTGAACTCAAGACTTTGTTTTTCATCTTGGCGGAGTGCTCCCTTTAGTGTAGGTACAATGCTTCCAAGACTTCAAACTCAGTAGTGATATTTCACACATAGCTCTCAATTCGGATTCTCTCTCCTTGAGCTCCAACTAGAATCATTTTCTCTTTTGTACCTTATTCTGAGTCACGGCTAGAGTTCCTTCAGAGTCAACTTTTTGGACTTTGAACTTTCAGAGATCATCCCTTCTCTTTCTTCAATCAACCCCAAAAATTAGGGATTTTGAAACTGGTCTTAACACCGTAGCAGACACAGCAGTAGCACCAATAAACTTTTTTAATGAGCTTAGCAACATCCAAACCATCAGATTTGTACTTTGACCATTGATATACAACAGGGATGTTCATCCACCATTTTCTTTAATTTTTCCAAAATGGTATTGCAGAGAGTAGGAGAAGAAGTGGAGAAATCAACTTGCATGCAAAAGGAAATTATTTACCTTTAACCTCTGACTTAGCTTAACATGCCTTTGATTAGTGTAATTTGAAAACGCTTTCTTAGTTAACCTTTCTCTTTCTTTCTTCTCTAGAGTATGAACTAAAGGAAGAAGATTTCTCTCTCTCTATCTCTTGCATTTGTCCGAATGGAAACAATGCTGAGACTTAGCTTTGGGGTTACCTTTCTCTTAAGATTCATTGGACTTGGTTGGTGGATCACAACTCACTCAGCCCACTAGATTTCTTTGTTTCCTTTCTATGGGCTTTGTTTGTAGATCAACTAATCTTCAGTAGCCTTTGTTTTTTTGTTTCAATTTGTTAGGCTGCTGCAATCTTTACTTTTGGACCTGCATCACTAATAAAGCAATCAAAACCAATTAGGTGTTTAACCTAATAAATCAATGTTTGTCATCATCATTAAATTAATTGTATTCTAAACTCAACAAAGCCATCTGTTCCTCTAGCAAGAATCTTAGATATTACTTTATATACACAGCCTGCCATACTTATCAATCTGTAGTCTTTTATGTCATCATCTCCCCCCTCTTTATGGGCTAAAACAACCTAAGTCAGATTTGCCTTCCTTTGTAATGTCCTTTTATCGAAGAACTCCTCCACCATAGCGTGAAAATCATTTTCTATCACCTCCCATAATCTCCTAATGCTTTTAAAGTTAAATCCCTCAAGGTCTGGTACTTTTTTCGGCTCGCACTCTCTTACTATAACTTTGATATCTTTTTTTTTTTTTGCATTTTCTTCTCTTGCCATCTTGCATCTTTCTTCTTAATTTTACCCACCAAGAATTTCTCAAATCCAATCCTCAAATTCTTCTCCTCTCGAATAAAGTCAAGAGAAGTAACCCTTTCTTTTTCTCATCAACTTTTCTAGTCTCTCTATGATTCTTCCATCAATATATATTATTAATTAAGTTACCTCTCCTTTTTATCTTAACAATAGTTTGAAAATATCTTGTGTTTTGATCCATCTACGATGCCTGCCTCGACCTAGTCAATTGTCTCCAATATTTCTCTTTCCTAACATACCATTTTTCTAGCATAATCCTCAGAGCCCTACTCCTTGCTAGCAAACATTCATCTACCTCTCCTGTCTCTATTTTTTTATCCATCTTCTATATTTCTGACTCTAATTTCTGTAACTCATTCTCAATGCAACCAAAAATTTTTTATTCCATATTTTGGGGTTTTTTCATACTCCCAACTTGTCTAAAATATTTAACCCCTCCAGTTTTCTCCCTCTTTTTTCACAACCTCTTTGAAGCCATCATGTATTATTCAAGCATCTAATATCCTAAACTATTTTAAACCCTAATCCATCCTTCATAAATCTACCATCAATGTACAGTAATCTGATAGAGCTATTGGAAGACATTTTAGCTGCAAAAAATCAAACATTTCCAATTATTCTACATTGGTGAACACCCTATCTATTTTGATACAACATCGTCTTTCATACTAGGTATATTTCTTGCTTTTCAGCTCTAACTCTATCAATTTTGTAGCCTTCACCCACTCTTTAACATCTTTGCTACTTTGTGACAAAGATTTGCATTCTACCCTATCCTCTAATTCTAAGATTTCATTGAAATCAACTCTAATTCTAACATCTTTGCCATTTACCCCTTAGCTCCATGAGTTTGGACCATACCTCTTATTTCTCTGCTCTGTCATGTGCGCCATAGACCATCACTATACCCTAAACCTAAATCCTATAACCTAAACTGTAACATCTTTCTATATTTTTTGTTTTTTTCTTTTTCATGTAAACTCTTTTAGCATCCAGCAGTTTATTCACAATTCAATACAAGTATAAAATGTGATCCCCTGTAGCAATTTATGTATAAATTTGAAACCTTTACCCCTTATAGCGGTTTATATAGAGTAAGTTCAGGAACAAAATGTAACCATTATTCAAATATTATAATTGGATAATTTTGAGCTCCACTTTATTTATTTATGCAATTTGTCCTTAAAAAAACACCCTCCTCCATATCCTCCTTCTTTTGTCCTTCATCATCCTTCTTCCCACTTTTTTTTTTCTCATTTTCACCTATTCCAAGTCATCATTCTCTACCGCCGGAGCTACCTATACTGTAATTTCTTCTTCCATCGCTTTCATCATCTCCCTCTTGGCTATTCGCCTTCTCCCTTGTCACACCATTGACGATTCTCCTTGCCTTTTCGGCAGAACCTCCCACGCCTCCCCTCCCCTCCCTCCCTGCGCCTTAGTTTTGACCCCTATCATAACTTCTGTGTTTCTCCTGCCGCCGCAGCTTTTTTGCACAGTGTCACGATCGTCTACGTTCACTGACACCAGAAAGTTTCACTACCGCTACCATCACTTCAATAATTTCTGAAGTTAAACTCTCTGTCTTATTTTTTTCTATGCTGTTGTTATTGTTGAATTTAAAGAAGTTATTTATTGTTGTTGTTGTTGTTGTTGACTTTAAATAATTTAAAATGTGGTATTATTAGTGGTGGTGACTAGTAACCATGAAAAAAGATATAGTAATATAGTGGTAGTGATAAAAGGGTATTACTATTTTTTATAATTTAAAAAATTTTTGTATTAAAAAAAATAATTTAATATTAAATATAATATTGATGATTATTTTAAACAAAAAAAAAGATTAAAAACAGTTTTGATTTTGATGCGAAACCTTAAAAATAAAAATAGCACTGATCCCTTTTAATTTGTTATGTATGATTGTGAATAAAATGGTTATGCAAGCTTCACATATATAGCTAAGTTCCCATATAGAATATGTTCTTTCCTTATTTCCCATGGTTGAAGGATATTAATTAAACAAAAGTTTTGAGGATAGCTAGTGATGGACAGCAAGATTCCTTATCTAAATCATATCAACTATGATTTTTGCATAGCACAAGGTAGCAGAGCAATAGAGGTACTTTTGCCATTTAATTCCTCAATTATTTGTTGCTTTCCTCTGATTTCCATGTGGTAAAAGGAAAATGCCATGGAAATCAGTCTAATGGAACACCTTGGTTTTCAACCCACTCACGCTGCACATGCATATGTTTACGTACATTATATTGGACACAACAAAATGCTAGTTAGTGGATTCATTGAATTGGATGCATGCCAATAATTTCAACGTGTTCTCAATTTAATTGATCAACACACGTAGGGTTGTTTTAATTATAGGATTTAATGTTTTATGTATTATAATTTTTAAATGATCATATAAATAGAATGTCAATAATAATTACTCTGTTGGTATAGTTTTACCTGATTAAATATTTGCGTAATTCTTTTTATATCGATCAATTTCATAGGACAATGATTCATAAATTATTCATTATGATGAACAATAATAAAATGAAGCAATCAGTTATAGCTCAAATGACATAATCTTTCCATATTCATCTAAGTGGTTACGAGTTCGAGTCTCTCTATCTTTGGTAAAAATAATAATAATAATAATAATAAAATGAATTTCTAAACAATATTTTTTGTCTTTTTAAAATTAATAAAAAGTTATTTTAATCTTAACAATTAAATTTAAACTTTTAATTTATAATTTCTAAAAAATATGTAATTCCTTTTTGACAACAATAAAATAACCGTCAATTTTTATTATTTTGATGTAATTCCTTTTAATAATTTTGTTGATGCTAATATTACTGACGGCTTCTCCATTAGTATTATTAACAAGGTTCTGAAAATCGGACCGGACCGGCCGGTCCGACCGGTTTAACTGCGAATCGGTAGTCTTTACGGTTTGGTTCAACACTAAAAACCGACAGAATCAAAACCGTCTTCAAACTACTGAACCGGTCGAAAACTGGTCGGTCGAATCAAACCGGAATCCGGCCGGTTTTTTTATTTTGCCCAAAAACGCCAAAACGCAGGCGTTTAGCATTCAATCGAACACCCCAGCCCTACCAACCCTAACTCCCTCTAATTCTCCAACGGCGCAACACACTCCCTCTCTCGTCCCTCCCATCACCCTCGAGCTGGCGGTTCCTCTCAACACCGGCAAGCTCAATCCCTCCCTTTCGTTCAGCCGCCGAACTGCTCCTAACGCTGTCGCCGGTTGGAGCTTCGAAGCTCACTCGGTCCCTCACTCAGCTAACGTCTCAGACTCTCAGCAGTGGAAGCACAGTCGCCGGGCTTGCCTCCTGCCTCTGTCGCGTAGCTCTGTTCCTCCGTCGCAAACTTTGCTCCTCCGTCGCAAGCTCTGTTCCTGCCTCCATCGCCAGTTCTGTTCATGCCTCCATCGCCAGCTCTGTTCTTCTAGGTATTTTACTATTTTTTTCACTGATTGTTCGGTCTTCTTCTTGGTTTGAACTTTGAAGTTCTGAAATTGTTGTTCTTTGGTCTTCTTCTTCGGTCTTCTTCTTCAATTTTTATTCCATTTTTAGTGTGACTGTTTTCAATTTTTGGTCTTCTTCTTCTTTACTGATGGCTCGTTCCCTCTGTTAGTTTGTTACTCTGTTTTAGTGTGACTGTTTTCTAATTGCTCTGTTAGTTTGTTATCTGGCTTACTAGTTGCTGATGGCTTCTAATTTTTTTGCTGGCCTCTCGTAGACTGTATGGTTCTGATTCAATGATTCCAGAACGCCTAATGTTGATGTTTTTGTGTTTTGCTGCTTTGTATTTGTTAATTTGTTGAATGGCTAAATACTTTTTATTTGATAATTTGTTAGAATGTATGGTTCTGAATTCTGATTCAGTGATTCCAGAACGCCTAATGTTGATGAATACTTGTATTTGAATTCTGATTCAATGATTCCAGAATGCCTAATTTGTTAGAATGTTGATTAATACTTGTATTTGAATGGCTGAATTCTGCTTTGTATTTAAATACTTGAATGGCTGAATGCTGTAGGCTGTAGGCAGAATTGCCTTGCGTTGAATGGCTGAATGCCTGAGGCAGATATGGTCTTGTGTTGTGGTTAAGAATATGCTGTTAGTTTCCATTGTGTTTGGCTCCTGCTTTAGGTTAAGAACATGGTTGATTTTCATTGTTAATGTTTGTTGCTGTTTTGTAGTTGCTGTTTTGTAATTGCAGGTTGCAGGTTTAGTGTGATTATTGGTTAATGTTTTGTAATGTTTGGTGCTGAAGGCTGATTGTTGAATTTAGATATAGTTGTTTATTTTGACTTGGGTAAAGAGACTTATGGTCATTTATAGTTGCTGGTTTTGCTGGTTTTGGAATGTTGAATGCTGGTTTTGCTGAAATATTTTGGCCACTAGAGCTTCTTTGATCAACTTCTGCTGAGAATATGCTATACACAGGTCTATGATCACTTGATCAGAGAATCTTGACTCCCCACGAACGTAAGATAATTGGTGAAGGTCTCTCCCATGCCATAAGATTCTATCACACCTTGAGAAAAAAACATGCATTATTTTGATTGTTTTGTATTTCCATTAACCACTTCTCTAATTGTTTTGTATTTCCATTAACCACTTCTGTGATTGATAAATCTTTATGTTGACATTTAATATTTGATATTTTTTTATATTATTTAACTTGAGTTTGTATATTAATAAGAGTATATGAATTTGATTGATGATATTTAAGGTAGTTTTTTAAATTTAAAAATTATTTTAATATTTATATTATACTATAATTATATTTTAGGATGTTTATTTATAATTTATTATTTTATTTTAAAACAGTTTTTTCGATTAAACCATCAGTTAAACCAGTTGGACCATTAAATCAGTGAACCAGTAGCTAGAGCGGTTTGATGATCGGTCCGGTTTTCCGAACCTTGATTATTAATTTAATTTTATCAATAGTCAAACCGTCGATTAAATTAGATTGGATTTTTCCAACAATTTTGCCGTAAGTAAAATCAAAACGTGTTGTATTGTACTATTAAATAATTTTAATCCTAAAATCATATTTCAGTCTTTTAAAATTAACAAAAAAAATTCAAATTCAAATTTTATCTGTAAACAAATTAATCAAAAAGTTTATTTTAGTCTTTTTAAAATTAATCCTTAAAGAAATATTTTAGTATTTTAGAAGTTAATCCTTAATGGGATATTTTAGTTTTAAAATTAATTAAAAAATTATTTTAGTCTTTTTTAAATCAAAATTTTGATTTATATTATAATCAAACAAAATTAATCTTACAAAATTATTTTTGTCTTTTAAAAATTAACTGAAAAAATCTTTTTATATTTTTGCAAAATGAATAAAATAAAATAAAATAAAGCATATAGTTTGGTGAGAAAATTAAAAAGGATACTTTAATTATTTTATAAAATTAATTAAAATTGTATTTTAGTCAATTATAATTGATGACAAAAATTTTAAGTTTAATTACTCTGTTGGTCTTTATAATTTTACTAAATTTATAATTAGGTCTTTATACCTTTTTTTTCTTTTCAATTGAGACTCTACACTATTTTTAATTTTGTAATTAGGTTATTCCTAGTATAAAAAATATTAGACTTAACTGAATATTTTTTTACAAATTGATGGTCTGCAAAATTAAAAACTTAATTAGATCCTTAACTACATGTTCTTTGAGAGAAATATTTTGTTAATTTTAATGTTTTTGATATGAAAAGACCTAATTACAAAATTAAAAGAAGTGTAGGAACCTAATTAAAAAAATTATAGAAACTTAATTACAAATTTAATAAAAGTATAATGACAAAGAGAATAATTAAATAAAAATTTTAATATAAAATATTATATAATATATTTTTAAATAATATAATTCACTTATCACATTCTTATTCATCCACATTTTTGTTGTACCCATAGGTGTTAATTTATCATAACTAATGAATTACACATAAATTTGATGTCTCACTGACTCGGAAGTCTCATAATCACAGCACATTTATTCATTTATGGAAGCTAATTAAGATGAAAGCTAAGAAGAAAAGAAGTATAGATACATAGTTATTATTATTAATTAGTTGCATCCAACGTCAAAAGGTAGCAGCAGCCTTAACGAGGAAGCCAAAGAGAAGGAATGGAGTGGAGAAGAAAGGGCTATGGTCACTGTCCAATTCATAAACAGTGCAAGGTGGCCAACTCTTAATCATGGCTTCCTGTTGTTCTGCCTTAATCACATTGTCATGCCTTGTCCTTATGTACACGCGCGCCACCTTCTCCACTTCTTCCTCATTGTTATTGAATCTTGCACTTGTTAATGCTTGTACTGGCCCTGCCCTTAGCAGCATTCCAGCTAGGGTTGAATCCTGTAATTATCAATATTAATTAACATTCATTCATCATCAACCAAATTTAATGAATTCTTTTTTAACCTCATGAGGGCTCAATTGGTATATGATTTTGCGTTGAAATTCTTTCTTCACCAAAGCACTTGTTGGAGGCTTATCTGCTCCCAATCCAAATCCTAGCTTGTATACATCATCACCAAATTCTGATAAATCTGGTGCCCCCTGCATTCATCACAAAACTTTCTATCAATCATGGTCAATAATACTTCCTACCTTTTTAAATAGTTGCCAATTTTCTTTCTTTTTTTTTTAACAAGTAAATATATATTTATTAAATCAATGTAACATTATTATATTTAGAGTAATACTCGATAATTAATTTTTCTCAGCCAACATCAGTTAATTTTTTTAAAATTATTTTATTTATTTATCTTAAATACTAAAACCTAATTTATAAACTCTTAACTGCTAAATCTTAAATTATAAATGATAAGCCTAAACCCTAAAGTTAAATAATACTGGTTAACTAAAAATTAATTCCTATAATTTTTCTTACATTTATCTTGCCCATATCTTGAAATTAATATTTGTGAGAGAATATATAAAAATAGTAAAACTTATTTTTATTACTGTGAAGAATAATTTTGTAATTTATTTTTTTAATTTATTATTTTTTATCATTAATCAACCATTAACTCAATTCATTTAGTCTAATTTCTTTAGTTTAATAATTTTATAACATATTTTATCTTATATTTTTAAATATTAATAACTACTATTCTACTAATGACTAAAAACAATAAATTTTGATAGTCTTTTAATATTCTTCTGTATGAAAAACTAGAAACAGATATTTATTTGAGTATCAAAAGAGTATATCATAATATTTTCCAAGACTCACATGCAACTTATAATAATAATAATAATAATAATAATAATAATAATAATAATAATAATAATAATAATAGCTACTCTTCTACTACTAACACTACAACATAATGCTACTAAAAGTTATGGTTATTAATTAATCATTTTGTGACTTTTCAATGATTTACTACCTCCGAAGGACAAAGTGGGCGTGTGGAAGAGACAGGGTTGTCGGAAACACTAATTTTATTTGAGAGGATAGAAGAAAGCAAAGATTTTTTACGATGCTATGTCTCCAAATAGCATAACATTGGCCATCAAAGGTTCTTACAATGATTAGCACAAGGATTGCCATTTTATAGGTGGTTTAATTTGGTACACAGTTATTGATGATAAATTTAGTAACAGATTGAACTCGCTATAATGATTGTGAATAATGATTATTAGCTTTTGTTCGTACACATCTTTTGATAGATTGGCTTAGCCTAACATTAGAGTGTTCTCCATCATTTTTGGGAAATAAAAGCAAATTTTATATGCTACAATAATAGGTCATATGCATCATGGGTCAAATTTCAAAATGCATAGTAATTCTCTTGACCATATAAAATTGTAACTTGTTTGATTTTTAAAGCCAGAAAAATAGGTCCGGTGAGAGACCTTAACCCATATTAACTAAATTTAAAATTCGAATATCATGTCAAAAAAAAAAAAAAAACTTGTCTCCCTGAGAGAAAGAATAGAAGGGAAGTCTAATTAGAATGTATTGATAATGTATTTTATTCTTTGATGGAATATTTGTATTTGCATATGAAATAATTAAGTAGGCACTTAGAAGTGTGATAACACATAATGAATAACTAAAATTTGATATTTTATTAATATAATTAAATTTTGATACAAGTATAAAAAATAATTTTTTTTTACATGACATTGTATAATTAGATGCACGTGTAAAATTATTTTATAATGACAATGTATCAAAATTAAATTATTATTAATATAAAAAATCTTTTAAAAATATTGTTATATATTATTTGAATATATTTTTTGAAAAAAATTTTATATGTTCATGTATCTTGTTAATTGAAATTGTTATAGTTCTTCTTTTATCTACACAAACACATAAGTTTCTAAAAGAAAATTGAAATAATACCGATATAAAATCTTCTTTTCAGTAAGAATGGATTAAATTATTAAAATTTAAAACGAACCTTATAAAAGGTGCAGAGAAAAGAAGCCCCCGCAATAATTATTATACATTTTGTACCAAAAGAAAAGGCCATTTTGGTGCTAAAAAAACTGCCTTATTGCTGAACAGCTGCAAATTTGTTTGTATATGGCAAAATACTCAAAGAAAAACGTGAGAGTGAGAGTGGGTAGAGAAACATTTGTAATTTGTCAGAGAGAATCATCAATACCAAGTTGGCAACCAACCAACCCAATTATTTTAAGAAAAACACAGCATATCATATCAACATCATCTTTCCTGTAAAAATTCTTGAAGATTCTAAGCCAAATAATGGCTACAAAATTTAATTATGAGAGTGAAATGATTGATATACTTTATCATTATAATTTTTAGTATTTTTTAAAACGGTGGAAGGTATACAAATCAAACTCTTCAATTTGTATTTAAAAAATTAAAAAAATTTGAAATACACAAATCGATTTGTATACTCCAAATCTTTTAAACACAATTCAACGCCATATACTATTATTATGTCTTAGGTTTGAAAAACAAGAAAAAGAAAAATGCATGAAAAAACAAAGTGAAAATAAGTTCAATTGTTATGAGAAACAAACATTGTAGAAGCAGGGGAAAGAAAAAACAGAACAACACTCACTTGTTTAAGATCTTGGTCGGTCAAGAACCCAAACTTGAGCATAGTTGCTGCCACATACACTGCTAAACGGATCTTATTAGCAAATTTATGACATGCTTGAGTAACACTTAACCCTCCTGCACTGTGCCCCACTAGTATCACCTATGAAATAACAAATGTCGAAGAGGTTTTGAATGAAAAGCTGGTTGAACTTTGAATAATAATCGAAGATATATACTTCTACAAATCATTAAATAATTCAGTCAAACATGTTAAACTATTTAACAATTCACAGTATTATCTTCACACACGACAACGTCTTCACATACCTGTTCGTTGTCTGGCAAAGAAGACATGAAATTTATGAGAGGCTTATTGTAATCATCAAAGGAGAGGATGGAATCAACATCGGATTGATCAATTCCGGCACCTTTGAGGTCTATGCATGAGACCTTGTAGCCGGAATTCTCCATAAGACACCGGATTTTGTACCAGCACCAACCTCCACCACCTATGCCATGGATAAGCACAAAGTGTTCTTGCTCTTTTGACCCTCTACCTTCCTCAATCCCTTCTTCTCCTCCCATCACACCCATGCCTCTATGACTTTTCACCCTTTTCCCTTAAATGCTCATAGACCTCATCTCTTTCTATATATATGAGTATGATTATGAATAGGAAGATGATGACGATGGAATAGCGTTAATAAGGGTATTGACTTGACATTACCCTTCCCCTTTTGGAGTTTTCCTTTGGTTAATTAATCATGAAATTACAATATTCACGAGTTTATGGATATATATGTATCATATATATGTCTATTTTTATTATTACTCATATCAGGTAACCAACTGGTATTAATCCACAATAATTAACTATTAATTAGATTGCAAATAAATTGAAAAAATTATTCAAAATCAATTAAAAATAAACATAAAAAATATAACAAAAATAAATATTTAAAATTAAATAAAAATAAATATATAAAATTATTATAAAAAAATTATTTAAAATTTAACAAAAAAAATTGAAATCTAACAAAAATAAATATATAAAATTATTGTAAAGAACTTTTGAAATCTAAAAAAAGGTCTAAAATTTCAACACAATAAAAATTCTTTTAATTATAGTAAAAAAATATATTACCATTCAAAATCTAAAACAAAGAAATATCAAAAAATAAGAAAAAAAATAACCAAAATTTATAAAAAAAAAACACATCTAAAATTTAAAAAAAAAAACACTCAAAACTATTAAAAAGAATCATTAAAAATTAAAAAAAAATTTAAAATTATTGAAAAAAACATCACAACCGGAGAGAGGCATAGAACTTTTCAACGTTGCATTTTCTTGCTTCTCCGCTCTTGACTGTATATAGGGTCGATTCCTTAAATTTTTTCTTCTATTATATATAACTTTCAGGTATGACATGTACTTTGTTGGAAGTCTGAAATTCTAATTATCATTATCATTGAGATATAATATTAAATAATACACAAGGCTCAGATTTGAGAATGAAACATATTATGCATATGAAGATTTGGAGTGTTTGTAGATCATACAACTGACTCTTCCTTTCTCAAGTTTTTTTTAGGTTGAAATTCTTAATTTGTCCTCCACTCCTCTTGCAAGCTTAAAATGACTTTTTTTTTCCCCAACCATCTGGCTCTAGCGAAATGCACTCAGTGTTAGAAATTTTTTGTTTATTCTATTTTTGTTTTTGTTTTATTGTATCTCGTATTAATTTTTAATTATATTGTTCATATATACTTTATACACCAAAAAATAGTTATTGTGTAAAAGAATATGTATTCAGTATTTGATAAAAAAATATTTGGTATACTATTATAAATAAGTTTTAATTATTGTGGTAATTAAAAATCTATATAAAAAAATGTATGATTTAATACGAAAAAATATATATAGATACATATTATTGATTTAATTACTGAGATTTTGTATGCAAGTTGTATTATTGGATTCATTTATTTTAAAGACAATGAAAAATAATGCTAGGATAGTTAATTTTGTTTATATTTTTATTATTTAAAAATTTTAATTTTGATGCATTGTTAATATAAAGTAGTTTTATATGTGCATCTAATTATGTAATGTTATATCATTAAAAATAACTACTATTTTTATTAGCAGTGTGAATAGTCATTTAAAAAAATCGATGTGATTGTACGACTGTGTAAAATATTTTATATTATCACAGTATCAAAATTAAACTCTTAAAAAAAATTAATACTATATTTTGTAAAAGAACAAAAAGTTAATTCATTAGGAGTTTTAAATATTCCAAAAAGGGAGAGTAACTTAAGTTAATAAAATTTATGACAAGTACTTTATTTAAATAAGTGTAATATGGATAAATATAATCACTGAATCCAAAATCAAACTTTTTTTTAACCTTTTATGTTTATGAGTCACATTTTTTCTATTTGGCTTATGTTAAAAATAGTATTAAATTGATATTTGGTTAAATATAGTTTTATTCAATAATATTAAATTGATATTTGGTTAAATATAATTTTATTCAAGAGGATGTTGTTGGTTAATAAATTATTACATACATAAGGTGGAATATTTTGATTAGTTTTTAATAAAAAAAAATTGGACAAAACAGTTTTTAACAACAATAATTATAACAACAACAACAATAAATTAGTTTTTTATCTTTTAGAATATTATATAAATTAGAATTTTTTTTAAATAAAAAATTAATTTCTAATTTGTGTTGGAAACAACTAATTATTTACTTTTAGGCGTATTATTTGTTATTTTACAGGTAGTGTTATTTTTTGCAAATAGCTTTATTTTGCAGGTGTATACTATAAAATTAAAAAAAAATTACAAATACTGATTTCAAAATAAAAAAACAAAAAAAAATTAACTTATTTTTCACAAGCTATGCATGTAAAATAGGATAAAAGAGATTTTTACTGACATTGATATTTTTTATGTTTAAATTAATTATTTATTTTACTTTTCATAAATTTTAAAATATAAATGTTAATAAAAAATATTTTTATTTAGATTTAAATAAAATATGAAAAAATAAATTAATAAGAATTTAAATTGTATGCTTTAATTCAAATTTAGTAAAAGTTGTATTTTACCACATTTATGAATATAAAACAAAATGATTAACGATCTTATACAATTTATTAAAATTTATCATTTAATTTATTATCAGCTAAGAAATTATTATCAAGACTTTTGATTTAAAAAAAAATACACTTAAGATATAACCTTCTATATGACACATATAGGACAGAACAACTCAAACTTAAGAATTTTTTAGAGTTTGAATTTGAATTATCAGATAGTCATATCAACATATTTGTTATATTATATTTATTTTAAAAATTAAATAATAGTAATAATTTGACTAATGTTATTTCTTAACATTTTTTAATCACATATGGTATAAATCTAATTGATCTTTTTAAGTTGTTTTATTATGATTATTTGTTATTTCAAATTTTAAAATTTTTAAAGTTTAAGTTCATGTACTACTATACTATAGATGGTTATATATTAAGTCTATTTTTTTTAAATCAAAATTCATAATTTAAATTTATAGGTTTTTAAAAACATAATTTTTTTATTTTGAATTTAAATTTTTATTAGTTTTTAAATTTTTTTATATTTTATTTGAATACAAACTAAAATATTTTTTATTGATATTTATGATTAAAATTAAATATTTGTTACCATAATTTTGCCTAATAGCCTGCGAAAATAAGAGTGATTCTTTTTGTCTCATTATTTCATATTTTGTGCATATAAATACTTATTTCTTTTTTAATTTTACAACTTATGTTGTTAAATTAACAAATAATATGCATAAATATAAATATTTTTTTAATGCAAATTGAAAATAAATATTTTTTATTTAAATAAAAAATAACAAATTAGTATCTTATAAATAAAGTAACAAATTAATTCTCATTTTCTTTAAAAAATTATTGAGGTATTAAATTATTTAAAATTTTAAAAATAAAAACAATTTTTTATTTATTAGAAATGATTTGTTATTTTTATGATATAGAAAAATTTATAATTATTTTAATGAAGTATTATTTTTGATTTAGCTATTTTAACACACAAAAATTTGTAAAAATTGACTATTTTAACCATATTAAAAGTTCATGAACATATAAAATTTAACAATCTTAAAAGTTCTTAACTATGATTATCTTAACATTTAAAGAAAAAAACCATGATATTTAAATTATTTCACATACAAAACTATTTCTGTGTTAATCTTGTTTTTTTTTTTCTTTTACAAAAGTATTATATTATATAATTCGTTGCATAAGTTACTAATACCCCGTGTAATTTTTTTTATAATTTAATCAAAGTCCATCGTTTCAAAGAAGGAATAAGAACATCACAATCATGTCGAGCCACATAACACTAGATGACCAATTTTATCTTTTTCTCTCTCATAATAAGGTTAGTCTTGTACATTACAACAAAATTACACGACAAATAAATTACAAGCAATCGGATCCCACTTGAAATTTTGATCTTCTAAAATAGTAGCTGATATACGTAAAGTTTTTCCTATATATATTATATATGGGTGAATGCTATAATATTTATATTATAGTAGTATCTTAAGAATATTGTTAAAATTAAAATAATATTTTTTATTATATAATAATTTTTTAATTTAAAAATACAAAATATTACTAAAATATAAACAAAGTGTAACATTAGTTTTAATAAAATTTATATATCTTATGGTCACTATAATTATAGGCATGATATATAAACTCTATCTTATATATGACGAAAATGGAGAGACATTTAGTATGTAATTTTTTTATAAAATATATTTATTAAATTTATTATAATAAATAAAAAAATAAATTAATAAATTAGTGTCTATAATATATTAATATATAAAATTTAATTTTAATATATTAATATAAAAATATTTTTCACGCATTTAATTATATATTGATATATTATTACTACTTTCTACGATTATCATTTAAATAGTCAAATAATTTATAATGTGAATACAAAAAAAAATGGGTTATGTTACGTGTACACTAAAATCAGCCACCATTATAAAATATATATTGAAATACAAATATACTATGAAAATAAATTAAATCACACATATATTTATATATAAATACATTGGTAGCTAGTGATGAAGAAAGATTGTGAGAGATCATGAGAGCGAGAGAGTGTGGGGAGTGGGGAAACACCAGGCAGGGTCGGCCTGTGCATACTCAACATCTAGTTCAGGATCCAAGAGTTTGGAATCGAGAAAAGTTTCTTCAATTGGAACAGGACTCTTTCACCATCTTCGTGGACAGACTACTGGGAGACATATCGAAGCGGGAGTTGTTTGGATTGTTCTCTTGGACAGGGAGGATCAACGACATTTACTTATCTAGGAAGACAAGGGGTAGCTTGGTGTACTTGTTTGCGTTTATCCGGTATACTACGAAAGGTGGAGCATTGAAGGCAATCTCGGATATGAACCGAATGCGCTTACGGGAAAATGAGATTTTTGTTAGTGAGGCTAGATTCCGGAGGGGTGACTCCAAGGGGAGTAAAGGCCAGGACAGTGCTGGTACGAGGTTGGGTGCTGACAAGAGGGTGGTTGTTTGTGGGAACTCTGTTGATAAGGAGGGAAATTCTGGGGTAGCCAGGGTGGTCGAGTGTGAGTCAAATGTCAATTTGGACAAGGTTCAGTTGGACGTAATTAAGAGTGATCCTCAGCAACGGTGTTGGCCGAAGGGTACAGAGGACACGGGGGTACGGGTCATTAAGGCTTCACTGGTAGAAAGCAATATGGACTGGTTGCGGCGGAGCATTGTTGGTAGTACTTGGAAAGCTATTGATTACAGCCGGTTGAACGCCATAGCTCGACGGGAGTGGCCCCATGTGGTGTAGGTTTGTGAGTTGGGGGCTCACAAAGCCTTGCTAATTTTCGATAGTAACTGCCGGGCGGATGAGGCTCTAACGTTTACTATGAATGGCCTCCTGAAATTTTTCTATCGTGTTTGTCGTTGGAGTGAGACTGACCGGTGTGATAGGAGAAGAGTCTGGATCGAATGCAGTGGGATATCGTTCATGTATGGTCTGAAGATACGTTCCGATTAATTGGTGAACAGTAGGGAGAGGTGGTGAGTTATGATCCAGCAACAATATCGGGAGTGTCTTTCAGCGTGGGACGTGTGTTGATTGATACGGCCAGGTATGAGGTAATTCATGAACGAATTGGTATCTCTGTTGGAACGGATATGTTTGATACATTTGTCACAGAGGTGGGGAGTGGAGCCTATGCTTCCCTGGATCATGAGACGAATGTTGGTAGGGGAGGTAACCGGGGCCTCGTTATTGGAGGAGGTTGTGCTACTGGAGGTCGTGGATGTACTGTTGAGGATGCTCGGGGTCATGAGCAAAGGGTGAGCTGGGATGCAGCGGCGGAGTTGATGGCGGGGACAGCAAGGGAGGACGAGCCGGTGAAGGGTCGAGTTGTAATTTTCTCGGAGATTTTGAATGAGTGGAGTAACAAACTTTTAAATTTTGAACCGAAGAGAGGTACAACCAAGGCAGTTATTTCCAGTGTGACGAAGGCTAAATGTGCGGAGTCTTCACCGAACGATGAGGGCGCTGACTCAGAGAGGACTTTGTCCTGGGATCTGGCAACGGGGAGGGAGGTGGCTGAAGGGGACGTCACTAGTGGTAGGAGATGGGTGGGTCCAAGTGAAGTTCACGTGACTCCTTCTAGTGGGGTAGCCCAAAACGGTTCAACGAATTCTAAGGATGTTCAATTGGGCTTGTAGTTTGGTAGCCCACTTGATGGGTGTGTGAGGAGGCGGGAGTTGGGCCAGGCTGATTGTCAAGTGGCACAGGCAGTGGGTCAGGTCCAGTCTGAGGTCTCTGTGAGTGAGGGCACGTGGTCAATAAGTGGTGCCTACCAACAATATGCCGATGACTCTGCAGGAGCCATGGAAGGGCATGCAGCGTGCAAGGAGGTGAGACGAGAGGAAAGGGTTGGTCCAGGGGACGCGTTAGGGTGCTCGCGGTTGGCACCTACGGTGGTGCACGAGGAAGGCGCGATTTGCCTATGGTGGGAGGGGGAAGCCGCTTCGGGTGTTGGCAGGCAGCCTGGCTGCTGCTAAGCAACCGAAGCCCCTGGTGGTGGTTGAGGAGATTGGCACAGATGGAAGGGCGGGGCGGATTATTGTGGCTGGGGATTTGGGTGAAAAGGGGAAGGTTGGACATGGCGTGGGGGTTCAGTTTGGGCTTGATGGGTACGGCGAGGATGATAAAATTATGGTAACCGATTGGAAGTGTGATAATGACCGAGTAGTAGGGGAACGTGGTATTGCTGAGGAATTGGGTGTAGCTATAGTAGCACAATGCGCTGGGGGGTTATAGTGCCAAGAGAGCTTGGCAAAAGGTAATGCAGCGGCTGACCCAGTTACCGGTGCAGCGGCCAGTCTGTCGGTGACGTTGGTGACAGAGGGATCGGGGGAGGGAGTATTGCTGGCAGGTTTCGAGCCTGACCCACATGTTGAAGAAAGCGACGGTGATTCGGAAACGTCTGGCACCAAAAGAGCAGAAGAAATACAAGAAAACAGAAATGCTTGGACCCTGGCGGTGGAATCTGGAGCGCTGCCTTATGATGAGGAAGAGGATATAATGGCGATATTCCAGGCACAGAATGAGAAGATCGCTTTGAGGAAGAAGCTGGCTAAACAGAAAGAAAAGGCTAGAAGAAGTCGTCCAAAAAATAGAAAATAGGTGTGTACTACTGTTTTAAAATGACTTTTGCATCCTGGAATGTTCGGGGGTTGGCGGGGACTGAAAAATTGAGTATGGTCAAAAATTTTAGAAAGAAGTTCAATGTGCATGTGCTAGGCTTAATAGAGACAAAGAAAGAGGTGATGACTAAATTTGAGGTTGTGCAGTTGTGGGGTAATGATGGAGTGGGTTGGGAGTTTGTGGAGGCAGAAGGTGCTTCTGGCGGCCTGTTATTGATGTGGGATAGCACGGTTTTTAACTTAAGTAGTTGCTATAAAGGAGCTAGGTGGCTATGTGTGGATGGAGTGTTGTTAAAGAATAATTTTCGGTGTGCGTTCTGTTTGGTGTATGGTGAACATGATAGGGAGGAAAAGCTTGTAGTGTGGGAAGAGCTAAGCTTCTTGTCCGGCTTATGCCAGGTACTGTTCTGTTTTATGGGGGATTTTAACGAGATTGTCCAAGTGGAAGAACGACTGGGGGCCACGTCTCTGCCATGGTCTGTAGCAGAGTTTAAATCTTGGGTTCATGATATGGAGCTGATGGATCTAGTTTTATCTGATAGGCGGTTCACATGGTTCCGGGGCCAATCATGTAGTCGTATTGACAGGGTCTTGGTTAGTTTGGAATGGTTGGAAGAATTTCCTAAAACAAGGTTACAAGGAAGTCCAAGAGGGCTGTCAGACCATTGTCCAATGATTATGAACGTAACTAGGTTGGGAGGGGAGCCGAGACCGTTTCGGAGCCTGGATTCATGGTTTACTCACGATGGGTTTTTGAGGATGGTAAAGGAGGAATGGAGGAGTCTCAGGGAGATTCAGTTCATGGATAAATTGAAGGCTATGACGGCCCCACTGGGGAGATGGCATAGAGAGCAGTTTGGTGATCTGGACATAAGGATTAACAAGTTTGAGGAGGAGATCAGGAAGGTAGATGATATGGTGAGTCATGGAGTATATGATGGAACAATGGAGGCGAGAAGGAAGGCGCTTGTGAGCTCTTGTAAGAAATGGTATATCAGAAAGGAAATCCACTGGAAGCAGATGTCACGGTCTAGGAATGCTAAGGAGATGGATAAAAACACTAGATACTTTCATAATCTCGCATCGGCTCGTAGGAGAACAATCGAATTGAAGCCTTACGGATCCATGGGAGAGTAGTAAGGAATCAAGCACGGATCAAGGTAGCTATAAGAGATTTCTATAAAGAGTTGTATCACCAGGAACCTTCACCTAATATTGGGATCCGGGATGGGCTGATTAGGCGAATAATTGGGGAGGAGGCAGCAGAGCTGGAGTTGATGTCAAGTGTAGAAGAAATAAAGGCTGCAGTGTGGGATTATGGGTCTTCAAAAGCTCCTGGTAGTGATGGGTATAACATGAATTTCATAAAAAAGTGTTAGGCAGAGATTGGGAGGGAATTCACGGAAGCAGTGTTGGGGTTCTTCCAATCAGCTATGCTACCTAGGGACTCGAACGTCACTTGGGTGGCGCTGGCACCGAAGTTCGTCGGAGCTACAGAGATAAAAGATCTTCGGCCGATTAGTATGGTGGGGTACGTTTATAAGGTCATATCTAAGGTGATGGTTCAAAGGATGCGACATGTGATGCCAGGTTTAGTAGGCGAGACTCAAAGTGCTTTTGTGCAGGGCAGGAAAATCCACGACGAGGCTTTGATAGCGTGTGAAACTGTGCATTGGCTAAAGTCCAGAAGACGAAGCTCTGCAATTATTAAACTGGATTTTCAGAAGGCGTATGATCGGGTCAAATGGAGTTTTGTCGATATCGTTCTGCAGAAGATGGGTTTTGGATATCGTTGGCGGAGGTGGATCAAGGGGTGTGTATGTTCTGCGTCCATGTCAGTTCTTATCAATGGAGCTCCCACTAAGCCTTTCAAAATGGAAAGGGGGTTACGACAAGGAGACCCTTTATCGCCCTTTCTGTTTGTGTTAGTTGTTGATGTTCTTCATCGAATGATCGGAGAGGCGGTGAGGAATGGCCGTATACTTCCGCTCTTGGTTGGACGGGATAACATTGAGTTGTCACACTTACAGTTTGCAGACGATACTATTCTTTTTTGCCCTCCAGAGGAAGCGACCATAAAGAATTACAAGCGTCTACTGCGGTGCTTTGAGCTGATGTCGGGGTTGAGTATTAATTTTGAGAAGTCAAGTTTCATTCCGGTTAACTGTGAACAGCTATGGACGCGGAAGATATGTTGCTTGCTGGATTGTAAGGAGGCAGCCCTCCCTGTTCGGTACTTGGGCATCTCATTGGGAGCGAATCCGAGGCTTGTGAAAACGTGGCAACCAGTGATTAATAAGGTGGAAGACAAACTGAGCCTGTGAAAAGCAAAGACACTCAATAAGGCGGGTAAGCTGGTGCTCATAAAATCTGTCCTTAATAGCTTGCCTATATACTATCTGAGCTTGTACAAGATGCCAAAGGCAGTAGCAGAGAAATTGATTTCCTTACAACGTCGATTCTTGTGGAGTAAAGAGGATGGGAGGATGGGGATGCCACTAGTGAGGTGGGAGGGAGTAATGGCGCTTAAAAAGGTGGGTGGTTTGGGAGTAGGAGATGCAGTGCTTCGGAATACTGCTCTTCTGTTTAAGTGGTGGTGGCGGTTTTCGAAAGAGGAGTGCCCCCTTTGGAAGAAAGTGGTTTGTTCTTGTAATAGCATGAATCCTTCTGAGATGCTGCATGGGCAACCTGTTCCCAAAAGAGGGGGTCCTTGGAAGGATATCTATCAGCTTCAAATAAGAGAGCCACAAGTTAGAGAGACGATGATCAGAGGCCTATCAATGGAGGTTGGGAACGGCAGAACAACCTGGTTCTGGGAGCACGTCTGGCTCCCTGATGGGGTCTTGAAAGATTTTTTTCCAAGACTTTTCTCGGTCTCGAATCTTAAAGGTTCTGTTATAGGGGACTGCAGGTTTTGGGATGGGTTGGAGTGAATATGGAGCTTCCAGTAGAGGAGACAGGTGTTTTAGTGGGAGCTGAAACTTTTGAATCACCTCCACGAGATACTACACTCGGTTAAGCTAACAACGGAGAGAGAGGATAAGGTGGTTTGGAAATTTGACAGAACTGGTATTTTCTCAACTAACTCCTTTGTGAAGGGGTTGTAGGAAGCAGTCCTCCCAGAGAAAATAACTAGCTATAGCTTCACTAGTGTTATTTGGAGGGGCTTCGTCCCGCAAAGGGTTGAACTGTTCTCTTGGTTTGTCTTGATTGGGAGGGTGAATACTAAAGAAAGGCTTCCTAGGCTAGGGGTTATTGGCCAGCTCAATAATATGTGTCCTTTATGTTGCAAGACTGTTGAGTCAGCTATCCATCTGTTTCTTGGCTGTGAGCTCACTTGGCAGGTGTGGTGTGCATGGCTATTCGCCCTTGGAAGGTCCTGGGCCGTACCAGAAACACTGAAGCAACATTTTGAGAGCTGGGCGCATGCTTCACATAGAAAGGTTGAGAGAAAGAGGTGGTTGATTGGATTCTTTGCTGTAATCTGGGCAATTTGGCTGGAAAGAAATGATCGTGTCTTCAATAATCATGGCTCAGAAGTGGTGGAAATCATCAATAGGTCCTTTTCGCTATCCGACGAGTGGCTTGGTGGTACTCCTTTTGGTTGTTGATGGCAACATTGAAAATGACGAGGGGTTGATGGCTTTTATTTAAGTTGTCTTATGTTTCTTATCTCTGTTTGCTCCACCTTGTTGTGTTGAGCACTTTTTAATTCAAAAAAAAAAAACATTGGTAGCTAATTTTAATAGCTAATTTTAGTGTACAAATAGCATTTCTCAAAAAAAAAAAATAATTCACTTTTTTATTGCGACGGGTCATCTTCATTCTTCAACCATCATCTCAATGTCGATACTAGTAGGTTACTTCACCCTTTTCATTTTTCAGTGTGTGTAAAATATAATAATATATAAAATTAAGAATAAAACATATTTTTTATTTTTAATATTTTTAAAATTTTTTAAAATTATTTTTAATATTTAATTTGATTCAATCTTATTTTTAACATTTCAATAAATTTTAATTTTATCCTGCAAATTTTTTAAACAATCAATAATTAATCAATTATTTTCTTCCAATTCTATCCTTAACCAAAATCTAAATTTTAACTCCAATTCACTCAAAAATTTTAATTTAACCCCAAACCCTTTTAATCTCATCCTCCATCATCTCATCCTTCTCTTCTCTCACCATCATTACCTCCCCTCTACCATCATATTGGTGGCGCCACAACAACTGCAAGGATTCCGGCGCTGCAAAGATGTCACCCGACCGCTTACTCAACTAGACACCAACCTCATCGTGCTACTCCCACTCCATCCTACCTCAGCTTCCAGTTCTAGACCAACCGACCAAGGGGCCACTAAGTTCAATAGCCAATGGCCTCTATTTCCATCTTATGGTCTCTAGTGATATCTCCAACTCCAATTGGTTCCAATAATCTCAGTTACTCTCTAATCCATTCTTTTCATTCTAATATACACTAACCCTAATTCATCGATTTCGCACAACCACAATATCATGGGAGTTAAGGGTTTTGTAGAAGAAGATATAGCTTCAAACGTTGCAGGCTGTTCAACCCACCCACTCGACCTCATCAAGGTCCACATGCAGCTCCAAGGCGAGTCAAATCCAACCTCTGTACCTTCCCTTCGACCCGTACTCACCTTCCAAACTGGATCCTGATCCATCCACGTCTCACCACCTCCGCAAATCACCCGACCTCTTCGTGTCGGGCTTGTTATCGTCGGTGTCAATCTCGTCCAGCAAGAAGGCCTCACTGCTTTCTTTTCTGGTATCTTCGCCATCGTCCTCAGCCAGACACTCTACTCTAGTACTCGTATGGGACTTTACTTTATGACCTTCTCAAACAGAAGTGGTCTGTCCCTTCCCCTGTTTCCGGAAGCGCCACCACCATGCCTCTCTCAGGCAAGATCGAGGCAGGGCTAATTGCCGGCTGCGTTGGAGTCGCCACATGGCGAGGATGCAGGCCGATAGTTGTTGTGGTAACCCAGCTGTTGTTGTGGCGCCGCCAATGATGGTAGAAGGGAGGTGATGATGGTGAGAAAAGAGAAGGCTGAGATGATGGAGGGTGAAATTGAAGAGGTTTGGGGTTAAATTAGAATTCTCGAGTGAATTGGGGTTAAAATTAGTATTTTGGTTAAGGGTAAAATTGGGAGAGAATATAACTAATTATTGGCTGTTTAAAATATTGCCAGCAGGGATAAAATTGGAATTTACTAAAATGTTAAGGATAAAATTTAATCAAATTAAACGTTAGGAATAATTTAAAAAATTTTAAAAAATGTTAGACACAAAAAATATATTTTATCTTATAATTAATTAAAATAATAAGTATATTATTCTTTTAACGAGTAAAATTAAGTATAAATTTTTGGAATAACAAAAATTTATTATGATCTTATGCATATATGCATATGTGATAAAGGAGATTATTTTAGAAAGAAAAGAGTAGATATATAACGAAATTGTTAAATTAAAACTATGTATATGAATTAAAAAAAAAATAAAAATATTTTTATTTTTGACAGTTAAATTAATTATATAAAAAATTTTAATTAATACATTTTGTTCGTAATTGAATGCTTAATTTAGTCTTAATAATGTTGATTAGTCTGTTTTATATTTGAGGTTAATACTTAACGGTGGCGTAGGAAGCACTCATCAAGTGGTTTGAAAAGCCTCCAAATTGCATCCATCCATGTTGCATCAGTACTATGTACGAAATCTACAATAGTTTCCGTTCACTTATTGTTTGTTTTTGTTGGTCAACAATTTAATTTACTTGTATATTGTCTCTAAAGAAAGATGTTATATCATACTAATATAACAGAATTTTCTTTAGGAAAAATAAAATAAAAATTGGACATTCCTGCAGATGACGTTCAGCTTCGGAAATGGTGTTTTGTCCATCAACAGGACGGCAAGAATTTTTGTTTTTTATTAAATTTATCATTATTGACTGTTTTGATATATTAGAAATTCTTTTATATTGGATTTGGTCGGTTGAATGTCACTAATTTTTTTTTTTTTTATCGTTCATCATGTACATATATCGCTTTGAATTTTTTAAGCCTAATAATCAATTACTTGTATGAAAATATTTTATAACGATTACAATAAAACATATCTAATACTAAACAACTAAACCATCTAATAAGTCATCATATTTACATGAAATATTTATGTGCTTAGTCATTACCTTATTATTATTGTTTGACAATAATGTCAATTTATTCTTTCTTAACCATAAAATTTAGAATTGTATTGGCACCGCTTGTCAAGTGGAAATTAATCTTTTTTCAAATGAATTAAAAATATTATAGAACCATGCAGACATAATTTAATTTGAAATGGATATTCGTATATAGGGAATAGAACTATAGAAGTGTTTGATGGTGGATGTGCCGCCTGCAGCTTCTCACACTCAGCCAACTGCTGACACTTTCTCGCACCCAGCGAGATGCTCCAAAGCTGTCATGTGTCTGACCGAACTGCATGCGAATGCTGCTGCAGCTTGTGCTTCCCTTGGGCCATACCATGCGTGAAGAAAATCAGATCGACTGATCGAGAGCTAATTGCTAAGGCAGAGAGAAAGATGTGGTTGTGTGTTTGAGAGAAAGATATACAATCAATAGCCACTCGGTCTTGACTAAGAGAAGAAAGATTTGCTTATGTGTTCCGACATGGATCCCTTGATGGTGGACTTTTTGGAGGAAGGCAATTTTAGAAACCAAAAAAAAAAAAAAATTAATTATTTATAAAGACATAGTTCCACGTAAACACTCGTAAAATAAATATATTTTGTGTCTTCTTAAAATATTGAGACACAAATTTTTTATTTAAGATACTAAATTTTGTACAAATTTATACTATTATAATTCTATTTTTATCAATTTTATTTAAAACTCTAGACGTTTTTGTTTTTCTCTCTCACAGAGTAGTCTTTTCTGGCCTGTATTGTTGTTAGTTTTGAGCTTTAATGGCGTTACCTTCTATCCTCTCTCAAGCGACACCGTTTATCTCCAAAAAAAATGTCTCCTCTGCCTCACCCTCTCTTTTGTGTTGTTTTCGCACATCTGGACTGTACGCATCTGTTTCGTCTTTCTCCTGTCACCGCGTCATCGTTGTCTCCTCCTTCTTTTAACTTGCCGTCATTACTAAGCGCAAAGGCAAATCTATACTATACGCATCTACTTCGTCTTCCTTCTGTCATCGCGTCACTGTCATCTCCTCTTGCCCAACAAATTGTTGTCGCTGCAAGTCTCTTCCTTGTTTTCCATTATCATCTTCATAGCCTTCTTCTATCCCAAGATGATGGTGTTATGTGTATTTTGTCATCATTTTAATTTTTTATTTTTTATTAAAAATTGAAACTATATATCTATTCATTTGGGATGAGATTGAAAAAGTTTTGTTGATTTTATACCTATTGAATTTAATTTAGATTTAGATTTTGTTAATTATTGAGTAAAACCCTCCCCGGCTCCTAACTATTTTGCTAACTCTCATTTCATCCCTCATTGATTGGAAAAATGACATTTCGGTCCCTAATGATTAACTCCGTCAGATATTCTACCCTCTCCGTTAATATTTTTGTTTAGAGCTAACGAATTTTGCCGACGTGTTACGTTAGCTGATGACGTGTCCAAAAATCATTTTAAAGGACAAAATATCCCTGCCGTGTTAGCAATATGATGAAAAAATAGGACAATTAAACTCCTGAAAAAATTTTTAAACTTAGATATTTAAATTCCTAACTAATTTAAACATAGACACATAAACCTATAATGAACTATGAAGGAGGACAAGTATCCCTAAATTTTAACAAGTCATTGTACCTGCTACTGCACCTGCTACTACACTGGTTGTTGGCCTTGGTTGGTAGTAGTTTTAGTTCCTTGCTTCTTCTTCTTCTTCTGTTGTAAAGATTTTGTTTGATGACATATGCAAGAAATGGTTGGTGTCAAATTATGTTACTTTCACCATTTTCATTGACAGACAATGTAAATATGAAAAATTAATTTGGCATGAAAGAATTTTTAGGTAATGATTAATCAAGGCATTAGGCCAGATTTGATCACGTACAATGCACTGGTTAATGAGCTTTGCAAGATCTGCGATTTGAAGGAAGCTAGGAAATTTGTGAATGAGATGAGTGAGAGAGGTTTAAAATCTGACAAGATCACGTTCATAACAATAATAGATGCATATTGCAAATATGGGGATATAAAATTTGTATTGGAGATCAAGAAGAAAATGATTGAAAGGGATTCAACTTGATGAAGTAGCTTTTACTGCGCTCATATCAAGACTTTGCAGAGAAAAGGGAAGAGAAGAAGGAGCAAGATACTAAGGCTGCCACCAACCAAGGCTAGCAACTAGTGCAGCAAATATAACAATTTGTTAAAATTTAGGGATTCTTATCCTACTTCATAGTTCATTATGGGTTTATGTGTCTATGTTTAAATTAGTTAGGAGTTTAAGTATTTTCTAAAATATTTTTTCAGGGGTTTAATTGTCCTATTTTACTACAGCACATTACTGAATCGGTATGGGGTGTTTGGTCCCTTGGAATGATTCCTTAATGTAAGATTCGAAAAAATAATAAATAATAGATAATTAATAAATTAATAAATTAATTATGAACAAAAAGGGGTTAGAAATTTAAAATTTATAGTCTAAAAAATTATCAGTGAAGATTTAACTTAGAGGATTAATTTGAGCGCGAAAATATAATTAATTGCGAAAAAATGTGCATCGGCATTAAAATTAACCATACCGGCTTAAATCTGTCCAGTACAGCGTGTGAAAAAATTAAAATTGTAAAAATGACAAGAAAAATATTTAGAACAAAAACCGAAACACTTATCTTAAAGGTTTGACCTTAAGTAGGGCCAATGGGCTAAATTACAAACGGGCCCACATTAGGCCCAAACCCATGATTAAATACCCCATTTTTCACTCAAAATACAATACTTCTCCCATTCAGAGAGAGAGAGAGAGAGAGAGAGAGAGAGAGAGAGAGAGAGAGAGAGAGAGAGAGACCCTCTAATTCACTATTCATTCATCACTTTAAATCCACATATCTCATAAACCGTAGCTCCGATCAACAATCCGTTTGGAACTACGCATTTGTCTCGACTTTCTCTTTGTTTCTACTTAACTACTGTGGTAAGAAATTTTGAAATCTTTAGTCAATTTTCTATTTCTTTCTTAATTTTGCATTTTTGGAGGGTTTAATGTTGAAATTTTGTGATTTTGATGCAATAGGAAAGCTTTAGCATGGATTATAGTTGGATTTCATCCAAATTTCGAGTGGGATAAGGTAAGGTGACTTTTTTCTTCTTCAAGCTTCTATTTTATATGAACCCTAGGTGGAGAATTTGGTGGATTTGGATTTATTAGAGTTGCTTGAATGCCTAGCTTGGATTGGCAGAGGAAGAAGAGTCAAGGGTTTGATTTGGTGTGAGTTGGATGCTTGGGTTGATTGTGAAGTTCTTGGTGGAGTTGGAAAATTGAGGCTTGGATCCATCCGGAGAGAAAATCCATGAGTTGGAAAACCACCGTTAATAAGGTACGGGTTTTGGTTTCGGGTAGACTTTATGTAAGGTTATGTGAAAATCTAGGTTAAATGTCCTAGTATAGTGTTGAATGGTGGATGTGGTTAATGATATATGTTTAATGTGAACGATTGTGTTGAATGATGTAATGTGCTTATGATTTTGAGAATCGGAGTTTTGATAAGCTCTGTGTGTGTGTGTGTGTTTGATTTTGATGAATGTTGCGTTTGATTGCCTATTATGGTGATTGATATGAAAATTGGGCCGGAGGTCGTGATTGGGTGAGTTACGCCTGTGTTAGATAGATTTTTGGATCAGAGGCCATAATTGGATAAGCCTTGATAAGCTTGGCAAAATTGACTATGTTGTGATATGTTTATTGAGATTGAATTATTGCAAATGAAGTGTAAAATTGAATTGTTTTACTTTAAAATATGAAATTAAATTGTGAGGAGTGATTGATGGTTGATTTTGGAGTCTATGAGGATGAGAATTATTGGTTTGAGCTTTGAACCTAAATGATTTGACTTTTGGAAATAGAGGTTGTGAATGGAGTGTGAATTAGTTTTTTGTTATGGTGTGTTAGTTGAGTTTGGTGAAATTGTGTAAGTTGTTTAACGAAAAAATTAAATGATGACTTGGGTGAGAATCTATTGATCGGATGAGATGTAGAGCGAACTAAATAAGATATGATTTGAGTTGAGTGTTACATAAGCATTTGGTATTGGTTTAAAATGAAGAGTTGAGAAATGGTAAAAATTGAGTTATGCAAAAAATTTAGGTAAAAAAGTAAAATTTAACTAACTTCAACGGGGGCATAATTTAGCGCTCGGAGTTCAGATTTAAATGAAACTTATCTTGAATTGAACTTGGTGATGAGAGCTTTAAAACCGTCTAAGAACGGAAGATAAATAAATTTTGTAGCAAAAATTATGAACATTTGAAAATTGGAGTTTGAAACTAAAAATTACAGATTTTGCAGAATTTGGAGTAGATAGAGGTTTCACTCATATGCATGCATGAATCCAGAGTCCTGCGTACACATGACTTGAAAATCCCCAATTTTCTGAACTAAGTTCCGCGCGTACACACGAGTTGCGTGTACGCACAACTACCCACTTTTGGCCAAAATGCTGTTTTTGAACTATTTAACCTTTCCAACATGTTTATAATCCCTGTTTATCCTAGCATGAAGTTGAATAACTAATTAATAAGCTTTGAATATAATGGAGAGGGATATAATAAAACAAACAGATTAATTCCCGAATAAACATTTAGTTAACCGGATGAAATATTACGGGGATGGAGGTTTGTCCCTCCTGCGGTGAGGATGGTGGTTTTATCTCGCTTATGGAATAATGAGGTTGATTAGTTAATGAATAGATGGGGTTATGTTAGGTCGTATCTTCCGAAACTGGATAAAATTGTGAATTGGTTTTAAGTGTGAAATAGATTATTTGCCTGACAAGGACGGTGGTATCATCCCACTTGCTCAGTGTGTAAATTACTACGTGGGGATGGTGATTTTGTCCCACCCACGGTGAGGATGGTGCATAAATTACTGTGAGCATGGTGCATAAATTACTATATGGGTTGAAAAATACAATAATTTATGAAACTAACTTAAGTAAATGATCATGACTGATTGTAGTCTAAATGACCAATTTTGCAAGGAAAGTGGCCTTATCCTGCTTGCATGTTTGAGATTGATAATGATTATTAATTAACAAGTTCGGGGATTTGTCCCGCTTGCGTGGCAAGATTGTGAGTTTTGTCCCGCTTGCATATTGATTTGACACTTGCACCGGGTAAGGACGGTGGTTCCATCCCGCTTGTTCGTGGTTGCAGTGTGATGTTGTGGGAATGCTGATCTTGTCCCGCCCACAATGAGAACAATGATTTGATCCCACTCACGAATAGGCAAGTTGAGGATGAAGGATTTCCTCTCTTGTTGCGGTGGACAAGTAGGGTTGAGGATTCCCTCTCTTGTTACATCGGGTAAATGAATAGAATGTTGAGGATTTTCTTCGATTCAATTTCTGATTGTGAAGTGTGGTGGGCACTATATCTCAAGAGTGTGACAGGCACTATATTCAAGAGCGGTTAGACAAGGTGAGGATGAATGATTCCCTCTCTTGTTATGGTATGGATGTGGGGAAGGTGGAAAGACACTCTCCTTCATATTGTTCCCCCACATCTTTCTCTGGTTGCAAGGTAAAAAGGCATACTCCTTTGAATGTAGACAGGCACACTCCTTTGTAATTCCTCCAAGAGAAGGTGAAAAGACACTCTCCTTTGTTTATGTTCCTCCAGGGTATGCACAACTAACAGATAATGTCTGGGTTAGCTACCGAATATGTTGTATTGGATTCTGGTAATTTAACCAACAAGTGAGCTCATGCTCAGTAGGATATTCATACGTCATGTACATCTATTTGAAAATTATTTGAGTGTACATATTGTATTTGGTTTGCATATTTGAATATTCTGTTAATTACTAATTGTATTACTTGCTATATTTGTTTCCTATTTGTGTTTGTCTTGTATTGCTAATTAATTATGTTTGCTGCTACTGAACTGAATTGGATACTAAATTATTGAATTAAACAATTATGATATTGAGAGTAATGATGACTGATCAACTGTGATATTGGATATAAAGATGCTGAGATGTATTGGGAAGAACTAAGATTAGAGATCACTGATATAGCTGAGAATTTATTATATTAACCCTGTTGGGATTAGAGAGAACCCTAGTCTTGAACTTCTGTGAGTTTGGAGATTAGAATTTCCTAGCGCGTTCATGTCTCTTTATATAGTCTGTAGTTGGAACTATTATCCTAATGGAAACCTTTGGGTTGTTACCTGTCGTAGATTTTTTGTTTTTCAGACACAGAACGTGATGCACTTCATTGAGTGTGCAGGATTCCTTTTGGCAAAGCAAGTAAGACTTTATTTTTGGAGTTTACCTCGTTCTATGTAATACTTTCCTAAGCTTTTGAATACTGTATTGTATATTTCCTTTTAGAGGTTTTATTTTGGAGAAATAGCTAGGATGTACTTTGTACACTTTTGGTTTTGTAATATTCTAGCTGGCCTTTTTTTCGCAGGTCGAGACTAGTTCTTATATATCTTTTGTTTCTATATATCAATGCTTCCTATCTTTAATGCTTCGTGCGTGATAACGAACGTCATTTTGTTATTTTTTCTTTACAGGCTCATAGTTATATCATTATCACTACAAAAATAATCACTTTTAGCGGCCATTTATTTTACTTTTAGCGGCAATAAAAATAGCCACTAATACATTTATCGGCAATTAGACATTAGCCGTCTTATGCTTTACCGCTAAAAGGTTTTAGCGGCAATTATAACATTTGCTAGTAAAGACCTTTTTAATGGCCGCAAAAAGTATATAATTTTTAGCGGCTATTTTTTTGGCAATTTATATGGCCACAAAAAAGTATTCTAAGATTGCAATGTTATTCAGTTTTTAGTGGCCATTACTATTGCCGCCAAAACCCATTTTACCGGCAATTTATATGGCCATTAAAAATAATTCTAAAATTGTAATGTTATTCATTTTTAGTTGCCATTACTATTGCCACTAAAATATTAAAACTTTAATTATGTTCACTCTTTTAGAAATGACAACCTATCATTTTTTAAAAATTTCAAATTATTTTTACCAAAAATTATTATTATTGTACGTAATATAAATATACTAAAATTAATTAATATAAAATGAAATATTTCATTAAATTCAAAATATTTATACACAAATTTTTCTTAAAAAGTAATAAAACATAATACAAATTTAAACAACACAAATACTACAAAAAAAAAAGAATTTAAAAGTAAATCTACATTATATATTTAGAAAACAAAGTGGACTTTGTCCCAACATGTTTAGACCAAAATGCCAAAATGTGTACTCCATTTGCCTGACCAAGTCTTTTATTGGTGTGGTGCCAAAGACAAGATCCTGGTTCAACAGAATAGCTGCCTCTGCTACAATAATAACCATATATCATTAACACAAGTATGTAAAATCATCAAGGGATCACTAGTCAGAACATCAAGACATGCTAAACCAAGTATCTGATAACAAAACAAAATTAGTGAGATTTTAGAACATTAAGACATGCTGAAACACTAGTCAGTGATATCAGTTAAACCTATCAACAGTTCAGTGCAGTTAGAAATCACACCAGAACTATCTCCCAAGAAAAATGACCAGCATTTTGAGCAGCTATTCCTCTCTCAAAGCTTTGAATGGCATACGAGTCCTAACAGATATACATAGAAAAAAAGAATAGCAAGATGAATACTTGATTCAACTAAGGTTTTCAATGAGTAATGTTATTTGGCAAGGTAAAAAAGTGCTTACATGAGCTCAAGGACAAGTGCAGATGCTTCGCCTCCGCCATTGCAGATGCCAGCAACGCCATATCTCCCATTCTTCTGTCTCAATACCTAAAACAGCCGAACCCAAGTTGGTTCATATACATGTGAAAGGAATAAGATGCTTAGAGTAACCAAGATTGCAATTTACCCCTATTAATGTAACTAGGATTCGAGCCCCGCTGCAACCCAGTGGATGGCCTAATGATACAGCTCCACCATGTACATTAAGTTTGTCCTGCATTTAATAAGAAATGCATGAATTATATACAATATTTAGTCATGTAATGGGGCAGAATGAAGGAATCAAATTGGAGAAGCAGCCATGTTAGCCAAAAGAAAATGTCAGATTAATGTGCAAAGAACTAGTTTAGTCACATGAAAACTCATAGGACTAAGACGAAGAAGCTTCTGATTTGCAAGAGACACAACCTGTATAGAAGAAATTAGAAGAACAAAAGATAAAGAAAATAAGAATGAATGAGTAAAGGGTGCTGTATTCCTTACAGAAAAAGCTTCATTTATTTCATAATAATCAATTTGAGAAGCCTCTAGACCAGCATTTGATATAGCTTTTGGTATTGCAAGGGCAGGAGCAGTTGTAAATAATTCAGGTTCCTGTAAGAATCATTTTGATTCAGCTCTACATGATCATATTTGTCAAGATCAAAACAGTTTAGAATAATCAGTTACAAGACCTGAGCCGCATCCGCGAATCCTCTTATCTTTGCTATTACATGCAATCTGAGCTCACGTGCTTTCTCTTCACTCACTAGCACTATCGCAGCAGCTCCATCACTAGTCAAATCCATAAACCAGTTCATTATCAATAAAAGGGCATGCACTTCACAACCTTGTGATTGTTATATCACAGTTTTCTAGAATGGTATGATTAAAACTAATCGAATTTCTTGTAATGATGCATGGAACCATTCCCATGAATTCACATAAGAATAAAGAATGCACTCTAGATTTTAGAGACGGACCTTATGCTAGAAGCATGGCCAGCAGTCACAGTACCACCATTCGGCTTGAAGTTTGCTCTAAGCTTCTTTAACTTTGCAGCATCAAACTAGCCACAAGAACAATATTATAGATATCAATCAAAATGCACAAGTCTCCACCATAATCCAATGCCAAGCAAGTCAGAAAGACCATAAATCAAGTAAACTGCGAACTGTAAAAAGTCAGAAGAACTTCTGAACTAAATAACAGAAGTAATCACACCAACATTAACCATGGTATGATACCATATTAACAGAGCTTAATTTTAGGGTGTTCAGAAAAACTTTAACCTTGGCGGTATCAAAAGGCTAGATGCTGAGATAACACTGAAAACACAAATAACAAAAACGTTGAATCAATAATTGCACCATTAACATCCTTTAAACACAAGAATAATAACCCCTTATAAGTTACTAGTACTATATTAATTCAAATAAGTAATAAATGGTAGGGGGTTCCACATAGTACATAAGAAATGATAAAGAGTGCTCTAACACTAATGATCATAGCTCAAATGGCATAGACTCCCCATACTCAATTAAGAGGTAGCGGGTTCGATCTCCTATCTTTCCAAATTTTAAGCCAATGAATAATAACTCAAATGGCATAGACTCCCCATACTCAATTAAGAGGTTGCGGGTTCGAGTTTCCTATCTTTCCAAATTGCCAATGAGTAATAGCTCAAATGGCATAGACTCTCCATACTCAATTAAGAGGTTGCGGGTTCGAGTCTCCTATCTTTCCAAATTTTAGAACAAGCTTAACAGCTTGGTGGTTGTGAGTATCATTTTTCTCCTTCATGAGGAGGGTTCGAATCCGATCTTTCACATTTTGGCCAATGAGTAATAGCTCAAATGGCATAGTCTCCCCATACTCAATTAAGAGGTTGCGGGTTCGAGTCTCCTATCTTTGATTAAAAAAAA
This sequence comes from Arachis ipaensis, assembly GCF_059453495.1. NCBI lineage: Eukaryota > Viridiplantae > Streptophyta > Magnoliopsida > Fabales > Fabaceae > Arachis > Arachis ipaensis. The sequence goes on along the minus strand of NC_142435.1, from coordinate 105,438,072 downwards.
GTAGTAATATAATATATCCATGAAAAAAAGATATAATAATAATATAATCAGCAGTAACTGAAAGTACACTTGTGGATAATTAAAGAATTTTCTACTGGGCCTTTAGGTTAGAGTATTTAATTTATTATTTTAATATGATGTATTGTAATTGTTTGACAAGTATCCTAATGCATTATGAGAAAATTATAATAGTAACTGAAAACTTAATTTTAGGGTATTGCACTAGTGCCTTTGTTGCTTATTTGTCTTCTTCTTCCAATTAACTCTCTAGACAAGTTTTCATCATCTTGTCATATATAGGTGGCTACTTAATGCTCAGTAATTCGAATCAACTAAACTTGAGAAAATTGAATGAGAATTCTAAATTTTTCTACTATTATAAAAACCACATGAAAGTTATATTAATGCTAAATTGTTCTGTCAAAAGACTATGGATGAAATGCCACTTTTGTTTTAGCCAGGGATACAACCTACAACAATCGACCTCATCCTCTCTTACAGAATCCACAACAATCAACTTCTCTCTATTTGATAAAAAAGATATAGTTGTTCTACGTGATTCGCATCACATTCTATATCAATATTTCATATTGCAAAAATCCAGTAACCGAAATGAAGACCAGAATTCAATAAAAGGGAATATAAATCTAGAATGTTTGTGGGAGCAGGACATAAAAAGTTAAGCATAGGAAATAGAGTTACCTGAACCATTTCAGGGGGCCCTCATCCTTTGCAAGCACCCACTTTGTAAGATATATAGACACAAAGAAGCTGAGAATACAAATAGAGATGACAAAGACAATGATGGGAGATGTACTGGCTCCCATGTAAAAGATAGTCCCAAATTCGAGGAGCAAAAGAATGAATAGAACACGGACATTTATTCCCAGGAGAATACGAAATATCTGCAGAAAGATGGGAGTGAGAAAATGGTTGAAATTAGATGATGAAGGAAGCAGTGGTAGTGGAGTTAATTTACCAGTGGGTGTAAGGTTTGGTGCGCATGTTGAGGAAAGTTCTTGGCCTGTCATGGTAAGGCCCCAAAGAACCAGCCTCCTTGTCGTCATCGATCATCATGCCATGGCTGGAATTGACCCTGCGCGGTGCGTGATAAGGGTTGTACTCACCACCAGATTGGGGCAAGTCACCCCCTGAATTTTGAATTCCCTTTTTTAATCCCACACTCACTCTCCACAAACTCTTACTCAGCATGCAATGCAATGCACTTGCTTTTTGGATTCCTCCCTTGTTCGCTTCAATATTTCATAAAATAAAAAAAAGTAAATAATAAACGCTAAATGGATATATCGTGAACCATTTGATTGCCATTCTAATTACAAGAAATTAGATAGAATCTGCAGAAGTAGATCTGAAGGGATCGGCAACACGATCTATGCCTAAGGGAGTGAGTGAAACCATTAATCGTTACTGAAATAGAAATTGGAAAAGATCTAATACTTACGGGTGTCAAGAGTGGTGAATCCCAATTGACCTTTAGCTTCCTTCCTTCCTTCCTTCCTTCCATTATATTCAGAGTCCTCCAGAATGGGAACCACACCATCTCTCAACCAATTAAGAATGTGATGGAAGTGTTTACCATCTCTGTCAACAAAGACATATCCCTACAACCAGTCATTGCAATTTTCACCAAATCAATAAACAAAGCCAAACGTGCATAATTGAAGAAACCATATACAAGTATAAACAAAGAAACAAAGAAAGACAGAATTTGACATTGCCTTATCAGAATCTAGGAAGAGAGTATGGCGACCACTGAACATAGCAGCCAGCATTGAATCAGGCTCCCGCTGAGTCAATGTATCAGTGGTGGTGCAGAATTTCTTGCCCCCTGCAAAAAATTTTCACAAACAAGGACCAAAATACATAATTATGACAGATATTCATCTTTCCTCAACCAAGAATTGAATGGTCCAAACTCCAAAATAATAAATTCGCAATTACATAAAATCCCTAATTGTAGAGAATTGGGGAAAAAAAAGATTCGAATGAATGAGAGAGATAAGAAACATACCGATGTGAGGCGAACGACAGAAGGCGAATGGGATTCGGAGTCCTTCATTGTAAGCAGAGAAAGAAAGAGAAGGAAAAGTATCGCAGTCGCAGGACTCACACCAAAACTACGAGCTCAAGCTTCCATGGCACAACACTGACACTATTTTTTGGTTTTCCGATTTGGATCAAAGGAATCAGGAATTTACAACGCAGATCTGAGGTGGAGGAATAGAGATGCAGTTTGAATGAGTGTAGGACGATGGATGGCGGCTGTCAGCGGTGGCAAGGCCTATGGCGGTGATGGTCGATGATGGAGGGAAGTGAGTTCCATTAAGGCAGTGACGGAGGGAAGTGAGTCTTCTGAAGAACCAAACCCCAACACAGGAACAGTTTTTTTTTTCAATCAATTTAGTTTAGGTAAATAGGAATACGTTTACCGGCAATAATAACAATGGCCGTTATTAATTTGAAAAAATAAATATAAAAGTAAAAGAAGTAATAATTTAGTGGCAATAATAATAATTGCCATTATAACATGTATTAATAATGACAAATGTATAATGGCTACAAAAATATAAGTTAAATAAAAGAAATAGTAGCCATTGTATTATTGCCGCTAAAAGTTTGTCGCTAAAAATGAATTTTGTTGTAGTGTATTCTTAAAATATTATGTATGTATCTTTGTTTTAGGTATTGTAATGCCTTGTTACCCTTGATTTACGACTTAAGCATAAAGCTCTGTGTGGTAGGGTGTTACACTTGACACGTTCGGCAAAATCCGTTAGTTTTGGACGAAAACATTAATGGAGAGTGTAACACCCTACCATACAGAGTCTTATGCTTAAGTCATAATTCAGAGATGGTAAGGTATTACGACCTCTAAAACACAAATTTAGTACGTATAGTAGTATGAATGATTGATCATAACTAGGAGCCTTTGTAGAAAAAAGGGGTAAACAAAAATCGCAACTCGAAAGCGCAACACTCCGATCGATAACGTAACGAGCAAAGGATAAGCTAACGCGAGATTATATATATATACAAAAGAGTGTCAAAAACGGGAATATCAAAACTCAAAATCCGGATGCAAAGATAACCGGTCTGAGCATAACAATATATATATAGTAAAATAAGGAAACCCCAAAGGAAACCCAAAGGGACATAAAAACAAAGAACCTATTCTCCAAAATCCCCTCTAAGAGGAGTCATCACAGTTTGTATTATTCAATGGAGATAGAAGTATCTAAGAGAAATCAAAAAAATCAAAACAGAGTCCCGAGAACAAGGATCTTCGCTAATCAAGAAGTCTCCAGCATGCCTCAATGAGAAGCCTCGCGTCCTGCATCTGAAAACCACAAAATCCGCATGGGTGAGAACCAGAGGTCCCCAGCATGGTAACAGCTTCCACATATATAATACATAATAATAGAGGAAAGCCGAAGGCATTCCTAGAACTTCCTCCAGATAATATCAAAGCTTATAAACAAGCTAAACCGTAAGTGGCAACTGACTAAAGATCCTTCAATCTAACTAATACTTCCCTTTCCAATTCCTTCAGACCTCCCAACCACTAGCAGGAGTATAATATAGCAAACACAGTTATATCAGACAAGAGATATACAAATAGAAACAATTAAGGCATTTAGACAAATAGCAAGTAATATGCAGTCAAATAGGCAATCTCAATCAATTCACATAGTATGCATATGATGAATGCCTGTCCCTAATGGCTGATGATATCATCTGTCGGTTATAGATCCAACCCGACAAGTCCTGGTAGCTAACCATTGGACTGTCCCTCTGTCGTGTCCCCCCAACTCGAGTTATACTCAATATAAATTTGATCATAATCATGATCCATATCCATCACCCTCACTGGTGAATATTTATGGGGGTGAGCTCATCCGGGGCTTTCACAGTGCCCAGCCACCCTGACGACATCGGGTCACAGAGCTTCGAGTCTCAACCTGGAGCACGTGGTGGCTAGCCACTGCTTTCTCCCAGGGAAACTCTCATATCCGATAGTGGAAGTGCAACATTCACAATTTATTCAATAGTATATATACATTTATACTTAGCCATAATCATGGCTCCGCCGTCAAACGGCAATAATCCAGCCATCCGGTTCACGGTTAAATCCATAACCAGCCAATTCATTAACAATCACGGCCTTTCGGCCCATGGCATAACCAGCACTTCCACCGCCATCCACCGCATCTCACTTAATCATCTTTGATCCTCAATGATCATCCATTTTCCCTTGCTTCACTCGCAATTTGCCACATTCACTAGCTCCTTTTTTCTCATTGTTAGGCATAACATAATGATTTAAGACATAAGTGGTGAGATCGGAGGCTTAGAAGTATGAAATTTGGCTTTTAAAACTCAAAAATCAACTTTGGGATGAAAACAGGGCCACGCGTACGCGCACTCCACGCGCACACATTGATGGCCACAAAAATCATCGATGCGAGGATGCGCGGGTTGAAAAATAGCCAAACGACGCGCAAGCGTCAGCCACGCGTACGCGTGGGTGCTCTTGCGCCCCAGGCACAAAACTGGCACAACTCTGGCACAACTCTCTGGAAAATAGCTGGGCATTTGGTGCAGCGCATCGACGCTCCTGCGCACACCACGCGCACGCATGGATGGTGCTTTCATGAAGAACGGCGCGTACGCGCCAAGTGCGCCTATGCGCGGAGGGTCATTCTGCTAAAAATTTTCTAAGTTAAAAGCTGCAGAATTTACAGATTCAACCCCCACTCTTCCGACAGACATAACTTTCTCATTTTAAATCGTTTTCCACCTGTTCTTCGAACGGCATGGACATCCCGGATCCAATTTCATTTCTAAACAGATTTGGCACAAATCAGAGATCCGTAGTCCAAGTTATGTTCCGTCAAAGTATGCCCAAAAACCATATTTTCATACAAAACCATAAAGTGCCATTTTCAAAACAAGCCACTTTCAACTCTTTCAAAATCAATCAAAATATGCCAATTTCATCCCTTTTCTTTGAAATAAATCAAAATGTACCAAAATCAACATCAAGCCATCCTCAACTCACACATTGACACTTTACCCAAAATTCCCAAAACCACATCCAACCATTTTAACACTTCTCAATCAAATGGCTAAAGGACAAACACAATATCATATCATACATTCTTCCTCATCCCAATTTCCAATAATACCATTTCCAATCAACCATCATTATACATAATCATCATCATACTCACCATCAACATGGTACCATCCACCAATTCAACCTTAATCATTCATCAAGCATATATCACAACATATATTTTCTCATATATCACACAATCAAGGCATCAATATTCATAATCACATATATGATCATATCATATATCTCAACCATTCAATAACATCATCAATTCAATGCTTATCTTAGGGCCTCTAGCCTAAGTATTTCCTACCACATTACATATTAGATACGAGAAACCGAGACCATACCTTAGCCGATTTTCCAAGCTCAATCGGAGCACTTCCAAACCACTTGTCTACAAGCTCTCAAGGTCTCAACACCTCCAAGAACAGATTTTATCACACAAAACTCCCTTTTTAAGCTTTCCAAAGTCACCAATCAAGCTCCAATATTCACATATACACAACCTAAGCCACAATCATCACACCCATACACAATATCTCAATACCCAACATCATAGAACAACAAATTAAACTAGGGTTGAGAATCTTACCACACCCAAGGTCCAAGAAGACAAGATTAACCTTCTCCTTCAAGAGAGTTGGGCCCTATAACATCAAAGAACCTAAAATCTCAACATTTTTGCTCATGAAACTCGAAAACAAGGGCTGGAATTTTGAAGAGAAAAACGTGGCTTACCTCAAGATTGATTGTATGGGTTTTGTAGAGCTCTCCGCGGTGAATGCGTGGTCGCAAACGGTGCGACAATCGAAGCTCTAGATCAAAAGTTATGGTGGTTTGAAGATCAACCAAGGGAGAGAACTTGAGAGAGTGTTCTTCCCCCCTCCATATCAATTTCAGCGTGTGTTTGTGTGTTGTGAGGAGAGAGAATACTGAAAATTAGGGTTTTGGTTTAGTTTAGTTGGGCCAAGAGCCCACTTTGGGTCCGGTTGGCCCGGTTTGGCTCGTTCGGTCCAATCTTGGTCCGATTTCTATAAAATTGGTACCGAAATTCTCGTCTCACTCTCCTCTATCACATTTAGCCATAAAATATCATTTTTGGTTTTCTAGAATAAATTCTCATTTATGGGTTAATTAGCCGTTAATTAACCTGGTCTTACAGATAGGGTAGAATGTCTGATGGATTTAATCGTTAGAGGTTGCAATGTTATTTTTCAATCGATAAGGGATAGAATGAGAATTAGCGAAATAGTTAAGGGTCGAGGTAGGATTTTACTCTTAATTATTTTAGTTTAATATGGTGGTGTGTATGATGGTATATGATAACTAAGGAGAGTGAGAAAGGGAGAAAAAAAAAGTGATGGTGGTGGTAGTGTTATTGTTCAAACATTGAGGATAAAATTAAGGTATGGAGAGTTGTGTGTCGTATGCTGTTCAAATTACTAAATAAAATATAAAATTATATGTTTTTTTGTATCTGTGTATTTTTTATATATGATACTATGTCTCTATTATTTTGAGACAACAATCAAACACAATTTTAAGGCATCCATATAACCAAATTTTTTGGTCCTATGTAAAAAAAAAAAAAATTTAATAATTGGTATGATAGTGAGTTAGAACCTTAGCCAAATTAGATAAGTTAGTTAGTTGTGATCTTTTAACTTAGTAAAAAAAAAAAAATTGTTAGCAAATCATCACATATTAAATAAGATAATGACACTCAAATTGATATGTCGTGCAACTTGATAAAATTGAACAAGTTGAGAATTTTTTTTTCTCTTATCACCATCATTAGTAAATTATATATAGTTGGTTAAGGTATTTGTTCTTATATGATAAGTTGTGAAAATAAAAAAAAAAATTGACAAGATTTTTTTTTTTTTGGTATAATTTTTTTATATAAGTGTAACATAATATATAAGAGAGTATTATAATGGATTTTTCTATATATTTTAGAAAATATAATTGTAATACTACTTAGTCATACTATTTTTATTATTGTTTAAATTGGTTTATTCAATTTCGTGCATGCCTTATTTATAATTTAGTTGTATTATGATGTGCCTTTAATTCTAGTACCTAACATGGTTTAATACATATAATTGTTAGCAAAATTAGTTAAAAAAGAAAAGAATGTATTCGAATCTCAAAAATATTGAATCTGATTTTTGTTGATGATGTAATCTTAGTAGACAATCTATAAATTCTTTTATAAATATTTAAAGAATTAGAAAAAACATATCTTAATCCTTATAAACTGACAGCTCACTATTTCTTTCTTAAAAAAATTTTACGTTAAGAAAACATAATTTACACACTCCATTTGACGTTATCTTTAGACACTTATTTGAAGCTAATTCTGAAATAGTATTAACTCGTTTTAATTTACTTGATCTAGTGAGCTAGCGCTACAGAATAGAATATTCATTTTTCTATGTCTGGCTGCATACTGTGCGTATTTGAATAAAGAATGATTGATGGTTTAGAATTTAGAATAATTTTTCGTTGTTAGTATAGTTTCTAAACCAAGCAATCATCTTTTCTTATAAACGTTTTGGTTGTCACAAATAACAAACCCAATAAAATTTATAAACCGAAGTATTCAAACCTCAGGTCATCTTCTCAAGGAATTGCAGGGAGGTGTTCTTATTATTAGTTATGGAAAACTGTGTTTTTGGGTTTTGAAAGGTTTGAACAAGGAAAATAAATTGTAGGAATTAATAAATTAATATCTAATAAAACTCTTGGCAATGTATGAAAATTTGGAAGTCCTATCCTAGTTATTCTTATGAGAATTGAGTTTAATCCCACTTAGTTAACCTTTACGAAAGCAAGGGAAAGTCAAGTGGACTAATTAGTTAGATCCCCAAGTCCTAGCCAACTCCTAAAGAAAGACTAGAGTTAGTGGAATTCAATTCAATTAGAAAAATTAATTAACAATCACGATAAGTTTGATAACTCAAGAGCCTCCAGTTAATCAATTAAAGCCAAGAATATAAAAAACTAAATAAGAATCATAAATCTGAAATACCTTAATTTATATCAAATAAAGAAAATCCTAACATGAATGGTTCATAAGCCAATTTGGCAACATAAGTAATTAAATAAAAGTATTAAAATATCTGAAAGTAAAAGAGAAATATAAAGTAAAAGAAATATTGAACATGAGAGGAAGTTGAAATAATAAGTTGAAATAATAAGAGATCCTAATTCCTTTAAGAGGAATCCTAATCCTAAAACCTAAGAGAGAGGAGAGAACATCTCTCTCTAAAAACTACATCTAAACTCTGAAAAGTGAACGATGATCGACCTCCCATTTTGAATGGATGCATTCCCCCACTTTATAACCTCTAATCTGTGTTTTCTGGTCTTGGATCTGGGCCAAAAGGGCTTCAGAAGTCGCTGGGGGCGTTTTCTGCAGTTTCTGGTGCGTGGCGTCTGTCACGCGTCCGCGTGGGTCACGCGGTCGCGTCATCTGGGAGTTTTCCTTATCACGCGTTCGCTTCGCTCACGCGTACGCATCATTTGCGTTCTGCTCAAGGCACGCGGCCGCTTCGTCCATGCGTTCGCGTCGCTGCCCTTTTCTTCAAAACTCCATTTTTGTGCTTTTCTTCCATTTTTGTATGTTTCCTTTCCATCCTTTAAGTCATTCCTGCCCTATAAAGCCTGAAAGCACTCAACATACAAATCACGGCATCGAATGGTAATAAAGGATGATTAATTTTAATATTTCTAAAGCATAGGAAACATGTTTTTCACATATATCACATAATAAGGAAGGAAAAGTAAAACCATACAAATTGCATGAATAAGTGGGTGAAGGATTGAATAAATCACTTAAATTGAGCACAAAATACATCATAAAATATGGGTTTATCAACCTCCCCACACTTAAACAATAGCATGTCCTCATGCTAAATCCAAGATAAAGAATAAGGTAAGGTGGTGGAATTTCATGCTATGCATTCTATCCTAAATGCAAGCTACCTAAATGAGTCATGCAATTCTAGTTTTTATTCACTTGTATATAAAACTTACATGTAGTTAAATTAATTCATATCTTCAAGGAATCATATATGCATAGCCAAACCCTTAGATAATGTTAAAGCACTTTTACAATTGAGATGGGTAAAAGTATTTCACAAACTTGCAAGACAATTAACAATTAAGCAGAGATATATGGTGATGAGCTATTGAACCCTCACTGGATTTTGTGTTTACTCTCTAGTCACTCAGTGTTTATTGGGTCACTCACTCTATTCTTTTTCCATCATTACTTTCTAAAACTTTGTTCTTCATCTAACCAATCAACAAATATGGAATACAGACATACAAAAATTATGAGGTCTTTTTCAAGGTTGTAATGGGGCCAAGGTAAAGGTAAGGGTATATGTATAAGGCTAAGTGAGCTAATAAGTGAATCCTTGATTAGTCTAAGATCTCACCTAACATACATACTTTATATAATTTTAAAGTTCCTTTACCTATTTACCCAAATTTTTTCCACTTTGTATTGCAAGCTCATGCATTAATTTTAATTTTTGAAATTTTGTCCCATGTGCATTGACTTTTTTTATTTGGGGAATTTTTGTATCCCCTTATTTAAATACTGAAAATATTAAATCTTTTTTTTTCAATGCACATGATAATTTAATTGTTTTGATTTGACATGAGCGTGCTTCTCAATTTTTGTTTTTGAAACAACTTGTTCCTTTTTAAATTCCTACTTTGTTTCTATCATCCCATATTCTTATAAAATTTCTCACACTTAAATTGTACACAATGTCTATCTTAAGCTAACCAAGGATTCAACTTAGAATTTTTATTTTGTTTTTCTGCTTAAGGCTAGTAATGTGGTTATAGAACAAGAGGGATTAAAAAGCTCAAGAGGGCTAACAAGGGTGATGTAAAAGGTAGGCTAATTTGGGATAAGTGAGGAAAAATTCAAATTATGGCCTCAATCATCTCTTGGTATGTATCTATATTCTATATTGGACATATAGATTAAAACAAAGTAAAGAACATCAGAATGAAAAAGAAGGGCAAAACACACAGGAATGAAATTTATGGTTTGAATGTAACCATACAATTAAGCTCAAAACTCACAGGCTGTGTGTTCTCCAGCTCAAAAATCATATATCAGTTATACATGTCATGCAAGTAGAATTCAAGAGTTCCCATTATTCTCAATGTAAATATTAGGGTGGCTTTTAAAATATTAGTGTTCCTCCTTGATGAAATGTTGTTAACTAACTAACATGTAATGCTATATATACAAGGTGTGTAGATTGTTTTAAATTACTAAAGTTTCCAGTTTACTTCCTTTTATTTTCAATTGAACTAAACTATTATATGCTAAAGGAGTAAACTATACTAATTAATCCACATATTCTATAACTAATAAGTTTAGAATTGCAAACTAAACTAAATGTCTAAGGTATAAACTAAAGTGCAAAATGCGGAAATTAAGTAAAAATACAGCAAAAGAACAATGTATAAGTACTGAAAGATAAAAATAAAAATAAAAATATAGAAAAATAAATAAAATAAGATAAAAAGAGTCTGTAGTGGTTCACCAAAAAGATAGGCCAGGGATGGCAACCTCTCCACACTTAAAATATAGCATCGTCCTCGATGCTCACTCAAGTTGGGTGTGAAGGAGTGTCATCACCGGAAGGATGGGCTGCCGGAGTCTCTGTGGTGGTCTAAGGGTCTGCAGACTGGATAAGTGTAGGAGGATCTGTCTGCTGCAGTGGAGGCGCTGACTGTAGAGGAATCTCTGGGTCTGCGGCCTGAATCTGGTGTGGCTCCACATGCTGTGGTGCAGCCTGCTCTGGTCCTGCCTGCTCAGCCTCTCTCTGTGCATGTGTCTCCTCCTCGTGCTCGTCCGCCTCCTCCTCAGATGGCTTTGATGGTGTGTCAGGCTCGGAGGGGATGTCGCCGCCAGATCGGATCATCAACTTGAGGTGCTCATAGCGTCGCTTGTTGCGACACTCAGATCTCTCATACTGCCGCCGGTTGCAGCGCTCCATCTGGTCCAGCTGCTGAAATAAGTGGTGCACGAGGTGGTAAACGGGCTCTGAGGCAGGTGGAGGTGCAGTGGTGGTAGCTGGTGCAGTAGTGGATGAAGAAGGGGCAGCTGAAGGTATGGCGGTCTCATCAGAAGCGGTGAGGAATGGGGGTCTGTGGCCTAAAGCCTGAAACTTCCTACTGTGAGGGATAATCTTCTTGCAGTCTGCAGCAGGTGGCTTCTCATCAGCAAGCTCTCAAGGCACGTCAGCTCGACGGCCTAGCTGGGTGATCAGATAAGGGAAAGGAAGAGTGCCTTGACATGGACCCTGGCCATATAATATCGGATGAAACGTGGCAGATACAGGTCCTTACCCTCCATCACACACCAGATGAGGGTGATCATAGCAGCGGGCAGCTCTGTCTCATGAGTGCTCGGCATCACATAGTTGCTCAGAATCTGGTGCCAGAGCTGAGCCTCATCATTCAGATAAATCAGCTTGATTCCCTTAGGCATCACTGTGTCTTTCCCATGACCCATGGGACAGTAGGATCAAGGGCTATCCTCTGCTTGACAGTATCCCATGGTAACCGTCAGGCTGATCCGATTTAGGCTGAAGGTGCAGGATGTCCTCAATGGCTTCCTCAGTGACCAAAATCTGTTTCCCTCTGAGGTGCACTGCATCCAGGGAGGTCTTGAAATAGTTGCAGTAAAACTCTCTGACCCAGGAAGCATTGACCTCTGTCAAGTTTCTCTCCAAGAAGAACCAGCCTCTCTGTTTTATCTGTTCGGAGGTGTACTGCTGTAGTTCTTCTGGAATTTTCAGAGTTCTCTCCAGGTACAGGTTCCTGGAGGTGGCAAACACTGGATACTTCAGCTCACAGTATCTGTTTGCAAATTTAACTGGATCATTGGCAGTGAGGAGCTGGTCAGCCTTCTCCTGCGGGGTAAAGTACTTTTCCCGCCAGGAGTCGTCATGCATAATGTCGAGGATGGACATAGAGGATTCGCCTCTTTTCCATTTGCCAGTGGTTGCTTTGCCTTTTCCTTTGCGCTGAGGGTCAGACATCCTGAAAAGCAGAAATTCCAGGGTATAATTGAAGAACAAAGCAGGAAAACAAGGAGGCAAATAGAATAATAACAATATAAGCACATAGTGGCAAAAGAGCAGTAGAATTATGAAATGAGTTAAGTATATGTGCATTATGGACTGTATTTGAGTTAGAAATCTGAGATGAAAAATCACAATCCAAAATGTAATATAAGTAGAATTCATGTTAATTAGGAAAAACAATAATCATGCCTTGAGTTAGAAAGTTAAAGTAAATAGTTAAAAAACAAAAAAGAGAAGTTTGAAAGTTAGATCGGTTAGGATTGAAAAAGAGGTTAGAAAGTGGAAATCAGTGAGTTAGGAGAAAGTATTTTAAGTGAGTGGCATGATAAATGTTTCCTAGGTAATAATAAATTCACAAATTTAAAGAATAATCAACTCATATTCAAGTAAAAATGTCAGGTTATTGATGATAATTTAGAAGGATAGAAAAGTTGCCAAACTAACATGAAATCATCAATAGTGCAAGTTATTAACTAGGGGATCAAAAGGAATAAGAATGCTAGCCCGAGCAGGCATGAATTGGTTTGGTTGTAGCCAAATAAGGCAAAATAGTAAGTTACCAAACTCAATACATGAAATAATTTGCAAAAAATTGGGCAGCATTCCGGCTAAAATTGGATGTTCCTGGAAATAAACAACATGAAAAAGCAGTTCATATAAATTAAAATAAAGCTGCAAATAGATACAGATAATATGAACATGAAAGAGCAATGTAACAGCAGCAAGAAACATGGAAGAACAATGTATGAACAATATGAACATCATAGCAAAATCAGAATTGCGAAATAGATAAAACAGGTAGCAAGAACGGCGCAATCATCAGGCCTAAATCCACTAACCACATCCTAGCTACCTAACCACCTAAAATCCACTACAAACATGCATCTCTAACTATCCTAAATTGAACAGAATCTGAAAAAAATGTAACTAACTACGTATGATAGGGAAATTGGTGTTCGGCAAAACCTGGTATGTGTATGAACAGAGGTGAGGGCAGAGAGATGGTGGTGGTTGGTGCGGCGGCGTTGGGAGGGAGCACGGCGGCGCAGTGGTGGAGCAGGGGCGGTGGTAGGGTCTTGGGTAGGGTTTAATGGTGGAGGGGGTAGTGATGGTTGAGAAGAATGAGGGTGAGGGTTGTGGTGGTGGCCGGCAGAGGTGGGAGACAGCGGTCAGAGGTTGGCCGCGGTGGGGGGGCGTCGCGGGGTGCTCTGGGTGGTTGTGGGTGTTGCGGCGGTCGGAGGTGGTTGGCGGTGGTGGGTTACTGGTGTGCTAGTGGTTGTAGAAGAGGGAGGGAGTTGCAGAGAAGAGAGGAAGAAGGGGGGGGGTATGGGGTGCGACGGGTAGGGTTTCACGTGAAAATGGGGTTAGTGATTTTGAATTCACGCGAACACGTGGGGCATGCGATCGCGTGACTACGGTGAGATAGGATTGACGCGGTCGCGTGATTGACGCGATCGCGCGGGTTGGGTAAAAGATGGATGACGTGGACGCGTGAGGCATGCGACCGCGTCGCTGTAAATTGTGCTAAACGCACAATTCCAGCGTCGTTTCAGCGCAACTCTCTGTTTCCATTTATGGGGCCATGATATCCACGCGACGCGGACGCGTCGCTCACGCTTCCGCGTAGGATGAGTGTTTTGCAAGTGACCCGTTCGCGTCAGGGACGCGAACACATGGGTCGTTTGTGCTAAACGCATACCAGCCGCACGATTCCAGCCCAGATTTCTGGGCGTTGGCTCTTTACGCCGATTTCCAGGTCACGCGTTCGCGTGAGCGACGCAGACGCGTGGGAGGTATGTTTTCGCAACTGACGCGAACGCGTTAGCGACACGGTCGTGTGGAACAATTTGTGCCAAAGGCACGCCTCCAGCCACGCTTTCGCGTGACTTTCTGTTCACTTTCCTTTTTTTCACAATGCACTGGTGATGCGGACGCGTCAGCGACGCTGCCGCGTCGCATGCGTGTTTTGTTTTTTTTTGTTTTTTTTTACAATTATGCAATTATGCAGTATGCAATGCTAATGCAAATGCTACGAATAATATCCAGGTTCAATGAAAATAATATAATATAAAAGTCCTTAAGTTGGACATTTGATGAGCTTTCTGTTATGGTGGCTTATGCTTAAATTCATCCAGAAATCTCCACCAATGTTTGGAATGCCAACAGCCTCCGGGATCCCAAACTAGGCATGTAAAGCTTTTGAGCAGCTTCAAAAAGATTCTCAGGCTCCCGGGGTGACGAATGTCAGAATATTTTCCAGGATCCTAAACTTTGCTTTTAAATCCGCCTTTGTCTTGATCTATATTCTTCCATCTGGGCAGTTTAGAAATTGTATTCTCACCAAGATGGCTAAACATCTTCCGAGACCCATTCAATTGAACTTGATACCAATCTGTCCACTTCGAATTGAAGCGTGGAACCTTATTGAATCTTGCACACCAGCTCTTAGTACGAGCCATTTCCCTCTTACTCTTAAAGCCGCAGAGAGCTCTAAGCTGGTCATCTGTTTCAAGCAAACCATATTCAAGTGGAAAAGTAAAGATAAAGGTTAAAGATTGTACCCACTTCAAGCTTGTATTAGGTGGTAATGGCCTTGGGATAGGTGTTTTCAGTGGTTCTGTAAGCTCTACTCCCTTGTATTCTTCTGTGAGTTCCTCCACTTCCTTACAAAATTCTTCAACTGCAACTGCGTCCTGATCAAAGTCTTCTATGTCTTCCTCGTCACTCAAGTCATATGTTGGAGGTTGAGAGAAATCTACCTCGACGTCATCTTCGTATTCACTTGGATAAGGTTCTTCAGGCTCATGGAGTTCAGTTGCAGATGTAAGTTCGTGACTAGGAGAGCTTGATTCATGATCATCACTGCCTATGGAATCAATTTCTTGGTCTGTTCCGTCTAATTTTTCACAAGGTATATGCTTTGGAGGTTGTGCACTGGTGCATGAAATTGTGATCATCAACAATGGCGCCAAAGACTTGGAGCTCTCAAACGTGAATCACACTTTGTCACAATTCCGCACAACTAACCAGCAAGTGCACTGGGTCGTCCAAGTAATAAACCTTACGTGAGTAAGGGTCGATCCCACGGAGATTATCGGCTTGAAGTAAGCTATGGTCATCTTGTAAATCTCAGTCAGGCGGATTCAAATGGTTATGGAGTTTAAGGTGATGAAAATAAACATAAAATAAAGATAGAGATACTTTGTAATTCATTGGTAGATTTCAGATAAGCGTATGAAGATGCTTTGTTCCCCTTGAACCTCTACTTTCCTATTGCCTTCTTCCAATCATTCATACTCCTTTCCATGGCAAGCTTTATGTTGGGCATCACCGTTGTCAATGGCTACATCCCGTCCTCTCAGTGAAAATGGTCTTGATGCTCTGTCACAACATCGGCTAATCAGCTGTCGGTTCTCCATCATGTCGGAATAGGATCCATTGACCCTTTTGCGTCTGTCACACGCCCCACAATCGTGAGTTTGAAGCTCGTCACAGTCATCCCTTCCCAGATCCTACTCGGAATACCACAGACAAGGTTTAGACTTTCCGGATCTCAGGAATGGCCGCCAATGATTCTAGCCTATACCACGAAGGTTCCAATCTTAGATTAGAAACCCAAGAGATACACATTCAAGCTTGTTCATGTAGAACGGAAGTGGTTGTCAATCACGCGTTCATTAGTGAGAATGGTGACGAGCGTCACATAATCATCACATTCATCATGTTCTTGGGTGCGAATGAATATCTTGGAGAAGAAATAGACATGAGTCGGAGAGAAAAACAGTAGTAATTGCATTAATTCATGAAGAACAGCAGAGCTCCACACCTTAATCTATGGTGTGTAGAAACTCCACCGTTAAAAATACATAAGAACAAGGTTCAGGCATGGATGTGAGGCCAGCCTCCCAAAACGTGATCAATTGTATGAAAAGTGTATGATAAGTGTGAAAATACAATAGCAAAAGGTCCTATTTATAGAGAACTAGTAGCCTAGGATTTACAGAAATCAGTAATTAATGAAGAAATATTCTTCCGGGTCCACTTGGTATGTGCTTGGGCTGAGCATTGAAGCATTTTCATATAGAGACTTTTCTTGGAGTTAAACGCCAGCTTTTGTGCCAGTTTGGGCGTTTAACTCCAGCTTTTGTGCCAGTTCTGGAGTTAAACGCCAGAATTCTTAAGCTGTCTTGGAATGCCTGTTTGGGCCATCAAATCTCGGGCAAAGTATGGATTATTATATATTGCTGGAAAGCCCAGGATGTCTACTTTCCAACGCAATTAAGAGCGCACTAATTGGGCTTCTGTAGCTCCCAAAAATTCACTTTGAGTGCAGGGAGGTCAGAATCCAACAGCATCTGCAGTCCTTTTTCAGCCTCTGAATAAGATTTTTGCTTAGGTCCCTCAATTTTAGCCAGAAAATACCTGAAATTATAGAAAAACACACAAACTCATAGGAAATTCGAGAAGAGTGATTTTTATTTAAAAACTAATAAAAATATAATAAAAACTAATTAAAATATACTAAAAACATACTAAAAACAATGCCAAAAAGCGTATAAATTATCCGCTCATCACAACACCAAACTTAAATTGTTGCTTGTCCCCAAGCAACTGAAAATCAAATAGGATAAAAAAGAAGAGAATATACAATGAATTCCAAAAACATCTATGAAGATCAGTATTAATTAGATGAGCGGGGCTTTTAGCTTTTTGCCTCTGAACAGTTTTGGCATCTCACTTTATCCCTTGAAATTCAGAATGATTGGCATCTATAGGAACTCAGAATCCAGATAGTGTTATTGATTCTCCTAGTTAAGTATGTTGATTCTCGAACACAGCTACTTTATGAGTCTTGGCCGTGGCCCTAAGCACTTTGTTTTCCAGTATTACCACCGGATACATAAATGCCACAGACACATAACTGGGTAAACCTTTTCAGATTGTGACTCAGCTTTGCTAGAGTCCCCAATTAGAGGTGTCCAGGGTTCTTAAGCACACTCTTCTTTTTGCTTTGGACCTCGACTTTAACCGCCCAGTCTCAAGTTTTCACTTGACACCTTCACGCCATAAGCACATGGTTAGGGACAGCTTGGTTTAGCCGCTTAAGCCAGGATTTTATTCCTGTGGGCCCTCCTATCCACTGATGCTCAAAGCCTTGGATCCTTTTTATCACCCTTGCCTTTCGGTTTAAAGGGGTATTGGCTTTTTCTGGTTGCTTTTTTTCTCTCTTTTTTTTTCTTTTTTTTTTTTGCAAGCTTTTTACTGCTTTTTCTTGCTTCAAGAATCAATTTTATGATTTTTCAGATCATCAGATAACATTTCTCCTTTTCCTTTCATTCTTTCAAGAGCCAACAATATTAACATTCATAAACAATCAAATTCAAAAATATGCAATGTTCAAGCATTCATTCAGAAAGACAATAGTATTGCTACCACATCAAGATAATTAAACTGTTTTAAAATTTGAAATTCATGCACTTCTTTTTCTTTTTCAATTAAAAACATTTTTCATTTAAGAAAGGTGATGGATTCATTTTTATAGCTTTAAGGCATAGACACTAATGATCATGTAATAAAGACACAAACATAAATAAACATAAAGCATAATTTTCGAAAAACAGGAAAATAAAGAACAAGGAAGTTAACTCTTGAAGATCTTATGGAGTGATTGAGCTCCTTAATGTCTCTTCCTTGCCTTTGTTGCTCCTCTCTCATGATTCTTTGATCTTCTCTAATTTCATGATGGAGGATGGAATGCTCTTGGTGCTCCACCCTTAGTTGTCCCATGTTGGAACTTAATTCTCCTAGGGAGGTGTTGATTTGCTCCCAATATTTTTGTGGAGGGAAATGCATCCCTTGAGGCATCTCAGGGATTTCATGATGAGGAATTTCCTCATGCTCTTGGTGAGGTTCTCTCACTTGCTCCATCCTTTTCTTAGTGATGGGCTTGTCCTCATCAATGAGGATGTCTTCCTCTATGTCAATTCCAGCTGAATTGCAGAGGTGACAAATGAGATGAGGGAAGGCTAACCTTGCCATAGTAGAAGACTTGTCCGCCACCTTGTAGAGTTCTTGGGATATAATCTCATGAACTTCTACTTCATCTCTAATCATGATGCTATGAATCATGATAGCCCGGTCTATAGTAACTTCGGACCGGTTGCTAGTGGGAATGATTGAGCGTTGGATGAACTCCAACCATCCCCTAGCCACGGGCTTGAGGTCATGCCTTCTTAGTTGAACCGGCTTTCCTCTTGAATCTCTCTTTCATTGAGCGCCCTCTTCACATATGTCCATGAGGACTTGGTCCAACCTTTGATCAAAATTGACCCTTCTTGTGTATGGGTGTGCATCTCCTTGCATCATGGGCAAGTTGAACGCCAACCTTACATTTTTCAGACTAAAATCTAAGTAATTCCCCTGAACCATTGTAAGCCAATTCTTAGGGTCCGGGTTCACACTTTGATCATGGTTCTTGGTGATCCATGCATTGGCATAGAACTCTTGAACCATTAAGATTCCGACTTGTTGAATGGGGTTGGTGAGAACTTCCCAACCTCTTCTTCGGATCTCATGTCGGATCTCCGGATATTCGCCCTTTTTGAGCTTAAAAGGGACCTCAGGGATCACCTTCTTCTTGGTCACAACTTCATAGAAGTGGTCTTGATGCACCCTTGAGAGGAATCTCTCCATCTCCCATGACTCGGAGGTGGAAGCTTTTGCCTTCCCTTTCCTCTTTCTAGAGGTTTCTCCGGCCTTTGGTGCCATAAATGGTTATGGAAAAACAAAAAGCTTTAGCTTTTACCACACCAAACTTAGAAGGTTGCTCGTCCTCGAGCAAAAGAAGAAAGAAGAGAGTAGAAGAAGAAGAAATAGAGGAGATGGAGTGGGCTTTGTGTTTCGGCCAAGGGGGAGAAGTGGTGTTTAGGTTGTGTGAAAATGAAGGAGTGAAGATGGGTTTATATAGGAGTGAGAGGGGGGTGTATGGTTCGGCCATTATGGGTGGGTTTGGGTGAGAAAGTGGTTTGAATTTGAATGGTGAGGTAGGTGGGGTTTTATGAAGGATGGATGTGAGTGGTGAAGAGAATGGTGGGATTTGATAGGTGAGGGGTTTTTGGGAAAGAGGTATTGAGGTGATTGGTGAATGGATGAAGAAGAGAGAGAGTGGTGGGGTAGGTGGGGATCCTGTGGGGTCCACAGATCCTGAGGTGTCAAGGATATCTCATCCCTGCACCAAGTGGCATGCAAAACGCCCCTTTCTGCCAATCCTGGTGTTAAACGCCAGGCTGCTGCCCATTTCTGGCGTTAAACGCCCAGAATGGTGCCAGACTGGGCGTTTAACGCCCATTCTGCTACCTTTACTGACGTTTAAATGCCAGTAACTATCTCCTCCAGGGTGTTCTATTTTTTATTCTATTTTTCCTTCTGTTCTTGCTTTTTCAATTGTTTTTGTGACTTCACATGATCATCAACCTATAGGAAACATAAAATAACAATAGAAAATAGAAAATTATTATATAATAGTAACGATTGGGTTGCCTCCCAACAAGCGCTTCTTTAATGTGAATAGCTTGACAGTGGGCTCTCATGGAGCCTCACAGATGTTCAGAGCAATGTTGGAACCTCCCAACACCAAACTTAGAGTTTGAATGTGGGGGTTCAACACTAAACTTAGAGTTTGGTTGTGGCCTCCCAACACCAAACTTAGAGTTTGACTGTGAGGGCTCTATTTGACTCTGTATTGAGAGAAGCTCTTCATGCTTCCTCTCCATGGTTACAGAGGGATATCCTTGAGCTTTAAACACAAGGGAGTCTTCATTCACTTGAATGATCAATTCTCCTCTGTCAACATCAATCACAGCCTTTGCTGTGGCTAGGAAGGGTCTGCCAAGGATGATGGATTCATCCATACACTTCCCAATTTCTAGGATTATGAAATCAGCAGGGATGTAATGGTCTTCAACCTTTACCAAGACATCCTCTACAAGTCCATAAGCCTGTTTCTTTGAATTGTCTGCCATCTCTAGTGAGATTCTTGCAGCTCGTACCTCAATGATCCTTAGCTTCTCCATTACAGAGAGAGGCATAAGGTTTATGCTTGACCCTAGGGCACACAGAGCCTTCTCAAAGGTCATGGTGCCTATGGTACAAGGGATTGAGAACTTTCCAGGGTCCTGTCTCTTTTGAGGTAATCTCTGCCTAGTCAAGTCATCCAGTTCTTTGATGAGTAATGGAGGTTCATTCTCCCAAGTCTCATTACCAAACAACTTGGCATTTAGCTTCATGATTGCTCCAAGGTACTTAGCAACTTGCTCTTCAGTAACATCTTCATCCTCTTCAGAGGAAGAATACTCATCAGAGCTTATGAAAGGCAGAAGTAAATTCAATGGAATCTCTATGGTCTCAGAATGAGCCTCAGATTCCCATGGTTCCTCATTAAGGAACTCCATGGAGGTCAGTGGGCGTCCATTGAGGTCTTCCTTAGTGGGAATCACTGCCTCTTCCTCCTCTCCATGTTCGGCCATGTGAGATGTGGTTATGGTCTTGCACTCTCTTTTTGGATTCTCTTCTGTATTGCTAGGGAGAGTGCTAGGAGGGAGTTCAGTAATTTTCTTACTCAGCTGACCCAATTGTGCCTCCAAATTTCTAATGGAGGACCTTGTTTCAGTCATGAAACTTTGAGTGATTTTGATTAGATCAGAGACAATGGTTGTTAAGTTAGAGGGGCTCTGCTTAGAATTCTCTATTGGTTGCTGAGAAGATGATGGAAAAGGCTTGCCATTGCTAAACCTGTTTCTTCCATCATTGTTGTTGTTGAAACCTTGTTGAGGTCTCTGTTGATCCTTCCATGAGAGATTTGGGTGATTTCTCCATGAAGGATTATAGGTGTTTCCATAGGATTCTCCCATGTAATTCACCTCTTCCATTGCTGGGTTCTCAGGATCATAAGCTTTTTCTTCAGAGGAAGCTTCCTTAGTACTGCCTGTTGCAGCTTGCATTCCAGACAGACTCTGAGAAATCATATTAACTTGTTGGGTTGATATTTTATTCTGAGCCAATATGGCATTCAAAGTATCAATCTCAAGAACTCCTTTCTTCTGAGTTGACCCATTATTCATAGGATTCCTTTCAGAGGTGTACATGAATTGGTTATTTGCAACCATTTCAATGAGTTCTTGAGCTTCTGCAGGCGTCTTCTTCAGATGAAGAGATCCTCCAACAGAGCTATCTAATGACATCTTGGATAGTTCAGACAGACCATCATAGAAGATTCCTATGATGCTCCATTCTGAAAGCATGTCAGAAGGGCACCTTCTGATCAATTGCTTGTATCTCTCCCAAGCTTCATAGAGGGACTCACCATCCTTCTGTCTAAAGGTTTGGACTTCCACTCTAAGCTTACTCAATTTTTGAGGTGGAAAGAACTTTGTCAAGAAGGCATTGACTAGCTTTTCCCAATAGTTCAGGCTTTCCTTAGGTTGTGAATCCAACCATGTTCTAGCTCTGTCTCTTACAGCAAAAGGAAAGAGTATAAGTCTGTAGACTTCAGGGTCAACCCCATTGGTCTTGACAGTGTCACAGATTTGCAAGAACTCAGCTAAGAACTGATGAGAATCTTCCAATGGAAGTCCATGAAACTTGCAATTCTGTTGCATTAGAGAAACTAATTGAGGCTTAAGCTCAAAGTTGTTTGCTCCAATGGCAGGGATAGAGATGCTTCTCCCATAGAAATCAGGAGTAGGTGCAGTAAAGTCACCAAGAACCTTCCTTGCATTGTTGGCATTGTTGTTGTTTTCGGCTGCCATGGTTTCTTCTTCTTTGAAGAGCTCTGTTAGGCCTTCTAGAGAGAGTTATGTTTTGGTTTCTCTTAGCTTTCTCTTCAAGGTCCTTTCAGGTTCAGGATCAGCTTCAACAAGAATGCTTTTATCTTTGCTCCTGCTCATATGAAAGAGAAGAGAACAAGAAAGTATGGAATCCTCTATGTCATAGTATAGAGATTCCTTGAAGTGTCAGAAGAAAAGAAGAATAGAAGGAGGAGGTGGAGAAGAGGGAATTCGAACTTATCAAGAGGGATAGAGTTCGAATTGCACCTTGATGAGGAGTCTTAGTCCCTTAAATAGAAGGATGTGAGAAGAGGGGAAGAATTTTCGAAAATAAATTAAAAAGATTTTGAAATAATTAAAAAGAAATTTGAAAATTTGATTGAGATTTTCGAAAACTAAGATTGGGAAAGAAATCAAGTGTTTTTTTTTTTAAAAAGATTTTGAAATCAGAAATTAAAAAGATATGATTGAAAATTAATTTTGAAAAAGGGTGTGATTGAAAAGATATGATTGAGAAAATATGATTGAAAATCAAATTAAAAAGAGAAAGTTTTAAAACTAAAGTTGATTACTTGACTAACAAGAAATTAGAAGATATGATTCTAAAATTTAAAATTTGATCCTTTCTTAATAGGCAAGTAACAACTTGAAAATTTTGAAGTAAATCTTGGATTGAAGCAAGGATTTTTGAAAATAGTAAAAATAAATATAAAATGGAAGGAAATTGATTTTGAAAGAGATATGATTGAAAAGATATGATTTGAAAAAGATTTGATTTTGAAAAAATATGAAAACTTGAAAAAAATGTGAATTAAAAACAAAATCTTCCCTCTAGTGTCATCCTGGCGTTAAATGCCCAGAATGGTGCCCATTCTGGCATTTAACGCCCAAATCTCTACCTTTTTGGGCGTTAAACGCCCAGCCAGGTACCCTGGCTGGCCTTTAAACGTCAGTTTTCCTTCTTCACTGGGCGTTTTGAACGCCCAGCTTTTTCTATTTGATTCCTCTGCTGAATGTTCTGAATCTTCAATTCTCTGTATTATTGACTTGAAAAGACATAGTTTTAAAAAATATTTTTGAATTTTTGATGATGGGAATCAATAAAAAATGCAACTAAGATCAAATAAACAATGCATGCAAGACACCAAACTTAAAAGTTTGTATACTAAGGACTATAACAATGTAAAAATGCATGTAAGAAACAACAAAACATACAAAACAAGAGAATTTGAAGATCAACGCAATGAAATCATCAAGAACAAATTGAAGATCAATGAAGAACATTATGTATAAATTTCGAAAATTAGAAGGATAAAGACATGCAATTGACACCAAACTTAAAATTAGACAATAGACTCAAACAAGAAACATAAAATATTTTGATTTTTATGATTTTATAAAAAAATTTTGTGATTTTTGAAACTTATATGAAAAAGAAAATAAAGAGAATCAAAACTTTTAATAAGAATTCTAGGAATCATGCAATGTTAGTCTAAAGCTTCAGTCTAAAAAGGATTAGACATGTTTGGCCAAGCTTCAGCAGGACATTACATTCAATAGCTAAATTGATGAGAATCAATCAGCTTTTGTGATGGTGGGAACATCACCTTGAAACTCTATAATTCATTCTTAAAAATTCTGAAGAAAAGCTACCTAATCTAAGCAACAAGATGAACCGTCAGTTGTCCAAACTCGAACAATCCCCGGCAACGGCGCCAAAAACTTGGTGCACAAAATTGTGATCATCAACAATGGCGCCAAAGACTTGGAGCTCTCAAATGTGAATCACACTTTGTCACAATTCCACACAACTAACCAGTAAGTGCACTAGGTCGTCCAAGTAATAAACCTTACGTGAGTAAGGGTCGATCCCACGGAGATTGTCGGCTTGAAGCAAGCTATGGTCATCTTGTAAATCTCAGTCAGGCGGATTCAAATGGTTATGGAGTTTAAGGTGATGAAAATAAACATAAAATAAAGATAGAGATACTTATATAATTCATTGGTGGATTTCAGATAAGCGTATGAAGATACTTTGTTCCCCTTGAACCTCTGCTTTCCTATTGCCTTCTTCCAATCATTCATACTCCTTTCCATGGCAAGCTTTATGTTGGGAATCACCGTTGTCAATGGCTACATCCCGTCCTCTCAGTGAAAATGGTCCTGATGCTCTATCACAACATCGGCTAATCAGCTGTCGGTTCTCGATCATGTCGGAATAGGATCCGTTGATCCATTTGCGTCTGTCACACGCCCCACAATCGCGAGTTTGAAGCTCGTCACAGTCATCCCTTCCCAGATCCTACTCGGAATACCACAGACAAGGTTTAGACTTTCCGGATCTCAGGAATGGCCGCCAATGATTCTAGCCTATACCACGAAGGTTCCAATCTTAGATTAGAAACCCAAGAGATACACATTGAAGCTTGTTCATGTAGAACGGAAGTGGTTGTCAATCACACATTCATAAGTGAGAATGGTGATGAGCGTCACATAATCATCACATTCATCATGTTCTTGGGTGCGAATGAATATCTTGGAGAAGAAATAGACTTGAGTTGGATAGAAAAATAGTAGTAATTGCATTAATTCATGAAGAACAGTAGAGCTCCACACCTTAATCTATGGTGTGTAGAAACTCCACCGTTGAAAATACATAAGAACAAGGTTCAGGCATGGCGGCCAGCCTCCCAAAACGTGATCAATTGTATGAAAAGTGTATGATAAGTGTGAAAATACAATAGCAAAAGGTCCTATTTATAGAGAACTAGTAGCCTAGGGTTTACAGAAATCAGTAATTAATGCAGAAATCTTCTTCCGGGCCCACTTGGTGTGTGCTTGGGCTGAGCATTGAAGCATTTTCGTGTAGAGACTTTTCTTGGAGTTAAACGCCAGCTTTTGTGCCAGTTTGGGTGTTTAACTCCAGCTTTTGTGCTAGTTTGGGCGTTTAACTCCAGCTTTTGTGCCAGTTTTGGAGTTAAACGCCAGAATTCTTGAGCTGTCTTGAAACACCTGTTTGGGCCATCAAATCTCGGGCAAAGTATAGACTATTATATATTTCTGGAAAGCCCAGGATGTCTACTTTCCAACGCAATTGAGAGCGTGCCAATTGGGTTTCTGTAGCTCCATAAAATCCACTTTGAGTGCAGGGAGGTCAGAATCCAACAGCATCTGCAGTCCTTTTTCAGCCTCTGAATCAGATTTTTGCTCAGGTCCCTCAATTTCAGCCAGAAAATACCTGAAATTACAGAAAAATACACAAACTCATAGTAAAGTCCAGAAGAGTGATTTTTATTTAAAAACTAATAAAAATATAATAAAAACTAATTAAAATATACTAAAAACATACTAAAAACAATGCCAAAAAGCATATAAATTATTCGCTCATCATGCACTATCCTCCTTGACATCAAATTCGAAGTTCTCAGTGGGATCCTTTACAGTTCTTGATTCCCATGGAGGTTCAGCATCTCCTAAATCTTCAACCACTTCTTCTTCTACAACAATTATGGCTTCCTCCACTTGTTCCAATATAAAGTCATGCTCCTCATTGTCCACCGAAGTTTCTAGTGTCTCCTTCATGCTACACTCTTCTTTTGATTCTTCACATGCAGCCATGGGAGTACTTTGAGTGCTCATATGTCGGGAAGCTATTATTTTTACTACCTCGGTTAAGGCAGTAGTGAGTTTCAGTACGTCCCCTTGCATCTTCGCTTGCCCTTGAAGAAGAACACGAAGTTTGTCATTCATTGGAGGTTGGGGTGGGTATGAGGGTTCATTGGTTGGGAGAGAGGGTTCATAATAAGAATGTGGTGGTTCTTGGGAGTAATTGGATTGGGATTGTGGTGAATAAGGGTCATACGGTGGTGAATGGTGAAAAGGAACTTGTGAGTGTGGTGGTTCAAAGCTACGTTGAGAGGATGGTCTATAAGCACAGGGTGGGGCTTATTGGTAATTACAAGGTAGTCCACCATATCTATCAGCTTGGTATGCATTGTAGAGTGGTCCTTGCCCATGATATCTTGGAGGGTGTTGTCGCCTAAAGGGTTGATCAGATCGTCTTGGCTCCATCCATCTTTGATTGCTTAGACCTTGATGCATATTCCTGTTATAGTTTCCACTCCTTTCAACAAATTTAGAACCAAACTCAAAGCGAGAGGGGTGAGAATTCATGGTAGCTAATAGAAATAAAAGGGAAAAACAAAAACAAATAAACAAGTAAAAGAAAAAAATATTTACAATAACCAATAATAAGGCACACATTTGCAACTCTCCGGCAACGGTGCCATTTTGAAGAACGAATGATTGACGGTTTAGAATTCAGAATAATTTCTCGTTGCAAGTATAGTTTCTAAACCAAGCAATCATTCTTTCTTACAAACGTTTTGGTTGTCACAAGTAACAAACCCAATAAAATTTATAAACGGAAGTATTCAAACCTCGGGTCGTCTTCTCAAGGAATTGCAGGGAGGTGTTCTTATTATTAGTTATGGAAAATAGTATTTTTGGGTTTTGAAAGGTTTGAACAAGGAAAATAAATTGCAGGAATTAATAAATTAATATCTAATAAAACTCTTGGCAAGGTATGAAAATTCGGAAGTCCTATCCTAGTTATCCTTATGAGAATTGAGTTTAATCCCACTTAGTTAACCTTTACGAAAGCAAGGGAAAGTCAAGTGGACTAATTAGTTAGATCCCCAAGTCCTAGCCAACTCCTAAGGAAAGACTAGAGTTAGTGGAATTCAATTCAATTAGAAAAATTAATTAACAATCACGATAAGTTTGATAACTCAAGAGCCTCCAATTAATCAATTAAAGCCAAGAATATAAAAAACTAAATAAGAATCATAAATCTGAAATACCTCAATTTATATCAAATAAAGAAAATCCTAACATGAATGGTTCATAAGCCAATTTGGCAACATAAGTAATTAAATAAAAGTATTAAAGTATCTGAAAGCAAAAGAGAAATATAAAGTAAAAGGAATATTGAACCTGAGAGGAAGTTGAAATAATAAGTTGAAATAATAAGAGATCCTAATTCCTTTAAGAGGAATCCTAATCCTAAAACCTAAGAGAGAGGAGAGAACATCTCTCTCTAAAAACTACATCTAAACTCTGAAAAGTGAATGATGATCGACCTCCCCTTTTGAATGGATGCATTCCCCCACTTTATAACCTCTAATCTGTGTTTTCTGGTCTTGGATCTGGGCCAAAAGGGCTTCAGAAGTCACTGGGGGCGTTTTCTGCAGTTTCTGGTGCGTGAAGTCTGTCACGCGTCCGCGTGGGTCACGCGGTCGCGTCATCTGGGAGTTTTCCTTATCACGCGTTCACTTTGCTCACGTGTACGCGTCATTTGCGTTCTGCTCAAGGCACGCGTCCACATCAGTCACGCGTACGCATCGCTGCCTTTTCACGCTGGGGACGCGGCCGCTTCGTCCATGCGTTCGCGTCGCTGCCCTTTTCTTCAAAACTCCATTTTTGTGCTTTCCTTCCATTTTTGTATGTTTCCTTTCCATCCTTTAAGTCATTCCTACCCTATAAATCCTGAAAGCACTCAACACACAAATCACGGCATCGAATGGTAATAAAGGATGATTAATTTTAATATTTCTAAAGCATAGGAAACATGTTTTTCACATATATCACATAATAAGGAAGGGAAAGTAAAACCATGCAAATTACATGAATAAGTGGGTGAAGGATTGAATAAATCACTTAAATTGAGCACAGAATACATCATAAAATATGGGTTTATCAGTATTGTTGCATAAATTTGTGGATTTGTGAACATGGAGATCCCAGAATCATCAAAAACAGGAGCGTAGGTGGCCTCAATATCATTTTTGTATTTTTGTAAGATATGTTACTGTTGAAAAAAATTATAATTCATTTTGCAGAAAAATGAACCATGGATTCTTTCCTTAGAAAAAAATAACATGAAAATCCTTGTGAGTGGAGGGTTGAAGTTTATTGGGTTAACTTTTAATAAGATCCAGTATATATGACTATATGTTTCAGCCAATTTCATTAACTGTTGGGTTACACAAGTACACATCCAAGTATTTTTGTATCCAAATCCAACCAAGCAGGCTTAATACCAAAAAACCGAATCTCATTAATGAAACGTGTGTCACATGCGTGAAAACCCCCCAAACATTACCAATTCACTTTGCGCTTGAATATGAAAAAGTGTTCCTTCTTCCAACTCTAAACCGCAACCAACGAGTTTTAAATCTCTCTCAAAATCTCTCAAAACTTGTTCATATTTTCTACGGAAACTACAGCAGAATCGGGTGGATCATTTAAATTTATCAAAAAAAAAAAAACACACAAAAATAAGAACAAAGATTTCGCAAGGTACTGAGAAAACTACTGTTATTATGTTCAGTTAATTTCTCGCAAATCTCGCGTTTCTTCTAGTTCGATTTAAGGTTTAGTGGATTCAATTCATTCATTTAGTAGATCGAGTTTCTCTGATTCCACTTTTTCTTGTTTTCTCCGTAACTAGGGCATCGAATGAAACTGTGTTATTAGTTTATTGGTTCTGATAAATAATTTGGTTCATCTTTTAGTTTAATTGAGTTTATATGCATGCAGAAATGAATTGAAATATGTTTTCTTGCTGATTGAATATTTATGACGTTTTGTTCAAATATGAACCAAATTCGGTTCATTTGCCAATTGAGTTAAGTTCACTTGATATTACTTTTAGGTATTCACCAAATCTGTCATTCCTTAAGAAATTTGGTTCATCTCTTAGTTAAACTAAGCTCATTTGCATGTAGAAATGAATGAAATGTACTTTTCTTGCTGATTGGATGTATATGACTGCTAGTTCAAATCTAAAACGAATTAGGTTCATTTGTGAATTTAGTTAGGTTCACTTGATACTACTTTTAAGTATTCACCAAATCTGTTATTCCTTAAGAAATTTGATTCATATCATAGTTTAATTGATTTTATTTGCATGCAGAAATAAATTGAAATGTGCTTTTCTTGCTAAGCTTCCTGATAAAGGGGATCAAAACACAGAAAGCAGGAAAGAAACTTTCGGTTGATGGCTACATTTTTGTTTTAATGTTGATATATTTTCATGAAATGAAGTTCCCTCAACCAAAAGCAGATGGCGCTCCCGAGCCACCATGGGTAGCATATTGGACACGAAGGTGGCTGGTCGAGTGGATTGCTTTGGAAACAACTTATGAAATGGTAAATAAAAAAAATTATTTCCCTTGAAATTTTGGCTCAGATGCTTCTAAAATATTGTTCCTAATGAGTTTATTTTTATGAACTTGTGAAAATAGCTGAATTGAGGGGAAAAGAGATAGAAGAAAAGAATGGGGAAAAGAAGGAAAAGAAGAAGAAAGAAAAAAAAAAGAAAGTTTTCATCTTGCATTCATCTTCAGAAGAAGAAAGTTTTCCTGAATCTGAGTATACTTCTCACCATTTCTTATCTAAAAATATCTATTTATTTAAAGTTTTATGTTGTTATTTTAACAAAACTTTTTGTAAGTGTTGTAGAGAAGAAGAAGAAATCGAGAAAACACCGCCAAAGAACAGAAAACAACCACAAAGGGTGACAAAAAAAAAAGAAGATTGTTCTAATGGATTCGGAAAGGAAAATTGAATCTGAAGACGAGTAAGAATTAGAAATGATTATTTTGTTGTTATAAATATATATTCTCTTTTTCTTGATTGAGTATTTTTGACTGATTGTTCAAATATAAAATAATTTTGATTTATTTGTGAATTAATTGAGGTTCACCTGATGATGTGATAAGTATTGATAATTTCAGCTCAAAACTTATTGTATGAATTGTCAGAAATCAACAAGTAGAGGATACAAGTGTTGAAAAAAACAAAACAAAAATAAAAAAGAACGAAGAGAAAAAATGATGCCGCTAAAAAACAAATGTTGTTCTGGATGACCGTGAGTCGACGGATGCGCAATATGATTTATCGCAGACGTAAGATTGAGTTTCTTATATAAAGTTCTTTTTCTTTTTCTGCTAACTTTTCCTAAAACCTCATGTAATTTCTTTGGATTTACTGAATAATATTTATTTTTTTGCTTAGACTACCAACCGTAAATTTGGATAGTGAAATTGAACCTGGGTTACAAACACAGATGAGCTTGGCACGGTCTATAAATGCCCCGAGCAATACTGTAAAATCTGTGAAATTAATGAATAATTAGCCAATAAATTAATTATTAATCAAAGAAATTAGAAAATAAAATTTTATAGTTTAATGAGGTAGGATTAATTAAAATATGAATTTTGAAACTAATTTTAAAGAATTTGGCCTAAGATTGGGCCAAACGGGCAAACCGATTGAATTGGGCCCATATTGGTCCCAAGGCCCAACCCAATCCAATCCAATCCACACTTAAGTGAATTCAGGTTTCTTCTTCCTCATTCATGAGAAACACGCTTGAAATGGTGAAGGGAGGCACCAAACCCTTACTACTATTCATCTCTTCCTTCTTTGGATCGTAACTTTTGATCCAGAGCTCCGATCGCCGCACCGTTTGTGGCCACGCGACTACTGCGTCGAGCTCTACAAAGCTCAATACTCAATTCGGTAAGGAAATCACGTTTTTATTCTCAGTCTCTCTTCTCCCAATTTCAAAATTTCAATGTTGTGGGGTGTTGAGATTTTTTATTCTTTGATATTTTAGGGTCCAATTAGCTTAAGAAACTAGTGCATTTTTGTTGACTTGAGGCATAGGTGAGGTAAGAATATTCAAACCTTAGTGAATTTCTTGAATGAATGTGGTTGAGTATTAAATTTGTGTATATGGATGTGGTAATGTGTATTAGGTAGTCAATATGTAATAGTGGAACAAAAATTGAGGTAATTGGAAGCTTGGGTTGTATTATGGTTGCTGAATTTTAGTGGAAGAGGCTTGTGACCTTGATTATTTGAGGTGTCTTTGGCGTAGAGAGAAATCGGCCAAGGTATGGTTTTGGTTTCTCGTATATAATATGTAATGTTTTGTGAAAACTTATGCTAGGTGACCATAGGATAGGTTGGAATGTATGATTGTGCTAAATGCTTAGTAAAATTGATGAAAGATGTTGAATTAGTATGAGAATGGATTGGTGGTTGATGGTTGAAGAAGTGATAATTTTCATGGACAAAAATGATACATTGATGATTGATGTTGTAGTGAGAATTATGAACATGAATTATTATTATTGTTGTTTCATTGATGAATAATGTTGATTGGATATGGATTGTTGGGTTGGAGTTGTTGAAATGGTGTATTGTATGCTATGGAATGAATGAAGATGTTGAGATGATAGTTTGGGTTGTTTTAATGTTGTGTAGAATCTTGGAATGTATGTTGATTGAAAATTTTGATTTGGTGAAAATAGAGGTTTGAGAACTTTTATGAAAAACAAATTTTTGGCTGAACTTTGACGAGCCATAACTCGACTCTCAGACTCCCAATCCTTTTCAAACTTATTTCATATGAAAATTAGGTTCGTGAAGTTTACGCCGTTTGAAGAATGGATTAAAAATGATTTCTAACAGAAAAGTTATGCGCGTTGGAAGCTTGGTATGTAAAGGTGGATTCTGTAGCACTCTGCCAATTTTTGACATCCTGTAAAACTCGCATACGCGAGTACACACGCGGCGCGAGCATTCCTTTCGGGTTGGATGTCCCGCATACGCAGGAGTATGCCACGTACGCGGGCACATGCATGTGACGCGAGCAAACCATTCTGGCCAAGGAGACTCATGTACGCGGGCAGGTGTCGCGTACGTAAGTTGGGAAAAAATCACTCTTCCGTGTATGCAGAACGTGGTTCGCGTACGTGGGGTCCTATTTTTCAGCACTTGAGTTTTGTGTTTTAAATATGATTTTTGAACTTCTAAACCTCTATTTTTACTCTCTAAGACCCTAGAATTGAGTTGTAATGATAGTGAAGGGGGTTGAACTTGGAAGGTGAGGTAACTTGAAAGTGAAAAAAGTTTGAGATATGATGAATTATGATTGAGAAATGCCAAAGTGCAATATAATTGATGAGTTTTTGGCCATAATGATATTGAATGAATGAATATGAATGAATATGATAATTGAGGTCTGATTGAGATTGTTGATGATGAGTATGTTTAAGTTTTTTCTCTGTTGTAAGGTGTGTCGGGCACTATATCCCATGAGTATATATCCCAAGAGTGTGGCGGGCACTATATCCCAAGAGTGTGGGAGTACTTTGCCCTGGAAAGTGTGTCGGGCACTATATCCCATGAGTGTGATGGGCACTATATCCCTAGAGCGTGGTGGGTACTATATCCCAAGATTGTAGGAATACTTTATCCCAGGAAGTGTGACGGGCACTGTATTCTATGAGTTTGGCGGGTACTTTATCCCGAGAGTGTGATGGGCACTATATCCCAAGAGAGTAGAGACATGTTAGAGAGATGATATCCAGGTTATTAGCTGCTAGATGTATCAGGTTCTGGCGATATAAACGACACGTGAGCTCACGGCTAGTAGGAAAGGCATACGTCATATGCATTGTTTGTCTTGCTTGATTGTGCATTAATTAAGCTTGCCTATGTGATTATTATGCTTACCGGCTATATTTGCTACCTGCTGTATCTATATCCTACTTGTGTTTACTTTGTTTGTACTGTTTGTCTGTGCATCAGAGTTTTAGAGGATTGGAGGAACGCGGAAAGTAGGGCTTAGGTTAGAAAGGAATTAGTAATAAGAACCTCAATTAACCCACCATGTTATGGTTTTCAATTTATAAACTTTAAGCTTTAAATCTGAGTGTCGGAGTTCTAGAATCACCTCTGGCTTTCCCGGGACCTTATTTCTTATATATGTGGGCACCTTTACCATGCTGAGAACCCTCAGTTCTCATCCCATACAAATGTTGTTATTTTTAGATGCAGGTCAAGAGGCACCTCGCTAGGCGTCTAGAGTTTCTCTGCAACGAAGTGGGACTTTTGGATGTTGTATTTTGCTATGTTTATATATATCTATATGTATAGAGCTCTCCTTGTATATCTATGTTTTACTTTTGTGCCTCATAGAGGCTTTTGATGGAGAACTAGGGTTTATTTTGAGTTCCTTAGACTTGGGATTATATATATGTATGTAAATATTCTCCGGCCAGCCTTAACTTCGTAGGTTGAGCTTGGACCTTGAATATTTTGTATCCTTGACTCTCCACTTTTATTATCTATATGTATATATATGCATTTATGCTTTCTTTGTACGCAAGTAAACGTTATCTTGAGCGTTGCACTTTTATTTTCACGACTTTGCTTTAACCAACCTTCAAGGCTCCTCAAATATTATATTCTTTCAACTATATTATGTATATATATTTTATAGAGGTCGTAATACCACACCACCTCTGTTTTACGGCTTAAGCGTAAAGCTTTGTATGGTAGGGTGTTACAAATACCAAGTAATCCCTCTTAACTTTTATTTACTTATTCTGCTTTTCGGTTCATTTCTAAGTTTAATTGAGGTTCATTTGAATCCATAAAATGAATTTGATGTGTTTTTAATCCTCTGCTATTAATTGAGGTTCATTTCTTAGTTTAATTAGAAAATCTTGGTTGATGATTTTAATTTAGTATCTTTTTTATTAGAAAAAATACCCCTGAAACCCCGGTTACATTTTTTAGAAGAAAGAAACGGCATGAAAAAAAAAGGAAAAACAGAGTTTACAACCTCCAACTATATAAGTTGAAATGCTTACGATGGTCTTTTAAATTTAGGTAATAATTTTTGTTTAATTAATCACACGAAATTTTTGTTTAGTTATCAATAGCACAACACTTGATCCTCAACAACAAATCCTTGCGATTCGAGAAGAAACTCAGTCTCAACCTGTGGATATGTGAGTCTTTCAACTTACTTTCTTATTCTAATCAATGTACTGCTTTTAATTTCTCAGTTCCTATTATAATCATTCAATATTAAATCCTTTTTTGTTTACCTTCCTTGGAGTTCCTATTGCAGTGACTCTTCCAAGTTCTCTTGTAGAAGAGATAATAAAACATCAAAAGACTTTTACCTTTGTCCCTACGAAAACTCAAACAGAAGAAGCTTCTGTTAATAAGTCATACTTAAAATTCTTTTTATTAGTTTTGATGGTATACAATAATAATAATTTCGGTTCATTATTGAACTCTTTTCTGTTTAATACAGCTGCCCTCTGGAACCCCAACACCAGGCCTACAAAGAAACTCCGGTAAGCCAATCGGAGCAACAAGCTCCTCTTAATGTGTAAGTTCCACTTAAAACCTTTTTTATTATTTTTGATAGTATATAATAATAATTTCAGTTCATTATTGAACTCTTTTCTATTTAATACAGCTGCCCTCCGAAACTTCAACACCAGGCCTGCGAAGAAGCTCCGGTAACAGAATTGGAGCAAGAAGCTCCTCTTAATGTGTGAGTTTTACTTAAACTCCATTTTATTAGTTTTGATGGTATATAATAGTAATTTCACTTTATTCCTTAGTTTATTTGAAGTTCATTTGAATCCAAAAATGAATTTGATATATTCTTGTTGATGATTGAGCTTTTTTTTATTGCTAGTTCAAATCTGATGTAATTTCGGTTCATTATTAAACTCTTTTCTGTTTAATACAGCTGCCCTTCGGAATCCCAACACCAGGCCTGCAAAGAATCTTCTGCAAGGCAAACGGAGCAAGAAGCTCCTCTTAATGGGTAAGTTCTACTTAAAATCATTTTTATTAGTTTTGATGTTATATCATAATGCATTTTGATTATTACTTAAAACTTTCCTCTGTCATCTTGCAGTTCTCCCCGTCCTCGACATTGGGAAGATGACTTTGGTGCACCTTTCTTCAGCCTTGGCAAAAGTCCCTTGACCTCTCAACCAAGTCTCCCGACCTCTCAAACAACAGTAACACAACTTGAAATGTTGGCAGAGGCGGTGATGGATGTTGGGGTGACAACAATATTACAATTTGCTGAGAAAATAAGTGCAGAGCCGAATTTGAGAACCCCTGAAGGGTACAAGACTCAGATGAAGAAAAAGAAATAACAGAGGAGTTGAAGGAGAAATATTATCAGTGGATGATACAAGTAAAGGCTTACAAAGATGATTCAACCAATGAGTATGAAACGATATTCATGTTGGTCCACAAAGGGCATTTGGAGGGGACTAGATTCCACTTCTGCTATCTAAGACCTGGACAAGGTGTAGAAAATATGATAAATTCTTCTTTGGCTATTACATTAATATTAATGATTTTTCTAAAACGTTTTATTCACGTATATCTAATAAATTTGTCTTATAGATGGTCTCTGCAATGTGTACGCTTCTCAACAACAGAAAATGTCACAAATTTGATGAAAAAATATACTGTGTGCCAACAGATATTGTGGTAAGTCAAATTTTTTATTCCTTAAATAATTTTTTGATCAAGAATTTGATTTGTTTTTGTTAATGACTGAGCTTTTTTTACTGCTAGTTCAAATCTGATGTAAATTTGGTTCATCTCTTAGTTTAATTGAGTTCATTTGCATGCAGAAATAAATTAAAATGTGCTGTCCTAATGATTGAATATTTATGACGTTTTGTTCAAATCTGAACTAAATTCGGTTTATTTGCATATTGAGTTAGGTTTACTTCATACTACTGTTAAATATTTAGCAAATCTGTCATTCTTTAAGAAATTCGGATCATCTCTTAGTTTAATTGAGTTTATTTGCATGCAAAAATGAATTGAAATGTGCTTTCTTGCTGATTAAATGTATATGACGTTTTGTTCAAATTTAAACCAAATTCGGTTCATTTGAGAACTGAGTTAGGTTTGTAACGACCCACATTTTTTAAAATATAAATATAAATAAGTTATAATTTATTTTATAAATTGGAGTTCCTTATTTTTAAAAATTATTTTATTATAAGTAATTAAATTAATTTTATAACTATTTGAATTAAATCAAATTCATATTCTTATATATATTTTTGTTATGATGAAATATTTTACATAATTAAAACTATAATTCTAGTAATTTATAAGTAATAAAAATTATATGTATATTTTAATTTAAATAATTGATATTTTTAATTCAAAAATAAAGTTTAGTTAATAATATTGTTATCGAGCTCGATATCCATCGATATGAGTAAATATCAGTACTCTTCGATGAACTTAGCTTTGCTAATGCTTTATCGTATATCTTTTATCATTATGTTGCTAATGTCATTTATATTAGTAACTCATATATATTATTACTTGTGTTTTAATATATCCAGTTTCATAATTATCCGTTTAGAATATTTATAACTTGAACCACTGACTCAGTAGCTCCAGAAATTGACACCTATCCTATAATCACCAATAACTATAATCATTATCTTTGTTCCATTTAACTTATTTGGCCGAAGCCACTTAAGGAATGAAAGGAAAGGAAATGAAAGAGAGAGACCGAGTGTCCTTGAAGAAGAACCATGAAATCTCCATAATTTCCATCTTCGATATCTTGTGATCCGTAACTCCAATAAAAAATCTAATTAGATTAAAGTGTTCGTATCTTTCTCCTCTTCACGTTGACGTTACTTTTTTTCAGGAGAAATCGATGGTGGAGCTACTGTCCCTCCATACAAAGTTCGGCAGAGGGAGCCTTGGAGGTGGAGTAGCCAATTTTGATGTTTTCTTCTTCGATTTCTCGTTCAGAAATCTTTTCTGAAGTTTCTGTTGTTGTGATTTCTGCACGGAGGTAGGGTTTGGTAATTTTATAATAATTAAATGTGAATTTCATAAGTGAATTTTTGTTTGATTGATTATTGTTTGAGTTTGATTAAGTTTATGTTAAATTTTTGTTGAATTATTGTTGTTTGCTTGAGATTTTGGTTCGCTTATGTATGAATAGCTAGCTGGGGTATTTTGATTATTTTAGAGCTGTTATGATGTGGTATTTTGAGATAAATTTGATGAGGTTTGATGGCTACGAGATTAAATTAAAAGCTGTGAAAAATCAGTTACTAAAACTGTTGAAAAACTAGCTAAAAATTAAGTAATTTTGATGAACTTTTGATGAGTTTGATTTAGTTCTTTGAAA
Source organism: Arachis ipaensis (assembly GCF_059453495.1). Classification (NCBI taxonomy): domain Eukaryota; kingdom Viridiplantae; phylum Streptophyta; class Magnoliopsida; order Fabales; family Fabaceae; genus Arachis; species Arachis ipaensis. The sequence goes on along the minus strand of NC_142435.1, from coordinate 105,400,905 downwards.
AATACAAAATCCTCATGTTTTGACTATTTTGTGGCCAAAATATAATTAACAAAGAGTTTTAGGACTGGATGTTAAATAAAAGAAAGTTTGTGAGTTAAAATAGAATTTTTAGAAGTTTAGTGACTAAAGTGTAATTTCTAAAAAGTTTGGGGGTCAAAATAAATTTTCAAAAGCTTTAAGAATTATATTAGCTGATATTGAATTATTAAAGAAATGATTATATTTTGAGTTTTATTAAGAACTATATTGACGCAAGCCAAACATCAATCTAGAATTTTTCTCAACAAAGGAATTGCTTCGTTGCAAGTATAGTTCCAAACCAATGAATGACTTGAATCAAAGTTTAACTTATTTTTCACAATGCAAACCAATAACAACCGAGAGTATTTAAACCTCGGGTCATCTCTAAAAGGAATTTCAGTGAGATAAGCATGTTATTGGTTATGAGTATACGTGGGTGGTTTGCGGATAGAGAAACAAGAAACTAAATAATAAGAAAGTAAAATAACAGCTAGAGAAGTATGAATGCTAAAATAACACTCCCGACAAGGATTGGTAATTAAGGATTCATTTTCAAGTCATTGACCATGAACATGGTGATTATCCAGAGTTAATCCCATTTAGTCATCCCAACATTGGGAAAAAGTCAAATAGGCATAGTCAGTCTTAATCCATAGGTCTTACTCATCAATGGAAACAAGAACAACTAACAACCCTGAATCACCAATCAATACCGGACATCAATGAAATCAAGGTCACCTAAATTACTCAATTCCAAGCTAAGAGTGTAGAAATCTACTCTAAATCTAAGAGAGACATTTCTACAAATACTTGGAAGGTATAAAATGTAAGCATGATAAAATTGCAATAACAATAAAATCTAAACTACCAAATGCAAGATAACAATAATAACAACTTAATTAAACATCAATGAACATAAAAACATCAAATTATATCAAACGAAAATCAAAGCAACAGGAGTTCATGAGATCAAAAGCAACAAAATAAAGGAAATAGCAAGTAAAACTAAGAGAGCAAAGATGTAATAACAAGAAATTGACAAGAAAACTAAATCAAGACATGATTAAAACCTAAATCTAAGAAGAAATTAATCTAAATCTAACCTAATTCTAGAGAGAAAATAGAGCTTTTTTCTCTAGTATATAACCTAAAACAAGTTTCTAAAACTAAACCTAATTGCTCCCCCCTTGTTCTTCCTTGAATTTAGCTTCAAATACTTCAGAAATGAGTTGAATTGGGCTTTGGAAAGCTGGAAATTGCGACTCACGTGTTGTATTTAATGAAGTCATGTAACACCTGGTGCACGAATCCCCACACTTTCGTACAGCTATACTAGCAAGTGCACTGGGTCATCCAAGTAATACCTGAGCGAGTCACGGTCGATACCACGAGGATTGTGGTTTAAAGCAATATATGGTTATCTTGCAAGTCTTAGTTAGGCGAATCAGAAGTTGTTGGATTTGTATTTGTGAGATCTGAACTAAGTGGACATGAAAAGGAATATAATAAAATACTCTGTAAATTAAATGGAATCAGTAATAGGAATATGGTTAAGGATTGGAGTTGCTTTGTCTTTCTAAATTAACTCTGGTATTACTGTCTTCTTTGCTTGTGAATGATTTCTTCTATGGCAGGCTATATGTGATCAACACCATTGGCCGTGGTCATCAATCTCCTCTGATTTAGATCAAACTCCGTATGGCCGCGGTCATCCAATCTGAACGAGGGTGAAGCTCTAGCAGTTCATTCTCTTGGCGATCCTACTCAAAACGCCACAGACAAGGTCGAATCTTTCAGATCAGAGAATGCTGCTTCTTTGGGTTCTAGCCTCTACCACAGAGACCCTAATCTCCCTAGAACTCGGCTGAACTGGTGTCTTGAGAAGTCCCCAATGAAGTCGTGGATTAGCCGTCTGAGAGATGTATAGTCAAGCTGGCGGTTCGTACTTTTCAGTCACGTATTCTTACGAACCCAAGTTGACACAGGTGGTTGTTAGGCACGTGGTCCTAGGATGATGAACAGAGCTGATTGTCACTGATCATCATATTCACCATGTTGAAGAATGAGTATACATCTTAGAATTAAATAAAACACGGATTGAAGAGAAACAGTAATACTTTTATTAATTCATAAGACTCAGCATGGCTCCTCCCCTTAACCTAGGAGGTTTAGAAATTCATACTGATAGAAGATACAATGATAAACAAAAAATGGTGTAGAGGTCTAGATGATCTTCCTCTGTGTAACATAAATCTAATCCTTTAAATACTAAACAAATGACTAGTAAGGGTAAAACAGTCTTTTTAGTGCTAAAATCTACTTCTGGGGCCCACTTGGTGAGTGTTTAGACTGAGCTTTGATGAGATCCATGTGCTATGAGGCCTCTAGGGTATTGAACGTTGGGTAGGAGGTCCTCTTTGGGTGTTTGGATGTTGGTCTCTTCTCCTTGGGCGCTGGACGCCTAAGAGGGGGCAGGAGGCTAGCGTTAGACGCCAGTTTTAGGCCTTCTAATCTGAAGCAAAGTATGGACCATTATACATTGCTAAAGCTCTAGAAGTCAGCTTTCCATAGCCATTGAGAACACTCCATTTGGACTTCTGTAGCTCCAGAAAAGCTCTTCCGAATGCAAGGAGGTCAGATCCGGACAGCATCTGCAGTGCTTTCTCTGTCTTTGAATAAGACTTTTGCTCCAACTTCTCAATTTCAGCCAAAAATTACCTAAAATTGCACAAAAACATACAAACTCATAGTAGAATAAAAAAATATGAATTTAACACTAAAACCTATAAAAACTTAATAAAAATAAACAAAACATGCTAAAAAAACTATATGAGAATGATGCCAAAAAGCGTATAAAATATCCGCTCATCACAACACCAAACTTAAACTGTTGCTTGTCCCCAAGCAACTAAAAACACAGTAGGATAAAAAGAATATTAAGATACAATAAATTTCAAAGTCTCCAATTAAGCCTAGTTTCAATTAGATGAGCGGGACTTAGTAGCTTTTTGCTTCTGAATAGTTTTGGCATCTCACTATCCATTGAAACTTAGAATGGTTGGCATCTTTAGGAACTTAGAATCCAGATGATTTTATTGACTCTCCTAGTTCAGTTCTTTTTTATTCTTGAACACATCTTTTTAGAGTCTTGGCCATGACCCTAAGCACTTTGTTTTCCAGTATTACCACCAAATACATAAATGCCACAGACACTTTAACTGGGTGAACCTTTTCAGATTGTGATTCAGCTTTGCTAGAATCCCCAGATAGAGGTGTCCAGAGTTCTTAAGCACACTCTTTTTTCTTTGGACCACGACTTTAACCGCTCAGTCTCAAACTTTTCACTTGACACCTTCACGCCATAAGCACATGGTTAGAGACAGCTTGGTTGAGCCGCTTAGGCCAGAATTTTATTCCTTTAGGCCCTCCTATCCACTGATGCTCAAAGCCTTAGATCCTTTTACCCTTGTCTTTTGGTTTAAAGGGTTATTGGCTTTTTCAATCTGCCCTCATTTTCTTGCATTTTTGGGCAGTAATGGATTTTTCTCTTTATTTATTTAATTTTTTTCTTTCTTTTTCGAATGCATAATAACTTTTTTCTTTTGCAACATGCTTTTTCTTTTTCTTTTTCTTTTTGCTGTTTTTTCTTGTTTCAAGAATCAATTTATTTAGATTTTTCAGATTACCAATAATACCTTTCTTTTTTCATCATTCTTTCAAGAGCCAACATTCTAAAATTCCAACTTCAAATATGCACTATTTATTCATACATTCAGAAAACAAAAGCAATGCCACCATATCAAAATAATTGAACTATTCTTATTTTAAACTTGAAATTCATGTATCTCTCAATTCTTTTCAAATAAAATTTTCTTTTAAGCAAGGTGAGAGATATATGGAACATTTTACATCTTTAAGACATCAGTGCAAATGATCATGCAACAAGAACATGAGAACAGAAAATACAACATAAAGAAAATAGAAAAATAATAAAAAGAAAGGAAGTAAAAGAGAACGAATCCACATTTAATGGTGGCGGCTAGTACTCTTCCTTGAGGATCTGATTTGATGCACCACTATTTCGTGGTGCATTCTATGCTGAATTTAGAGGATTTTATCACCCTTTTCCCACATTTATTCCAAGAAATAGCATGGTTTTATAAATTCTCCCTAATTTGTGCTTAAGAGTGAAAACATGCTTTTTAGGCCTTTAATTGGTTAATTTTAATTCACCTTTGATTTCACTAGATGCCTTGAGGTATTTGTTAAGTGATTTCAGGTTAAAAAGGCTAGGAATGGATCAAAGGAATAAAGAGAAAAGCATGCAAAGTGGAGAAATCATGGAAAATCATGGATTTGGGATGCATTCATCGACACGCACGCGTGACAGATGCGCACGCATGAAATTGAAGTCGCATAGCGACGCGTACGCGTACATGACGCGTACGCGTGGAAAGCAAAATTGCCAAGCGACGCGTACGTGTGACCCATGCGTACGCATCAATGCTCGCACGTGACTTCATTAAAGTGAAAATGCTGGGGGCGATTTCTGGACTTCCCAGGCCCAAATCCAACTCATTTCTGAGCCTATTACATGCAGAAATCAAGAGGAGTCAAAGGGGGGGGGGACACATAGTTTAGTTTACATCATGCTTTAGTTAGTTTCTAGAGAGAGAAGCTCTCTCTTCTCTCTAGAATTAGGTTAGAGGTAGATTAGGATTTCTTAGATCTAGGTTTAATTCTTGCTTTGATTCACTTTTCCTTTACAATTTCTTGTTCCTCTACCTTTGTTTTCCTAGTTTTGTAGTTTAATTCTTGTAATTGTTTACTTTGTTATTGATGCACTCTTGTTTCTTCTATTTTCCTTTTAATGCAATTTATGTTTGATTTCTTTTATTGTTGATTTGATTTGTTGTTGTTAATTTTCTTGCAATTAGTAGTGTAGATTAAAATTCCTTGCAATTTTATCCTGCTTTCCTTTTATGCCTTCCAAATGTTTGATTAAATGCTTGGAAGGATGTTAGAGTATATTCTTCTCCTCTTGGATTTGGTTGAGTAATTGGAGACTCTTGAGTTATCAAACTCTTTTGTTGATTGATAATTGGAAATTGCTAATTGATTTGAATGACACTAACTCTAGTCTTTCCTTAGAATTTGACTAGGACTTGTGGACTCAAATTGATTATCTCTACTTGACTTTCCTTCATAGTTAGAGGTTGACTAAGTGGAGCAATGGACAATTCTCATCACAATTGATGATGATAATGAGGATAGGACTTCTACTTCTCATTCCTTGCCAAGAGATTTCTTAGTTGTTAGTTACTTTCTTGTAATTTACTTTTCATGTCTCTTATTCGAAAACCCCAGAACACTTGCCATAACCAATAACAAGAACACTTCCCTGCAATTCCTTTGAGAGACGACCCGAGGTTTAAATACTTCGGTTATTATTTTTATTGGGGTTTGTTACTTGTGACAACCAAATTTTTGCATGAGAGGATTATTTGTTGGTTTAGAAACTATACTTGCAACGAGAATTTATTATGAAATTCTATACCATCAATTTTCCACTTATCAGAATATAATGTGATGCTTGATCTTTTCAATGTCATTCCTTTGCCTTTATTGTTCTTCCCTCATAGACCTTTGTTCTTCCCTTATGGCTCTTTGATCTTCTCTTATTTCATTGAGGGTGGTAGAATACTCTTGATGCTCCACCCTCAATTGCTCCATGTTAGTGCTCATTTCTCCAAGAGAAGTCTGCTATTGATCCCAATAGCTTTGAGGAGGAAAATACATCCCTTGAGGCATCTCAGAGATCTCATGCTGAGGCGGCTGCATAGGCTCTTATGCATGCTCTCTAGTTTGCTACATCCTCTTCTTAGTGATGGGCTTGTCCTCCCCAATGGAGATATCTCTTTCTATCACAATTTCAGCTAAATTGCATAGATGACAGATGAGGTGTGGGAATGCCAACCTTGCATTGGTGGAATGCTTCTCAACTATCTTGTACAGTTCTTGAGGAATCACCTCATGTACTTCCACCTCACTTCCAATCATAATGCAATGGATCATGATGGCTCTGTCAATAGTCACTTCTGACCAATTGCTAGTAGGGATGATAAAATGTTGGATGAATTCCAACCATCCTCTAGCTTTGAGCTTTAGGTCAAGCCTTCTTAGTTGAATGGGCTTGCCTTGGGAATCATTTTTCCACTGTGCTCCTTCTATACAGATGTCTAAGAGTACTTGATCTAGTCTCTGATCAAAGTTGACTCTCCTAGTGTAAGGATGTGGATCTCCTTGCATCAGAGGCAAGTTGAACGCCAATCTTACACTTTCCGGGCTGAAATCTAAGATTCTCCCTCGGATCATGTGCTCCAATTCTTTGGATTTAGATTCAAACTAGTGTCATAGTTTTTAGTAACCCATGCATTAGAATAGAACTCTTGCACCATTAGAATCCCAACATCTTGAATGGGATTGGTTAGGACTTCCCAACCTCTTCTCCGGATCTCTCTTCGGATCTTCAGATACTCATTCTTCTTGAGCTTGAAAGGGACCTCAGAGATCACTTTCTTCTATGCCACTACTTCATAGAAGTGGTCTTGGTGGGCTTTGGTGATGAATCTCTCCATCTCCCAAGATTCAGAGGAGGTGGCTACTGCCTTTCCTTTCCTCTTTCTAGAGGGTTCTCCAACCTTGGATGCCATAATGGAAAGAAAAAAAAGCTAGGCTTTTCTAACACCAAACTTAAAACTTTGCTCGTTCTCGAGCAAAAATAAAGAAAAGAGAAGAATGGAGAAGAAGAAGAAGAAAATAGAAGGTGATAGAGGGAGAGAGATGGCTCGGCCATGGGTGGGGAAATGGGAGGAAAATTTGATTTTGAAGTGGGTAGGGGTTGGTGGGAGTTATGATGGTTTTAGGGAAGTGATATGGATGTGATTGGGCTAGGGTTTATAGGGAAGTGTATATGAGAAAGTGTGAAAGTAAGTGGGTTAGGTGAAGAGTTTACAAGAGAATGGAAAGAGTTTACCATGGTGGGGTGTCTCCCACCTAGCACTTTTAGTTTAAGTCCTTAAGTTGGACAATTGGGAGGCTCCTTGTCAAGGTGGTTTATGCTTGTATTCGTCCTTGAACCTCCAAGGATGCTTGCTCCTCAAACGGTTGTCAGAATTTCCAACCAACTTCGCCAAGCTTGGGTGAAGTTCTTCCCAATATATGAGCTCCCAAAATTGGTCTTCATGTTGTGACCCGAAATCCCATATCTTATTTTCATACCCATCTTCTAATTGATCCTCATTGTTCCATCCGGGTGGTAGGTACATAGAATTCTCACTAGAGCACCAAATTCTCTTCCTAGACCCATACAATTTGGCACTCTTCCAACCATGGAACCTGTGCCTTGAGGGTTCAACCTTAATGAGCCTAACATCATTTTTCCAACTACTACACAATTCTCTCTTACTCTTGACTCCACAAAGAGCTTTAAGTTGACCATCCGTTTCAATCAAACCATATTCAAGTGAGAAAGTAAAGCTTAGAGATAAGAATTTTACCCACTTGGATGTTGTGTTGGATGGTGACTTAGGAAGGGATGTCTCCAATGGTTTTGCAAGTGTTATTCCCTTATGCTCTTCCTTCACTACCTCCACTTCTTGGCAAGCATCTTCAATGTCAATTCCTTGTTCACCAATTTCTTCTATACATCTCTCATTGCTCAAGTCATGTGTCAGAGGTTGTGCACAGTCCTCCTTGTCATCAATTCCATAACACAATGAGGGAGGTTTATCAATTCCAAAAGACACATTATTTGGTGTGGAATCATCTTTAATGGTGGAGCTTACTTGCTCAACTCCTTCCACTTCTTGTTCAACTTTGCCTAGGTCTTCAACCACTTCTTCTTCATCAACAATTTCCATCATCTCTACTTGTTACACAACACACTCCATCTCATTGTCCTCATGTTGGGATTCTAAAATCTCCTTCATGCTCCACTCTTCAGTTGATTTCTCACATTCATCTGTGGATATGCTTTGTCTATGGTATAAATCCCTTGAGTCCAAGTTGGCTTTAATTTTGGCAAGGTTAGCCTCGATAGTTTTATTCATTCTTTGGGCTTCCTCTTGCTCCTTTTGACGGATAAGTGCTTGAAGCCAATCCATTGCTTCCTTGAAGCGATCTATTGGCTCTTATTCCACTTGGCTAGCATAAGTAGGATCATGTTGCTTTTGAACTAATGGATATGGATATTCTTCCATGGAGGGTTGTGGTGGAAAGGGGTATTCATCTTGTAGTTAAAAGTTCTCATACATGGGAGGTAGTTCATCTTGGTAATAGTATGGAGGTGGTGGTTTCTGAGGATATTGGGGATGAAATTGTGGTGGTTCTACATATGGTTCATATGGTTCACAAGGTGGTTGGTATGGTAGATATGGATTGGGATTATATAGAGGTGTTTGGTGGTATGAGGCTTGTGAGTATGATGGTTGAGGGCTATATTGTGGAGAGGGTTCATAGGTATATGGTGGTGGATGTTGATAATCACAAGGAGGTCCACTATATCCATTGTCTTGGTATGCATCTTGTAATGGCTCTTGCTTATAACACATTTGGGAAGGTTGTTGCCAAGAAAGGTGATCAAATCCTTGAGGCTCCTCCCATCTTTGATTGTTCCATCTTTGATGCATGTTCTCATTGTAATTTTCATCTCCTACAACATAGTTGTAACCACACTCAAAGCCAAAAGGGTGAGAATTCATGGTGGCAAATAAAAACAAAAGCTAACAAACAAGCAAAAAGGCAAACATATTCACAATATTCACATATTCACAATAGCCAATAACATAACACCATTGCAATTCCCCGGCAATGGCGCCAAAAATTTGATAGAGAGAATTATTGTCGGTCTAGAATTTCTCTCAATAGAAAAGGAAATTCGTTGTAAGCATAGTTCCAAACCAACTAATAATTCTCAACCAAATTTTAAAAGTTTTGGTTGTCACAAGTACAAACCCCAATGAAAATTAACCAAAGTATTCAAACCTCGGGTCGTCTCACAAGAAATTGCAATGAAGTGCTCAATTATTGGCTATGAAGATGCAAGGGGGGTTTGATTTGGTAATTAACAAGAAAAGTGAATAACAAGAAGTAAATGACAAGAACTAATAAAGAAAGGAAAAGAACTCTTAGCTAGGCATAGGAATTGAGATCACCATCCTTGTCTACAAATCATATATTGACAATTATGAGGGACCAACCCATTTAGTTTACCTCTATGGTTGAAGTACGTACAATGTCTACCTCAACGCTTGAAGTACGTCAAATAGGCTTGATCAACATCAATCCATAAGTCCTAACCTAGCAACTAATTGACTTAGTAGTAGGCTAGTGTTAATGGTTATCAAATTGACCACTATGGGTTCTCAAATCACCAAATCAATGAGACCCAATGACTCATGGTCACCCAATTCCCTTAGCCTAGGCCAAGAGTAAAGAAAACTACTCTAAAACTAGTGAAAATATTTTATCAAACACCTAGAGTGCAAGAAAAGTAAACATCACAAAATGCAAGAATTAATGGAAACCATAACTAACACAAACAAGAAATCAATAATAGTAACTAAGATCAACATAAAAAGACATGGAAACATAAGATTGCATTAAAAAGAAATTAAGATCAACAAGAGTGCATCAACATAAAAATGACATAAAAAGGAAATTAACAACAAGAACTAGAAGAATAAAGATGTAACAACAAGAAATTAAAAAGGGAAAACTAAATCAAAACAAGAATTAAAAGTTGGATCCAAGAAGATTTGACCTAAACTACACTAAATTCAAGAGAGAAGGGAGAGCTTCTCTCTCTAGAATTCTACTTACAACATGCTGAAAACTACCCTATGATTGCTCCCCTCCCCCCCATTCCCTTGCCATCCTTGGGTTCAAAAGCATTAGAAATGAGTTGGATTTGGGCCTCCTTGAGCTCAGAAATTGCCCCCAGCGTTTTGCCTTTAGTGAATTCACGTGACCAACATCACGCGTGCGCGTGGATGATGCGTGCGCGTCGCTTGATGATTCTCTGATCACACATGTGCGTGGGTGACGCGTGTACGTTGCTAGAAAATCCCCATCTCACGCATACGCGTGACGTGTGCGCGTGGCCTTTAGTTCAGCAAATCCTCATTCTTCATGAATTTTCCATTTTTGCATGCTTTTTCTTTATTCCTTCAACCCAATCTTTGCCTTCTAATCTTAATATCACTTAACAAACATATCAAGGCATCAAATGGAATTAAAGTGAATTAAAATTGGCAATTTAAAGGCTTAAAAGGCATGTTTTAACTCTTAATCTCAAATTAGGAGAAATTCACAAAACCATGCTATTTCATTGAATAAATGTTAGAAAAGTTAATAAAATTCCCTAAATTCAACACAAGATAAACCACAAAATTGGGGTTTATCAAATACATAGATCCAAACTCTAAGAAGGCCTACCGGATCAGTAAATTTAAGGACTTCTTGCCTTTTCTGGACAAAAGAAAACTAGCATCGCATCCATTTGTAAATTGTGATTTCTAAAACTTCTTTAATAATTCTATCATTTGTTATCATTTAGATTGAAATATTGTATCCTTTTCCCAAACTTTAGTTGTTTGCATTAGTTTACAATGGAGGTCATTGGTGGTTGTGGATTGCTGATGTTAAGAAGAAGGCATTCTATGTACTTGACCACGTAAAAAAAAAGGAAAAAGAAAAATGAAACACCTCAATCAAGAATAACTTTGAACAAATTTGTTGTAAGTTATTTACATAATACATATTTTTGTTGTCAGTTATCTCTTATTTCTAGCCATTATGAATCACTCATTGTGCCTGATTGAGCATTGTTTGTTGACTTGGTTTTCTTCAATTATTACTGAATTAAAGTACACTAAAAGGGCTTAATAGTATCCCAGATGAGGGTTTATACTGGGACAGAATCTTTGATGGATGATGGAGAGGGCGTTGAAGCACTATATATTACGATCTATAGTCAACGAACATTGTAGAAATCTTTCTGTGCTATAGTACTGTTATTAATATGTTTTATTGTACTTTTCTATGTCTCTCCTATTAATCATATTTTACTTTCTTATTTCTTTCTTAGTTATGATTGCGGAATATATGTGATGAGATGGCTGGAAACAATTGATCCTGCAAAGATCGAAAATGGGAAATATAAATGTAAAAACTGGAAACAGGTAAGTAATTTCTAAATTAATAAATTTTGAATCATTTCATATTTCATTTGATTTCAAATTAAGTAATTTCTTTCACTTGAATTATAGGAAGAAATATATGCTTTCAGGCGGGAACATGGTCCAACCATTCTCTTGCATACGATAAATAAATTGAGAAACAAAGCCATTGAGGCATCTGAAGCGATAAGCTCCTAAAGCCATCTGCTGCCCTCTCAAGCCCTTTTTGTAAATTCTCATCTGAGGATATAGAAAATAAATAGGTTATAGGTTCAATCTTTGACTCGTTGTAAGAAAGGTTTCTATTAAATGGAGCTTTCGGTTGAACAACAAGCACTAGCACTTTACTACGCAAACAACAAGCACTAGCATTTTACTTCGTGGGATATTGCGTCATAAGTAACAACAAACTTATTGAATGTTGAGTTAGAAACTTGCTCTACAACTTCATATGACGAAAAACCTAGAGTGGAATGTGTTGATCTTGTCATGCAATTCACCTTTCCTCTGAATTGTGCTTGAACTTCCTTAAACTTCTCGTGAGTATACACATTCTGAAATTGTGCCTCTATTGGTGATTTTGTTGCACACAGTATTACGGTGTAAAAATCTGCAGCATCAAATTCTCTCTCTCTTTACTTTCTGCTTCCTAGGCAATTATCATATTGCTTCACAAATTAAATCAAGGAGCTATTGCGTGTGATAAACTTGTTAAAAAAAAGTATTCATGCTCTTGCCCCTTTGTGTGCTTCTCATCCTGACCCAAAAGTAATGATCAAGATAAATTGGAATCCATAAATGACGATCTTCAAATAGCTTTGCAAATGAACCACAAATTAGACTCAAATGAACTGAAAGTTATACTCGTTTTCACCGAAAAAAATAACAACATCAATTAATTCGAATGAAACCTCGGTTACTTAAAAGCCACTTATTACCTCCAACACCGTACTTCGTGAGAAAATCATTGAAATTTATGTTGAATGCATTTTTTCTAAACGAGTTCCAAACAACATGACTGATGAATCTATATTTCATGGTATTTATTTGCTCTAATTGGGTGGATTTCATCAACTTTCTTTGCATTTATTCAATGAAATAGCATGGTTTTGTAAATTCTCCCTAAATTGTGCTTAAAAGTGAAAACATACTTTTTCGGACCTTAATCGCTAAATTTTATTTACTTTAATTCCATTTGATGCCTTGATGTGTTTGTTGAGTGATTTCAGGCTTGTAAGGGAAAGATTGGATTGAAGGAATGAAGAAAAAAAGTATGTAAAAGTGGAGAATTCATGAAGAAATGGAGTTTGGAGCTTTTCAGCAAGTGTGCATACACAAAACTATTTGTGCGCACGCACAGGTGGAAGCGTGCAGGCATGCGTACGCACAACCCTTTGTGCATACGCACAAGTGGAAAAATTAGCAAGTGTGCGTACGCACACATCTGTGCATACGCACAAGTCCCAGCATGTGACCTCATTTAATGCAATTCGCTGGTAGCGAAGTTTGGGCCTCCAGAACCTAATCCAACTCATTTCTGAAGCTATTTCAACCCTAATTCAAGAGGAGGCAAAGGGAGGGCAATTAGGTTTAAGTTTAGTAACATGTTTTAGGTTATTCTAGAGAGAGACGCCCTCTCTTCTCTCAAGAATTAGGATAGGTTTAGTTAATTTTCTCTTAGATTGATGCTTTAATTCTTGTCTTGATTTAGTTTCTTTACTATTTCTTTTTCTAGCTTATTACTTCTTTTAGTTTTACTTGTTATTTCTTTTATTTGGTTATTTTATTGTTAATGAACTCTTGTTAATTTGAATTTCTATTAATGCAATTTCATGTTTCTTTGTTTATTATTATTTAATTGAGTTGTTATTATTATTTCCTTACTTTTGGTAGCTTTAGAATTTATTATTATTGCAATTTAATATGATTTTATTTTCATGCACACCAAGTGTTTGATAAAATGCTTAGCTTAGTTTTTGCTTAGTTTTTTCTCACTCTTGGCTTGGAATTGAGGACTTTGGTGACCTTGAGTCATTGATGTCTATTATTGATTGATATATTAGGGTAGTTAATTGATTTGGTTTCCACTAAGTCTAGTCTTTCACTAAGCTAATTAGTGAGTAGACTTGGACTTGTGGATTGAGATCAATTATGCCTATTTGACTTATGCTCGATGTTAGGATTGACTAACTAGGATTAACTCTTCATAATCATCATATGTTTGTGGTCAATGGCTACGATAGGTAACCTTGACTATCAATCCTTGCCAAGAGGTTTTTTAGCATTTGAATTTCCCTTTTCATTGATTAATTGCCTTGAATTTAATTTCTTTGATATTTAGTTATTGCATGCTATTTAGTTTCTTTCTATTTACATTTCTTGCTTATTGAGCACTCTATTGCAATTCCTAGGGAGAACGACCCAGGATTTAAATCTTCCGGTTATTTTGTGTTGACTGTGACATCTTATATTTAAACTTTGATGTTGGGATTCCATTGCCGGTTTGAACTATGCTATCAATGAAGAAGTTCTCTTTTCTAGAATGAAATTCTAAACCGGCATAAATCCTTCTCATCAATGACTCATTGATGAGCGGATATTTTATACGCTTTTTGGCATCATTTTCATATAGTTTTTAGCATGTTTTCGTTAAGTTATATTAAGTTTCATAGGTTTTAGTGAAAACTCACATTTTTGGATTCTACTTTGAGTTTTTGTGTTTTAATGCAATTTCAGGTATTTTCTAGATGAAATTGAGGAGTTGGAGCAAAAGTCTGATTCAGAGGCAGAGAAAGCACTGCAGATGCTGTCAGGATTTGACCTCCTTGCACTCGAAAGAGCTTTTCTGGAGCTGTAGACATCCAAATGGAGCGTTCTCAATGGCCATGGAAAGCTAACATTCAGAGCTTTCCAGCAATATATAATTTTCTATACTTCGCTTCAGAATTAAAGGCCCAAAACTGGTGTTCAACGCCATCCATCTACCTCAGTCTAGGCATCCAATGCCCACAAGGAGGAGACCAGCGTCCAACGCCCAAGAAAGTGCCCCTAGCCGGCATTCAATGCCCTAGAGCCTTCCTAGCATGTGGCTTGCTCTTTTGCTCAGCCCAAACACTCACCAAGTGGGCTCCGGAAGTGGATTTTGCACTAAAAGACTATTTTACCCTTCTTATATAATCCTTAGTCATTAGTCTAGTATTTATTTGAGAACTTTTACACTTTCTCGGGAGGAGAGACCGAACACTTTACACGTTTTCATTATATTTTCTATTAGTATGAGTCTCTAAACCTCCTAGGTTGAGGGGAGGAGCTCTGTTGAGTTTTATGGATTAATAAAAGTATTACTGTTCTATTTCAATTCGTGTTTGATTCTCTATTCTAAGATGTATCTTTGTTCTTCATCCTTATGAATGTGTTGAACCGGCACAAGGTTATCTCATTCTACATGGGTTCAGAGTGAGTCTTTCATGGGACAATGATGAACCACTAGCTTGATTATACATCTCTTAGATGGCTAATCCACGACTTCGTTGGGGACTTCTCGAGACACCAGTTCAGCCGAGGTATCGGGAGATTATAGTCTTTGTGGTAGAGGCTAGAACCAAAGGCGCAGCATTCTTTGATCCGGAAGATTCGACCTTGTCTGTGGCATTTTGAGTAGGATCACTAAGGGGAATGGATTGCAGGAGCTTCACCCTCAATCAGACTGGATGCACACTAACCCTGGTGTTCAGCTATGGAGGAGAGTCGGCGACCTTTCAAGAAAGGCGTTGATCACATACAGCCTGCCATAGAAGAAATCATTCACAGTTGGAGGAGATAGTAAAACCAAATTGATCCAGAAGAATAAAGCATCTCCGAAGCCTTAACCATCTTCTCATCATTGCATTCACCATCAACTGAGTAACGTTATCTTTATTTTACTTTTATGCATTTTAAACAACCAACCAACTTTTCTATCTGCCTGACTAAGATCTACAAGATAACCATAACTTGCTTCAAATCACAATCTTCGTGGGATCGACCCTGACTCACTCAGGTATTACTTGGACGACCCAATGCACTTGCTGGTTCAGTTGTACGAAGTGTAATTCAGCGCACCAAGTTTTTGGCACCGTTGCCGGGGATTGTTCGAGTTTGAACAAACTAACGGATTATTTTGTTGCTTAGATTAGGTATTGTTTTAATTTTATTTGAGACTTTTATTTTCTTTTTTTGAAAAAATCAAAAAATTTTCAAAAACCTTTTCTTTTCTTTATTAATCTTGATCTTTGGTTTGAGTCTTTTGTTCTTGTTCTTGTTAGAGTTCAAATTTCTTATTTTCTTTTTCCAAAAATTTTCAAAAATAGTGTCTTTTGTTTGAGTCTTGTGTCAAATCTTAAGTTTGGTGTCTTGTGTGTGTTCTTTATTTCTTTAAATTTTCAAAAAATTGTTCTTGGCGTTCTTCTTGATCTTCAAATTGTTCTTGTTTTTCTTTTTGTTTTGATCTTTAAAATTTTTAAGTTTGGTGTCTTTAGGTATTTTTCTTTAAAATTTTCGAAAACTTAGTGTTCTAGATCTAAAAATTTTAAGTTTGGTGTCTTTTGTTTGTTTTTCTCTTTCATCATTAATTCAAAAAATAAAAAAAAATATCTTTTCTATCTTTTCACTTTAATTTTCAAAAATATCAGAAAGATTTTCAAATTTTAATTTCAAAATTTCTATCTTATCTTATCTTAGTTTTAAATTTCAATTTTAAATCTTTTCAAAATCAAATATTTTCAAAAGTCATATCTTTTTCAAATTGCTATCCTATCTTTTTATCTTTCTTTAAAATTCAAAAATCTTATCTTATCTTATTTCAAATTTAAATTTTAAAATTCAATTTTCAAAATTTAAAATTTAAATTTCAAATTTCAAATTTCAAAATCAAATCTTTTTCAAAAATCAAATTTCAAATCTTATCTCTTTTAAATCTTTTTCAAATCTTTTTCAAATTCTTATCTTATCTTTTTCAATTTCAATTTCAAAATCAAATCTCTTTCAAACCTTTTCAATTTCTATCTTATCTTTTCTAATTTTAAATTTCAAATTCAAATCTTTTCTAATCTTCTATCTTATCTTGTTTTCAAATCTTTTCTTAATCAGTTACTTGTTTTCTCTTTCTTCATTTTCAAAACTTCCTAACTAATTCTTCTCTCTTTTAATTTTTGAAAATATTTTCTCTATTTCTCTCTCCTCTTTTTCAAAAATTCATTATTTAATTTTCAAATCTTTTTAGTTAATTAGTTTTATTTTTGAATTTAATTAATAAATAAAAATAAAAATAACAATATTTTCTCTTTTCACTTCTAATTTTTGAATTTCTATCCCTCTCTTTTTGAATTCTCTTTCTCTTTTCTTTTATTTTCATTCTTTTTTTCTTTCTTCTTCACATTTCACAGGGAGTCCTCTGTTCTTGAACATAGAGATCCCATTCTTCTTCTTTATTATTTTTTTTCTTGTTTATGAGCAGGAACAGGGATAAACAACCTTTCTTTAATCTCAATCCTGAACCTGAGAGGACCTCAAAGAGGCGTTTACAACAAGCTAAAGCACAACACTCCAGAAGAAACTTCTTAGAAAATTTCGAACAAGAAGCTGAGAACATGGCAGTCGAGCCTAATCATGAAGAAGATGCAAGAAAGGTTCTAGGTGACTACACTATACCAACTTCTGATTTCTATGGAAGAAGTATCTCCATAGCTGCCATTAAATCAAACAACTTTGAGCTTAAACCTCAATTAGTCTCTCTAATGTAACAGAATTGCAAGTTCCATGGACTTCCACTGGAAGATCCACATCAGTTTCTATCTGAATTCTTGTAAATCTGTGACGCTGTTAAGAACAATGGAGTGGATCCTGAGGTCTACAGACTTATGCTCTTTGCCTTTGCAGTTAAAGATAGAGCTAGGATATGTTTGGATTCTCAACCTAACGCTTTCTTGGCCAAATTCTTTCTACCTCAAAAGATGAGTAAAATCAGAGTGGAGGTTCAAACCTTCAAACAAAAAGAAGGTGAATCCCTCTATGAAGCTTGGAAAAGATACAAGCAACTGATCAGGAGATGTCCTCCTGACATGCTCTCAGAACGGTCTATGCTAGGCATCTGCTATGATGGTCTTTCTAAGATGTCCAAAATATCATTGGACAGCTCTGCAGGTAGATCACTCCACTTGAAGAAAACGCCTGCAGAAGCAAAAGAACTTATTGAGATGGTTGCAAACAACCAATTCATGTACACTTCTGAGAGAAATTCTGTAAACAATGCGGTAGCTCAGAAGAAAGGAGTTCTTGAAGTAGACACTCTGAATGCCATATTGGCTTAGAACAAGATCTTGACCCAGCAGGTCAATATGATCTCTCAGCATTTGACTAGAATGCAAGCTGGAACTGGCAGCAGTCAAGAAGCTTTCTCTGAAGTAGAAGCTTATGATCCTGACCAACCCACCATGAAAGAGGTGAATTACATAGGAGAACCCTATGAAAACACCTACAACCCCTCATGGAGGAATCATCCTAACTTTTCATGGAAGGATCAACAGAAGCCTAAGCAAGGCTTCAATAATAATCAAGGTGGAAGAACCCAGAATAGGTTCAACAACAGGCCACCATTCCCATCTTCTCAGGAACATATTGAGACTCCTAAGCAGAGCCTTTTTTACTTAGTAACTATAGTCTCCAACCTCTCTAAGACCACTCATAGTTTCATAACTGAAACAAGATCCTCCATTAGAAATTTGGAGGTACAAGTTGGTCAACTAAGCAAGAGAATCCCTGAAACTCCTCCTGACACTCTTCCTAGTAACACTGAAGTAAACCCAAGAGAAGAGTGCAAAGGCATCACCACTGAGGATGAGGCCAAATCTGGAGAAACTAAGATGGCATTGAATGCTAGTGAGGAAGATCTCACTAGGTGTTCAATGCCCAAACAGGCATCAAAGCTGGCGTTGTTTCCTCACTGGTGTTCAACACCCAAATTGGCAGGGAATCTGGCTTTGAACACCAGTAAGAAAGGTCTTACTGGGCATTCAACACCCAACTTGGCAAAGGAACTGGCGTTGAACGCCAGTAAAGACATACCTACTGAGTGTTCAGCTCCCACTGAAGAAATTCCTATCCAATAATTAAAGGAAGCCAAGGCTTATATAGAGACCATAGAGGTTCCCTTGCATACACTCCTGCAATGCATGAGTTCTGATGAATAGTCATCCTCTGATGAGGATGATGCCACTAGGGAAGAGCAAGTTACTCGATACCTAGGAGCTCTTATGAAGCTAAATGCCAAGCAGTTTGGTACAAAACCTTTGGAGGAAGATCCTCCAGTGTTTACCAAAGAACTCAATGCTTTGGTACAGCAGAAGCTACCTCAAAAGCTTCCGGATCCCGGACACTTCCTAATTCTTTGCACCATAGACACCATAACCTTTGAGAAGGCTCTATATGACCTAGGGTCAAGCATAAATCTCATGCCACTCTATGTAATGGAGAAGCTGGGAATCTTTGAGGTACAAGCTGTAAATATCTCACTAGAGATGGCAGACAAATCAATGAAGAAAGCATATGGCTTAGTAGAGGATGTCTTGGTGAAGGTTGAAGACCTTTATATCCCTACAAACTTCATAATCTTAGATACTGGGGAAGATGAGGTTGAATCCATTATCCTTGGAAGACCTTTCCTAGCCACTGCCAATGCAATCATTGATGTAGCTAAGGGAAAGCTGATTCTACAACTAGGGGAGGATCACATCTTTTTCAAGATGCCTCACCCCAACTCTCCCTCTGAAAAAAGAGAGATAACTATACAACACTTAGTGTTACAACCATCTCTTTCAGTGCAGAGCTTTACTAAGCCCCCAAACATCAATTCTATGTTTGGTGTTGGGCAGCCATCAACGCCCAAGAAGGTGCCCCTAGCCGGCATTCAATGCCATAGAGCCTTCCTAGCATGTGTCTTACTCTTTTGCTCAGCCCAAACACTCACCAAGTGGGCCCCGGAAGTGGATTTTTGCACTAAAAGACTGTTTTACCCTTCTTATGTAATCCTTAGTCATTAGTCTAGTATTTATTTGAGAACTTTTACACTTTCCCGGGAGGAGAGACCGAACACTTTACACGTTTCATTGTATTTTCTATCAGCATGAGTCTCTAAACCTCTTAGGTTGAGGGGAGGAGCTCTATTGAGTTTTATGGATTAATAAAAGTATTACTGTTCTATTTCAATTCGTGTCTGATTCTCTATTCTAAGATGTATCTTTATTCTTCATCCTTATAAATTCGTTGAACCGGCACAAGGTTATCTCAATCTACATGGGTTCAGAGTGAGTCTTTCATTGGACAATGATGAACCACTAGCTTGATTATACATCTCTTAGATGGCTAATCCACGACTTCGTTGGGGACTTCTTGAGACACCAGTTCAGCCGAGGTATGGGGAGATTAGAGTCTTTGTGATAGAGGCTAGAACCAAAGGCGCAGCATTCTCTGACCCAGAAGATTCGACCTTGTCTGTGGTGTTTTGAGTAGGATTACTAAGGGGAATGGACTGCAGGAGCTTCACCCTCAATCAGACTGGATGCGCACTAACCCTGGTGTTCAGCTCTGGAGGAGAATCGGCAACCTCTCAAGAAAGGCGTTGATCACATACAGCCTACCATAGAAGAAATCATTCACAGTTGGAAGAGACAGTAAAACCGAATCGATCTAAAAGAATAAAGCATCTCCGATGCCTTAACCATCTTCTCATCGTTGCATTCACCATCAACTGAGTAACGTTATCTTTATTTTACTTTTATGCATTTTAAACAACTAACAAACTTTTCTATCCGCCTGACTAAGTTCTACAAGATAACCATAGCTTGCTTCAAATCACAATCCTCGTGGGATCGACCCTGACTCACTCTGGTATTACTTGGACGACCTAGTGCACTTGCTGGTTCATTTGTGCGAAGTGTAATTCCGTGCACCACTCATCCCTTGTTCGATTTCTTTGTGTCGCTTGTAGCCGTTTAATTTGCTTGGGATCTTCTTCATGATATGCCAAATACACCACCGGTGAATTGTTATTGGCATATAGGTCTCTATAGCCCTTTTGCATCGATGCGCATTGATCGGTAAGAATCCCTTTTGGTGCCTTCCCTCCCATGCAATGAAGCCAACATTCGAATAACCATTTGAATGACTAGATGTCCTCATTTTTTATTAAAGTGCATTCGAGAAGTGTCGGCTGACCACGGTGATTGACGCTCTCAAAAGAACCAAAAACTAGATTGTACCTACAAAAATGGACACTCGCAACAGTGATGAACCAAAATGTGTTGGCTCTGTGAACCTATAACTATATCACAATAAACCAAATACCTGTTTATGTTGTAAGTCATATCAAATGAAACAACATCTCCAAAATTCTCGTATGTAGCCCTGCTTTTTGTATCGGCCCAAAATATTTTTTTGATGGAGTGATCAACTTCAAGATTAAGCTCGAAAAAGAAATTTTGATTTTCTCTTTCATTCTTAATAAGTACTTGCCAAATTCTTTGGCATCATCATGTTCGGAAACATTCCGTACTTTCCTTGCAATGTAATTCCTCACATCTTTTTTTATAAAACTTAGTTCCCGATGACTGCCTGTTGCTACAACAAATGACTGATATATTTTACTCGGTCTGATTCTGACTTCCTCGTTGTTTTCAATGGTATGATGCATAAACATGCTTAGCTCTCTGTGTTGTTTGAGCATCTCTGCTTGATCTGGACAGCAAGGGTGTGAATGATTCAGAACAACTTTAGAAATTATCCAAAAACCAACGTCCTTTAATATATGTACGTAAATCCTGGTTTGACAGATTATTCCAATAGAGGGTTTGTCTTCAGAGTTGGAGATATCTTGGATTTCCACTTCCCCTCTCTACTATATATAATTAGTTGATTTACTTTCATCTCCCTTCCGAGTGGTGTTTCTTATTTTCGTAGAAAAACCGGCAAGTTTGGAATAATCTTTGTAGAACTTTCCAACTTCTTCCAGTATCTTGAAAGTCATACTAATCTTTGAAACAAATTTTTCATCCACAACATACCTAGACTGTAAAATAAACCGAAAATATTGTCATAACATGTGCATTCTGTAATAACCAATGAACTGAAACATGTGCATTTTGTAAATTCAGAAACTCCTGTATTCTATTCATTATCACTTTATTCAATTGCATTCC
This sequence comes from Arachis ipaensis, assembly GCF_059453495.1. NCBI lineage: Eukaryota > Viridiplantae > Streptophyta > Magnoliopsida > Fabales > Fabaceae > Arachis > Arachis ipaensis. The sequence continues at coordinate 105,379,415 of NC_142435.1, read as the reverse complement.
ATTGCATTCAATTTAAAATAATTGAAGAATGAACCAAAAATATTATCAAAGTAAAACCGTTGTATAATACCAAATGAACCGAATATTGTCCATTATATAAATTCAAATTCAGAAACACCTGTGTCTAGAATGAATCAAAAATATTATCAAAACGAAACCATTGTATAATACCAAATGAACAGAAAATTCATAAATAACTGGATTTAGTGATTGCATTCCACTCCATTCAATTCAAAATTGAATAATGCAAATTTTGTCCACTTGATTCAATTCAGAAGAATAATCCAAATTGCTCTTATTCAATTTATTTGAAGTTGAATCATTCATTGTTTTGATATGCTATTGAAATCTAAAAACGAAGAAAAAATTTATAATCTAAAAACGAAGAAGAAAGCGAAGAACATAAAATTGCAAATCGAAGAAGAAAACAAAGAAGAAAATGAAGTTTTATGTTGAAGAAAACGAAGAAGAAAATTAGAGAAATCAGAGCAAAGAAGAACGATGAGAGCTTTACGTTAAGAAGAGAAGCTTTACATTAAGGAAGAAGAACGAAGAGAAGCTTTACGTTGAGAAAGAGAAGCTCTATGTTGAGGAAGAAGCTTTACGTTAAAAGGTGGAGGCGCATGATCCAAAAAAACTTGGTTGACCTGGTTAGGGAAATTACATGGTTGCGGAGCATTATTGTTTTATTATATCATATTTTGAGCTTATTTATAATCTTTTTGAGCCACCTTTTGTACCTTTATTGTCATATGTGGAGTTGTGTATGAAAGTTTTGAATGAATTGACAGACATGCAATTATGCATGAATGAAATAAATATAAGAATGGCAATATGCTACCGAAAGTGGTGCCATTACCACTATAAGAAACATCGTTAAAATCGACGGCCGAATTAATGGCAAAATTGTCGATAATATTAAAAATCGACGACAAAAGCTATTGCTTTTAAACGAGTCAATTTTTTAAAAATCTAATAAAATCATCGGATTGTCGATAAATTTTTAATAAAATTGACAACAATGTGTCAATAATAGAAATTTAGGAGTTTTACCTCTTTAATAAAAGCAACATCCTGACTGTCAATAATATTATCTAACATCGACGAGATATCTGTCGATATTTGATTTATTAAAATTGACAAATTATCCGTCAATTTAATTATTAATATATGGAGAAGGTCATCGTCTATTTTTTATTTTTTTGTCTATTTTAAATTAAAAAAAGACAATAGCGGCGTCAATTTAGTAGTCATTTTTTATTAGTTTTTTTTCCATTTAAAAATAGCAGACAATTAATTATCTTTTCAACTTCCAAAATATTTCGGTTGTGTGTTTTTTCTAGGATTTTGTTTTCCTCCTATTTATGGCAGTTGTTAGTTAGCTGTATTACAGTTCACAACAGAAACAAAAAATTAAATCTGAAAAAGGATAGAGGTTCTTGCTTGGCAAATCTCAATCTGTTTCTTCAAGTCCATGTTTTGATTTTGAAGTTTCTCAACAATTAGAGCTCTTTCTACTGCACTTCACAAAATCCTCTCTGCTTCTAGCAATGTTCACTCTTTCAACTTTGTGAGTCATTTCAAAGCTTTCTTATCTTCCTAAAGTGTTGTAATCTATGAAGCCAAATAGCATGTTACATCATCATCATCATCATCATCATCATCATCATCATCATCATCATCATCATCATCATCATCATCATCATCATCATCAGTAAGTAAAGTTCATATATTAAATTAATTATTTACAAATGCATCCTTGCTAGGAGTTGCATTTTTGTACCTCATTACTGTACATTTTAATCTCAGCTTCAAATAGAACAATGATGCTGTCAATTGGAAGAAAATCATCATCCTTTTGATTTGTATGTACCTTTCTAAGAGTTGCTTCTGCGGTATCTTGTGTAGCCAATGCACATTTCTTTTCATCTGTCAGTTTCTTGAATTCCAGATTCTGCATGGCAATAAATTTAAAAACATGCTCTTAGAAATACTAAACATGATTTCAAACATGAAATAATAGGACCAGACTATACAACACCTTCTATTTGAGATGATCCTCACCTCTCCTCTAGTTTATCAACTTCATTTTTCAACTGGTAGACTCAAAAGAGAATATTCAGTTCTGAGAAGCTCTTATATGTTTTGTAATTATAATGCAACTAAAATACACAGACTAAAAAAGAAATACCTCTTCTATAGCCTTGTTCTTGAGAGCTTCAGTTAACTTGAACGTCTTGATTTGACTTTGGCAAGTGGCCAATGTAAAGATTTTAAAGATTTAAAATAAAAATAGAAATACTTATTTTAAAGATTTTGGCGCTATGTAGGGCCAATAGGTGAAAGAACAAAAATGCCTCTCACCCACTTAAATAAAAACACATGACTCACCCCCATTTCACAAAAATCACATTCATTTCACCAAAGAGAGGGAGAGAGTGACGAGAGAACTTTTGTGTGGTCTAAAAATTTGCGGATAAATCCTCGTTGCAAGTATAGTTTCTAAACCTTCAAAAGTCCTTTCATACAAACGTTTTGGTTGTCACAAGTAACAAACCCCTAAATAAATTGTTAACCGAAGTATTCAAACATCGGGTCGTCTTCTCAAGGAACTGCAGGGAAGTATGTTCTTATTATTGGTTATGGAGATTGTAAATTCGGGGTTTCAAGAATGAGGAACAAATATGACAATTAATTTAAATAGCAATTAATATAAATAAATACTGTAAAGCAAACTTTTGGCAAGGGATGAGAAATTGGAAGTCCAAATTAGTTACCCTTCTCAATAATAAAGAAGATTAAATATTAATTCCACTTAGTTAACCTTTGCTAAAACAAAGGAAAGTCAAGGGATTAATTAGTTTGACCTTCGAATCCTATTTATTTCCTAAGAAAAGATTGAGATTATTGAAAGTCAATTCAATTAGAAAAGATAACAGTTATCAATTATGTTGAGCTAAGATAACTCCTGAGTTACTGATTTCTTAACCAAGACCAAAAGGGAAAAAGTAAATTTGCTGGAATAAAAATATCTTCAGATTGAAAGCAATGGTGACATAAATAAAAGAAAGCAATAATAAACTGAAATACCTCAAATAACATTAATTCAAATAATCTGGAACATAGAAGAATTCATAAATTAAATGGCAAAAGTAAATAATCAACTAAAGTAATGGAATGAATAAAAGTGAAAGGTAAGCTTAAAGTAAAGGAACATTAAACCTGGGATCGAGAGTCACTCCTAAAATTAAGAGAAATCCTAAATTCTAAGAGAGAGAGGAGAGAACCTCTCTCCAAACTAAATCTAAATCATCAGAAGTAACTAAATTGGCGAGCTCTCTTTGAATGGATGCATTCCCTCACTTCATAACCTCTGGTCTATGCCTTCTGGACTTGGATTTGGGCCAAAAAGGGCTTTAGAAATCACTGGGAGCGTTTTCTGCAATTTCTGGTGCGTGGCCTCTGTCACGCGTCCGTGTGGGTCATGCGGTCGCGTCATTCGGAGCTTTTCTTGTCACGCGGTCGCGTTAGTCATGCGGCCGCGTCATATGTGTTTTGCTTAAGGCGCACGGTCGCGTCAGTCATGCGATCGCGTCGCTGTTGATTCGCGCTTGGCATGCGTTCGCGTCACCCATGCGATCGCGTGGATGCCAGTTTCTCCAAAAACTTCGTTTTGTACTTTCCTTCCATTTTTTGTATGTTTCCTTTCCATCCTTTGAGTCATTCCTGCCTTAGAAGATCTGAAACTACTCAACACACTAATCACGGCATCGAATGATAATAAGGGTAATTAAAATAATTAATTTTTTAAGCATAGGAAACATGTTTTTCACATACATCACATAATAAGGAAGGAGAAGTAAAATCATGCAATTAATATGAATAAGTGGGTGAAGGATTGAATAAATCACTCAATTTAAGCACAAAATATATCATAAAATATGGGTTTATCAAAGAGCCACGAGACTTGAGAGAAGAGAAGGAAGAGAACCCTAACACTATTTACACTCAACTTCAATTTCACTTTTCTCTCAAATTGATAGCTCTGATCCATGACCATTTATGTCCACGTGTTCATCTCATCATTCTCTTCAATTCTATCTAACTTTTGCAGTGAGTACTCACGAAAACACTGACCCATTTTCGATTTTTCTCTTATTTTAATGTTTTGGTATATATAGGGTTGAAGTTTGTAATTTTGATACTTTAGGGGAAGCTCAATCTCAACTTCTAGCAGGGTTTTAACCCAAGATTATGTGGTACAAAGTAAGAGAACTCTTTTTCTTTGATTTTCTCCAATTATATGCAAAAACTAGCTTGAAAATGAGTAATATTAATGTAATTAGACTGAATAGAGTTGCTTGATTAATTTGGTGTGGAATTGGGTGCGTCACTTGATTGGAGGAGGATTGGCTAAGGCTTGGTTGCGCTAATTGAAGTTTGGGTTTGATCAGAAAGAAAATTCGAGGAAAATTGGAACCACTGTCAATGAAGAGGGAATGACGCGATCGCCTAGGGCATGCGATCCCGTCGCTGGAAGTTGTGCTAAACGCATGATTCCAGCGTCGTTTTAGCGCAACTCTCTGTCTCCTTTTGGGGTGTTGTGCAATCCATGCGACGCGATCGCGTCGCTCACGCGGTCGTGTGGGATTGGTTGTGTGCAAGTGACGCGATCGCATGGGGCACGCGATCGCGTGGGCATCTTGTGCAAAACGCACAATGGCCGCACGATTCCAGTCTAACTTTCTAGACGTTGGATCTTTATGCCGATTTCCATATCACGCAGCCACATGGATGACGCGGTCGCGTGTGTAGTGTTTTTCGCAATATGACGTGATCGTATGAGTGATGCGGTCGCGTTGTGCACCCTTTTTTTTCTCTTTTCTTAGATTTTTTTTTATGCAGTATGCAGAATGTAATGATTAATATGAATGCGATGCAAAATTCCAGGTTCAATATTATAAAATAAAATAAAACTTGAAAACAAACAAAACGAAATAAAAATTGAAAAATGAACGATCATACCATGGTGGGTTGTCTCCCACCTAGCACTTTTAGTTAAAGTCCTTAAGTTGGACATTGGAGGGGCTTCCTGTTATAGCGGCTGATGTTTAAATTCATCCAAAAATCTCCACCAATGCTTGGAATGCCAATAGCCTCCGGGGTCCCAAACTAGGCATGTAAAGCTCCTGAGCAGCTTCAAACAAATTTTTAGCCTCCCGGAATGACGAATGTCGGAATAGATTCCAGGATCCCAAACTTTGCTTTTAAATCCACCTCCGTCTTGATCTATACTTTTCCATCCGGGCGGTTTAGAAAGTAGATTCTCACCATGGTGACCAAACGTTTTCCGAGATCCATTCAATTGAACATGATACCAATCCGTGCACTTCAAGTTGAAGCGTGGAACCTTATTGAACCCTGTGCACCAGCTCTGAGCACGAGCCATTTCCCTCTTACTCTTAGAGCCGCAGAGAGCTCTAAGCTGGCCATCTGTTTCAAGCAAACCCTATTCAAGTAAAAAAGTAAAGTTAAAGGTTAAGGATTGTACCCACTTGAAGCTTGTATTGGGTGGTAATGGCCTTGGGGTAGGTGTTTCCGGTGGTTCTGTAAGTTCTACTCCCTTGTGCTCTTCTGTGAATTCCTCCACTTCTTTGCAAGGTTCTTCAAATACATCTGTGTCCCGGTCAAAGTCTTCTGTGTCTTCCTCATCACTTGAGTCATAGATTAAAGGTTGAGAGAAATCTACCTCTGCATCATCTTCGTATTCATTTGGGGAAGATTCTTCGATCTCAGAGAATTCACTTGCGGATGCAAGTTCATTACTAAGAGAACTTGACTTGTGACTATCATCATCAAGGGAATTTGTGTCCTGGGTTATTCCGTCTAGTTCTTCATAAACGACTTACCTTGGGGATTGTGCACTGTCCTCCTTAGCATCAACTGTAACGTCCTTGACGGAGTTCTCCTCAGCTCTGAATTCCCATGGAGGTTCAGCGTCTCCTAGATCTTCAACCAACTCTTCTTCTTGCGTAATGACAGCTTATTCTACTTGTTCTAGTACGAATTCATTCTCTGTCTTGTCCACTGGAGTTTCTAGTATTTCCTTCATGCTACGCTCTTTGTTAGATTGTCCACATGGGGCTGTGGTTGGTCCTTGAATGTTCGAACGTCTAGAAGCTAATTGAATTACTACTTGCTCTAGTTGTCGAATGGTTGTTTGAAGTTTATTTACTGTTTCCTTGAGGTGAACCTCTAATTCTCGGGGTGATGGATTTGGACATGATACATAGGAAAGTGGTGGTGCTTGGGAGTGATTGGATTGGAACTGGGGTAAATAGGGATCATATGGTGGCGAATGGTGAAGAGAAGCTTGTGAGTGTGGTGGTTCGAGGTTATGTTGAGAGGATGGTCTATAGGCACGGGATGGGACTTGTTGGTAGTTACAAGGTTATCCACCATATCTATCAGCTGGGTATGCATTGTAGAATGGTCGTTGTCCATGATATCTTGGAGGGTGTTGTTGCCTAAAGGGTTGATTAGATCCTCTTGGCTCCATCCATCCTTGATTGGTCTGACCTTGATGCATATTCCTGTTGTGGCTTCTATTTCCTTCAACAAAGTTAGAACCAAACTCAAAGCGAGAGGGGTGAGAGTTCATAGTAGCAAATAAAATTAAAAAGGAAAAAAAACAGAAATAAATAAAATAGTAAAAGAAAAATATTTATAATAACCAATAATAAGGCACACGTTATTCGATCCCCGGCAACGGCGCCATTTTGACGAGAGAACTTTTGCGTGGTCTAGAAACTTGCGGATAAATCCTCGTTGCAAGTATAGTTTCTAAACCTTCAAAAGTCCTTTCATACAAACGTTTTGGTTGTCACAAGTAACAAACTCCTAAATAAATTGTTAACCAAAGTATTCAAACATCGGGTCGTCTTCTCAAGGAACTGCAGGGAAGTATGTTCTTATTATTGGTTATGGAGATTGTAAATTCGGGGTTTCAAGAATGAGGAACAAATATGACAAATAATTTAAATAGTAATTAAAATAAATAAATACTGTAAAGCAAACTTTTGGCAAGGGATGAGAAATTGGAAGTCCAAATTAGTTACCCTTCTCAATAATAAAGAAGATTGAATCTTAATTCCACTTAGTTAACCTTTGCTAAAACAAAGGAAAGTCAAGGGATTAATTAGTTTGACCTTCGAATCCTATTTATTTCCTAAGAAAAGATTGGGATTATTGAAAGTCAATTCAATTAGCAAAGATAACAGTTATCAATTATGTTGAGCTAAGATAACTCCTGAGTTACTGATTTCTTAACCAAGACCAAAAGGGAAAAAGTAAATTTGCTGGAATAAAAATGTCTTCAGATTTAAAGCAATGGTGACATAAATAAAAGAAAGCAATAATAAACTAAAATACCTCAAATAACATTAATTCAAATAATCTGGAACATAGAAGAATTCATAAATTAAATGGCAAAAGTAAATAATCAACTAAAGTAAGGGAATGAATAAAAGTGAAAGGGAAGCTTAAAGTAAAGGAACATTAAACCTGGGATCGAGAGTCACTCCTAAAATTAAGAGAAATCCTAAATCCTAAGAGAGAGAGAGGAGAGAACCTCTCTCCAAACTAAATCTAAATCATCAGAAGTAACTAAATTGGCGAGCTCTCTTTGAATGGATGCATTCCCTCACTTCATAACATGTGGTCTATCCCTTCTGGACTTGGATTTAGGCCAAAAAGGGCTTTAGAAATCACTGAGAGCATTTTCTGCAATTTCTGGTGCGTGGCCTCTGTCACGCGTTCGCGTGGGTCACGCGGTCGCGTTATTTGGAGCTTTTCTTGTCACGCGGTCGTGTCAGTCTTGCGGCCGCGTCATATGTGTTTTGCTTAAGGCGCGCGGTCGCGTCAGTCATGCGGCCACGTCGCTGTTGATTCGCGCTTGGCATGTGTCCGCGTTGCCCATGCGATCGCGTGGATGCCAGTTTCTCCAAAAACTCCGTTTTGTGCTTTCCTTCCATTTTTTGTATGTTTTCTTTCCATCCTTTGAGTCATTCCTGCCTTAGAAGATCTAAAACTACTCAACACACTAATCACGGCATCGAATGATAATAAGGGTAATTAAAATAATTAATTTTTTAAGCATAGGAAACATGTTTTTCACATACATCACATAATAAGGAAGGAGAAGTAAAATCATGCAATTAATATGAATAAGTGGGTGAAGGATTGAATAAATCACTCAATTTAAGCACAAAATATATCATAAAATATGGGTTTATCAAAGAGCCACGAGACTTGAGAGAAGAGAAGGAAGAGAACCCTAACACTATTTACACTCAACTTCAATTTCACTTTTCTCTCAAATTGGTAGCTCTGATCCATGACCATTTATGTCCACGTGTTCATCTCATCATTCTCTTCAATTCTATCTAACTTTTGCAGTGAGTACTCACGAAAACACTGACCCATTTTCGATTTTTCTCTTATTTTAATGTTTTGGTATATATAGGGTTGAAGTTTGTAATTTTGATACTTTAGGGGAAGCTCAATCTCAACTTCTAGCAGGGTTTTAACCCAAGATTACGTGGTACAAAGTAAGAGAACTCTTTTCCTTTGATTTTCTCCAATTATATGCAAAAACTAGCTTGAAAATGAGTAATATTAATGTAATTAGACTGAATAGAGTTGCTTGATTAATTTGGTGCGGAATTGGGTGCGTCACTTGATTGGAGGAGGATTGGCTAAGGCTTGGTTGCGCTAATTGAAGTTTGGGTTTGATCAGAAAGAAAATTTGAGGAAAATTGGAACCACTGTCAATGAAGGTAAGGATTTTGGTTTCAAGTAAACACTATATAATGCTACATGAAAACCAAGGCTTGACCCTATGATATTGTTGAATAATTTATGTTGTTGATTGATAATGGTTTAGTTGCATAAATTGAGTGAATTTGTGGTTTGATTGATTATGGATGATTTAGTATGATTGTGTGATTTGATTGACTATTGATGGTTGAAGGATAATTGTGCTAGAGGCTGTGATTAGGTAAGTTACACCCATATTAAATAAGTTTTTGGGTCAGAGGCTCTAATTTGTGATGACACGTCATTTTAAGCAATTTTTAAGTTCTTTTCTATTTTGTTTCCTTAGGTTTTAATCAAATTTATTGTGTTTTCCAATAAAATTTAATAAATAATCAAATATTTGGAGTTGGGATGGTGTTTTTATATTTTCAGGGATTTTTGGCTCAAAAACTAGCAAGAATCAAAGCTTTTTCACAAAGAAAACACAAAGGCAGCAAAAGCATGGCCCAAGGAATAGAGGCGTGCCCTAAGGAATTAAAGTTAGGCACGCTTGGTAGACAAAGATGAACGCCTAGCGGACCAGCTCCACACCTGGTGGAACAGCTCTACGCCCGGCGGCCTTCCCTTACGCCCGGTGGATGGTCTTCACACCTGGCGGCTTCCCTCTTCACAACTCTTGCACGCCCGGCGGTCTAGGCCCCATGCCCGGCGGATATGCCTCTCAAAAAGTGAATATTCAGCTTTTTTCCCAATTTTCTCTAATACAAGCTCAGCTTAAACATAGTTACAACCTCAAGATGCAACAATTAAGGTCCAAGCTTAATTATCTACATCATTAGAATTCTTAACCACATTCATAACATTGAATACCCTAGAAGATTAGTTATTAGTTCTTTCTAGAAACAAAAGAGATTTGGTTGTTAGGATTTAATTTGAAGTATTATTTTTGAATTTGTAATTGAAGTCAGTAAGTAGCCATCTTATCTTTCTCTCTGAGAGATAAGATTAGGATAGCTTGAATTTCAATTCTAAAATTTAGGATATAAATAAGTGAACTTCATTCACAGAGGGGGAGATTCTGTTCCTCAGCATAGTTTTTTTCTTGTTTTGCTTTCACTTTTTCAAGGGTAACTAATCCTTTGTCAAAGAGTTAGGAGCTCTGTTCATATTTTCTATGGGTTATTAATCTATGTTTATTTTATTTTGAAGTCTTGCATTAATTTATTTCATGATTGAGTTTCATTCTTTATTTGGATTAGTGGTATCGAAAGGTATGCTAATCCCTTTTGAATTCTTTAATTATAATTGGAAATTTTGATATTTGAATTAAAGCTTGAAAACTCTTTCACATGACTCTTTAAATTCAGCTAGGAATAGTGGTTCAATTAGCGTGTGACACATATATGATTTTCAATCACTCTAATATTGAATAAGTGACATAATTCATATTAGAATAACTTTTGAAAATTGTATTTTTCTTCTAAAGATTTAATCAGATAGGACTAGCTTGAATATGTGACATGTAATTCGACTTAAGGACTACTTTTAAATCTTATTAGAAAACTAAATCAGTTTTTGTACTTAATCTCTTGATTAATTAATTGACGACTAATTAATGCTTGATAAATTGGGGAACCAAGGAATTGGAAATTGGTTACTAAAGATTGGTCGTGAAGGATCTTTTGCAAACTTCAAGATAAGTAAACAAGGTTTGATTTCTCTAAGAGCATAAACATCTCCAAAGCCCTTAACTTTCACTATCATTATCTTCTCTCAAATCAACATTCAAGTTCTCTGTCCGTAAGCATTCAAGCATTCAAAAGTTCCAAGTTCTCAGGAAGACACAATCTTGCCCTCTCCAAACCGGGTTCTTTTAATCTAGTTAGGTATTTAATATGATATTTGCTTTCTCAATCCTTTAATTCTCGTGGAAACAATATCCACTCACCGTGTATTACTTGAGCGATCTGATGTACTTGCCGGTATCCATGAGCTTCAATTTTCGCTCATCAAGTTTTTCGCGTCGTTGCCGGAGATTAATTGAGATTGACAAACATAATGTCCGGTTAAATCCTAACTTAGATCCTGTTTACTTTGTTTTTTTTTATTTACATTAGTTTCTTTATTTTCTTTATTCTGTTCCGCATTACCCTTTTTTCCTTTTAATTTCTTTTGATTTTCTTTACTTCTATTTTCTTTTTCGTTTCTTTTATCCTCTTTATTTTTTTCCTTCTTCACGTTTTTTTTTCTTTTTTTATTCTACACTCTTTTTCTATTTATCTTATTTATTTTGTCTAATCCTTTTCTAAAATTAGATCCTGTTTTATTTTCTTTCATTTTCTTTGCATTTCTTTAGTTGGTTTAAATTCCTTCTTCTATAATTTTCTATATACCGCGAGGTACGTTTGATCTTATTTTATTATTGTCTCGCATGCAAGAAAGAGGAGACCCCACACCTCCTTTCCAGTATGATCCGAAGATAAAGTTAACTCTATTTCGATTAAAAAAGATGGTAAGAGCCAGGAGGCAAGAAGAAGAGAGAATCACAGATGATCAAAACAATGCAAGAAGAACCCTTGGAGACTATAACATACCCACCTCTGACAGCTGTGGAGACAACATAGTAAGGCCCACATTTCAAGCAAATAACTTCGAATTAAAACCTTCACTCGTCTAATTAGTACAAAGGGACCAATTTGGAGGTGATCCTTAAGAGGATTTGAACTTCCATATAGCAAACTTTTTGCAGTTGTGTGACACTGTGAAAAGTAATGTAGTTAGCCCCGAAGCTATCCGGCTAAAATTATTTCCCTTCTCTCTGAGGGATAGAGCCATAAAATGGCTCCAATCGCAACCCTTGGGCAGCATCACTTAATGGGAGAATCTAGTTATCAAATTCCTAACTAAATACTTTCCACCCCAAAAGCTGGCTTGAATAAAGAATGAGATCAATTCATTCTTCCAAACAGAGGGTGAGTTACTCTATGAAGCTTGGAAGAGGTACAAGAAGATGCTTAGAAGATGTCCACATCATGCTGATGGAGGAAAAATGTCGGTAAAGATTTTCACAAAAATATCACGTTGCAAGTATAGTTCTAAACCGACAATTAACCCTTAATCAATGTTTAGATTATTTGTCACAAATACAAACCCAATAAAATTAACCGAAGTATTCAAACCTCGAGTCGTCTCTCAAGAAATTGCAGGGAAGTGTATTTATTATTGGTTATGAAAAAGCATATTTTTTTGTTTTGTAATAAGAAACAAGAAAGTAAAATAGCGAGAAAATAAACTAATAACTAAGAAGGCTCTTAGCCAGGATTGAGAATTAGAAGTCCTATCCTTATTATCATCATCAATTGTGATGGTAAATATGAATTGCCTTCACTTAGTTCATCTCTAACCAATGGAGGAAGGTCAAGTGCAAACAATTAACTTGAGTTCACAAGTCCTAGTCAACTCACAGTGAGAGACTAGCTTTGGTGAAGTTCAAGCTAACCAACAATCTCCAATTACCATTTAACAAAAGATTTTTGATAACTCAAGAGTATCTAAATAATCAATCTAAGTCAAGAACATAAAAATCTAAATTCAAATCCACCCAAGCATTTTATCAAACACTTGGAAGGCGCAAAATAAAAGCATAGAAAAGTAATAAGAGAATGTAAAATCTAAGACCAACAATTGCAAGGAATCAATAATAACAAATGAAGAAAGAAGAAATAAACATGAAATACCTCAAATTGTATTAAAAAGGAAATTGAATCTAACATGAAGAGTTCATAAATTAAATTTGGAAAGTAAAGACGTCAACAAGAGAAATTAAACTAAGATGCTAGAATAATAGAATGTAGAAGAAAAACTAAATTAAAACAAGATGGAAATCTGAAATGGAGAAGAAATAAAACTAAAAATCTTAAAACCTAGAGAGAGGAGAGAGTCTCTCTCTCCAGAAAACCTACATCTAAACCTAAAAATTGTGTGAATGAATAGTGAATGATTCCTCTTCCAGCTTCACTCTGCAGCCTCTAATCTGTATTTTCGGGCTTGAGACTGTCAAAAGCAGCCCAGAAATCGCCCCCACCAAATTTTGTAAATCGCAGCACGTGATGCTCGTCAGGCGTACGCGTCAACCACGCATACGCGTTGCTGAACGAAATCCTAGTCACGCGTGCGCGTCATCCACGCGTACGTGTCGCTTCTCTGCTACACCAGTCACGCGTACGCGTCATCCACGCATGCGCGTCGCTACCAGATTCTAAAATCCTTGATTTCTTGTGTTCCTTCCACTTTTACATGCTTCTTTTCCATCCTCTAAGCCATTCCTGCCCTATAAACCCTGAAAACACTTAACAAACATATCACGGCATCGAATGGTAATAAGAGAGGATTAAAATTAGCAAATTTAAGGCCAAAGAAGCATGTTTTCAATCATAGCACAAAATTAGGAAGGAAAATGTAAAACATGCGAATTATATGCATAAGTGTGAGAATAATGGATAAAATCCACTCAATTCAATACAAAATAAACCATAAAATAGTGGTTTATCAATCTTCCACACTTAAACATTAGCATGTCCTCATGCTAAGCTCAAGAGAAGCTATAAAGGAGGTGAAGAGGAATGGTAGAATTTACGAAATACAACCTATCTATATGATTGCAACTAAATTCAAAATGCTTTTACCTACTTGGTTAAAAGTAAATCGAATTCTCCATGAACAAACATGACTGGATTCCACTAATTTAGATCTCAAAATAAAGTACAAGTAAACTTGCAAGAAGAAAGCTCGTGAAAGCTGGGAACAAAGAATCGAGCATCGAACCCTCACCGAAAGTGTATACACTCTAATCATTCTAGTGTTTATGGGTCGATTCTCTTGGTTCTCTACTAAGCTTGCTTTCTAAGACTTACTCTTCTCCTACCAATCAACAAAATTCAATGCATAAATACACACATCAAGAGGTCTTTTCAAGGGTTGTAATAGGGTTAGGGTCAAGGTAAGAATGTATTTGGTTAAGTGGACTAAAATCTGAATCCTTGATTAACCTAAACTTTCCACCTAACTTAAGACAATCCATGTAATCAGAATATAACATCCAACTACCCATTAACTATGTTTTGCCACATATTCATGCATCCCAATTTTGAGTACAGTACATATGCATTGCTGTCGCATTTACTTTGGGGCATTTTGTCCCCTTTTATTTTTGCTCTTTTTCTTTTCTTTTTCTCTTTTTTTTTATTCCTCTTTTCTTTTGTTTTTCTCAATGCATATAATTAAGGTATTGAATGCAAGAATATGTCCTTAACATTCTTTTCACATTTTCACAAAAAAGTCTAACATACTCAATTCTCAAACCAAATATTTCCAAACCTAACTTTCCCATACTTAAATCATGAGCACTCTCACTAGTCTAAGCTAACCAAGGACTCAAATTAAGGATATTATTATTTTTCGCTTAGAGTTAGTGATGAGCTAAAGTAAAGAATAAATGGGGTTAAAAAGGCTCAACATTAGTTTGCAAAGGATAATGAAAAGGTTAAGGCCATATGCGTATGTGAGCTATAGTGAACAAAGGCCTCAATCACATAAGTGCATGCATACATCAAACAATGGAAATATAGAATCAAGCAAGACAAAGATCACAATTTTAAAGAGGACAACACACACCAAAATAAAAAATTGGTTGATAAGGTGCAACCAATCAAATAGGTTCAAAATCTCAATGGTTTTGTGTCTTCGAGCTCTAAACCATGTTCCAAAATAAAATTCTTCAAGCAAGTTCAAAAAGTTTTAATTCAAATTAGTGAAATACACTAAAGCAGTGTCTTGAAAACGGATTTATTACTTCAACCAAGCAATACCTAAATGTAAGAAACTAACTACTCATGTAAGTTATCCTATCTAACAAAAGAAAATTAAAATATTGGTGTTGAGAGAGAGAATTGTTATCCGTGGAAGTCAGTATCGACCTCCCCACACTTAAAGAATGCACCGTCCTCGGTACATGCAAAGATGTGCAAGTGGACGGGTTACTACAACTGCGGAATTCCTTCAAAAGATTGTGCAGAGCGACTGGTTGTTTGCCCCATTTAGAAGTTTTCCGTTTTCCTTCTTGGTGGCCATCCTAAAAGAAGAGCAAAAGGAAGAAGAATAACCCACAAACAAAGATATGCAAACAAATAAAATATGGGTGGGTTAATGCCAATGAATAATGAGGTTCTCAACTACATGGTAGCTAATGCCAAGGCATTTTGGCCAGTTTCACTGACATTTTCTTTACTGTTTTAGGATAGTTTCATGCATTTTCTTAGGAAATAAGCAAGTTTTGGGTGGAATTTCACTTACATCTTGATTCAAGCATACATTGTGCACTTTACATGATTTCATGGGAATTTTGCATGAATTAGATGACAAATTGGATGATGCATGTCTCATGATGTGGATTAGAACTTTGATGCACTTTATTGCTTGATTTCAGGACAAAGGAAGCAAGAAAGAACCACGTTAGCAGCCACGTTAGTCTAACTAACGTGACCACTAACGTGGAATGGGAGCTAGCTTGCAACGTTAATGATAAAAGTAATCGCCAATAACGTCCTCGAAGCCATCATAGCCCACGTTAAGAGTCACGTTAACTAAGTTAACGTGAACTCTAACGTGGAAGAAAGAAAGTGGAGCCAACGTTAGTGACGCTCACCTTTGTCACTAACGTTGGACCAAGCTCATATTGACCACGTTAGCTTCCACGTTAACTTAGTAAACGTGGACTCTAACGTTGGGAAGCAAAAGAATGGCCAACATTAGTGACACTCACCATTGTCACTAACGTTGGACTAAGCCACCTTGAGCTACGTTAACTCCCACGTTAACTTAGTTAACGTGGAAGTTAACGTAGAGAAAGCAAACAATCGCCAACGTTAGTGACACTCACCTTTGTCACTAACGTTGGAATGAGTCACAATGAGCCACTATGAGCCACGTTAACTCCCACGTTGACTTAGTTAACGTGGAAGCTAACGTTGAGGATAGGATGATGAGCCAACGTTAGTGACACTCACCTTTGTCACTAACGTTGGAGATGGCTATCATTACCACGTTAGAAGCCACGTTAACTTAGTTAACGTGGACTCTAACGTGGGAAGTAGGGGCACCTTGGAACGTTAGTGACAAAGGTAAGTGTCACTAACGTTCTCAAAGGATTGGCAAGCCTATGTTAAGAGCCACGTTAACTAAGTTAACGTGGACTCTAACGTAGGGGGAAGGGAGGACTCTCAACGTTATTGGAAAAGGTGAGTCCCAATAACGTGTGCGAAGGACCAAGAGGCAACGTTAGTAGTCACGTTGGTGCCACTAACGTTGAAGTTAACGTGGATCATCCATGGGTTAGGAACGTTAGTGAAAAAGGTGATTGTCACTGACCTTCTCGAACCCACACTCTCACTTAACGTTAACGCCACTAACGTCCTGAGCTAAAGACCCTGCCTACTTCACACTTTCTCTCTGCAAGTAAAGCTAAGCCCACTGCGTAAGATAACTGCTTCAAACTCAAGATCCAAAGGCCCAGATCCAATACTTGAAGAATCAACTAAAAGATCAGAAGAGTAGTATATATAGGGGTAGTTTTGAATTAGAGAGGAGCTTTTTGGAGAGTTGGAAATTGGAGAACTACTCTCTGTATAATTTTACTTTCTCTGCACTTCTAGTTTTACTTTTCATAATGTGTTTTCCATCTTTGTTTTCAATTTCCAGAGCTATGAACAACTAAACCCCTTTCATTGGGTTAGGGAGCTCTGTTGTAATTTGATGGATCAATATTAGTTTTCATTATTCTTCTTCTATCTTTTCTCTTGATTTTACTAGAAAGCTTTCAATCTTCATCCAATTGGGTAGTTATCTTGGAAAAGAAGCTATTCATACTTGGATCTCTTCTGAACCTTGGAAGAGGAATGAAGAGATCATGCTAGAAATGCTTTCTCATGTTGGACCAAATTGGGGTTGGATGGATATGGTGACTATAATTCTACCAACACTTGATTTGGGAATGCATGTGGTATAATCAGTGACCATACTTCATCTCTTCTCATGAGCAATTGACCAAGGAATTGGCTATTGATCAAGATTTGAGAGATTGAATTACAAGGAATTGTAATTCGATCACTTAAGATTGCCATGGAGATCAATGAACGCATTGATTGAGGAAGAGATGAAAATGAACTTGATCCGGAGAATGCAACATCTCCTAAGCCCAATGAATTCCCCAATTCTGATCTTACCCATTCTCTTTAATTTCTGCAATTTACTTTTATGAGCATCTTCCCCATTCCCATTTACAATTCTGCAATTTACTTTCCGCCATTTAATTTCAGCTCTTTACTTCCAGCATTTACATTTTCTGCTATTTACTTTCCAGCCATTTAATTTCCTGCAACTCTCAAACCAAATTCTGCTTAGCTTAACTAGAACATTCTTCGAATTAAAGTTGCTTGACCAATCAATCCCTGTGGGATTCGACCTCACTCTATTGTGAGTTTTTACTTGACGACAATTTAGTATACTTGCCAAAGGAAAATTGTTGAGAGACAAGTTTCCGTGCATCAAGTTTATGGCGCCGTTGCCGGGGATTGATTTTGTATCAACAATGATTAAATTGGAGGATAACTAGATTGATCATTTTTCTTTTCTTTGATTTAAGTTCATTTGAGTAATTTACTTTCTGTTCAGTTATTATCTTCCCTTTCCCTTACCCATTTTCTTCGTTATTTACCATTCAGTTCACTAACACACTAACTGTTTGATATATTGCATCAATCACACTAACAATATTTCTAATAAGAAACACTTTCTGCATACGTTTCCTTGCTTGTGCCTTGTTGGGTGTATGACAGGGAGAAGAAGCGGGGCTTCAACTTCCTTTGATTCTGAACCAGAGAGGACCTTCTTTAGATTAAGGAGGGAAGCAAGAGGAAAGAGAGTAGTGGGTGCTGAGGAAGAAGAAGAGTACTTTGAACCAGACATGGAGAAGAATATGGAGAACCATCATGAAGAAGAGGCTTACAACCATGGCAGAGAAGGTCTAGCAAATCATGCTGGGCAAGAGAGAAGAGTTCTAGGCTCTTACATCAACCCAAACCCAGGAAACTGTGGGAGTAGCATCCAAAGGCCAACCATACATGCCAACAACTTTGAACTAAAGCCACAGCTCATCACCCTTGTTCAGAACAACTGTTCATTCGAAGGAGGCGTCCAAGAAGACCCCAATCAATATCTAACCACCTTCCTGAGGATATGTGATACTGTGAAGTCTAATGGTGTTCATCCTGACACCTATAGACTACTTCTGTTTCCCTTCTCACTCAAGGACAAGGCATCCAAATGGCTAGAGTCCTTTCCAAAGAAGAGTTTAGCAACCTGGGAAGATGTGGTGAATAAATTCCTGGCAAGATTGTATCCTCCTCAACGGATCAACAGGCTGAGAGCTGAGGTGCAAACCTTCAGGCAGCAAGATGGTGAGACTCTATATGAAGCATGGGAGAGGTTCAAGGACCTGACAAGAAGGTGCCCACCAGATATGTTCAATGAATGGGTGCAACTGCACATTTTCTATGAAGGCCTTTCTTATGAATCAAAGAAGGCAGTAGACCACTCATCCGGAGGATCTCTGAACAAGAAGAAGACCATCGAAGAGGCCATAGATGTCATTGAAACTGTAGCAGAGAATGACTACTTCTATGCTTTCGAAAGAGGCAACACTAGAGGAGTGATGGAGCTAAACAATGTAGATGCACTGCTGGCCCAAAACAAGCTCATTACCAAGTAATTAGCTGACCTCACCAAGAAGATGGAGAGGAACCAAGTAGCAGCAATCACCACCTTATCAACAACTCAAGAGGGAGTGAATGCAGAAGCAGAAAGTGAGCATGAACAAGCCAACTACATTGGAAACTCACCCAGTTAGAACCATGACCCATACTCCAAGACCTACAACCCTGGATGGAGGAATCACCCAAAATTTGGGTGGGGAAATCAACAAGATCAAGGCCAAGATCAGAGACGTCACAACCCCAACAACCATGCAGCTCACCAACATTCCACACAGAGATCATATCAACACCACCCTAACAACACCTCTTCACATCTATACCAAGGCCAAAATGGCCCTTCTCATCCCTCCACTCTCAACTCACCATCATCTGAAGATAGACTCTCTAGAATTGAGACCCTACTTGAGGGCATAAGCAAAGAGATTCAAGATAACAAGGTGTTCAAAGAGGAGGTGCGAGCCAGTATCAAGAACCAGGGAGACACCATCAAGATGCTGGAATTTCAAGTGGGATACTTATCTAAGAAGATTCCCAAACCTACTGATGGGTTCCCAAGTGACACAGAGAAAAATCCAAGAGGTGAAGCAAAGAAAGTCAGATGGGAAGATTGCAAGATGGTGACTATAAGTGATAAGGAGACTGAGGAAGAGCTGAACAACCCATCAGAACAACCTAAAGATACTTCAGTAGGAAAGCAGGGGGAGAATCATCAAGAAACCATAATTACACAGAAAGAGCTGACATAGAAGGAGCTGCTGAGACTCTATGCACCATTTCCCCAATTACTAAATGGCTGTGTGGAGAAGAGAATATACTCAAAGTTTCTTGACATATTTGCATCTCTCCATGTAAACATACCATTCATCAAGGCCCTCCAACAAATGCCCTCATACATCAAGTATATGAAGAAGCTGCTGACCAAGAAAAGCTCACTCAAGGGAGGACAAACCATAGTGATGAACAAGGAGTGCAGTGCTCTCATTCAACCAGAGTTGCCTAAAAAAAGGAAGGACCCAGGGAGTTTTTACATCCCCTGTGCCATAGGAGAAACAATGTTTGATAAAGGACTCTGTGATTTGGGAGCAAGCATCAACTTAATGCCTTTATCCCTTATGAAGAGGCTGCAGATCAATGAGATAATGCCCACAGATGTAGTCATCAGGTTGGCTGACAAAACTCAAAAACAAGCAGTGGGAGTAGTTGAAAATGTGCTGGTGAAAGTTGGAAAATACTTCCTGCCCACAGACTTTGTCATCTTGGACATGGAAGAGAGTCACCTCCACCCAATCATATTGGGAAGACCATTCCAAGCTACAGCCCGAGCACTTATAGATGTGGAGCGAGGGGAGCTAATTTTGAGGATCCATGACGAACAACTCACCTTCAATGTTTTCAACCTTTCACAAGAAATAGATCAAGAGAACAAAGAACCAAGCAAAGATCACAGTGAGATACTGAAGGAAGAAGCAAGCACTGAAGCACAACCAGCCCATCTGGGAATCCCCTTGGTTGAAGAACAAGACAATCAGCAGCTGTCACAGCTCAAGGAAAATAAGGAGGGACCTAAACCACCAGAGTCATATGAGACCAGCAACAAAATTTCCTTAGAAGAGGAGGTCACAAAGAGCAAGGCGACATCAAAAGGGACAAAGAAGAAGGCACCAAGGAGGTGGAGGAACAAGAAGATCCCTACAGAGGACTTTTCTCCAGGGGATAAAGTGATCTCAGCCTACTTCCCAGATATTTCACCTCATCTCCCCACTATCCCATCTCAGTTACCTAAGGTCTTCACCATCAACAGAGTTCTTTCCTTAGAACATGTGGAGATCCTTGATGAAACCAATGGAGATAGATTTACTGCAAGGGGGAAGACTTGAAGCACTACCAACCACCCTGATAAAGGCAGAACGTCAAGCTAGTGACGCTAAAGAAGCGCTTCATGGGAGGCAACCCATGTTTTACATGCTTTTAAAAAAAATAGTTAATAAATCAAGTTTCATGAAGTTCAAATCAACTTGATATGCACTTGAATGAATCATTGTGTGCAACATATAGTGAGGAACAAGTTTGGTGTTCAAGGCACACTAAGAGATCATGAATGTAACCCACATCATGTCACCCTTAGGGGCCTTGAACAAGTCTTTTACACCACATGGCACCAAACTAAGTTTGGTATTGCCAATGTTGCATACATGGATATTCAGTTAATCAGTTGGTTGGCATTCATGAATACTACTTAGTTAGTTATAAACAAAAACTAAAAAAAAGTGGTAGTTGTTCCCATTTTTATTTTGCTGCCACTATCCACACAATTAATAATTACACTTTTTCTTGTTTCGTAGGAAAATTGATGGACAATTGAAAGGAAGATTCGGCCACCACAAAAGGGGAGTATTTCACACGTGTCTCAAGGGGGAATGCATTGGGAATGGTTGCCATGCAACATTGGAAGAAGAACAAGCTTAGAAACTGAACCAATCCATTCATAAAGTTGGTGATCCTTGTGCTCACCCCATGCAAAACCCCAACCGTCCATCAAACAATTACCCCATCAATCCACACCTTTCATTCCCTCATCACTTCCCTATATAAGTGATTTTAGTCTGTACCTCTTCCACATTCGAAATTCCCATCCTTTATACGCCACATTCTAACAACCATTTCTTCAAACCTCTCATTCTCAAAATCTAACACCTTCACATAGGCAAAATCACTGATGGCATCATCAAGCTTTAAAAGAAGAAAGGGAAAGGAGCCTGTGGAGTAACGCCCTTTCGATGAAAAGAAATTTAGAACCCTTCACTATGCGTTGCAGTATGGGTGGATGGTTGATAAAGAGATCATATATGAGCTAGGATTTCAAGTCAGAAAGACTGAGTGCCCTGAAATCATAAAGAAGGTGGAAAAGAGAAGATGGAAGCTCTTCACTGATCCAGTCACCAGGATAAATGCAAATCTTGTAAGAGAGTTTTATGCAAATGCTGTCCGATATGATAAGGCAGATGAGTCTTACACAAGTTTTGTAAGAGGAAAGACCGTGGATTTCAGCCCCATGAGCATCATGAGGGCATTAAAGTTACGGTCTATACTATTTGAGGAAGAGAGCTATCATTCAAGAATTGATAACAGCCCCAATTATGACCAGATTGTGCAAGATATATGTGTACCAGGTGTTGACTAGGTGCGAGATTCCGAAAGGAAACCCAAGTTCATTAAGAGAGGGGACCTCACTCCCGAAGCAAAGGGGTGGTTCGAAATTGTAAGGAGATCCATCCTCCCAGCCGGGAACAACTCAGAGGTGAATCTCAAGAGAGCCACAATGGTGCACTGTATACTCAAAGGAGGAGAGATCAAGGTTCATGAACTCATAGCCCAAGGCATCAGGAAGAGGGCTGAGAATAGCGATTCTAGAGGAAAGTTAGGCTACCCCAACACTATTTTTCGACTATGCGATAGGGCTGGGGTGGTGTTTGAAGACGAAGACCCCGAGTGGATAAAAGAAGACATTCCAATTACGGTCCGACGGATGAATGCTGTTGCATCTCCCCTACCTCAACGGAAGCCTAGGAAGAGGCCAGCCCATCAAGTAGTAGAAGGACAAGACCTAGAAGACAAGCCCCAGCCACCTTGAACATGCACCAATTACAAGAAGCTATTAATGGCTTATCTAGGCAATATTGGAAAAATAAGAGGCACAGAAGGAGCTCCAGCTACAAATGATGAACCGCCAAGAAGAATCATTTTCTAGATGGACGAATCAACAAGGGGAGTGGCAGAAGCAAATGATGGAGCAGCAATTGGAACAAGGAAAACAATGGGGTGAATCTTTCCACAGGATAGAACAAAGGCAAAATGAACAACAAGAATCTGTCCAGAAGCTAATCAAACATCCAAGCACATCAAGGTGCACACATACATGAGATGCATCGAAAACAAATAGAACAAACAGAACTCTTTGACGAGCACAGGGTATTCTCTGAAGGGGTTTACATGAGTGAAAGTGGAAATCATGTAAACATGCTAGCAAGGCTTGGATACTTAGTTGGACAGCTACCTAATGTACATCCGGGAATCACAAAATATGACGAAGTGAAGGATGAGTTAGCACGAGAAGAAAGAGTAAGGGTTGAGAAGAGTCATGAATCAGTAAAGAAGGCACTTGAAGACTGGAAAAGAGCCAGACTAGCACGGATGCAAGGAAGCACAAGTAGACACAAAGAGGACAAACAAGAAGGAGAGCAGGGGCAACCCCATGAGTAAAAGGTGGTGGAGTTCCCTCATTATCCCATCTTTTTCAAGTTTTAAATAAGAAAAATCATGTATGAAATAGAACATGCTTCCATGGTAGTTTAGGATTTTCAATTCTGTTTTTAGTATTCTCATTGCTTAGGTCTGTGATTGCTAGTCAAATTGCCTATTTTCAATTCCATCCTGCTTATTATGTTGCTTGCCTCCTTTTTAATCAAATAAAAAGAGAATGTGTGTTATCAAAGACCAGAGTGGAATTCATATTGTGGAATAAGTTCCTAGATTTGTGGTGCGGTAATAGATTAGCTAAGTTGGTTCACCAACAAGGTGGGAAGGCAACTATCGGTCCTGAATCATATGCTTGAAACACACCCCATGAGACTAGCTGAATAACAAGATCCCAATAAGAAAAGGAAAAGAAAAATGAAAGTTAAGAATAAAAGAAAAAGAGTAAGAAATAAGGCTAGGCACCAAGGGTTTGAATCTTGAGGGAAGTGTCTGTGGTGTTCCTGTGTAAGGGATTTGCTTGGATGAATAAGCTCTTAGGGGTGCCTTATCACTTGGTAACTTGGGTTAACTAACTCGGGATTATCAGCTGAAAGTCCACTATCAAGAGTAACCCTTGCTACAGAACACTTAGTAACCCAAAGAGGTGCTGGACACCAAGGTCTCAAGAAAGAAAATAAACAAACCATGTGCCTGTGGTGTGTATGTATGGGGGAAAGAGACTTGAGGGAGTAAGTCCTTAGGGGTGTCTTAACACCTAGCACCTTGAACCAACTGGTTCGGGAGTGCTGGCTGAAAGCTTATCTTAAAGAGTCGCCCCCTTACAGAGCATCTAGTCTAAGAACTCAAATAAGCCCTAAAATGACAAAAAGGATCAGAGAATAAGAGTCTCATAGGGTGCAGTCAAGTGAGAATTCCAGGACATGATAAAGGTCTGAAAGCCAGTGAAGGAATGAACCTAAGTTGCTATGCATGAAACCACAATAAAACCAAGGACATAACTTCCACAATAATGACTCACTTCTCTTGGCATTTCATTCATCATTCTCTTGTTCCAGTACTTGCTTAGGGACAAGCAAGCTTTAAGTTTGGTGTTGTGATACCAGGGCATTTTGGCCAGTTTCACCTACCTTTTCTTTACTGTTTTAGGGTAGTTTCATGCATTTTCTTAGGAAATAAGCAAGTTTTGGGTGGAATTTCACTTACATCTTGATTCAAGCATACATTGTGCACTTTACATGATTTCATGGGAATTTTGCATGAATTAGATGAAAAATTGGATGATGCATGTCTCATGATATGGATTAGAACTTTGATGCACTTTATTGCTTGATTTCAGGACAAAGGAAGCAAGAAAGAACCACGTTAGCAGCCACGTTAGTCTAACTAACGTGACCACTAACGTGGAATGGGAGTTAGCTTGCAACGTTAATGAGAAAAGTAATCGCCAATAACGTCCTCGAAGCCATCATAGCCCACGTTAAGAGTCACGTTAACTAAGTTAACGTGAACTCTAACATGGAAGAAAGAAAGTGGAGCCAACGTTAGTGACACTCACCTTTGTCACTAACGTTAGACCAAGCTCATATTGGCCACGTTAGCTTCCACGTTAACTTAGTTAACGTGGACTCTAACGTTGGAAAGCAAAAGAATGGCCAACGTTAGTGACACTCACCATTGTCACTAACGTTGGACTAAGCCACCTTGAGCTACGTTAACTCCCACGTTAACTTAGTTAACGTGGAAGTTAACGTAGAGAAAGCAAACAATCACCAACGTTAGTGACACTCACCTTTGTCACTAACGTTGGAATGAGTCACAATGAGCCACTATGAGCCACGTTAACTCCCACGTTAACTTAGTTAACGTGGAAGCTAACGTTGAGGATAGGATGATGAGCTAACGTTAGTGACACTCACCTTTGTCACTAACGTTGGAGATGGCTATCATTACCACGTTAGAAGCCACGTTAACTTAGTTAACGTGGACTCTAACGTGGGAAGTAGGGGCACCTTGGAACGTTAGTGACAAAGGTAAGTGTCACTAACATTCTCGAAGGATTGGCAAGCCTACGTTAAGAGCCACGTTAACTAAGTTAACGTGGACTCTAACGTAGGGGGAAGGGAGAACTCTCAACGTTATTGGAAAAGGTGAGTCCCAATAACGTGTGCGAAGGACCAAGAGGCAACGTTAGTGGTCACGTTGGTGCCACTAACGTTGAAGTTAACGTGGATCATCCATGGGTTAGGAACGTTAGTGAAAAAGGTGATTGTCACTAACGTTCTCGAACCCACACTCTCACTTAACGTTAACGCCACTAACGTCCTGAGCTAAAGACCCTGCCTACTTCACACTTTTTCTCTGCAAGTAAAGCTAAGCCTACTGCGGAAGATAACTGCTTCAAACTCAAGATCCAAAGGCCCAGATCCAAGACTTGAAGAATCAACTAGAAGATCAGAAGAGTAGTATATATAGGTGTAGTTTTGAATTAGAGAGGAGCTTTTTGGGGAGTTGGAAATTGGAGAACTACTCTCTGTATAATTTTACTTTCTCTGTACTTCTAGTTTTACTTTTCATAATGTGTTTTCCATCTTTGTTTTCAATTTCCAGAGCTATGAACAACTAAACCCCTTTCATTGGGTTAGGGAGCTATGTTGTAATTTGATGGATCAATATTAGTTTTCATTATTCTTCTTCTATCTTTTCTCTTGATTTTACTAGAAAGCTTTCAATCTTCATCCAATTGGGTAGTTATCTTGGAAAAGAAGCTATTCATACTTGGATCTCTTCTGAACCTTGGAAGAGGAATGAAGAGATCATGCTAGAAATGCTTTCTCATGTTGGACCAAATTGGGGTTGGATGGATATGGTGACTATAATTCTACCAACACTTGATTTGGGAATGCATGTGGTATAATCAGTGACCATACTTCATCTCTTCTCATGAGTAATTGACCAAAGAATTGGCTATTGATCAAGATTTGAGAGATTTGATCCGGAGAATGCAACATCTCCTAAGCCCAATGAATTCCCCAATTCTGATCTTACCCATTCTCTTTAATTTCTGCAATTTACTTTTATGAGCATCTTCCCCATTCCCATTTACAAGTCTGCAATTTACTTTCCGCCATTTAATTTCAGCTTTTTACTTCCAGCATTTACATTTTCCGCTATTTACTTTCCAGCCATTTAATTTCCTGCAACTCTCAAACCAAATTCTGCTTAGCTCAACTAGAACATTCTTCCAATTAAAGTTGTTTGACCAGTCAATCCCTGTGGGATTCGACCTCACTCTATTGTGAGTTTTTACTTGACGACAATTCGGTATACTTGCCGAAGCAAAATTGTTGAGAGACAAGTTTCCGTGCATCAGTAGCTACAACATGCAAGTGAGAAAATAATATAAGCAAATGGCATATCAATAGTGCAGGAATTGCAACAATGAGGGAGAGAGAGTGGGTCATGAAAGACAATATAAGTTCGTATCAATGCGAAAGGAATACAAGTGTCATAAAAGGTTAGCATTGCCCTATAAATAATATCACCCAACAATAGAAAACAAGTCACGAAGTACCAAAACAATGGAAGAAATATGCAATAGTTGAGGGATAAAATTCAACACCAATGGAAAAATAGCGAACTTAGAAAAGAAAATAAAAACATGCACAAAGTTAAAATGCGAAGAATGAAAATATGCCAATGCAATAAGTAAAAGAGAATGAAAGAGAATAAGGATGAGAAGTTAAAGAAATAAAGATGAAGAAAGTAAGGAAGGAAGAAGAAAAGGAATAAGAAAGAAGGGGAAAGGAATAAGAAAGGAGAGAAGAAAGAAAAAGAAAGGAAAAGAGGACGCGACGCGTAAGCGTCATCCACATGCACGCGTGGGTTGCAGGTTGAGGAGTCGACGCGTACGCGTCAGTCACGCGTACGCGTGGAGGTGAATTGTGCTCCTCACACAACACTCGCACAATTCCCACACAATTCTCGGGTTTTAGTACTGGACCATCAAAATTTTGGCGTCGACGTGCACGCATCGTCCACGCCTACGCGTGGATGGCCAAAATCGCAAATGACGTGTCTGCGTCACCGATGCGCACGCGTGGGTTGGGCTGTGCACCTGGCACCCCACCAACGCGGTCCTGGCACAACTTACTGTCCAGGCCGCACCGTCGCGCCGTTCCAGCACGGTTTGGGCTCGAACCAAATTCGGGCGTTGACGCGTATGCGTCAGGCACGCGCACGCGTGACACCCTCTTTTTTATATATAAGAAACTAACAAGCTATAAGAGTAATGCCAACCATTATTAAACAAGAAAACCATAACTTAAACTAAATAAACCTAACTAAAAATAAAAATGCAACTTATTACCAATATAAACAAAAAGGGAAAATAGGAAGAATTTACCATGGTGGGGTGTCTCCCACCTATCACTTTTAGTTAAAGTCCTTAAGTTAGACATTTGGTGAGCTCCTTGTCATGGTGGCTTGTGATTGAACTCATCTTGAAACTTCCACCAATGCTTGGACTTCCAATAAGCTCCAACATTTCCAAGTGAATTCACCAAGCCTTGATGAAGTTCTTCACAAGCTTTAAGCTCCCAAAGTTGATCCTCTTGTATACCGGGATCCCAAATCTTATTTCTACATCCGTCTTTAACTGGATCATCATTGTTCCAACCAGGTGGCAATCAATCCAAATTCTCAATGCAGTACCAAAATCTTCTCTTGGATCCAACCAATTGATCACTAGTCCAACCCTTGCATCTAGCTCTTGAAATCTCAACATTGACGAGTCTTGATTTAAAACTCCAACCACTAAACATCCTTCTCTTACGCTTCATTTCACAAAGCCTCCTAAGTTGGCCATCTGTTTTAAGCATACCATACTCAAGTGGGACAATAAAGCTAAGAAAGATAAGTTTTACCCACTCAAATGAAGGAGTAGACAGCAACTTAGGTAGAGAAGTCTCCAATGATCTTGACAAAGCATATTCAACTCCCGTCCAACCTTGCTGAAGGACTTCCACCTTTTGAAAAGATTCATCACTTTCAAGCTCTTCCCCACTGAATTCATCCAACTCTTCTCCGTCACTCAAATCATAAATATGAGGTTGAGAGAAATCTACCTCAACATTGCTTTCAATGTCATCGGGAGATGGCTCTTCTAACTCAAAGGGTTCACTTGTGGATGCAAATTCATTACTAGAATGGCTTGATTCATGATCATCATCACCAAGGGAACTTGCCTCTTGATCTATCCCGTCCAATTCTTCATAGGGAACATGCCTTGGAGGTTGTGCACTATCCTCCTCAACATCAATTTTAAGCTTCTTGGAGGAATACTCTACAACTCTAGATTCCCATGGAGGTTTACCATCTCCTAAGTCTTCAACCACTTCTTTCTCTTCAACAATTACAGCTTCCTCCAATTGTTCCAATACAAAGTCACATTCCTCACTTTCCACCGGAGTTCCTAGTCTCTCCTTCATGCTACGTTCTTCATTAGATTCTCCACATGGGGCCATGGAAGTTCCTTGACTGTCCAACCATTGGGAAGCGAATCAACTTACTAACTCGGTCAAGGCAGCTACAAATTCTAGTGTCGCCCTTTTCATCTCGCTTTGCCCTTGAAGTAGTGAAGCGATAGAATCATCTATTGGGGCTTGGGATGGATAGGAGGGTTTATTATATGGGAGAAAGGGTTCATGATAGGAAGGTGGTTCATCTTGATAAGGGTATGGAGATGGTGTATATTATGGTGGTATATGTGAGAATGGCGGTTCATAGGAGTAATTGTGTTAGAATATGGGTAGTTCTATGTATGGCTCATATGGTGGTTGGTATGGTGGATGAGGGTTAGGGTCATATGAAAACGTTTGGTGTTGTGGGGCTTGTGAGTATGGTGGTTCAAAGCTATGTCAAAGAGAGGGTTCATAGGTATATGGTGGTGGTTGTTGATTGTCACGAAGAGGTCCACCATAACCATTGTCTTGGTATGCATCATGGAATGGTTGTTGCTCATAGTACATTGGAGGAGGTTGTTGGCAAGAGGGTTGATCAAATCCTTGTGGCTCCTCCCATCTTTGATTGTCCCATCCTTGATGCATGTTCTCATTGTAGCTTCCATTCCCTACAACATAATTGTAACCAAACTCATAGTCAAAGGGGTGAGAATTCATGGTAACAAAAGAAAATAAAAATAAAAACTAATAAGAAATAATGAAAATAAACTCCTAAAACTATAAACAACTAACAAAGAAACAAAAAGGCAAACATATTCACAATACTCACAATAACCAATAATAATGCACACATTTGCAATTCCCCAGCAACGGTGCCAAAAACTTGATGGAGGAAAAATGTCGGTAAAGATTTTCACAAAAATATCGTATTGCAAGTATAGTTCTAAAACGACAATTAACCCTCAATCAATGTTTAGATTGTTTGTCACAAATACAAACCCAATAAAATTAACCGAAGTATTCAAACCTCGGGTCGTCTCTCAAGGAATTGCAGGGAAGTGTATTTATTATTGGTTATAAAAAAAATATTTTTGGGTTTTGTAATAAGAAAGAAGAAAGTAAAATGGCGAGAAAATAAACTAATAACTGAGAAGGCTCTTAGCAAGGATTGAGAATTAGAAGTCTTGTCCTTATTATCATCATCAATTGTGATGGTAAGTGTGAATTGCCTTCACTTAGTTAACCTCTAACCAATGGAGGAAGGTCAAGTGCATACAATTAACTTGAGTTTACAAGTCCTAGTCAACTCACAGTGAGAGACTAGTTTTGGTGAAGTTCAAGCTAACTGGCAATCTCCAATTACCATTTAACAAAATACTTTTGATAACTCAAGAGTCTCTAAATAATCAATCCAATTCAAGAACATAAAAATCTAAATTAAAATCCACCCAAGCATTTTATCAAACACTTGTAAGGCGCAAAATAAAAGCATAGAAAAGTAATAAGAGAATGTAAAATCTAAGACCAACAATTGCAAAGAATCAATAATAACAAATGAAGAAAGAAGCAATAAACATGAAATACCTCAAAGTGCATTAAAAAGGAAATTGAATCTAACATGAAGAGTTCATAAATTAAATTGGGAAAGTAAAGACGTCAACAAGAGAAATTAAACTAAGATGCTAGAATAATAGAATGTAGAAGAGAAACTAAATTAAAACAAGATGGAAATCTGAATTGGAGAAGAAATAAAACTAAAAACCCTAAAACCTAGAGAGAGGAGAGAGCCTCTCTCTCTCTCCAGAAAACCTACATCTAAACCTAAAAATTGTGTGAATGAATAGTGAATGATTCCTCTTCCAGCTTCACTCCACAGCCTCTAATCTGTATTTTCGGGCCTAAAATTGGATCAAAGTAGCCCAGAAATTGCCCCTAGAGAATTCTGTAAATTGCAGCACGTGACGCTCGTCACGTGTACGCATCGCTGAACAAAATCCTAGTCACACATGCGTGTCATCCACGCATACGCGTCACTTGTCTACTGCACCAGTCACGCGTACGCGTCGTCCACGCATGCGCTTCGCTACCAGATTCTAAAATCCTTGATTTCTTGTGTTCCTTCCACTTTTGCATACTTCTTTTCCATCCTCTAAGCCATTCCTGCCCTATAAACCTTGAAAAAACTTAACAAACATATCACGGCATCGAATGGTAATAAGAGAAGATTAAAATTAACAAATTTAATGCCAAAGAAGTATGTTTTCAATCATAGCAAAAAATTAGGAAGGAAAATATAAAACATATGAATTATATGCATAAGTGTGAGAATAATGGATAAAATCCACTCAATTCAATATAAAATAAACCATAAAATAGTGGTTTTTCACATGCCTTCCCCGAATGGCTTCAGATCCAAACTTTTTATGATGGTGTTTCTCAAACCTCAAAAATAATGATTGACTCATCAGCTGGGGGTTATCTGCATAGAAAAATACCTGAAGAAGCATTAGAATTGATAGAGACAATAGCTGCCAACAATTCATGTACACATTTGAAAGGGCTACAATAAAGGGTGTGATGGCATTGGATACTGTAGATGCACTTCTAGCACAAAATGAGATGATGTCTAGATGAATAAACTCACTCACAAAATAATTCGAGCAAAATCAACTGGGAACCATCAGAAGTCAAGCTTTATGTGATGTGTGTAGAGGAGAACATCCAAATGAAAGATGCGATGCATACACTGGGGGCCACTCAGTCTATGAGCAAGTAAACCTCATGCGACATTCCTCAAGCGGCAAAAAATGACCCTTTTTCAAAAACTTATAATCCTGGTTGGAGGAACCATCTTAGTTATGGTTGGAGTAACCAAGCACAAAGAAATTTAAACAATCCATATCAATAAACTAATCATCAAAAATCACCTCTTGAGGTCACGGTTGAGAAACTGTCTCCGGTCACTAACTCCTTAATGCAACAAACTGAGGCCTTCATACAAGAAGTAAAGGCAACCTCCAAAAATCAAGAAGCTTCTATAAGAAACATAGAGGTACAAGTAGAACAGATGGCCAAGAAATTGGCGAAAAGGGCCACCAATTCCCTTCCTAGTGACACCATGCCAAACCTTCGAAAAGAATGTAATGCCATCTCTTTGAGAACTGGAATGGCGATCAATAAAGCGCCCCCCAAGGAATATAATACAAGAAAATAATCGAAGACCTTCCTAAGGAACAAAGGGAGGAGAACTTAAAGGAAGCTCCTATACCAGCAGAATTCAAAAAAGAAAAAGTAAAAATCTATGAATCAAGAATCCCATACCCTCAGAGGTTCAAGAAGCAAGATCAAGAGAAGAACTTTTCAAAATTATTAGAGGTCTTCAAGAAACTACAAATCAATATTCGTTTTGCTGAGGCCCTTGAACAAATTCCTCTTTATACCACATTTATGAAAGAACTGCTATCCAGAAAAAGATCCTTTCAAGAAGATGAGAAAGTAATTCTCACCAAGGAATGCAGTACCATCATTCAAAGAAAACTACCACAAAAGTTGAAGGATCCAGGTAGTTTTCAAATCCCCTGTACTATTAAAGACATCACCATTGGCAAGGCTCTTTGTGACTTAGGAGCTAGCTTCAATCTGATGCCTCTGTCTATTGTGAAAAGGCTATAGATTGAGAAGATAAAACTAACCAGAATTTCATTACAATTATCCGATCGATCAATGAAATTTTCACATGGGATAGTGGAAAATGCATTGGTCAAGGTTGAAAAATTTATCTTTCCCGCCGATTTTATAGTTCTTGACGTGGAAGAAGATGAAGATCCCTCAATCATCCTAGGAAGACCATTCTTGGCCACCGTACAAGCAGTTATTGATATTGAAAGAGGAGAGCTCACACTAAGGGTTCATGAAGAACGAATGATTTTTAATGTCTTTCAAGCCAAACAATATCCAAGCCAATTAGAGGAATCAGAGGATTGCATGTTCATTGACTTGATTGACACTCTAGTCTAAGAAGTTGTGGACAAAGGAATCCTTGATGACCTTTCACATCCCAAAGATTCTAAAGCTAAAGAGGAGTTGGACAATGCATGCTTTATAAACCACTACTATTTTATAGTTTATCTTATGCTCAATTGAGTGGTTTATATCAATTCTTTACTCACTTATTCATGTAATTGCATGAGTTTACATTTTTCCTTCCTGATTTTGTGCTATGATTGGAAACATGTTTCTTTGACCTTATATTTTCTAATATTAATCCTCTCTTATTACCATTCAATGCCATGATATGTGTGTTAAGTGATTTCAGAGATTATAGGGCAGGAATGGCTTAGAGGATGGAAAGGAAGCATGTAAAAGTGGAAGGAATACGAGAAGTTGAAGAAATTGCTAAGCTGTCCAGCCTGACCTCTTCGCACTCAAACGGTCATAACTTGAGCTACAGAGGTCCAAATGACGCGGTTCTAGTTGCGTTGGAAAGCTAACACCCGGGGATTTGCAATGATATATAATTTTCCATAGCTGCCCCGAAGCCAGGTGATGCACACGCGTGGATCACGCGGACACGTGACTTGGCAAAAAATGCAATCCATGCTAATGCGTGGACGACGCTTCCGCGTGACTTTGCAGTGACCTGTACGTACCAGAAATCGCTGGGGACAATTTCTAGGCTGTTTTTGACCCAATTTTTGGCACAGAAAACACATATTAGAGACTATAAAGTGGGAAAATAAATCCATTCATTCAACAATTTAATCATACATTCATATTCATAATTTTAAGTTTTAGATGTAGCTTTTAGAGAGAGAGGCTCTCTCCTCTCTCTTAGGATTTAGGATTAGGATTAGGATTTAGGATTTCTATTATGATTAGGCTACTTCTCTTCATTTCAAGTTCAATGTTCCTTTAATTTATTTTCTACTTTTATTTATTCTATTACTTTAATTGTTATTTATCTTTTCAATTTGGCTTATGAACTTCATGTTAGAGTTGATTTCTTTATTTAATATAATTTGAGGTATTTCAGATTTAAGATTTCTTTCTTTTATTTATGTTACTGCTGCTTCCAATCTGAAGGCATTTTTATTCGAGTAAATTTTCTCCCTTTTTGCTTTGGTTAAGTAATTGGTAACACTTGAGTTATCAGACTCAGTTGATTGAAAATTGGGAATTGTTGATTGATTTGGATCGCTCTAAAGCTAGTCTTTCCATAGGAGTTGACTAGGACTTGAGGATCAAATTGATTGGTCCACTTGACTTTCCTTTATTTAGTAAGGGTTAACTAAGTGGGAGCAATAACAATTCTCATCACACCTGATAAGGATAAGTAGGATGGGATTTCCAGTTCTCATACCTTGCCAAGAGATTTTCTAATTATTAATTTATTTTTCTTGCCATCTAAATTACTTGTTTTCTATTTCAAAAACCCAAAAACATACATTTTTTCATAACCAATAATAATTCATACTTCCCTCTAGTTCCTTGAGATACGACCCGAGGTTTAAAAACTTTGGTTACAAATTTTATTGGGTTTTGTTACTTGTGACAACCAAATTTTTGTACAAAAGGATTCTCTATTGGTTTAGAACTATACTTACAACGCGATTATTTTTATAAAAATTCTTTACTAGCAGAAAATCAGTTCGTCAAAATGGCGCCGTTGCTGGGGAATTGCAAACGTGTGCCTTATTATTGGTTATTGTAAATATTTACTCTTTCTTGTTTATTTATTCTTATTTTTATTTTTAATTTTTATTTGCTTTTTCGTTTCTTTGTTAGTGTTTCTAGTTTTAGGAGTTTAGTTTTATTAATTTTTATTAATTTTTGTCTTTAATTGCTACTATGAATTCTCACACCTCTGGTTTCAAGTTTGGTTCTAATGTTGTTGAAAGGAATGGAAGCTATAACAGGAACATGCATCAAGGTCGAAACAATCACAGATGGAAGGAGCCACGAGGATCTGATCAACCTTTTCGGCAACAACACCTTCCAAGATACCATGGACAACGACCATTCTACAATGCATGCCAAGACAATAGTTATGGTGGACCCCTTCGTGACAAACCACCTCCACCAAATTACTATGGTCAAGAGCCATTCCGAGGTGCATACCAAGATGATAGATATGGTGGACCCCCTTGTAGTTACCAACAAGCTCCATCATATGCCAATGAACCACCACTTCAACATAGCTTTGAACCACCATACTCATAAGCCACCTATAACCATTCACCTCCATATGACCCTAACTCTTACGCACCCCAATTCCAATCCAATTACCCCCAAGAACCACCACTTCTATATGCACCATGTCCATATCCATCGACCCAAGAACCACAGGCTCGCCTCAAGAAAATAGTAGATCAATTTCATGCAACCCTTCATCAACTGGAGCAAGCAACAAATCGATTACTTTCCCGATGTTTGGGCACTCAAGGAACTCCCATGGCTTCATGTGGAGAATATAATGAAGAACGTAGCATGAAGGAGACACTAGAAACTCCGGTGGACAGTAAGGAGCATGACTTTGTATTGGAACAATTGGAGGAAGCCAGAATTATTGAAGAGGAAGAAGTGGTCGAAGACTTAGGAGATGCGGAACGTCCATGGGAAAGCCCAGTCATAGAGCCCCCTTCTAAGGAGTTTGAATTTGTTGTTGAGGAAGGTGTACAACCTCCAAGGCATATCATGGTTGAAGACTTTGAAGGGGATGATCAAGAGATGGATTCAATCATTGATGAATTCTTATCTACATTTGAATCCTCTCCCATTGGACTTGACATAGAGATTAAAGAAGAAGAAGCACAACCTCCCATGCCATTGGTGAACAATAAAGAAGAAATCGAATTGGAAGAAAGCTACCAAGAGAAAGAGGTTGAAATTGAAGAAGCTTGCAAGGAGGTGGAAGTTGTCAAGGAAGAGCTCAAGGGAATGGAGTTGGAAATCACCTTGCCAAAGTTGTTGGAGACCTCTCCCCCAAAGCCATCACCATCTATCCATTCATTCAAGTGGGTAAATCTTTCATCTCTAAGCTTAATTAGCCCACTTGAATATGCTTTGCTTGAGACGGATGGGCAACTTAGAGCTCTTTGTGGCTATAAGAGTAAGAGGGAGATGGTTAGTGGTAAGAGTTGTCATGCAAGGTTCAATATGGTTGCATGCTCCAAATTGAAGTAAGGGTTGGTATAATTCTCAATTGAATGGGTCTAGGAAATTGTTTGGATGTCTCCGTAAAGAATTCTGACTGTTCACCACCCAAGTGGAAAAATGATGATCAACAAGAAGACGGGTGCAAAAGCAAGGTTTGGGACCCCGGAATTCATTCTGGCAATCAACACTCTTGGGGCCTTGTCACTTGCTTTAACTTGCTTAAAGGATTTATGCAACTAGTCTGGAATCCCGGAGGCTATTGGAATTACAAACACTGGTGGGAATTCCTGGATGAGTTCAAGCACAAGCCACCATAATAGGGAGCTCATCAAATGTCCAACTTAAGAACTTTAACTAAAAGTGCTAGGTGGGAGACAACCCACCATGGTATGATCATTCTTTTTCAGTCTTAGTTTTATTTTATTTTGTTTTATTCTTAGTTCTATTTTATTTTATTTTTCTTAGTGTTCATTCATAGTAACTGCATCAGCATTTACATTCTGCATTCTTCATACTGCATTAAAAAAAAAAGAAGAGAGGCACGCGACGCGTAAGCGTCGCTGACGCATCCGCATCATAGGTGCCTTCGCAACAAGAAGAAAAGAAGCAGAGAGTCACGCGAAAGCGTGGCTGGAGGCATGCCTTAGGCACAAACATGCCCACGTGACCGCGTCGCTGACGCGGCTGCGTCATTTTGAAAATAGCCTCCCCACGCGTGCGCGTCGCCCATGCGCACGCGTGACCCTGCGAAATCGACGTAAAAAGGTGTATGGCAGCAAGTTGTGATGGAGTGGGGCTGGAATGATGCTGGAAGTACAAGCCCTATCACACGACCGCGTACCCCACGCAACCACGTCGTTTTTCAAAATATGCCATTCATGCGATCGCATCACCCACACGAACACGTCACCTCAAATTTTGGCTATATGCAAACAAAACAGAGAGTTGTGCGTACGCGAGGCTGCATTCGCGCCAATAGCACAAATCAGGCCACGCGATCGCATGACCCACGCATCCGCGTCACCTGAAAATAGTGCCAACCACGCGAACGCGTGACCCACGCGTCCGCGTCGCATGCGACACACAGTTTATCCAGATCCGCGCCAAAATTCCTATCTTTTCTTCTCCAATCCTACTTCTCTTTCTATTATCATTCTTTCTTCTTTCTTCTATCTTTTCTTATTCTTTCTTCCTCCTTTCTTACTTTCTTCTTCTTCATCTCTTTAACTTCTCATTTTTCTTTACTTTCATTCTATTTTTACTTAATTTATTTGCATACTTTCATTCATTATATTTTTTTATTTTTTTCTAAGTCTATTATTTTTCCATTGATGTTAAATATTCTTATTCAACTGTTGTCTCTTTTCTAATATTAATTTGGTGCTTAGTGACTTGTTTTATACTGCTGGATGATATTATTTATCTGTCACTGCCAATCTTTTATAATACCTGTATCCCTTTTGCATTGACATGAATTTATATTATCTTGCATTACCCACACTCTCTCCCCCATTGTTGTAACTTTTGCACTATTGATATGCCATTCGCTTCTACTGTTTTCTCACTTGCATGTTGTAGCTACCATGTAACTGAGACTCTCACTATTTGGCATTAACCCAACCATATTTTAAATTGTTTCCTATCTTTGTTTTTGGGTTACTTTTCTTCTTTTTCCTCTTCTTTCAGGATGGCCACCGAGGAAGGGAAACAAAAAACATTTACATGGGGCGACAAACAAGTTCCTATGCACATTCTTTGGAGAAAAGCATCAGTGTACCAACCCGTCCACTTGCACATCTCAGCATGCACTGAGGACGGTGCAATCTTTAAGTGTGGACAGGTCGATAACGACTTCCGTGGGTTAGTTATTTTCTTCTCAATACCAATGTTTTATTTTTTTTTATTTATTCATTGTTGCATTTGCATGTTTGATTGCATATTTGATTAATTTTGTGCATATTTTACCACCACTTAGTTAAAGTAATATTTTCTTTTTCAAAGAAACTTTTTATAGCATTCCACTAATTTGAATTAAAATTTTTATTGAACTTGTTTGAAGAAATATTATTTTGGAACATGGTTTAGAGCTCGAACACACAAAACCAGTGAGATTTTGAGCCTATTTGATTGGTTGCATTTTATCAACCAATATTTTATTTTTTTGGTGTGTGTTGTTCTCTCTAAAATTGTGATCTTTGTCTTGCTTGATTCTATATTTCCATTGTTTAATGTATGCATGCACTTATATGATTGAGGCCCTTGTTTCACTAAGCTTGCATACCCATATGGCCTTAACCTTTCATTATCCTTTGCAAACCAATTTTAAGCCTATTTTACCCCTTTGTTCTTTACTTTAGCACATCATTAACTCTAAGCAGAAAACAATAATGTCCTTAATTTGAATCCTTGGTTAGCTTAGACTAGTGAGAGTGATCATGAATTAAGTGTGGGAAAGTTGGATTTGGAAGCGTTTGGTTTTGGAAATTAAGTATGTTAAACTTCTTTATGAAAACGTGAAAGAAATATTTAGGACATGTTCATGCATTCAATAATCTAATCATATGCATTGAGAAAAACAAAAGGAAAAAAAAAAAAAATATATATATATATATATATATATATATATATATATATATATATATATATAAGGAGAAAAAGATTAGAAAAAGAGCAAATAAATAAAAGGGGACAAAATGCCCCAAAGTAAGTGGTGAAAGCAATGCATATGTACTGTACTTGAAATTAGAATGCATGAATATGTGGAAAACATGGTTAATGGATAGCTAGATGTGGTATTATGACTACATGGATTGTCTTAAGTTAGGTGGGAAAAGTTTAAGTTAATTAAGGATTCAGATTTTAGTCCACTTGGCCAAATACAATCCTACATTGACCCTAACCCTATTACAACCCTTAAAAGACCTCTTGATATGTGTATCTGTGCATTAAATTTTTGTTGATTTTTAGAAGAAAATCAAGCCTTAGAAAGCAAGGTTAGTAGAGAATTGAGAAAGTCGAACCTTAAACACTTGAGTGATTAGAGTGTATACACTTCCGGTGAGGGTTCAATGCTCGATTCTTTGTTCCCGGCTTTCATGAGCTATTTTCTTCTGCAGGTTCACTTGTACTTTATTTTGTAATTTGAATTAGTGAAATCCAGTTCATATTTGTTCTTAAAAGATTTATTTACTTTTAACCAAGTAGGTAAAAGCATTTTACATATAGCTGCATTCATATAGATAGGTTACATTTCATAAGTTTTACCATTCTCCTTCACTTCTTTATAGCTTCTCTTGAGCTTAGCATGAGGACAGGCTAATGTTTAAGTGTGGGGAGGTTGATAAATCACTATTTTATGGTTTATCTTATGCTCAATTGAGTGGTTTATATCAATTTTTTACTCACTTATTCATGTAATTGCATGAGTTTACATTTTTCCTTCCTGATTTTGTGCTATGATTGGAAACATGTTTCTTTGGCCTTATATTTGCTAATATTAATCCTCTCTTATTACCATTTGATGTCGTGATATGTGTGTTAAGTGATTTCAGATATTATAGGGCAGGAATGGCTTAGAGGATGGAAAGGAAGCATGCAAAAGTGGAAGGAATACAAGAAGTTGAAGAAATTGCTAAGCTGTCTAGCCTAACCTCTTCGCACTCAAACGGTCATAACTTGAGCTACAGAGGCCAACTGATGCGGTTTCAGTTGCGTTGGAAAGCTAACATCCGGGGCTTTGCAACGATATATAATTTACTATAGCTGCCCTGAAGCCAGACGACGCGCACGCATGGATCACGCGGATGCGTGACCTGGCAAAAAATGCAATTCACGCTAATGCGTGGACGACGCTTCCTCGTGACTTTGCAGCGACCTGTACGTACCAGAAATTGCGCTTTTGACCCAGTTTTTGGCCCAGAAAACACAAATTAGAGACTATAAAGTGGGAAAATGAATCCATTCATTCAACAATTCAATCATATATTCATATTCATAATTTTAGGTTTTAGATGTAGCTTTTAGAGAGAGAGGCTCTCTCCTCTCTCTTAGGATTTAGGATTAGGATTAGGATTTAGGATTTCTATTATGATTAGGCTACTTCTCTTCATTCCAGGTTCAATGTTCCTTTAATTTATTTTCTACTTTTATTTATTCTATTACTTTAATTGTTATTTATCTTTTCAATTTGGCTTATGAACTTCATGTTAGAGTTGATTTCTTTATTTAATATAATTTGAGGTATTTTAGATTTAAGATTTCTTTCTTTTATTTATGTTACTGCTGCTTCCAATCTGAAGGTATTTTTATTCGAGTAGATTTTTTTCCTTTTTTGCTTTGGTTAAGTAATTGGTAACACTTGAGTTATCAGACTCAGTTGATTGAAAATTGGGAATTGCTGATTGATTTGGATCGCTCTAAAGCTAGTCTTTCCACAGGAGTTGACTAGGACTTGAGGATCAAATTGATTGGTCCACTTGACTTTCCTTTATTTAGTAAGGGTTAACTAAGTGGGAGCAATAACAATTCTCATCACACCTGATAAGGATAACTAGGATGGGATTTCTAGTTCTCATACCTTGCCAAGAGATTTTCTAATTATTAATTTATTTTTCTTGCCATCCAAATTACTTGTTCTCTATTTCAAAAACCCAAAAACATATCTTTTTCCATAACCAATAATAATTCATACTTCCCTGCAGTTCCTTGAGATACGACCCGAGGTTTAAAAACTTCGGTTACAAATTTTATTGGGTTTTGTTACTTGTGACAACCAAATTTTTGTACGAAAAGATTCTCTGTTGGTTTAGAACTATACTTACAACGCGATTTTTTTATAAAAATTCTTTACTAGCAGAAAATCAGTTCGTCAAAATATATTTTGACGATTAGATTTTCTGTCGGTAAAGAATTTTTATAAAAATAATCGCGTTGTAAGTATAGTTTCTTAACCAGCTAAAATCCGCTTATCAATTTAAAAAGGGTTGTCACAAAAATTAGAATTAAAAATACTGGGAGTATGAATCCCAGGTCGTCTCCCAACGAGTTGCAAGAAAGAGTGCTATTTTATTAACTAGGAATTTTCCGAAAGTTTGAGAGTTGAATAATGATGAGCAATTGAATAATTATAAATTAGAGCAATAAAAATAAACTAAGAATAATTATTGATATTCTAAATAAAAAGCCTTGACTGGGGGAATGATTAATTGGAAGTTCTATCCTTGTTGGGGTCTCTTAAGTGTAGTATTAAAAAGGTTATTGTTTTCACTTAGTTAATCCTTACCAAATAAAGGAATGTCAAGTGATTAAGCTAACCCTTATTCGCAAATCCTAGCCCTCTCCCTTAGGAAGGTCTAGCGTTAGTAAATACAGAACTAGCCTACAACGTTCAATTTAACTGACACTTAAGCCTTCCAACTCAAGTGTCTCCTCTTAATCAACCCCCATGTCAAGTAGAAAAACTTCTCCATTGACATGGATATAATACTCATAAAAATATAAGAAGACATAATAAATTAAATAAAATAAAATAGAGAATTAATAATTAATTAAAAGTAACGGTAACTCTATATATTAATAAATCCAAAATGCAACATACTTATCTGAATAGGGTCAATGATCAACTGAAAAGAGTAAAGGAATAAGGAAACAAACTAAAGTAGTAACTTCAACGGAGGTAATGACTCTTCAACATCCAAAATCCAAAGCAAAAGCATAAACTATGAATGTAAGGCAAATCTAGATTAGATCTAAAACTAAAAGTAATCCTAATATCAATGTATTTGAATGTGTATTTTTGCTCCCCCTTTTGAGTCTCTGCATGTTCCCTGGCTTTATTATGTGTTTTTGGGCTGAAAACTGGGTTAAAATGCGGCCCGAAATCGTCCCCAGCGTATTCTGATGTTTCTGCAGAACGCGCAGGTCACACGTATGCATCGTCCACGCGTTCGCGTCATTCAGCTATTTTCCTTGCCACGCGTACGCGTCGTCCACGTATTCGCGTCATTCGTGCAGACTCCAATCTACGCGTACGCGTCAGGCACGTGTTCGCGTCACTGCGATTTCTTCATTTCGCGCGCTCGCGTGAGCCATGCACTCGCGTCAGTGTTCGCTGGTCATCTCCTTATTTTCTTTTGTTCCTTCTATTTTTGCAAGCTTCCTCTCCATTCTCTGAGCCATTCCTGTTCTATGAAGCCTGAAACACTTAACACACAGATCACGGCGTTGAATGGTATAAAGGAGAGTTAAAATGTACTAATTAAAGGTTTCTAGGAAGCAAGTTTTCAATCATAAACAATACTAGGAAGGAATTATAAAATCATGCAATTCATATGAATAAGTAGGTAATGGCTTGATAAAAACCACTCAATTAAACACAATATAAATCATAAAATAGTGGTTTATCAACCTCCCCACACTTAAACATTAGCATGTTCTCATGCTTAGCTTAAGGAGATAAAATAAATGAGTAGAGAAATGTAAGACTCATGCAATACAATGCAACCTATATATATGAATGCAACTATATGATTCTTGTCTGCTTGGTTAAAAGTAAATAAGCTCTTCAAGAAAAAACATAAATTGGATTTCACTAGTTCAAATTATACAATAAAAGACAAGTAAAATTGTAAGAAGACAGCTCATGAAAGCAGGGAACATAGAATTAAGCATTGAACCCTCACTGATGGTGTATATGCACTCTAGTCTCTCAAGTGTATAGGGTAATCACTCTATTCTTCTCTAATCATGCTTTCTAAACTTTGTTCTTCACCTAACCAATCAATAATATTCAATGTACCAATGCAAACATCATGAGGTCTTTTCAAGGTTGTAATGGGGCTAAGGTAAGGGTAAGGGTATGCATATGGATAAGTGAGCTATAAATTGAATCCTTGACTAACCTAAGCTCTTACCTAACATACATACTCTTATATGCTTTAAATTCATGCCTAGCTAACCGTAATTCCCCACTTTCACATTCCATACTCATGTATTAACTTTTTCTCTTAACTTGTATCACATATGCATTGATTTTTCATTAACTTAACATTGGGGTAATTTTGTCCCCTTATTTAATTACTTAATTATTATTATTATTATATTCTTTTTCTTAACTAGGAAAATAAACATAGATTATCAATGCACATGGATTTTTTTAATTTTTCTAGTTTCACATGAGTAGGTACCCAAATTCCCATTATTTTATCATAACACATTCCCTTATTAACCCATGTTCCCACAATCTTCCCATACTCAATTGACACACAATTTCTATCTTAAGCTAACCAAAGATTCAATTTACGGTAATTAATTTGTTTTTCTGCTTAAGACTAGTAATGTGGTAAAATACAGAACAAATGGGATTTAAAAGGCTCAAAGTGGCTAACAAAGATAAATGGAAGGGTAGGCTATTTGGGGTAAGTGAGTTAAAACAATTAATGGCCTCAATCATATGCATGCATATAACACATTAAACATTGGACATATAGGATGGAACAAAATAAAGATTACAATCATAGAGAAGCAAACACACAAGAATAAAAATTTGTGGTTAAATAATGTAACCATATAAATAAGCTCAAAATCTCACAGGTCGTGTGTTCTTAGTTTTTTTTTTAACTATGTTCCAATTACAACTTCTAACAAGTTTTAACACAAAAGTTTGATTTAAATTAGTGAAATTTTCCAAAAAAAAAATAATAGGGTCTTAAAAAAAAACTTATTATTTTTCAATCAAGTAGAACATGCATGCAATTAACCTATTACTATGCAATTTATCTTATCCTAAACAAAAGAAAAATTAACTAAATATCCTATTTTATTGGTTTTTTAAGGAAAAGAAATTACCTCCGGAAGTCAGGTACTGACCGACCTCCCCACACTTAAAGCTTTGCACCGTCCTCGGTGCCATCTGTCAGGAACAAAGGGGAGCTGGTAGCAGCATCTCCACCATCGGGACCGTTATGGCTCCCTGTGCTGGTAAATAAAGTGGAGTCCGGGGTGTCTGGGTCTTCTTTAGGTGGGTGGTTACCAACAAGTAACTCCTTGAGGTATGTAAATCTGCGCTTGTTACGGCGCTCTCTTTGCTTTCCTTTCCGGTCAAGCCAGTCTAGCCTCGCAAGTATCTGATGGAGCAGTTGGTTTGTTGAAGGTGCTTGTGGTGTGGAAGAAGAAGGGATAACTTCTGCTGGTTCTGTGCTCCGGTTGATAGTGGCTGTTAGAGGTCTGATATACTTCCCGTTAGGGACGTATTGATCATCTCGTGGAATCATGGCCTTAGTGTCTGACGAGAGAATTTTTGCGTGGTCTAGAAATTCGCAGATAAAGCCTCGTTGCAGGTATAGCTTCTAAACCAACAAAAGTCCTTTCATACAAACGTTTTGGTTGTCCCAAGTAACAAACAATTTA
This sequence comes from Arachis ipaensis, assembly GCF_059453495.1. Lineage (NCBI taxonomy): Eukaryota > Viridiplantae > Streptophyta > Magnoliopsida > Fabales > Fabaceae > Arachis > Arachis ipaensis. The sequence continues at coordinate 105,335,494 of NC_142435.1, read as the reverse complement.
AAATTGATAACCGAAGTATTTAAACCTCGGGTCGTCTTCTCAAGGAACTGCAGGAAGGTGTTCTTATTATTGGTTATGAGTTTTGTAAATTGGGGGTTTTGAAAGTAAGGAACAAGTAATTTAAATGACAAGTAAAATAAATAAATAACTGTAAAATAAACTATTGGCAAGGTATGAAAACTGGAATTCCTATCCTAGTTATCCTTATCAATGGTGATGATAATTGGGTTTTAATCCCACTTAGTTAACCTTTACTAAATAAAGGAAGGTCAACTGGAATTCGCGTCGCTGCCAGTTTCTTCAAAAACTCCATTTTGTGCTTTCCTTCCATTTTTGTATGTTTCCTTTCCATCCTTTAAATCATTCCTGCCTTAGGAGATCTGAAAATACTCAACACACAAATCACGGCATCGAATGGTAATAAAAGGTGATTAAAATAATTATTTTTAAATTATAGGAAACATGTTTTTCACATATATCACATAATAAGGAAGGGAAAGTAAAACCATGCAATTTCACATGAATAAGTGGGTGAAGGGTTGAATAAATCACTTGAATTGAGCACAAAATATATCATAAAATATGGGTTTATCAACCTTCCCACACTTAAACAATAGCATGTCCTCATGCTTAATCCAAGATAAAGAGTAAGGTAAGGTTAAAGTGGTGGAATCTCATGCAATGCAATCCATTCTATATGCAACTACCTAAATGAATCATGCAATTCTAATTGTTATTCACTTGTATATAAAGCTTACATGTAGTTAAATTAATTCATATTCTCAAGGAATCATATATGCATAGCCAAACCTTAGATAATGTTAAAGCACTTTTACAATTGAGATGGGTAAAAATATTTCACAAACTTGCAAGACAATTAACAGTTAAGCAAAGATATATGGTGATGAGCTATTGAACCCTCAATGGATTTTGTGTTTACTCTCTAGTCACTCAGTGTTTATTGGGTTAATCACTCTATTCTTTTTCTATCCTTACTTTCTATAACTTTGTTCTTCATCTAACCAATCAACAATTATAGAATACAGACATACAAAAATCATGAGGTCTCATTCAAGGTTGTAATGGGGACAAGGTAAAGGTAAGGGTGTATGTATAAGGCTAAGTGAGCTAATAAGCGAATCCTTGATTAGTCTAAGATCTCACCTAACATACATACTTTATAAATTAAAGTTTCTTAACCTATTTGCCCAAATTTTCCCTCTTTGCATTACAAACTCATGTATTAATTTTAATTTTGTCCCATGTGCATTGATTCTTTTTATTTTGCATTTGGAGAATTTTTTTTTTTTGTATCCCCTTATTTAAATACTGGAAATTTTTTTTTTTTATCAATGCACCTGGTAATTTAGTTGTTTTGATCTTACATGAGCATGCTTCCCAAATTTTTGTTTTAAAACATCTTATTCTTTTTTTTTTTTAATTCCTACTTTATTTCTATCATCCCATGTTCCCATAAAATTTCCCACACTTAAACAATACACAATTTCTATCTTAAGCTAACCAAGGATTCAACTTGGGATTTTTATTTTGTTTTTCTGCTTAAGGCTAGTAATATGGTTTATAGAGCAAGAGGGGATTAAAAAGCTCAAGGGGGCTAACAAGGGTGATGTAAAAGGTAGGATAATTTGGGATAAGTGAAGAAAAATTCAAATGATGGCCTCAATCATCTCTTGGTATGTATCTATATTCTATAATTGGACATATAGATTAAAACAAAGTAAAGAACATCAGAATTGAAAAAGAAGGGTAAAACACATAGGAATGAAATTTATGGTCTGAATGCAACCATACAATTAAGCTCAAGACTCACAGGTTGTGTGTTCTCCAACTCAAAAATCATATATCAGTTATATATTTCATGCAAGTAAAAATTAAGAGTTCCCATTATTCTCAATGTAATTTTTAGGGTGGCCCTTAAAATATTAGTGTTGTTCCTTGATGAAATGTTGTTAACTAACTAACATGTAATGCTATATGTACAAGGTGTGTGGATTGTTTTAATTTAATAAAGTCTCTAGTTTACTCCTTTTATTTTCAATTAGATCAAACTATTATATGCTAAAAGGGTAAACTATACTAATGAATCCATATATTCTATAACTAATAAGTTTAGAATTGCAAGCTAAACTAAATGGCTAAAATATGAACTAAAGTGCAAAATGCGGAAATAAAGTAAAAATATAGCAAAAAAACAATGTATAAGTGCTAAAAAAATAAAAATAAAAATAAAAATACAGAAAAATAAATAAAATAAGATAAAAAGAGTCTGTAGTGGTTCACCAAAAAGATAGGCCAGGGATGGCGACCTCTCCACACTTAAAATATAGCATCGTCCTCGATGCTCACTCAAGCTAGGTGTGAAGGAGTGTCATCACCGGAAGGATGGGCTGCCGAAGTCTCTGTGGTGGTCTAAGGGTCTGCAGACTGGATAAGTGTAGGAGGATCTGTCTGCTGCAGTGGAGGCGTTGACTGTAGAGGAATCTCTGGGTCTGCGGCCTGAATCTGGTGTGGCTTCATATGCTGTGGTACAACCTGCTCTGGTCCTGCCTACTCAGCCTCTCTCTGTGCATGTGTCTCCTCCTCGTGCTCGTCCGCCTCCTCCTCAGATGGCTCTGATGGTGTGTCAGGCTCGGAGGGGATGTCGCCGCCGGATCGGATCATCAACTTGAGGTGCTCATAGCGTCGCTTGTTGCGACGCTCATATCTCTCATATCGCCGCCGGTTGCGGCGCTCCATCTGGTCCAACTGCTGAAATAAGCGGTGCACGAGGTGGTAAACGGGCTCTGAGGCAGGTGAAGGTGCAGTGGTGGTAGCTGGGGCAGCAGTAGATGAAGAAGGGGCAGCTAAAGGTGTGGCTGTCTCATCAGAAGCGGTGAGGAATGGGGGTTTGTAACCCAAAGCCTGAAACTTTCTGCTGTGAGGGATAATCTTCTTGTAGTCTGTAGCAGGTGGCTTCTCATCAGCCAGCTCTCAAGGCACGTCAGCTCAACGGCCGAGCTGGGTAATCAGATATGGGAAAGGGAGAGTGCCTCTGACATGGACCCTGGCCATGTAATACCGGATGAATCGTGGAAGGTACAGGTCCTTACCCTCCATCACACATCAGAGGAGGGTAATCAGAGCAGCAGGAAGCTCCATCTCATGAGTACTCGGCATAACAAAGTTGCTCAGGATCTGGTGCCAGAGCCGAGCCTCATCATTCAGATACATCAGCTTGATTCCCTTAGGCATTGCTGTGTTCTTTCCCATGAGGCACGCGACCACGTCACTGAAAATTATGCTAAACACACAATTCCAGTGTCATTTCAGCGCAATTCTCTGTCTCCATTTAGGGTGCCATGCTATCCACGCGTCGCTCACACTTTCGCGTGGGATGGATATTTTACAAGTGACGCGTTCGCGTCAGGGAGGCGAATGCGTGGGCCGTTTTGTGCTAAACGCACACTAGCCGCACGATTCCAGCCCAGATTTCTGGGCGTTGGATTTTTACGCCGATTTCCAGATCACACATTTGCGTGAGTGACGCGGACGCGTGGGAGGTGTTTTTCGCGACTGATGCGAACGCGTTAGCAACGCGGTCGCGTCGCGCCATTTTTTTTATGCAATTATGCAGTATGCAATGCTTATAAATAATATTTAGGTTCAATGAAAATAATATAAAAACAAACAACACGAAATAAAATTGAAAAAGAAACGACCATACCATGGTGGGTTGTCTCCCACCTAGCACTTTTAGTTAAAGTCCTTAAGTTGGACATTGGATGAGCTTCCTGTTATGGTGGCTTATGCTTAAATTCATCCAGAAATCTCCACCAATGTTTGGAATGCCAACAGCCTCCGGGGTCCCAAACTAGGCATGTAAAGCTGTTGAGCAGCTTCAAACAGGTTCTTAGGCTCCCAGAGTGACGAATGTCAGAATAGATTCCAGGATCCCAAACTTTTCTTTTAAATCCGCCTTTGTCTTGATCTATATTCTTCGATCCGGGCGGTTTAGAAATTGTATTCTCACCAAGATGACCAAACGCCTTTCGAGACCCATTCAATTGAACTTGGTACCAATCCGTGCACTTCGAATTGAAGCGTGGAACCTTATTGAATCTTGCACACCAGCTCTGAGCACGAGCCATTTTCCTCTTGCTCTTAAAGCCGCAGAGAGCTCTAAGCTGGCCATCTGTTTCAAGCCAACCATATTCAAGTGGAAAAGTAAAGATAAAGGTTAAGGATTGTACCCACTTGAAGCTTGTATTAGGTGGTAATGGCCTTGGGATAGATGTTTCCAGTGGTTCTGTAAGCTCTACTCCCTTGCATTCTTCTGTGAATTCCTCCACTTCTTTGCAAAATTTTTCAACTACAACTGCGTCCTGATCAAATTCTTCTATGTCTTCCTCGTCACTTAAGTCATATGTTGGAAGTTGAGAGAAATCTACTTCAACATCATCTTCGTATTCATTCGGGGAAGATTCTTCTAGCTCAAAGAATTCACTTGCAGATGCAAGTTCATTACTAAGAGAACTTGACTTGTGATTATCATCATTAAGGAAACTTGCGTCTTGGGTTATTCCGTCTAGTTCTTCATAAAATACCTGCTTTGGGGGTTGTGCACTATCCTCCTTAGCATCAATTGTAACGTCCTTGACGGAATTTTCCACAACTCTGGATTCCCATGGAGGTTCAGCATCTCCTAAATCTTCAATCAGTACTTCTTCTTCTTGGATAATTTGAGCTTCCTCCAATTGTTCCAGAACAAAGTCTTGCTCCTTACTGCCCACTGGGGTTTCTAGTGTCTCCTTCATGCTACATTTGTCATTAGAATCTCCACATGAAGCTATTGGAGTTCCTTCAGTGTCTAAACGTCTGGAAGATAATTGATTTATTGCTTGCTCCAGCTGATGAAGGGTTGTATGAAGTTGATCTACTGTTTCCTTGAGGCGAGCTTGTGATTCTTGAGGTGATGGATATGGACATGGTACAAAGGAAAGTGGTGGTGTTTGGGAGTAATTGGATTGGAATTGGGGTAAATAAGGATCATACGATGGTGAATGGTGAAAAAGAGCTTGTGAGTGTGGTGGTTCGAAGTTATGTTGAGAGGATGGTCTATAAGCACAGGGTGGGGCTTGTTGGTAACTACTAGGAGGTCCACCATATCTATCAGCTTGGTATGCATTGTAGAATGGTCCTTGCCCATGATATCTTGGAGGGTGTTGTTGCCTAAAGGGTTGATCAAATCCTCTTGGCTCCATCCATCTTTGACTGCTTAGACCTTGATGTATATTCCTGTTATAGCTTCCACTCCTTTCAACAGATTTAGAACCAAACTCAAAGCGAGAGGGGTGAGAATTCATAGTAGCTAATAGAAATAAAAAGGGAAAAACAAAAACAAATAAACAAATAAAAGAAAAAATATTTACAATAACCAATAATAAGGCACACGTTTGCAGTTCCCCGGCAACGGCGCTATTTTGACGAGAGAACTTTTGCGTGGTCTATAAATTCGCAGATAAAGCCTCGTTGCAGGTATAGCTTCTAAACCAACAAAAGTCCTTTCATACAAACGTTTTTGGTTATCACAAGTAACAAACCCCTTTAAAATTGATAACCGAAGTATTTAAACCTCGGGTCGTCTTCTCAAGGAACTGCAGGGAGGTGTTCTTATTATTGGTTATGAGTTTTATAAATTGGGGGTTTTGAAAGTAAGGAACAAGTAATTTAAATGACAAGTAAAATAAATAAATAACTGTAAAATAAACTCTTGGCAAGGTATGAAAACTGGAATTCCTATCCTAGTTATCCTTATCAATGGTGATGATAATTGGGTTTTAATCCCACTTAGTTAACCTTTACTAAATAAAGGAAGGTCAAGTGGACTAATCAATTTGATCCTCAGGTCCTAGTCAATTCCTAAGGAAAGACTAGAGTTATTGGAATTCGATTTAATTAGCAAAAATAACAATTATCAATCACGATGAGTTTGATAACTTAAGAGTCTCCAATTAATCAATTAAAGCCGAGAATATGAAGAGCTAAATCATAAATCTGAAATACCTCAATTGCATTAATAAAAGAAAATCAATCTAAACATAAAGAGTTCATAAGCCAATTTGGCAACATAAGTAATTAAACGAGAGCATTAAAGTATCTGAAAGTAAAAGAGAATTATAAAGTAAAAGAGATATTGAACCTGATAAAGAGTTGAAATACTAAATCCTTTAAGAGGAATCCTAATCCTAAAACCTAAGAGAGAGGAGAGAGCCTCTCCCTCTAAAAACTACATCTAAACTATGAAAAGTGAATAATTAAGGGCCTGCTTTGAATGGATGCATTCCCCCACTTTATAACCTCTAATCTGTGCTTTCTGTACTTGGATCTGGGCCAAAAAGAGTTTCAGAAATTGCTGGGAGCATTTTCTGCAGTTTCTGGTGCGTGGCGTCTGTCACGCGTCCGCGTGGGTCTCGCGGTCGCGTCATCTGGGAGTTTTCCTTGTCACACGTTCGCTTCGGTCACGCGTACGCGTCATCTGCGTTCTACTCAAGGCGCGCGTCCGCGTCAGTCACGCGTTCGCGTCGCTGCCTTTTCGCGCTGGGCATGCGGCCGCGTCGTCCATGCGTTTGCGTCGCTGCCATTTTCTTCAAAAACTCCATTTCGTGCTTTCCTTCCATTTTTGTATGTTTCATTTCCATCCTTTAAATCATTCCTGCCTTAGGAGATCTAAAAATACTCAACACACAAATCACGGCATCAAATGGTAATAAAAGGTAATTAAAATAATTATTTTTAAAGCATAGGAAACATGTTTTTCACATATATCACATAATAAGGAAGGGAAAGTAAAACCATGCAATTTCACATGAATAAGTGGGTGAAGGGTTGAATAAATCACTTGAATTGAGCACAAAATATATCATAAAATATGGGTTTATCAATGTCCCCAGCTCTATAGGAGACTCCGGCTGCTGAGACAAGATCTGAAACCAAGGCGGAGAAAGGTAAGTTGCCCACAATCTGTACGTGTCCCATAGCATGCCGAATGTGTCTTGGTAAATTGAGGTGCTGGTCTGTAAGGATACACCAGAGTAAAACAGCCATGTCCGCAGTGAAGGAGGACTCATGAGTGCTTAGAAAGACATAATGGGACATGATCTGTGCCCATACTCGAGCCTCCAAGGTGAGTGCTGAAGCCAATATGCCCTTAGGTCGGGAACGATGGTATCCGTAGATCTATATGCTGCCAGGTTGTGCGATAATTTTGAGAACGGCGTCCCAGTCAAATTGGTATGTCTGGCGCTTGAGTGAGGCTTCTTGGAATGCATCCAATTCTTCTGGAGTGGGGAAAAGATCTAAAGCTCGTTGAATGGCCTCTTCAGTTATGGGGACTTGCTTCTGACAGACATAGACAGACTGCATGGTTGGCATGTGAAAATTGGAGTAGAATTCAACTACCCATGATAGATTAACCTGCCGTGGCTGTCTCTGTAGGAATCCCCACTGTCGTCGCTCAATGCGGGGCTCAACAATTTCAGCAATGTTGGTCGGGAGGATAAGAAGATACTCATTGGTATAATTTCTTTCAGCCAGGATAGGAAACATCTGCTCACAGTAGCGGTTAGTGAACCGCGCAGTGTCCTTTGCTGGAAAGGCTTTCTCTTTTTCATTGACCTTGATGATCCTCTTGATTCGTTTTGTTGAGGGTTTCACCGCTGTTAAAGATGGTTCCGTCACTAATGCTCTTTTTGTTCCTCTCCTTGCTGGAAGTTTGGGAGTAACTTTCTCTTTACCTTTCTTGGTGGCCATCCTGAAAAAGGGAAGAAAAAGTAATATGTAAAGCTAAGGGTTCGAGCAAGGGAGCGAATATTATGGGTGATAATCAATGCACGGTAAAGAAGGATGTCATTAACACATGGTCTAGACTACATGTGAAAAGTTCATCAAAGGTAATATAGCAAGTGCATGTGATGGCAATTAAATGCAAGATGTTTATTGGTATGCCGGCAAAGGCATGAGTAGCATAGATTAAGCATTCAATGTCCAAGTTAGATTACCAACCCTTTCAAACTAACAACCTATTTGTATTACAATTATATTTAACTAATAAAATATAAAAGGGGTTTTGTGAAAAACAGGAATTAAAGTAGTAGAATAGAATAATTAAAAATATTGTGCAATGCCATACGGGCTTTTTCACAAACACATAGCATGCATGGTAAATATGTTATTGAAAGTAGTAAATTGAATATGCAAGCAACCCTTTAAGAAGTAATATTAATTGTCAAACAATTCCACAATAATTCACAAGTAAAATATAGAAGTAAATAATTATCTAATTAAATTTCTAACACCAATTAAAGGAATAAAAAGAAAGAGAAAGAAAAAGAAAATATAGATAATGAAAGTAAAAAGAAAAAGGAAAAGAAAACATTAATAAAAATAATAAAAATTAAAGAGGGAAGAAAGAAAGAAAAGAACCTTGATAATGAAAGTTAAAAATAAGGGAGGAGAAAGTAAAAAGTGAAAAAGAATAAGGAGGGAAGAAGAGAGAAGAAAGAAATAAGAAGGGAAAAGAAAAATTAGGATTTGGGGAAGAAAAGATATGATATTTGGCTGATCTGGATAATCTGTTCGCCGCATGTGACGCGGACGCGTGAGTCACGCGGTCGCGTGGTGTGCGATGTTTTTCAAGTGACGCGGACGCGTAGGTCACGCGGTCGGATGACTTGATTCGTGCTAGTGGCGCGAGAGCAGCCTCGCGTTCGCGCGACTCTCTATTTCAAACTCATTTTGCCAAAATTTAGGGTGACGCATTCGCGTGGGTGACGCGATCGCGTGAATGGCCATATTTTGGAAACGACGCGGACGCGTGAGGCACGCGGTCGTGTGATAGGGCTGGTGCTTCCAGCATCATTCCAGCCCAGCTCCATCATAACTCTCTGCCATATACCTCTTTTACGTCGATTTTTAGGGGCACACGTTCGCGTGGGTGACGCAAACGCGTGGGGAGGATAATTTTCAAAATGACGCGGCCGCGTCGGCGACGCGGTCGCGTGGGCATGTTTGTGCCTAAGGGATGCCTCCAGCCACGCTTTTGTGTGACTTTCTGTTCAATTCTCTTTTCTTCCTAACGCAACTATGACGCAGACGCGTCGCGTGCATTTTTTTTGTGTGTATAGTATGCAAATGCAAATGCAGGCTATATGCAACTATATGTAGAGATTATGGGAAGAGTCATTAACAAAAATTAAATAGAATAAAATAAACTAAAACTAAGACTGAAATGGAACGATCATACCATGATGGGTTGTCTCCCACCTAGCACTTTGCTTTTACGTCCTTAAGTTGGACGCTCTTCAGATTCATTCTGCTACTGTTGGTGGGTCTTCCAAGAGGAAGACCTCTAGTTCCTTGTGGTCCTTAATTTTTTCTCCATGGTAGAGCTTTAGGCGATGTCCATTGACCTTTAAGAATTTGGAGCTAGAAGGATGATGCAGGTAAAAAATTCTGTATGGCTCTGCCTTTTCTACTCTGTAGGAGCCTTCCCATCTTGATCTCAGTTTACCTGGCATAAGCCTCAGTCTGGAGTTATAAAGAAGAACTAACTCCCCTGGTCTGAATTCTCTCCTTTTTATATGCTTGTCTTGGACAGCCTTCATCTTTTCTTTGTATCTCCTGGAAGTGTCATATGCTTCTAGGCGAAGGTTCTCCAGTTCTGCTAGTTGCAGCTTCCTTTCAGCACCAGCTTCCTCAAAATTCATGTTGCACTCCCTCACAGCCCAGAAAGCCTTGTGTTCCATCTCTACTGGAAGGTGACAAGCCTTTCCATATACTAAGCGGAAGGGGCTCATCCCAATGGGTGTCTTGTACGCTGTTCTATATGCCCAGAGTGCATCTTGTAGCCTGGCACTCCAGTCCTTCCTATGAGGTTTTACTATCTTTTCCAGAATATGCTTTATCTCTCTGTTAGAGACTTCTGCTTGCCCATTGGTCTGGGGATGGTAAGCTGTTACTACTTTGTGAATTATCCCATGCTTCTTCAGTAATTCTGTTAGTCTCCTGTTACAAAAGTGAATGCCTTGATCGCTCACGATTGCTCGTGGTGATCCAAAGCAGCAAATAATATGGTTTCTAACAAAGGAAATAACAGTGTTAGCATCATCAATACAGGTAGGAATTGCTTCCACCCATTTAGAAACATAATCTACATCTAATAGTATATAAAGGTAACCATTAGAATTTGGAAATGGACCCATGAAGTCAATGCCCCAAACATCAAAAATTTCACAGAAAAGCATAATATGTTGAGGCATCTCATCCTTCTTGGATATATTACCAAACCTTTGGCAAGGGGAACAATATTTACAAAATTCAGCAGTGTCTTTAAAAAGAGTAGGTCACCAGAATCTACAGACTAGAATTTTTCTAACTGTTCTTTGAGGGCCAAAATGTCCTCCACTCTCAGATGAGTGGCAGGCCTCTAAAATGGACTAGAATTCTGATTGAGGCACACACCGTCTAATTACCTGGTCAGCACCACACCTCCATAAATATGGGTCATCCCATATATAATATTTGGACTCGCTTTTCAGCTTGTCTCTTTGATCCTTAGTGAAATTTGGAGGAAATGTGTGGCTAACTAGATAATTAGCTACATGTGCATACCAAGAAACTACTTCAGATACTGCGTGTAAGCTATCAAATGGGAAAGTATCATTTATGGGAGTGGAATCATCCTTAATGTGCTCAAGGCGACTCAAGTGGTCTGCCACTAAATTCTGGTTACCACTCCTATCCTTAATTTCTAAATCAAATTCTTGCAGCAGCAGTATCCAACGTATTAGCCTTGGTTTAGATTCCTTTTTAGCTAATAAATATTTTAGAGTTGCATGATCTGAGTACACTACTATCTTAGTACCAAGTAAATAGGCTCGAAAATTTATCCAGAGCGAAAACAATAGCAAGAAGCTCTTTTTTAGTATTAGTGTAATTAGATTGAGCAGCATCTAAAGTCTTAGACGCATAAGCAATTACAAAAGGATCCTTACCTTCGCGCTGAGCCAGTGCCGCTCCCACTGCATGGTTGGAAGCATCACACATAATTTCAAATAGCTGGCTCCAGTCTGGTCCTCTCACAATTAGAGCTTGAGTCAGGGCGATCTTCAGCTTATCAAACGCTTGCATGCAATCCTCACTGAACTCGAACTCAATATCTTTCTGCAGCAATCTGGATAAAGGCAATGCTACCTTACTGAAGTCTTTAATGAATCTCCTGTAAAAACCTGCATGGCCAAGGAACGAACGGACTTCCTTCACAGAGGAGGAGTAAGGTAAACTAGAAATGACATCTACCTTTGCTGGATCTACAGAAATACCAGTATTAGACACAACATGTCCTAGTATAATTCCTTGTTTTACCATAAAGTGACATTTCTCAAAATTCAATACAAGGTTTGTACTATCACACCTATCTAATACTCTAGATAAACTATCCAAGCAAAGGCTAAATGAATCACCATATATGCTAAAATCATCCATAAAAACCTCCATACAGTTCTCAATAAGATCTGAAAAGATACTCATCGTGCATCTTTGGAAAGTAGCAGGTGCATTGCACAAGACAAAAGGCATTCTTTTATAAGCATACGTTCCAAAGGGACATGTAAAAGTGGTCTTCTCTTGATCTTCAGGAGCTATATAAATTTGAAAATATCCTGTATGACCATCTAAAAAGCAATAATGGGATTTATCTGACAGGCGATCAAGCATCTGATCAATAAATGGCAAGGGGTAATGATCCTTGCGAGTGGCTTGGTTGAGACGCCTATAGTCAATGCAAACTCTCCATGAATTCTGCACTCTAGTTGTCAGAAGCTCTCCGTGCTCATTCTTTATTTTTATGACTCCAGACTTCTTGGGCACCACTTGTACTGGACTGACCCATTCACTGTCTGAGATGGGGTAAATAATATCTGCTTCAAGTAGTCTGGTTACTTCTTTCTTGACAACTTCTAAGATGGTGGGATTCAATCTTCTTTGAGGCCGACGGATAGGCTTTGCTCTCTCTTCTAAGAATATTCTATGCTCACAAACTTGGGGACTGATGCCTACTATATCCGCCAAGCTCCATCCAATTGCTTTCTTATATTTTCTCAGCATACTGAGCAGTTGCTCTTCTTGTTGAGAGGTGAGTTCTGTTGCAATGATAACTGGGAATTTCTAATTATCCTCAAGGTAAGCATACTTGAGGTGTGGAGGGAGGGGTTTTAATTCTGATTTAGGCTCTTGGCTAGGCTCTGGATCATTCGGGGCTAGTGATAATGGCAAAGTGTCCTCGTTGTGTTTAGAAGGTGTCCCCACACTTGGACCTTGCTCTATGTGCTTCTCTTCTATTTCTTCTTGGTGAACTTTAGCTACAGTTTCATCAATGATGTCGTACTAAAAGATAGAATGATCTTCCAGATGGTGCTTCATAGCTTCATTTAAACTGAAACTCATTATTCTGCCATCTATCTCAAAGGAGTAAGTTCCTGAGAATGCATCCAGCTTGAACTTTGAAGTCTTCAGGAATAGTCTTCCAAGCAGGATTGATGATGGTCTTCCTGAGTCATTAGGGGGCATTTCCAGGATATAGAAGTCAATAGGAAATGTGAGCCCCTTAATGCTCACTAATACATCTTCAGCAATTCCAACTACTGTAATAATGCTTTTATCTGCTAACACAAAACAAGTTGCCGACCTTTTTAAGGGAGGGAGCCTCAAAGTATCATATATAGACAATGGCATTATACTAACACACGCTCCTAAATCGCACATGCAGTCAAGAAATATTATACCTCCTATGGTACAGTTAACCATACATGGACCTGGATCACTACATTTTTCAGGTATACCTCCCATTAAAGCAGATATAGAACTACCTAAAGGAATAGTTTCTAATTCATTAATTTTATCTTTATGTATGCACAAATCTTTTAGAAACTTTGCGTATTTACGTACCTGCTGAATGACATCAAAAACGGGAACAGTTACCTCAACCTTTTTGAATATTTCTACCATTTTAGGATCAAGTTCCATCTGCTTTCTGGGCTTCCTTGCAAGTTGTGAAAATGGGATAGGAAGGGCGTTACTTGCAGCCTTTGCATCCTTTGGTACTTCATTTTGTGGTTGAACTGCTTCTTCTTCAACTATGTCTTGTACGTCCTCTTCCTCTTCAGCATCTTCCACTTCCACTACATTCTCAGTTGGGGCGTGTTCTGGTAGGCTTGGCTCCTCATGGTTCCTCTCTTGCAGTGTGGTTCTGGACCTCAAAGTAATGGTGTTGATGCCACCCTTGGGGTTAGGTAAGGGTTGAGAAGGAATTCCACTAGAGCTTAAAGGTTGGTTAATAGGAGTAGGTAATGAATCTATCCTGGAGGCGAGAGCTTGTAAAGTGGCATTCAGACCATTTAAAGTAGAGTTTAGCTGTGTCTGCATATCTTGTTGTCCTTGTGCAAGAGAACGAAGCATCTCGTCATTTGATGAGAAATTAGGATAGGTGATCTGGGGAACTTGTTGTTGGTTGTGATGGGGTCCTTGGGACTGTCTTAGGTGAGGTGCTCTATAAGGCTGGTTCTAATTTTGCTGCGTGTTGTTGTTATTCCACCTCTGGTTTCTATTGTTATCTCTGCCCCCTCTGTTATAGCTGTCCCTCCAACCTTGGTTGGAGTTGTCTTGCCATCCTTGGTTATAGTTTCCACCTTGATTGTAGTTGCCACCTTGTTTATTGTATCCTTGATTTGGGTGGTCATAGAAGTTATGAGTGGCTGCCACAGTGTTGTCTTTCTGTTGGAGCTACGGACATTCATCAGTATAATGACTATAATCAGCACAGATCCTGCATACTCTTTGTGGAACCAACTGTTGGCTTTGTTGTGGTGGGGGAGGCTGAGCTTTATGTGCTTGTTGTTGATTTAACTGCATCTGTTTCAGTAGGTTGGTCATTTCACATATACTCTGTGTAAGAGAAGTAGTCTCACCGCTAGAAGAGATCTCTGTAATAGCTTTTGAGTGGCTGCGCCTCTGCCTGTGATTCCTAGTGGACTCAGCTAAGTCGCTGATCAGTTGCCATGCTTCATCTGCGGTCCTGTACTTTTTCATAGAACCATTACTAGCACCATCCAGTGTAGTCTTATCCTGGGGGTTCATACCTTGAGTGAAGTAGCTGATTAATACTAGTCTATCAATCATGTGATGGGGGCATGCGTCTAGAAGGTTCTTAAAATGCTCCCAGTACTCATAGAGAGTCTCCGAGTCACCTTGAACAATGCAGGAGATTTCTTTTCTCAGTCTATCTGTGACTTCAAATGGAAAGTATTTTTCCAAAAATTCTCTCCTGAGTGTATCCCAGTTGGTAACAGTCACTTCAGGTTGGGAGTAGTACCACTCCCTTGCCTTTCCCTCAAGAGAAAATGGGAAGGCAGTTAACAGAATAGAAGTTTCATCTGCACCATTACACCTAACAGTAGAACAGGCTGTTAGGAAATCCCTAAGGTGCTTGATAGGCTCTTGAGCAGGTAAGCCATGAAATTTGGACATCAAGTTGATTAGTGCAGTCTTCAGTTCAAAATCTGCAGCCAAATTTGGATGACGCACTTGATACGGTTGCAGGGTGAAGTCTGGAGCTCCTGCCTCCTGGAGAGTAATCCTCCTAGGTGCTGCCATGTTACCTGCACGTGAATCAACTGAATCAGTAGTAAAGGAGCTTGTCTCGCTCTCAGATGGCGGTTCAGATTTGCCCTCATATGAGACTGGTGAATTGATAACAATCACTTCACCACCCTCAGAGGCTAACCGACGTTGAGCTCGCCTAATACGTGAAAGAGTTCTTTCAATTTCAGGATCAAAAGCGGCTAAGTTCGAATCAGGCAGTGAACGCGTCATTCAATGAGAAAGACATATAGCTCATGGTAACAAAATAAAAATAAAATATGCAAATAAATAAAAATATGTAAACTAATTAATAATGTAGCACACTATTGCAACTCCCCAGTAATGGCGCCATTTTGACGATTAGATTTTCTGTCGGTAAGGAATTTTTATAAAAATAATCACGTTGTAAGTATAGTTTCTTAACCAACTAAAATCCACTTATCAATTTAAAAAGAGTTGTCACAAAAATTAGAATTAAAAATACTGGGAGTATGAATCCCAGGTCGTCTCCTAATGAGTTGCAGGAAAGAGTGCTATTTTATTAACTAGGAATTTTTCGAAAGTTTGAGAGTTGAATAATGATGAGCAATTGAATAATTATAAATTAGAGCAATAAAAATAAACTAAGAATAATTATTGATATTTTAAATAAAAAGCCTTGACTGGGGGAATGATTAATTGGAAGTTCTATCCTTGTTGGGGTCTCTTAAGTGTAGTATTAAAAAGGTTATTGTTTTCACTTAGTTAACCCTTACTAAATAAAGGAAAGTCAAGTGATTAAGCTAACCCTTATTCGCAAATCCTAGTCCTCTCCCTTAGGAAGGTCTAGCGTTAGTAAATACAGAACTAGCCAACAACGTTCAATTTAACCGACACTTAAGCCTTCCAACTCAAGTGTCTCCTCTTAATCAACCCCCATGTCAAGTAGAAAAACTACTCCATTGACATGGATATAATACTCATAAAAATATAAGAAGACATAATAAATTAAATTAAATAAAATAGAGAATTAATAATTAATTAAAAGTAACAGTAACTCTATATATTAATAAATCCAAAATGCAACATACTTATCTGAATAAGGTCAATAATCAAATGAAAAGAGTAAAGGAATAAGGAAACAAACTAAAGTAGTAACTCCAACGGAGGTAGTGACTCTTCAACATCCAAAATCCAAAGCAAAAGCATAAACTATGAATGTAAGGCAAATCTAGATTAGATCTAAAACTAAAAGTAATCCTAATATCAATGTATATAAATGTGTGTTTTTGCTCCCCCTTTTGAGTCTTTGCATGTTCCCTGGCTTTATTCTGTATTTCTGGGCCGAAAACTGGGTTAAAATGCGGCCCGAAATCATCCCCAGCGTATTCTGTTATTTCTGCAGATCGCGCAGGTCACGCGTATGCGTCGTCCACGTGTTCACGTCATTCAGCTATTTTCCTTATCACGCGTACGCGTCGTCCACGTGTTCACGTCATTCGTGCAGACTCCAATCCACACGTACGCATCAGGCACGCGTTCGCGTCGCTGCGATTTCTTCATTTCGCGCGCTCACATGAGCCATGCGCTCGCGTCAGTGTTTGCTGGTCATCTCCTTAGTTTCTTGCGTTCCTTCTATTTTTGCAAGCTTCCTCTCCATTCTCTGAGCCATTCCTGCCCTATGAAGGCTGAAACACTTAACACACGGATCACGGCATCGAATGGTATAAAGAAGAGTTAAAATGTACTAATTAAAGGTTTCTAGGAAGCAAGTTTTCAACCATAAACAATACTAAGAAGGAATTATAAAATCATGCAATTCATATGAATAAGTAGGTAATGGCTTGATAAAAACCACTCAATTAAACACAATATAAATCATAAAATAGTGGTTTATTAATGCTTCATGGAAGATAACACCGAGAGGTGCTATGAAACACCCCAAATACCAACCTAAAAAGCTAAATGTGAAGCTAGTGATGATAAAGAAACGCTTGCTGGGAGGTAACCCAACCATGGTTAGTATTTTCTCTTTTGTTCTTGTTTCTTTCGGTTAAGAAGATCTTAGTCATCATAATCATCTTCTTCCTCCTCTTTTGCATACATGTTTCCTTTCATTTGATTTACGTACTTACCTTTCAAAAAAAAAGATTTTGGGTTATACGCGAGGCGGCCATGCTCATATGCCTGGTGTATGAATTAGGAAAGCTCCAAGGGAAGCATGCATGCAAGGATGCCTGGCATCCTTAACTGATGTTGGCCGTTTTCAAATCAAATACACCTCATTTAAAATCACATTGATTAGGATTTTATTTTATCCTTTTCTTTTCATGCATGTATGCTTTTGTCCATGACTTATACCCATTATTCTGTCAATCTTTAAGTTTAATGTAAATCTCTAAGTTTGGTGTAAACCCATATGTTCAGTGTTGGTAACACCATGGATCATAAAGAACCGGCACAAAAAGCAGTGATGATAACTAAATAGACTTGGGTAAGATCAGAATAAGATAAATCCTCTCTACTGGTGGTTAGTTATTTTCTTTCTCCTTTACTTTCATCCTTTCTGTTTTAGGTTTCCTTATTTTTCTCTTTTATTTACTTTTTCCTTCCCTGCATGCATAGCATATTCTATCCTTCTTATTCTACCTCTCTTCTCTAAAGACTTAAAATTTAAATGCTTGTTCCTCCAGTAACTATTATTATATGGAGGATATCTTAATAAAAAAATTGAATTAAATAATTCAAAAACAAACAGTGGAGATACTTAAGAATATGTGGTTGCATTTGAAGAAATCTGAAATGCCTGAATCTTGAGGAAATAGAAAATGAATATTCAAGAACGGAGATTTAAAGAAGTATTATGAGAATTTGATCATCATCAGTTACTTGAAGCAGTTTCAAATTCATAAAAAAAGTGGAAAGATTAAAGAAATCAAACGTTCCAAGGCTCTGAGCACGAATGATTAGGACCTAATTATGTGCCTATGATGTTTCTGTTTTAAGGATAGACTTGGACTAGTAAATCTGAGTGGTGTTTTATCACCTGATAACTTGGGCCAACTAGGCTAGGATTATCGAATGAAAGTCTACTTAAATAGTTGTCTTAAAACAAAATATTAAGAAGTACAAAGAGGCTCTAGGCATCGATGTCTAGATCAAAACCTTAATTATGTGCTTGTGGTGTGACTGTATCAAGGAAAGGCTTGGATAATTAGATCAGAGTGGTGCTTCATCACCCGATAACTTGTGCCAACTAGTTTGTGATTATCGATTGAAAGTCTATTAAGAGCTGCCTTGTGACAAAATACTAAGAGTCAAAAGCCCGTGAAGATATTTCTCCTAACCCAAATAATCAAGTTAATTCCGTTAGATTTTTGTAACAATAGAACAAACAAGTGCAAATAAATTAAAGACATGTCTTTCATGTGAAGTAGCGAAACCATTAAGCCAGGCATGGTGATATATGTGAATGAATGATGATATGTTCGATAGTGTATACATATCTTAAAAATAAATTAGCAAAAAATAGAGAGAAACTAAGTATCAAGGAAGGATAACGGAGAAGCTTCATAAAAAATAATAAAATTAAAGAGCTGAGTCTGATTTATATGCAATCTTTTAATGGATTGTATCAAAGTTGTAATACTAATTACATTGAATCTTTATTGACAACAAAAGTTTCAAGAGCTAATAGCTGTAAGGGTAAATATATATGTCATAACAAGAAACGGTGGTACATAACAATGCAGTAGCCATTTATGCTTTACTCAACAACTTGTTTAGGGAAAGCAATGGCAATAAGGTTGGGTGAAGTAGCGAAACAAAATTGTTCAATTGTGAGCCAGTTTCTTATAATAACTCTAATGAAATGATGGATTAATGACCTCCTAATTTCTTAGCTACTTTCTAGTTTCTTATATTAAAGGTTAATAAAATTAGTTCTTCAAATAATTTTTTTTCAAAAAAGAACATAATTGAATGAAAAATAGCAAAGAATACGAACTCACCTGAAGTAGAGGCAAAAGCTGAGCCAGGGACACAAGAAAGCTTCAAAGTTCGAAGCTTCAGCACAGCCACACGCAGAGGATGATGAGACAAGCGAAAGAGGCAGAGACCGGTGACCAGGAACATGGCGTGGAGGAAGGATAACGGAGACTAGCAGTGTGAAGGAAATGCAACAGAGCGTTATGGAACACGATGGAAGAGCGACATTTGAGGACTTGTGAGAGAGAGTGTGTGAGCACGACAGAGGGTTTGAGACGGAAGGAGCATCGACGGAGGGAGTGTAAAACCCAAGAAATTAGTAAATAATTAGCTAATAAATTAATTATTAATCTAAAAAATAAAAAATTAAATTTTATAGTTTAATGAGATAGAGCTAATTAAAATAAGAATTTTGACACTAATTTTAAAAAATTTGGTCCAAAACTAGGCCGACAAACAGAACTGATCGAACCAAATCCGAACCGGGCCCAAGGCCCAAGTATATAAGCCACCCTTCAGCCTTTTCTTTCCCAAAATGATGAGAATCACGCGGAAGGGGCCAAAGAGGTGAAGAACACACCAAACCCTCACCTTTCAAATTTCAATTCTTAATAACTTTCAATCCGGAGCCCCGATCACCGCACTGTTTGTGGCCATGCGACCGCAGCATCGAGATTTACAAAGCCTAGAAGTTAATTAGGTAAGGAGGTCACATTTTCTTCCTCAACTTTATCCTTCATAATTTCGAATTTGATGAACAATTATGTTGAAAATTGTTTAATTTTTGTGTTTAGGTTCAAATTAGCTTG
Source organism: Arachis ipaensis (assembly GCF_059453495.1). Lineage (NCBI taxonomy): Eukaryota > Viridiplantae > Streptophyta > Magnoliopsida > Fabales > Fabaceae > Arachis > Arachis ipaensis. Next base: position 105,316,025 of record NC_142435.1, on the reverse strand, counting down.
CGGGTTTTGTTGGGTTTAGCTCGCTTGAGTTGTGGGCAATGTAAGCATTCTCAAAATCCTTGTGTAATATAGAATTAGTGAACTCTAAATTGATTGTGGTGATAATTATGATGTTAGATTGAGAATTGGATATCATTCGGATGTCAAAGTAAGAATTTTGGAGCTAGAGATCGAACTTTGGAGGCTAAATTTCGTTGCTGAGAGGCTGAGGCTGAGAAGCTTGTGGTGCATATATTGTGAGGTGTTCCGGGTTTATCGGGAAATTAGCCAAGGTATGGTTTCGGTTTCTCGTAACTAAAATATAATGTGTCATGAAAACTTAGGTAGCTGACCGTAGGATAAGATTGAATTATTTATGATGTTGATGATTGAAATTGGTGTATATGTTTGAGGGTTAGTAATGTTGAGATTGTGGTTGAAGTTATGAGGTTGTGATGTGTAATATTGTATGTGAAGATGGGTAAATGATAATGATGATGTTATTGGAATGTTGATGTTGTTGATGATTGAGGTTGGTTGATATACATGAGAAATTATTGAATTTGAGGTTGTTGTTGGTGCCATATTGGTTGTGATGTTTGATGCAAAGATTTACTCTGGTTCGGAATTCCACAAAATAATTCCGTTGTTAGTATAGTCCAAACCAATAGTCAATCCTCAAATCAAATTAAATTTGAGTTGTCACATGTACAAACCCCAATAAAAATTAACCGAAGTATTTGAACTCCGGGTCGTCTCACAAGGAATCGCAATAAAGTGGTCATTTATTGGCTATGAAAACGCAAGGGAGTTTGATTTATAATTGGCAAGAAAAGTAAATAACAAGAGAGTAAATGACAAGAACTAATAAAGAAAGGCAAACAACTCTTGTCTAAGCATAAGAATTGAGATCACCATCCTTGTCTACAAACCAGGTATTGACAATTATGAGGAACCAAGCTTATTAAGTGTACTTCTATGCTTGAAGTATGTCAAATGGCTCGATCAACATCAATCCATAAGTCCCAACCTAGCTACTAATTGACTTAGTAGTAGGCTAGCATCAATGGTTATCAAATTGATCACCAAGGGTTCTCAAATCACCAATTCAATAAAGCCCAATGACTCAAGGTCACTAAATCCCCTTAGCCTAGGCCAAGGGTAAGGAAGACTACTCGAAAACTAATGGAAACATTCTATCAAACACCTAGTGTGCAATAAAAGTAAACATCACAAATGCAAGAATTAAAGAGACCCACAACTAACATAAGCAATAAATCAATAATAACAATCAAGATTAACATAAAAGAGACATGGAAATATCGAATTGCATTAAAGGAGATCAAGATCCAACAATTGTCATCAACACAAAAGAGAGCATAAAAAGGGAAATTAACACTACAAACTAAGAGAATCAAGATGTAGAAACAAGGAATTGTAAAGAAAACAAGATGAATTCAAGTAATCAAATCTAGATCCAAGAGCAATTAACCTAACCCTAACCTAATTCTAGAGAGAAGAGGAAGTTTCTCTCTCTAGAAAACTAACTAAAGGGTCATGTTGACTAACTAAGTTCTCCCCCCTTTGCTCAATCTTCAATTCTACATCAAATACCCTCAGAAATGAGTTGGAATTGGGCTTGGGCAGCTCAGAAATCGCCCTCAGCGATTTCACTTTAAGTGGGTCACGTGCGAACATCAACGCGTACACGTACCTGACGCATGCGCGTCGCTGGCAAAAACCTCTACTCACGCGTACGCGTGCATGACGCGTGCGCGTGGCTTGTGAATCTTCAATGCACACGTACGCGTGCATGGCGCGTGCGTGTGGCCCTTAATTTTCTATTTTGCTCATTTCTTCATGAATTCTCCACTTGCATGCTTTCCTCTTCATTTCTTCCATCCAATACTTGCCTTATGATCCTGAAATCACTCAAAAAATACGTCAAGGCATCTAATGGAATTAAAGTGAATTAAAATCACCAATTTAGGGTCTAAAAAGCATGTTTTTACACTTAAGCACAAATTACAGAAGAATTACAAAACCATGCTATTTTATTGAATAAATGTGGGAAAAGGTGATAAAATCCCCCGAAATAAGTACAAGATAAACCACAAAATTGGGGTTTATCAATGTTGATATTGTATTTGATAGAGATAATTGATGATGTATGTTGAAATATTGTTTTGAACTTGAATTATTTGAATTGAAATGGATGGAAGTGGTGAATTGATAGATTGTGGGGTGAATAATGAGGATTGAATTATGATTTGAGAGGGTTTGAGGCTATTATGGTAAGATTTAATTTGGTTTTGAAAGGTTTAAACTTTAAAATTGGTATGTTTTGAAAGTTGAGGTTTGGAATTTTAATGAAATCTTAAATTTTTGACCAACTTCGACGAGGTATAACTCGACCTTCGGACCTTCAATTTTTATAAAACTTGTCTAGAATGAAATTTGGTCCGAGAAGTTTACACCGTTCGAAGAACGGATGAAAAATGTCTTAAAACAAAAAGTTATGTGCGTCAAAAGTTTGGTCTGCAAAACTGAAGTTCTGTAGTACTTAAACCTTTTTGCCTCTCCTGCAGAATTCGCGTATACGACCCTCACATGTGATGCTTCTCTTTGGGTTTGGTGTCTTGCGTATGCAAGCAGATGTACGCGTACATGTATGCGAGAAGTGGATTTTCGAGGGGTTGCGTATGTGAAGGCTAACACGTGATGCGAGCCTTCATTTCAGATTGCACCCCCGCGTACGCGAGAAATGGGCCACGTACGCGAACCCTGTTTTTCCGAAACATTAATTTTTGTTTTTAAAAGCATTCCTCCAACTTTCAAAACTCTTGTAACTCTTATTTAAAGCCTGGTAGGTGGATTGTGGTTAGTGGAGTATAATTTGGTCTGTGAGGAAGGTAACTTGTTGATGAAGAAAATGGTAAAGTAGATTATGATGATGATTAAGGAAGTATTGTAGTGTTATGTATGCTGTGAGTGGTGGCTAAATTCATGATGTATAACGATACAATGATTAATGATTGAACTGAGATTGGATAAATTCTTGATTGTGATACATGGACAGTAGCAAGGATTGTGGTTCGTCCCGCTTGCTCCGAGTCAATGTCTGAGATGTGATAATAATGATAATTGATTAAGATTGAATGAATGTACGTTTGTGATACCTAGGCAGTAGCAAGGATTGTGATTTGTCCCGCTTGTTCCAGATCAGTGATTGTGACACCTGGGTAGTAGCAGTAGTAGTGGATTATTCCGCTAGCTCCAGGTTGAGCCTTTAAACACCCGCCTGGGTAGTAACAGCAGTAGTGGTTATTTCACTTGCTCTAGGTTAAGCGGGTAGTAGCAAGGGGGTTGTATCTCAAACCCAGTTACTTCGCAATGGGTGTTTCTATCCATGGTTAGCTACCAGGACGTGTCGGGTTGGCTATATAACCGACAGATGATATCATCAGCCATAGGATAGCCATACATCATCTGCATATGTTTGTTTTGTTTGCTATGGGTTACTTGGGTTTGCCTTTGTGATTATTATGTTACCAGCTATACTTGCTACCTGTTATAACTGTATCCTACTTGTGTTTTCTTTGTCTGCTTTGTTTGTCTATGCAACTAAGATGCCACTCGTCTGGCAGAGGAGTGACGAGGACAATTCCACCAGAGTTTTGGAGGATTAGAGGAAAGGCGAGGAATTTAGGGATTTAGTTAGATTTGAGATAGAAACAAGAATCCTTAGATATCTCACCCTATTTATGGTTTTCAGTTATAGTTTTAAGTTTGAATTAATTGTCGGAAGTTCTAGGATCGCCTTCGACTTTGCCGGGACATTATATTTTAGTTATATGGGCACTGTTACCATGTTGAGAACCTCTGGTTCTCACCCCATACATATTTTGTGGTTTTCAGATGCAGGACATGAGGCACCTCGCTGAGGCATTCTGGAAGTTTCTGAAGTGAATGACTCTAGCTTTTGGATTTATGTTTTGGCTTTTGATATATATGTATATCTACTTATATCTCCATTGTATATATTATGTTTTAATCCCTCTTAGGAGTTGATTTGGAGAAACAGGTTCTGTAAACAGTATTTTGAGTCATTTTGGGATTCTCATGTATATATGTATATATGTATATATGTTTATATGCTCTGTCCGATTTTAACTTCGCGAGCCGGGTTAGAAGCCTTGATATCTGTATCTTGAAACTCTCTTATATATCTTCGTTTATTTGAGCGTTGCGACTTTTATTTTAAACTTTCCTTCAAAAGCTCCTAGATAAAACTTCCTTTCAACTATATTATATAAAAGATTTTACTTTTAGAGATCGTAATACCTCACCACCTCTGTTTTATGACTTAAGCATAAGGCTCTGTATGGTAAAGTGTTACAGGGAGCGCCGATGAAGCTCTGGGATTGGAAGCGCGATAAAGCTCCGGGATTAGGGTTGAAGGAGCGATGAAGAGGCTCTGGGGTTAGGGTTGGAAGTACAATGGTGTAGAGTGATGAAAAATGCGTGTTTAAGTGTTTTTGTACTAACACAAGTTGATACAGATGGATGAGGGTCTGTGTCTCTTAAGTCTTAACCATCTCTTCCGGGTTCGATAGTCACTGGAGGATGGGAATAGAGCTTGCTTGCTTGGGAAGGTCACTCACTTTGTGCCTCTACAGTACTCAAAGAATTAGTCATTGGACTTCCAGTTGCTGGATACCCTGGTGCAAATTAAAAAAAAAAAAAGGTGTTTTTGGTCGCTGTAATTTTACACATCCTATTGGCACGCTTTACAAATATTACCGTAACGTAACTCTATTGACACGAGAATTGGTATGCTTTAGAAGCATGCCTGTTTTTCTTTATGGCCACGTTTTTTAAGTATGGTACTAAAAAATGTGGCCAAATTACTAATCAATTGTCATCCTCATAAAAGTGTGGCCATTGACTTTTTTAGCCATGCTTATTTTTAAAGCATAACAAAAAAAAGTATAGCCATCAACTCTTTTTAACCACACTTTTAAAGCATAATTAAAAAAAAAAACGTGACAACATGTCTTTTTTCTTATAGTACATGTAAGGTTAGTATGGGATGCTTATTTTTTGAGTCAGCGCCATAGAAAATCTTTCTTTTTATACCAATATTTAGCGGGTAGAATAATCCTTTTAATTAATTGTTTAAATTTATTGATTTTTTTTTTTTTAAGAAAAGACAAACCCGAAGATATACGATAAAATGGTTGGCTATAAACGTGGATGTGCTTATGCAGCATAATATAATAAAACATTTTTGCATTTTACCATTTTAACAAGATAGAAAGAGCCACAATTTAAATATAAATTTATTTATGTATAAAATTATATTTATTATATTTTGTGGTACTATTTTGGGTCAATATTTTTTGTGGTCTTGACAGCATGTAGTTATGTGAAGAGGAGGAACAAATTAAGGTTCTGGCCGAAAAAGTGAAAACAACAAGTAGTGGGTCCATTGGGCCCGTGACATTTTCGAAGTTCTCTCTGTTTGTGTTCCCGCCATATAAATTCAATCACTTCGCGGGCATTGTATATCTGGGCCGGCCATGACCCACATTTCGTGTCCCATGTATTTAATTTCTTATCAACCAAACTCATTATGACCCCAAAAATACACAGCTAATATATATTGGAGCGCTAGCAAACGGCAAATCCTACATACGTACAGGATACTTGTCCTTAGTAGTGTTCTCGGATGGTATTGAAATTTGTAAATCTGTGGTATTCATTTATATTCAATCTGTAATTTACGAATATGATCTGATTAGATTCAGTTTATACTCTAATTGGATTGGATATCACATATTTGTCGATTCGCGCCGAATAATAAATAAATAATATATATTGTATTAATATTTTATTTTAATTAATAATTATTATTTATATATGTTGTATTATTTTATATTTATTATTTTAAAAAAATTAGTTTAATAATATTTTAAAAATAAATATATTTAAAAAAATGAAAAAACTTTTTATTTTAATAAATAAAATAAATGTAATATTAATCAAGATAAATATTTTTACTAGTATTTACTAAAATAAATTCCCCTGTCATATCTCGTTTACACTGTAAATGAGATAATTTTCATGTATCTCTTACAGTGTAAACGAGATATGGCCGGACCGGTCAATAAACCGGTGAGATCACTGGTTTAATGATTTACTGGTTCGACCGGGATTTAATCGGAGTTGAACCGGTTTAATAAAATATTAAATAAAATTATTAAAAAACCTAAAAATAATTTTAAATATATAAATTCAATAATTTCTAACTTAATAAAATTTAAAATTTCACATAATAAATTATCCATAACTTAATATTAGAGGTTTACAAATAACTTCAAACATCAAAGTTTATTATTAGAGGTTCACAAACAACTTCATAATTTTCTGCCTTATTTTTTTTGTTTTCCTCCAAAAGCCTTTGGAATTGAAGTTCAACATCTTCAGTTACTTTGTTACAAACTTTAATTTGTCCAGAAATTTTTGCAAGATGATATTTCATTCTATATATCCCCCCTCCATTGTAAGTATTCAAGCAGAAAATACATATATATTGAGCCTTATTATTTTTGTCATACTTCACTGTAAAATATTGCCAAGCTGGATCAGATTTACCTCTGGATGAACCAGTTTGAGAATCTTGAACAGCATTATCTTGTGGCTGTGGGTTACTTTGTGATTGTTCCATCTGTAACAATCAGAAAATCAAAGACCAGAAAATAACTTCAGAAAACCATGTAATCCAGATAAACATGAAGCAGCAACAAAAATCATGAAGCATCAACCAAAATCATGAAGCAGCAACTCATTTCATCATGAACAAATCATGAACAGATACCAAATCATGAACAGCAACTCAAACAGAATTTTTCTGATGACCTCATCATGAATCCAGATAACAAATCATGAACAGATACCAAATCATGAATCCAGATAACAAAACATGAACACAGATAACAAAACATGAACATAGATAACAAATCATGAACAGAAAAATTATAAAATCAAGCACAGATAACAAATCATGAACAAATCGCAAGCTAATAAATCATAAAATCAAGCACAGAAAATCAGAAGGCAGCGAGGTGGAAGGAGGAGGAGACGATTAAATAGGAGGCGAGGTGGACGGCGCAAACGAATAAGAACAGAGTATTACCGGCGGCAAGTAACGGCGACGATGGAGGAGGCGAGCTCGGCGACGACGATGGAGGAGGTGACCTTGGCGACGACCAACGAGGATGGGAGCTCGGCGACGACGAAGAGGGGCTGTGGGATGTGGGATGCGGTGGCGATGGTGGTGGCTATGCGACGGCGAAGAGGGGCTGCTCGATCGTGGCCCGTGGGTGCTTTCTCTTCTGCCCGTGGTGGCTATGCTATGCTTTCTCTTGTGAGAGTGTGAGACTGAGATTAGGATTAGGGTTCGTTGCGTTTAACTTCTCTTTTTTTTCACCTTCAAAACGACGCCGTTTAGTAGTTTAATATCCAAACAAAAAACCGCTTAAAAACTGGACGGTTCTTCCAGTCCACCGATTAACCGCCGGTTCGACCAGTTTTCTCACTGGTTTTTTGCCAGGCGGTTTTTTGCCTTACCCGAATTGGCTAGGTGACCGGTTTTCGGTTTTTCTAGTTGAACCGGCCGGTCTGATTCAGTTTTCAGAACCATGATTGGATATCATATTTATATCTGTCGATTCGCGCCGAATAATAAATAATGATATATATATTGTATTAATATTTTATTTTAATTAATAATTATTATTTATATATGTTGTATTATTTTATATTTATTATTTTTAAAAAAATAGTTTAATAATATTTTAAAAATAAATATATTTAAAAAATGAAAAAATTTTATTTTAATAAATAAAATAAATGTAATATTAACCAAAATAAATATTTTTACTAGTATTTACCAAAATAAATTCCCCTGCCATATCTCGTTTATACTGTAAACGAGATATGGCTAGTCAGGCTGACACGTTTACTGGTTATATCGGACAGATCTCAGGCCATCAAGGCCGCTCTAGGAGCCGATGATAGTGGGTGGCATCCCCCTAGGGCGTTCCATGCTTACTGTATTAGACATATGGCTGCGAATTTCATGAGTTGGTTCAAGTCAGTCGAGGGCAAGCGATACCTCATAAACCCTGCTTACAGTCCAAGTCAGGCCGAGTTTGAGTAGTACATGGATGCAATGAGGGGCGTCTCTCCGGCGATGGCAGACTGGGCTGGTCGGTTCAGAAAGGAGATTTGGCTTCAGCATTTCGACAGTAGTCGGAGGTTTGGACACATAAGAGACTGCAAAAGTTGTTTGTTACAAAGGGTAGGGAAGCGCAGAGCCAGTTGGCGGCCGGAAACCGCTTCTCACAGAGACTCTTAGCGGCCATTGAGAAGAATAGGGAAAGCTTTCCGAAGATGCGTGTGACCCATTGCGATAGGCGGGCATCCATGTTTGTTGTGGAGGAACTAGAGCCGTCAGAAGGGTGGGGTCATGGTTCATTTCGGGTTCGGCTATCGGAGGGCACATGTGATTCCGGTTTATTCCAGTCTCTCCACTATCTGTGCCGGCACGCACTTGCCGAGTGTGCCGCTGCTAGCATTGAGTGGGCCCTGTATGTGCATCCAGTCTACCGGCACCCTAAACCTAGCACAAGTGGATAGAGTTCTAAATTAACCCTACAGACCTAACTCCTAACTCATATACCAACGTTCCAGATCTTCATGACTACCCTAACAATGGCAACATCATTAAATTTAACAACCATAATGAAACTAACCTCGAAGTCGGCCGCCCCAGCATCATGTATCGTCTCGTTCAGCCTGTTTATGTCCCTGTCATTCCCCACTTGGTGCGCCATCACCGCTTGGGTCAAAGGTATAGTCAGAAAGGGTTAAAAGAGGAGAGAAAGATGTTGACAAAGTCAAACTGGAGTCTGGAAGTCAGCTGTAAACGACTTCTATATATAGGCGTGAACGGGCCATATCTCGTTTACACTGTAAACAAGATATGGCAAGGGAATTTAAATCGGTAAATTCTCTAAAAAATATTTATTTTTGTAAATATTACATTTATTTTATTTATTAAAATAAAAAATCCGAATGGAAAAATAGACTTTATTAAAATGAAAAATTATTTTATTAACTTTTTTATAGAAACAAGTTTTTTTAATATTTTTTATTTTGTGGATATATATTATATCCGATCCGATTTGATCCGCACATCGGATTAGATTGGATACGAGCATAAAAAGTTCAAATATTGAATTCGGTCCGACAAATTTAGTGCAAATTAGATTGAAATTTTTGCCATATCTAATCGGATCTACAAATACCACTATTTGTATTACCGAAATACCCTTGAAAAGTGAAAACACACGGTACATCCTGTTGACAGTAAATATTAAACGCCTCTTTGAATTATTTAACCAAATTTGGATTTTTTTTTAATAAAAAACACTTAAAAAATTAAATTTATTTGAATACTCTTATCTATCTTCTATCTATTATTTATCTATTATATAAAAAAAATATAAGAATAGTTTAATGCTCAAATTATTTTATCAAAATGTTATTCATTATATATAATTTATAAAGTAAAATCTTTTGTTACATACTATCTTAACTAATTTTAAATTTATCATCATCATTATTTTTAGGGGTAAGTATTTTTTTGTCCCTAACGTTTAGGGTCAGAATCGAAACAGTCTTCAATGTAATTTTTAATTTAGAATCATTCTTAACGTTTTATTTTCATATTAAAATCGTCTTTTTTTAATAAAATTTTTAATTTTATTACTAAATTACCCTATTTTAATAAATAAAAAAATTATAAAATTAAAAAAAAAAAAGAAAAAAACGCGAGGGGGAGGGGAGAAAGGAAAAAGGAAAAGGAAAAGGGAAAAGGCGCGAGAGGGGGGAGGAAAAGGGGAAAGGGAGAGGGGGAAGGGGGGATGGGGGATGACGCCGGCGAAACTTGAAGACGCCGTCGCCGTCAGCAGCTTTGACGAAAATCGAAAAGAAAGAAAGAAAGAAGAAAGGAAAGAGGGGCTGCGATGGGAGAGAAGAGAAGAGGGAAAGGAGATGCATCGGCGCTACTAGGGCTCGCTGCCGTCGTCGCATCGTCATCGGGCCTTGGAGGGAAACCACGCCGTTGAGTCGTCGCTGCCGATTCGCCCACGAGCTCCCGTCGGGGAAGCAGAACAATGAAGAGAGGGAGATGCGCGAGGAAGAAGAAAGGACGAAGCGCGAGGCGGTGACGGAAGGGGAAGAGGCAAGGGCGGCGCTGGTGGTTCTACTTCGGCTTCTGCATCTGCTTCTTCTTCTGCATCTACTTCTGATTCTGCTTCTGCATCTGCTTCTGCTTCTTCTTCTACTTCGCCTTCTACATCTGCTTCTTATTCTGCTTCTGTATATGCTTCTTCTTCAGCTTTTGCGTCTGTGTCTGCTTTTGCTTTTGCTTTGTTTCTGCTTTGCTTCTACTTCTGATTTTGATTTTGATTTATTATTTTTCTGATTTTATTATTGTTGTGTATTGATTTTGTTGTTGAATTTGATGTTGTTGTTTCTGAACTTAAATAATATGTTATTGTTAGTGTTCTTGAATCTGATTATTAGTATTTGATGGGAGTAAGGGAGGTGGTAGTGGTGGAGTAAGGGAGGTGGTGGTGGTGGTAAAGGTACTGGTAGTGCTAGAGGGTATTTTTGTCCGTAAAAAGTTAAAAGGACGATTTTAATACGAAATAAAACGTTAAGGACGATTCTAAATAAAAAATTACGTTAGGGACGATTTTGATTCTAATTTAAATATTAGGGACAAAAAAAATACTTACCCCTTATTATTATTATCATCGTCATTATAAAAAGGTGGATTAATACACTAGTTTATATAATTTTTTTTGAATAATCAAGCATACAACAATTATGGGGTATGTTATGTTTGAATATTAACGAATCATGATATACATCCAAGTCTTTTTGACAATTAAGTATAACTAAGTTGGTCCAAATCTAATAAAAATCAATTTTATTAGTTAGAGCGTGAATACACGCTTCAACTACGTGAATATTCTTGCATTCCTCTCCTCCTCCTCCTCCTTCTTCTTCTTCTCTTTCTTCTTTGCGTTTCTCCTCCTTCTTTTTCGCATTCCTTCTTCTTCTTCTTCGCTTGTTTTCTTCTCATAATCGCTCTTTTATTGCTGTTGTTGTTATTGCATTTTTTCTTTTTCATCCTCCTCCTCTTTCTAGTAATTTTTCACCATTATGTGTTTCTTCTTTTTCTTCTTTATTTGATTTTTTTGTTTTTATTGTTGTTAAGAAAATAAAACCAGAAGAATAATGAGAAGATAAAACAAGAAGAAGATGATGAATAAGACAAGTAGAAGATGATGATAATGATGAAGAAGAAGATGATGATGATAATGATGAAGAAGAAGGAGGAGGAGGAGTTTTGAGTTCGGTGCATGATTTAACTTTGTTGCATTCTGATCTTAACTTGTTTTAAACTGAGTTTGTTTGTGTGTCATCATCATTAAAAAATTTTGGTACATTCTGGATTTGAATTGTTATACATATAAAAAGAAGACAATGATAATAACAATAACGATAACGATGATGATAATAATGATGATGGAGGAAGAAGAGGAGAAAAAGAAAGGAGGAGACGAAGAAATTTAAATGAGAAAAGAAGGAGGAGGAGGAGATGGAGGTGGTGGTGGTGGTGACGACGACGATAACAAAGGAGAAAGACGAGAAAAAAAGAGGAAGAAGAGGAGAAGAAGAAGAAGAAAATGATGATAATGAAAAAGGGGGAAGAGGAGTTTTGAATTATCATTTAGTAATTTCGGTGTATTCTTGATTTAATTTCGGTGCATTCTGGTTTAAACTTGTTTTAAATTGAGTTTGTTTGTGTGTCGTCATCATTAAAAAATTTCGGTGCATTTTGGATTTGAACTGTTATACATGTAAAAGAAGAAGACGACGATGATGACAATAACGATAACCATAATGACAATGGAGGAGAAGGAAAAGGAAGGAGGATATAGAAGAAATTCAAATGAAAAAAAAAAAAGAGGATGAGAAGGAGGAGGAGATGGAGGTGATGGTGTGGTGGTGACAACGACAATAATAAAAGAAGAAGATGAAGGAAAATGAAGAAGAGGAGGAGAAGAAGTCCGCAAAGAAATTAGAAAAAAAAAATGAAGTACGCAGAGAAAGAAATTGTCAAAAAACAATTACATATAGTAGTGTATTTAGTCAAAAAGTAGTTAAAAATAATGACACGTGATGTCAATTAGGTTATACCAATTTAATTAGATTTAGTTGAATAATTAACTTAATTTTCGAGCATTATTGTGCTTATAATCATGAATACTTTAACGTATAAACTGTATGTTAGTTTTGATTATTAGTTGAGTTGAAAAATGATTATTTTTGTTTTATAATAGACCTTATGAGTTCCCAGACATGTTCCTAACCTAACAAACCTACCAAAACAAATAAAAAGTAGTAGTTTGGGATGAACCCATGAAAAAAAGCAGGGTCGAAAGAAATAGATATTCTTAATATTTTTATTTTTTCAAAGTGTAGTTTTTTATTATACATTTTTTAGTAAGACAAAAAAAATATGTAAAAAAAATATTAAATAATATAAAAAATTACCCTTTACAAAAAGATTAGAAAAATTGAGATGATCTATTTCTGTTCTGAGAGGTAGGGGTGTGCATGGGTCTGGTGAAACCGGATTTGATGTGATTCAGATCCGACCCGAAATATATATCGGGTCTATTTATTAGACTCGAACTCGACTCTAGACCCGATGAAATCTATACACTTTCGGGCTACGATTAAACCGGGTAAAAACTGGGTAAAAACTGGGCCATTAACACTACATTATCTTGATACTTTTTTATAAGCTAGCATGTGAAAATATCCAAATTTCTAAGACTCCAACCATTATTTGCATGGTAAAATTCACTTAGAATAATATAACAAGAACCAACTCTTCTCTAAAATTAAAGCATAACAACCATAATCAATACTAATATTGTCTAATAACACCAAATATTTAAATCAATATAAATAACACAATATTATACATTAGTCTAAAATCTTATGCATTTTAAAAATAAAACATTAACTTATAGTCTTATAATAACTAATAACACAAAATATTACAATACTTAAATTTCACATAAGAATAACCATCATTCATCACTAATAACACAAAATATTAATTGTGTATGATGACCGGACCACCGGATCGACTTCAGGTGACCCGAATTATGGTCCGAACCCGACCCAAAATAATGACCGGATCTATTTTTTAAACTTTATCCGACTCTAAATCCGATAAAATCACATCAAAATAATTTCTAAAATATTCGGGGCCGGATCAGATTTTCGAGTCGAGTCGGATCATGCATACCCTACCGAAAGGGGACAAAAGAGGGATTAAGGAAGAGGGAGAGAGAATTGAAATTTGAGGAAATGAAAGAGGCGGGATAACTGATTTGGTGATGGCCAGAAATTAGGGGGCCACGTGTCTGAAGTTGGTCGGCATTTTCCGTTTTGGCTCAGTGTGCGAGACTCTCTCTTCCTTCTCATTTCTAAACCCACTTGCTTTCTTATTTTTTCTCTTAACCCTTTTTCTTCCATTTTTCTTTCTTGTGCCCATCACTTCCCTAATCCTAAGACATTCGCATTCACATTCACATTCACAATTTAGTAATCAGTAGCATCAGTTCCTTACTCTCGTTTGTTTCCCTCAAATCCCAGTCTTTTCCATCGCTTCAATTTCCGCACCAGGTTAGTCATCGCAAAATCATACATTTCTTCGGAGTGTTGTTGTTGTTGTTGTTATTATTATACGCTTGTACAATTCATTTTGCGACGGATGAATCGTGATTTTCTGTTCTTGATTGGTTATTTACTCTCTGATTGGAGGTTCTTGACTTAAAGCTAACCTTACTTCATTTCCAAAATTTGGAATATGCTGTTGAACACAGAGTCAGGACTGTACTTCGGTTTATGTTAATAATGGATTAATCTGGAAAACAATAAATATGCATCTTTTTTCTTGGTTTTCTTTAATCTTGGTCAATGAGTTCTAGCTTTAGGCTTTGTAATGACATGACATGACATGAGAGGCGTGGAGATTCTAAATTTTCCAGATATGTTTCTCTTGCTATCTCTCTTTAGGGTTTTGGACTTTATGCAAAGAGCTGGATTTGCAATCTGAGATTTTTATTTATTCATATTATTGATTTTTCTTTTTAAAAAAATGGTTTGAATCGCATGACATTTATCCTTGTTGATTCCTGATAATTGAATAAGAAATCTTAGTCCTTTGGGAAATTTGGTTTCCCTTCCCATGCAGGTTCCTGCCATAGATTTAGCCCCCAAAACTTTAGATGGAAGGTTCTGATAATTCTGATTTAGATTTTAACCAAAAGGGTGTGGAGGCGACACCGTATTATACACCACATCAGAAACCAAGTTTACCAGAGTCTGGCCCTGAACCTGTCAATATTGACTTCTCGTCTCCAGGCTCAGGTGTTGATAGCTTCGGGACTTCTGTGAAGGAGGAGCCTGGATCGTCTTCCTCGACATCCTCAGATTCGGAGACAGAATCTTTTAGTCTATCTGGAACTGACATCCATGAGACACCTGTGAATACTGATGAAAAAGGGCTGCCTAAAGGTATTAAGATGCAAGAATTTCCTGATACTGATGCAGAGCAACACAGTCATAAACTTGGGGAGGATAAAACAGATAGCTTTCTGATGGGACAGAATAGAAATTATGAAGAGTTGGTCAGCAAATTCAATAAAACTGAGGAAGAGCTTAAAGTTTCCAACTTAAAACTTTCACTCTCGGAACAGGAGATTCTCCAGTTGAAAGATGAGCTTGACAGTGTGCGGAAAGAATTAAAAGTGAAAGTGAATGATCTTGAATGCGAAAAAGGACAGGTACTGGAGTTGCAAAAGCAAACAGCCGAATTGGAAACTCATGTTCCAGATTGTTACAACAAGATTGCAAATTTGGTGGAACAGCTGGAGGCAGCAAAAGAACAGCTTAAGACCTCAAATGATGAACTTGAAAGGTTAAGAGAGGAACTCCAGAGTAGGTCATCTGACACGCATGAGTTGCAGGCACAGCTTGAAGTGGCAAAGGAAAACACAGCCACATTAGAATGCCAGCTTGGTTCTAGGAGAAAGCAGATTCTGCAGCTTGAGGGCAGAATTTCATGTTACAAAGCTAATGAAACAAAGCATGCACGTGAGATGAAAAAATTGAAGGATGAAATGCTTACTTCCAAGGCACAAATCACTTGGGAGAGAGATCAGATGCAAGCTAATATTCATAGTTTGTCAGCGATTCAAAAAGAGATGGGATCTACACTCCGGGAGTGTGAAGCTAGAGGCGATCTTTTGCAAAAGCAGTTGATACAATTTGAAACCGAAAAATTGAAAGAAGAAGAGCAGCATGCTACCGAAAAGAGGGCTTTGCAGGGTGAAATCAGCTGTTTGAAGGAAGAGCTTGATCAGAGAAGACATGATGTAGAAGCTGTTAATATGGAATTTGACAAGCATAAGCAAAAGTATGACATGCTCACAACTGAAAGAGATGAAGCCAATGCCAAGATTGACAAACTTATGGCTGAGCTAAGCTTCCGGGACAATCAAATTACAGAAGTGGACAGAGAGTTATCCCAGCTACGTGCACAAAACGCAGAGTTGATTTCAGTATCGGAAACAAGAAAGAACCTAATTGATGAGTTGAAAATGAATGTGGAAGAGCTTGAAAAAGAGGTGACTATGCAGAAGGTTGTGATCTCAGATAGAGATGAAGAGAAGAGGGAGGCAATCCGGCAGCTATGCATTTCACTTGAGCACTATAGGAATGGATACAAAGAGCTTCTTCAAGCCTTTACAGGGTTCAGGCGTCATCATGCTGTTATAGCATCCTAAGTAAGATGTGTCTCGTCTATTCAGTTTGGTGTTGTAGATCTTTTGGTATTATCAATTTTGCGTTTCTCTGTTATCAACAAAATATGAACATTATATAGTACGGTCTTTCTTTTGTACTGCTGTTGAACTAGGATCGAACAGCTTAATTGGTAATTGATGCAGTCCTCTATGTTCATTTCTTCGTTGCTTGTGTGAAAAAAGGGCGATATTTTCATAGTCAATGCTCATCAGTAAGATTGTTACTTGGCAGGCCAATCCATTTAATTATCTAATGAGTAAAATGGAGAAAAATACACATAAAAAAGTTTGGGATGAATAAAAGTATACACAAAAATTGTAAATATCAAAATACACATGAAAGATTATTTTCGATGAACAAAATACCATGTCGTTAGTGAATTTGTAAGACTTGGGATGTGTTTTTTTTTGTCCTTCGAAATCAATCTTTTAAATGTACTTATATTTACGAATTTTGATATGTACCTTTATCTATATCTAATTTTTTTATGTGTATTTTTGTCAATTTATTCTTCTCTAATTAATTAGAATAGTAGGTTGGATGAAATTTATCGAACTTTTTTTTTTTAATATTGGGCCAACGGTGGTGTTACCCACCAAAATGGCCTAACAGGCGAGATTAACGGCGCTATGGGAGACGTCAGTTGCCACTTGCCGCGATGAAGACATCGATACCATTAAGCGGAAAACGTTACCAACGTTTTGCTATGTATGGCTGACACGTGGCAACTCCCTCTCTCTTCCCACACTTTAACTAAAGAGCCAATCCTCTTCTTCTTTCATTCTTTCTTCTTCGGTCCAGAGTCTCCATTTCCTTTATCCCATTTTGTTTGAAGAACAAAGTTGAAAGTTGGATTTTACTTACCCACAACAAAAAAAAGGGCAGCCAATCATACATAGAAATAGGTTAGTATTTTAAACGTTTTATTAGTAGTTAGTTAGGATTAATCCTATTTTTTGAGCTAAAAGTTCTAGAAACAAATAGTATATAATTTTTTTAAATTAATTTTTTGTTAAGTAGATAAATAAATTAATTGTTAGTTGATTAGGAGTAGTTAAAAAATATATTTTTTTTGTTATAGTTACAATAGTAATATTAATTGTTAGTGTTGATAAATTTTCGTTAGTGTGTAGTATTAATTGGATGTTAGTATATATTTTTTTTAATTTTAGTTTAGTTTAATTAATATTTTTAAAAAACAGAAATTTTATTAATTTTAGTTTCATTTTATATAATTTATTTGAAAAACAACCCGTTTTAGCAATTATAGTTTTGTTTTTTTTTTTTTGAAAAACAGACCTTTTTAGTAATTTTAGTTATATTTTAAATAATTTATTAAAAAACATAATTATTTAGTAATTTTAATTTTATTTAAAATAATTAATTTTAAAACAGAATTATTTATTTAATTAGGATATAATTTTTTAGTGATTTAGGTTTTTAGGTTAAAAGTTGACTAAAATATATTAGCTTTGATTATTATTTAATGAGTATAGGTTATTTTTAGAATTTTTTTAATATAAAATGTTAGATGTTTCAATTTTTATTAGTTTAAATTTCTAGTTAATTTATATGTGTAGTGTGTTTAGTTTTTAATAATAAAATTGAATTATATATATATATATATATATATATATATATATATATATATACCGTTACGTTTTTTTAATTTTAATTATTTATTGAAAAATAGAATTATTGTTATTAAATTTTAGCTATGTTTATTAATTTTAGGCTTTTTTTGCAATATATATGGGGAACAATAGAAACAGATTTAGATTGGATAATTATTAATACTTAGGACATGTGTTTAGTAAATAGATTAAGAGTTATTATTATTAATGTTTTCAGTAAAAAAGAAAAATATAAATAACGGTTCATATATTTTTTATTATAGAGTTAAAGATAAAAATAAGAAAACATAATATCACACGTGCTGACGAGCATATATCATAATATCTTTAACATTTTGTATATGTAAATAATTTGTATTTATTGATGTGCTTAAGAATTAATAATTTAATTAGTAATTATAAATTATTTGAATTTTTAGTAATTATTAATTATATTTGTTACTAAACCGAATATTAATTTAGTAATATTGACTAGTTTTGGTTATTGACGATTAGTTATTACTTTTGTTTTCAGAGTTCAAGAAATTTGCACACGACATTTACACTAAATAGACTCATATGATGTTAGGGTGGAAGAACAACTCAAAGAAAGCGGATTTTATCATATCTCTCAGATTGGGAGGATCATGTCTCACGGTCCAACTATAGATGCACTGGTTGAAAGGTGACGACTTGAGACGCATTTATCTTCCACACGGCGAGTGCATGATTATCTTTGAGAACGTTGCCGGACTCTAAACTCACGGCTTGCCAGTTACTGGATCAACTGACCACAGCATAAGTGGGCTAGAGAATGAGTGCATTACCCAATTTGGTAGTGCTCCTGTCCCATACGACCATAGAAAAAGCGAAATCAAGCTAGCATGGTTCTGCACCCTAAAGTGGCGCCAATATTTGACTGACTTAGTAAGTAAAAAAAATTATGTAAAATGTCACATAATGTGTCTATTTGGAACGACGTTATTTAGTGACAAATCTGGAATCAATGTGCACTGGAAGTATTTGCCGTTGTTTCGTGAATTTTTTCAGATTTATAAGTTTAGTTGGGGTTCAGCTTGCCTTGCACATATGTATCGATCCTTATATTGGGCATTTAGGTATGATTGCAAGGACATTGATGGTAAGCATATGGAGTTTCGTACTCAATGGCTACTGATGATTCTTTTGCAACCATTGCTTCAAACCATGTGTCGGCAAAGCTTCATAAGAAGCTTCCCACTACCAAATATATTCTCAATTGCTTTTTGCTTGGCCAACCGTACTTTGCGATAACTTATCATATAGTTGAACTTCGACTGCACTTCACCAATTACAGATTTCACCTTTAGGGATAGGTCGGCTTCAACCAATGGTTTTATTGCTTCTGCAATTGTACCAGAGTCCAGTTTGGCATGATCTTGAGAGATGATAGATCTGATGCACGTGTGACTACCGTTATACCTCCTTATCACCTAACAATACTATTTTTTTTATAAGACTAACTCTGATAAGCTAATTACAACTTATTCTGTATTGTACGCATTTAGCATAGAATGTCGTCGGTTCTGATTCATACACCCTATAATCGACGCTCCTCTGAATGGTATACTCTTTAACTGCTACAATCATAACCTCTTTAGAGCTAAACTCCATTTCGACGATGAATTTACCGTCTACAACAATAGTAGAACTTGCACGAATGATAAAACAAAATAATAATAGTAAAATTAATGCCCTACCTTTATGCAGGAATTGACCAAATAAGGAAGATTTTGACCCCCAATGAAAAAGGAATGGCATTTTCGGGGAATAACCCGCTTAAATAGACTAGATTGAACATCCGTTGCATAATAATAATAATAATAATAATAATAATAATAATAATAATAATATATGTATTGATATATTCAGAAAATTTTGGAACATGCATGACATCAAGATTCAAAGTATGCATAAACAATGGCTCTTTAGATAGATGTTTGATCCACTAGTGCATTAGCAACATCTACTACATCTCTTTCAACTGATATATCATCTTCTTCCACATCTTTAGTTAGACTAATAACTTGGTAATTACCTTCAAACTTTTCATCACTTTCGGTATTATAACGCATCTAGTTCAATTTTTTCGAACTCAACGTATAACTCGATAAGTGAGGCTCGTGTTCTAGTTTGATGGTAGGTCGAAAACATTCATTGTATACCAGCTTCATCAGCCACATGCATTATTTGAAATTGAACAAAACTGTCAAATACTAACACAGGTTGTCTGTACAAAATATTTGTCACTCTCTTCAGGCCTTGATGATCTACACTTTGACAAAGTACACTCTTAAGTCCTTCATATATTATTGAAAGAGGAACAACAATAACACATGGATTCTCACACAAAAAACTCACACCCTCATGTGTATCATGCAAAATCTGACCATTGAAATATATTCTTAAACTAACATAACTCTCCATTTTATACACTTATTACATTTACCTACAACTTATTTCACTCAACAAATGCAAAACAACTTCAACTGCTAAAGAACTAAAAGTTCTAAGCTTTCTCAAAATTTAAAAACGAAAAATTTTGTATTGCTCACTTTCTACTTTACTCAAAGTGTTTCCAGCATGACACCAACGTACCTTTTATAGTTAATTTTATATTTTTTTATTGACACTAGTACTAATATTTTTTTTTTCTACAAAATATCAATACCGTTTTGACAATTTTCAACGATAAAATTCATTTCAGCATAAAACGGCACAACCGTTTTCTATCTTTTAAAATAAAAAAATATTATCCCATCACAAAACAGCAACGACGTTTTCAACTATCATCACTTTTTAATTATTTATTTTTACACAAAATGGCAGTGCCGTTTTTGTTTTAACCATTAAAAAATTTTAAGCACATACAAAATATTTTCACCGTTGTGTGTTCTGACAAATTTTTTTTTCATAATAGTATTAAACTCACTTAAAAAATATATAAAAAAAATCACACATCTTTTTTTCCTATTTAAATAACTCAGCCAAAATTTATCAAGTTTTAGTCATTTAACTTGTTTGGTAGTTCGTGTACCGGACGGGTCGGGGAGATACTTTGGTTGGTGAGATGGGGTGTCGCCTGGTTCCGGGCTGTTGGGTTGGAGGAGGAGTAGCCGACGTCCCGAGTTCTTCGTGTGGAGAGGGGGTGTCACCTGCAAAGACACTCCGACGCTCTAGTCAGTCAGGTGTGCAGGCAAAAAGTGAGAAGAGTGGTATGTGACGTACCTTGGGGGAGGGGTAGGACCCTCCCCATATATACCGTGTCAGAGGTGGGTCCCACAAGGGCAGACCCATCTTCCTCGAAGCTTCCTAATACAGCTGTAGTGGAGAGCTGTCAAGGACGCGTGTCTGGGTCGGTGGCTGAGCACCTCACACCCGACCATTCGGGTCGGGTGGACTGTGAGTCGGGACGGGTGGACCGATGTTTGGGCCAGGCCGTAACAGTGCCCCCAACGCACCAGCAAGGATCGTGAGGGTTATTGGTGGCGTGTTATGTCTTCTCTTGCGCGTTGCCGCTAGGTCGGCTGCTCGTGGAGAGGACGTGCCTCTTTGCGTGCATGTCTGTTCGTTGCTGGGGATAACCGTTCGTCGCCGAGGATAACCGTTCGTTGCCTCGTTCTTCGCACTAAGCATTAAATGCTCAAATGAATTGTTTCAAAACCCAACGCGCAAAGACTGTTTTGCTCTTTGCCTTTCGTGCTTTCTGGGTCAATTTCTTAGTCCCCAATCAGTTTTACGTTTCATTTTCATTCCAGTTCCTTGCTTTCTGCTTCCACCTTCTTCCCTCTCAGATTTCCCAGAGCAACATTTCTGCGTTCTAGTGCATTTGCTTCTTCTTGTTCCCCTTCGACTTGCTGCAATTATCCTGGTAAGCTCTCGCCCCTCGTTCGTTGTTTTGCGCTTATCTTATCTTCATTATCAATGTAGTATGCATGATGCTCTTCTGATTTGATTTGTATGCTGGATAACCTTAGCGTTAAGTAGGAGCATTAGGGGGTTACCATTCCAGGACTTTAGTTTTTTAGGCTTTTACTTAGAATCTGCTTCAGCCATGCTTAATTTCAGTCATTGAATAGGCCAAACGTAGTTTTTGGGCCTTTTCTGAACTCCCGACCTCGTAGACTAACCGAGTGGTGCCCCCACTGTAGGTATGCCTCGCATTGTCTCACGAGCTTCCTCTTCAAGCGCGGGTTACGACCGGT
Source organism: Arachis ipaensis (assembly GCF_059453495.1). NCBI lineage: Eukaryota > Viridiplantae > Streptophyta > Magnoliopsida > Fabales > Fabaceae > Arachis > Arachis ipaensis. The sequence continues at coordinate 105,294,160 of NC_142435.1, read as the reverse complement.
ATACTTGGGTGACCTCTGACGTAAAGGACTCCCCAAACCAGATAGGTGTGGAGGAGCTTACAGAGTTCTCTCAAGCCGAGTACTTGTGCGGCGGGACTGACGAGGAGGCCAACTACGATGTTTTCGTTCCCGCCCCCAATGAACGGTTATACGAAATCAACCTTCACTCCCCCCGAGTTGCCGACTGGATTTGGTTTTACAAGTTGATGTTCACCCAATTGGGGGTTCGCATTCCTTTCTCTTCCTTTCAAATGGCGCTCCTTAACCGGATTTCTGTGGTGCCGCCACAGTTGCATTCGAACAGTTAGGCTTCCATCCGCTGTTTCGAGATGGTGTGTGAATACTTAGAGCTGCCGATTTCTGTCGACGTTTTTCTTTTTCTCTTCAACCTTACGAATCCTTCCAAAGAAGGGAAAACGAGGAAAGGATTCATGTCCTTCCGATCTGCCCAGGGTCGGAGGATTTTTGGCTTGTTCGAGGACTCTTATCATGGGTTCAAGGACAAGTATTTCAAGGTGCGTCCAACCAAAGGTCGCCATCCCTTCTGGCTGTCGTTAGAAGGGCAACGCCTTATCCCGACGTATTGGAGTTTCGGAGCGGGGGCCAACACCTTTATCAAGGTGACCTACAAGGAGATGTCCGCTGTGGACAAAAAGATTGCCGACGTGTTGTTGGCCGTTTTTGGGAAAAAATCATGTGAATCCCCACCTCCTTATGGGTGACCGGGAGATCGCTAGAAATTATATTTGTGAGTAGCTTTAACTTGCATCCTTTGCGTTATTGTTACTTTGATTTGTTATGCCGACTTCACGACTAACCTGCTTTACTATTTTGTAGTGGGAATGTCTGCCGAGATGACAGGTCTTAAGAATTTGTACAATAATTTCCTGGATGATAGCGATGAAGAGACGGTCGACGGGAAGCCGGAGGCCCTGCCTGAAAATAAGGAGGACCGAGCGGTGTCTCCACCCCGTGATACCGAGATGTCGGACCGCAATGCTGAAGGGGCGCACGTTTCTCCTATCCGTGAGGAGGTGGTTGGTACTGGGGATTCGACCTCCGATCCACAAGTCGAGGAAGATGACTTGAAGGTTATCCACAACCCCAAGAGGCAGAGGTCGTCCTCCAGCCCTGAAGGGGCCCTCACCGTGATGGAGAGGAATTTTGATGCCGGGAACTTCATAGACTCCCAGCTGCTTCCTGGTACAGAGGAACATTTTCATGGCACCGACCTTGCGGGGCAGGCGAGGTGGATGTACCGTACCCTCCTCCGCGGTGCCGCCATAGCTCGGAAGGCCGAGTTTGAGCTATCGGGAATGCAGTCAATGCATAGGAAGCTCGAATCTGCTGTTAAGGCTAACAACCAATTCAAAACTCAAGTTGAAACGCTTCGGGAGCAGCTATCCAACGCGGAGGAGAAGCTTAAGGCTGCCGAGGAGAAGGCCACATCTGCTAAGGAAAAGTTGAAGGTCTCTGATGCCACCGTTTCCCGGCTAACCGAGCGGGAGGTGACTTTGGAGAGCCAGCTCAATGCTGCGCAGGGCCGGGTGGTAGTTTTAGAGAAGGAACGCGATGTGGCCGTCTCGTTGGCTAAGACTGCTCAGGCCAAGGCTGAAGAGTTTAAGAAGAAGCACAAAAAGACTGTGAAGCAGGGGAAGAGCGCAATTCTAATGACTGAAGAGGCCCTTAAGGCTCAAGTGAAGATTGTGGCTCCTGACTTTGACACATCGGCAATCGGGGTTTTCAAAACAATCAAAGATGGCAAGATTGTCGATATGCCGAAGAAATGATCTCTTGTACCTTTGCATATGTCTTGCAGTTTTGTTGTAGAACTTGTCGCATAGTTTGATGGGCTTTGTAGAACGTTTAAACTACTTTGGTAGCCGCTTGATCGGCTTATTATTACTGTCTTTTCCCGCTTACTTGGCAGCGCATTCTCGTTTTATTTTGTTACCGTTTTGTTGGTACCGGCTTGTCGCTTGCGTTTGTTTACCGTTGCGTTGATAATTTTGACGAAGCCGAGTCGTGGCTCTACTATTGCTGTAGCCGTTTGTTATCTTGTTGGTTTGGTTGGTTCCTGGGGTGATCAGTCCCGGGGTACCGTGTCCATGAAAATTATGTTGTCGCGGGACGTATAAGAGGGAAAAAGTAAATTTAACAAGTGAACATTAATCGACAGTTGAACAAGTCTATTGCAATGATAAGTTCTTAACAAAAGTAAATTATTTGATGGCAAAGGGGAACCCGGGTCTTGCGAACCTCGTCAAATCGCCTGCTCGGCATGTTTGAGCTAAGAATAAAATCTTCTTAAGTTACCTGCATTCCAGGTTCTCGGCACTTCCTTGCCATCGAGCCTCTCCAATTTATAGGCTCCCTTGCCAATCACTTCTTTGACCCTGTAGGGGCCTTCCCAGTTTGCCGCCAGCTTGCCTTCCCCTTGAGTCGGCGGCCCGATGTCGTTGCGCCGCATGACTAGGTCGTTTTGCTCAAATTCTCTCCTAAGTACTTTGGCATTGTAGCGTAGGGCCATTCTATACTTTAGTGCTACCTTTGACAAATGGACCATCTCTCTAGCCTCGTCTACTAGGTCCTTCTCTACGACTTCATCCACTCCCTGTAGAAGTAATCGTGGGCTCGGCTCGCCGACCTCCACGGGTATCATAGCATCCACCCCGTATGTCAAGCGGAAAGGGATTTCTCCAGTGGACGATTGCTCGGTCGTTCGGTAAGACCAGAGGACTGCGGCGAGTTCGTCAGCCCATGCGCCCTTTTTTATTATCAAGCCGCTTCTTGAGGCCTAGCAAGATGACCTTGTCTGTAGCTTCCACTTGACCGTTCGTCTGGGGGTGCTCTACGGACGAGAACTTTTGCTTTATGCCCAAATCGGCGAGGAACTCTACAAACTTTTTGTCGGTGAACTGCGTCTCATTATCAGAGATAACAACTTCTAGGATGCCGAATCGGGTTATCACGTATCTCCACATAAACTTTCGACAATTGGATGAGGATATACTGGCCAGTGGCTCGGCCTCTATCCACTTGGTGTAGTAATCGATAGCAACAATGAGATACTTGACTTGTCCCGGACCAACCGAGAGAGGTCCCAAGAGGTCGACTCCCCACTTTGAGAAAGGTCGGGAGGACGTCAACAGGCTTAGCTTGGAAGCCGACACCTTATGGAAATTGGCGTTCTCCTGGCACTTGACGCATCTCTTTACGAATTCTTTGGAATCCTCCATCATTGATGGCCAGTAATAACCAGCTCTGATGAGCTTTCTTGCTAGGGCTTTGCCCCCGATGTGATGACCACAGCACCCCTCATGGACCATTCTAAGCACATAGTCCGTTTGGTCGGGGTGTAAGCACTTCAACAAAGGTTGGCTGAGTCCCTTTCTAAACAACTGCCCTTGTATGGTCGCGTATTTGGCCGCCTCCCTCCTCAACGCTTTGGCCGCCTTTTCGTCGTCGGGGAGCTTGCCGCTTTCCAAAAAGTCAGTGATCGGGTCCATCCAGGAGGGATTTAATTTGGTCAAGTGGAGAGTAACTGCTAGTTCCTTTATCAAACCCTGAATGAGAGACCGGTTGCCGGCCCCAGGTTTTGTGCTTGCTAGCTTGGACAGGAGGTCTGCCCGTGTGTTCCTTTCTCTCGGATCATGTTGGATTGTGACCTCCTCAAATTGTTTGCTCAGCTCTTTAACCTTCTCCAGATATTTCTATAACAAGGAGTCTCTGGTCTGGTAGGTCCCGTTGACTTGAGAAGTGAGGACCTGCGAGTCACTACATACTTCTAGCCTAGTGGCGCCGACTTCCCTTGCTAAGGTTAAACCGCCCAGAAGGGCCTCATATTCTGCTTGATTATTTGATACCGGAAACTCGAACTTGATCTACTGTTCATATATGACCCTAGTAGAACTCTCCAGGATGATCCCGGCACCTCCGAACGTCTGGTTGGAGGCCCCGTCTACATGGAGCCTCCACTGTATGCTCGTTGCCTCGGCTGAGTCCCCTGTTACTTCTACCAAAAAATCGGCCATGGCCTACGCCTTAATCGCGTGCCTGGGCTAATATTGCAAGTCGTATTTGGACAACTCGATGGCCCATGTCATCATTCTTCTCGCCAGGTCGGGTTTCTAGAATATCTGGCCGATTCCCTGATCCGTCCTCACGACTACCTGATGACCTTGGAAGTACTGTTGTAATCTACGGGAAGAGGTTAGGAGTGCAAGTACCAACTTCTCTAATTTGTTGTATCTCAACTCTGCTCCTTGCAGTGCTTTACTCACGAAGTAGATTGGTTGCTGAACCTTCCCTTCCTCCCATACCAAAACCGCTGCCATCACTTCATCCGTTATGGCTAGATACAGGTAGAGCGGCTCTCCGACCTTGGGCTTCCCGAAAACGGGTGGTGTTGCGAGGATCTCTTTGAAATGCTTGAATGCTTCCTCACACGCCGGGGTCCATTCAAATGCTATCCCCTTTTTCATAAGGTTGAAAAAGGGTAGCGCCCTAGCAGCCGAGGCTCCAAGGAACCGCGATAGCGCTGTGAGCATCCCGATCAGCCTTTAGACGTCTTTAATGCATCCCGGGCTCTTCATCTGGAGTATCGCTTCACATTTTTCTGGATTGGCCTCTACCCCTCTTTGGGTTATCATGAACCCTAAGAACTTTCCTGCTTCCATGGCGAAGGCACATTTAAGTGGGTTGAGCCTCATGCCGTGTTGTCGAAGAGAGGCGAATACGTTTTCCAGATCTCCTACGAGGTCGTTTGGTCGGGTGGTTTTTACTAAGACGTCATCGATGTATACTTCCACCGTTTTTCCTATGAGGTCACTGAATATCTTATTTATCAACCTTTGGTAGGTGGCCCCTGCGTTCTTCAGTCCGAACGGCATTACCCTGTAGTAATAGGTTCCCCCGGGCGTTATGAACACTGTCTTCTCCTCGTCTGGCCGGTGCATCGGTATCTGATTGTAGCCAGAATAAGCATCCATAAAGCTCAGATACCGATATCCCACTGCCGCGTCGATGAGCGCATCAATGTTGGGTAGGGGGTAGCAGTCCTTGGGGCATGCTTTGTTGAGATCAGAGTAATCCACACACATCCTCCATTTTTCATTGTGCTTTCTCACTAGAACTACATTCGACAACCAAGTCGAGTAGTCGAGCTCCCGTATAAATCCCGCTTCGAGGAGGCTGGTCGTCTGCCTGGCCACCTCTTCTACTCTTTCTTGTGACATCTTCCTTCTCCTCTGAGCTACCGGTTTGGCCTCTGTCTTGACGGTCAAGTGGTGTGACATGAGTTAGGGGTCTATCCCCGGCATGTCGGCTGGCGTCCAAGCAAACAGGTCGCCGTTAGCCCTGATCATTTCCATTAGGGGTTCCTTTAGGTCGTGTGGGAGGTTTCTGTTCACGAAGGTGAACTTCTCCTCTGTGTCTCCGACTCTGAATTTCTCTAAGTTCCTTTCCGGCTCGGGTCTGGGTTTGTCTTCGACTCTAGCGTCTAGGTCGGCAAGGAATACTCCTGATGCTTCCATGGACTTCTTCCTTAATGAGAGACTGGCATTATCGCAAGCGACTGCCGTTTCCAAGTCCCCTTTTATGGATCCCACGGATCCGTCATCAGCGATGAACTTCATTACCAGCATCTTTGTACTGATTACTGCCCCGAGATCGTTGATGGTCTTTCTCCCTAGGATGATATTGTAGGTCGTAGAGTCTCGCAGAACCACGAACTCAGCCATTACCGATCTTTGCCCCTGTCCAAGTCCTACGGATATCGACAGGGAGATTATCCCATCTGGTTTGATGAAGTGGTCGCCTAAGCCTACAACACCGTGCTGGTGGGTCTTTAAGTCGGCATCCCGTAGACCCAAGACATCGAACACATTGCGGAACATGTATTTGAGTCGGCCCGGGTGTCTACGAGGATCCGCTTGATGAGGCCGGTTCCCACTCTGGCCGTGATGACCATGGGGGGCTTTCCGCGACCTCGTCGAACCACTGGTCTTCCGGACCGAACGAGATGGGTGAAAACCTCTTGGAGCTTCGCGTTGATGAAGAAACCGCCAGGACTTTGTTGTCTTTCTTGTGTGCCGACTTCGACCTAGGGGCGGCATCTCTTGCCGTTACCACGTTCACTATGGTAAGGCCGTGTTTGTTGTCCTCCGTCTCGTGACGTCGCTTCATCGTGCGGGTCTTGTCCTCTCCTTCGCAGTCGCGATCACGTCTCCTTGGTTCCCTGATGAGGTGGGAGAATTCGGCCATTTTCCCGTCCCGAATCGCTTGTTCTAACGCGTCCTTCAAGTCGAAGCAATCCTGCGTCTTATGTCCGTAACCCTTGTGATAATCACAATATAGGCTCTTGTTCCCCCCGGTTCGGTACTTTAGAGGCCGGGGCCTCGACAAAATTCCCTTCTCGGCTATCTGCTGATAAACTTCCATGATGGGGCGGTGAGGGGGTGTAATTGGTGAACTTCCCGACCCGAGGAAACGGCCTCGATGTCTTTCCTGGACCGCCGTCTCTGGCGTGCTCCTTCAGCCTTTCTCCACCCCTATGCTGCCGAGGTTGATTGTAGGAGGGCTGCCGCTTATTGGCAGTCACGACTTGACTAACTTCTTTATCGTTGATGTATTCCCTGGCTACGCTTTGGATCTCCTGCATCGTCCACACCGGTTTCGTGGTGAGATGCTTCCTGAAGCCCTCGTTTAGGAGTCCATTCGTCAAACATAGGCTAGCTACCGAATCAGTTAGCCCGTCGATCTCTAAGCACTCGTCGTTGAACCGATCTAGATATTTCCTGGTCGGCTCACCGGATCTCTGAGTTACCCCAAACAAATTGATCGGGTGCTTTGCCTTTGCGATTCTGGTAGTAAATTGGGCTAGAAAAGCGCGGCTAATATCTGAAAACTTGGCCACCGAGCCCTGCGGGAGGCTGTTAAACCACCGTATTGAAGGTCCCGCCAGAGTGACCGAAAAAGCGCGGCACCTTACCTCATCTCCCACTCCCTCCAAGTTCATTCTGGCCTCGAAGGCCGTAAGGTGCTCCTGCAAGTCTTGGGTTTCATCGTACCTCATGTCCGCCGGCTTGTCAAAGTGCTTTGGTTGCCGGACCTCGAGGATGGAACGATGAAACGAGGTTGCGCCCATTATCACAGGTCGCTGCGTTCTCCTTGGTCTTCTCTCGCCGTCTTCCTGGTTTCGCCTGGTGGCGCGTAACCCTTCGTGCCGGGTGTATATGATGGGGTCGCGGCGTCTTCTTGGGCGTCCTTCCTCCCGGGCGCTCTCGGATTCAGATCGTGGGCTAGGCGTTCGCCGAGAACGACTTCTCGGAGGGGAACGGGAGTAGCTTGATTCGGGAGTTTGTTGACGATGTTCCTGGTCTGATAGCTGGCGCTCCAGGTTTTGCATCCTATGACGCAGTTCCTGCATTATTCTGGAACTGTTGCTGCCTATTCCCCCAAAGGGGCGCCTTTCTTGTGATCGTGAAGATGGCTCGGTTCGTCGTGGATGGGACCTCGTCCGCTCCTGAGAAGAAGCCACAGAGGCCTCCCTTCTGTGCTCGGCCCCGCGGCCTGGTTCTCCAGGACCCAGTACAACGTCCATTCGGGCGTCCCCACAGACGGCGCCAATGTTCGGTAGCTCGTGTACCGGACGGATCGGGGAGATACTTCGGTTGGTGAGATAGGGTATCGCTTGGTTCCGGGCTGTTGGGTTGGAGAAGGAGTAGCCGACGTCCCGAGTTCTTCGTGTGGAGAGGGGGTGTCACCTACAAAGACACTCCAACGTTCTAGTCAATCAGGTGTGCAGGCAAAAAATGAGGAGTGGTATGTGAGGTACTTTGGGGGAGGAGTAGGACCCTCCCCATATATACCATGTCAGAGGTGGATCCCACAAAGACAGACCCATCTTCCTCGAAGCTTCCTAATACAGCTGTAGTGGAGAGCTGTCAAGGACGCGTGTCCGGATCGATAGCTGAACGCCTCACACCCGACCGTTCGAATCGAATGGACTATGAGTTGGGTTGGGTGGACCGATGTTTAGGCCAGGCCGTAACACAACTATGTTTTTTCATCAACTCTGCACACTATTTTGTTTGCACAGGGAGCAGAACCCACAATAACAGCTCCATTGGCACGTGTTATTGACAAAACAAAGATAAGATAAAATTTAGACTGATACCTCTTTTAAAATATATTAAAGAAATAACCCAAAGGTCCTCACAAATTTGTCCTACTCGATTTCGTATACAAGTTGTTTGTGCTTTGTGGTATGTAGTCATGGTCCAAAATTTTACTTCCTTTGGTAATTGTCCGTTCAAAGTTGAGCAGATGAAGACAAAACTTTGAAAAGCGTACCTTTGTGATTCTAATTTCCAAACACGTGTGGGTGCTCATCCCCTTTCCCACCTCTCGTGTTGGTCAATAGCCATGTTGGGCGAGTATTATAATGTATATCAACCAATAATCTCGAATCTTCTGTCACATCCCAGAAAGATGACGTGTCTATCGTACGTGTCGTTTGGTTCTCAGCCTCCTCCCATATATATCCCACACACTGCAACTTTGAAGATTCCAACGCTCAAGTACAAAAACGCAAGCAACTAGGGAACATAACCCAAAGCCTTCAAACTTCAAAGCTTGAAACTCTTTACAATTGTATAGCCATAAACCATGAAGGGGTATTCTTCTTGTGTTGCTAATATACAAAACCACGTGTTTCTTCCTTCGAGCAACGCAAACAGCCCTCGTCAGCAGGTGAAGGTGGGAAACTTGTGGTTGATGCAAAGAAGTCATGGTTGGTCATCTTTGGTGCATCATGGAAAGGGTAATGAGAATGGGTTTGTGGTGGTTGGCTGTGCAAGTTGGAATTTGAAGAGTGAGTTGGAGAGAGATCTTGAAGATAAAGAACATAAGGGAATGGCACGGTTCAGGTACAAGTGTGGGGAAAGGAAGGGTGTGGTTGAGTTGTTGGAGTGCTTGGAAAAGGAAGCAATAATGGGTGAAGATGTCGGGAAAGACCCTATGGATTACAACCGTAGGGCTCAGATATTTGATAGAAGCTCTAGAGTTTTCCAAGCTCTTAAGGAAGCAAATACTACTGATGTTGTTTCTCAACCGTAGTAATTTCGATTTGATCTGACTGTATTCTAGTTGAAGTACAATTATATTACGTACTTATATCCCCGAATTTCCTAAGTTAAGACTATTGCGCTATAAATTGTTATTGATATCATAGATTTTTTAGTTTGCATTTCTGTTGACAGCTATATTATTGCTCCATTAAATTCAATAACGTTCCACCTTCTAAGGGACTCCATGTGTTACACGTTTATTCCTCGGCAATTTGCCAAAACATTCTCCTTTCCATGCATCTATAATCTATTACAATTTTCCCTATACTCCTTTTAAGTCTGAAAAGGTGTCAAACATGCATAGATTATTTTAAATTTGATATGTTGCAACTTTGATTCAACTATGTGTGTTAACCTTGTCTCTCACTCGCACGTGTTAATCATTCCAGTAAATTTGAACACGCATCAGCCTGCTAAAATGCATATTATAGTTTTCAGAATTTAATCCCAATTTTTGGATTAACTCCTAAGTTGATTTTTAACGTTTTAACGTTTTATTTTGGTTTCAAAATGTTTTAAAAGTCAAATTTGGGTTCTAAAAAATTTTAAATGAATTTAATGTTATTTTATTATTAAATTTAATATGAATAATTATTATATTAAAGAACTAATAATATTTGATTTTAGTATTTTTTTTTATTCGTCGAAAGTTTTAATGATTAATTGTTAGGATTTAAAAATTTTTTTTACAAGGAGATAAAAAAGAAGTGTTACAAAAAATACTTTGGTTATATTTTGTTAACCTAAAAAAAAAAGTATGACTTAATAATAATAATATTAACATTTACATAATTTATTTCGTTAATTGTCCATGTTAAATTTAATAATAGAATAATATTGAATTTATTTAAAATATTTTTAAGATAAAAATAAAATGTTTAAAATATTAGTGATCAATTCAAAATTTGATCCAAATAAAACAAAAATAATATTTTACTTTTATTTTATTAATAGAAAGAAAACAAAAAAAATTAACTTAAATTGATCGAATAGTTAACTCGTTTATCTATGGCAAATTAGTACTTTTTTTTTTTACCAAAAATAGGATACTCGAACCCGCGACCTCTTAATTGAGTATGAGGAGACTATGCTATTTGAGCTATACCTCATTGGCAAATTAGTACTTGATATGTCGGAAATTAGTTTTTGATATGTCAGGTAAAAGATACCGTAAAGGAAAAAAAATAAGAAAAATAAATCAATGGACCTTTGTTTCTATATAAAAAAAAGAATCTAATTCCCTATAGAGATTAAAGTGAAAGATAAAAATAAAACAAAATTGCTTTATGAAGAAAGCAAAATTTCTCACCTGGGAAAGTCATTGGTTCAATATCACAAGATAGCAACTTATCATCTTTAAACTTACAACAAATTACAAATAAATTGAAACGTGAAAAGAATAAAAAGTACATTTCTGCCTAAAAGAAGGGGTGAAAAATCTACTCGTAACACTTCTGAAAAGAAAATCATGGCATGGCTGCGGTGCGGAACCATAGTGACACTCAGCAGGTTCATGCCATCACCATTAGGGCATTAGGAACAAATGAGAACCTCACCCTGGAGATACTCATTGGTCAGCACTACACATTAACAGAACTTCCAACGGTTGCTGCAGACAGTACAAGTGACATAAGTTGTCATAGGTTCATCAGCACTACGAGTCTGCATTTGGTAATAGGTGCATTTCCTTTGACCACATCTCCCACACTTGAATTGATCTGTCGTAGCTTTTGGTGGACCTCCACGTTCACATTCAAACAATGCCTTCTCATAGATCTTCTCGTTCTCTTTCTTCCTCTGCTCACTAGCCATGTCAGCCGTGCTCATATTGATTAACCGTTCTGGTTCAATATAGCCGAGTAGAACTTTTCTCCGAAAATCTGGGTTGTTTTGATCCTTCAAGTTAAACATCAGGGACCTATACTTGACCTTTTGCGCACCATTTGAAGGGCCCCACTTTTCAAAGAGCACAGACTCAACTTTCACAGCAACACGAATAGGATCACAGGCATTTACTTCGTCCACCATATCCTCCTCAGCCTCTCCTGAAACCTTGGATAAAGCCTCATGGAGAAGATCCCGTATTTTGTCTCTCATCGCATCATTAGATTTAATCATAGTCTTCAGCTTTGGGGTAACAGGTGAGCTTGTTGACATTTTCTTTGTTCCAGAAACTTGCATCTCTTCCTTGACTATCTTTTCCACCTTGACATTCGCAGCACCATTATTTTTTTCAATTTTGCCATCCACATGGTGTACCTTTGCTGAGATTGACCTTGATGTACCATTTTCAACCTTCTCAACCTTCACAGAAGGACTCTTCTGCATTTTTCCAGATTTAGATCTATCACCATTTGCCGAGTCTTTGTTATCAGAGCCCCCATTCTTTATTCTGCCTGTTTCGGTTAATATTATGTCTTTCCATATCTCAATTAGGTCATGAGCAAATGCCCGAATTTTCTGCCTTGGATGCTTTGTTATATGTTTAAGATGTTTGCCAACCTGAAAATTGGTGCACCAAAAAAAAATGAAGTCAAACCTCAACTTTAAGTTATACAGCAAAAGCCAAGGAAGCAATTCAAATTTGAGGTTGCACTTAAAAAGCCAAAAGAGAATAAGGATAAAAGGGGTAGAGACACAAGGGTAGTCACTCGTCACTCAAGAAATGAGCTTTATATGAAAAACATGTTCAAGAGCCCATCATTAATTTTATTCTCTCTCAATTGAATGAGATACCAAACTGAACCCTGAAGTCATCATTATGGCATCACATGTCAAGTTTAGACCACAACTTGGAAACAGATAAGCCTGCAATGTAAGCTTCAGCTTCACACTCTGAACTAAACTCTAAAATAACAATATCTTTTGTTATGTTTTCCTCACTTTCTGGTCCTTTCTACTGCATTTTGGATCACCTGTATTCTAGAAACAGTGAGACAAAACAGGAGTGTTCCTCATACTGCCAGACCTACACCCCTTAAAAGGCCATACTATCAAAAAAATGTCGTTGTCACCTCCAAATAGACCAATACCCACACTTATTTGATCTTTAAAAAAAAAAAACACCCCGCTAACATCAGCAAGGCGCTTTTGTTGAACAATTGGCATAAGAATAATGTACCTACTTACTAGCCAAAGATACAGTGCAAATCAGAAAGCTACGTAGGCTTAGAGAGGAAATTAATGGATCCTGAGTTAACCTAATCACTGGGTGAATCAGATAGCACAATAAACAAAAAGTGAAAGGGAATACTCGAGAACCAAGTCACTCAAAAATCTTGTTTTTCAATCGCAGTACCCTCCTGAAACCACAATTTACGCTATAGCAAAACAGATATCAAACAACTTAGTCTACCATTCACCCTCTACCCCTTAAAACTTAACAATTCGAATTCAGTTCCAAAATCACGAGGGGGGAAAAATGGATCAGCCTCAATCCATCGAAATAATGAAAACAATGATGTGGCATGACAACAAAATGCATAGAAAGACAAAACTTTGGGTACCTGGGTGCTGACGAGAATCTTGTAATTGACGGGGAATTTCTTGAGCTGATTGAGGGCATCGATACATCGGGACTCTTCGTGAGGGCCGGCGTCTTCGCGGCTGGCGGCATCGGCGGCCTTCTTGGCTGCATCGTAGAGCTCGATTAGCTCCTTCTCCATAACACCTAATTCAATCCAAATTAGGGTTCCTCCCTCAACCCCCGTAAACCTATCGGATCAAAACAGCCCCCGTAGAGGAATTAACAAAATTAATATTTATGAAAAAGATTGTTGGAAACCTAGAGAAACATTAAGAGTGAGAGACATTAGCTGAGAAAAAGAAGAACTACTCACGAGAAGAAGAACGGTTGTGTTGGTGGAGCGGCTGCTGCTGCTGTTATAATATTTTGGCAGTTGAAAGGAGGAAAAGAACGAAACACTCGGCCAAGGGTCACATATATAATGATACAAACTAGCTGCTGTGATCATTCACTCATCCAAATCCAACGGTTCAGGATCAGTCTGAAGCGTATATCAGTGGAACATTCTGGATCCGGTTTTTTTGTGATGAAGTTTATACCCTTACTTCTCAAAAGATAAATAAATAAAATTTACAAAGCAAATTAGATTCGTTTTATATTTATTTTAAGATAAAATCAGTTGTTTCAAAAAGTATTTTCGGTATGGATTGACTTAAATTTGATCGGATTAGATGATATTATAAAATTTGGTTTGGAAAAGATTTTATTTTTTAAAAGTAGTTTGTAAAATTTAATTTTTAAAAGATAATTTTTAAAAATGGCAGTATCTATAATTGATAAATTAAATTAAAGAGTAATTACCCAAATCAGTTCTTAAGGATTTTAAAAGCGGACACTTTAGTCCCCCAAAAAAATTAATAGACAGATCAATTCCCAAGATTTTATTTTGGCGGACAAATCAGTCCCCAAAGATTTTAAAAACGGACATTTTAGTCCCCAAGAAAAATGAATTGGGAACTGATTTGTCCGCCAAAGTAAAACCTTGGGATTGATCTGTGTATTAATTTTTCTTGAGGACTAAATTGTCCGCTTTTAAAATCCTTGGGGATTGATTTGGGTAATTACTCTAAATTAAAAATAGATTTTAATAAGTACAAATAATAATAAGGGTCTGTTTGAGAAGTTTTAAAAGTAATTTTTTTTAATTTTTGACTTATGAAAAGTAGTAGTATTAATGTCTGGTGTAATTTTTAAAATTAAATTGTGGCTTTCTAAGAAGCTATTTAGGAGTTTATAAAATAGTTTAAAAAATGACTTCTCTCTTAAATCTTAATACTACTATTTTTTACCACATTTTTACAAGATAAGCACTTTTAGAACTAAAAATCCAAATATAAAATAATTTATTTATAAGCTACTTTTAATATAGTCATTTATTATTTAAACTATTTTTTTAAAAGGAACTTAATTGAGTTATTTATTCAAATTGGGCCTAAGTGTATTTGATAAAATATCTTTTAAAATTTAAAAATATTATAATAGATATTAATATAAAGGGTATGTTTAAAATAAGTACAACAATTATGTATTTATTGAATGTGCCACATTTATATAGATTATTAGATTTTATTAGATGAAAATCAAAGACTAATATAAAAAAAAGGCTAATATAAATACAAAATATTTTAATACATAAATAAATACTTTAAATGACAATACTTTAACACACAATACCTTAAGGTTAATAGTCAAATTAATCTCTAAAAAATAAAATATTCTTCAAATTCGTTCCTAAATAATTTTTCCAATCAAATTGGTCTTTAAAAGATTACGAATTAATCATATATGTCCTTCAGATACTCCACTCACAATTTTCGTCAACGATTAATGATATAAAATATTAACTGATAGCATACATGACACATAACATGTTCAATTGGATGTTGACTAAATATATTTACGAAAATCTATTAGTTTAGTCATTAGGTGATATTGGGAATAAGATTTTTGTAATTGAAAAAAAATGACTAAATTAATAAATTTTTATAAATATATTTGGTTAATATTCAATTAGACGTATCAAGTATTAAATATGTTATCAATTAACGTTTTATAACATCAATCTTTGAAGAAAATTGTTAATGGAGTGCCTGAATGACAAATATAATTAATTCGTAATTTTTGAAAGACCAATTTGATTGAAAAAATCTTTCAACGATAAATTTAAAGAATATCTTATCTTCTAGGAACTAATTTGACTATTAACCCAAATACTTTAAATGGCAATAAAATCTTTTATTCTTAAATAATTAAATATAAAATATATAAATACAAAAAATATGAATATTCTTTATTCATTAAGATTAATTATTATACAAAAAAATTTTATAATATTAAAAAATTATATTAAAATAATATTTTAAACTATAACATAAAAATATAAAATAATTAAAATTTATTTTATATTACTTGACAAATAATTAAATTATTATATTCAAAATTTATTAACTAACTATTTTTGTTAAAAAATTATTATATAATATAATTTTTTATTAAAATATTTTAAAAATATAATTTATTTAAAATATTATACATTATACATAGAAATATTAACTTTTGAATTTTTTAAATTAAAAAAAAAAGAATAAATAATATAATCCTAAATACATGCTTATCACATCATATATTTACTTATATTAGTAAGAGCTAAACTAATCAAACTTATGCAATAAAAATATTAAAACTAAATGCAAAGTTAGGCTATTGTAGAAATATAATAGTATAAATACCTTATTTTTTTATACTTTTTTCAAAATAATATATATTATATACTATCTGAATTAAAATGCAAACCAATTATTATATGTAATTATCCATATATATACAAATTTGTTAAAAAATTAAAAAAAAATAAATTATATTATTTATTTAGTTTTTTCAAAAAATGTGAAAAAATTAATATTTTTATGTATTATATATAATTTTTTAAATAAATTTTATTTTTACAAATATTTTGATAAAAAATTATATTATATAATAATAATATATTTAATAAAGTAATTAGTTAATAAAATTTAAATATAGTAATATAATTATTTATCAAATAATATAAAATAAACTTTAATTATTTTGTACTTTTGTTTTGTAGTTTAAAATATCCATTTTAATATAATTTTTAATATTATAAAAATTTTCTTGTATAATAATTAATTCTAATAAATAAAAATACTTATATTTTTTGTATTTATATATTTTATATTTTTTAGAACAAAAAACTTCCATTTTTATATAATAAAATATAAAATAATCTTTTTAATATATATATATATATATATATATATATATATATATAAATAATTATAATAATATAATAACATTGAAATCAGATAACATATTAAATTTGTTACATTAAAACATAAAATTATATATTTTACTCTTAGATTTAACAAAATATATTTTTAATAAATTATATATGATAAAAAATATTTTGTGAAAGATATTTGTACACTAATTTCTCTATATAAACAGGTATTTTGTTTAAGATCTCTCTTTATGTGGATCAGACAAGTATTTTATATCTACATAGCTAACTAGTTGTGACTTGGATCCCTTGGAATAAAACAATTCCATATCAACCGTTCTATGAAAATATTGAAAGATATTTTTATTTTCTTCCTTAGGACGGAATTGATCATTTTCCACATCTAAAGATCTTACGATCATTGGGGTACTTAATGGATGCGACTTATCCATATAAAATCTCTTTAAGATCTTTCTGTGTATGTTGTTTGATGAATAAAGATTTCATTTTTTGTATGCTCGATCTGTAAGCCGAGACAAAATTTAGTCTTTCTAAGATCTTTCATCTCAAACGCTTCTTTTAGAGTTTTCATAATTGTTGGAATCTCTTCAAGAGTTCCAATGATATTTAAATCATCAACGTACATAGCAATTATAATAAATCCAAATGCAGATTTTTTTATGAAAACACATGGATAGATATCATCATTCTTGAATTCGTTTTTGGCCAGATATTCAGTAAGAAGACTATACCACATTCGTCCAGATTGATTTAGACCATATAAGGATCTTTGCAATTTAACTAAATATAATCTCTGCGGATATTCATTGGATGGTTTAGACATCTTTAGTCCTTCAGGGACTTTCATATAGATATCACGATCTAATGATCTGTATAAATAGGCTGTTACCACATCCATTAAATGCATATGTAGTTTAGGATATGCGGATAAACCGACCAAGTAACGCAATGTTATTGCATCCATTACAGGAAAATATGTTTCTTCATAATCTATACCAGGCCTTTGTGAAAAACCTTGTGCCACAAGTCGAGTTTTGTAGCATATAACTTCATTTTTCTCATTTCGTTTTATCACAAATACCCATCTATATCCAACAGATTTTACATTTTCTGGTGTACGGACTATAGGTCCAAAGACTTCAAATTTTGTAAGTGAGTCTAACTCAGCCTTTATTGCTTCTTCTCATTTTGGCCAATCATTTCTTTGTCGACATTCTTCCACTGTTCTTGGCTTAAGATCCTTACTTTCATGTGTGATATTTAATGCCACATTATATACAAATATTTATTGACAATTGTTTTATTTCGGTCCCATTTCTTTCCTGTAAAGACATAATTTATCGAGATCTCGTCATTTTCACAATTTTCAGGTACCTGACCATCTTCTGGCGTTAAAACTATATCAGAATTTTGGACAATTACAGGTATCTTTACTATGTCTTTTTCAACAGGAATAGTATTTACCTCTTTTTTTTCGAGAATTTTTTGTCTTTGGAACCGATAGACCTACTATGTTTCAGACGTAAATTTGCTTCAGTGGCAATTTGTCCGACTGAGACATCAATTTGAGTTGGAGTATTTTTAGCCGGTATATAGGATTTAGTTATCCTTTTCGTATCAGAAAATGTATCGGACAATTCATTTGCTATTCTTTGCAAATGTATAATCTTTTGAACTTCTAGTTCACATTGCCTAATCGAGGATCTAAATGCATCAAGGATGATGCATTCCAATTAAGTTCTTTTTCAGGAATCTTATTCTCTCCCCCTAATGTTGAAAATTTTGATTCATCAAAATAGCAATCTACAATTCGGGCTTTAAATACATCTCCAGTTTGTATCTTAAGATACCTCACTATAGAGAGAGAATAATATCCAACATTTATTCCAAATTTTCTTTGGGGTCCCATTTTGGTGCGAAAAGGTGGTGCAATTGGAACATATATCGCACACCAAATATTCTTAAATGAAAAATATTTGGCTACTGGCCAAAAGCTAATTGCATAGGAGAGAACTGATGGTAACTTGTTGGCCTCAAACGAATAAGTGCTGTGGCATGTAAAGTAGCATGTCCCCAAACCGATGTTCGAAGATTTGTTTTCATAAGTAAGGGTCTAGCAATTAACTGGAGGCGTTTAATAAGTGATTTTGCTAACCCATTTTGTGTGTGAACATGAGTTACTAGATGTTCAACGCTTATTCCGTTAGCCATACAATAAGCATCAAAGGCTTGGGAAGAAAACATATATTGGATGAATAGGTCCACATATATCGCCTTGAATCCTTTCTAGGAATTCAGGGGACTCAAATCCAATCTTTAATGGTGATGACCTTAAAATTAACTTTCCAAGAAAACATGCAGCACAACAAAATTCATTAGATTTAAGAATCTTCTAGTTCTTTAGTAAATGTCCATGGGAGTTTTCAATAATTCTCGGCATCATGGTTGTTCTCGGATGACCTAATCAATCATGCCAAGTTATGAATTTATTTGGACTAGTAAACTTCTGGTTTACAATGGCATGTGATTCAATTGCACTAATCTTGGTATAATATAACCCAAATGAGAGTGAGGGTAACTTTTCTAATATAACCTTTTTATTTAAATCATGAGTTGTGATACATAAGTACTCATGATTTCCCTCATTTATTGTTTCAATATGATATCCATTTCGATGAATATCTTTGAAACTTAATAAGTTTCTTAGAGACTTAGTAGACAATAGTGCATATTTATTATGAATTTTGTTACTCCAGGAAACAAAATTATAGTTTTTCCGGAGCTTTCTATCACCTTGCCTGAACCAATAATAGTATTAACATATTCTTCTTTTGGCACAAGATGGATAAAGTATATATTACTTTTGAGAATGGTGTGCGAACTTGCACTATTCGTAAGGTATACATCTTCATTATATATCCTTGCCATTTTCTTCAAAGACAAATAATAATAATAAAATGATTAGTAGTACTTGCACAGTCAAATTGAATTTTTGATTGGAATTATTTTTTTAAGAAACAATGTACATAATATCATATACTAAGATTTTATTGTTATCACTGTTATTATTATCATTATTTTTAAAACTTGAGACATTTAGTGATTTCAAAATTCTTAAACATTAATATTTCATTATTTATATACATCATATTTGAAATTTAGATGCATAGAAAATAAAACTTAACAATAAATTTTTTACATTATTTATTTACATGAATACTTAACAATCCCACATATTAAAGTATTCCATCATTGATTAAATGACCAATATTTTTTTTGGGATCCTCAAAAAAAAAAAAAAAATCAGATACATCATAATGAGTGGTGAAATTTTCAGCATCTTTTGAAACAAAATTCGACTTCTTTCCTTTGTCGTCCTTTTTAAAAAATGCTTGATAAAGATTGACTAGGTGCCTTGGGGTACGACAGGTACGTGACCAATGGGCCTTTCCACCACAACGGAAATATTTATCCTCTGTTGATTTATTTTGCCCAATATTTCTTTCTTTATCCTACTTCTGTTGAGATCATTTCTTGTGAACATAATTCTTCTTCGTTTCATAATTGTCTTGTTACTAAAACATTGCCATTTACCTCTTCTGGGGTAATGATTTGCCGCATTTGCTTCAGGAAATGGGGCGGCGCCAGCTGGACGCGCTTCATGATTTTTTAAAAGCAACTTATTGTTACATTCAGCAACAAGAAGGCAAGAAATTAACTCAAAATATTTTTTAAATCATTTTTCTCGATACTGCTGCTGCAGAAACATATTCGAGGCATGGAAGATCGAGAAAGTTTTCTCTAGCAGTCATTGTCAGTTAACTTTTTTCGACATAATTTCATTCGTGAGGTGATTCGAAACATTGCTGAAATATATTCATTTATGGATTTAAAATCCTGTAGACGCAAGTGCGTCCATTCATATCGGGTTTGAGGAAGTATCACCGTCTTTTGATGATTATACCTTTTTTCAAAGTCTTTCCACAGATCTGCAGGATCTTTTAATGTGAGATATTCATTTTTCAATCATTCGTCAAGATGGCGATAAAGGAAGATCATGGCTTTGGCTTTATCCTTCTGGGATACATTATTTTCAGCATTAATGGTATCTCCAAAATCCATTGAATCAAGATAAATTTCAGCATCTAATATCCATGATAAATAGTTGTTTCCAGATATATCAAGAGCATTAAATTCAAGATGAGAGAGTTTCAACATAATGAAAATTTATTACCTGAGTCTTCCTAAAATTTGATCAAAGTCTCATGCTAATAACGTGTTGTAAAATAAATAAATAAATAAAAAAAAGATGTAATAAATATAAAATAAAAAAGTATAATTAGATAACTCTAATAGTAATATTGATCATAATTATTATATCAATATAATAGAGATGAATAATATATTTACTAATATTATATATAAAAAATGAAAGAGAGGAATATTCAAAATAGTTACAACATAAAAAGAGAAAATTATTTTGTTATTACTGTGTATAAAAAGAGGGAGAAAAAAATATTTGTTGTTGTGTGTTCTTGTCACAAAATTTACTCCTCTATTTATACACGTACATGGTCATTATTTTTAAATTTTATTAAATATAATTTCATCTTAAAAATCTAAGCTTATTAAAAATAGGTTATCTAATCACAACATGACGACTTTTTTGATCAATTTTTATAGGATTAAATCAGTTTTAATTAGGTTTGACTGAATAAATTACGTAACTGATTCAAAAATAATCCAACTTGATTTGATAAGCTTGTTTTAAATATTTGCTTGTGTAAATTAATAAGAAAGATAGAGCCATAGAGGAATTAATTTTTGTTTTTGCTAATGTTGACGTTTTTAAGTTTTGGTTTATAATAAGATCATTTAAAATATTTTAATATTTAAAGCTTATGTATTTATAATATTTTTTAGGAAATGAATTTAACTCTGAAATTAAAAGTGAACCTACGATTTTAATAATATTAAAGGGTTTAAAAATGTTTCCATAGTGGTACACATCATTTTACAAGAAATGAATTTTTGAAAAAATAGAGATAAATAAATACTAGTTTTCCTCTTTAGTAGTCGCTTGAAATGTGTAATGAGACGATGAATATTAGATTTTATATGTTAAAATGATAGCAAACTTCTTCTTCTTCTTATTATTATTATTATTATTATTATTATTATTATTATTATTATTATTATTCATGGACCAAAAAACATTTTCAGTAAATCACTAAATCCAAACCTATTCTTTCTTTATGTTGTTTCATTGACCGACAATATTCACTATCAACCCAACCCATCCCTTTGGCAAAATTCATACACCAAAAATGCCCATCAACTTAATCATCACCAGTATGCTCCGACTAACTCAACATCATTAACCACCAAACACTCGACAACATCTGGAACCTCTATAAGAACCACAAGAGCTGCCTTGGTCAACAGAGACAATGCTTACATGCGTTGCCTCATTAAAGCACCACGTTCCTTCTGCACATGAGGTGAAAAAAGGCATCCTCATTGTAGCATAACCCTCCCAAGCAAACCATTGTCGTCGCCTCTCCTTCTCCTTTTTCTTGTTATCATCGTCTCCTCTTCAGTTCCTTTCCTACCACCCACAGTATGATCGTTGTTCCTCCTTCCTTTCTTTCTCTCTTCACAGTTTTTATCGCCTCTATTATCATCATTTTTTTCTTTATTCTTCATGTGCTTTCACTATCACTATTGCCTTTTTGTTGCCTCTTTTTTTGCCTCTCTTCACTCCGATTTCGTCTTTTTTTTTTCTTTATCATCACATCTGTCTTTGTCACATCGTTGTGTCTTTACTTCGCACTGTGGTTGCCTTCGCATGTGCCTCAGTCCACTATTGCTTCTCCTTCGCATAACGTCTGTGTCGTCTCTAACGTCACCAGCTCCTATATCTATCTTTCTCTTTTTTTCCTCTTGATCTTCTTCTACCGAAGTTTTGATTCCACGCCTTAGTATTCCTCTACCTCTATCTCTCTGCTCTGTCGTCATCTTCCTCTACTTCCATCTCTTTTTCCCGTCAGTCTCTTTTCAGTTCTCTATTTTTTTATTTTATATATTTTGAATGTTTTATTTATTTAGATTTTGATTTAAGTTTTATTTAAGTAATCTTGCACTCGGTTTGTTGATTGAATTCGTTGTTAGATTAAGAACTTTTAAGGGTGGTGGTATGGTTGAGATGGTAATTGTTAAGTGGTGTTAATTTGTAACAAATAATATTCTAATTAGATTGTGATTTGTATGTTCTATCATGTGTTTAGTCACCAAACAAATTAAAAAATTGTGTTTTTGCGGCTATATCACTTTATCTATATCTAAGATATACAAAAACCAACATACAATCTTATTAAATGATGAATAGATATTTTATACGCTTTTTGACATCATTTTCATATAGTTTTCATTATATTTTGTTTAAGTTTTATTATATTTTCATAGGTTTTAGTGAAAAATTTATATTTTTAGATTCTACTTTGAGTTGTTGTGTTTTATGATGATTTCAAGTATTTTCTGGTTGAAATTAAGGAGTTTTGACAAAGTCTGATTCAGAGACAGAGAAAAGACTGCAGATGCTGTTAGGATCTGACCTCCGTGCACTGAAAGGAGCATTTCTGGAGCTACAAAAATCTAAATGGCGCGCTCTCAACGGCTCTGAAAAGCTAACATTCAGGGCTTTCCAGAAATATATAATAGTCTATACTTTGCTTTGGAAATGAAGGTCCAAAACTAGCGTTCAATGCCAGCCACCAGCCCCAGTCCTGGCGTCCAATGCCCAAAAGGGGGTAGCTGGCGTCCAACGCCCATTCAGGAGTCCAAAACTGGCGTTGGACGCCCAAAAGGGAGTATTAGCTCGTGGCTTCACTCAAGCTCATCCCAAACACTCACCAAGTGGGCCCGGAAAGTGGATTTTCGCACTACAAGTCTAGTTTATCTTATTTTCTGTAATCCTTAGTTAGTAGATTAATATATATAGGAGGAGATCACCCTTGTTTAAGGACACACTTTAACTTTTGATCTTCTTCCCTCACTTTACATTTGAACACTATTCTCTGTACAGTATGAGTCACTAACCTCCCAAGGTTAAGGTTAGGAGCTCTGTTGATTCTTATGGATTAATAATATCACTATTCTATTTCAATCTATGCTTGATTTTATTCTAAAATGTATCTTCGTTCTTCATCCTAATGAATTGGGAGTGTAACTTGACTGTCATCCCTATTCACATGGGTTCTTGTGAGTCCTTAACTGGATAGTAATGAACTACAAGCTTGATTATACATCTCTTAGACGGCTAATCCACGACTTCATTGGGGATTTCTCGAGACATCAGTTCAGCCGAGGTACGGGGCAATTAGGGCCTTTGTGGTATAGGCTAGAATCCAAGAAGTGGCATTCTCTGATCCAGAAGATCCGACCTTGTCTATGACGTTTTGAGTAGGATCACCAAGGGAATAGACTGCTAGACCTTCACCCTTGTTCAGATTGGATGACCGCTGACCCGGCGTTTGATCTGAAGCAGAGGAGATTAATGACCGCTGACCCGACGTTAATCATATACAGCCTGCCATGGAATGAATCAATCAAAAGTTGGAGTAGATGGTGAGAAAAGTTGATCCAGAAGGAAGAATCATCTCTGAAGCCTCAATCGTTCTCATACCATTGATTTCACTCCTATCTAGTAACGTTTTATTTATTTATCTGTTTTATGCATTTTCTCGTGACAAATATATTTTCTATCCGACTGACTAAGTTCTACAAGGTAACCATTTCTTGCTCAAACCAACAATTTCTGTGAGATTGACCCTCACTCACCTGAGGTATTACTTAGACGACCCGATATACTTGCCAGTCTATCTGTGCGAAACGTGCGGAGCCAGTTTCGTACACCAAGTTTTTGGCGCCGTTGCCGGGGATTGTTCATATTTGACAAACTATCGGATCATCTTGTTGTTTAGATTAGGTACTTTTTACTATTTTGTTTGAGTCTTTTATTTTCTTTTTCAAAAAAATAAAAAAATTTTCAAAAATCTTTGCTTTTCTTTATTGATCTTTATGTTTTGTTTGAGTCTTTTATTCTTGTTCTTGTTAAAGTTTCAAACTTTCTTGTTTTATTTTTCCAAAAAATTTTCAAAAATAGTGTCTTTTGTTTGAGTATAGTGTCAATTCTTAAGTTTAGTGTCCTTTGTACGTTCTTTGTTTCCTTTGAATTTTCGAATTGGTTCTTGAGTGTTCTTCTTGGTATTCAAGTTGTTCTTGTTTCTTTTCTTGTTTTGATCTTAAAATTTTTAAGTTTGGTGTCTTTTTGTGTTTGTCTTTGCAAATTTTTGAAAATTAATGCTTTGATTTCAAAAATTTTTAAGTTTAGTGTTAGTTTGGTTAGTATTGTTCTGTCTTTTGGGCTTTAGTTGGTCTGTGTTTTCTTGAGTTTTGAAAATTTGTTCTTGTTTTTCTTTCTTGGTATTCGAATTGTTCTTAGAGCTTTTCTTTGTTTGATTCCAAAATTTTTATGTTTAGTAACTTTTAGTGTTTTTCCTTCTTCAAATTTCCGAAAAAAGCTAGTGTCTTTGATCTAAAAATTCTAAGTTTGGTGTCTTTTAGTTATTTTTCTCTTTCTTCATTAATTCAAAAAATCAAAAAATATCTTTTCTATCTTTATTCAAAATTTTCGAAAATTTCATCTTATTTTCATATCTTGATTTAAAAATTTTAAAGTTTGGTGTTTTCTTGTTAGTAAAGTCAAATTTCAAATCTTATCATTTTAAATCTTTTCAAATCTTTCCTTTTAATTTGATTCTTTTCTATCTTATCTTTCTTTTAAATTTCAAAATTCAAATCTTTTTTAAATCATTATCTTATCTTATCTTAATTTCAAATTTCAAATTCAAATCTTTTTCAAAATTCAAATTTCAAAATCTTATTTCATCCTAATTCAAATTCAATTTTCAAAATTCAAAGTTTAAAATACAAATTTCAAAAATTTAAAAATTCAAATTTCAAAATTCAAACTTCAAATCTTTTTAAATCTTTTTCAAATCCTTATCATATCTTGTCTTTTTCAAAATCTTTTAAAATCTTATCTTATCTTGTTTGACTTGTTCTTTCAAATTTTAATTTTCAAGATCTTTCTTTGACTTTTTTTTAAGATTTTCAAAATCAACTCTTTTTATTTTTGTTTTCAAATCTTGTTAATTAATTGGTTACTTGTTTTATCTTATTTCAATTTTAAAAGTTTGGTGTATCTTTAATTTTCTTTTTCTCTTTCATCTTTTTTAAAATTTTCTAACTACTTCTTCTTTCTTTTTTTTTTCGAAATTCTTATCTCTCCTTCCCTCTCTATTTTCAAAAATCAACATTTAAATTCCAAATCTTTTTAGTTAATTAGTTGTCCTAGCTTTTAATTGTCTTTAATTTTTCTTTATTTTCTTTTTTTTTTGAATTACATGAATAAAATAAAAACAAAATAAAAATATTTTAATTTTTAAAACCAATTTCTTCTTAATTTTTGAAGTTTCCCTATCCCCTCTGTTTCGAATTCTATCTCACTTCCTTACCTCCATTCTTCTTATCTTCTCTAGATATCTCACTGGGAGTTTCCTATACTCTGACACAGAGACTCTCATTTTTCTTTGCTTCTTTTCTATGTATGCAAGAACAAGATGAGTTCACTATGGACTCAAATGGGAGTGAACAGTTCAGAAGAACTTTGGGATCTTATACGTCCCCCACTCCTGACTTTTATAGAAGGAATATTAGTAGACCTCCTATTGATCTAGATGACTTTAAGGTCAATTTCGGCCTGATCATGCCGATGCAGCAATATTTCCAGTTTCATGGACTTCCACAAGAATATCCAAACAAATTCCTCTCTAACTTCCTGCAGTTTTGTGATACTGTAGAGACCAATGGAATAGAGTCTGAAGTCTGTAGGCGAATACTCTTCCCATTTGCTCTAAATGATCAAGCAAAGCTATGGTGGATTTATGAGCCCAGAGAAAGTGTGAACACTTGGGATAAGGATGTTAGAAAATTCTTGAACAGGTTCTCCTCCTCGCAGAGATGGACTAAGCTAATGACAGACATTCAGACCTTCAGGCAGAAAGAGGGAGAATCACTCTACGATGCTTGAGAAAGGTACAAGCGGATGATCAGAAAATGTCCCCTTGCCATGTTCGCATGTTGGCGTAGGATATAGATCTTCTACGAAGGTCTCTCTGAGATGGCCAAGAGGTTCTTGGATCACTCTACAAATGACTCTCTAAACCCTTGAAAAATGACATTCAAAGAGGCAGATGAGCTCATTGAGAGGGTTGTTGTCAATAACCACTGCTTATACTCATCTGAGGAGACTATAGCCGCAAAGATTGCTGAGAATGAACTTATGTTGGAATAAATATACAGTAGCATGTAGAATCAAGTTGCTAAGGTCCATAGTGATCCTCTAGATACTCATTGTGATATGAGTGGTAACCTCCCTAAAGGTGATATTCACAACTATAGCAAAGCTAAAGTTGAACTCCCAGAAGGGAGCAATACTAGCGTTGAACGGCAAGAAGGTATCACCAAGGGCGTTCAATGCCCAGAGAGGGGGGGGGGGGAATGGAAATAAATTTAGGAGATACTTCCCTCAAGCATCCAGACACCTCAGAGAAATACATGAGCATTGATATCATCAAATCCCTGGTAGAAGAGGTGAATATAGTTGAGACACTTGAAGAAGAGCTGGACAACATCTTTTATGATGCCAAGCCTGTTCTAGAGGCACCAGAAGAAATGGAGGAGACCGAGCCTAAGGTAGTACACACTGTTGAGGAACTAAATGAAGAAGAGACTTAAGGAGAGGTTGGAAGCACAATGTTACATGCCCTTCTTATGGGAAGAAAGCCCGAAGTACCACACCCTCAGAAGTCCCAAAAGGAGACCAAGGACGAGCACTGCTCACAATCCTTGGAAGGCTCTAAGAAGCTACACATCAATAGTCCTTTTGTTGATGTTTTGAAGCAATGGTCTCTATCTACTGGAAGAGACCTCTTTAATGCTGAGAGAGAAGAATTAGTGATAAGGTTGCAGAAGAATTACATGGTTATCAAGGTCCTTCAACCTCCACTACCCCCTGACAAAGGAGGTACTTCCATGTAGAGTACAATACTGAAGCCTCCTCCCTTGGTGAAAACTTATACATTTTTCCCAGATATCAAACTTAAGTTTGGTGTTGGGCAGTCATCACCCACCAAGGAAGAAGGTCCTAAGAGAAAGATGCATAGGAGATGGAGAAATAATACAACCCCAATCCTAACAAGCAAGGAGAATCAAGCTCATCACACTAAAAGAAAGCTTGTTAGGAGAAATTCAAATCTGAGGGCACTAATCTTCTCCTCTTCTCCCATGGAGTCATTTCTGTTAACCAACTGGAAGAAGAGAAAGAAAGTCAACAATCGAGTGTCAAGCTAATGACATTAAAGAAGTGCTTGTTGGGAGGCAACCCAACCATGAGTAGAGTATTACTGTTCTTATTTCTTCTATTTATTTTCATTTGAGTTTATTTTCAGAATTTTCCCTTGCTTTTTTATGTTTGTGATCATGTGCAGTAGTTAGAACAGAAATAGAAATAGTCAAAGCTGGGAACAAAACACCTTGGAGCAGAGACCTTGCTGGCGTTGAACACCAGACAAGGGGGCCAGAGTGGGCGTTCAACGTATGAGAAGCAGCAAAGCTGGCGTTGAACGCCAGCCAAGAGGCAGAGACCTGGCGTTGAACGCCAGGAAGGAGCACATAGCTGGCGTTGAACGCCAGCCAGGGAGCATGAAGCTGGCGTTGAACGCCAGCTAGAGGGCAGAGACCTGGCGTTGAACGCCAAGAAGGAGAACTTTAATGGGCGTTCAATGCCCTATAAGGAGCATCAAGCTGGCGTTGAATGCCATCCAGGAGCAAGAGCTGGGCGTTCAACGCCCACAAGAGGGCAGGGAACTTGAATTTCCTAACCCTCAGGATCAGTGGGTCCCATAGAATCTCTACCTATTCCACCTTCTTCTCTCTCTTACTTTCACTCTTCCCCACATACTCTTCCCTATAAACTCTAACCCAATCACATCTATATCACTTTTCAAAACCATCATAACTCCCACCAACCCCTACCCACTTCAAATTCAAAATTTTCCACCCAATTCCCACCCATTCATTCGAACCTTACCTTTCCCACTCCTATAAATACCCCTTCTTCCTATCCTTCATACACACATCATTCATACACGAATAGCCCCACTTGGCCGAACCCACTTTCCCCCTCCATCCCCTCTATTCTCTTCTTCTTTTACTCTTCCTATTTTGCTCGAGGACGAGCAAAGCTTTTAAGTTTGGTGTTGGAAAAGCCTTGCTTTTTGCTTTCCATTCCCACTTATGGCACCCAAAGTCGGAGAACCCTCTAGAAATAGGAAAGGAAAAGCTGTTGCTTCCACCTCCAAATTTTGGGAGATGAAAAGATTCATCACCAAAGCTCATCGAGACCACTTCAATGAAGTAGTGACAAAGAAAAGGGTGATTCCTGAAGTCCCCTTTAGGCTAAAAAAGAATGAGTACCCAGAGATCTAAAGAGAAATCCAGAGGAGAGGTTGGGAAGTCCTAACCAATCCTATCCCAGAAGTTGGGATCTTGATAGTGCAAAAGTTCTACGCTAATGCATGGGTTACTAAAAACCATGACACTAGTGTGAACCCTCATCCCAAGAATTGGAGCACCATGGTCCGAGGGCGTCTCTTGGATTTCAGCCCGGAGAGTGTAAGGTTGGTGCTCCATTTGCCAATGATGCAAAGAGACCCACATCCTTACACTAGGAGAGTCAATTTTAACCAGAAGCTGGACCAAGTCCTTTCAGACATTTGTGTGGAAGGAGCTCAGTGGAAGAGGGATGCTCAAGGCAAGCCTATCCAACTGAGAAGGCTTGACCTCAAGCCAGTAGCTAGAGGATGGTTGGAATTTATCTAACGCTCATCCCTACTAGCAATCGGTCAGAAGAGACCATTGACAGAGACATCATGATTCATTGCATCATGATTGGAAGTGAGGTGGAGGTACATGAGGTAATACCTCAATAGTTGTACAAGAAAGCTGAAAAGCCTTCCACCTTAGCAAGGTTGGCATTCCCCCACCTTATCTGTCGTCTATGCAATTCAGATGGAATTATCATAGAAGGAGTCATTCCTATTGAGGAGGACAAGCCCATCACCAAGAAGAGGATGGAGCAAACTAGAGAGTCAGCACATGGACCACAGTAAGAGCATGTGGAGCTGCCTCAATAAGAAATTCCTGAGATACCTCAAGGGATGCACCCCCAAGGCTAATGGGACCAATTGCACACTTTTCTAAGAGAATTGAGCTCCAGTATGAACCAACTAAGGATGGGACATCAAGAGCACTCCACCATCCTCCATGACATAAGAGAAGATCAAAGAGCCATGAGGGAAGAACAAAGAGTTATGAGGGAAGAACAATAGAGGCAGGGGCGTGACATAGAGAAAATCAAGCACTCTATTGGATCCTCCAGAAGGAGTGGTGGCCGCCCGCACTAAGGTGGATTCGTTTCCTTTACTCCCCTGTTGTTTATATTATTTTTTCTATTTTCCATGTATTATGTTTCATTGTCTGTTTCTAGTGCATGATCATCTATCTTTATGTCTTAAAGTTATGAAATATTCTATGCATCTCTCACCTTACTTAAAAGAAAAATTTTTAATTGAAAAAAAAGTAAGATGCATGAATTTCGAGATTTATATTAGGAATAGTTTAATTATTTGATGTGGGGGCATTGCTTTTATTTTCTAAATGCATGAATAAACAGTGCAAATTTGATGTTGGAGTCAAGAATGTTGGCTCTTGAAGGAATGATGATAAAAGTGAAGTATTATTGGTAATCTAAAAAATCCAAAAATTGATTCTTGAATATAAAAAAAGCAGCAAAAAGCAATAAAAAAATAGAGGTATATGCGAAAAAAAAAGCAAGCAGAAACAGAAAGAAAAAGCCAATAGCTCTTTAAACTAAAAGGAAAGAGCAAGGATCCAAGGCTTTAAGCATCAATGGTTAGGAGGGCCTAAAAGAAATATCTTAGCCTAAACAGTTCAATTGAGCTGGTTCCCGAACTATATGCTTGTGGTGTGAAGGTGTCAAGTAAAAAACTTGAGACTGAGCAGTTAAAGTCATGGTCCAAAGCAAAGAGTGTGCCTAAGAACTCTAGACATCATTGGCTGGGGATTCTAGCAAAGCTGAATCACAATCCGAAAGGGTTCACCCAGTTAAGTGTCTATGGCATTTATGTATCTTGTGGTAATACTGGAAAACAAAGTGCTTAGGGTCATGGCTAAGACTCTAAAAAAAAAAACGTGTTCAAGAATAAAAAAGAACTTAACTAGGAGAATCAATAATATTATTTGGATTCTGATTTCCTAAAGATGCCAATCATTCTGAGCTTCAATGGAAAGTGAGATGCCAAAACTGTTCTGAAGCAAAAAGCTACTAGTCCCGCTCATCTAATTGAAACTGAGCTTTATTGAGAACTCTGAGATTTATTGTATCCTTTTCTTCTTTTTATCCTACTTTGTTTTTGGTTGCTTGGGGACAAGCAACAGTTTAAGTTTGGTGTTCTGATGAGTGGATATTTTATACGCTTTTTGGCATCATTTTCATATAGTTTTTGTTTTGTTTTGTTTAAGTTTTATTATGTTTTCATAGGTTTTAGTGCAAAATTCACATTTTTGGATTCTACTTTGAGTTTGTATGTTTTATGTTGATTTCAAGTATTTTCTGGCTGAATTTGAGAAGCTTAAGTAGAAGTCTGATTCAGAAGCAGAGAAAGGACTGCAGATGCTGTCAGGATCTGACCTCTGTTCACTCGAAGGAGCTTTTCTGGAGCTAAAGAAGTCCAAATGGCACACTTTCAACGACTATGGAAAGCTAACATCTAGAGCCTTCCAGAAATATATAATAGTTTATACTTTGTTTTGGAAATAAAGGCCCATAACTGGCGTTCAACGCTAGTCACCAGCCCTATTCCTGGCTTCCAGCGTCCACACAGGAGCAGCTAGAGTTCAACGCCCAAAAGGGGGTGCCTAGCCAGCGTTCAACACCCCTAAGGGACATTAGCGTGTGGGAAACACTTAAGCTCAGCCCAAACACTCACCAAGTGGGCCCCAGAAGTGGATTTTTGCACTACCAACTTAGTTTATCTTATTTCTGTAATCCTTAGTTAGCAGAGTAGTATATATAGGAGAAGATCACCCATGTTTAGGAGCTTCTTCCTCCCCCATTCGAATTCATCACTTTTGTACAATATGAGTCATTAACCTCCTAAGGTTAAGGTTAGGAGTTCTGTTGAGTTTCATGGATCAATAATATTACTGTTCCATTCAATATGTCTGATTCTATTCTCTTATGCAAACTCATTCTTCATCTTATGAATTGAGGGTGACTCGTGACAATCACCCTTGTTCTACATGGGTTCCGTGCGATTCCTGACCCGGATAGCGTTGAAATAAAGCTAGAGATTGCATTGCGGATTCCTATAAAGCATCTGAGCAACTTTTGATATGTGACATATAATCTCGTTGACTATGGGTGTGTGAAGTCTCTGTGGCATTATGGCTAGAGTCAGAGAAGTAGCACTCTCTGATCCAGAAGATCTGCCTTGTCTATGGCACCTTGAGTAGGATCATGAAGGGGAGTGGATTGCTTAGAGTTTCATCATCTGCTACAGTAAAAAACCTAGAGGTGGCTTGATGAGAGGACATGAGTCATCTCAACGTGGTGGATTATTGTAGTAGAGGAGGTTAACTTGATGAGAGGACATGAGTTAATCACTTACGACCACCATTGAAGGAATCATAAGGTTATTGAAGAAGACAATAAGAAAAGTTAATCCGAAAAGACAAAGCATCTCCGAAGCCTCAACCATTCTATCACCATTGAATTCTCGTCTATCCAGTGACTTCTATTTAATTATTTGTTTTATGCTTTTTCTGTGACAACTTATAATTTTCTATTCACCTAACTAAGATCTGCAAGGTGTCCACTGCTTGCTCAAACTAACAATTCTCGTGGGATCGATCCTGACTCACCTCAGGTATTACTTGGACGACCCGGTATACTTGTCAGTCTATCTGTGCGAATTCTATAGAGCCAGTTTTATGCACCACCACACTTCTAAGTTTATTCCTAGTTTAATTTTGAATACAAAGTAATGTAAATTGTATCATCTAACTCGTTATGGAAATCTTCATCCAGGATATGCTTAGAGAAAGCAGGTCAGAATTGATGTTAGATATTGTCTGTGGGCCGCATAATGCATTGGTAGAATTATATGACCCTTGTATATTGATTATGAACCTCTAATTATATGTAGACACGAACATCTATCATTTGTGATTAGAGATAATCGTGTAATCAATAAGTGAGATCATATACTCAGAATGACCATCCGTTTTGTTTTATAAATTAACCATCCATGAACATGTTGAATCAAACATCCGGTTATTGTGTCTTGATTCGGTGAATTCTTTTTCACATTTTAAAGTGGAATGACTAGACTTTGTAAAGTGTCGAAACCTTGGTCATTGACCTTGAGCGCAGATCGCGTGATTCATTTTGAGTACATTCTAAAGTGAATACGGGGTGAAGCCTGGAAACCAACCATCCATCTGTACAGTAACGATGAACATTAGTAATATATAGAAACGAACAGCATGATCACTGTTGTTAACACAAGATCCAGTTATTCCTTTGGGATGCATGCTATAGATAGTATATGTTGAATTACCCGATGAATAACCATCCACGAATATTGCAAAACTGATAATCCAAAATCATACAATATTGAACATCCAATGTAGTCATTATCTAAAGCGAACAGCTACGTTCTGAATGACTATATAGTATAGCATGAAGAAATTTAGTACAAATTTAATAACCTTACTCATAAGTTAAAGAATAACCATCATCTATAATCATTATGCATTTAGTTCATTGAAATTAGTAAAGTAAAATAGTTCATTCTGGCCAAAGTAAAATGGTTCATGAAAATTAATCAAGTATAGAGTCTTGCAACAACTGCATACAAACCTTAAAACTATATATATTTATAGCATAAAACCACCCTCTTCGTCTAATCTTAATAATAAATGAATACCGATCGGAACCCTATATACATAGAGATTAAAAATAAACACAAGTGCACCCATGTCCAACATATTCTAACTTTTGTTGAAGGAGCTTAACAAAGACATGAAGCCACCAGCTTGTTGGGGATCATTCCGGCCGACATCAGCACCGAAGTTTACATCTTGAGATGCCTCTGGACGAACCACCTGCTAAACACAACAAAAAATGATAACAATTAACTTCTTGCATAGAAATGGTGACCTTCGTGGGCCTTGGATGTCGACTACACCTACAACGTTCGAACTCTGTGAGCCAATGCTGGTGTGGGTGTCCACCACGCTCTCGGACCTCTTCTTGGCACGGTGCACGACCAGCTTAGCCCTTGTTTCTTCCAGAGCAGCATGCAGCAATGCTATTTGGTAGGAGGCCTAGAGCGGGTTGGGAAGTTTTCTCAATAAAATGAGGGAATTAGCGTTGCGAGTATAGTCCCAACCCGACAATCGACCAATACCAAAGTTTAAATTCCAAAAGTTGTCACAATAAAAACAAATACAATTCTGGGAGTTTGAATTCCTGGACCGTCTCCCAAGGACTAGTGATCAATGAATGACCAATTTTGGTTGTGAAGTCAACAAGATTTTCAATGAAGAGATAAACAATTAAAGGAATAAAAGAACATTCAAAATTACAAGTAATGAACTAATAAAGGAATTAAAGAACAAGCTATGTAATATGAACAGGTAAGCTATAAGAGATTAATGTATGTGTGTGTGTGTGATTCAAAGCATAAATGGAGTCTTGGCTTGGGATGAACTAGGGATCCTTTTCTTGTTGGAACCACAACTATGACAATTGTAATGGATTAATCTCACTTAGTTAACCCTCACATCGGAGAGTAGAGTAAGGAGCATAGTTGTTCTTAATCCACAAATCCTAACTCACTTGCTAATTGCCTTGGCAACAAATTAACTTTAGTGCAAACAAGAACAATTAACAATCCAAAATGTTGGACATTCCAACTCTAGGAACCCATAAACTTATTTTCCCCAAGTCAAGAGGTGCAAATTTAGCCCATAATCAAAATTGACATTTCCACAAACACTTGGTGGGCAAAAACACAAATCATGGTAAAATTGAGAAAATGCTTGAAACTATGAGTGACAAATGATCAAAAGCAACAATAGCAACTCAACCACGCATATAACAGTCATCAATCATCAACAAGAAATCAAAATTGCAAAAAGTATATATATTAACACTATGACTTTAATTACAAGAAAGAATATCAAAATTATAACTATTAAGAGTAGTAATTAAGAGATACTTACAATGGAGGCTAGCATAAACTAAGATCAAAAATAGAAATGGAACTTAAAATGTAAAACCCCAATATAAATCCTAATAGTGTTGATAGAAAACTTAGAGAAAAAACTAAACTAAAGCCTCCTACTCCTATTCTAAAAACTACCTTAATGATATGCTATGTTTCTCCTATGTTTGCCCCCTCCAATATGAGCTCTTAGCATCACAATTGGGCCTCCAAGTCCCTCAAAATGCGAGTCATGTGCATTTTTAATGAAGGCATGAGCGGGCACCTGTGCGTATGCACAGACCTGTACGCACGCACACTTGGCTGAATTTACAGGTTGTGCGCATGCGCAAGGGGTTGGGCGCACGCACACTTCACGATACTTAGGATGCTTGTGCGATGCGCTAGATGCTGTGCGCTCGCAGACTTGGCTCTGATTTACTACCTGTGCGTACGCACAAGAAGCTGTGTGCACGCACGCATCAATTTGCTCTTCTCCTTTGTTTCTTCATGCTTCCTCCTCCTTGCATGCTCTTCTTCCATTCTCACCAAGTCAATCCTACCTTATACATCTGAAATCACTCACAAACAATATCAAGGTATCGAATGGAAGGCAATTGGAATAAAATAGGTTAAATTAGGCACAAAAGAGCATATTTTCATAATCAAGCACAATTGATAAACCATTATTTTATGATTTATATTGTGTTTAATTGTGTGGTTTTATCAAATCTTTACCCACTTATTCATATGATTAGCATGTATTTACAATTCCTTCCTAAAATCACTCCATGGTTGAAAACTTACTTCCTAGAGACTTTTAATTATGTATTTTAATTCTCCTTTATCCCATTCGATGCCGTGATCCGTGTGTTAAGTGTTTCAGACTTCATAGGGCATGAATGACTTGGAAATTGGAGAGGAGGCTTTCAAAAATGGAAGGAACACAAGAAACTAAGGAGATGACAAGCGAGCAATGACGCGAGCGCATGGCCCACGCGAACGCGCGAAATGGAGGATTCGCAGAGACACGAACGCGTGCCTGACGCAAACGCGTGGATTGGAGTCTGCACGAATGACGCGAACGCGTGAACCACGCGAACGTGTGACAAGGAAGATCGCTGAATGACGCGAACGCGTGGACGACGCGTACGCGTGACCTGCGCGATCTGCAAAAATAACAGAACACGCTGGGGGCAATTTTGGGCCGCATTTTGACCCAGTTTTTGGCCCAGAAACACAGACTAAACCTAGGGAAGATGCTGAGACTCAACACGCATCCACACACATTCAGATTCATCACATTAGGATTACGTCAGTTTTAGATCTGAGTTTTTAGATTTGCATTACATTGATAGTTTATGCTTTTGCTTGGATTTTTGGATGCTGAGAGTCATTACCTCCGTTGAAGACATTACTTTAGTTTGTTTCTTTATTCCCTTATTTTTAATTAGTTACTCATTGACTCTATTCAGATAATTATGTTGCGTTTTGAATTTATTAATATATAGAGTTATTTTTATTTTAATTAATTTTAATTCTCTATTTTATTTTATTTAATTATGTCTTCTTATATTTTTATGATTATTAATTTCATGTCAATGGAGTAGAATTTCTACTTGACATGGGGATTGATTAAGAGGAGATACTTGAGTTGGAATGCTTAAGTGCTTGGTTGAATTGGATGTTGTTAGCTAATTCCATACCTACTAGCACTAGACCTCTCCAAGAGAGAGGACTAGGAATTGAGGGTGAGAGTTAGTTTAATCACCATACTTTTCCTTATTTAGTAAGGGATAACCGAGTGAGAACAACACCCTTTTTACACTACACTTGAGAAGATCCCAACAAGGATAAAAATTCCATTTAATTATTCTCCCAGTCAAGGTCTTTTATTCAGAGTATCAATAATTATTCTTAGTTTATTTTTATTGTTTTAATTTTTAATCATTTTAATTACTCGTTATCAAAACTTAATTTTTCCTGAAAACCCCTAGTTAATAAAATAGCACTCTTTCCTGCAACTCGTTGAGAGACGACCTGGGACTCATACTCCCAGTATTTTATTTCTAAAATTTGTGACAACCCTTTTTAAATTGGTGAGGCAGATCTTAGCCGGTTAAGAGCTATACGTGCAACGCTGTCCTCTTAATTGAAATCTCTAAATTGGTTAACTTCTGCCACGCATCAATTTTTGGCGCTGTTGCCGGAGAGTTGCAATAGTGTGCTAAATTATTAATTAGTGTATATATTTTATTTTTATTTGCATATTTTATTTTTATTTCTGTTACCATGAGCTACATGTCTTTCTCATTGAATGACGCGTTCATTGCCTGATCCGAGTTTAGTCCCATTTGACCCTGAAATTGAAAGAACTCTTTCACATATTTGACGAACTTGACGTCGGTTAGCCTCTGAGAGTGGTTAAGTGATTATTATCAATTCACTAGTCTCATCTGAGGGCGAATCTGAACCACCATCTGAGAGTGAGACAAGCTCATTTACTACTGATTCAGTTGATTCACGTGCAGGAAACATGGCAGCACCTAGGAGGATTACTCTCCAGGAGGCAGGAGCTGCAGATTTTGAACTAAAAACCGCACTGATCAACTTGATGCCCAAGTTTCATGGCTTACCTGCTCAAGAGCCTATCAAGCACCTTAGGGATTTTCAGACAGCCTGTTCTACTGTTAGGCGTCATGGTGCAGATGAAACTTCTATTCTGTTAATCGCTTTCCCATTTTCTCTTGAGGAAAAGGCGAGGGAGTGGTACTACTCCCAACCTGAAGCAACTGTTACCAATTGGGATACACTCAGGAGAGAATTTTTGGAAAAATACTTCCCAGCTGAAGTCACAGATAGACTGAGAAAAGAGATCTCCTGCATTGTTCAAGGTGAATCAGAGACTCTCTATGAATATTGGGAGCACTTCAACAATCTCCTGGACGCATGTCTCCATCACATGATTGGTAAACTAGTATTGATCAGCTACTTCACTCAAGGCATGAACCCCCAGGATAAGACTACATTGGAAGGTGCCAGTAATGGTTCTCTGAAAAAGTACAAAATTACAGATGAAGCATGGCAACTGATCAGCGACTTAGCTGAGTCTACTAGGAATCACAGACAGAGGCGCAACCATCCCAAAGCTGTTGCAGAGATTTCCTCTAGCAAAGAGACTACTGCTCTCACCCAGAGTATATGTGAAATGACCAACCTACTGAAGCAGATGCAGTTAAATCAACAACAGGCACAACAAGCTCAGCCTTCACCACAACAAAGCCAACAGTTAGTTCCACAAAGAGTATGCGGAATCTGTGCTGATTATAGTCATTATACTGATAAATGTCCACAGCTCCAGGAAGACAACACTGTGGCAGCCACTCACAACTTCTATGACCGCCCGAATCAAGGATACAATCAACAAGGTGGCAACTACAACCAAGGTAGCAACAATAACCATGGATGGCAGAACAACTCCAACCAAGGCTGGAGAGATAATTCTAACCATGGCTGGAGGGATAACTTTAACAGAGGAGGCAGAGACAATAATGGAAATTAAAGGTGGAATAACAATAATAACGACAGACAGCAGAATCAGAACCAACTTTACAGAGCACCTCACCTAAGACAATCACAAGGACCCCAGCAAACCCAACAACAGGTTTCTCAGACTGCTTATTCTAATTCCTCATCAAATGATGAGATACTCCGTTCTCTTGCGCAAGGACAACAAGACATGCAGGCACAGCTGAACTCTAGTCTGAATGGCTGGACTGCCACTTTACAAGCTCTCGTCTCCTGGATGGATTCCTCACTTAATTCCACACATCAACCTTCAAGCTCTAATGGAATTCCTTCTCAACCACTGCCTAATCCCAAAGGTAGCATCAACGCCATCACCTTGAGGTCCGGAACCACATTACAGGAGAGGAACCATGATCAGCCAAACCCACCAGAAAATGTGCCAGCAGAGGATGTGGTGGAAGTGGAAGATGCTGTAGAGGAAGAGGACGTACAAGACATAGTTGAAGAAGAAGAAGTTCAACCACAGAATGAAGCCCCAAGGGATGCTGAAGCTATAAATTGCGCCCCTCCTATTCCCTTTCCACAACTTGCAAGGAAGCCTAGAAAACAGATGGAACTTGACCCCAAAATGGTAGAAATATTCAAAAAGGTCGAGGTAACTGTTCCCCTTTTTGATGTTATTCAACAGGTACCTAAATACACAAAGTTTCTAAAGAATTTGTGCATACATAAAGATAAAATTAATGAATTAGAAACTATTCCTTTAGGTAGTTCTATATCTGCTTTAATGGGAAATATACCTGAAAAATGTAGTGATCCAGGTCCATGTATGGTTAACTGTACCATTGGAGGTGTAAATTTTTCTGACTGCATGTGTGATTTAGGAGCATGTGTTAGTATAATGCCTTTGTCTATATATGATACTTTGAGGCTCCCTCCCTTAAAAAGGTCGGCAGCTCATTTTGTGTTAGCAGATAAAAGTATTATTATAGTAGTTGGAATTGCTGAAGATGTATTAATGAGCATTAAGGGGCTCACATTTCCCATTGATTTCTACATCTCGGAAATGCCCCCTAATGACTCAGGAAGACCATCATCAATCCTGCTTGGAAGACCATTCCTGAAGACTTCAAAGTTCAAGCTGGATGCATTCTCAGGAACTTACTCCTTTGAGATAGATGGCAGCACAGTAAGTTTCAGTTTAAATGAAGCTATGAAGCATCCATCGAAAGATCATTCTATCTTCCAATGCGACATTATTGATGAAATTGTAGCTGAAGTTCACCAGGAAGAATTAGAAGAGAAGTACATGGAGCAAGGTCCAAGTGTGGAGACACTTTCTGAAAACAATGAGAAGACTTTACCATTATCACCAGCCCTAGATGATCCAAAGCCTAGCTATGAGCAGAAACTAGAATTAAAGCCCCTTCCTCCACACCTTAAGTATGCTTACCTTGAGGACAAGCAAAAGTTTCCAGTCATCATTGCAAAGGAACTCACTTCTCAACAGGAAGAACAGCTACTCAGTGTGGTGAGAAAACATAAGAAAGCAATTGGATGGAGCTTGGCGGATATAGTAGGCATTAGCCCTCAAGTTTGTGAACATAGAATATTTTTAGAAGAGGGAGTAAAGCCTGTCCGTCAGCCTCAAAGAAGATTGAATCCCACCATCTTAGAAGTTGTCAAGAAAGAAGTAACCAGACTACTTGAGGCAGATATTATTTATCCAATCTCAGACAGTGAATGGGTCAGTTCAGTACAAGTGGTGCCCAAGAAATCTGGAGTCACAACAATAAAAAATGAGCATGGAGAGCTCCTGACAACTAGAGTGCAGAATTCATGGAGAGTTTGCATTGACTATAGGTGTCTCAACCAAGCCACTCGCAAGGATCACTACCCCTTGCCATTTATTGATCAAATGCTTGATCGCTTGTCAGGTAAATCCCATTACTGCTTTTTAGATGGTTATACAGGCTACTTTCAAATTCATATAGCTCCTGAAGATCAGGAAAAGACCACTTTTACATGTCCTTTTGGGACTTATGCTTATAAGAGAATGCCCTTTGGCTTGTGCAATGCACCGACTACTTTCTAAAGATGCATGATGAGTCTTTTCTCTGATCTTATTGAGAACTGTATGGAGATTTTTATGGATGATTTCAACATATATGGTGATTCATTTAGCCTTTGCTTGGATAGTTTATCTAGAGTGTTAGACAGATGTATTAATACAAACCTTGTATTAAATTTTGAAAAATGTCACTTTATGGTCAAACAAGAAATTGTACTAGGACATGTTGTGTCTAATACTGGCATTTCTGTAGATCCAGCAAAGATGGATGTTATTTCTAGTTTATCTTACCCCTCCTCCGTGAGGGAAGTCCATTTGTTCCTTGACCACACAGATTTTTACAGGAGATTTATTAAGGACTTCAGTAAGGTAGCACTACCTTTATCCAGATTGCTGCAGAAGGAAATTGAGTTCGAGTTCAGTGAAAGCTGTATGCAAGCGTTTGATAAGCTGAAGACCACCCTGACTCAAGCTCCAATTGTGAGAGGACCAGACTGGAGCCAGCCATTTGAAATCATGTGTGATGCTTCCAACCATGTAGTAGGAGCAGCGCTGGCTCAGCGTAAAGGTAAGGACCCTTTTGTAATTGCTTATGCATCTAAGACTTTAGATGCTGCTCAGTCTAATTATACTACTACTGAAAAAGAGCTTCTTGATATTATTTTTGCTCTGGATAAATTCCGTGCCTATTTACTTGGTACTAAGGTAGTAGTGTACTCAGACCATGCAGCTCTAAAATATTTATTAGCTAAAAAGGAGTCCAAACTAAGGCTAATATGTTGGATACTGCTGCTGCAAGAATTTGATTTAGAAATTAAGGATAGAAGTGGTAACCAGAATTTAGTGGCAGACCACTTGAGTCGCCTTGAGCACATTAAGGATGACTCCACTCCTATAAATGATAATTTTCCATTTGATAACTTACAAGCAGTATCTGAAATAGTTCTTTGGTATGCACCTATAGCTAATTATCTAGTTAGCCACACTTTTCCTCCAAATTTTACTAAGCACTAGAGAGACAAGCTGAAAAGTGAGTCCAAATATTATATATGGGATGATCCATATTTATGGAGGTGCGGTGCTGACCAGGTAATTAGACGGTGTGTGCCTCAATCAGAATTCCAGTCTATTTTAGAGGCCTGCCACTCATCTGAGAGTGGAGGACATTTTGACCCCCAAAGAACAGCTAGAAAAATTCTAGACTATGGATTCTGGTGGCCTACTCTTTTTAAAGATGCTGCTGAATTTTGTAAATCTTGTTCCCCATGCCAAAGGTTTGGTAATATATCCAAGAGGGATGAGATGCCTCAATAGATTATGCTTTTCTGTGAAATTTTTTATGTTTGGGGCATTGACTTCATGGGTCCATTTCCAAATTCTAACGGTTACTCTTATATACTGTTAGCCGTAGATTATGTTTCTAAATGGGTGGAAGCAATTCCTACCCATACTGATGATGCTAACACTGTTGTTTCCTTTATTAGAAACCATATTATCTGTCGCTTTAGATCACCACGAGCAATCGTGAGCGATCAAGGCACCCATTTTTGTAACAGGAGACTAACAGGATTACTGAAAAAGCATGGGATAATTCACAAAGTAGCAACATCTTATCATTCCCAGACCAATGGGCAAGCAGAAGTCTCTAACAGAGAGATTAAACGTATTCTGGAGAAGATAGTAAAACGTCATAGGAAGGACTGGAGTGCCAGGCTACAAGACGCACTCTGGGCATATAGAACAGCGTACAAGACACCCATTGGGATGAGCCCATTCCGCTTGGTATACGGAAAGGCTTGCCACCTCCTCGTAGAGGTGAAACACAAGGCTTTCTGGGCTGTAAGAGAGTGCAACATGAATCTTACAAAAGTTGGTGCTGAAAGAAAGCTGCAACTAGCAGAACTAGAGAACCTCTGCCTCGAAGCATATGACAACTCCAGGTGTTACAAGGAAAAAATGAAGGCTGTCCATGACAAGCACATTAAAAGGAGAGAATTCAGACCAGGGGAGTTAGTTCTACTATATAACTCTAGACTGAGGCTCATGCCGGGTAAACTGAGATCAAGATGGGAAGGTCCATACAGAGTAGAAAAGGTAGAGCCATACGAAGTTTTCCACCTGCGTCATCCTACTAACTCCAAATTTCTAAAGGTCAATGGACATCGCCTAAAGCTTTATCATGGTGAGAAGATGAAGAATCAAAAGGAACTAGATATTTTCCTCTTGGAAGACCCACCAAGAGAAGCAGAATGAGCCTAAAGAGCGTCCAACTTAAGGACGTAAAAGCAAAGTGCTAGGTGGGAGACAACCCACCATGGTATGATCGTTCCGTTTCAGTCTTAGTTTCATTTTTACTTTATTTTTATGATGTTAATGACTCTTCTCATCATCCCTGCATATAGCTGCATATATTTTGCATGAGCATTCTGCATATTATTTAAAAAAAAAGCACGCACGCGACGCGACAGCGTCGCTAACGTGTCCGCGTGACCAGTGCGTTTTGAAGAAAAGAGAATTGGACAGAGAGTCACGCGAAAGCGTGGTTGGAGGCATGCCTTAGGCACAAACATGCCCACGCGTCTGCGTTACCCATGCGAACGCGTGCCCTTGAAAATCGACGTAAAAGAGGTGTATGGCAGCAAGTTATGATGGAGTGGGGCTAGAGAGATGCTAGAAGTACCAGCCCTGTCACGCGACCGCGTGCCCCACGCGTTCGCGTCATCCTCTAAACATGGCCATCCACGCGATCGCGTCAACCACGCGATCGCGTCACCCAAATATTTTGGCAAAATGAGTTTGAGACAGAGAGTTGCGCGAACGCGTCACTGCCCTCGCGCCATTCGCACAAATCACACCATGCGACCGCGTGACCCACGCGTTCGCGTCACTAGGAAAACATCACACGCCACGCGACCGTGTGACCCACGCGTTTGCGTCACATGCAGCACACAGAATATCCAGATCAGCCAAAATATCTTATCTTTTCTTCCCCAAATCCTAATTTTTCTTATCCCTTCTTACTTCCTTCTTCTCTCTTCTTCCTTCTCTACTCTTTCTCACTTTTTACTCTCCCCTTTTCTTTTCATTTCACACCCATTATCAAGGTTTATTCTTCTTCCTCCTTTACTTTTCCATTATTATTCTTATTTTTATTATGTTTTCTTCTTCTTTTTCTTTTTACTTTCTTTATCTATATTTTCTTTTTCTTTTTCTTTCTTTCTTTTTCTTCCCTTTTAATTGGTGTTGAAGATTTATTTCGGTTTTTATTTTCTATATTTTGCTTGTGGATTATCATAAATTTGTTTGACAATTAATATTACCTTTTAAAGGGTTACTTGCATGTTCTATTTTATATTTTCAAAAACATATTTACCATGCATGCTATGTGTTTGTGAAAAAGCCCGTATGGCATCATGCACTACTTTTATGTTATCCTACTACTTTAATGCCTGTTTTTCACAAAATCTCTTTTATATTTTATTAATTTAATTTTATTAGTTTGAAAGACTTGGTAATCTAACTTGGACATTGAATGCTTGATCTATGCTACTCATGCCTTTGCCAGCATGCCAATAAACATCTTGCATTTAATTGCCATCACATGCACTTGCTATGTTTCCTTTGATGAACTTTTCACATGTAGTCTAGACCATGTGTTAACAACATCCTTCCTTACCGTGCATTGATTACCACTCATAATATTCGCTCTCTTGCTCAAACCCTTCACTTTACATCTTACTTTCTCTTTCCCTTTTTAGGATGGCCACCAAGAAAGGCAAAGAGAAAGCTACTCCCAAACCACCAGCAAGGAAAGGAAAAAAAAGAGCATTAGTGGCAGAGCCATCTTCAACAGCAGTAAAGCCCTCAACAAAAAGAATCAAGAGGATCATCAAGGTCGATGAAAAAGTAAAAGCCTTCCCAGCAAAGGACACTGCGCGGTTTCCTAACCGCTACTGTGAGCAGATGTTCCCCATCCTAGCAGAGAGGAATTACAACAATGAATACCTTCTCATCCTCCCGACCCGCATTACTGAATTTGTTGAGCCACAAATTGAACGAAGACAATGGGATTCCTACGGAGACACCCACGGCAGGTTAATCTCTCATGGGTAGTAGAATTCTACTCCAACCTTCACATGCCAACCATGTAGTTTGTCTATGTCCATCAGAAGCAAGTCCCCATAACTGAAGAGGCCATTCAACAAGCTTTAGATCTTTCCCCTGCTCCAGAAGGATTGGACGCATTCTAAGAAGCCTCACTCAAGCGCCAGACATACCAATTTGACTAGGACGCCGTTCTCAGAGTTATATTACAACCTGGCAGCAGATGGATCTATGGATACCATCGTTCTCGACCTAAAGGGATATCGGCTTCATCACTTACCTTGGAGGCTCGAGTATGGGCACAGATTATGTCCCATTACGTCTTTTCGAGTACTCAC
This sequence comes from Arachis ipaensis, assembly GCF_059453495.1. NCBI lineage: Eukaryota > Viridiplantae > Streptophyta > Magnoliopsida > Fabales > Fabaceae > Arachis > Arachis ipaensis. Next base: position 105,249,724 of record NC_142435.1, on the reverse strand, counting down.
GAGTCCTCCTTCACTGCAGACATGGCTGTTTTACTTTGTTGTATCCTTACAGACCAGCACCTAAACTTACCAAGACACATCCGGAATGCAATGGGACACGTACAGATAGCGGGAAACTTACCTTTTCCCGCCTTGGTTTTAGATCTCGTCTCGGCAGTCGGAGCCTCCTACAAAGCTGGGGACACCAAAGCCCTACTTCCATGGGATGATCAGTACATCCCTAACGGGAAATATATCAGACCGCCAGCAGCCACTACAAGTCAGCCTACAGAACTGGCTGAAGACATTCCTCCTTCAATACCACAAGCACCTACAACAAACCAATTGCTCCATCAGATACTTTAAAAGTTGTATCGGCAGGGAACACAAAGCAAAGTTACAAGAGCACCGTAACAAGCGCCGATTCACATACCTCAAGGAGCTACTTATGGGAAACTACAAAGACCCAGACACCCCGGACTCCACTTCATTTACCAACACAGGGAGCCATGACGGTCCTGATGGTAGAGATACTGCTACCAGCCCCCCTTTGTTCCTGATAGATGGCACCGAGGATGGTGCAAAGCCTTAAGTGTGGGGAGGTCGGTCAGTACCTGACTTCCAGAGGTAAATTCTCTTCTTTAAACACCAATAAAATATGATATTTAGTTAATTTTTCTTTTGTTTAGGATAGAATAGATTGCATAGTAATAGGTTAATTGCATGCATGTTCTACTTGATTGAAAATAATAAGTTTCTTCTAAGACCCTACTTTTTGAAAAATTTCACTAATTTAAATCAAAATTTTTGTGTTAAATTTGTTGGAAGTTGTATTTGGAACATAGTAAAAAGCTAAGAACACACAACCTGTGAGATTTGAGCTTAATTACATGGTTACATTATTTAACCATAAATATTTTATTCTTGTGTGTTTACTTCTCTATGATTGTAATCTTATTTTGTTTCATCCTATATGTCCAATGTTTAATATGTTATATGCATGTGTATGATTGAGGCGATTATTTGATTTTAGCTCACTTATCCCAAAAATCCTACTCTTTAAATTACCTTTGTTAGCCATTTTGAGCCTTTTTATCCCATCTGTTCTATATTTTACCACATTATTAGCCTTAAGCAGAAAAATAATTAAATATCCCAATTGAATCTTTGGTTAGCTTAAGATAGAAATTGTGTTAATTAAGTATGGGAAGATTGTGGGAACAAGGGTTAATAAGGGAATGTGTCATAATAAAATAATGGAAATTTGGGTACCTACTCATGTGAAACTATAAAAATTAAAAATCCATGTGCATTGATAAGTTATATTTATTTTTTCTATTTAAAAAAATAAATAAAAAAAGAAAAAAAATATATATTCAATAAATAAGTAAATAAATAAGGGGACAAAATTGCCCCAATGTTAAGTTAATGAAAAATCAATGCATATGTGATAAAATTAAAGAAAAGTTGATACATGAGTATGTGATGCAAAAGTGGAAATTTTGGGTAGCTAGGCATGATTCTAAAGTTATATAGAATATATGTATGTTAGGTGAAAGCTTAGGTTAATTAAAGATTCAATTTATAAGCTCACTTAGCCATATATACATACCCTCACCCTTACCTTAGCCCCATTACAACCTTAAAAAGACCTCATGATGTTTGTATTGGTATGTTAAATATTGTTGATTGATTAGGTGAAGAACAAAAATTTAGAAAGCATGATTAGAGAAGAGTAGAGTGATTACCCTATACACTTGAGAGACTAGAGTGCACATACACCATCAGTGAGAGTTCAATGCTTGATTCTATGTTCCCCGCTTTCATGAGCTATCTTCTTGCATTTTTATCTGTTCTTACTGTATAAACTGAATTAGTGGAATTTGATTTATGTTTGTCTTGAAGAGTTTATTTACTTTTAACCAAGTAATCAAGAATCATATAGTTGCATTCATATATATATATATATATATATATATATATATATATATATATATATAGGTTGCATTGCATTTCATGAGTTTTACATTTCCCTACTCATTTACTTTATCTCCTTCAACTAAGCATGAGGACATGCTAATGTTTAAGTGTGGGGCGGTTGATAAACCATTATTTTATGATTTATATTGTGTTTAATTGTGTGGTTTTATCAAATCTTTATCCACTTATTCATATGATTAGCTGTATTTACAATTCCTTCCCGAAATCACTCCATGGTTGAAAACTTGCTTCCTAGAGACTTTTAATTATGTATTTTAATTCTCCTTTATCCCATTCGATGCCGTGATCCGTGTGTTAAGTGTTTCAGGCTTCATAGGGCATGAATAACTTAGAAATTGGAGAGGAGGCTTGCAAAAATGGAAGGAACACAAGAAAATAAGGAGATGACCAGCGAGCAATGACGCGAGCGCATGGCCCACGCGAACGCGTGAAATGGAGAATTCGCAGCGACACGAACGTGTGCCTGACGCAAACGCGTGAATTGGAGTCTGCACGAATGACGCGAATGCGTGACAAGGAGAATCGCTGAATGACGCGAACACCTGGACGACGCGTACGCGTGACCTGCGCGATCTGTAAGAATAACAGAACACGCTGGGGTAATTTCGGGCCGCATTTTGACCCAGTTTTCGGCCCAGAAACACAGACTAAACCTAGGGAAGATGCTGAGACTCAACACGCATCCACACACATTCAGATTCATCACATTAGGATTACGTCAGTTTTAGATCTGAGTTTTTAGATTTGCATTACATTGATAGTTTATGCTTTTGCTTAGATTTATGGATGCTGAGAGTCATTACCTCCGTTGAAGACATTACTTTAGTTTGTTTCCTTATTCCCTTATTTTTAATTAGTTACTCATTGACTCTATTCATATAATTATGTTGCGTTTTGAATTTATTAATATATAGAGTTATTTTTATTTTAATTAATTTTAATTCTCTATTTTATTTTATTTAATTATGTCTTCTCATATTTTTATGATTATTAATTTCATGTCAATGGAGTAGAATTTCTACTTGATATGGGGGTTGATTAAGAGGAGATACTTGAGTTGGAATGCTTAAGTGCTTGGTTGAATTGGACGTTGTTAGCTAATTCCATACCTACTAGCACTAGACCTCTCCAAGAGAGAGGACTAGGAATTGATGGTGAGAGTTAGTTTAATCACCATACTTTTCCTTATTTAGTAAGGGATAACTGAGTGAGAACAACATCCTTTTTACACTACACTTGAGAAGATCCCAACAAGGATAACAATTTCATTTAATTATTTTCCCAGTCAAGGCCTTTTATCTAGAGTATCAATAATTATTCTTAGTTTATTTTTATTGCTTTAATTTTTAGTCATTTTAATTACTGGTTATCAAAACTTTATTTTTCCTGAAAACCCTTAGTTAATAAAATAGCACTCATTCCTGCAACTCGTTGGGAGACGACCTGGGACTCATACTCCCAGTATTTTATTTCTAAAATTTGTGACAACCCTTTTTAAATTGGTGAGGCAGATTTTAGCCGGTTAAGAGCTATATGTGCAACGCTGTCCTCTTAATTGAAATCTCTAAATTGGTTAACTTCTGCCACGCATCAAAAATTTAGGAGGAAATCTCAAAACATGCTATTTAATGGAATAAGTGTAGGTTTATATGATGAAATCCTTTCAAATCTAACAAAAAATTATTGTAAAATATGGATTCATCACTGTTTCGTCATCGTCATTGAGAAACTCTTGAGCAACGTTGTAAAAGTGTGCACATAATCTCCTGAATGCAACATGACTCTCATCTGACCGACTGACGTCGTGACTACTCTTGACATAAGTATGCTTGCGCTTTATGTTCTTACTCCATTGAGGGAGAACATAATATGTAGGTATTTTATACACTTTATACGAATGGAAAACTATAAGACAGTGATAGCACAACACACCTGAACTCTCAAAAAGATTGCACTCACAACGAACCTCCTGTGTGGAATGGTCAAAGTGGACGTCTGATAAACCCCATTTTTAGGGTTTATCCTGTGCTTAATTGAGTGAATTTTATCCACTAAACTCACACTTATTCATACAATTCGCATGTTTTACGTTTTCTTTCCTGATTTTGTGCTATGATTGGAAACATGTTTCTTTGGCCTTATATTTGCTAATATTAATCCTCTCTTATTACCATTCGATGCTGTGATATGTGCGTTAAGTGATTTCAGGGATTACAGGGTAGGAATGGCTTAGAGGATGGAAAGGAAGCATGCATAACTAGAAGGAATACAAGAAGTTGAAGGAACTGCAAAGCTGTCAGCCTGACCCTCTCGCACTAAAATAGTCATAACTTGAGCTACAGAGGTCCAAATGATGCGGTTCTAGATGCATTGGAAAGCTAACGTCCGGGGATTCGAAATGATATATAATTTGCCATAGTTTCCCTGAGGATAAGTAACGCGAATGCGTGCATCACGCGGACACGTCGTATCTGCGAAAATCAGCGTGTTTGAATTCGCAACCAGCGAATTCTGGGCTGTTTTTGGCCCAGTTCTTGGCCCAAAAAATACATATTAGAGGCTATAAAGTGGGAGAATGCATCCATTCATCATTGGACAATTGATACAACATACATTCATACATAATTTTAGGATTAGATATAGCTTTTAGAGAGAGAGGCTCTTTCATCTCTCTTAGGTTTTAGGATTAGGATTTCTCTTAATTTTAGGATTTTTTCTTCTCAATTTCTAGGTTCAATGTTCCTTTTATTTATTTTCCTAATTTAATTTATGAATTTCCATGTTAGATTTGATTTTTTTATTAATGCAATTTGAGGTATTTCAGATCTATGATTTTTACTTAGCTTTTTATATTCTTGGCTTTAATTGATGAATTGATTAATTGGAGACAATTGAGTTATCAAATTCCTTGTGATTGATAATTGTTATCTTTGCTGATTGATTTGGATCCCTCTAAAGCTAGTCTTTCCATAGGAATTGACTAGGACCAGAGGAATCAAATTGATTCATCCACTTAACTTATCTTCATAGTTAGAGGTTAACAAGGTGGGAGCAAAATCCAATTCTCATCACAATTGATAAGGATAACTGGGATAGGATGTCCAGTTTTCATATCTCGCCAAGAGATTTTATTATTATTAATTTATTTTTCTTGTCATTTAAATTACTTGTTCCCTATTTCAAAAACCGAAAGATATACAATTTTCCATAACCAGTAATAAATACACCTCCCTGCAATTCCTTGAGAAGATGACCCGAGGTTTGAATACTTCGATTATTTATTTTTATTGGGTTTGCTTAAGTGACAAACAAAACTTTTGTACGAAAGGATTCTCTGTTGGTTTAGAAACTATACTTACAATGCGATTATATTTATAAACCTTCATGCATACCGATGGCCCCTCTTCAGCAACTACAGAGACTCTGCAATTAGCCTTCTTCACAAATTCAGTTTGAACATGCATAAACATGCTGGTAGTGTACTCCTTCTGAAATTGTCTCTCCATAGGCGAGCTCGTTGCACAAGGGATAACCCCCCTCGAGTCTGCTGCATCATCCTCCAATTCCCTCTGCTCCTTAATTCCAAGCACATTGTTATATTCGTGAATAAATTGGACCAAGCTAGTCCTACTGTGTAAGAATCTCCCGTAGAATGCGTGCATGCTCTCACTCCTTTGCGTACTCCTCATGGTAGCCCAAAATTCACCCTTGAAGTATATGGGGACCAATATGCGTCGGTCATCATAGAGGTCTACAGAAAAAAAAAACCAATTTTAGCAAAGAAACCTTACACTGAACTTATTACTACAAATCAGATAAAGCCAGATACCAAATAATTGTCAATTAAAGCATGTAAAGTAATTGTACACTAACAGACCTGACAACCATGTGTTGTTATGTAAGTTGTACTCATCTATAAATTCAGACCAGTTATCCTCAAATGACTCCTCAATTCGAGAATTTCACACAATGTCATTGAGGTCATCATACAACTCTCTGTACCGGCGATTGTAAGACCCATGTTTTTTTTAAAAAACATATATATTATTATGAGTTAGTTTTAATTTACTTATTTATTAAAGACTTTATTTTTAAAAATTATTTTATTAAAAGTAATTAAATTAAGTTTTGATAATTAAATTAAAAATTTTACTTAATCTCATAATCATTGAGTAATTTTCTATATTTAAATTATACAACTTAACAGTTATAAAAGGATAAAAATTTTATATGATTTAATTTAAATAATTGAGATTTCAGAATTTAATACTTTAATTTTATAAACAAAGAAAATAAATTATATTATCTCTAATTTTAAATTAAAATACTTATTAGAAGTTAATTAGCAAATTTATAATTAACTAGTATTTTAAAATAATTTTGAGGGATTAAATTAGATTTTTAATTAATACTCTGTACCTTTAATTTTATTAAAATTATCTAAACCACTTTATCCTAACCCTAATTTATCACCGCCACTCCCTCATCCCTTACGCCTCAGCCTTCAGCAAAAACAAAAGAAAAGAAAAGGAAAGAAAAAGAGAAAGGGAAAAAAACAGAGAGGGGGAAGAAAGGAGAAAAGGGGGAAACGGAAATAGAGAAGAGGGAGAACGAAGGGGAGAAGAGAGCCGAGGATGGAGAGGGAGGAGAAGAGGTCGCCGCTGTCCAGCTCGCACCACCATCGTCACACACTACTGCTGCCTCGTCGCCACCGCCGCACCTTGTCGTCGTAATCAAAGCCGCCTCCGCCGTCTGTTGAAAGCATTCGCGTCGCCGCCAGAACCCTTGCCGTCGTCGTTGCCATTGGATGAAGGAGAGAGGAAAAGATGTGATGTACATAGCAGCTCACTGCCGTGCTTCATCTCCGCCGCTGCCATGGACGCCGGTGAGTTGCATGGTGTTATCGGGGTTTGATGAGGAAGATTCGTAGATTGGGTTTTCCAAAATCAAGGTTTGGAATTTGGTGAAGATTGGTTCAGTGGTTGGATTCTTGGAGTTGCTGTTCTGCCACCGCCGTTGCTGTAGCCGTGCTTCTATTGCCGGAGAACGGCGCCGTTGTCGCCAGAGAACCACCGTTGAAGTCGCTACTGTTCTGGTGAGCCTTACCCTTATTTCTGATCTCGTTGTGTATGCTTAAGTTGTTCCGTTACTATTGTGAGGGAGTGTTTATGTTGAATGAAGTTGTTATATTGTGAGTTATTCAGCTGCCGCCGGAACCCTTGTCTTCTTGGTTGGTCGTTTAGATGGTATGCAGCAATTGTGTAAGGTCTTTGGTTGTTCAAGCTATAACCTTTGCCAAATGAGTGAGAATAAACAACACTAGGAGAAGTTTGCAACCTGTCCCTAGTATTTCTTATTCACCTACTCGCCAATTCAAGACATTCACAGTAATGATGGTGGATATGGGTTCCGTGTCAAGAAGTACTGATTCCCTTGTAGATATGATGCCAGAGAAAGATGATGGTGGCCAGTTTGCAAGTGGAGGGTGGAATAGTGAGGATGGAAGGCTTAGCTGTGGGTATTCAAGCTTCAGAGGGAAGAAAGTTTCGATGGAGGATTTTTATGATATTAAAACATTAAAAATTGGTGGTCATTCAGTATGCTTACTTGGAGTATTTGATGGTCATGGTGGTTTTCGTGGTGCAGAGTATTTGAAAGTGCATCTCTTTGATAATCTCATGAAGCATCCAAAATCTTTTACTGATGCCAAATTGGCTATAAGTGAAACGTATCAAGATACTAATTCTCAATTCTGTATTTTGAAAAAGACATTTTCTGGGATGATGGCTCTACTGCTTGAACCGCTGTTTTGATTGATAACCATCTCTATGTTGCTGATGTTGGAGATTATAGGACTATAATATCGAAGGCTGGTAAGGCAATTGCTCTCTTTGAGGATCATGAGCCAAACAGAAGTGATGAACGAAAGAGGAATTGATGCGTTTAAACTAAATTGAGGTAGGGGCGTTTTCATTAAACTCATTTTTATTCTTAAGAGTTGTTATAAATAGATATTTAAGCAAATAAATATTTTTAGTGATTATGGAGTCTTATGAATTGAACTGAATTGTCTTGAATGAATGTGATTGTTTACTTGGCTGTGGCTATTTCTGAATATTGAGTTGGTATTGAGATAGTGAGTTGAAGATTAATTTGAAAATCTGATTTGAATGTTTATCAACTATAATTTGAGAATTGGAAAATGATTTGATGTTAGAGTTAATTTAGGTTTGGAAAACGGCTTGAGATTTGTGAATGACTTGGATTTGAAACCGTTGAAAAGGAGTTTGAGAAACGATTTTGTTGGGACCCGAAAAGGGTGGCAGAATCCAAGTTTTAGAGGAGATGCTGCCGAAATTTTATAAAATTAAAAGTTTCATTTGAAGTAGTTATTTTAAAAAGGTTTAATTTTAAGCATTATGTGGTTTAAGATTACTTTATTTATCAAAGAAAGAATTATGTTTTGGATTGAGATTGTTGATTAACGGAAAGAAGGATGATGATGATTGATTTGAAATATATTTTTTGAATGAATTTGGAAATGGGATATGGATTGATGAATGATGATGATATTGAGAATGGCTTAGATATTGATGAATGATGAATGAATTATTTATATGGCTTATGAATTTGAAATATCTGAGATACGAGGTTCCCTGGATTAAGTGCCGTGGCTTGCCACCACGTGTACCAGGTTGAAAATTCGATACTCTGTTGACCCTACGACGTAAGTGTGACCGGGCACTATATAAATTCCCGGGAATGTTACCCCCATTGAGCAATATTGATTATTTGAGAAAAAGCTATGCATAGACTCTTGGGGATGCACGTCGGGGGACAGTCTAAGGACAATTCAAACTTGTCGGGTTGGCTGGATAACCGACAGATGAGCCTCATCAGCCATAGGACAGGCATGCATCATATGCATTTGTATGCTTTGCTTGGGTTTGAACTTGTTTTGGTTTGCCTAATTGCTAAACTGTTCTTAACTGCTACTTGAACTATTTGCTGTAACTGCTACCTACTTGTGCTTTCCTTGTCTGTCTTGCCTGTGTTTGTCCTGGCGTGCTACATTTGAGAATGAACTTTGGTGCTGAATTAGTGACTGTGTTGTTTGATTGCGTGGTTGGTTTCTGATTGAGTTTTTCTTATAAGAAAGGAAAGGTTTCGTACTTCTGAAGGATTAAACATTGTTTCTTTGAAAAAGTTTTGAACGATTTGATATTGGTTTTAAAATATTCATAAGGCAATGATAATCGCTGAGCTTGAAAACAATTTTCTTATTAAATATCTTCTTATGACAACTTTGAAACTCCGTGGTGAGACCGTGTGGTTAGGTTCTCACCCCCTACAGCTTTACCTTTTCAGGAACCGGATGAAGAAGCATTAAGAAGAGTTATACTGCGTTTGGTTTATATGCTGTTTGTATTAACTAGATTATTTTCTTCCCTCGTCTTTGTTATTACAAGTTTGTAAGAGGGATAGGAATTGTATGTTTTATATGTATAATATATTGAATTATTATGTAAGGATTCTTGTATATGAATCTATGCTTGTTTGTATTTTTCTTAAGATAAAGTATTTATTTCTGTTTTTTCAAAGAAATCAGCGATACAGTGTCGAGTCATAGGCTCCTATTTTAATATTTAGTATGTAAAGTAGTCGTAATACTTCTTGCTATCAGAGTAGTGCAGCCGGAAGCGTGACTTCTAATAGTGAAGGTGTTACATTATGGTATCAGAGTAGTTTGTTCCTGTTAGAGCCTTGGGAATGAACTGATTATGCTTCATTGCATACTCTGAGTGTCTGTCATGTTATAGGTCTTGTCCGAATGACGAGAATTAGAGCTTTATGCACATGACTGTCTTTTGATTAACGTTGTTAGCTTACCATTGCATATCTGTTGATGTTAAGTCTGGCCAGCTTAATGTTGATGGTTTATGTGTACGGTAAAGTTAATGGGTTATCATGGACAAAGTAGAATTAATAAGCGATGCGGTTCACGGGTTCTGGGAGCGTTAGAAATTAATTTTTGAAGTTAGTTCCGTTTTGACGTATAATCTTGTTCGTGTCGTGTAGCTTAGCACACCGTTTTCTCTTTTATTGGTTATGTTGGAATTCCTTGTCTTAGATTCTTCCTTTTAGGATATGATTCGACTCTGTTCCTAACGATACTTATTTGTTCCTATATATATTTCTGCTTGATTATAATCCTGATTTTTCACTTGAAATCATTTGGAACCTTTATCCTTTATGTTGTTCATATTTCTCTCTACGAATCATGAGTTTTTCTTTTGAGTTGGTTTTGAACTTGTTTCACATGACAATGGTCCTTAATTCTTTGAAAAACGTCAGATGTTATTCCTTGATTAGTTTACACCGAAGATAGGTGCTTTAATCATGCCACATGATGCGCGTGTTACTTATTCTTCGATTTATCATCTTTTTCGCTCCTTGTTTCAATTCTTTTTGGAACCAGATTTGATTATCCATCATTGTCATTATTTATGTATTTCTTCATAAATTATGTACCCTTTTATTCGATCTTAAATTTGTTCTAGCGTAACACATAATTCTTAATACTTGAGTGATTGGAAACCGTGAGAGTTACGATTCGGAGCAAGCTAATTGTGTGATTTGGTTCTTCTACTTCGCCTTCTACAACTTATATGCCCAGGTTACAATTTTTGACCCTGTTTTCCTCTAAATGAATAAAGTACTCCCCTTGGTAAAAATTTCGAGTTTGTCTTGGTATGAGATAACAATTCTAGCAATATTCTTTCGAAGTTTTGTTTTGGAATCTTTGTTGAGAAGAGTTTTGATCTTTTTATTCTATCTGATCTTGTCTGTAACCATTCTTTGAATTCTGGATATGACTATCTCTGATCTTACATGTACTTTCCTACAAGAAATAAATAAATCCTTTATGTAGCTAAAAACATACTTGTTTTTAAAGGTACTATCTATACCCTTATTAACCATATAGGAACACTTTACATTAGATTTTTTTTTTTGAACATAATTTGATTCTCCTCCAATATTTACTCAAATTTTTATATATGTCTTTACTTGATTATGTACTCAAGATTCTTGATAAGAAATTTTTGCTTCTATTCTAGTTAATCTCTATTTGACAAACTTCATATAATTTATTTTAAATTGGATTGTTTTGACGCAATACCTTATTAAAACTTCTAATAATTATTTTGGGAAAGTGAATTCATTCCTTTATAGGGTTACAACTTGATTTTCCCTTTCGGTACGTCTTTTTGTTTTTGTACATCTTTGCTTACTTATAATTTCAAATGTTTCTCCAAGTTCTTGTGAAACACCATTTTGGTTGCTTATTATTTTCAAAATTTGCATTCCTTTGAGTAAACTTCAAACTTATTTTGGTGCAACATACCACTTTTTATAATCTCGTTCTAAGGTTTTTGTTTCGGATTCCATTGAAGAAGTTTCAATTCAGTTTTTCTTTTGCTGGATTCTATCCGTAGCCTTACTTTAAATTTCAATAAAATCATTTTGGAACTTAGCATATGTTCACTGATATGAAGCTTTAAAACTTTCCTATGCAATCGAAACCTATTTGTTCGTAATGTACCAAGTATTCTATTATTGACTAATTTACCTTGGACTTTCCCTTTTGAATAGAATTTAGTTCTACCTCTAAGATTGATGTAAATTTTTATACATATTCTTGTTTGATTATGATCTTTTAATATTTTTCAACATTCTTAGCTCAATTAATTTTCATTATTTCAAGTTTTGCACAAATCGAATTTAACTTGAATTTGTTTTAACATAACCCAATATTTACGCTTCTGTTACCTCTCTTGAAGGATATCTATTTCATATCTTTTCTTTTTAGAATGAGAAATCATACTTTTTTAGATTTTCCCATGCTTTTGAGTTTTGCAAATGATGTCGTTAGTTTAGTTATTCCTCGCTTGTGAACTTAGTGTTCCTTGATGACAAATTATCTTAGCCTAGTTTCACTAGTCTTTTTCCTTTGTATTCATTTAGTTTTATGCACTTTCTTAAGCCATAAGTAAGTCAATTGGGTTGAATTTCATGTTTCCTTTGATTCAATCAACCATGGATAAATTGATGCATTTTCATGAGTTTTTGTGCCATAATTGCTCATATGACAAGAAGAAGAACAACTCTCATGATTATGGCATAGCTTTGATACAATTGTTGATTGATGATAGGTGGAACAAAACTTGGAAGAAGGTTGCAAGAATGGGCTTGAAAAGAGGGATTCACGTTTGAGCTAACGTTTGCCTCAAACGTTAACTCAAATGTGAGAAGCAGATGAAGAACACCCTGGAGAAGAGCCAACGTTTGTGCCAACGTTTGCCTCAAACGTTGAGGCAAACGTTGGCTGAAGAAGGGGCAAGGGAAGGCAACGTTTGCACCAACGTTTGCCTCAAACGTGAGGTCAAACGTTGGCGCCAAAGAGAAGAGAAAGATCACTCCTGAGCAAACCAACGTTTGCGCCAACGTTTGCCTCAAACGTGAGGTCAAACGTTGGCACCATAAAAGCAAAGAAGAGCACCTCTGTTTGATGCATTGAGTGAGCCACGTTTGCGACAATGTTTGCCTCAAACGTTGGGCCAAACGTTGGCCAAAGGAGTAGCATGGGGGAACCACGTTTGAGCTCACATTTGACCTCAAACGTTGGCTCAAACGTGGAAGACAGCAACTTGGCCGAGCTGCATAATGTCACACAAGGGACGTTTGAGTTAACGTTTGCCTCAAACGTTGACTCAAACGTGAATGGTTCATGGCCCGGTTCACTAATGGATTTCTTCCCAACACCAAAAGCAATCAACGGAGGCTACTATCAACCCAATTCCATCAAGGCTAAAGGCCCAATGCAAAGCTTAATGATCATTTGAAGAAAGTGTATAAATAGCTTAGGATTTGAAGTTTCAAAGAGAGCTTCCTTTTTAGAATTTTTAATACTTGCAGTAGAGATTTTTCTTTTTAGTTTTGCTGAGTAGTTTTTGGAGAGCTTTTGGGTTTTGAGCTATTTGGAGATTTTGAGTCTTGGGTGTTGAAGAATTGAGGAAATTCTATCTCAATCTCACCTTGAGATCTCTCTGTTTTCTTTACTACACTTTTTGAGAAATCAATATTTGAATTCCTTTCTTCTACTGCTTGATCTTTACTTTTCTTGCAATTGAATTCTAAATTTAGATCTAGGAAGGCATTGAGATCTAGACTTGGTTATCTAGTCTCTTGGGTCCCGAGATCTACATCTTTCAATTTCAATTTCCTTGTTTCGTTGCTATACCAAGCTTATTGTTATTGTCATTTGAGATCCGGTTTGATTGAATCCACATTTTATATTCCTGCTTGTTGCAATTTACTTTTCCTTGTTTAATTTCTGCAATCCCAATTCCCATCTCCTTTTATAATTCAAGCAATTTACATTTCTTGCACTTTAAGATTCTGCAATTTACATTTCTTGCGTTCTAAGTTTCTGCCATTTAATTTCTTGTTCTTTAAGATTCAGCTCTTTTTCTTTTTGTTCCCTTTAATTTCATGCAAATCACCTACTCCCCTTTACATTCTATGCAATTTAATTCCTGTCAACACAATTTCACACAATCAACACTTGTTTGCTTGACTAATTCAACTACTAAACTAAAGTTGCTCAATCCTTCAATCCTTGTGGGATCGACCTCACTCCCATGAGTTTTATTACTTGATGCGACCCAGTACACTTGCCGGTGAGTTTTGTGTCGGATCGTTTTCTGCACATCAAGTTTTTGGCGCCGTTGCCGGGGATTGAATAGATTGACAATGATTAAGTGAGGTGATAGTTTAGATCAAGCACTTTTTCTTTAATTTTGACTAACCTACTAACTGTTTGAATTTTTGCTTAAGCTAACTAAAATTTCATTCTAGCAATAGATTGAAGTATCACTGGTTGTGTGTTTCTCTTGTTTTTTTTGTATGTCAGGTACAGGGAGAGCTACTCCTATTTTATCCGAAGCTGACCAGAGGACTCTCAGGAGATTAAGAAGAGCTGAAAGAGGGAAAGGTATTGTTGGAGAGGAAGAATCTGAGGAAGAATATCACGAGATAGAAGGAGATCCATCTAATCCCAATCTACCACAGAGAAGAGTGTTGGCCTCCTACACTTTTTCAAATCCCAGACACTGTGGAAGCAGCATCTTAACTCCCAATGTCAATGCAAACAATTTCGAGCTAAAACCACAACTCATTACACTTGTTCAGAACAATTGTTCCTATGGAGGCAGCCCATTGGAAGATCCCAACCAGCATCTATCTACCTTCTTAAGGATCTGTGACACTGTCAAATCCAATGGCGTGAATCCTGAAACTTACAAGCTTCTGCTGTTCCCGTTCTCATTAAGGGACAAGGCCGCACAATGGCTTGAAACTTTTCCCCAAGGAAGTATCACTAGTTGGGATGACTTGGTGACTAAATTTCTAGCCAAATTCTATCCACCCCAAAGAGTCATCAGGCTGAAAACCGAGGTACAGACATTCACACAATTAGATGCTGAATCCTTGTATGAAGCATGGGAGAGGTACAAAGCCTTAATCAGAAAGTGTCCTCCAGAGATGTTCAATGAATGGGACGTGCTGCAAAATTTCTATGAAGGCCTGACATTGAAATCTCAAGAGGCATTAGATCATTCTGCTGGAGGTTCACTACAACTGATGAAAACTGCTGAGGAAGCCCAGAATCTTGTGGACATGGTGGCCAACAATCAATATTTCTTTGCTCATCAAAGAAACTGCCAACCATCACAGAGAAAGGGGGTATTAGAACTGGAAGGAGTAGACTCCATTTTGGCTCAAAACAAGATGATGCAACAACAAATTCAACAACAGTTTGAACAAATGGCCAAAAGAATTGACAGCCTTCAAGTAGCAGCTGTGAACACAAGCCACCCATCAACTGTATGTGTGCAGAATGAAGAAAGCCAAGAAGAGCAACAACAGGAGCAAGTGCAGTACATGTATAACCAAAACTTTGGACAAAATGAAGTTTATGGTGATACCTACAATCCATCCTGGAAGAACCACCCAAACCTCAGATGGGGAGACAATCACAACCAGAACCAACAACCATGGCAGAGGAACTCAAACCAAAACATTTCAAGGAACAACCAAAACCACAACCAGCAGCAAACTAACCAAAACCCTTACAGAAAACCTCAAAATAACTACCCCAACCCCAACCATTATCAATCCAATAACCAACCCACCAACCAAAATGCCCACCATTCACCATCCACACCTCACAACCTACCACAAGCATCACTAGAAACTCAAAGAATCACTAACTTGGAAACCTTGATAGACAAAATGTGAAAACACCAAGAAATGACAACCAAGAACCATGAAGCCTCCATGAAGAGCCTAGAGAGGCAGATTGGGCAAATCTCCAAGCAGATTTCTGTTGAGAGACCTTCAAGCTCACTACCAAGTGACACCATTCCTAATCCAAAAGAAGAGTGCAAAGCTGTACAACTACAGAGTAGAAAGACATTGGTAGACAACAACAAGGAGATAACCAAGAAGCCTTTGGATAGCAACAAAGAATCATCAGAGAAAGGGGAAGCTAGCAATGAAGACATGACAACAAGAAGAAATGCCCCAGAGAAGCTCAAAGAGAAAGACAATCAGCCACATAGTTCAAAGGAAGCGATTCAGGGACAGCAGCAAGTGGAGAAGAATTCTACACCTCCATTACCCTATCCTCAAGGGTTCAGCAAGGAGACTAAGGACCAATACTTCCCAAAATTTCTTGAAGTCTTCAAGAAGTTAGAGATCAATATTCCCTTAGCTGAGGCACTTGAGCAAATGCCTCTGTATGCCAAGTTCTTGAAAGAAGTTATCAACAAGAAGAGGAGTTGGTAGGTTAATGAAACTATACTGCTTACTGAGGAATGCAGAGCACTAATCCAGAAGGGACTTCCTCCTAAACTCGAAGACCTTGGAAGCTTCTTTCTACCCTGCGCCATTGGTAGCATGACCATCAATAAGGCGATGTGTGACTTAGGAGCTAGTATCAATCTAATGCCTGCCTCTCTAGTGAAAAAGCTAAGCATAAAAGAGGTAAAACCAGTACAAATGTCTCTAGAATTGGTGGACAAGTCAGTGATATACCCTACGGGTATGGTTGAGAACCTTCTAGTTAAGGTAGACAGATTCATCTTCCCTGCAGATTTTGTGATCTTAGATTCAGATCAGGATGAGGGTGACTCCATTATACTGGGAAGACCATTCTTGGCCACTGCTAGGGCCATCATAGACATAGAGCAAGGAGAATTAAGCCTCAGGATGCATGATGAAAGTGTCACTCTGAGTATACTGCCAGAAACACAGTTCAGTAATGAAAAGAAGGATAGTACAGAAACTGACAAAGAGAATCTGCAATGGAAGGAGGGAATCAACAAGACAAACAACAGCTGCCCTCCCAAGCAAGAGATAGATGATACAACAGGTCAAAAAGAGAAAGAGACTGTGCAAAATAATGAAGAAATTCAAGAGGACATTATAGTATTGGCAACTAAGAAAAGAAATCTCAAGAGGAAGCCTGTTGTCAAAGGAGAAGGGTCAACAAAAGGAGGGAAGAAAAACAAAAACAGAATAAAAAAGGGTTAGAAGAGCAAGAAAATTCCAACAGAAGGGCTTTTCAAAGGTGACAAGGTGCAATTAGTATATCAACAGCTAGGAGCAAAATATCACTACACTGTTAACCAAGTACTCTCTCTTGAGCACGTTGAAATTGAGCACCAAGGCACACAAAGAAGGCTCACAGTGAGGGGGGAATAAGCTGCGACATTTTAACCATCAACCACCCTAAGAGGATCAATGTCAAGCTAGTGACATTAAAAGAGCGCTTGTTGGGAGGCAACCCAACCTGAGGTAGTCCTTTTCTTTCAATGCTAGTTCAATAAAAAGATTAAGTGGATTCACCTGCAGTGCAAGGAGCTAAGTTTGGTGTCACACACCAAAACAATTTAAAGGAGAATAAAGGATTTTAAGTTTGGTGTTCCACCAAAAATCTAATCTAAAAACACATTCTCACCTTCTGCATAAAGGGTTGCTAGCTCCAAGCAATCAGATGAATCATTTAATCATTGTCTGCTTCTACTTTGTAGTTTTATTACTTTTAGCTAAGACACTAGGAATTCACATATGAACAACTCGATGCATCAAAGGTAGTGGCAAGGGACTAAATTTGGTGTTCACACACCAAAGTAAGTTCAAAAGCCTACAAGAAGGTCCCGCACACTAACTAGTTATCTAAGGGCTTGAGAAACAAGAAATTTCCATTAACTCTGCAGGGATTCAAACACTTTCTTGGGAGGGCTTCACACCATCAGTTGAGAGTAAGAAAAAGAAGCCAGCAAAAGGTTGTATTGTCACTTAACTCCATCAGCATGCAATCTTTCTAAATTTGAAGTTTGAATATGCCCATCTTAGCAGTAACTGTTAGTTCAGTAGTTATGCATCTTGAATATTATTGTCAATAAGAATACTAGTCTAAGTGTACTTGTGTGTTTACTTTCACTTAACTAATGCATGCTTTGTCCCCTAAGTCTTTTCAATTCAATAAAAAAATGTTTGAAACATGAAGTAAGATGGTTCATTGTTAGCTAGAAGTCAAATAATAGTAAGTGGTGGCATGTATGTGTGATTGTGTGGCAACTCACTATTAGTGAATAAAAGGAATAGATTGTTCTCTTTTTAAGAAGAAAGTAGTTCACTGTCTATGAATCTCAACAAAATAAAAGTCCTTGGGTGAAAAGAAAAACAAAAAGAGAAAAGAAAAAGCCAAAAGTGGCAACAGAACAAAAGGAAGAAAAAAAAGAAACAAAGCTAGACACCAATAGCTTGAACCTTAGAATAAATGCCTGTGGTGTCTTTGTACTAGGATCTGCTTGGATTATTAAGTTCTTTGGAGTGCATCAACACTTCGTAACTTGGGTTAACTAACCCGGGATTATCAACTGAAAGTCCACTATCAAGAGCAACCTAGCTACAAGATATTTAGTAACCCAAAGAGGTGCTGGGCATCAATGTTCTAAGAAGGCATGTGAGCCAAGTGTCTAAAGTGAATAATGTGTCAAGCATAAATAAAGAAAAGAGCTTGTTACACATGACACTGAACTAAAGTTTATAAAGAAAAAAATTCAGTAAACAAGGACAAAGGAATAATGAGAGGTCATAGCAGTGTGTTGCTTGATGCTTAGAGGAAACTTTCTAGGCCTACTTGTCATTAAGAAGTGAGTAGTTACATATCTGCATAAAACCCCATGAGCTACCAATAATACTCTGCTAACATGAGCATTCTCTTTTGTTTTCATTCTTTCTTCTTAATAATTCTGTTCTTGCTTGGGGACAAGCAAGTTTTAAGTTTGGTGTTGTGATGACAAGTCATCTTAGCCTAGTTTCACTAGTCTTTTTCCTTTGTTTTCATTTAGTTTTATGCACTTTATTAAGCCATAAGTAAGTCAATTGGGTTGAATTTCATGTTTCCTTTGATTTAATCAACCATGGATAAATTGATGCATTTTCATGAGTTTTTGTGCCATAATTGCTCATATGACAAGAAGAAGAACAACTCTCATGATTATGGCATAGCTTTGATACAATTGTTGATTGATGATAGGTGGAATAAAGCTTGGAAGAAGGTTGCAAGAATGGGCTTGAAAAGAGGGATTCACGTTTGAGCTAACGTTTGCCTCAAACGTTAACTCAAACGTGAGAAGCAGATGAAGAACACCCTGGAGAAGAGCCAACGTTTGCGCCAACGTTTGCCTCAAACGTTGAGGCAAACATTGGCTGAAGAAGGGGCAAGGGAAGGCAACGTTTGCGCCAACATTTGCCTCAAACGTGAGGTCAAACGTTGGCGCCAAAGAGAAGAGAAAGATCACTCCTGAGCAAACCAACGTTTGCGCCAACGTTTGCCTCAAACGTGAGGTCAAACGTTGGCACCATAAAAGCAAAGAAGAGCACCTCTGTTTGATGCATTGAGTGAGCCACGTTTACGCCAATGTTTGCCTCAAACGTTGGGCCAAACGTTGGCCAAAGGAGTAGCATGGGGGAACCACGTTTGAGCTCACGTTTGACCTCAAACGTTGGCTCAAACGTGGAAGACAGCAACTTGGCCGAGCTGCATAATGTCACACAAGGGACGTTTGAGTCAACGTTTGCCTCAAACGTTGACTCAAACGTGAATGGTTCATGGCCCGGTTCACTAATGGATTTCTTCCCAACACCAAGAGCAATCAACGGAGGCTACTATTAACCCAATTCCATCAAGGCTAAAGGCCCAATGCAAAGCTTAATGATCATTTGAAGAAAGTGTATAAATAGCTTAGGATTTGAAGTTTCAAAGAGAGCTTCCTTTTTAGAATTTTTAATACTTGCAGTAGAGCTTTTCTTTTTTAGTTTTGCTGAGTAGTTTTTGGAGAGCTTTTGGGTTTTGAGCTATTTGGAGATTTTGAGTCTTGGGTGTTGAAGAATTGAGAAAATTCTGTCTCAATCTCACCTTGAGATCTCTCTGTTTTCTTTACTACACTTTTTGAGAAATCAATATTTGAATTCCTTTCTTCTACTGCTTGATCTTTACTTTTCTTGCAATTGAATTCTAAATTTGGATCTAGGAAGGCATTGAGATCTAGACTTGGTTATCTAGTCTCTTGGGTCCTGAGATCTACATCTACATCTTATTGTTATTGTCATTTGAGATCCGGTTTGATTGAATCCACATTTTATATTCCTGCTTGTTGCAATTTACTTTTCCTTGTTTAATTTCTACAATCCCAATTCCCAACTCCTTTTATAATTCAAGCAATTTACATTTCTTGCACTTTAAGATTCTGCAATTTACATTTCTTGCGTTCTAAGTTTCTGCCATTTAATATCTTGTTCTTTAAGATTCAGCTTTTTTTCTTTTTATTCCCTTTAATTTCATGCAAATCACCTACTCCCCTTTACATTCTATGCAATTTAATTCCTGTCAACACAATTTCACACAATCAACACTTGTTTGCTTGACTAATTCAACTACTAAACTAAAGTTGCTCAATCCTTCAATCCTTGTGGGATCGACCTCACTCCCGTGAGTTTTATTACTTGATGCGACCCGATACACTTGCCGGTGAGTTTTGTGTCGGATCGTTTTTCGTACATCATTCCTCTGTTCTGGTTTAAACTTATTTCAATTTAAATAATCACTACTTTTCTTATTTCTTATGGAGTACCTGGATTCAAATTTCCTATTTAGATGCAAAATGATTTTCTTTTCAGAACATTTTCTCGTTCCTGTAAATCGTTAGTTGCAATCTTACGCATCCTCCTGAATTTATACGAATTTTATCCTTGTCACTTATTCATCTTTTCCTTAGATTTGTAACTCCTTGAATATACTGACACATATCTCAATGTCACACGTGGTCCCTAGAAAATAAAAACCGAAGCGTTAGTTTTTCAGAGATGACTAGTAAATGAGGAGGTGAACTTTGGCAAGTTTGAAAACGCCATAGGTTATGACGTTTAAATTTCAGGAAAAGAGTATTGTTGAGAAGATATTCAAGTTTTTGGTAGCTCAATTCGTATAAGATGACAACTCGCAACAAGTTAGCTAAGTGACTGGAGCAACGTGAGATAGATAAGCATAAGGTGAAACTTGTAACACGGTAGTTCTTTAGGACACGGTTCGTGAATGCGGAAGGTGAAGCTTGTAAGTATGTGATATCAAAGGGAGTTGTGATAGTGAGCTATGTTAAAACCCTTAAGGTTGACACCATGTAACCCCTTTTCTTTTGAGCCTATCTTGTAACTTCTGCTTTACACCATGCTTTTCCTTTATTTCTAAGTCTTATGGTTTATTTTCTATTTGAAAATTTATATGTACCAAAACTTTTTTTCCTAAAGTATTCAAAAGAAAGGTATTAAAACCACGTAATATTTCCTGTAATATGCTAAATTTTCTTACTTATTTAAAAAGCATTTAGACAGTAGAGTATTGATTCTTTGTATTACCTTGAGAATTCCTTTAATTTTCGAGGTCGAAAATTTTTATAAGGTGGATAGGATGTAAGACCCAGATTTTTTTTAAAAAACATATATATTATTATGAGTTAGTTTCAATTTATTTATTTATTAAAGACTTTATTTTAAAAATTATTTTATTAAAAGTAATTAAATTAAGTTTGGATAATTAAATTAAAAATTTTACTTAATCTCATAATCATTGAGTAATTTTCTATATTTAAATTATACAACTTAACAGTTATAAAAGGATAAAAACTTTATATGCTTTAATTTAAATAATTGAGATTTCAGAATTTAATACTTTAATTTTATAAACAAAGAAAATAAATTATATTATCTCTAATTTTAAATTAAAATACTTATTAGAAGTTAATTAGCAAATTTATAATTAACTAGTATTTTAAAATAATTTTGAGGGATTAAATTAGATTTTTAATTAATACATTGTACCTCTAATTTTATTAAAATTATCTAAACCACTTTATCCTAACCCTAATTTATCACCGTCACCCCCTCATCCCTTACGCCTCAGCCTTCAGCAAAAACAAAAGAAAAGAAAAGGAAAGAAAAGGAGAAAGGGAAAAAAACAGAGAGGGGGAAGAAAGGAGAAAAGGGGGAAACGGAAATAGAGAAGAGGGAGAACGAAGGGGAGAAGAGAGCCGAGGATGGAGAGGGAGGAGAAGAGGTCGCCGCTGTCCAGCTCGCACCACCATCGTCACACACTACTACTGCCTCGTCACTACCGCCGCACCTTGTCGTCGTAATCAGAGCCGCCACCGCCGTCTGTTGAAAGCATTCGCGTCGCCGCTAGAACCCTTGCCGTCGTTGTTGCCATTGGACGAAGGAGAGAGGAAAAGATGTGATGTACATAGCAGCTCACTGCCGTGCTTCATCTTCGCCGCTGCCATGGACGCCGGTGAGTTGCACTGTGTCATCGGAGTTTGATGAGGAAGATTCGTAGATTGGGTTTTCCAAAATCAAGGTTTGGAATTTGGCGAAGATTGGTTTAGTGGTTGGATTCTTGGAGTTGCTATTCTGCCACTGCCGTTGCTGTAGCCGTGCTTCTATTGCCGGAGAACGGCGCCGTTGTCGCCAGAGAACCACCGTTGAAGTCGCTACTGTTCTGGTAAGCCTTACCCTTATTTCTGATCTCGTTGTGTATGCTTAAGTTGTTCCGTTACTATTGTGAGGGAGTGTTTATGTTGAATGAAGTTGTTATTGTGAGTTATTCAGCTACCGCCGGAAACCTTGTCTTCTTGGTTAGTCGTTTAGATGGTATGCAGCAGTTGTGTAAGGTCTTTGGTTGTTCAAGCTAGAACCTTTGCCAAATGAGTGAGAATAAACAACACTAGGAGAAGTTTGCAAGCTGTCCCTAGAATTTCTTATTCACCTACTCTCCAATTCAAGACATTCACAGTAATGATGGTGGATACGGGTTCCGTGTCAAGAAGTGCTGATTTCCTTGTAGATATGATGCCAGAAAAAGATGATGATGGCCGGTTTGCAAGTGGAGGGTGGAATAGTGAGGATGGAAGGCTTAGCTGTGGGTATTCAAGCTTCAGAGGGAAGAAAGTATCGATGGAGGATTTTTACGATATTAAAACATTAAAAATTGGTGGTCATTCAGTATGCTTACTTGGAGTATTTGATGGTCATGGTGGTTTTCGTGGTGCAGAGTATTTGAAAGAGCATCTCTTTGATAATCTCATGAAGCATCCAAAATCTTTTACTGATGCCAAATTGGCTATAAGTGAAATGTATCAAGGTACTAATTCTTAATTTCTGTATTTTGAAAAAGACATTTTCTGGGATGATGGCTCTACTGCTTGAACCGTTGTTTTAATTGATAACCATCTCTATGTTGCTGATGTTGGAGATTATAGGACTATAATATCGAAGGCTGGTAAGGCAATTGCTCTCTTTAAGGATCATGAGCCAAACAGAAGTGATGAACGAAAGAGGAATTGATGCGTTTAAACTAAATTGAGGTAGGGGAGTTTTCATTAAACTCATTTTTATTCTTAAGAGTTGTTATAAATTGATATTTAAGCAAATAAACATTTTTAGTGATTATGGAGTCTTATCAATTGAACTGAATTGCCTTGAATGAATGTGATTGTTTACTTGACTGTGGCTATTTCTGAATATTAAGTTTGTATTGAGATAGTGAGTTGAAGATTAATTTGAAAATCTGATTTGAATGTTTATCAAGTATAATTTGAGAATTGAAAAATGATTTGATGTTAGAGTTAATTTGGGTTTGGAAAATGGCTTGAGATTTGTGAATGACTTGGATTTGAAACCGTTGAAAAGGAGTTTGAGAAATGATTTTGTTGGGACCCGAAAAGGGTGGCAGAATCTGAGTTTTAGAGGAGATGCTGCCGAAATTTTATAAAATTAGAAGTTTCATTTGAAGTAGTTATTTTAAAAAGGTTTAATTTTAAGCATTATGTGGTTTAAAATTACTTTATTTATCAAAGAAAGAATTATGTTTTGGATTGAGATTGTTGATTAACGGAAAGAAGGTTGATGAGGATTGATTTGAAATATGTTTTTTGAATGAATTTGGAAATGGGATATGGATTGATGAATGATGATGATATTGAGAATGGCTTAGATATTGATGAATGATGAATGAATTATTTATATGGCTTATGAATTTGAAATATCTGAGATACGAGGTTCCCTGGATTAAGTGCCGTGGCTTGCCACCACGTGTACCAGGTTGAAAACTCGATACTCTGTTGACCCTACGACGTAAGTGTGACCGGGCACTATATAAATTCCCATGTTACCCCCATTGAGCAATATTGATTATTTGAGAAAAAGCTATGTATAGACTCTTGGGGATCCACGTCGGGGGACAGTCTAAGGACAATTCAGACTTGTCGGGTTGGCTGGATAACCGACAGATGAGCCTTATCAGCCATAGGACAGGCATGCATCATATGCATTTGTATGCTTTGCTTGGGTTTGAACTTGTTTTGGTTTGCCTAATTGCTAAACTGTTCTTAACTGCTACTTGAACTATTTTCTGTAACTGCTACCTACTTGTGCTTTCCTTGTCTGTCTTGCCTGTGTTTGTCCTGGCGTGCTACATTTGAGAATGAACTTTGGTGCTGAATTAGTGACTGTGTTGTTTGATTGCGTGGTTGGTTTCTGATTGATTTTTTCTTATAAGAAAGGAAAGGTTTCGGACTTCTGAAGGATTAAACATTGTTTCTTTGAAAAAGTTTTGAACGATTTCCTATTGGTTTTAAAATATTCATAAGGCAATGATAATCACTGAGCTTGAAAACAATTTTCTTATTAAATATCTTCTTATGACAACTTTGAAACTCCGTGGTGAGACCGTGTGGTTAGGTTCTCACCCCCTACAGCTTTACCTTTTCAGGAACCGGATGAAGAAGCATTAAGAAGAGTTATAATGCGTTTGGTTTATATGCTGTTTGTATTAACTAGATTATTTTCTTCCCTCGTCTTTGTTATTACAAGTTTGTAAGAGGGATAGGAATTGTATGTTTTATATATATAATATATTGAATTATTATGTAAGGAGTCTTGTATATGAATCTATGCTTGTTTGTATTTTTCTTAAGGTAAAGTATTTATTTCTGTTTTTCAAAGAAATCAGCGATACAGTGTCGAGTCATAGGCTCCTATTTTAATATTTAGTATGTAAAGTAGTCGTAATACTTCTTGCTATCAGAGTAGCGCAGCCGGAAGCATGACTTCTGATAGTGAAGGTGTTACAGCGATAACCTCCAAGCTTGTGCAGTAACTTCTTCGTAATGTGCCAGATGCACCACCAGTGGCGTGTATCGGGTAACGTATTTCTGATCGCACGAAAAATGAATCTGCATTGATCGGTGATGATCTGTTGTGAAGCAGTTCCCAAGCACTTCACCCATTGGCTGAAAACCCACTCATAACTTAGGATTTCCTCATTCTCCAACAGAGCACAACCGAGGAGGGTCGACTTACTATGGTGGTTGACACCGACGAACGACACAAATGGTAATCCATGCCTACACGAAAAATCAACCAAAAATAAGAAATTCCAATCACGACCGAACAAAATAAAAAAAATAAAGAAAAAAACACCAACATAACTACTTCATACCGGTTTGTACTATAGGTGCTACCAACTGACATGATGTCTCCGAAATATTCATACGACACCCTACACCTTGCATCTACCCATACTGCACTCCTAAATTTACACTCCTCGTCCAACTTCACCGCGTAGAAGAAGTTAGGATTGATGTCCTTCATTCTCATGAAGTAGTTCATCATCTCCCTCACATCCGCATTCACGTTGCTGGTTTGGGGCCTTGCTGTAATATAGTTTCTTAATTCCTTTTCTGAGAATCCCAGGTTAGACGGGCCCCTATCCTCATTTGCTAAAGCTAGGGATGTCTTGTTTGGTCGAATCCCAGCCTTATCATTATCCTCGGTCACACACTTCGCATGCATGGTCAGGTCCCTAAACTCATGGTAGTACACCGCCTTTCTCGCTGAACATGGGTGTGAGTGCCTCAACTCAACCTTGAACAAAACCCACTCTTGCATGTCCTTATCAAACTTTACATATATCCTTGCCTTGCACCCAGCAGCTGAAATCGTGTTCTTCTGCGTTGGTGCTTTGACACGAGACCCGCAAAACCCGTCTCGATTACAGTGGATAGCTTGGTTAACGGGTTTCTTTATGTTCTTGTCACATGTTGCCATCCTTATCTTAGTTACAAATCCTATTTTCTTTGCGTAAGTAACATAGAATTCATGAGCCATCTGCAACTGCGCAAACCGCATTCCAACTCTTGGTATTTCGTCTTCTTGAAGGCAACCATGATCCAGTAACTACATTTAAGATTGATTACAAAAAACATTACCATTAATGATCAAATCAAACATGCGGATCATGACTACACAAAATTAAACTAGAGTCCAAAACCTCGTAACCAAGATCCCTCTCTTCACTTCCAACCTCAATAACATCCAACAGTTGCATGGCCTACAATTTCAAAATAAAAACAGAAACCCGAAGAAAAAAATAAATCCTTTTTAAATATCATGTAAATAAAACCTCAATAACTAGCACAAAAAATGCAACAAAAACTAGAAATCAAGTTAATCATCCTACCTATTTTAGCTTAAAAACAAATGCATGAAAATGACAATGATGGGTAATTGAATTAATTATTTCATTTTACCTATTATATAAGTATTGTAACTACTATGGATTCTCTTTAATAATGTCACTGTACTTCACATAGCTGAACATGCAGTAGATACAATTACCATACACATAATTCAGTCCTCAATTTCAGCGCCTGCATCACCCTAGAGTTGCTTTTTTTATTCATTCAATGACCATCATGTGTAATCATATACATAAATTCTTATCTACGCATGCAGGAAGCATATAAGCATACCATTCATTATAAAACAATCATATAAGCATACCATTAATTAATTGATGCAAATTCTCCATACATATAAGTATATAAGCATATAAGCATGAAAAATAAGCATATAATATGCAGGAAGCATATAACCAGACCATACCATTATAAAACAATCATATAAGCATGCCATGATTAATTAATTTATGCAAATTCTCCATACATATAAGCATACCATTCAATATAAAACAATCACAAATTTGGTTGAATCACAAATTCTCCATCACATTTGGATAAGCATTAAACATAAAAATAAACATGCCATTTACATTGAGATTTAAAATCTAAATCAGTTGAAAAATAACCATCTATTATCAATGTTTTGAATGTAAGTTGCTCACCTTATTCGATTGCTCACGTCGACGACGAAATGGTCAGGTACGTTTTCATGTGGATTTGATGAATTCTCATTACCGACGGCAAATGGAACACAACCCATCAGTTCAAACATATCGCACTCCATTAAGGAACTTCAGCTAGGTGATGTGCGTGAATGAGGAAGCACACTTGAAACACCTTCATCTTGCGATATCGACATCGGGAAGAAGGCACACACCGACTGTGCACTGTCCTTACTGGACGTCTGGGTTGTCGCAAAGATCGACCAAACGAGAGGAACGTGGTGTTGGGCGGTGGACTGTGCGGATGACAAGGCCAGTTAGAACAGACTTGGAACAGACTTGTACTTGTATGCATTATACAATACATATATTGGCTCCTCATACTTTTTCTTTTATATATTCTTGTTCGCAAATCGTGCAAGATTTGTAACCAAATATTAATTCATTGAGATGCTATCTAGATATTACTATTAAGTAAAGTATCATTTGTATTTGGATAAGTCCCAAAATTATTCCTAATCTTTAAATTGTTTTATTTAAGTCCTTAACGTTTTAAAGTTGTCTGAATGTGGTTTTGTTGTTAATGATCTAATAACAAAGTTGACGATAGGACAACATTGAGATGGTTTTGAAATGTCAGGAATTTAAATAGGACAAAAATATTGGGATAAAAATGATATATTACTCTTAGAAGAATTACCAAATCAAATAAAATGAAACTAAATTTAAACGGAATGAATTACATTATGAATTCAAGATTTTTACTTATCATGGAATGCTTGTAGAATGATTAGTAGATAAACTTTCAAGAAAGAAAAAAAAGCATGGTATATATACAATAAAGTATAAATTATATATTTTTACCATAAGTATGAGTGAAAATCTTGAAAATCTTCTAAGGGTAATGTTTCATTTTTATCCCCAACATTTTCCTCCTAGTTGAATCCTAATTTTCAAAATTGTGTCAATGCTGTCCTACTGTCAATTCTGTTAATAGACCACTAATGGCAGGACAACATTAAAATGATTTTAAAACGTTAAGGACTTAACTAAGATGATCAAAACGTTTGGGATAACTTTGAAATTTATCCCAAATGTTAGAGACAAAAATAATACTTTACTCTATTAATATTAACAGGCCAAACAGTACCACTTAGAGTGATTAGACTCTCCCTTTTTAATGACTTGGTTTCAAGTCTTTGTAACACCAAAAACACATCATCAGTTTTTTTGGTGGTATCTATTATTAAACTATATATTCTGCTTTTATTATGGTGACACTTTATTCCATGAAGTTGTAAAAAAATAATATATCTATTTCATTTTACTGAAACTATGTTTTGTCATGTCTTATTTACCGTTGTATCGACTTATATTTAGAGTAAACACCCGATTTGATTTCTATCCATTCCAAAATAGGACAAAATGACCCCTGTTGAAAAAATAGACCCGTTCCGATCCCTATCCATGTCCATTTTGAGTTAGGGCGGTTCCATCGTCATCTCCCCTCACTAAACTTAACGAAAGAGTTATATATGGCACTTAATGTTGCTAACGTGGACGCTGAGTCTCCCTTAAGTGACATGCTGGCAAATGGACAATGTTCAGGGATCGATTTGTCTCCATGTGAGCAACGGTAAAAAGGTCGATTTGTCTCCTATGAGTAATGGTCAAAGGTTAATTTTCCTCCTTTATCTACCAAAAATGATGTTGTGAAGTGAGAGATTTTAGCAGAGATGACAGATGAGTCACCCTTTTGATTCAGTATAGCATGTGAAACGTCGTTTTTGGTGGATAAAGAGGGATAAATCTACCCTTGACCATTGCCCATTCATTAACATGTTACTTAAGGAGACTTAACATCCACATCAGTAACGTTAAGTGCCACGTAGGTCTCTTCCAATAAGTTTGATGAGGAAAGATGACCATTTCTCACGAAAGACACAAACAAAGACCAGAACGGATCTATTTTTTTGATAGGAGTCGCCTTGTCCTATTTTGGAATAGACAGGGATCGAATCGGGTATTTACTCCTTATATTCACATAATCTTTTACAAATTATTCTCCAAATTAAAAATCTTGAATTTAATATCCCCTTATCAAGCATTTCAATGTTTTATTTTCTCCCAAAATAAACAATCATGTCAGAGCCCTAGACCATCATCACCATTCAAAGCACAAAGCCATTCTTTTCCCTTTTTTTTTTTTCCTTTTTTGGTCAGGAATTCTTTTTCATGCTATCCTGCAAGAAAAGCAACACACAAAACAATAAAGAAGAAAAGAACACAGGAAATTAGGAACGAAGTATACAACAAAAATTAATTTGTAAATGGATAAAAAATGGTGAAATGCTGAAAATGGATGCATGGCATGTTATGCACAAATGTGGAGCTACTATTGTCAGAAACCACAAAACGTAACCTACGTTTTGGGTGGGACGAAGACCAAGAAAGTGAAGCATGCTGCAAAACGCAGCCTGCGATTGGCAGGGTAGGGCAACCAAGTTTCAAAACGTGCCCCGTTGTCCCCTGCATGCAGGCATGAGCAGCTATTGACCAGCATTGGGTACGCCAAAACGCAGGTTGCGTTTGTCAGGCGTGTAGCGCAAATTGCAAGTTGCGATTGGCAGCCTCCCTAGCTGCATGCGCGACACGTGCTGTGAAGGGTGGTGAATTCGGTTTATAAAAGCCAAAATGCAGGAAGCAAGAGTGAAAGCAATAGTGAGGAAGCATGCTGTGAAAAACAAACGTTACTGAAGAAGTAAGTGTGGGAGAAGAAGAAGTATACAATGAAGGGTTAGGGTTTGAGAGACGAAGAAAAAATAATTCGTGATTTTACCAAACCGGAAGAACACATTATTAAATATCTGGATCATTCTCAATGGATAAGTAATTTTTTTTAATTTTATGATTAATAAATAAATATATTTATTTGTATTCTATGTATTTATGTTTTAACTAGTAATTTTATTATTATTATTATTATTATTATTATTATTATTATTATTATTATTATTATTATTATTATTATTATTATTATTATTATTATTATGTTGTTACTCCGTTCTCATTATACTCAAATAGAAAGAAGTTGGTTCCTTGACAAGGTGGTCCTATCCTAGGCTTAGAGCTGAGCTAGACCCCTACCCCAAACTTATTTCGGAATGATTTAGAGAGCTGTGAATCAGGCTTTCAGACGGGTGGCAAGCAGGGCAAGAAGATAAAGTCCTGACCCTAAGCAGATTTTTGACATCTTTCTCGCATCCGCTTTCAGGTTTGACATGACATTAGAGCTCTCGTACTTAGTGACGAGTTCGAGCCTTAGAAGCATGCGAAGGAATAAGGTCTGGAATAAGTCTTGTATGAGTCCTTTAATCTGTTATTGCTATTATTATTGTTATTATTGGTGACATTGTTATTGTTATTAGTATTAAGATTAAGTCTAAAAAAAATTTATCATGATTAGTATATTGTTAATTTTGTAAAATACTGTAGAAGACAATAATAATAAATTATTATTATTTTCTAATAATAAATAATACTGTTTACTAATTTTTGTATTATTTTTAATAATTTTTTATTATTTTTTAATAATTTATTATTAATTTTTATGATAATAACAATAACGTGTAATAAATTATAATAAATAACACTATTTAGAAATTTTTTATTATTTTTTAATAATTTATTATTAATTTTTATGTGATTAACAATTTTGTGTAATAAATTAAATTAAAGAATATTGTTTAACAATTTTTATTAATTCTTGATAATTTATTATTAACGGTTATGATAATAACAATACTGTATAGTTAATTAAAATAAAGATGAGTGTTTAATAATAATAATAATAATAATTATTATTATTATTATTATTATTATTATTATTTGCGTTGTTTTTATTATTATTATTAATAACCTTGTTATAATAATTACTATCATGAGTAATGTTGTAATAATAATAATAATAATAATAATAATAATAATAATAATAATAATAATAATAATAATAATAATAATAATAATAATAATATATTATTGTTATTGTTATTATCAATGTTTTCGGTTTATGGGAGTAAGTATTGTTTCAGTTATGAAGCAATATTAATAATTATTGTATTTTTTTTTTGCAGGTTATTAGGAATTTGTTATCTAGAAAATTAGATCCGCCAAAGACCTTTAACGAGGTAGCTGCAGCGTCATTAGCACTTACTGAGTTTTAGCACGTTTTGCTAGTAGGCGAAATGATAGGCCATTCTGCACTCTTGAGTGCCTTGGTGGAACGATGGAGGCCGAAAATCCACACATTTCATCTTCCAGTCAGTGAAGTGACAGTGACGCAGGAAGATGTGACATATTTTCTTGGCCTCCCGGTTAATGGGGAACCCGTTACGGGTAGATCAGATAGCAGTCACTAGTTTTTCGTGGAGAACTGCATCGCGTGTTTCGGTCGGGAGCTCGGTCTGCAAGATCACGTATTGGGTAAAGTTAATCTTGCATGGGTCCGACGATGCAGCCATGTGACACACAGGAATCTATTGAGTGGTACGCCTGTGCTAACAGTTTCTGCGTGTTCGGAATGGTTGTGTTTCCAGATAAGTCGACCACTTCATTGAACACAGAGTTTCTGCCTCTACTTCAGAATTTTCCTCGGATTTCAGTATACAGTTGGGAGGCAGCCAGTCTCATACATTTATATAGATCATTGTGTTGTGCATCACGATTCAACTGTAAAGAGATGTATAAGCCACTCATACTACTATTTGTCTGTGTTTGGGAGCGTATGC
The DNA here is from genome assembly GCF_059453495.1 of Arachis ipaensis. Classification (NCBI taxonomy): domain Eukaryota; kingdom Viridiplantae; phylum Streptophyta; class Magnoliopsida; order Fabales; family Fabaceae; genus Arachis; species Arachis ipaensis. The sequence goes on along the minus strand of NC_142435.1, from coordinate 105,218,092 downwards.
CGTTCCTGGCGCCTATTCCCTGCGATCAGCTCGTCAATGTTGGGGTTCTACTTGCGCGACGGTATTCTTTTTAATGATCATGAGTCTCGGCGCTCATCCAAGTAAACAATTCATTAGCCGATAGAAAGTAGACCTAATAATGACAGTCACAGGCAGGTTACGTGCACCCTTCAGGACAGAATTTATGCACTTTACCAAGTTTGTCGTCATATGTCCCCAACGATGACCCCTGTCGAATGCCAACACCCATCTCTGAACACCGATCTCATCGCACCATTGAATATATGCCTCGTCCCACTCTTTAAGCCGTTGATAGTTTTTGTTGTACTCCTGTTCTGTCCTAGAATAGCCTGTTGGACAAACCATTTAATCATAAGCAAATGCCATGAAATTACTATGAATAAGACCACAATAGCGAAATCAAATACCTATGTTAACCACGAGTTTATGCAAATACGGAGCCTTGAACCTCCTTAAGAAGTTGGACCCGATGTGCCTAATGCAGAACATGTGCCACGCTTTTGGTGGTGACCACGCACCATTAATGCGATCTATTGCTGCGTCGATGGAGGTATGGCGGTTAGAAATAATGCCCACGCCATCAATAGTAACAACATATCTCTGCAAATTGGTCAGAAAAACCTCTCACATGTCTACCGTTTCACCCTCGACTATCGCAAATGCAATGGGCACAATGTTTTGGTTTCCATCTTGTGCAACGGTAATTAGAAGTGGACCTTTATATTTTCTGTATAGGTGTGTGCCATCAACCTGCATCAGTGGCTTGCAGTGTTTGAATGCTACTATACACGGATAGAAGCCCCAAAAAACGCGATGGAGAACTCTTACACCTGGAACCTCCTCCCTCTCACGGTAAACGGGGAGCGTCTTTATTTGAACACGAGACCTTGGTATCTTTGCAGTCATTGCTTTCAACCATACTGGTAGAGTCTGGTAAGAAACTTCCTAATCACCGAAAACTTTTGCGATAGATTTCTGCTTTTCCAACCAAGCCTTGCAATAACTAACAGTGTAGTTAAACCTGGATTGAACTTCTGCAATAATAGACTTCACCTTTATCGACGTGTCTGCTTCGATCAACGGCCTAATAGCATCTGCAATTGTGTCTGAGTCCAACTTGGCATGATCTTGTGAAATCGTGCCATGGTGCACGTGTGTTTGCCATTGTATCTCCTGATCTCCCAATAAGCTTTCTTTCGAACAAGCTAGCTCGGATAAGACAATCGCACCCAGTACCATAACCCTTGTATTTCGCATAGACTATCTATGGCTCAGACTCAAACACAGTGTAATCAACTCCTCTAGAGATAGTGTAGATTTTGATTGCAGATATCACCGACTCTCTAGAGCCAAATTCCATTCCGACACTAAATTCACCATCTTCCGCCGCAACGTTGCCTTCACCTACGACATGCGCACCACCATCAGTCAGACAAGGCAAATAAAATACACACTAGTGGTAATTTGAATTAATAATCATAACATACCCATATTCACATACTCAGGAAATACCGAGGCATGCATGGCTTCAAGATCCAGAGTCTGTATAAAAGACAAAACACCAAAGGGGTGCCGGCTTACAATTGCATCCACTTCATTTTGCACCGTCGGATTGCCTGTCAAGTCTCCGTCATCATTTTCGTCATCAACTTCATAGTTAGCTTCGAACTCCTCTTTATTGTCGTTGTTATCTTCTTCCCAATTTATATCCCCAAACTCATCAAGATTGACCTACTCACCAACCGCGTCCAGCCCAGAATGTTGTTCGAGCTCAATGTACAGCTTTATCATCGGCACGTGAAATCGAATTTGTTGATAAATAAGGAACATCTGCTGCATACTTGCGTCATTAGTGATGGGCATTATTTGAAACTGTATCAGCCCACCAAATACTTGTACAGGATTCCTATATAAAATTTTGCTCACCTTTTTCGAAATATGACTTTGGATGTTATCACAAAGACCATTTTGCAACTCTACAAAACTCATGGTGCATGGAATAGCAAATAACAACGAAAATTCACAAACAAAAGTCACTCATTCGTGTGTGTTTGATATAATCTCACCGTTATAATACACTCGCCAGTTGGTAATACCTTCCATAACTTCAACCTCACTTAACTCGACTTTTTTTACACAACTAACTGCCAAAAAAAATGTATATGCAAGAAAGAGGAATAGGAGGAGTAGAAGTGGAGTGAAGACCTTCGAATGCTACCGGCTTCGTATTTATAGGCAACACTCTTAGGCTCATTTTTTTTGTTATGGAACAAAAATTGGTGTTGTTCAAAGTAATGGACATATGGACAAATTTTTCCCTGCTATGGTGTCAGATTTAAAACGTAAGCAACGTTTTACTTTTGGCTTGGTTTTGTTTTTTTTTTTTTTCTCAGGAACGGGAACAAACGTGGGCTGCGTTTTGCTTTTCAAAAATTTTTTTATTTTGTTTAAAACCAAATGCGGCCTGCGTTTTGTGATGGGTTTTATTTTTTTCGTAATAACAAAACGCAGCTTGCGTTTTCTGCTATATGTCAGCTTTTTTTTTGGGAAATACAAAACGCAGGCTGCGTTTTTTGTGGTGTCAGATTAATTTTTTGAAAAATAAAAAATGCAGGTTGCGTTTTGTGAGAAAAATATTTTAATGAAGAGGCCTGCCTATAAATACGAAGCAAGCCTCGCCCAAATGGCCTCACTCCACTTCTACTCATCATACTCTTCTTTCTTATACATATGTTCTAGTTTTTAGTTTTTTTGGCAGTTAGGTGTGTCAAAAAAATCGGTTTAGGTGAGGTTGAAGTTATGGAAAATATTGCGAATTTGCGAGTATATTATAACGGTGAAGTTATACCAAACACACATGAAGGAGTGACTTTTGTTTGTGAATGTCTGTTGTCATTTGCTATTCCATGTACCATGAGTTTTGTCGAGTTGCAAAATGGGCTTTGTAATAACATTCAAAGCCACATTTTGAAAAGGGCGAGCAACCTTTTATACAGAAGTCCTGTGCAAGTATTTGGTGGATTAATACAGTTTCAAATAATGCCCATCACTGACGATGCCAGTATGCAACAGATGTTGTATATTTATCAATAAACCCGATCTCACGGGTCGATGATAGAGCTGTACGTTGAGTTTGAACAGTAGTCGGGGATGGGTATGGTCGGCGACGAGGTCAATGTTGATGAGCTCGGGGATATAGATTGGGAAGAAGAGAATAATGACAGCGAAGAGGAATTCGCAGCTAACTATGAAGTCGATGACAAAAACGATGACAAAGACTTGGCAGGCAGTCCGGCAGTTCAAAATAAAGCAAATGCGATTGTAAGCCAACAACCATTTGGTGTTCCGCCTTTTATGCGGACTTTAGATCTCAAAGCCATGCATGCCCCGAAATTTCTTGAGTATGTGAATACGGGTATGTTATGATTATTAACTCTAGTTTTCTATAGTTCTTATTTTATTTGCCTTGTCTGACTGATGGTGGTGCGCATGTCGTAGGTGAAGGCAACATTGCGGCAGAAGATGGCGAGTTTAGTGTCGGAATAGAATTTGGATCGAGAGATTCGGTGATATCTGTGATCAAAAGCTACACCATCATTAGAGGAGTTGATTACATTGTGTATGAGTCTGAGCCACAGACATTCTATGCGAAATGCAAGGGGTATGGTGCACAGTGCGACTGCCTTACCCGAGCTAGCTTGATTCGAAAAAAAACTTGTTGGGAGATCAGGAGATACAATGGCAAGCACACATGCACCATGGGCACGATTTCACAAGATCATGCCAAGTTAGACTCAGACACAATTGAGGATGCCATTAGGCCGTTGGTCGAAGCAGACCCCTCGATAAAGGTGAAGTCTGTTATTGTAGAAGTTCAAGGCAGGTTCAACTACACTGTGAGTTACCGCAAAGCTTGGTTGGCAAAGCAGAAAGCTGTCGCAAAAGTTTTTGGTGATTGGGAAGTTTCTTACCAGACTCTGCCAGTATGGTTGAAAGCAATGACATTGAAGATGCCAAGGTCTCATGTTCAAATTAAAACACTCCCCGTTTACCGTGAGTGTGAGGAGGTTCAAGGTATAAGAGTTCTGCACCGCATTTTTTGGATCTTCTATCCGTGTATTGTAGCATTCAGACACTGTAAGCTACTGGTGTAGGTTGATGACACGCACCTGTATGGAAAATATAAAGGTGTACTTCTGGTAGCGGTTGCACAAGATAGGAATCAAAACATTGTGCCTATTGTATTTGCGATTGTCGAGGGTGAGACAGCAGATGCATGAGAGTTTTTCCTAACCAATTTGTGGAGATATGTGGTTACCATTGATGGTGTGGGTATTATTTCTGACCGCCATACTTCCATCGACGCTGCAATAGCTCGCAGTAATGTTGCATGGTCACCACCAAGGGCATGGCATATGTACTGCATCAGGCACATCGGGTCCAACTTCTTAAGGAGGTTCAAGGCTCCATATTTGCATAAACTCGTGGTGAACACAGGTATTTTAACTCGCTATTATGGTTCTATTCATAGTAAATTTGTGGCATCTGCTTATGATTAAATGGTTTGTTCAACAGGCTATTCTAGGACGGAGTAGGAGTACAACAAAAACTACCAAAGGCTTAAAGAGCGGGGTGAGACATATACTCAATGGTGCGATGAGATCGGTGTTGAGAGATGGGTGTTTGCATTCGATGGTGGTCATAGTTGGGGACATATGACGACAAACTTGGTAGAGTGCATAAATTCTGTCCTGAAGGGTGCACGCAACCTTCCTGTGACTGCCCTTGTCCGGTCAACTTTCTACCAGCTGAATGGGTTGTTCACTCGGAAGAGTACCGAGGCTCATGAGCGACTCTGCAACGGATTCACGTATTCAGAATTTTCAACGAAGAGAGTTGAAGAAAGCTTCCGACGTGCAGGAAACATTGTGGTCAACCGGTTCGACAGGCGCAACGAGATGTTTGAGGTTTGTGAAATGCAAGATGGTACTATTTACACTGTTAACCTTGCACAACGACACTGCGACTTTGGTCATTTCCAGGTCGAGCAACTTCCATGTCGCCACGTGCTTGTATGTTGCGCCAACCAGAGTCTTGATTGGCAAGTGTACGTGCACGATGTGTACAAGATGTCTAAAATTTGCAAGGTGTATAGAGGCGAGTTTGTTCCGATGGGTGACCCATCTGCGTGGGATAGATACAAAGGCACGAAGGTGATCGCCAACTGGACATTGAGGCACGTGACAAAAAGAAGACCAAAGTCAACCCGCTACTTGAGTGAGATGGATTTGCGGGATATGCGTAGTCCTCGCCAGTGCACTATATGTGGACGCGAGGGACATAGTCGTAGCCGATGCCCTCAGTGCGCAAGTCCAAGCTCCGCTGGAGGTGATTAGTGGTTAAGGTTTTCAATGTAACTTTGTTATGACCAACTTCACAATTATATGTTACTTTTTTTTGTATCCTCGTCATTTACTTTAACCTAGTTAATAATTTATAATAAATAAAGCTTTTAACCTCGTTATTTAATTTTTTAGAGAACAAACATTTCGATTGAAATAGAGTTATACGAGAACAAAGCTAAATATGTCATAATGATAATACTGAACAGAATCATCTAAATATAACATACGAAACTGATACAAATCTGAATACAACACTGAATACAAGATCAACTGCAACAGACTACTTCTTCGGCGCCTTCTTCGAATCCAAGGATGGGGTGTATTTGTCCAGAGGCGCAGTCTGTGTCCGTAAGTTATACGGATGACCCTGCGACACACCTGCATCCATCCCACTACCAGCGTCAGGACCACCAAAATCTGTCATGCTCGCACCACTTATCTCAGGCGCACTTGCTCCACCAATATCATACCAGTGCTGTAAGTCGTATCTGATGAGCGGATAATTTATACCCTTTTTGGCATTATTTTTAGGTAGTTTTTAGTATGTTTTAGTCAGTTTTTATTATATTTCTATTTGTTTTTATGAAAAAATCACATTCCTGGAATTTACTATGAGTTTCTGTATTTTTCTATAATTTTAGGTATTTTCTGGCTGAAATTGAGGGACCTGAGCAAAAATCTGATTCAGAGGCTGAAAAAGGACTGCAGATGCTGTTAGATTCTGACCCTCTTGCACTCAAAGTGGATTTTCTGGAGCTAAAAAAGCCCAATTGGTGTGCTCTCAATTGAGTTGGAAAGTAGACATCTTGGGCTTTCCAGAAATATATCATAGTCCATACTTTTCTCGAGATTTGATGGCCCAAACTGACATTCAAAGCCAGCCTAAAACTTTCTGGCGTAAAATACCAGAACTGGCACAATTCTTGGCGTTAAACGCCCATTTTGGCACCCAGGGTGGCGTTTAACTCCAACCTTGGCATATGCACGTGAAAGCTTGAAAGCTCAGCCCAGACACACACCAAGTGGGTCTCAGAAGTGGATTTCTGCACTATCTGCACTTAGTTACTCATTTTCTGAAAACCTAAGTTACTAGTTTAGTATAAGAACTACTTTTAGAGATTTACTTTGTACCTTATGACATTTTACACTTCATATTGTATCTTCTATGGTATGAGTCTCTAAACCCCATAGGTGGGGGTGAGGAGCTCTGCTGTGTTTCAATGGATTAATGCAATTACTATTGTTTTCTATTCAATCACGCTTGATTCTATTCTAAGATACTCACTCGTACTTCAATATAGAGAATATGATGATCCGTGACACTTATCATTATCCTCAACCTATGAACGCGTGCCTGACAACCACTCCCATTCTATATGAGCTCAACGTAGTTATTGGGCGACAGCTTGAGTGCGTATCTCTTGGGTTTCTAATCCACGGACCGAGTCCGGAGGTTAGAACCTTCGTGGTATAGGCTAGAATCAATTGGCAGCATTCCTGGGATCCGAAAAGTCTAAATCCTGTCTGTGGTATTCCGAGTAGGATCTGGGAAGGGATGACTATGATGAGCTTCAAACCTGCGAATGTTGGGCGCAGTGACAGTGTGCAAAAGGACAAGGGTCCTATTCCGACGCTAGTGGGAACCGACAGATGATTAGCCGTGCGGTAGCTGTACATGGTATTTTTCATCCGAGACGAGAAATCCGATAGTTGATTAGCCGTGCAGAGATCGTACCTGGTATTTTTCATTCGAGAGGATCATAAAGCTTGCCATTGAAGGAAGCCATACGTGTTTGGAGAAGAAGATAGTAGGAAAGCAGAGATTCAGATAACAGAGCATCTCCGGAACCTCAGCCTGTTTCTAATTACTGAATTACAAGTACTATTTATTTCATGTTATTTATTTTTCATAAATAGAATCACTCTTATCATTAATCTCCTGACTAAGATTTACAATATAACCATAGATTGCTTCAAGTCGACAATCTCCGTGGGATCGACCCTTACTCACGTAAGGTATTACTTGGACGACCCAGTGCACTTGCTGGTTAGTTGTGCAGAATTGTGAAAAGTGTAATCACAATTTCATGCACCAGTATCCCAAATCTCCCTCTTCCTGCTGTGGGTACTCATTCAAATCAAACAACTGGGAATGTGGTGGTGCGGAAGGACCGGGCGGATCTACCTGACCCGTCGACTGATCAAAGTCAAAGTCACTGGCATGACCTGAAGTGGCGCGACGACCACCAGACTGCTGAGATGGAGCAGACCCTTCCTGCAGTTGCATCGGAAATAAATAATCTGTATCTCTCAGGACCTGAGAGAAGCTGATGGTGTCAGATCCACCCAACGAACTAAAGTGACCCTCGGCTGGAATTACCAGTTGTGGTATGTACGGCTCAGGTGCATGAGGTGGCTGTGGTACCGGTATATATGGTGCCTGCTGCTGATATGCCGGCCACTACTGAGTCGGATCCTGAAACTACTGGGCATATGCCGGATCCTGAAACTGCTGGACATATGCCGGATCCTGAAACTGCTGCGCATATGCCGGCATCTGATACTGGAGGTCATATGCCGGGACCTGATAGTGGTGCTCGTATGCTAGATCCTAATTAACAATTAATTATAATTACTAGTAATTAATGATAATAGATAAAACTAAACAATAATAATTAATTATACTTTAAAACATTAATAATAAAAATACTATTAATTAATAATAATACCTGGAACTGCTGCTCATGAGGCGGGACTTGCTGCTGTGGACCAGCTGGTTCTTCCTGTTGCTGCTGTGCTTCATCGACGCCACCCTCTTCGCCTGCAACTCTATCTGACGGTCGCAGGTGAATCCCATACTGCTGCGTGTACCACTCGTAGTACACTCGGAGAAGATGAAAGTCAATAATCTCCTCGCCTAACTGCAATGTGTTATAGCGGTCAAATCTCCACCTATTAACCCATTGACTATAAATCTGTGCCCAGTCATGGTTTTGTGCTCCTATCAATCGCTTGCAATGATCATGACCAATGTCGAAAGCCGGGCCTAGTGGAAGTTGTTGCAACCCAAACTGTCGTCGCACTCGGTCTGTCGGGTGTCATTCTATGCACTCGAATGACACTAGTGGTGACTGCATGGAGCAGATAACCATATGGGCATCGAGGACATCTAGAACCCCCACTCCCATATACGGCCGCCATATAAACTGCAGATTAGTTACCAAGAGGCCGATCAGAAAAATTATCCTTCTGAATAAAAATATTGGACATTAATGGTTACAACTTATATCGTCAACTCCCATATCGTTGAGTCCTCGCCTAAAATGCACAGTAGGTGATAAATCACTATTTTGTGGTTTATCCTGTGCTAATTTGAGTGGTTTTTATCAACTCTTTACTCACTTATTCATAGGATTTGCATGATTTTACAATTCCTTCCCAGATTTTGTTCTGAGATTAAAAACTTGCTTCCTAAGCCTTGAATTTGTGTATTTTAATTCTCCTTTATACCATTCAATGTCGTGATCCGTGTGTTAATTGTTTCAGGCTTTATAGGGCAGAAATGGTTTAGAGGATGGAGAGGAAGCTTGCAAAAATGGAAGGAACACAAGAAACTGAGGAGATAACCAGCAAGCATCGATGCGCACGCATGGCTCACGCGTGCGCGCGATTTAGAAAAATTTACAGTGATGTGTGCGCGTACCTGACGCGTACGCGTGAATTGGAGTTTGCACGGCGATGCGTGTGCGTGCCTGACTTGTACGCGTGACACGCAAAGATGACCAGCGATGCCTACGCGTGACTGACGCGTACGCGTGACATGCGCGACCTACAAAAATTGCAGAAAATGCTGGGGGCGATTTTGGGTTGAGTTTGGACCCAGTTTTCGGCCCAGAAACGCAGACTAAATTCAGGGGACAAGCAGAGACTCAAGACAACTTCTCATTATTCACTTTTCATAATTTTTAGGTTTTAGATGTAGTTTCTAGAGAGAGTGACTCTCTCCTCCCTCTTAGGTTTTAGGATTTAGGATTTCTCTTAGTTTTAGGTTTATTTCTTCTCAATTCCAGGTTCAATGTTCCTTTAATTTAGTTTCTCTTCTACTTTTATTTGTCTTAGCATTCTAGTTTTGGTTTATGAATTCTCATGTTTTAATTTGGTTTTCTATTTAATGCAATTCGATAACTCTAATTCGGTCAGTACCTGACTTCCAGAGGTAATTGCTTTTTCTTAACACCAATAGGTTATATTTTTTCTTTCTTTTGTTAGATAGGATAGATTGCATAATAATAAGTGTTTGCATGTATGTTCGATTTGGTTGAAAAATAATAAGTTTCTTTTTAAGACCCTATTTTTGAAAATTTTCACTAATTCGAATTAAAATTTTGTGTTAAATTTGTTTGAAGATTGTATTTGGAACATGAATTATAGCAAAGAACACAACCTGTGAGATTTGAGCTTGATTACATGGTTACACTATTTAACCATAATATTTTATTCTTATGTGTTTTCCTCTCTATGATTGCAATCTTTGCTTTATTCCATTCTATATGTCCATTGTTTAGTGTATTTGCATGCATATATATGATTGAGGCAATCGTTTATTATGAGCTCACTTATCCCAAATAGCCTACCCTTTCAATTACCTTTGTTAGCCACCTTGAGCCTTTTAATCCCCATTTGTTCTATATTTTATCACATCACTAGCCTTAAGCGAAAAAACAATTAATTACCCCAAATGAATCTTTGGTTAGCTTAAGTTAGAGATTGTGTATCAATTAAGTGTGGGAAACTGTGAAAACTTGGGTTGATGAAATGGTACTGTATTTCATTGACAAAATTTTGGAATTTTGGGTGCATACTCATATGAGACTAGAAAAATTAAAAAAACTCATGTGCATTGATATGTTATGTCTGCTTTCATATATAAAAAAAAAAAACCAAAAATATCCATATAATTAAGTAAGTAAGTGAATAAGGGGACAAAATTACCCCAATGTTAAATTTAAGATCAATGCATATGTGATAAAATTAAAAGAAAATTTGGTACATGAGTATGTGATACAAAAATGGGAAATTTGGGTAGCTAGGCATAATTTTAGAGTTATATAGAGTATGTATATGTTAGGTGAGAACATAGACTAATCAAGGATTCAATTTATAGCTCACTTGGCGATACATATATCCTCACCCTTACCTTAGCCCCATTACAACCTTGAAAAGACCTCAAGATGTTTGCATTGGTGTATTAAATAATTGTTGATTGGTTAGATGAAGAACAAAGTTTTAGAAAGTATGACTAGAGAAGACTAGAGTGGACTACTGGTGCACGAAATCACAATCACATTCTTGCAATTCCGCACAACTAACCAGCAAGTGCACTGCGTCGTCCAAGTAATACCTTACGTGAGTAAGGGTCGATCCCACGGAGATTGTCGGCTTGAAGCAAGCTATGGTTATTTTGTAATTCTTAGCCAGGAGATCAATAATAAGAGTGATTATATTTATGAAGAGTAAAAAGCATAAATTAAATAGTACTTGTATGCAGTAATGGAGAATGTGTTGGAGTTTTGGAGATGCTTTGTCTTCTGAATCTCTGCTTTTCCCCTATCTTCTTCTTCACGCACGCAAGGTTCTTCCCATGGCAAGCTGTGTGTTGGTGGATCACCGTTGTCAATGGCTACCATCCGTCCTCTCAGTGAAAATGGTCTAGGTGCACTGTCACCGCACGGCTAATCATCTGTCGGTTCTCACTCATGCTGGAATAGGATCCATTGATCCTTTTGCGTCTGTCACTACGCCCAACCCTTGTGAGTTTGAAGCTCGTCACAGTCATTCAATCCCTAAATCCTACTTGGAATACCACAGACAAGGTTTAGACTTTCCGGATTCTCAAGAATGCTGCCAATGGATTCTAGCTTATACCACGAAGATTCTGATTAAGGAATCTAAGAGATACTCATTCAATCGAAAGTAGAACGGAGGTGGTTGTCAGTCACGCGTTCATAGGTTGAGAATGGTGATGAATGTTACGGATCATCACATCCATCATATTGAAGTGCGAATGAACATCTTAGATAGAAACAAGCGTGTTTGAATAGAAAACAGAAATAATTGCATTAATTCATCGAGACACAGCAGAGCTCCTCACCCCCAACAATGGAGTTTAGAGACTCATGCCGTCAAAGAGTACAAAGTTCAGATCTAAAATATCATTAGATAGAAAATAAATCTCTAAAAGTTGTTTAAATACTAAACTAGTAACCTAGGTTTACAGAAAATGAGTAAACTATGATAGATAGTGCAGAAATCCACTTCCGGGGCCCACTTGGTGTGTGCTGGGGCTGAGACTTGAGCTTTACACGTGCTTAGGCTGTTTCTGGAGTTAAACTTCAGGTTGTAACCTGTTTTGGGCGTTTAACTCCAACTTGTAACCGGTTTCTGGCGTTTAACACTAGAATAGGGCAGAGAACTGGCGTTGAACGCCAGTTTGCATCGTCTAAACTCGAGCAAAGTATGGACTATTTTATATTGCTGGACAGCCCTGGATGTCTACTTTCCAATTCAATTGAGAGCGTGCCATTTGGACTCCTGTAGCTCCAGAAAATCCATCTCGAGTGCAGGGAGGTCAAAATCCAACAGCATCTGCAGTGCTCTTTCAGCCTCTGAATCAGATTTTGCTCAGGTCCCTCAATTTCAGCCAGAAATTACCTGAAATCATAGAAAAACACACAAACTCATAGTAAAGTCTAGAAATATGATTTTTATTTAAAAAATAATAAAAATATACTAAAAACTAACTAAATCATACTGAAAACTATGTAAAAACAATGCCAAAAAGCGTATAAATTATCCGCTCATCACAACACCAAACTTAAATTGTGTCTTGTCCCCAAGCAACTGAAAATAAAATAGGATAAAAAGAAGAGAATATACTATGAATTCTAAAATATCAATGAAACTTAGCTCCAATCAGATGAGCGGGACTTGTAGCTTTTTGCCTTTTGAATAGTTTTGGCATCTCACTTTATCCTTTGAAGTTCAGAATGATTGGCATCTATAGGAACTTAGTATTCAGATAGTGTTATTGATTCTCCTAGTTCCATATGTTGATTCTTGAACACAGCTACTTTATGAGTCTTTGCCGTGGCCCTAAGCACTTTCTTTTCCAGTATTACCACCGGATACATAAATGCCACAGACACATAACTGGGTGAACCTTTTCAGATTGTGACTCAGCTTTGCTAGAGTCCCCAATTAGAGGTGTCCAGGGTTCTTAAGCACACTCTATTTTTGCTTTGGACCTCGACTTTAACCGCTCAGTCTCAAGTTTTCACTTGACACCTTCACGCCACAAGCACATGGTTAGGGACAGCTTGGTTTAGCCGCTTAGGCTAGGATTTTATTCCTTTAGGCTCTCCTATCCACTGATGCTCAAAGCCTTGGATCCTTTTTATTACCCTTGCCTTTTGGTTTTAAGGGCTATTGGCTTTTTGCTCTTGCCTTTTGGTTTAAAGAGCTTTTGGCTTTTTCTTCTTGCTTTTTCTTTTTCTTTCCTTTTGTTTTTTCGCCATTTTTTTTGCAAGCTTTTGTATTCACTGCTTTTTCTTGCTTCAAGAATCAATTTTATAATTTTTCATATTATCAATAACATTTCTTCTTTTCATCATTCTTTCAAGAGCCAACATATTTAACATTCATAAACCACAATATCAAAAGACATATGCACTGTTCAAGCATTCATTTAGAAAACAAAAAGTATTGTCACCACATCAAAATAATTAAACTAGTTTCAAGGATAAATTCGAAACCCTGTACTTCTTGTCCTTTTGTAATTAAAACATTTTTCATTTAAGAAAGGTGATGGATTCATAGGATGTTCATAACTTTAAGGCATAAACTCTAATCTTTATTTATTATTTAATGGAGATAATATAAATTAGGCATAAAATCAGACACTTAGCAATAAAAGAAAAGAAACTAAAGACATAAAGACAAATGACTCTAATTCTAATACTCATATACTCTTAAAATAGATAAAAGGTTATCACAGAGTTAGGACTCAACAACCTTTGCTTTGGGAGGTAGATGCGTCTTTAGTCTGTGGAGTGCTTGGCCCTTCAAGAGATAGCTTATGGCGCTTCAGTTCTGTCAGTTCACGCCCTTGCTCTTCTTGTTCCCTAAGCAGCTTGCAGAGCATGCTGTTTTGATTTTGCTGTTCTTCCTTCAGTTGATCCATAGCTTCTTGCAACTTGGTGATAGATGCTTCTAGGCACCCCCAGTATTCAAATTGAGGAATTTTCGGGAGGAACTCCTGTGCTCTCCTCTTGATGGGATCGTCCTGCACTTGTCCTTCCATTGACTTTTTGGTGATTGGTTGCTCAACTGAAATATACTCATCTACTACCATCTTTACTCCAGCATCTTTACATAACAGGGAGATCAAGCTTGGATAAGCCAATTTGGCATCTTTGGAGTTCTTGTTTGTAATTTTGTAAAGCTCACAAGAAATCAGCTGATGAACTTCCACTTCTTTTTTCAGCATAATGCAATGGATCATCACTGCTCTTTTGATGGTGACTTCAGAGCGGTTGCTAGTGGGCAGTATAGAGCGCCCAATAAAGTCCAGCCAGCCTCTGGCAACTGGTTTGAGATCTCCTCTTTTGAGTTGGTTTGGGACACCCTTTGTGTTGGTTGTCCATTTGACTCCAGGGAGGCATATGTCCTCTAGGATTTTGTCCAAGCTCTGATTTGGTCTCATCATTCTCCTATTAAAGGAGTCTGGGTCATCTTGCAGTTGAGGCAGCTTGAAGATTTCTCTTATTTTGTCAGGATGGGTGTGAACAATCTTCCCTCTGACCAGAGTTCGATAGTCATAGAATGCGGTTCTAGCTATTCTCTGCCTGTCTGTTTGCCACAAATTAGAGTAGAATTCCTGAACCATGTTTCTTCCCACCTTTGTTTCAGGATTAGCTAGGACTTCCCAGCTCCTGTTTCAAATTTGCTCTTGGATCTCCGGATATTCGTCTTCTTTCAGATCGAATTTAACTTCCGGGATCACTGACCTTAGACCCATTATTTTGTAGTAATGGTCTGAATGTTCATTGGTTAAGAACTTCCCTTGATTCCAAAGTGGTTTTGGAATATTCTCTTTCTTGCCTCTTGAGTTGATTTGTTTTCCCTTAGGAGCCATGATCTTGGTGGGTATTGGCTTAGTGATCACGGATAAACACACCGAACTTAGAGGTTTGCTTGTCCTCAAGCAAAAGAAAAGAAAGGAGAGGGATAGAGGGAGAGCCAAGGTCGAATTGTGGAAGAGAGGGGGAGGACGAACGAGGATTTAAAGGGAAGGGGTGGGTTTTCAAAAATCTTTTAAAAAGATATGATAGAAAATGTGATTTGGAAAAGATAAGTAAGATAGGAAAAGATGTCATTTGAAATTGAAAAGATATGAAAGATATTTGAAAAAGATAGATTTGTTCTAAAAATTTTGTGAAGATTTGAAAAAGATATTGATGAGTTTGAAAAAAAAATAATTTTGAAAAAGATAGATTTGTTTTGAAAAAGATTTGAGAAGAGGCTGGAGAAGAATTGAGAAAGATTTAATTTTAGGATTAAGATTTTTTTAAAAATTTTGGAAAAAAAAAGTTTGAAAAAAGGAAAGTATGGAACATGTTTATGCAAGAAAAATGGTTTGAAATATGAAAATTTTAAAAAAAATCAAGTTGGGATCAAAAACTTCCTCCCCTCCACAATCTTGGCGTTAAACGCCCAACTACTGCTTGTTTTGGGCATTTAACGCCCATCTGTAGCCTCTTTTGGGCGTTTAACGCCCAACTGTTGCTTCTGGCTGGCGTTAAATGCCAGAATTCCTTTGTCACTGGGCGTTTTTCCTGAACGCCCAGGACGCTGCAAGTATGGCGTTAAACGCCCAGAAAGGTATCATTACTGGCGTTAAACGCCCAGTAGATGCTTCTTTTGGGCGTTTAACGCCCAATTGTACCTTTTACTGGCGTTTTCTTGCCAGTGAGCTCCTTTTTCCTGTTTTGTGCTCTGAATCCTTCTGTAACCCTATGAACTTATGCAATTGATTCTTTACCTTGAAGATTATTAATATTGAACTTATATAATTTAAAAATAAATAAAATGAAGAATAGAATAAAATAAAATAACAGAAAAAGTTTTGCTAATGGCTGGGTTGTCTCCCAGCAAGCGCTTCTTTATTGTCTTTAGCTGGACCTTGCTGAGCTTTTAATCTAGCTTCAGCCTTGAGCACTCTTGCTCAACATTGCCTTCAAGATAATGCTTGATTCGCTGTCCATTAACAATGAACTTCTTATTAGAATCAATGTCTTGAAGCTCCACATAGCCATATGGTGACACACTTGTAATCATATATGGTCCCCTCCACCGGGATTTCAGTTTTCCGGGGAATAGCCAGAGCCTAGAGTTAAATAGCAAAACCTTCTGTCCTGGTTCAAAGACTCTAGATGACAGCTTTCTGTCATGCCACCTTTTTGCTTTCTCTTTGTAAAGCTTGGCATTTTCGAAAGCAGTGAGTCTGAATTCCTCTAGCTCATTTAGCTGGAGCAATCTTTTTTCTCCAGCTAATCTGGCATCCAAGTTTAGGAATCTGGTTGCCCAGTAGGCCTTATGTTCTAGTTCCACGGGTAGATGACAGGCCTTACCATACACAAGCTGGTATGGAGAGGTCCCTATATGAGTCTTGAATGCTGTTCTGTAAGCCCACAGAGCATCATCCAAGCTTCTCGCCCAATCCTGTCTACGGGTACTTACAGTCCATTCCAAGATTCTTTTTAGTTCTCTATTAGAGACTTCAGCTTGTCCGTTTGTCTGTGGATGATATGGAGTTGCCACCTTGTGGCTAATTCCGTACCGGACTATAGCAGAGTAAAGCTGTTTATTGTAGAAGTGAGTGCCCCCATCACTGATTAATGCTCTAGGGACACCAAACCTGCTGAAGATATGTTTCTAGAGGAACTTCAGCACTGTCCTAGTATCATTAGTGGGTGTGGCAATGGCCTCTACCCATTTGGATACATAGTCGACTGCCACCAGAATATAAGTGTTTGAGTATGATGGTGGGAAAAGCCCCATGAAGTCAATACCCCATACATCAAACAACTCAATCTCCAAGATTCCTTGTTGAGGCATAGCGTAACCATGAGGCAGATTACCAGCTCTCTGGCAACTGTCACAGTTACGTACAAACTCTCGAGAATCTCTATAGAGGGTAGGCCAGTAGAAGCCACATTGGAGGACCTTGGTGGCTGTTCGCTCACCTTTGAAGTGGCCTCCATATTGTGATCCATGGCAATACCATAAGATCTTCTGTGCTTCTTCTCTAGGCACACACCTACGGATTATTCCGTCTGCACATCTCTTAAAGAGATAGGGTTCATCCCACAAGTAGTACTTTGCATCAGTAATTAATTTTTTCTTTTGTTGCTTGCTGTACTCCCTGGGTATGAACCTTGCAGCTTTATAGTTTGCAATGTCTGTAAACCATGGTGTTTCCTGAATGGCGAACAAATGCTCATCCGGAAAGGTTTCAGAGATCTCAATAGAAGGAAAGGACGCCCCTTCTACTGGATCTATCTGGGACAGATGATCAGCCACTTGGTTTTCTGTCCCTTTTCTGTCTCTTATTTCTATATCAAACTCTTGCAGAAGCAACACCCATCTTATGAGCCTGGGTTTTGAATCCTGCTTTGTAAGTAGATATTTAAGAGCAACATGGTCAGTGTACACAATCACTTTTGATCCTACTAAGTATGATCTAAACTTGTCAATAGCATAAACCACTGCAAGAAATTCTTTTTCTGTGGTTGTGTAATTTTTCTAGGCATCATTTAAAACACGGCTAGCATAATAAATGACATGCAGAAGCTTGTCATGCCTCTGCCCCAATACTGTACCAATGGCATGGTCACTGGCATCACACATTAGTTCGAATGGTAATGTCCAGTCTGGTGCAGAAATAACTGGTGCTGTGACCAGCCTAGCTTTCAGAGTTTCAAACGCCATATCAGAGAAAATAGAGAGCATGCATCTCTGAAAGGTTGCAGGTGTATTACATAGCCCAAATGGCATCCTTCTGTAGGCAAATACTCCAGATGGACATGTGAATGCTGTTTTCTCTTGATCCTGGGGATCTATACAATTTGGTTGTAGCCTGAATAGCCATCTAAAAAGTAGTAATAATCATGACCTGCTAGTCTTTCTAGCATCTGGTCTATGAATGGTAAAGGAAAATGATCCTTTCTGGTGGCTGTATTGAGCCTTCTGTAGTCAATACACATGCGCCACCATGTAACTGTTCTTGTAGGAACCAGTTCATTTTTTTCATTATGAACCACTGTCATGCCTCCCTTTTTTGGGACAACTTGGACAGGGCTCACCCAAGAGCTATCAGAAATAGGATAAATAACCCCAGCCTCCAGTAACTTGGTGACTTCTTTCTGCACCACTTCCTTCATAGCTGGATTTAGCCGCCTCTGTGGTTGAACCACTGGCTTAGCATCGTCCTCTAATAGGATCTTGTGCATGCATCTTGCTGGGCTGATGCCCTTAAGATCACTTATGGACCACCCAAGAGCTGTCTTGTGTGTCCTTAGCACTTGAAGCAGCGCTTCCTCTTCCAGGGGATTTAAAGCAGAGCTTATGATCACCGAAAAAGTGTCACCTTCTCCTAGAAATGCATATTTCAGGGATGGTGGTAATGGTTTAAGCTCGGGTTTAGGAGGTTTTTCCTCTTCCTGAGGAAGTTTCATAGGCTCTTTCAATTCCTCTGAATCTTCCAGATCAGGCTGAACATCTTTAAAGATGTCTTCCAGCTCTGATTCGAGACTCTCAGCCATGTTGATCTCCTCTACCAAAGAGTCAATAAGATCAACTTTCATGCAGTCTTTTGGTGTGTCTGGATGCTACATGGCTTTGACAGCATTCAACTTAAACTCATCCTCATTGACTCTCAGGGTTACTTCCCCCTTTTGGACATCAATGAGAGTTCGTCCAGTTGCTAGGAAAGGTCTTCCTAGAATGAGAGTAGCACTCTTGTGCTCCTCCATTTCCAGCACTACAAAGTCAGTGGGGAAGGCAAATGGCCCAACCCTGACAATCATGTCTTCAATCACGCCTGATGGGTATTTAATGGAGCCATCAGCAAGTTGGAGACATATCCGGGTTGGTTTGACTTCTTCAGTTAAACCAAGCTTTCTGATAGTGAATGCAGGTATTAGGTTGATGCTTGCCCCAAGATCACATAAAGCTGTCTTGGTGCAATTATCCTCTAATATGCATGGTATCATAAAGCTCCCGGGATCTTTAAGCTTTTCTGGGAAGCTTTTCAGAATGACTGCACTGCATTCTTTAGTGAGGAGAACTCTTTCAGTTTCTCTCCAATCGTTCTTATGACTCAAGATCTCTTTCATGAACTTGGCATAAGAGGGTATTTGCTCAAGTGCCTCTGCAAACGGAATCTATATTTCAAGAGTCCTGAGATAGTCTGCAAAGCGAGCAAATTGCTTATCCTGCTCCTCTTGGCGGAGTTTTTGAGGATAAGGCATCTTGGCTTTGTATTCCTCAACCTTAGTTGCTGCAGGTTTATTTCCTACAGAGGTGGTTGGAGAAGCCCTTTTAGAGGGGTTGCTATCAGCACTTGGGTGTGTCTGATCCCTCACTGGTGTTTGGATGCCAGGGTTAGAAGCTTGATTGGCGTTGGACGCCAGCTTCTTACTTGTTTCTGGCATTTGAACGCCAGAACTGAGCTTCTATTGGGCATTTGACGCCATCTCCTTGCCTGTTTCTGGCGTTTGAACGCCAGAATTATTCCTCTCTGGGCTCTTATTGTGCTCAGAGGGATTTTGGATAATATTTTGCTCATCCTCTGTCAGTTATTCTTTCCTTGGCTTTCTGCTGCTCTGAAGTGAGGTATTTAATGTTTTTCCACTTCTTAATTGAACTGCCTGGCACTCTTCTGTTATCTGCTTTGATAACTGCTGTTTTGTCTGATTCAATTGTGCCTCCATATTTTTATTAGCATTTTTAGTGTCTTGTAGCATCTCCTTGAATTCTGCTAGCTATTTTGTTAGAAAGCATAATTGTTGATTGAGTTCAGCAACTTGTTCTGGAGGACCAAGTTCAGTAGACACTGCTTTAGCTTCTTCTTTTATGGAGGACCCATTATTTATGTACAGATGCTGGTTTCTAGCAACTATATCAATAAGCTCTTGAGCCTCTTCAATAGTTTTCCTCATGTGTATAGATCCACCAGTTGAGTGGTCTAGGGACATCTGAGCTTCCTCTGTAAGCCTATAGTAGAAGATGTCTAACTGCACCTACTCTGAAAACATTTCAGAGGGGCATTTCCTTAGCATCCTCTGTACCTCTCATAGGCATCATAAAGGGATTCATCATCCTCTTGTTTAAAGCCTTGGATGTCCAGTCTTAGCTGTGTCATCCTTTTTTGAGGGAAATATTGATTCAGGAATTTGTCTGATAACTGTTTCCATGTCCTTATGCTTGCTGTGGGTTTGTTATTTAACCACCTTTTAGCTTGATCTTTTACAGCAAACAGAAACAGTAACAATCTGTATACATCCTGATCTACCTCATTGTCACGTACTGTGTCAGCAATTTGCAAGAATTGTGCCAGAAACTCAGTAGGTTCTTCCTGTGGAAGACCGAAATACTGGCAGTTTTGCTGCACCATGACAATGAGCTGAGGATTTAGCTCAAAACTGCATGCTTTGATGGGAGGTATACAGATACTACTCCCATATGCAGCAGCAGTGGGATTACCATATGACCCCAGAGTCCTTCTGGACTGTTCATTTCCACTTAGATCCATGATGGATAAAATGGAATTGATATGAATTGCAAAGAAAATATATTTTTATTTTTTTTATTTTATTTAAGTAGAATAAACTAAATTATTAAGATAATTAAAAACAATAAGATAAAATAAAAATAGAATAATTAGAAATTGGAATGTAAATTTTGAAAACTTAGAGAAAAGATAAATTTGAAAGTGAGAATAATTGCTTAATTGAGAAGATTTAAAAAACTTTGGATATGATTTTTGAAAAAGATTTTGAATTTTGAAAAGATTTGATTTTTAAAATAAAAAAATCATAATTTTTAAAAGTGATTTTCGAAATTCAATTTAAAATAAAGAGAAAAGATATTTTTGAATTTAATGAGGAAAGAGAAAAATAATAAAATGACACAAGACTTAAAATTTTTAGATCTAATGCTCCTTGTTTTTTGAAAGTTTTGGAGGGAAAATACCAAGGAACACCAAACTTAAAGATTTTAAGATCGAAACACAAAGAAGCCTCAAGAACACTTTGAAGACTCACAAGAACATAAAAAGAACACCAAACTTAAAACTTTTAGAACACTAAAAATAATTTTTCAAAAATAAAATAAAAAATAACAAGATAACACCAAACTTAAAATTTTGACATGAGATTTAGTCAAAAAAAAATTATTTTTGAAAAAGTTTTAAAAGGAAGATTCCCAATTACCAAGAACATAAGAACACCGCTCTAGCCAATTGAGCTATAAATTGAAAGTGTTTTAATAAAGGTATTTAATGTATAAAATATTTTAATTTTTTTTTTGGATACTAATAATTCGAAAATGCACAAGAAAAATAAGAAAAATCACAAAACAAGGAAAACTAAAGATCAAACAAGGAAAATAAACAATAACAACTTGAAGATTAAGAAAGAACAATGAACACAAATTCGAAAATTTAAAAGAAAATAAAAACATGCAATTGACACCAAACATAAAATATGAAACTAAACTCAAATAGAAAAACTCAATTATCAGTTTATAAAATTTTTGAAAAATTTAAAAAGAGAAAATAAGAATTTAAAAAAAAGAAATTTCAACCAAAAACAATAATAGAAGACTCTAAACCAAAGAGAAAAATTTTTCCTAATCTAAGCAACAAAATAAACCGTCAGTTGTCCAAACTCAAACAATCCCTGACAACGGCACCAAAAACTTGGTGCACGAAATCACAATCACACTCTTGCAATTCCGCACAACTAACCAGCAAGTGCACTGGGTCGTCCAAGTAATACCTTACGTGAGTAAGGGTCGATCCCACGGAGATTGTCGGCCTGAAGCAAGCTAAGGTTATTTTGTAATTCTTAGTCAGGAGATCAATAATAAGAGTGATTATATTTATGAAGAGTAAAAAGTATAAATTAAATAGTACTTGTATGCAGTAATAGAGAATGTGTTGGAGTTTTGGAGATGCTTTGTCTTCTGAATCTCTGCTTTCCCCTTATCTTCTTCTTCACGCACGCAAGGTTCCTCCTATGGCAAGCTGTGTGTTGGTGGATCACCGTTGTCAATGGCTACCATCTGTCCTCTCAGTGAAAATAGTCCAGGTGCACTGTCACCGCATGGCTAATCATCTGTCGATTCTCACTCATGCTGGAATAGGATCCATTGATCCTTTTGCGTCTGTCACTACGCCCAACCCTTGTGAGTTTGAAGCTCGTCACAGTCATTCAATCCCTGATCCTACTCGGAATACCACAGACAAAGTTTAGACTTTCCGAATTCTCAAGAATGCGGCCAATAGATTCTAGCTTATACCACGAAGATTCTGATTAAGGAATCTAAGAGATACTTATTCAATCGAAGGTAGAACGGAGGTGGTTGTCAGTCACGCGTTCATAGGTTGAGAATGGTGATGAATGTCACGGATCATCACATCCATCATATTGAAGTGCGAATGAACATCTTAGATAGAAACAAGCGTGTTTGAATAGAAAACAAAAATAATTGTATTAATTCATCAAGACACAGCAGAGCTCCTCACCCCCCAACAATAGAGTTTAGAGACTCATGCCGTCAAAGAGTAAAAAGTTCATATCTAAAATGTCATGAGATACAAAATAAATCTCTACAAGTTGTTTAAATACTAAACTAGTAACCTAGGTTTACAGAAAATGAGTAAACTATGATAGATAGTGCGGAAATCCACTTCCGGGGCCCACTTGGTGTGTGCTGGGGCTGAGACTTGAGCTTTACACGTGCTTAGGCTATTTCTGGAGTTAAACGCCAGGTTTTAACCTATTTTGGACGTTTAACTCCAACTTGTAACCTATTTTTGGCGTTTAACGCCAATTTGCGTCATCTAAACTCGGGCAAAGTATGAACTATTATATATTGCTGGAAAGCCCTGGATGTCTACTTTCCAATTCAATTAAGAGCGTGCCATTTGAACTTCTGTAGCTCCAAAAAATCCATTTCGAGTGCAAGGAGGTCAGAATCCAACAGCATCTGCAGTCCTCTTTCAGCCTCTGAATCAGATTTTGCTCAGGTCCCTCAATTTCAGGCAGAAATTACCTGAAATCATAGAAAAACACACAAACTCATAGTAAAGTCCAGAAATATGATTTTTATTTAAAAACTAATAAAAATATACTAAAAACTAACTAAATCATACTGAAAACTATGTAAAAACAATGCCAAAAAGTGTATAAATTATCCGCTCATCAACTACCCTATACACTTGAGAGTTAGAGTGATATACACTACCAGTGAGGGTTCAATGCTTGATTCTATGTTCCCTGCTCTCATAAGCTATCTTTTTGCAAGTTTACTTGTTTTTATTGTATGATTTGAATTGGTGAAATTTGATTTATATTTGCCTTGAAGAACTTGTTTACTTTTAACCAAGTGGACAGAAGCATCTTAGCATATAGTTGCATTCATACATAGGTTGCATTGCATTGCATTGCATGAGTCTTACTTTCCCCTATTCATTCTTTTTGTCTCCTTGAGCTTAGCATGAGGACATGCTAATTTTTAAGTGTGGGGAGTTTGATAAACCACTATTTTGTGGTTTATCCTGTGCTAATTTGAGTGGTTTTTATCAACTCTTTACTCACTTATTCATAGAATTTGCATGATTTTACAATTCCTTCCTAGATTTTGTTCTGAGATTGAAAACTTGCTTCCTAAACCTTGAATTTGTGTATTTTAATTCCCCTTTATACCATTCGATGACGTGATCCGTGTGTTAAGTGTTTCAGGCTTTATAGGGTAGGAATGGCTCAGAGGAGGGAGAGGAAGCTTGCAAAAATAGAAGGAACACAAGAAACTGAGGAGATAACCAGTGAGCATCGACGCGCACGCATGGCTCACGCGTGTGCGCGATTTGGAGAAATTTACAGCGACGCGTGCGTGTGCTAGACGCATACGCGTGACATGCAAAGATGACCAGCGACGCGTACGCGTGACATGCGCGACCTGTAGAAATTGTAGAAAACGCTAGGGGCGATTTCGGGCTGGGTTTGGACCCAGTTTTCGGCCCAGAAATGTAGACTAAAGCCAGGGGACAAGAAGAGACTCAAGACAACTTCTCATTATTCACTTTTTATAATTTTTAGGTTTTAGATGTAGTTTCTAGAGAGAGAGGCTCTCTCCTCTCTCTTAGGTTTTAGGATTTAGGATCTCTCTTAGTTTTAGGTTTATTTCTTCTCAATTCCAGGTTCAATGTTTCTTTAATTTAGTTTCTCTTCTACTTTTATTTGTCTTAGAATTCTAGTTTTGGTTTATGAATTCTCATGTTTTAATTTGGTTTTCTATTTAATGCAATTTGAGGTACTTCATATTTATGATTTTAGTTTAGCTTTTTACATTCTTAGCTTGAATTGATTAACTGGAGACACTTGAGTTATCAAACTCCTTGTTGATTGATAATTGGAATTTACTGGTTGATTTGGATCCCTCTAAAGCTAGTCTTTCCTTAGGAGTTGACTAGGACTTGAGGAATCAAATTGATTAGTCCACTTGACTTTCCTTTCTTCGGTAAGGGTTAACTAAGTTGGAGCAATAGCCAATTCTCATCACAATTGATAAGAATAACTAGGATATGACTTCCAGTTCTCATACCTTGCCAAGAGCTTTATTAGTTATTTATTTAATTCTTGCAATTTACTTTTCTTGTTCCTTATTCAAAAACCCCAAAAATATACTTTTTTCATAACCAATAATAAACACACCTCCCTACAATTCCTTGAGAGACGACCCGAGGTTTGAATACTTCAGTTAATAATTTTTATTGGGTTTGCTTTAGTTACAAACATATTTTTGTATGAAGGGATTCTTGTTGGTTTAGAAACTATACTTGCAACGAGAATTTATTTTGAATTCTTTTCTAGCAAAAATCCGTTCGTCAAAATGGCACCGTTGCCGGGGAGTTGCAAACGTGTGCTTTATTGTTGGTTATTTTAAATATTTGCTTTTTGCTTATTTGTTAGTTTTTGTTAGTTTTAGGACTTCGTTGCTTATTTTTACTAGTTTTTGCATTTATTAGCTACTATGAATTCTCACCCCTGTCACTATGAGTTTGGTTCCAATGTTGTTGTAGGGAATGGAAGCTATAATGATAACATGCATCAAGGTTGAAACAATCAAAGATGGGAGGAGCCACAAGGATTTGATCAACCCTCTTGGCAACAACCCCCTCCAATGCGCTATAACCAACAATCATTCTATGATGCATACCAAGACAATAGTTATGGTGGACCTTTACGTGACAACCAACCTCTACCAAATTAGTATGGTCAAGAGCCATTCCGAGGTGTGTACCAAGATGATAGATATGGTGGACCCCCTTGTAGTTACCAACAAGCCCCACCCTATGCTTATGAACCCCCTCCTCAACATAGCTTTGAACCACCACACTCACAAGCCCCCTACTACCAAACACCCTCACATGATCCTAACCCTTATCTACCATACCAACCACCCTATGAGCCTTATGAGCCATACATAGATCCACCCCAATTCCAACCTAATTACTTTCAAGAACCATCACCTCTATATATACCATGTCTATATCCATCAACCCAAGAGCCATATGATCCTAATCATGTTATTCAAGCTGGACAAGAGTCAAGGAATCGTCTCAAGGAAGCAATAGATCAACTTCAAGCAACCATTCATCAAAAGTTTGGCCCAAGAGACTCATGCAATGAACAAAGCATTCCCACGGATGAGTGTGTTAAGCAACAAGTGAAAAAGATGGAGAGTGTTGAACCGCCACATCCTTATCAAGAAGAACCACCTCTGTATCATGAACCCTTCCCCCCAAGTAATGAACCCTCATATCCACCCCAATCTCCAATGAATGAAACCAAGGGCAAGAAGAGATGGAAAAGAAGGTACTAGAATTTACGGTTGCCTTGACCGAGATAGTAAACCGATTAGCTTCCCAACATTTGAACACTCAAAGTACTCTCATGGCTACATATGGAGAATCTAAAGAAGAGCGTAGCATGAAGGAAACACTAGAAACTCTGGTAGAAAATGAGAAATGTGGCTTTATATTGGAACAAGTAGAGGAAGCCATAATAGTTGCAGAGGAAGAAGTGGTTGAAGATTTAGGAGATGCTGAACCTCCATGGAAATCTAGAGTTGTAGAGTATTCCTCCAAGAAGATTGAAATTGATGTCGAGAAGGCCAATGCACAACCTCCATGGCATATTCCCTATGAAGACTTGGGTGGGATAGATCAAGAAGCAAGTTCCCTTGGTGATGAGGATCATGTATCAAGCCCTTCTAGTGATGAATCTACATCCGCAAATAAACTCCATGAATATGAAGACTATTCTCTGATTGAGTCTGTGAATGGTGTGGAAGTAGAAGCCCTTCGAAAAGGATGGACGGGATTTGAACATGCATTGTCAAGATCATTGGAGACTTCTCTACTTAGGTTGCCATCTACCCCTTCATTTGAGTGGGTAAGACTTATCTCTATTCGCTTTACTGTCCCACTTGAGTATGGTATTCCTGAAACGGATGGTCAACTTAGAAGGCTTTGTGGAATAAAGCATAAGAGAAGACTGTTTAGTGTTTGGAGTTACAAATCAAGGCTCATCAAGGTTGATATTTCAAGAGCTAGATGTAAGGGCTCAACTGGTGATAATTTGGTTAGATATAAAAGAAGAGTTTGATACTCCGTAGAGAATTCAGACTGCTTACCACCCGGTTAGGACAATGGTGATCCACTTCAAGACGGGTGTAGATACAAGATTTGGGATCCGGGCATACACGGGGATCAACTTTGGGAGCTCAAAGCTTGTGAAGAACTCCCTCAAGGCTTGGCAAATTGACTTGAGAATAATGAAGATTATTGGAAGTCCAAGCATTGGTGGCAGTTTCAGGATGAGTTCAAGCACAAGCCTCCATGACAAGGAGCTCGCCAAATGTCCAACTTAACGACTTTAACTAAAAGTGCTAGGTGGGAGACAACCCACCATGGTATAATCGTTCCTTTTTATTCTTAGTCTTATTTTATTTTATTTTTATTAGTGTCCATTCATGATTTTTGCATATTCATCTGCATCTGCATTTTGCATTTTGCATTCCGCATTCTAAAAAAAAGGGAGATCGACGTGCAAGCGTCCATGACGCACGCGCGTCGTTTGCGTATACGCACCTGAACAGAGAGTTGCGCGAGAGATGCGCGGGAGGGGTACGTGGCGCACAAGCCACCCCATGCGTACACGTACCTCAAGCGTACGCGTCCCCTGCAAAAAGTTCAACCCACGCGTAAGCGTCAGCGACGCGTACGCGTGGGCATGGAAATCGGCGTCAATAGCGTGCTGAACAGAGAGTTGTGCTGCCCCCACGCTGGAATGGTGCTACAGGCATAAATTTATCCATGTGTACGCATCCCTGATGCGTGCACGTCATTTTGAATATGTGGCGATCCACGCGTGCGTGTCCCTGACGCGTACGCGTCACTAGAACTTTACGCGACCCACGCGTACGCGTGATGTACGTGTACGCGTCGCATGCGACGCACAATTCACTCAGCACACCGCCTGATTTCACATCTCCTCCCCTAATCCTAATTCTTTTTCATTCCTACTTCTTTTCTTCTCCGCCTCTATTCTTCTCCTCTTTTAATTTACTGCATTTATTTATTCTTCTTCCTTTTCAATTTCTCTTTCATGCTTAGTTATTTATGGCTTCTTTTCCATTCTTTTCTTTTTCTTCATGCATTAATTTTTTTTATTGGTGTTGGAGCGTTATTTGGATCTTATATTATTATACTTGAGCTTGTGGATGTCATCAAGAGTGATTTGACAATTAATATTAATTTTTGGGTTGTATGCATGTTTTGATTTCATACTTTCCTTAACATACTTTACATGCATACCAAGTGTTTGTGAAAAGCCCGTATGGCATTGCGAATTCTTCATTATTCTATTCATCAACTCTACTGCCCGTTTTTCACAAAACTCTTGCAATCTTTTATTGATTGAAAAAAATTGTCAACACAAACGTGATTGTTAGTTTGTTACATTTGATAATCAAATTGAGCTATTAATGCTTGATCTATGCTACTCATGCCTCTGCCGGCATGCCAATAAACATCTTGCATTTAATTGCCTCAATTCATCATGCTATATTTCCATTGATGTCCTAATTACATGGAGTCGCGACCATGTGTTTACGACATTCTTCTTTACCTTGGCATTGATTATTGATGGTAAAAATTGTTGTTGGTCTAGGTTTTCTTCCTAAAGAAAGGAATTACTTCGTTGTAAGCATAGCTCCAAATCAACAAACAACTCTCACATCAAATTAAAATATGGTTTTGTCACGAATAACAAACCCCAAATAAGAATTAACCGAAGTATTTGAACTCCGGGTCGTCTCACAAGGAATTGCAATGAAGTGTATGATTATTGGCTATAAATGGGGTAAGGGGTTTTGATTTTGTGTTTTGGCAAGAAAATAAATGGCAAGAAAAGTAAGTGAATAATGAACTAACAAAATAAATGGAAAAGAACTCTTGGCTAGACATAGGTAATTGAGATCACCATCCTTGTCTACATACCAAATATTGATAATTATGAGAGGCCAAGCTCATTAAGTCTACTTCCAAAAGTCTTAAGTACGTAATATCTACTCCTAGACTTGAAGTACGTCAAATGGCTTTGATC
Source organism: Arachis ipaensis (assembly GCF_059453495.1). NCBI lineage: Eukaryota > Viridiplantae > Streptophyta > Magnoliopsida > Fabales > Fabaceae > Arachis > Arachis ipaensis. The sequence continues at coordinate 105,189,651 of NC_142435.1, read as the reverse complement.
ACATCAACCCATAAGTCCCAACCTACCTACTAATTAGATTAGTAGTGGGTTGGCGTCAATGAGTATCAAATTGATCACCAAGGGTTCTCAATTCATCAATTCAATGAGACCCAATGACTCAAGGTCACTCAATTCCCTTAGCCTAGGCCAAGAGTCAAGATAACTACTCAAGAACTAAAGGAAATATTATATCAAACACCTAGAGTGCAAGAAAAGTAAACATCACAAATTGCAAGAATTAATGAAACCCATAACTAACATAAGCAAGAAATCAACACTAACAATCAAGATCAACATAAAAGAGCATGGAAACATAAAATTGTATTAAAAGAAAATTAAGATCCAACAAGGTTCATGAACATAAAAGCAACAAAATAAAGGAAATGAAAAAGAGGAACTAAGAAGATTAAGATATAATAACAAGAAATTAAGCGAGAAAGCTAAATCAAAACAAGGATTAAAAGTGGGATTTAAGAAAATTAAACCTAAACTACCCTAAATTCTAGAGAGAAGGGAGAGCTTCTCTCTCTAGAATTCTACCTAAAACATCATGAAAAACTAAACTAAGACTACTTGGTTCATTCCCCCTTCAATCCTTGGGTTCAATAGCATCAGAATGGGTTGGATTGGGCCCAAAATGAGCTGCAAAATCGCTGGGGGCGATTTCATTAAAGTGGACCCACGGGCAGAATTGGCGTGCACGCGTACATGGCGCATGCGCGCCCCTGAGATCAAAGCAACATATGGCAAAATTTATATCATTTTGAAGCCCCGGATGTTAGCTTTCCAACGCAACTTGAACCGCCTCATTTGGACCTCTTTAGCTCAAGTTATGGTCGATTGAGTGCGAAGAGGTCAGGCTTGACAGCTTTACGGTTCCTTCATTTCTTCATGAGTTCTCCCACTTTGCATCCTTTTCTCTTCACTTCTTCCATCCAGTACTTGCCTTATGAATTGAAATCACTCAATAAATATATCAAGGCATCGAATGGAATTAAAGTGAGTTAAAATCACCAATTTTAGGGCCTAAAAAGCATGTTTTCACTTTTAAGCACAAATCAAGGGAGAATTGCAAAACCATGCTATTTCATTGAATAAATGTGGGAAAAAGTGATAAAATCCCCCAAAATAAGCACAAGATAAACCACAAAATTGGGGTTTATCAAATCTTCCCACACTTAAACTAAGCATGTCCTCATGCTAAGAATAAAGAAGGACAAGAAAGGGGTATGAACATTTATTCAATGCAAATAAACTATATGCATCTATCTACATGAATGCAACTAAATGCAAAATGATTCTACCTACTTGGTTAAAAGAAAATCAATCTACAAGAACATATATAAGCAAGTAGGGCAAAGATCATATGACGATTCATGAATCCTACCAATTCAAATATCAAAATGAAGTTCAAATAGACTTGCAAGAAGAAAGCTCATGAAAGCCGGGAACAAGGAATTGAGCATCGAACCCTCACCGGAAGTGTATCCGCTCTAGTCGCTCAAGTGTATAGGGTCGATTCACTCAATTCTCTTCTACTCATGCTTTCCAAGATTTGTTTTTCATCTAACAATCAACAATTATTCAATGCATGCATACATTCATCATGAGGACTTATTCATAGGTTGTAATGGGGCTAGGGTCAAGGTAGGGATGCATATGGTCAAGTGAGCTTGAAATTTGTATCTTTGATTAGCCTAAGCTCTCACTAAACACATATAACAACCTATGCAATTCTAATACACAACCTAGCTACCCATGATTCTCACTTTTTCACATACTCATGCATTCTCTTTAATTAACATTCCATATGCATTGATTTTTTATTGAACTTTACTTTGGGGCATTTTTGTCCCCTTTTTATTGCTTTCTTTTTCTATATTTTTGTTTCTTTTATTTTTTTTATTATTATAATTTTTTTCTTTTTTTTTTTTCATACATTTTTTTTCAAAAGTATATACAAATATATCAATGCATATGATTTTACATAATTAATGCATAAGCATGTACCCAATTCCCAAAAAATCTTCAACAAAATACAAAATACACTTTTACCTCAACCAATGTCCCAAGTTTCCCATACTCAAATGATACACACCCTCACTAGCCTAAGCTAATCAAAGATCCAAATTAAGAACATTTATTGTTTTTCACTTAGGGGTAGTGATGTGCTATAATTAAGAACAAAAGGGATTCAATAGGTTCAAAATTGGCTAACAATGGTTGATGAAAGGTAGGCTATTTGGGTAAGTGAGCTAAATAAAATGATGGCCTCAATCCTATAAATGCATGTATACATGGAATAATGGACATAAAGAATCAAACAAATCAAATATTACAATCATAGAAAGAGAATAATGCACACAAGAATGGAAAATAAGTGGTTATATGATGTAACCACACAATTAGGCTCAAAATTCACATGCTTGTGTTCTTAGCTCAAAAATCATGTTCCAAAATAAATTCTTCAAGCAAGTACAACAAAATTTTTTTTTTTCAAATTGGTAGGGTACCCTAAAAACAATTTTTCTTGGAAAAGACATCATCACCCTAACCAAGTAGTCCTAACATAAAAAGAAGTGGTAAAATATGTACAAATTCTAACTAACATGCAACCTATCATGCAATGCAACAACTAACTAGCAAAGGAAATTAAGAATTGATGTTGAAAAAGGAAATTGTTACCCATGGAGGTTGGTCGGACGACCTCCCCACACTTAGAAATTTGCACTGTCCTCGGTGCATGCAAAGAAGAACAAGGTGGACGGGTTGCTACAACTTGTTGAGCTTCTTCAAAAGGTTGTGCGGATGACTTGTTTGTTGTCCCATCAGAAATTTTCCCTCCTTTTCCTTCTTGGTGGCCAACCTAAAAGGAAAGAGAAAGAAAGGAATTAAGCCCACAACAAAGATATTAAAGCAAATAAAACATAGGCGGGGCTAATGCCAAATAAGAGTAAGGTTCTCAAATACATGGTAGCTACAACATGTGAGTGAGAAAGCAATTCAAAAAAAGGCATATTAACTAATACTTAATGCAAGAACAAGTTAAAGCATGGGTACATGACATGAAGAGAATGTTGCATCAAGCTTAATCAACAATTGACACAAACAAGATTAGTGATAAGCATGAGAGCATTTGGTCCCATCCTAACTCAATGATGATGAAATATAAAAACAAGGAATCATGAGTCAGGAAGGACTAAAGCACCAATCTTGTGTGTAGAGAAAATATTACAATTAATGCCAAACAAGTCACAAAGCACCAAGATTAACCAAGAAATTCTCAACAATTGAATATAAGAATCCAACACCATTATTAAAATAAGAAACTTAGAAAATAAAATAAGAACAAGCTATAAAAATAAAATTAAAATGCAATGAATGATAATATACAAATGCAACATATAAAAGAAGATGAAAATAAGAAAAATAAAGAGTGAAAATTTTGAAGAGAAAGTAAGAAAGGAAGAAAGAAAGATAAAGAAAATAGAGCGGAAAACAGGGGAAGCAGGGCGCGGAGGACGACGCGTACGCGCATAGCACGCGTATGCGTGCATGGCAACCGGCACGGGTGCGCCAAGTATGCCTGCGCGTCAGTGCGGGCACAGAATAGGCACAACTTGGGCACAACTCTCTGGTTTTTGTACCAGAAGTGTGATATGCACCACCGGCGCGCTTGCGCGCGGATGCCCGTTCTTTTTTTTTTTTTCAAAAATAAGGCACTCTCCTAATCAATAAGCATTCTAAAACAATCAAAATTAAATTCAACAACAAATCTTTTTGGTTTTTTTTTGAAAAATTTTCAAATACACTAAAAACAAAACTTATACTACAAGTAAAATGCAATTCAACAATAACTAGACTAATCAAAGCATGAATGCAACAAATAACCTATCAATAAAAGCAAAATGCATAAGAGTATAGAAAATAAGAAGAACTACCTACAATGGCAACTACAATCACTTATTAACCAAATCTAAAAGAGAGTGGAAAGAGTTTACCATGGTGGGGTGTCTCTCACCTAGCACTTTTAGTTTAAGTCCTTAAGTTGGACATTTGGGAAGCTCCTTGTTATGGTGGCTTGTGCTTGAATTCATCTTGGAACCTCCACCAATGCTTGGTTTTCCATTGTGCTCCAAAATTTCTAATGAGTTGCAACAAGTCTTGATGGAGTCCTTCACAAGCTAAGGGTTCCCAAAATTGATCCTCATATATACCCGGATCCCAAATCTTGTTTCTACACCCATCTTTAAGTTGATCATCACAATTCCAATTGGGTGAGAAGTGATCCGAATTCTCAAGTAAACACCAAAGCATCTTCCTAGACCCCTTTAGTTGAGAACTATACCAACCATTGCACTTAGACTTTAAGTTTCCAACCATAAGAAACCTTGATTGGTATTTCCACCCACTACTCAATTTCCTTTTGTTGTTAACCCCACAAAGAGCTCTAAGTTGCCCATCATTTTCAATCAAACCATATTCAAGTGGGAAAGTAAAGATTAGAGATAAGAATTTTACCCACTTGAATGTTATGTTGGATGGCGACTTAGGAAGGGACATCTCCAATGGTCTTGTAAGTTCCATTCCCTTGTGCTCTTCTTTGAATACCTCCACCTCTTGGCAAGCTTCTTCCACCTTCACCTCTTGACAAGGCTCTTCATGTCCAATTACTTCCTCACCAACCTCTTCTAGCTCTTCTCCATTCTTCATATCACAACTTGGAGGTAATGTGGAACTTGTCTCAACATCCACCTCAAATTCAAGAGGAGAAGATTCCTCAAATACCAAAGGATCATGTGTTGGTGTGGGCTCATCTCCAAGAGGAGGATTTGTTATTTGCTCACCTTCTTCCAATTCTTCATCATTTATTATATGCTTAGGAGGTTGCGCATTATCCTCCTCAACACCAAATTCAAGCTCATTGGAAGAAGGTTTAACAACTTTCACAAAATCATCAACAATGTCACTTGGTGTGGAAGTGCTCTCAAGTTTGGAATCCACCTCTTGTTCAACTTCTTCTAACTCTTCAACCACTTCTTCTTCTTCAACAATCTCTTCCTCCTCCACTTGTTGCAAGACATACCCCATCTCCTTGTCCTCATGTTGAGATTCTAAAATCTCCTTCATGCTCCTTTCATCGGTTGAATTCTCACATTCATCTGTGGAGATGCTTTGCTTGTTGCACGAGTCCCATGAGTCTAAGTTGGCTTTAATTTTGGCAAGGTTAGCCTCAATAGCTTCATAATTCTTCCTTTGGGCTTCCTCTTGCTCCTTTTGACGGATTATTGCTTGAAGCCGATCCATTTTTTCTTTGAGACGATCCGTTTGCTCTTGGATGGATGGATATGGGTGTTCTTCCATGGAGGGTTGTGGTGGTAAGGGAAATTCATTTGTGGTTGAAAGTTATCATACATGGGAGGTGATTCATCTTGGTAATAGTATGGAGGTGGTGGTTCTTGAGGGTATTGGTGGTGGAATTGGGGTGGTTATTCATATGGTTCATATAGTTCACAAGGTGGTTGGTATGGTGGATATGGGTTGGGATCATATGGAGGTGTTTGGTGATATGAGGCTTGTGAGTATGGTTGTTGAGGGCTATGTTGAAGGAAAGGGTCATATGTATATGGTGGTTGTGGTTGACAATCACAATAAGGGTCATCACATACATTAGATTGGTATGCATTAGGATTAGGATTATACCCACAAGAATCCGGAGGAGGTTATTGCCAAGAAGGTTGTCCATAAGCTTGGGGCTCCTCCCACCTTTGATCTCCAAATCCTTGATGCACATCCTCATTGAAGCTTCCATTTTCTACAACATAGTTTGAACCAAACTCATGGCCAAAGTGATAAGAATTCATGGTGATAAGAGAAAACAAAAACAATTTCTAATAAGAAACAAAGAAAATCAAATCCTAAAACTAATGAAGACTAACAAACAAAACCAAAAATCAAGCTATTCACAATATATACAATAGCCAACAATATAACACCATTGCAACTCCCCGACAACGGCGCCATTAATTTGATGGTAAAAATTATTGTTGGTCTAGATTTTCTTCCTAAAGAAAGGAATTACTTCGTTGTAAGCACAACTCCAAACCAACAAACAACTCTCACATCAAATTAAAATATGGTTTTGTCACGAATAACAAACTCCAAATAAGAATTAACCGAAGTATTTAAACTCCGGGTTGTCTCACAAGGAATTGCAATGAAGTGCATGATTATTGGCTATAAATGGGGTAAGGGGTTTTGATTTTGTGTTTTGGCAAGAAAATAAATGGCAAGAAAAGTAAGTGAATAATGAACTAACAAGATAAATGGAAAAGAATTCTTGGCTAGACATAGGTAATTGAGATCACCATCCTTGTCTACATACCAAATATTGATAATTATGAGAGGCCAAACTCATTAAGTCTACTTCCAAAAGTCTTAAGTACGTAATATCTACTCCTAGACTTGAAGTACGTCAAATGGCTTTGATCACATCAACCCATAAGTCCCAACCTACCTACTAATTAGATTAGTAGTGGGTTGGCGTCAATGAGTATCAAATTGATCACCAAGGGTTCTCAATTCATCAATTCAATGAGACCCAATGACTCAAGGTCACTCAATTCCCTTAGCCTAGGCCAAGAGTCAAGATAACTACTCAAGAACTAAAGGAAACATTATATCAAACACCTAGAGTGCAAGAAAAGTAAACATCACAAATTGCAAGAATTAATGAAACCCGTAACTAACATAAGCAAGAAATCAACACTAACAATCAAGATCAACATAAAAGAGCATGGAAACATAAAATTGTATTAAAAGAAAATTAAGATCCAACAAGGTTCATGAACATAAAAGCAACAAAATAAAGGAAATGAAAAAGAGGAACTAAGAAGATTAAGATATAATAACAAGAAATTAAGAGAGAAAGCTAAATCAAACCAAGGATTAAAAGTGGGATTTAAGAAAATTAAACCTAAACTACCCTAAATTCTAGAGAGAAGGGAGAGCTTCTCTCTCTAGAATTCTACCTAAAACATCATGAAAAACTAAACTAAGACTACTTGGTTCATTCCCACTTTAATCCTTGGGTTCAATAGCATCAGAATGGGTTGGATTGGGCCCAAAATGAGCTGCAAAATCACTGGGGGCGATTTCATTAAAGTGGACCCACGGGCAGAATCGGCGCACATGCGTACATGGCGCATGCGCGCCCCTGATCTCAAAGCAATATATGATAAAATTTATATCATTTCGAAGCCCCGAATGTTAGCTTTCCAACGCAACTAGAACCGCCTCATTTGGACCTCTGTAGCTCAAGTTATGGTCGATTGAGTGTGAAGAGGTCAGGCTTGACAGTTTTACGGTTCCTTCATTTCTTCATGAGTTCTCCCACTTTGCATCCTTTTCTCTTCACTTCTTCCATCCAGTACTTGCCTTATGAACTAAAATCACTCAACAAACACATCAAGGCATCGAATAGAATTAAAGTGAGTTAAAATCACCAATTTTAGGGCCTAAAAAGCATGTTTTCACTTTTAAGCACAAATCAAGGGAGAATTGCAAAACCATGCTATTTCATTGAATAAATGTGGAAAAAGGTGATAAAATCTCCCAAAATAAGCACAAGATAATCCACAAAATTGGGGTTTATCAATTATCACTTGTATTTTCCTCCTTCCGGTTCTAGATATTTGATTTCATGTCCCTTTCTCTTCTCCCTTTTCATGATGGCCACCAGGAAGGGTACAGACAGAGCCTCTAACAAGCCACCAGTGAGGAGAGGAACGAAAAGTACAAGCACCTTCAACAAATCAGCTGCTCCTTCAGATACTTCAGAGGTTGGACCAGCTAGACCGGTAGGCAAAGCGAATGGAGCGCTGTAACAAGCACCGATTTACATACCACAAGGAGCTGATTGTTGGCAACCACCCACCTGAGGAAGATCCAGAAACTCCGGACTCCACCTCACCTACCAGCACTGGGAGCCATGACGACCCCAGCTGTGGAGACGCTGTTACCAGCCCTCCTTTGTTCCTGACTGATGGCACCAAGGACGGTGCCAAGCCTTAAGTGTGGGGTCGGTTACCTGACTTCTGGAGGTAATTGCTTTTTCTTAACCCCAATAAGTTATATTTTTTCTTTCTTTTGTTAGATAGGATAGACTGCATAATAATAAGTGTTTGCATGTATGTTCGATTTGGTTGAAAAATAATAAGTTTCTTTTTAAGACCCTATTTTTGAAAATTTTCACTAATTCGAATTAAAATTGTGTTAAATTTGTTTGAAGATTGTATTTGGAACATGAATTATAGCAAAGAACACACAACCTGTGAGATTTGAGCTTGATTATATGGTTACACTATTTAACCATAATATTTTATTCTTGTGTGTTTTCCTCTCTATGATTGCAATCTTTGCTTTGTTCCATTCTATATGTCCATTGTTTAGTGTATTTGCATGCATACATATGATTGAGGCCATCGTTTATTATTAGCTCACTTATCCCAAATAGCCTACCCTTTCAATCACCTTTGTTAGCCACTTTGAGCCTTTTAATCCCCATTTGTTCTATATTTTACCACATCACTAGCCTTAAGCGGAAAAATAATTAATTACCCCAAATGAATCTTTGGTTAGCTTAAGTTAGAGATTGTGTATCAATTAAGTGTGGGGAACTGTGAAAACTTGGGTTGATGAAATGGTACTGTGTTTCATTGACAAAATATTGGGAATTTGGGTGCATACTCATATGAGACTAGAAAAATTAAAAAAACTCTTGTGCATTGATATGTTATGTCTGCTTTCATATATAAAAAAAAAACCCAAAAATATCCAGATAATTAAGTAAGTAGGTGAATAAGGGGACAAAATTACCCCAATGTTAAATTTAAGATCAATGCATATGTGATAAAATTAAAGAAAATTTGGTACATGAGTATGTGATACAAAAGTGGGAAATTTGGGTAGCTAGGCATAATTTTAGAGTTATATAGAGTATGTATAGGTTAGGTGTGAACTTAGACTAATCAAGGATTCAATTTATAGCTCACTTGGCGATACATATATCCTCACCCTTACCTTAGCCCCATTACAACTTTGAAAAGACCTCATGATGTTTGCATTGGTGCATTAAATAATTGTTGATTGGTTAGATGAAGAACAAAGTTTTAGAAAGCATGACTAGAGAAGACTAGAGTGGACTATCCTATACACTTGAGAGTTAGAGTGATATACACTACCAGTGAGGGTTCAATGCTTGATTCTATGTTACCTGCTCTCATAAGCTATCTTCTTGCAAGTTTACTTGTTTTTATTGTATGATTTGAATTGGTGAAATTTGATTTATATTTTCCTTGAAGAACTTGTTTACTTTTAACCAAGTGGACAGATGCATCTTAGCATATAGTTGCATTCATACATAGGTTGCATTGCATAAGTCTTACTTTCCCCTATTCATTCTGTTTGTCTCCTTGAGCTTAGCATGAGGACATGCTAATGTTTAAGTGTGGGGAGTTTGATAAACTGCTATTTTGTGGTTTATCCTATGCTAATTTGAGTGGTTTTTATCAACTCTTTACTCACTTATTCATAGGATTTGCATGATTTTATAATTCCTTCCCAGGTTTTGTTCTGAGATTGAAAACTTGCTTTCTAAACCTTGAATTTGTGTATTTTAATTCCCCTTTATACCATTCGATGATGTATTTTAATTTACAGCGACGCGTGCGTGATGAGATATTTTGGAGGAAAAATAGATTTCTCCCAAAACACACAAATCTAACCGGCAAGTGCACCGGGTCACATCAAGTAATAAAACTCACGGGAGTGAGGTCGATCCCACAGGGATTGATGGATCAAGCAATTTTAGTGGGTGATTAGTTTAGTCAAGCTGACATTTAGTGAATTGTGTGAAATGTAGCTAACAGAAAGTAAATTGCAATAAATCTTAAAGATGCAGAAAGTAAAATTGCAAGTAAGTTAAAGAACAAGAAAGTAAAATAGCTGAAACTTAAATTGCAAGAAAAGTAAATTGCATGAAAAGTAAAGGGGCTGGGGTGTTGGAAATTAAAAAGAGCAATAGATCACGCAACTGGAAATTTAAATTGCAGGAAGAATAAAGGAAATTGGATGCTGGGAATCAAAACAGAATTGAAATTTTGAAGTGCAGTGAATTAAAAGCAGCAAGAAAAACAAAGAGAAATCTCAGAGGGAGAATGAAACAGAACACCTTCAATTCTCCACCCAAGATTCAAAACAAAGAAAATTAAAGAGAGAGCTCTCAAATTCTAGTGCTCCCTAGTGGAGCCAGCCTTCCCACAAATATGAAAATGATGCCTTATATAGGCTTTACAAAATGGAAATGAAAATGAAATTAAAAACAAATTACAATTAAATGAAATTCCTATTTTATCTATTTCTTGTGTCTTTGAGTGATGATCATTTGGGCCCTTGCTCTTGATGGAATTGGGTTGATAAAGGCCTTGGTTGATTGCTCTTGGAGTTTGAAGAGGAACCGAATTGAACCGGGTTGAGTTTGCAAAAGTTGGACCAAAAGTTGGAGCTAAAGTTAGGGGTCTAACTTTGGCTCCAACTTTTCATAGCAGCCCACAAAACTTGCTGGTATGAACGTTGGTGCCAATGTTAGGGGTCTAACTTTGACCCTAACGTTGGCCTCCCTTATGCACATTTATGGGGCCAACTTTGTCCTCTTGTCATGTTGCCAATTTTATGCCCAATATAGAATATCATATATGGTTGGAAAGCTCTGAATGTCAGCTTTCTAACCCACTTGTAATCACTTCAATTGAACATCTACAACTCAAGTTATGATCATTTGAAGAGGGCATGGTCGCTGGCTTTGGTGTGCAGCGTTTGAGGTAACGTTTGCCTCAAATGTTGGCGAAAACGCCAGTTCTGGAGGCTCAAACGTATTGTCCACCCCATACTATTATACATTGTTGGAAAGCCCTGGATGTCTACTTTCCAATGCCGTTGGGAGCACATCAATTGGAGCTCTACAGCTCGAATTATACTCCATCGAAGGTGCAGAGGTCAAGTGGCCTCACTGCAGGTTGCCACCATGTTCATTTATGCACATTGCGGGGCAGTTTTCTCCCTCAATTTTAGTGTCCACCATGCAGTGCCATATATGCTTGGAAAGCTCTTGATTCCTACTTTCCAATGCTTCTTGAATCACCTCATTTGGAGCTCTGTAGCTCAAGTTATTCTTGTTGGAAGTATACCCCTTCAAGCTGTTGTGGTGTGTGGCGCCAACGTTAGCCTCAAAGTTAGGGGGCTAACGTTGGCGCAAACTTTTGCTCCTCCCTTTGTGAATTTCATGTGCCAACGTTAGCCACCAAGTTAGGGGGCTAACGTTGGCACAAACTTTTGGTGCCCAGGGGAGAAATTCATGTGCCAACGTTAGCCTCAAAGTTAGGGGGCTAACGTTGGCGCAAACTTTTGGAGCCCAGGGGAGAATTTTCAAGTTCCAACGTTAGCCTCCAAGTTAGGGGTCTAACTTTGAGGCTAACTTTTCACCCAAAAGTTTTTGCTTCCTGGTTCAACTTATTCCATTGTCCTCTCTTTACTCCTAGCCATTCCTTCTTGCTTCACCCTTTCTCCAAGCCTTCTTCACCTATCATTAATCAACCAAACACATCAAAGCTATGCTCAAAATCATGAGATATTCATTCTTTCATAATATGTGTCAATTTTAGCATAAAACCTCATGAAATAGCATGAATTCATACATGGTTGATTAAATCAAAGGAAGCATGAAAATCTACCCACTTGGCTTGCTTATGGCTCAAGAAAGTGCATAAAACCTATTGAAAACAAAGGAAAAAGCATAGAAAAACATGACATGGTAACATGTCATCACAACACCAAACTTAAACCTTGCTTGTCCCCAAGCAAGAAAAGAATCATGCAATAAAGATTGACAATCTAAGGCAAGAAGAATAGCAACTCAATGTTCATGGTAAGCTAGTTTTCTAAGCATGCTACAATCACAAAAGAAATGTAAATGATTGATGCTTCCATCTAGCTCAATTTATGAAATCTTTCTCTTATATTTCTTCCTTGAAACAAACTTTTGATTTTCTTATTTAGCTTCTCCTTTTTGGGTGCTTTGCCCCATGAGTTGATAACAAAGCTACGACTTCTAAATGCTTTGTTTTCAAGTATTACCACTTGATACATAAGCACCACAAGCATTTGATTAGAGGACTTCATTAAGCTCATTTTTCTTGACTCTCTAATCATTGATGCTCAGAGCCTTGAGCTTTGAGGGAGTGCTTTTGCACTTTGAGCCTAGCCTTGACTTCTAAGTGTTTTGTTTCCAAGCATTTGGCTTGATACATAAACACCACAAGTATTTAGCAAATAAATTGCCATTGGTACTCAGAGCCTTCAGCTTTCTCATTCTTTCCCTTTTTCTTTTCTTGCTTTAATTGTATTTGCTTCTTCAAGGTTTTCATGATTTTCAAAAGATTTCACAAAATGTCCTAGATGAAAACTTCAATTAAATAAAATCCAATGCAATTAAGCAACAATCAAACATACTAGCTTCCCAATACTTTTATGCACATGCTAAAATCTTCTTTAATGCCTTGTTTGTTTATGATCATGATACTTTGTTGCTTTTGAATTCACAAAACTCAAGTTGGTAATCATAATGACATAGCACCATGTTGCAATTTAGAAATCAAACTATGCCTTTTCATACACACATGCATACAGAGAAGGTACAGACAATCATGTAGTTTATGGTGCTTGAAACAAATGAGAGGAAAAGGAACTTTACAACCTTGCAGTTCATCTTCATTATTGTTGTCCTTTTTCCTCTATTCTTCCCCCTTCCCTTGCCAAACTCAAAATACTTGCTCATCCTCAAGCAATAATTAGAACAATGGCTATGGGGCTAAGATGTATCATGAATGTCTTACATAATGAAATGTTAGTAGCACATGTGTTTTAAGCAAGCAAAATTAAAGATAATAATCAAGGCACAAGAGACAGAGACATTGTGATTGCAAGCTTAAGAAGGTGAGCATAATACTTTGCATAAAGAATAAGTGGCACACCAAACTTAATGTGACACTTTCGCTTGGAATCAATGCAAGTATCCAGTAAAGATTTGAAGCAAATTGTGTTGCATAGCAACACCAAACTTAGAATGCAATCCTATGTCCATTTATTTGAATTAAAACCAAGCAAATGAAACTGTTCTTTATTAAATACAATCACTGAGCCAAGAATCTGTCATTAATAAAGCTCTCTTGGTGATGTATTAATAAACACAGCAAATAAGCAAACTAAAATGGAAGCATTAAAAACAAAGAATTAACTAAAGTAAACAGAATAACAAAATATCAAACCAAAAGAAAATTAACACTGCAAAGACATTATGGTTATGCAGACAAGTGGTGTTGCTGAACGATTTGCATAGAAAAATAGGTGGCACACCAAACTTAGAATCTTGGTGTGTCGCTTTTCATTTTTGATTTGATGCAATCATCCAAAAAGATTGAAAACAATTTGTTGCAAGGCAACACCAAACTTAGAATGTAACCATATGCCAATTTATTGAATTTGAAACAAAACAAAGAACGAAAGCAAAGCAGAGAAGAGAATTTGTACCTACTGTTGACATGTTGTTTACTTTCTTCCTCTTCTTCCAGTTTGTTAAGAGGAATGACTCCAAGAGGGGAGAAGTTTCAGTTATTGTCCCCTGTCTTGGTCTTCTTTCAACAAGCTCCCTTGTGAAATTGGCTTGATTGATCTTGCTTGCTGGATCAGGGGGAGGATTGTTTGCAGTTGACCTTCTCATGAATGTTGTCCTTGGTATCTTGGTCACAATCCTCTTCTTGGTGCTTTTGTCAATTGCCTTCACTTCTTGGATGTCAAGACATGGTTGCTGTGTGATTGTTGGAGTGATTTCTTCATTAAGGGCCTCTTGTATTGGTGGTTCCACGAGCCCTTCCTTCATGTGATTTTCTGCTTCACTTGAGTGTGGAATGACTTCTTCACTTTCTTGCTCCTCTACTTCCTCTTTTACACCCAACATTTGTTTCAATCGCTCTATCATGGGGGAGGTTTGTCGATCTTCCCAACATTTCTTCATCTCCTCGTCATACCTTTCAATCATGGATTCAAATGTTGAGGCGTTTTGGTCCAGGGAAGTTTGTGAGAGTTGTGAGTCTTCATGTTCTCTTGTCATCTCAGGTGCAGTTTCAGGTTCAACCACCTCATCCTTCATTGAAAGTTCACTTGATGCAGTGGCCTCCTTATCTTGCTTTTCCACTTCCTCACCCACACATTTGTCTTCATCCTCACTGGTTGATGGTTCTAAGTTTCCCCTTGTTTGCTCTAAGGACCCATTTATCTGCTCGAGGATGGTTTCTTCCCAAGATGGGGATTTTGTGTAAAATTCCACTAGTTTTCTCTGTATTTCAATGCCTTCATGGTATTCCTCATCTGTTAATTCAAGAGATGAAGGTCAAGAGTAATTTTGGTGAAGTGAATGTGTTGTGGTGAAGTTGTGTTGAGGGGTGTGGAATGAGTTGTGTGATCGATGGGATGACTGGTATGGATTTTGGAGGAAACTTTGTGTTGAGGCATAATCAAGTGATGAAGAACTTTCAAATGAGAAACTGGGACGTGAGGGTGGATGCTTTTCCATTCTTTGGCGATACTTCCATCTTCCATGAGGATAATGATATGAATCATTTTGTGGTGGTGGTTGGTATCCCATATGATTTTCTTTCTCATCTTGTGGTTCTGAAGCATGGCTCCATGAATTGGAGAGCCCAGAATTTGAAGTTTCTTGGTGATATTCCCATCCATCATTAGAGATTGGTGATGGTGGGTGATATCCCATAGAATTTGTTTGATCATAAGATGAGTTGAACTCCATTTGAGTTTTGTAAAACACACAACCAAGAAAAATTGAAATTACTCATATCAGAGATGAGAATTTCTTAGTGAGGCAAAAACTCAAACACCTTGGTTTCACTTTGAAACAGAAAACAAAAATAAAGAAAATGCTTGATCTAGACTTCTCACCCACTTAATCATTGTTGATCTAATCAATCCCCGGCAACGGCGCCAAAAACTTGATGAGATATTTTGGAGGAAAAATAGATTTCTCCCAAAACACACAAATCTAACCGGCAAGTGCACCGGGTCACATCAAGTAATAAAACTCACGGGAGTGAGGTCGATCCCACAGGGATTGATGGATCAAGCAATTTTAGTGGGTGATTAGTTTAGTCAAGCTGACATTTAGTGAATTGTGTGAAATGTAGCCAACAGAAAGTAAATTGCAATAAATCTTAAAGATGCAGAAAGTAAAATTGCAAGTAAGTTAAAGAACAAGAAAGTAAAATAGCTGAAACTTAAATTGCAAGAAAAGTAAATTGCATGAAAAGTAAAGGGGCTGGGGTGTTGGAAATTAAAAAGAGCAATAGATCACGCAACTGGAAATTTAAATTGCAGGAAGAATAAAGGAAATTGGATGCTGGGAATCAAAACAGAATTGAAATTTTGAAGTGCAGTGAATTAAAAGCAGCAAGAAAAACAAAGAGAAATCTCAGAGGGAGAATGAAACAGAACACCTTCAATTCTCCACCCAAGATTCAAAACAAAGAAAATTAAAGAGAGAGCTCTCAAATTCTAGTGCTCCCTAGTGGAGCCAGCCTTCCCACAAATATGAAAATGATGCCTTATATAGGCTTTACAAAATGGAAATGAAAATGAAATTAAAAACAAATTACAATTAAATAAAATTCCTATTTTATCTATTTCTTGTGTCTTTGAGTGATGATCATTTGGGCCCTTGCTCTTGATGGAATTGGGTTGATAAAGGCCTTGGTTGATTGCTCTTGGAGTTTGAAGAGGAACCGAATTGAACCGGGTTGAGTTTGCAAAAGTTGGACCAAAAGTTGGAGCTAAAGTTAGGGGTCTAACTTTGGCTCCAACTTTTCATAGCAGCCCACAAAACTTGCTGGTATGAACGTTGGTGCCAACGTTAGGGGTCTAACTTTGACCCTAACGTTGGCCTCCCTTATGCACATTTATGGCGCCAACTTTGTCCTCTTGTCATGTTGCCAATTTTATGCCCAATATAGAATATCATATATGGTTGGAAAGCTCTGAATGTCAGCTTTCTAACCCACTTGTAATCACTTCAATTGAACATCTACAACTCAAGTTATGATCATTTGAAGAGGGCATGGTCGCTGGCTTTGGTGTGCAGCGTTTGAGGTAACGTTTGCCTCAAACGTTGGCGAAAACGCCAGTTCTGGAGGCTCAAACGTATTGTCCACCCCATACTATTATACATTGTTGGAAAGCCCTGGATGTCTACTTTCCAATGCCGTTGGGAGCACATCAATTGGAGCTCTACAGCTCGAATTATACTCCATCGAAGGTGCAGAGGTCAAGTGGCCTCACTGCAGGTTGCCACCATGTTCATTTATGCACATTGCGGGGCAGTTTTCTCCCTCAATTTTAGTGTCCACCATGCAGTGCCATATATGCTTGGAAAGCTCTTGATTCCTACTTTCCAATGCTTCTTGAATCACCTCATTTGGAGCTCTGTAGCTCAAGTTATTCTTGTTGGAAGTATACCCCTTCAAGCTGTTGTGGTGTGTGGCGCCAACGTTAGCCTCAAAGTTAGGGGGCTAACGTTGGCGCAAACTTTTGCTCCTCCCTTTGTGAATTTCATGTGCCAACGTTAGCCACCAAGTTAGGGGGCTAACGTTGGCGCAAACTTTTGGTGCCCAGGGGAGAAATTCATGTGCCAACGTTAGCCTCAAAGTTAGGGGGCTAACGTTGGCGCAAACTTTTGGAGCCCAGGGGAGAATTTTCAAGTTCCAACGTTAGCCTCCAAGTTAGGGGTCTAACTTTGAGGCTAACTTTTCACCCAAAAGTTTTTGCTTCCTGGTTCAACTTATTCCATTGTCCTCTCTTTACTCCTAGCCATTCCTTCTTGCTTCACCCTTTCTCCAAGCCTTCTTCACCTATCATTAATCAACCAAACACATCAAAGCTATGCTCAAAATCATGAGATATTCATTCTTTCATAATATGTGTCAATTTTAGCATAAAACCTCATGAAATAGCATGAATTCATACATGGTTGATTAAATCAAAGGAAGCATGAAAATCTACCCACTTGGCTTGCTTATGGCTCAAGAAAGTGCATAAAACCTATTGAAAACAAAGGAAAAAGCATAGAAAAACATGACATGGTAACATGTCATCAGTGCGCGTACCTGACGCGTACGTGTGGATTGGAGTTTGCACGGCGACGTGTGCGCGTGCTTGACGTGTATGCATGACACGCAAAGATGACCAGCGACGCGTATGCGTGAATGACACATACGCGTGACATGCGCGACCTGCAAAAATCGCAGAAAATACTGAGGGCAATTTTGGGCTGAGTTTGGACCCAGTTTTCGACCCAGAAACGCAGACTAAAGCCAGGGGACAAGCAGAGACTCAAGACAACTTCTCATTATTCACTTTTCATAATTTTTAGGTTTTAGATGTAGTTTTTAGAGAGAGAGAGAGGCTCTCTCCTCTCTCTCTTAGGTTTTAGGATTTAGGATTTCTCTTAGTTTTAGGTTTATTTCTTCTCAATTCCAGGTTCAATGTTCCTTCAATTTAGTTTCTCTTCTACTTTTATTTGTCTTAGCATTCTAGTTTAGGTTTATGAATTCTCATGTTTTAATTTGGTTTTCTATTTAATACAATTTGAAATACTTCATATTTATGATTTTAATTTAGCTTTTTACATTCTTAGCTTGAGTTGAGTCCACTTGACTTTCCTTTATCCAGTAAGGGTTAACTAAGTGGGAGCAATAGCCAATTCTCATCACAATTAATAAGAATAACTAGGATAGGACTTCCAGTTCTCATACCTTGCCAAGAGCTTTATTAGTTATTAATTTAATTCTTGCAATTTACTTTTCTTGTTCCTTATTCAAAAACCCCAAAAATATAATTTTTCCATAACCAATAATAAACACACCTCCCTGCAATTCCTTGAGAGACGACCCGAGATTCGAATACTTCGGTTATTAATTTTTATTGGGTTTGCTTTAGTGACAAACATATTTTTGTATGAAGGGATTCTTGTTGGTTTAGAAACTATACTTGCAACGAGAATTTATTGTGAATTCTTTACTAGCAAAAATCCATTCGTCAGTAGGCCCCCGTATATATCTTGTATGTCGGCGCCAATGACTCCCCCTAACGAAAAACAAAATAATAATAATAATAATAATAATAATAATAATAATAATAATAATAATAATAATAATAATAATAATAATAATAATAATAATAATAATAATAATAATAACGATAACGATAACAATAACGATAAAAGCCAATACCGTCACGCTAGTGGAATACCAACATCGCCGAGTTGATCACGGGTATAGTTGCCAAGAACGGCATACGCTCCCATGCCCAAACAAAAAGCAGTATCAGTGGGCCATCCATTTCCTTGAAGCTGTATCGTGATGCACGACACAACGATCTGTATAGGTGTGCCAGACTGGCTGCCCCCCAACTGTACCCTGAAATCCGATGGAAATCCCGAAGTAGTGGTAGAAACTTCGAGTTCAGTGAAGTGGTCGACTTATCCGGAAACACAACTGTTCTGAGCACTGATAAACCACTATTTTATGGTTTATCTTGTGCTAAATTGAGTGGTTTTTATCAAGTCTTTGAACACTTATTTATACATTTTGCATGATTTTACATTTTCCTTCCTAATTATGTGATATAGTTGAAAACATATTTCCTAGGCCTTTAAACTGTCAATTTTAATTACCCTTTATTACCATTCGATGCCATGATCTGTGTGTTAAGTGTTTTCAGGCTTTATAAGGCATGAATTGCTTAGAGGATGGAAAGGAAACATGCAAAAGTGGAAGGAACGCAAGAAAATGAAGTTTTGAGAAGCTGGCAGCGACGCGTATGCGTGGGCGACGCGTACGCGTGACTAGCGCAGAAGACAAGCAACGTGTACGCGTGACGTACGCGTACGTGTGACATGCGTCACGTTCAGAAATTGCAGAAAGCGCTGAGAGCGATTTCTGGGCTCCTTTTGGCCCAGTTCCAAGCCTGAAAAACACATATTAGAGGCTGCAGAGTGGGGGAATCATTCATCCATTGACAACTCAACATTCATTCACATAATTTTAGGTTTGAGATGTAGTTTCTAGAGAGAGAGGCTCTCTCCTCTCTCTAGGTTTTAGGATTCTTAAGTTTAGCTATTTTCAATTTTATATTTTTACTCTATTTCAATTTAGTTTCTCTTCTACTCTTATTTGCTCTAGCATTCTAGTTTATTTATCTCTTGTTGATTTATTTATTTCCCCAATTTGGTTTATGAACTCCATGTTAGAATTGATTTTCTATTTAATGCAATTTGAGGTATTTCATATTTATGATTGCTTTCTTCAATTTATGTTATTGATGCTTGCAAATGGTTGTTTTGGATTTTATCATCTTTTATTAATTTCTATGTTTTTATGTTATGCCTCCCAAGTGTTTGAGAAAATGCTTAGTTAGATTTTAGTGTAGATTTCTCTCCTTTTGGCTTCGGTTGAGTAATTGGAGACTCTTGAGTTATCAAACTCCTTTGTTGATTGATGATTGAAATTTGCTAGTTAATTTGGATCCCTCTAAAGCTAGTCTTTCCTTAAGAGTTGACTAGGACTTGAGGAATCAAATTGATTTATTCACTTGACTTTCCTTCATAGTTAGAGGTTAACTAAGTGGGTGCAATGGACAATTCTCATCGCAATTGATAAGGATAATTAGGATAGGACTTCTAATTTTCATACCTTGCCAAGAGTTTTCTTAGTTATTAATTTAATTTCTTGCCATTTTATTTCCTTGTTCCTTATTTCAAAAACCCAAAAAGATACTTTTCCACAACCAATAATAAACTACACTTCCCTGCAATTACTTGAGAGACGACCCGAGGTTTAAATACTTCGGTTTATTTTTATTGGGTTTGTTATTTGTAACAACCAAATTTTTGTATGAAAGGATTCTTTGTTGGTTTAGAAACTATACTAGCAACGAGAATTTATTGTGAATTCTTTACTAGCAAAAATCCGTTCATCAAGCACGCAGAAAATATGCGCCCGGACGTACCACTCAAGAGACTCCTGAGTATCACACGACTCAGTGTCTCTGCACCGCCGGACCCAAGTAATATTAACCTTCCCCAACACGTGATCTTCAGGACCGGGCTCCTGACCAAAACACGCAATGCAGTTCTCCAACAAAAACTGGTGACTGCTATCTGATCTACCCGTAACGGCCTCCCCATTAATCAGGAGACCAAGAATATAGCTCACATCTTCCAGCGTCAACGTCACTTCACCGACCGGAAGATAAAATGTGTGAGTCTGCGGCCTCCAGCGTTCCACCAAAGCACTCAGTAATGCAGAGTGACCTCTCATTTCGCCTACTCGCGAAACGTATTGAAACCCAATCAATTCCAGTGCCGTTGCAGCTACCTCGTTAAAAGTATCTAACAGATCCAATTTTCTGGGCAAAAATTTCTGATAACCTACAAAAAAAAAAATTATTAAATTCTAAATAATATCAGTTAATAATTTGTTCAAAAAAAATTAGCAACAATATTTAAACGGTATTATTATTATTATTATCTTCAAACATAATAATAAATTATTAAAAAATTATAAATATTTATCTATTATTTATTAAACAGTATTATTAATTATTAAAAATTAATAATAACTTATTTTCACTATCATAACCAGTATTTTAAACAAATAATAATAATTACTCAAATATAACAATGATAACAATAATAATAACCATTTATTATATTATCTATATCCTAAACGATATTTTATTAACAAACAGTATCACTTATTATTAGAAAATATTAATACAGTATTAAACATAATAAATTTCTTTTTAATTAAACATTGTTAAAAAAAACTATTTACTAAACAGTATTATTATTATTATTATTATCATTATTATTATTAATAATAATAATAATAATAATAATAATAATAATAATAATCACAACAACGTAACTAACACTAACAATACAGAGAATAATTTGCCTAATAATAATAATAATAACATAATAACAGTATTAAAAAATTTAAACTGTAATGAGAAATAAATAACAATGTACTATTAGTAATAATAATATTAATAACCACAATACTACTAATTACAACACAAATAAACAAAATTCGACTAAATATATATATATATATTTATTGTTAAATATTAAAAAAAATTACTTACCAATTGAGGATGATCCAAATACTCAATAATATATTCTTTCAATTTGGTAAAATCACGCACCATTTTTTTTGTATGTACTATACACTTCTTCAACAACACTGTTTTTTCACTGTTAACTCTTGCTTCCTCCCTCTCCTTCAACTCTTCCTCACCTTGCTTTTCAGTAACTCGTTTTTTACTTTGCTCTCCTTCCTATCTGCGTTTTCGTTTTTATGGACCAAGCTGAACACCCTTTGAGAACACGTGGCGCGCATGCAGCTAGCAAGCCTGCAAAACGCAACTTCCGTTTGGCTCTGCTACGTTGACAAACGCAGCCTGCGTTTTGCGCCGTCCCATGTTGGTCAACAGCTGTTCCGGTCGGCATGCAAGACACGTTTCGCAAGCTAGTTCCTGTCCCCCCCAATCGCAACCTGCATTTTACAACAGCTGCAGATTGTTGATTACCCTAAATCCTAAACCCTAAACCCTAAAACATTACCTGCATTTTGCAGGTTTCTGATCGACGCAGGTCTACATTTGTGGACAACACACCATGCATCCATATATAAGTTTATCACTATTCTTTTATCCATAACCAAATTAATTTCTGACACTCTTAATTAAAATATTTTTTCCAAGCAAAACGCAACCTACATTTTAAGCTTTCGAGAAAAAAGTTCTAAGCTTCAAAATCACAACCTATGTTTTATGGGCTGAAAAATAAAAAGTTGACACATAAAAGTAAAACGCAAGCTGCATTTTGATAATTCCAAAAAAAATTGAATATAGTGCCCTCAACAAACGCGGGCGCGTTTGGACCAAAACGCAACAAAAAAAAATTGAAAAACAGCAAAAAAGCAAAACGCAGGCTGCGTTTATTTAATTTCATGCAAAAAAATAAATAAAAAACAAATAAAAAATTGAAAAACAGCAAAAAGGCTGCGTTTATTTAGTTTCATACAAAAAAATAAATAAATAACAAATAAAAAATTGAAAAACAGCAAAAAAAAAGCAAAAGGCAGGCTGTGTTTATTTAATTTCATGCAAAAAAATAAATAAAAAACAAATGAAATGGGTAAAACGCATGCTGCCTTTTGAACTGACACCATAGCAGTAAAAATTTGTTACATATGTCCATTTCATTGCACTACACCAAAATTTTTTCCATATTTTTTTCCATAAGAAAAAAAATGAGCCAGTTTATAATTCG
The DNA here is from genome assembly GCF_059453495.1 of Arachis ipaensis. Lineage (NCBI taxonomy): Eukaryota > Viridiplantae > Streptophyta > Magnoliopsida > Fabales > Fabaceae > Arachis > Arachis ipaensis. Next base: position 105,167,138 of record NC_142435.1, on the reverse strand, counting down.
ACTGGGGCCAACTTGGAGTAACCCAATTGGCATCACCTTAGGTGGTTAGGTGTTCCCCTCTCCCATGTACCCAGTTCAATTCCCACATGGTACCAACAATTAAAAAAAAAGAGAGAGAGAGAGAAAAGAAAAGAATTCAACTGGGCCAGAATATGAAACTCCAAGAACAGATAATTCATTTTACAGAGGAGGCCAGCAATCCACAATCAATCACACAATACCACTTGCCTAGTGTTTCCAACACTTTTACCCGTCTCTTGAGCTTAATCTTTCAACTTTTTATATACGTTTCTGAAGTCTTTGTTATGCTCAGAAAAGAATGCAATCTTGACTAGTTCAACATGAAAGTGAAACCGTGAAGAAAAAAGGACGACAATTTATAACAAACTCTCCCGTAAAAACAACGAGGACACAATAAAAATTTATATCCAAATCAATCTCATAATGCCAGGAACAAGTGAGAGAAGATCTCAGCAAAAAATAACATTATTCAACTGTTATTGAGTTATCCATCCTCAGCATGATCAAGATTTCAAATCCATATTCTAATAGCCTAACTCATTTCTGCTCAGGCTCTGGCTTCTCCAAGAAGGTCTTCTTCAACCAGCCCCAGGGCTGTAAATCATTCAAACAAAGATACATTAGAAGTTGCACAACCATGCTTGGAGAAGCAAAATGCCACAATTTTGACACAAAACTACAAAAATGTAGAGCCATCCATAACAATAAGAGAAGAAGGATATCTAAAAAGAAGTTTGGAAAAACTAAACAAACACTAATTAAGACTCGAGCAACTGGCCTTGACAAACAGGTCTATTAAAGAGCATATTATATGGATTTCGGAGACACTTCCACATTCCCTAAAAGCTCATTATGTATGCTCGCTTCAATGAAGATTGAAGAGAGAATGTTGAATCCAACAACAATGCAATCGAAAGCAGATCATATGAGACAGTTTTTGTTGGAAACTTGTAACACAGAAGATTTCCACTGCCATACAAATAAAACTACAGATTAAACTACCTGTCAATCTTGTTTGGTACACCATAAAACCATACAGAAACTTGTCAAATTCAAATATATATATAATCCAAGGCACTAACCGAAAATTCAAAGAAACACCGTGGGTAAACTATTGTACTGATACCTACATATCTTATTGAAACGTCAGAACCAAAAGAAGAGAAGAAGAGACCATAGAATGAATTAAAATCAGATTAAGACAAAAGTGTATCTTCAATTCTTCATACTAGCTTCAACGAGCAAATGCTAAAGAAGCTAAACCCACCTACCTATCTATATCCCAGCTTGCAAACACAGCGAGGAACAGACATGCAAAACAATGGCTTCATTGTTTATGAAAAATTGAATGAGATTACAAACTGAAATCTGTATTCACTCACAAATCTAAATTACAAGAACGGTATACAACAGCGTTGTGCACAGAGATTCAGATGCGATTCACTATTTCATGTGGAATCCACAAGTGAGACTACTCGAAGAAGCAATTGAAAACAGAATGAATAAAAAGGAATATAAGGGCAGAGTTGTTTCGAAATTGATGTTGGAAACAGTGGATCGAGAACGGAATTTCATATCAGAATGAGAAAATCTATAATTGAATCTAAGCAAAACCAGGTAATTAAATTACATTTGCAGAAATTCTTGAAAAAAGACATGATCTAATAAATGAAAATATGAACGAGATGGCGATAGAAATAGAGAGAAGGGATGTTGACCTGAATTAGGTAGAGACCACCGGTGGCAGCGGCGACACCCCACATGGCGGCGGCTTTGACGTCCGTGGGTTGAATACGAAGCTTAGCAGGTAAACCGGCCATTTCCCTCAATCCTCAAATCTCAAATCTCAAATCTCAGAAGTCGGAATACTAAGATGAATGCGAACCCTAGCAGCAATGACAAGGATCTAATAAATAATATTCTCTTCTTAAATTTATAATTATTCTAATATATTGTTGAAAATTGAAACAATAATAAGCTTTTTTTTAACATTATTTTAAAAAAAAAATAACTATTTTTATCCACATAAATTACAAATGCTTGCTAAACTATGTGAATACTCACATGCAGTGTTTTTATGTAGGAGCAATCCTATATAATAAGTAAATATTATTATTTTTTGTCCGTATTTAATTAACAATAATTTGTACTTATATTTACATACGTTTTACACATAAAAAATATATAATTTACACTTATATTTACTAGAAATTTACACATATAAATTAATACAGTTTGTATACATGAATCAATACAATTTATACTCATATTTTTTAGAATTTGCACACATAAATTAGTAAAATAATAATTTAGTGTTTGTGCTGGGCAAATGATAGCTAAAAATACTAAAAATTGTTGGTCCCAAAAATTTCTCTTCATGTAAAGATAGTTGAAAATTCGTTAGATAATAATTTAATTAAATATGTCAAATTATCTAACAATTTTTAATTAACAGTTTCAGATGAAAATAACTGCATGAGTTTTTACCACAAAATTATCCATACAAAAATGAAATTGATTTTTGCAATAAGATTAGCCTTATTTGTCAAAAGGATAATGTTATGGGTAAGAATCCAATTTTTCGTAGTATAATATTTTAGATTTTTTACTATTAAAATTTACAAAATCTAAGAATTACGGTTCACCTGACTTAACGAGGCGGGCTCATATAAAATATAAAAATAATTTTCCAATAAAATATTTGTTCATATAGGACAAAATGGTACTCCTTAATGATAATATTTAATTACTGGTCCAAATTTATTCGCTAAAAAATTTTTACTAGTATTTCTGGATCAATTTAACTTCACCAAAATATTTTAGAGATATTTTAAAACTGAAATAATATATGACACCGATATTTCTTATACTAATTATCTGCTTTATCTAGTACAATAAAAACCAATTATCAAATAATTACACTTTTGATAATTATCCTCCAAAATTTAATCTTAGTCACATATGTTTCCCTTCATACATTCATCCCCCTTTTCTCATTTATCATCTACCACAAGTTAATTTACTATTTGTTTAAGTTGTTACTTTTTAAATTTTAAGTTATTTGCATATTACCCTTTTAAATTATAAATTATTATTATTTGTTTAAGTTGTTAATTTTTAATTTTAAGTTGTTACGATTTGTGATGCTACTAATATCTAATAGCGTTAGCAAACCATATCGTGTTTGGAATGTAACTTGAACATTATTAGCTGATGGAATACTATATGAGAGGAGAAAAGCATTGAAAAATCAAGGTATTTCACTAGGTCTTTTTTTTCTATATCAAGATTGTACTCTCTTATTACTTTTATTTTTATTAATAATAGGGTAAAGTATACTTTTTATTCCTAAGGTTTGACAAAAATTTCAAAAATACTCCTAAGTTTTATTTTGTTTCAATTTTATCCCAAAAATTTTCGATTTGCATCAAATATATCGTTGACGGCTAATTTTTCAAAAAATTTAAAACCAATTCAACAACAATTTCATAAGAACAACCATCAACACAAGAAAATCATGCATAATTTTCATGCACTATTGTTAGATTGGTCTTAAATTTTTTGAAAATTTAGCCGTCGAGGATATATCTAATGCAAATCGAAAACTTCTGGGACAAAATTGAAACAAAATAAAACTTAAGGTTATTTTTGAAACTTTTGCCAAACTTCAGGGACAAAAAATATACTTTACCTTTAATAATATTAATAGTCTTTATTTTAGAATTACTTATTAAATATTCATAAAACCATCATGTGCTTTTGCTAGGACTAAATATGACTAATGATGAATTGAAAAACCTCTGCCTTATTGAGATTGAGAAGATACTCAACAGCAATGTGAGATCTTTAAGAGACTATCTATTAATGACATATCTTGATTTGTGTGATATTCGCCTTTTTCAGAATAAGCTAATAGAGGATGAGTTAGCATATAACACAAATGAGTTAACTCATACAAACTTATATACGAAACAAAAGATGACTCATGAGCAAAGGTTAATATTCGGTGAGATAGTCAATGTTGTTATTGCAGACTCTAGTGGATTTTACTTCGTTTATGGGTATGGTGGGTGTGGTAAGACATTTATTTGGAATGGACTTTCTTCTGCTATTCGGTCTAGAGAAAAGATTGTTTTAAATGTCACAACCAGAAAATTGCGTCTTTTTTCCTACGTGGTGGTAGAACGGCTCATTCTAGATTTTCAATGCCCATTATAATTATTGATGAATCTACTTGCAACATCAAGCATGGAAATTTGAAGGATGACTTGCTCATCCAAAGTAGCTTAATAATTTAGGATGAAACTCCAATGCTCAATAAAATGTGCTTTGAAGCACTTGATCAAACGCTCAGAAATTTTATGTTAGTTACTGATCAACATAAGACACATCAACTATTTAGTGGTAAGGTTGTGGTTCTAGGAGCGGAGGTGATTTGAGACAAATATTTTCGGTAATTTCAAAAGGGAGTAGACACGATATATTATCATCAGCTATTAACTCATCACATCTGTGGTCATTCTGTAAGGTTCTGAAGCTGCATACAAATATAAGGCTTCTAATGTCTTCTTCGGATAAACAAGATGGTGAAATGAACAGATTTGCTAATTAGATACTTGATGTTGGAAATAGAAATATTGGTTCTGTTGTTGGTGATGAGTCAGAAGTTAACATTATAGATAATCTACTGATTACAACTACTGATGATCCTCTATCTCATTCGGTATACTTTGCATATCCAAATTTGTTGCAAAACATGTTAGATTACAGGTATTTTTAGAGTAAGGCAATTCTTACACCAACGCTTGAGAGTGTCAAGAAGGTAAACGACTTCGTCTGGACAATCTTTCTAAGGATGGAAAAGGAATATCTAAGTTCTGACACAACATATCAAGCTGATGAGAATGAAAATGTACAACAAGAGTGGTTCACACCAGAGTTCCTAAATGACATCAAATGTTTGGGACTACCCAACCACAAGTTGACTTTGAAGCCAGGAGTCATTATAATGCTACTGCGAGACATAGACCAGACTTCAGTTTTATATAACGGGACAAGGTTAATAGTTAACAAACTTGGCAACAACGTAATTGGAGCGACGGTAGTGACCGGTAGAAATATTGGCGACAAAGTGTACATTCTAAGAATGAACTTGATCCCTTCAGATTCAGGATTGCCATTTAAGTTCCAACGGAGACAATTTTCATTAACAATGTGCTTTGCAATGACATCAATAAGAGTCAGGGTCAATCATTATCACATATAGGACTTTACTTGCTAAAATCAGTGTTCACCCATGGACAACTTTACATTGTTTTGTCAAGAGTTAAGAGTCACAGGAGCCTCAAGGTTCTAATTTTGGACGAAGACGACAATCCAAAGTCATCAACAACAAATGTTGTGTTCAAAGAAGTTTTTAATAATATTTAGCTAAGAAAAATAGTATTTTCATTTTAATAATATGTTATGATTACACTTTTGTACAAATATTTACTGTAGATATAACTAATTTATCTATAACTCTACTTTCAGACTTGAAATGAAATATGTAATAGGGAACACAACATCATATGCCAATTGCTTTTCTAATGAGGTTAGTAAAATACTATGTTTTCGATAAATTTTCATTAGCCTTTTGATATAAAGTTTAGTGTAAAACTAACATAGTACTATTACAGTTATATATGTTCTTATTTTTTCAAGTCTCTTTCTTTATGGTTCAAGAATATTATAGGCTTTAAACTGTTCCATTTGCATTTTACTTTGAGTAAAGATAAAACAGCATATTCAGTACTTTATTATATAATGACGATAATAATGTTATACTAAACTCGGGAAATTTATGATTTACAAATATTATTTTTGATTTAACATGTCAAATTAAAATGTAAGTCCGTGCATCGCACGGGTTTAACACTAGTATATAGACGTATATACAACTGACAACTTTCCAAATACCTGGTTCATATAGAAAATCCCTAAACTAGTGCCCGGACTAATAAAAGAAAAGAAAATATCAAGTCCTATCCCTCAAAAATGCTACAAAGGTGAAGGAAATCAAAGTCTAAGAAATAAAGATCATCTATCCTACATTCTTTTCACCATCGGGACACAACACTGCAGGAATCTTCTCAGGACTAGTCTCGAACATCTTCTGTATGGTCTGACAACACATACTTCTCTGGTACCTCTCTGAGTATATCTCCAGTGGCGGTAGTCAAAACGAAATCCTCCATCTGTGGGGAAAAGGAAAAAAGAAGGGGTGAGAACCTATATGGTTCCCAGTAAGGTGGCATCGTGAAAACGCATTTCTTGAAATCTAGAGTTCTTGCTCTATCGTAACAACTCGCTTGCTAAGTCTCTCGACTACTTTCGTATCGCGGGCTCTAAAATAACTCTTTCTTGGCATCTTTCTTTGAGATCAATGTCGTTCCTACACTATTTTCCATGACTATTTTTCCTAACTTTACTAGCTTATTCTAAGCTTTAGAGAAAGTTAAGTCATATAATTCTAAAAATACAGACAAAATCAGAAAATAGAAGATTAACAATAATCAAATAACACATAGCAGAAAGAATGAACAGGAAACAACCACAATCAAATGTGCAAATTTATGATGCATGCCTGTTCCTAATGCAGGCCATGAGCTCAGGCGTCGGTTGTCTACCCGCAACTCGACGTTACTCGGAGCAAACTCCGAATATGATTTTCTTACTGTGTCAGTCAGACACATCGGTATCATCATGGGCAAATGCATGTTAGTTAGGATACCTTGGCATCACGGTTACCCGTTTCAGTTAGGCCTCATCATAATAACTTTTCAATGTGCATCACAGTAGGAAACAGTTCTAACAGTTAGGCGAACATTCCCGCATTCGCAACTTTAGGCTATCAGCTAGGTGGGCACTTTTGCATTAGCAATTTGGCACAAAGGCCCATTCAAACATACAATTCTCATGAATAATGATCCATTTTCAATTATCTCTTTAATTCATTCTCATATCCTTTCTTTTCATCATACTTCCGCATCACCTTATAGATATGCATACCTCCGAATCACCACATAACTAAGTATACCTCCACATCACCATATTATTAAGCATACCTCCGCATTACCTTTTAACTTTAAACCTTTTTAGGGACAACTTACATTCTTATTCATTATCCTGGCTTGTTTAGCCTAATACCTCATTGGCGACCAGTCTTCTACTAAACAATTAATATAATAAACAAACTCAGACTTCTACAAACTTTATGTCCACACATCCGTATTGAACTCAAGCTTCTATAGAACTAAGAATCATATTTTTTTGGACAATCTAACTCTAGCTATTGAGGATAAACCGAGACTATTATTCTAGACTTTTGGAACAACACCTTGCTGTCTTGTTACGTGGTTTCACATCGTGAAAGGTTTAGGCATGAGCTATCTCTTTTGACAAGGTCATTCTAGAGATCCTATTCTTTAATTTGAATTAGATTTTATTGCATTTATATTAGAATTGAATTTGATAACAAACTTTGAAAATCTACTGCTACACTCATAAAAATTCAGGAAATAACAAGAAGCTCTATTTTTGTAAAATCTATAATAAATTCAATTCCAATCCGTTGCTTCTAGATTTTGGTGAGGATACACACAACATCCCTGAGTTTCAGAACAAATAAGTTTCAGATTCATATCACTTCATTTGATTAATTAATTGTCAATTGGAAATAATGTACTGTTTTCATAAATCGGTTTAGAATTTCCAACAGCAACCCAGCTTCCAAGTGACTTAATTAAGTCTACAAAATACATATGGATATGAAATTTGTACTCAATTAAAGTATACTTACAGTCCTTCAGAATCCCTTTAGTAGCAACTCAAAATATCAACTGCAGAACCAGAAAATCAGACAATTCTACAACAACTACTAAATTTTAAAAATTCACATCTTCTAAACCACTAGGCCAAATTCCTTGAAATTTTTATGGAGAAATCTTGACTTCTTGAAGTTTGATAGAAAAATAATTTGGATGAAAAATTATGTCTAGAATGCTCCCAGTTTTTATTTTGAGTTGCTGCCAAATATGCAGAAAATTCTACATTAAGTAATTTAACAACCTCTCATACCAAATTTTATATTCAAGTCTAAAATTCCTCTAAAACCATAATTATAACTTTCTTTTGACTAATCAAAGTTACCAAAGTGATTAGCACAGTCTCAGGAGTTTAAACCATGGTTTTAAAAATCAAATCGAACCGATCGGTTCAACCAAAATAACTAAGAACCGATCATCTAATCAGTTCGGTTGATTCTAAAAACTTATTGGAAAAAAACCGGTTAAAAACTGACCGAACCGGAAGTTAACCGGTGAACTGTCGGAACAGGCAGGGTTTTTTTGAGGTTTCCAGTTCGGTGGCTACCTCAAAACGCGCCGTTTAAGTTTATAAAAAAAAATGAAAACCATCCATGCCCCAATACCCACCGTATATGCCATCCCAGATCCCACTCCTCTCTTTTCTCTCTGAAAATTGGAGAACCATACTCCCCAAAACGGCCAAACTCTTCTCCTTCGAACTTCGAATGCAGCTCGCAGCCACCATTTCTCTTCGAAGTCATCGCCACTCTTCTCCTCCGAGGACAGACGGTGGGTGCGGCGTCGCGTGTGGAAGGCTGGAGCCTTTGTTCGATGGAAGTTCGAACGCAGCTCGCAGCCACTGTCCCTCTTCTCATCGTTCCTCCTTTCGCCGCCGTCGTAGGAAGGTCTCCTACTCTCTTCTCCTCTCATCGTTCTCGTTCGTCGTCTCCTCTGTTCGAGCTCTTTCTGTCTTTGCCGGCAGTTCCCACTCCTCCGCCCCCTCACTTCCCTTCCTCCCTCGCTGCCAGGAAGCACTGTTGAGTGGAATTATTTTTTCTTGTTTTGTAATTTGCACTGTTGTTAATAATATTGAGTTGCTGTTTTCAGATTTTGTTAATTTGCACTGATTTTTGTTAATACTGGATTTACTGATTTTTATAATTTGTACTGGCTTTACTGGTTTCAAATTGTTGAATGATTCTGTCGAATATTTTTTGCTGAGTTAATTTTGGTCATAATTTTTACGCTTCATCCTCTCATGTTCTTGCTTTTCTTTTGTGTTGATGTTGAAAATGCAATTCTCACAGTGGATAGAGTAAGTTTCTAAACCCAATAAGAAAGCAGTTAATAAAGCATTATTAGGTTCAAAAGAAGCTATGCTTGGGATTAGATGAGGCTGCAGGTGTTCCTGTAAGTTCCTTTCATTGATTTTACGCTTATTATTATGCTTATTCTGTCTGAATGATGTTGATTATAAATTGTATCTGCTGGTAGTAACTACTCTTTCTTTGCAATTCATGCAGATTGAACCAGATTCACAAACAAAACTTTTAGATGCTACCCTGAACTTGGAAGGAGTGTTGTTGGCTAGAGTTCTAGGAGCAGGAGAATTTGATGCTGTCTTTGCTGTTACTTTGGGAGATTCAAGCAGCAATATGACAAAAATATGGAGCTTACTGAATGTTATTTAATATTTGAAGTTATATATTAAATTTTTAATAATTTTATTTAATATTTAACTAAACCGGTTGAACCCAGGTTGAACTCCGGTCAACCATTAAACCAATGAACCAGTCACCTTATCAGTTTATTGATCGGTTCGGTTCTCGCAACCTTGGTTCAAACTCATCAATTCATCCTTTTCACAAGTGCACATATACTTAATTGAACATGTATTTTTCTGCACCATCATAAACATAAATTTTTTTTTCATAGGAGATCATCATCAATCATACACATAATAAATCATCAATCATCATTCAAACACAATAAATTATCAATCCATAATGAACCATCATTCATCACCAGCAGATATAGCAACAAACATAATATTCTGTTTATGAACTATCCCTTACCTTTCTTCGAAAATTCACAAACCAAAGTCTGTCATTTACTACCTTAAATAAAAAAATCCTAACAAACGCAATTAAAGAATTTTGTCAATTCACAGGGCCAATTGCCCAAGCTTCACATAGAGCACGAGGAGTCTTACTCGTGTAATGGGCTGAATTCGATTGATTTGGTGACCAATTAAAGAAATTGAAATTTAACAAGGGTTTCTTTGAATTAGGAAAAGCAACAGAACACAGAGTTACTGATTCTTACCCACCAATAGGGATGGAAAAAGGCCAGGCGGCCTGCTAGGGGCCGTAGCCTAGCCTGGCCTGTTATAAACTAAGCACAAGCTTAGGGTTTTATAAAAGTCTTATTATGTTAATAGGTCAGGTCCAGGCTCACTAATTAGCCTTATTAGCCTGTCAGGCCTGTCTGGACCTGTTAATACATAATTACATATATAAATAATTTTTTTATTATTAACAAAATTATGAGATATTTTAAATTTATTATATTTAATTATAAATAGTTTTGTATTTTTAAATACTTTAAAATTTAAATTTTTTTATAAATATTAAATATGATATTAAAAATATTTTTTTAAAGAATATTTTTATTTTTGTAAAAAATAAATTATCAGGCCTTTTAATAGGCTTCAGGCCAGGCTTAGTACTTTAAAAAAAGCTTATAACAGGCCAGACTCAGGCCAATTCACTACATGACAGGCCAGGCCTGTTAAGAGTAAAGCCTGGCCTGACCTGTTTCCACCCCTACCCACCAAAAAGAACACTAAGGGATTCAGAAAGAAAAAAGGGTAGGATTTCTTCTCTAGCTTCGGTAGCAGCTCCTTTGATGGTCCTCCTCTTCTTGGTGGTTATGAACGCAGATGATGATCCTGTTGACGTTTCCTCTTTCTCTTCCTTGATCAGTCGCCACTCTTGCTTCCTTTCTTCCCTTCGTGTGGTTTCTAGGGAAATTGAAAGGCTTGGCTCATCCATATAACCTATAAGAGGTGGAAAGGGGTGAGCTGGTGCGGCAAAATTTCGTGGTTTCTTCCTCTTGCAACACCACATCTCAGTATTGATTACATGAAGAGGTGATCATAGTTTCCTTCGAAACACGTTTGGTTGTAAGAGAAGAGAAGATGAGTTTAATCAGAGTCTCTTTGGATTTGGTTTATTTAAGGAAGGTGAATTCTATGGTGTAGAAGGAAGATTCCTTCTATACATGTAGAAGACATGTGTAAGGAGATGAGACTGTTATAGTGGCACAGTTTTCTAATTATGAGTTGCATAATGTGATGTGTGACTTTATTAAAAAGAGACAAACTCTGTGTTTGTTGCAGGAGTGGGACAGGTAAATATTGGTAATTAATAGGGTCATTATTATGTGTAAATAAACATAATTAAATTATGATTATTATATTAATATAATGAGCCTGTAATTAGTGGTTGAGATTTTTGTTTTGTGGGCCAAATTTTATATATGTTATTACCAATATGAGTTAGGCTCGAAGTGGAGGAGGTTAAAAATTTGGGTCATGGGGCAGACATACAGAAATATAGGATTGACATATGTTCGCTGTTGTTGAATCCTTCTACCTGAACCTTAGGATTGACATATGCTTTTGATTTTTAGATTTAAATTATTAATTTATTTTTTAATTATTATTATTATTATTATTATTATTATTATTATTATTATTATTATTATTTTAAATAATCAATATAACATTATTAGTGAACAAAAAATTTTAAAATGTAAACTATAATCGGACTTACTATTTAATTTGTTACTGTCTCACAATTCTTATTTTAAATAATTTGATTTCATATTGACAATAAATTTGATTTGTATAAATGCTACATAAGAATAAATAAAAACCTATTATATTTTTAATTCATGATTTTTTGTATTAGGAATTTTCCATATTCCAATTGCAATTTGCAAGTCTATTTATTTTTTGTGGAAAGTAAAATAAATAAAAATTTAATTTTTAAAATAACAAAATAATTGTGTGTTATTTTACAATATTATTATTTACAATAACAATTTAAATCAATTTAATAAAAATAGATATTGTCATGTTATTGTAATGGTATATTTTTAATTCTTTTCTTCCTTTACATATTACAACACGTGATATGCACTAATTTGAAAAACCAATGGAATTCAATTGTTTCCGTATACCTTGTTTTTCAAATTATATGAGTCAAGACATTTACCGATATTTATTTTCTTATTTAATTTGTTTTGATAGGAGTAATTTAAAATAGATGAGGTGTCTTTTCGAAATCTTAACACATTCTCTTTGATATTAATAAGCATTATAAAACTAAGTTCATATACCCACTTGAAACCGAAACGGTCTTCAAGCTTCGTGAGTTCCGTTTCAGAGAAATGGCTCCTGGCAAGGTGCATGTCGTGAGAAAAGGTCCGGTTTCGGGTATATACGTCTTGGGAGGATACTAAAGTTCAGGTAGAAGGATTCAACAACAGCAAATATATGTCAATTCTATATTCCTATATGTCCGTCTCATAATCCAAATTTTCAACCTCCTTCACTTCGGGCCTAACTCATATTGGTAATAACATATATAAAATTTGGCCTACAAAACAAAAACCTGAACCACTAATTACAGGCTCATTATATTAATATAATAATCATAATTTAATTATGTTTACTTACATAGAATAATGATCTTATTAATTACCACTATTTATCTGTCCCACTCCTGCAATAGACATAGAGTTTGTCCCTTTTAATAAAGTCACACATCACATTATGCAATTCATAATTAGAAGATCATGCCACTATAACACTCTCATCTCCTTACACGTGTCTTCTACATGTATAGAAAGAATCTTCCTTCTACACCATAGAATTCACCTTTAAAGATAAAGAAAGCATGGTTTGGTTAAACCGGAAAAAAGAAAAGAAAACCGTGACTTTGTAATAGAAGAAAGAAAAACCGGTTTAATTATAAAAGGGTGGAGTTTGTTTGATACAGTTTTTAGTTTAGGATACGTTCTTATCTCACATGATATATCTATTTTTTTTTCGCTTATCAAGTCTAAATCTACCTTATTATTTTATGATGAGGTGATTCTCAAATATTTATCGAATTTCTCATCACAGAATTTTTTAGAATAATTCTGTGGAGAATCGGGGTGTTACAGCACCTCCTATGTATTAGTTATAATATAATCAACCACCTCCTTTTGAAAAATTAAATAACTTCAAATGAAGCTATGTAAGCAGGCAAGAATTATTTAAGGAAGTAAACAAGGAATAGCAGTAAACGAATATATACATGATAGACAGAAGAATTGCTCCTCTTCTCTTGCCATATTTGCCCGTTAGTAAGAAAAGAGATTTTGAATACATGGTCATAAATTCTGTGTGTATCCTGTGATCAATGCTAAGCAACTAGCAACAGAAGTCCAAACAAACTTCAGCTTCCCTCTCTAAAAACAAATCAAATCACTAGAATGGCAAAGTTTTGCAAAATCAAAGACTATTCCCTTCTTTTGGGGCTCTGAAGTGAAAACCCCGTTTTTTCATGATGATCTGGGATTTCCAGAGCTGAAGTAGCAGTTGCAGTACCTTCATCTTTACCCTCGCCAGAGGAATTATTTCCTTCCAACTGCCCTGACGTTGATGAAGATTTGTTTCCGGAAACATTACCAAGCAGGCTTTTATACATAGTAAGGGCCTGAGCCATCATGTTAGCAGGATTGGATGCAGAGCTAGGAAGCAACATTGTCGTTCCCTGAGAAAAAAGTAAGAGAATATAAGACAAATTTCAAAGCGAAAAAAATGGTTAAATGGTCCTTGCATATAAGTTAGCTTGTAATCTACAACCTCCTTCGCTATGTTACTGAAAGCATGAATATATTGCTCTGCAACCCTTAAACTTGCTGCCTGCAAAGCAAATGACAACATCAATTCCATCCCCCCTTTTATTCCATGATACATGGAAAATTTAAAATAAGTGAGCCAATTAGGAGCAAATCTATACACCAGATTTCCTTTATCAGTTTCAGAGATGATGTCAACTCAAACACCATTCTAGCCTAATGATTATGGATTGCTCACAATAAATCAAAACTACATAAAATAGTCAACCAGACGCTCCAATGAAAACTGTAATAATGACTCTCTCTCACACATGCAAAAAAAAAATGCTGGCATGCCCCAAGCCCCCAACACCAAAAAAAATGCATCATGTAAACAGTAGAAATTCAGATGCAAGTAAACAGTAGAAATTTAGATGCTGCATCTATTTTGGTAAACATATTCAAATGGTTACACAATTGGCCAAAATTCTAAGAAGTTATTGACCAAAATATAATTTATTACTTGCACAAGATGCAGCAGATGGAATATGAATAAAATGACAAATCTCACCTCTGCTCCTCCAATTTCTTTCAGGGCTTTTGACACAAGAAGGATAGCTTCAGCCTCACCTGAAGAAGTATAATTGTAATTATAAAGATTTAGAGATTAAAGATATCAAGAGGAAGCAACAATTTAGTTTCTTCAAAAAAGTAAAGGAAACATAAAGGAAATAGAGAAGTGATTGCATGCCAATTGGAACACTATGTAAGTGATGGCTTGATATAAAAGAATACTAGTAATACTTTGGACCATCAGCCTACATTTCATCATCCCCCTCCCTTCTCACACGAAACAACATTTTATCACAAAGAGAACATACATATTACACATTATAAGTATGAAGAGTTTGCCTGTGATGCTCAGCGGTGATGGCAAATCCTTCTTAAGAATTAATATGGATACATAATTGAAATATGGAAACAGAGCAAGACACGAAATTAACCTTTAGCTCTATTGACTTGATCCATCTTCCCAGCTTCTGATGCTAGGATCACTGCACTCTTCTTACCATCAGCAATGTTGATGTTGGCCTGTCTCACTCCTGTTTAACATTAAACATCATCAATTCCAGTACACACACAATCTTAAAAAGCTGGATGACATGGGTGCCAAAGTCAATTCCAGGATGAGAATGAATTAATGTAAAAATATCACAGTAGAACCTCTCAATAAATGGAAAATCAATTTGATTACCTTCAGACTCAAGAATTTGAGCTCTCTTTTTCCGCTCTGCCTCTGCTTGCATCTCCATAGCGGCTCTCACTCCACGTGGAGGAGAGATATCCCCTGAAAGAAAAATTACACATACTTTCAAGTACAAAATCAGGGGGAAAGGAAAATATTTCAGTTTAAAAAATATGTTAAACTTACGTATTTCATATCGAAGGCATTCCAGCCCCCAGCTTTCAGCAGCCACACTAATGGCCTCCTGCAACAATTTTTTCCATATAATCAATCTTCGTTATTTGAATACAGATGTGAAAAGAGTTGTTCTTTCTATTCATCGAGAAGAATTTGAAAATCCTGTTTCTTTCTTTATCACAAAGAAAACACTAGTCTAACAACTATGGATGGAAAAGCCTATAGCCATTATTTCATGTCTATTCTCTCTCATCATTGTTAAATGAAACCAAGGGACAAAGGAAATTTAGAAACTATGTTCAGGATTTGAAAGAAGATATTCAAATTCCATTAACAAAATAAGCTTGCTTTCACTTTGAAAATAAACCTAGCTTATAAATCCATAATCAAATAATCAAATTACTTCCTAAGTCCTAGCCCGAAATCAGAATACAGCGTAAATGCATGACGAGATATTTTATTTCCAGCAACTGCAAGCCTTAGGATCTATGTTTGTGGAAGGATATTTTCAATTTCCCTACTGCAGATATGTTTGAAACATATTACTGTGCCTTTCCAAATCCACTACAGTTCAAGAAACAATCATTGGGGCAAAGAGAGAGAGATATTCAGCTATTAAATATGCTAGAATGCTCCAATCAATTAATTTTGCAGCATGACACACTGACACATTGATAAGGTATTTAGTAGAAGAGCATACATGATACACAGTGACAAGATATTTCTAACATAAGCCTTATTTATACTTAGCATGTATTTACAGTCACCATTATAATAGTAATAGCCTCTCAAAATAAACGTACTTGAGTCAAACCAATGATACGCTCAACTTTATAGTGGTTCCGAATTGGATATTGAAACAAGTTTATTTCATTGCAGGATAGGGACTAATAACAAAACAGTCACAAACTTGGTGAACATTATGCTTCCGCACTTGTCCCTCATGTATAACTAAATTCAAATAAGACTTTAAAATTACTATATGATAAATAGAACATCAGCTGCAGTTCCAGGAAGTCCAACATTTCCATGTAAAGAGGCACCATGCTCCTCTTATCCAAGATTTACACCAACACCATACAACTTGAAATTCAATTAGCTAGGATGCTTCCTTAAGTAAGAATAAAAAAGGAAAAATATAACAGAAAAGTATACTCAAATTACTTACCACAATCTTCTTATTCAGCGTGTCCCTTTCCTCGAATGTCTTGTCAAGGGTAATCTTACCAAGCTCACTACGCATCGTCGTTTGTGCCAGCTGAATGACAGCATAAATGGGATTCTCTACTCCATAAGAAGCTAGCTTAGGATCCACAATCTACACCCAGAAATTCAAATACTAAATAAACACAAAATTTAAATAGATAATTATCAACACCGTTATTTGCCATTGACCAATAAATGAAATAGAGATGCAAGAAAACAAAGAACAATGAAGACCTTGATGTAGAGAACACCATCAATGAGGATAGTGACATTATCTTTAGTGATAGCAGATTGGTCAGGAATGTTAATAGCCTCCTCTTTGAGGGAATGCACATAAGCAATGCGGTCAACGAAGGGGATCAAGAAATGAATTCCAGAGGGAAGTGTCTTAACGTACTTTCCAAATCTCTCTATCACAAAGGCTTTCTTCTCCGGCACAACGCGAATCCCCCAGTTCATCGGAGGAATGATCTCATAATTCCTGCACAATCAATCAATTAAATTTTCATAAAATCTATAAACAAAAAAATTCAGTGGAAATGAATGAATGAGGTGAGAAGAGACATGAAATAACCTAGAGATAGGATCGCGACTAGATCGGAAGTGGCGGAGGGAGGAGAATCGAGAGGGAAGAGAAGGGGAAGAAGCTGTGCAATGAGTGAGTTGGGACTGGCGGCTCAGCTGAGTGAAATAGCGAACTGCGTTTCTTGCTGAATTGGTTCTCCAAATGGTCGTCGCCATTTTCAAGCTTCCGATTTCTCTGTGGAACAGCAATCACTTCGTAGTGTTCATCTGGGTGGACTTATAAAGCCCTTGTTAAACCCCTTCAATCTCTCCTTTATGTTTTCAACCAGGGTATTTTAGCCGTGCAGACGAAGTTAAACAAAATCCAAATTTTAACGGAAAATAAAAAAATAAATTAAATACTTAAAATTTTAAAATTGTAATAAGATTTAAATTGTAAAATTATTAAATTTAGTATAAATTTTATAAAATTGATTAATTTATCTAAAATTATAATATCAAAATATTTTATGAGTTAAATCAAAATTTTAATTATTATAATATATATACAAGGAAATTTATAATATTATTATAATAAATAAAATTTTTAATTATTTAATATTTAAATATTTGTGTTATATTTAATATATATTAAATATCTTGTAAATAAATATTTGTTATTTTATGTTTAGATAATTATTAAGAAGTTACATGCAAAAACTTGGAGCAAAATTTTATATATAGATTTTTTTATTTAAAAAAAATTCACCCGTTCACAAAATAAAAACATAAAAAAAATTCAACCGTTCACAAAATTTTATATATAGATTTTTTTATATATAAATTTTATAAAATTGATTAATTTATCTAAAATTATAATATCAAAATATTAAGAATTAAATCGGAATTCTAACTATTATTATTATATACGTACAAGGAAATTTATAATATTATTATAGTAAATAAAATTTTTGATAATATGATATTATATAATATATAAATCTAAATTTAAGTATCAAAAATTAAAAATTAATAAAGAAATATAAATTGCCAGTTTATTATTATTTTAAAATTTTTAATTTTTAATATTTTAGTATTTGTATAATATTTAATATATATTAAATTTTTGTAAATAAATATTTGTTATTTTATATTTAGATAATTGTTTAGAAGTTACCTGCAAAAAATTTGGAGCAAAATTTTATATATAGATTTTTTTAGATTTAATTATTCTGTTGGTTCTTATAGTTTCATAAAAATTTTAATTAGGTTTTTATATATATTTTTTTAATTGGGTTCCTGCACTAAATTTTTTTCAATTAGGTCCCTCTTAATAATAATTGGCTTAATTTTATAGGACCCAACTAAAAAAAATAATCCAAATAAAAGAAAAAAAGTGTAGGGACCCAACTAAAAAAAATTAGTGCAAGGACTCAATCAAAAGAAAAAAAAAGTATAGAGACCTAATTAAAAATTTCGCAAAACTATAAGGACCAATAGAGTAATTAAACCATTTTTTATTTCAAAAAAAATATCAACCATTCACAAAAAAAAAAACACAAAAAATATCTACTTAGTTTTTAAAACTATCAAAACTTAAGAATGAACATTTCTCTTTTTTTAAACCATCTTTGCAAAAAAAAAAAAAAATCAAAATTCAATGTCTTTATTGTGAAATTAAGATGAATATATAGAAATGCACTAGAAATTTATAAGAGAGTGTAATGGAATTTTGTTGAGTAAATACTTATTTTGGCCCCTAAAATTTTAATTTGGCCTCAATTTCGATCTAAAAATTTCAATTTACCCAATTGAGACCCTAAATATTAAATCGTAACTCATGTTTGTCCTTAGAGTGATTTTCATTAACGGAATGCTAACGTGGCATGTTAAGTTGCCAAGTCAGATAATCAAAATGGTGTCGTTTTAGATCTGTGCCCAATTTTTACGTAATACGATGTCGTTTGAGGGTTAAAAACGTTTGGTTTATGTAAACCTCGTAAAATTAACGAATAATTAGTCACTAAATTAAATTTTAATAAAAAAAATTAGAAATATAAATTTTATAATTTAATCAGATAGAACTAATTAAAATAAAAATTTTGACACTAATTTTAAAAAATTTGATCCAAAATTAAATCGAACAGACCAAACCGTTCAAAGCAGACCCAAGCCGGACCCATAGGTCCAACCAACCCACTTAACTTAATGAGCTTCAGCTCATTCTCTCTCCCTCCTCATGCAAACATGCTGAAGCTCAGCTAAAAAGGGGAAAGAACACTCTCCAATTACAAACCCTCACTCGAATCTTTGATTCCACATCACTTTTCACTCCGAACTCTGATCGCCGCACCGTTTGTGGCAACGCGTTCGCAGCGTCGAGCTTTACAAAGCTCGGTATTTGATTAGGTAAGGAAGTCATGTTTTCATTTTCAATTCCTCCTCCCCCAATTTCAAAAATTTTATGTTTTAGGTGTTGGGATTTTGGTCAATTTTGATGTTTTAGAGTCAATTTAACTTGAGGAATTAGCGGGCTTTTGTTTGATTAAGGCACATACAAGGTCAGAATCCTTAAACCCTAGTGAATCATATAATTAATTGTGATTGAAAATTGAGTTTATATGTATGGATATGATAAAATGTGTTAGGTAGTTTATAAGTGGATTTGGAACACAATTGAAAAGATTGGAAGCTTGAATAGGAGCTTTGGATGCTGAATTTTGATAGTGGAGACTTGGACCTTGCCTAATTGAGTTGTCTTTGGGTTATACGAGGAAATTGGGTAAGGGATGATTTTGGTTTCTCGTATAAAAAATATAATATGTCGTGAAACTTAGGCTAGACGGGTTAAGATAAGTTTAATTATATGTTTGTTGCATGTTTGGTAGTTTTGGTTAATGTCATGTGTGTCGAGTTGTATGTGGATAAATGAGAGTGATGTTGGATGATATGAATGTGGTGGATGGTTGATTAGGTAATGTGTTGAATGAATAATGATGCTATGTTAATGGGTAAGTTTGAGACTATGTTGATTTTTGAATTCTTGGAGTTGAAATTGAGGCATATGTATGTTAATGAGTAATGGAATGATTGAGAAGAATTGGGATTAAATTTAGTTTGTTTGAGGTTGGTTTGAAAATTTGAGATTTTTTATTTGAGTTGAAAATGTGGTAAAAATAGAGGTTTGGTGTTTTAGATGAAAAACTTGATTTTTAATGAACTTCGGCGGTCCATAACTAGAGCCTCAAATTTTGGATAGGAATGAAATTTATTTCAAATCAAAGATAGTTTTACAAGATTTAAAACAGTATAAATTTTGTGCAAAAATTGAATTTTCTTAAGTTACAGCAAAAACTAGAACTTTTGGTTTTTGTACGTACGCACACTTATGTGCGCATGCACCGAACAGGAGCTGTGTTTTGGCTCGTGCGTATGCATGAGCGGTGTGCGCATGAACACCTTGTGGTTTTCAAAAAACGTGCGTACGCACACTATGGTGCGTACGCACATACATGGACATGCTTGCTGTTGAGTGTGTCCGCACACCCTGGAGCGTACGCACACCTTTAAAAATTTGTACAAGTGTGCACAAATTTGTACAAGTGTGCGTATGCACACACCCTGTTTTTAGCAACTTATATTTTATGATTTAAAATATGGTTTGGAACCTCTGAGCCTCTATTGTTACCCCCTAGGACCATAGAATTGAGTTATAGTAGTAACGAAGGGGCTTGAACTAGGGAGGTGAAGTAACTTAGAGGTGAAGTAAGCTTGAAATGTGATGACTTATATATGAGAAGTGCAAAGATATGACGTATATGTGATATTTATGGCTATAATGAATGATTATGAAATGATTATGAATGAATATGAATGAGAATGAGGCTTATGCACTTCTTTTATCTGAGATACGAGTTTCCCTGAGTAAAGAGTAGTGGCTTGCCACCACGTGCTCCAAGTTGAGACTCGATACTCTGTTGACCGTACGTCGCAAGGGTGACCGGGCACTTATAAATCCCCTGGAAGGTTCCCCCAATAAGCAGAATTTATTTTATGAATGAGAAAAAGCTATGCATAGACTCTTGAAGCTGCGCGTATGAGGGACTGTCCAGGGTTTAACAGCCGGACATGTCAGGTTGGCTTGATAACCGGATGAGACTCATCAGCCATAGGACAGGCATACATCATATGCATATGTTTTCTTTGCTTGTTTGTGCATTAATTGGGATTGCCTTTGTGAATTAGTATATCTAATAGATACATTTGCTACTTGCATTACTTATACTCTAATTGTGTTTTGCTATTGTCTGTTTGTTTGTCTGTGTGGTTCTACCGGAGTTGGAGGATTGGAGGAAAGGTAGAGGATTGAGGGTTTTAGTTAGGTTTTGGTTAAGTTAAAAACCTTAGAGAACCACCCTGTTTATGGTTTTCCGTTTTAAATCTTTAAGTTTTATAATCTAAGTGTCAGAGTTCTAGGATTGCCTCTGGCTTTCCCGGGACCTTATATCTTATGTATGCGGCACCATTACCATGCTAAGAACCTCCGATTCTCATTTCATACGAATATTTGTGTTTTTCAGATGCAGGTCGAGAGGCACCTCACTAGGCGTCTGAAGTTCTTGCAGCAAAGTGAGTCTTTTGGGATATTATGTTTTGTTCTGCTTAGACATGTCTATATGTATAGAACTCTCCTTATGTGTATATTCTACTTTTGCACCTCATAGAGGTTTTATGGAGAACTAGGATTTCTTTTGTGTATTTTGGGACTCGGACCTTTATATGTATGTATGTAAATATTCTCCGGCCAGCCTTAGCTTCGCAGGCTGAGTTTGGAGCTTGATTATTTTGTATCCTTAACCTTCTACTCTCTTATTTTACGATTTTGCTTTACCTATCCTTCAAGACTCCTTGTATATTATATTCTTTCAATTATTATACATATGTATATTTTATTCTAGAGGTCATAGTACCATACCACCTCTATTTTATGACTTAAGCGTAAAGTTCTGTGTGGTAGGGTGTTACAGTCTACACAATGATGACCAAACAAACTAAACTTGACTCTTCTTCTCGCTGCGTGACTTTGACAAAGAGGCTCCTCACCTGGCTTTGCCTCCCAAGGGAATGCTCTGTCCAAACCAAGCGCTACTTCATCCGCAGCGCTCAGCTCCTCGCTAAAGCCCGAATCACCAAGAAGAACCAATCTTCCAGCTTTAATTCTCTCGCAAACGAAGCCCTAGCTGAAGCAGATCAGCAATCGTGCTCAATCCAAGGGTTGCAGCTTCGTGCCTACTCAAAGTAATGATCCTCAATCTGCAAGGGTCCCGGACCTCGGCGCTTGATGCAATCGATGCGGCGCTGTCGCCGATGGCAAGAAAATTTCTAAAGAGAGGGGCGACACACTGGTAAAGCGGGCGGAGCTGAAGATGGCAGTAAGCGAGCAAGACGAAGGCTAAGCTGACATGGCGGTTGCCAATTTGACCAATTGGTGAAGCTGAATCTATGAGTGGCAAAGCGGGCTGGCCTGCCCCGCCCCGCCAAACTAATAAAGGGCAAACTGGCAGGTTGGCGGGCCGGGCTGCCTCTTTTTTTTAATATTTTTTAACAAAATTTTTTCTTTTATGATGAAATTCAATTTAACATAATAACAGTTATTTTATTTTATAATAAAAGTATTTTATCGAATTAGTTTTTTAATATATAAAGTAATATCTTAAATTAATTATTAATCCATAAAAAATTTATAATTTACCATATTAATTTTTTTATGTGAAATTAACAAATAACAATAACTTAACAATTAATAAGTTTCAAGTCTCAAATATAAGTGCATAACAATAATAAAACAAATACATAATCCACATATAAATCCATTTCAAATAATCCTACTATACTTAAAACAAAACACACAACATAATCCATAAATCAACAAGACACCCAAAAAAAATCCATAAATCAATCATCAACTTCCAAATTAATAAAATTTGAGTATGATTTGGAAGTTGAAACACCGCCTCGCCTAGCACTTTAAGGAATCACATCTTCATCTTCACCTTTACCTGCAATTAGAAAAATATTCAAATTTAGAACAAGATATAAATACTTAAATATTATATAAATATTAAATTAGTAACTAACAATCTAATTAGTAATTACCATCAACAAAGCCTTTATTCCAATTACGAGTACAAATCATAGCCTTAACATTTTCTGGCAACATACGACTTCTATATTTGTTAATGACATGAGCTCCAATACTAAAGGTAGATTCCAATGCAACCGTAGTAATTGGAATACTCAATAAGTCACATGCCATGATTGATAACTTTGGATAACGATTCTCATATAATTTCTGCCATTCCAAAAGATCTAAATCTTCCAAATAATCCTTTGACAAAAGTGGCTCCTCCAAGTACGTATCAAGTGGATTCTTTCCACTAGAGACCTCAGTTTGATGGTTACATTTCATCAATTTCTAGAAAAATAGAAATAATCACATATTGTTAGGATAAAAAATGACAATTAATAATATAAAAGAATTAAAATATGTTAAACGTTACTTATACCAACAATTGCAAGTCGCTTCTTGCTTGCACTTTCACGGGTATGGGCCATGGATGAAGATTGAATACTTGGTCCTTGTGCTTCAACAGTTGAAAGAAAATTCTTGTCATATTTTTTAAAAATCTTGTATAATTTTTTTTTCACATGTTCCACCTTCCCTTCACAGTCTCAACATCAATCTCTTCATACATAAGCTCTAAAGTAACAATCTTAAGCCTATGATCAAGAATAGCACCAAATGCAAGAATGATACTATACTTTTTCCAATACTTCTTAAATTTGTTCATCATCTTTTCTCCCATGCTCGTTAGAAGCTTATCTTCACTTCTCAAAATTCTCATCAAAATACATTGAATATGATAGACTTGTAGAAAATACAAATTCGAAGTAGGGTAAGATGTGCTAGAAATCAAATTAGTAGTTTCATAAAAGAGGTATAAAAATTCACATATCCTTTTAGCTCTCCCCCATTCATCAACCGAAGGACAATGCCTATAAGCATGATCGGTTGCCTTCAAATACTCAAAGGCCTTCCGATACTTGATATCACTTTCGAGCATAATGTATGTAGAACTCCATCGAGTAGTAACATCTAGATGCAATCCACTTGTAAAAAGCAAACACTGAATCGCTGAAACACATTCTTTAAACCTTATCATTCTACTTTCCAATCCCCTTACATATTTCACACTTTCCCTAATCTTATCAAATGCATCATGAGCAATTTTTAATCCATCTTGCACAATGAGATTCAAGATATGAGCAGAACAACAAATATGAAAGAACTCCCCATCACACAACAACCAATTATGCATATTTAAAGTACTTTTCAAATGATCTTGGCATGTATCATTAGCAGATGCGTTATCTAATGTAAGAGTCATAATCTTCTTTTCAATTCTCTACTCATTTAAAAGCTCAAAAATCTTGGAAGACAATTCAAATCCAGTATGAAGAGGGGGCATATGACAAAAACTCAAAATTTTACTTTGCAATTTCTAGTTTAAATCAACAAAGTGAGCAATTAATCATAAATAATCCTCTATAGTGATGGATGTCCATAAATCAGAAGTCAAACAAACTCTATTAGGAATGGCTACTAAAGTACTTTTAAGCTTTTCTTTTTTCCTTGAGTAAATTTTCAGCACATTCTCCTTAAGAGTATTTCTAGTAGTCAGGCCTAGAGTTAGACTGATATATTTTACCCAATTCCTAAATTTCTTATTATTAACAATAGAAAAGGAAACATCACAATCAATCACAAAGGTAGCAAACATCTCACGCGATACATAATTATCTATCTTGAGAGCCCCCCATTTTATTTTGCATTTCTATCAAAGATTGACCAATATCCTCAAAGTCTATTTTCACGCACCTGTCCAAATGACGTTTAAGTGACGATGTCCAATATTGTTTACCACCAGTCTTAAACTTCTGTTTGCATCCATCATATTGAGCAGGATCTATACCATCAGTACCAACTCCAAGTTTTGTGAAATATCTCCACACATAAGATGTTGTTTCCTTTGTCCTTTTTTTTAATATCTTATGCAGTTTCAAATCTTTCTTCATTTTCAGGATTTTGTGTTACATTCCCACCATCAACTTCCATAGAGACAAAGTTATCTATAGCAAAATCAACAACTCAACCTAAATAACACAAATACATAACAATATTTAAATAAGTAATAAATCAATAAAAAATATTACAACAGTAAAATTTTAAAAGCATGAAAGAAGCTAAGCATCAGAACTGAACCATCAATAATCTTCGATAATGTTGCATCAAAACACATACACCAAGCATTCAACAAATTAAAACTAAAGTTAATTCATATCCTCCTACTAGTTGTATACTGTTGGAACCAACACAACATGTACATTGAATAATTTATTTTAGCAATGATCAGAGCCTCCAAAATACCTTCCTAGTACCCATTCAAAATCAAAGAATGCATATCAACTAAAACACATATATTAGAAATTAGTTGTCAACTTGCTAGCTCTTGAAACGTATTTATAGCTACCTATAGCTATACTTATATTAGTTAGCATTTTAAAAATAGGAAAAAGAGAGTTGTCTATGTCTTGTTCCAATTTATTCATTAAGAGCTAAAATTGCAACTAATTTAGAATTTCAAGCCAAACATGTTAAACTTGAAAGAGGAAAATCATCAGTTAGGAATTTCTTTTCGGTAAGAAAAAAAAACTTCGTTGCAAGTATAGTTCCAAACTGACAAATAACACTCAATAAAAGTTTAATTTTATTTGTCACGAGTGCAAACTAATAATAATAACTGAGAGTATTAGATCTCGGGTCGTCTTTCAAAGGAATTGCAGTGAGGTATGCATGTTATTGGTTATGAGGTTCAAGGGGGTTTGCGGATAAAGAGACTAGAAATTAAATGGAAAGAAATTAAAGCAAACAACTAAAGATAACAAATGCCAAAAAGAGGCATTCATGGCAAGGATTGAGAATCAATGCTTTCTATCCTAGTCATTAATCGTAACACAATAGTTAACAAGAGCTAATCCTATTTCGTCATCTCCAACATCGGAAGAAGGTATAATGTTATCTTCACATTGAGAGAAAGTCAAATTGGACTAGTTAATCCCAATCCATAGGTAATGTTAATGGATACAAGACTAACTAATCACTCTAGATTACCAATCTAAATTGGGTATTAATGACTCAAGGTTGCCCAATTTCTCTTTCCAAGGTAAGAATGCTCAAAAACTACTCTAAAATTCAATCAAGCATTTCGTCAAATACTTGGAAGGCATAAAATAAAAACATGGTAAATTGCAAGAAATAGTAAATTCTATAACTACCCAATGCAAGAAAATAACACTAACAACTCAGTCAAGCAACAATAAACAAAGAAACATCAAATTACATTAAATAAAATAGAAATTAACAAGAATTCATCAACATAGAAGAGTAGCTCAAAAGAGAAATTAACAATGTAAACGAAGAAAATAAAGGTGTAGGGACAAGAAATTGCAAAGAAAACAAGAATTAAACCCTAGATCTAACAGAAATTAACCTAATTCTACCATAATTCTAGAGAGAAGAGGGAGTTTCTCTCTCTAGAAAACTACCTAAAGCATGATCCTAAGCTAATCTAATTGCTCCCCCTTGTTTTCTCTTGAATTCTGCATCAAATAGCCTCAGAAATCGCCCCCAGCATATTGCCTTTAATGAGGTCACGTGACCAACGTCACGCGTGCGCGTGGTCGACACGTGCGCGTCACCTTGCAAATTCCCTCCTCACGCGTACGCGTGGGTGACGCATGCATGTGGCCATGAGTCCTCCAAATGCTCATTTCTTCATGAATTCTTCACTTTGTATGCTTTTCTCTTAACTTCTTTCACCTAATCCTTGTCTTATGAACCTGAAATCACTGAACAAATATATCAAGGCATCGAATGGAATTAAAGTGAATTAAATTTAGCAATTTAAAGGCCCAAAATACATGTTTTTAACAATTAAGCACAATTAGGAGAAATTCATGAAACCATGCTATTTCATTGAATAAATGTGAGATAAATTGATAAAATCTCCTAAATTCAACACAAGATAAACCACAAAATTGAGGTTTATCAAACCTCCCCATACTTAAACTAAGCATGTCCTCTTTCTAAACCAAGAGAGAGACAAAGGGTATCAACATTTATTCAATGCTAATAAACTATCTAAATGCATTCTATCTAAATGCAACCTATCTACATGAATGCAATTACTTAGTCAAAATAAATCATTTCCCAAGAATACATATATGAATACAAGGGCTAAAGCAATCATATCAATCAAATCCACAATTGAATTGAGTTATTGAAAAGATTCTAAAACTTGCAAGAAAAGGGATGATAACCGGTGAAAATATGTAATTGAGCAATCGAACCTTCACCAGATGTGTATCCGCTCTAGTTGCTCAAGTGTATAGGGTTGATTCACTCAATTCTCCTCTAACCATGCTTTCTAAGATTTATTTTTCATCTAACAATCAACAATTATTCAATGCATGCATACTGATAAACCACTATTTTATGGTTTATCTTGTGCTCAATTGAGTGGATTTTATCAATCTTTCATACACTTGTTCATACAAAATGCATGTTTTACATTCTCCTTCCTGATTTTGTGCTATGATTGAAAACATACTTCTTTGGCCTTATATTTGCTAATATTAATCTTCTCTTATTACCATTCGATGCCTTGATATGTGTGTTAAGTGATTTCAGAGATTACAGGACAGGAATGACTCAGAGGATGGAAAGGAAGCATGCAAAAGTGGAAGGAATACAAGAAACTGAAGGAACTGCTAAAACTGTCCAGCCTGACCTCCTGGTACTAAATTGACCATAATTTGAGCTACAGAGGTCCAAATGACGCGGTTCTAGTTGCGTTGGAAAGCTAACATTCGGGGCTTCACAACGATATATAATTTGCCATATCTGCCCCAAAGACAGGCGATGCGAACGCGTGGGTCACGCAGACGCATGACCTGGCGAAAATGCAATCCGCGCGAACGCGTGGACGACGCTTCCGCGTCACTTTTCCGCGACCTGTACGTACCAGAAATCGCTGGGAGAGATTTCTGGGCTATTTTTGACCCAATTTTCGGCCCAAAAAACACAGATTAGAGGCTACAGAGTGGGGGAATGCATCAATTCAATCATCATACTTTACACATTCAAAAATTTTAGGATTAGATGTAGTTTTAGAGAGAGAGGCTCTCTCCTCTCTCTTAGGATTAGGATTTAGGATTTCTATTCGGATTAGGATTTCATTTTCTTCATTCCAGGTTTAATATTCCTTTACTTTACTTTATGTTTTCTTCTACTTCCATTTATTCTATTACTTTAGTTGATTACTTGATGTTGCCAATTTAGTTTATGGATTCCTATGTTCAATCTAACTTTTTATTTAATATAAATTGAGGTGTTTCAGATTTAATTTTGCTTTATTTTATTTATGAATGCTTTTAATTCAAATTATATTTATTTTTCCCTTTTTGCTTTGGTTAAGTAATTTATAACACTTGAGTTATCAACTCAGCTGTTGATTGAAATTATAATTCTTTGCTGGTTAATTTGCACTCCAATAACTCTAGTCTCTCCATAGGAGTTGACTAGGACATGAGGATCAAATTAATTTTTTCACTTGACTTTCTTTTATTTAGTAAGGGTTAATTAAAAGTGGGAGCAGAATTCAATTCTCATCACACCTGATAAGGATAACTAGGATAGGACTTCAATTTCCTATACCTTGCCAAGAGATTTTATTAATTATTAATTTATTTTTCTAGTTATTTAAATTACTTGTTTCTTATTTCAAAAACCCAAAAAATATTCTGTTTTATATAACCAATAATAAATCATACCTCCTTGCAATTCCTTGAGAAGACGACCCGAGGTTTCAATACTTCGGTTATCAATTTATTGGATTTTGTTACTTGTGACAACCAAACTTTTGTATGAAAGGTTGATTGCTTGGTTCAGAAACTATACTTGCAACGAGAATTTATTGTAAATTCTAAACCATCAATCTTCCGATCATAAAAAAATGGCGCCGTTGCCGGGGAGTTGCAACTGTGTGCCTTATTATTGGTTATTGTAAATATTTTCTTTTGCTTGTTTATTTCTTTTTATTTTAGTTTTTAATTTTTTTTACTATTTACTATGAATTCTCTCCCCTATCGCTTTGAGTTTGGTTCTAATAATATTGAAAGGAATGGAAGCTATAACAGGAACATGCATCAAGGTCAAAACAATCAAAGATGGACGGAGCCACGAGGATCTGATCAACCCTTTAGGCAACAACACCTTCCAAACTACCATGGACGACGACCATTCAACAATGCATGTCAGAACAATAGTTATGATGGACCCTCTTGTAATTACCGACAAGCCCATCATACACCTATGAACCACCTTCTCAACACAACTATGAACCACCACACTCACAAGCCAACTACCACCATTCACCTCTATATAACCCTACCCCATATCCACCCTAATTCCAACCTAATTACTCCCGAGAACCACCACCTTCATATACACCACATCCATATCCATCAATCCAAGAGCCTTATGATCCTACTTATGATATCCGAGCAGAACAAGAGTCAAGGGATCATCTCAAGGAAACAATGGATCAATTTCAAGCAACCCTGCGTCAATTGGACTAAGCGATAAACCAAACAGCACCCGAAGCTTTCATGGCTAAGGAATCTCAATTTGAGAGCAAGGAATTGAAGTGTGCTGTGCAACAAGTGGAAAAGATGGAGAGTGATGAACCACCACATTCTTATGATGAACCACCCTCTTATCATGAACCTTTTCTCCCAAATAATGAGCCTTCACGTCCACCCCAACCTTCAATGCATGATACTATTGGTGTTCTTCTTCAAAGGCAAATAGAGATGAAATGGGAAGTACTAGAATTCACGACTGCCTTTACTGAGGTAATAAATCGATTAGCTTCCCAACATCTGAGCACTCAAAGTACTCCCATGGCTACATGTGGAGAATCAAAAGAAGAGTGTAGCATGAAAGAGACACTAGAAACTCCGGTGGACAATGAGAAACATGGCTTTGTATTGGAACAAGTGGAGGAAGCCATAATAATTGTAGAGGAAGAAGTGGTTGAAGATTTAAGAGATGCTGAACCTCCATGGGAATCTAGAATTGTAGAGTATCCCTCCAATAAGATTGAAATTGATGTCAAGAAGGCCAGTGCACAACCTCCATGGCATATTCCTTACGAAGACTTGGATGGGATAGATCAAGAAGTAAGTTCCCTTAGTGATGAGAATCATGCATCAAGTCCTCCTTGTGATAAATCTACATCCGCAAACGAACTCCTTGAGTATGAAGACTCTTCTCTGATTGAGTTAGCAAATGATGTGGAAGTAGAAGCCCTTCGAAAAGGATGGACGGGAGTTGAGTACGCTTTGTCAAGAACGTTGGAGACTTCTCCACCTAGGTTGTCGTCTACTCCTTCACTTGAGTGGGTAAAATTTATCTCTGTTCATCTTCCTATCCCACTTGAGTACGGTATTCTTGAAATGGACGGCCAACTTAGGAACCTTTGTGGCATTAAGCATAAGATAAGAATATTTAGTGGTTGGATTTGCAAATCAAGGCTTATCAAGGTTGATACTTCAAGAGAAAAATATAAGGACTCAACTGGTGATAATTTGGTTAGATCTAAAAGAAGAGTTTGGTACTCTGTAGAGAATTCAGAGTACTTGCCACCCAGATGGAACCATGATGATCAACTTGAAGACGGGTGCAGAAACAAGATTTGGGATCCAGGCATATCTGAGGATCAAATTTGGGAGCTCAAAACTTGTGACAAACTCCATCAAAGCTCGAGAAATTTACTTGGTATTGATAGAGCTTATTGGAAGTCCAAGCATTGGTGGAAGTTTCAGGATGAGTTTAAGCACAAGCCGCCATGACAAGGAGCTCACCAAATGTCCAACTTAAGGACTTTAACTAAAAGTGCTAGGTGGGAGACAACCCACATTGGTATGATCGTTCTTTTCTTTCAGTTTTAATTTTATTTTGTTTCGTTTGTTTTTAAGTTTTATTTTATTCTATTTTATTGAACCTGGAATTATTCATAACATCAACATCCTGCATACTGCATACTGCATAAAAAAAAGCACGCACGCAACGCGGCAGCGACGCTGACGCGTCCGCATCACCAGTGCATTTTGAAGAAAAGAGAATTGGACAGAAAGTCACGTGAAAAGCGTGGCTGGAGGCGTGCCTTAGGCACAACTATGATCACGTGACCGCGTCGCGGACGCGTTCGCGTTGTTTGCGAAATAGCCTCCCTACGCGTCCACGTCATCCACGCGAACGCGTGGCCCTGCATATTCGACGTAAATGGATATATGGCAGAGAGTTATGATGGAGCTGGGCTGGAATGGTGCTAGATGCACCAGCTTTACCACGCGACCGCGTGCCCCACGCGATCGCGTCACCCTAAATTTTGGCAAAATGAGTTTGAGACAGAGAGTCGCGCGAACGCGCGGCTGCTCTCGCGCCATTCGCACAATTCAAGTCACGCGACTCCGTGCTCCACGCGTCCGCGTCACTTGACACATTCACATGCCACGCGACCGCGCAACCCATGCATTCGCGTCGCATGCAGCGCACAGATTATCCCCATCAACCAAAATATCTTATCTTTTCTTCTCCAAATCCTTATTTTTTTCCCTTATTATTATTTCTTTCTTCTCTCTTCTTCCTTATCTACTCTTTCTCACTTCTTACTTTTCCCTTTTTCTTTTCTTTTTACATCCATTATCAAGGTTCTTTTTTTCTTCCCTCTTTACTTCTTCATTATTATTCCTTTTCTTTTGTTCATGTTTTCTTATTACTTTCATTATGCATATCATCTTTTTTCCTTCTTTTTATTCCTTTAATTGGTGTTGAAAATTTTTTTGGGTCATTATTTATTTCTATATTCTGCTTATGGATTTATATTTTGTTTGACAATTAATATTACTTCCTTAAAGGGTTGCTTGCATGTTCTATCTTATATTTTCCACAACATATTTACCATGCATGCTAAGTATTTGTGAAAAAGCCCATATGGTATTGTGCATTATTTTAAATTACTCAATTCTACTACGTTAATGCCTATTTTTCACAAAACCTATTTTATATTTTATTTATTTAATTTAATTATCAATACAAACAGATTATTAGTTTGAAATACTTGGTAATCTAACTTGGACATTGAATGCTTGATCTATGCTACTCATGCCTTTGCCAGCATGCCAATAAACATCTTGCATTTAATTGCCATCACATGCACTTGCTATATTACCTTTGATGAACTTTTCACATGCAGTCTAGACCATGTGTTAACGACATCTTCCTTACAGTGCATTGATTACCACCCATAATGTTCGCTCCTTTGCTCGAACCCTTAGCTTTACATGTTACTTTCTTTTTCCCTTTTTAGGATGGCCACCAAGAAAGGTAAAGAGAAAGCTACTCTCAAACCACCAGTAAGGAGAGGAACAAAAAGAGCACTAGCTGCGGAACCACCCGTCCACTTGTACATCTTAGCATGCCCCGAAGACGGTGCAATCTTTAAGTGTGGGGAGGTCGATACCGATCTTCGTGGGTTAGTACCTTCCTATCCCAACACCAATGTTTAAATTTTCTTTGTAGTTAGTTGTTGCATTCACATGTTTGTTTGATTTTGTGCATATTTTACCACCACTTGGTTAAAGAAATATTTTATTTTCCAAGAAATTATTTTATAATATTTCACTAATTTGAATTAAAATTTTTTGTTAAACTTGTTTGAAGAAATATTATACTGGAACATGGTTTAGAGCTCGAACACAAAACCAGTGAGATTTTGAGCCTATTTGGATTGGTTGCATTTTATCAACCAATATTTTATTTTTAGTGTCTTGATCTCTCTAAAATTGTGATCTTTATCTTGCTTAATTCTATATTTCCATGGTTTGATGTATACACGCACTTATATGATTGAGGCCTTTATTTCACTGAGCTTACATACCCATATGGCCTTACCCTTTCATTATCCTTTGCAAACCAATTTGAGCCTATTTTATCCCTTTGTTCTTTACTTTAGCACATCATTAACTCTAAGCGGAAAACAATAATATCCTTAATTTGAATCCTTGGTTAGTTTAGACTAGTGAGAGTGCTCACGAATTAAGTGTGGGAAAAAGTGAGTTTGGAAATGTTTGGTTAAAGAATTGGGTGTTATATATCTTTATTAAAATGTGAAAAAAATGTTTAGGACATGTTCATGCATTCAATAACTTAATCATATGCATTGAAAAAAAAAGAAAAATAAATAAAAAAAGAGAGAAAAAAAGAACAAAAGAGCAAATAATAAAAAGGAGACAAAATGCCCCAAAGTAAATGGTGAAAGCAATACATATGTACTGTACTCGAAATTAGGATGCATGAATATGTGGAAAACATGGTTAATGGATAGTTAGATGTGGTATTATGATTACATGGATTGTCTAAAGCTAGGTGGGAAAAGTTTAAGTTAATTAAGGATTCAGATTTTAGTCCACTTGACCAAATACAATCCTACCTTGACCCTAACCCCATTACAACCCTCAAAAAGACCTCTTGATTTGTGTATTTGTGCATTAATTTTTTGTTGATTGTTAGATGAAGAGCAAGCCTTAGAAAGCAAGGTTAGTAGAGAATTGAGAGAATCGAACCTTAAACACTTGAGCGATTAGAGTGCATACACTTCCAGTGAGGGTTCGATGCTCGATTCTTTGTTCCCGGCTTTCACGAGCTATTTTCTTTTGAAAGTTCACTTGTACTTTATTTTGTGATTTGAATTAGTGAAATCTAGTTCATATTTATTCTTGAAAGATTTGTTTACTTTTAACCAAGTAGGTAGAAACATTTTGCATGTAGTTGTATTCACATAGATAGGTTGCATTTCATACAATTTACCATTCCTCTTCACTCTTATAGTTTCTCTTGAGCTTAGCATGAGGACATGCTAATGTTTATGTGTGGGGAGGTTGATAAACTACTATTTTATGGTTTATCTTGTGCTCAATTGAGTGGATTTTATCAATCTTTCATACACTTGTTCATACAAAATGCATGTTTTATATTCTCCTTCCTGATTTTGTGCTATGATTGAAAACATGCTTCTTTGGCCTTATATTTGCTAATATTAATCTTCTCTTATTACCATTTGATGCCTTGATATGTGTGTTAAGTGATTTCAGAGATTACAGGGCAGGAATGACTCAGAGGATGGAAAGGAAGCATGCAAAAGTAGAAGGAATACAAGAACCTGAAGGAACTGCTAAATCTGTCCAGCCTGACCTACTGGTACTAAATCGACCATAACTTGAGCTACAAAGGTCCAAATGATGCAGTTCTAGTTGTGTTGAAAAGCTAATGTCTGGGGCTTCGCAATGATATATAATTTGCCATAGCTGCCCCTAAGCCAGGCAACGCAAACGCGTGGGTCACGCGGACGCGTGACCTGGCAAAAATGCAATCCGTGCGAATGCGTGGACGACGCTTCCGCATCACTTTTTCGCGACCTGTACAGAAATCATTGGAGGCGATTTTTGGGCTATTTTGACCCAATTTTTAGCCCAGAAAACACAGATTAGAGGCTACAAAGTTGGGGAATGCATCAATTCAATCATCATACTTTACACATTAAAAAAATTTAGGATTAGATGTAGTTTTAGAGAGAGAGGCTCTCTCCTCTCTCTTAGGATTAGGATTTAGGATTTCTATTAGGATTAGGATTTCATCTTCTTCATTCCAGGTTTAATATTCCTTTACTTTACTTTATGTTTTCTTCTACTTCCATTTATTCTATTACTTTAGTTGATTACTTGATGTTGCCAATTTGGTTTATGGATTCCTATGTTCAATCTAACTTTTTATTTAATATAAATTAAGGTATTTCAGATTTGATTTTGCTTTATTTTATTTATGAATGCCTTTAATTCAAATTAGATTTATTTTCCCCTTTTGGCTTTGGTTAAGTAATTTATAACACTTGAGTTATCAACTCAGCTGTTGATTTAAATTGAAATTCTTTGCTGGTTAATTTGCACTCCAATAAATCTAGTCTCTCCATAGGAGTTGACTAGGACATGAGGATCAAATTAATTTGTCCACTTGACTTTCCTTTATTTAGTAACGGTTAATTAAAAGTGGGAGTAGAATCCAATTCTCATCACACCTGATAAGGATAACTAGGATAGGACTTCAATTTCTTATACCTTGCCAAGAGATTTTATTAATTATTAATTTATTTTTCTAGTTATTTAAATTACTTGTTTGCTATTTCAAAAACCCAAAAAATATTCTGTTTTACATAACCAATAATAAATCATACCTCCCTGCAATTCCTTTAGAAGACGACCCGAGGTTTCAATACTTTGGTTATCAATTTATTGGGTTTTGTTACTTGTGACAACCAAACTTTTGTAAGAAAGGAATTCTTGTCGGTCTAGAAGCTATACTTACAACGCGAATTTATTTGTGAAAATTCTAGATCGCACGAGAGTTTCGTTCTTCACATACAAATATCATGAGGACTTTTCAAAGGTTGTAATGAGGCTAGCGTCAAGGTAGGATTGTATATGGTCAAGTGAGCTTGAAATTTGAATCTTTGATTAACTTGAGCTCTCATCTAACCTATAACAATCTATACAATTCTAATACAAACCTAACTACCCATTCTTCACTTTTACACACACTCATGTATTCTCTTTTTGATCACAACACATATGCATTGATTATTATTGAACTTTTCTTTGGGGCATTTTGTCCATTTTTTATTGGTTCCTTTTTCTTTTTTCTACATTTTTTTATTTTTTATTTTTCTTTTATTTTTTTATTTTTCTTTTGATGAATTATATACAAAGGTACCAATGCATGTGGTTTAAACATTTAATGCATGAGTATGTACCCAATTCCCAAGATTTTCACAAAACTATAAAGTACACTTTTATCTCACCCAATGTTCTCAATTTTCCTACAATTGAATGATAAACACTCTTACTAGCCTAAGCTAATCAAAGATCCAAACAAGGGACATTTATTATTTTTCGCTTTAAGGTATGTAACTCCCTACCACACAGAGCCTTATGCTTAAGTCGTAAAGCAGAGGTGGCAAGATATTACGACCTTTAAAAGAAAAGGATATGTACATAAATATAGTTGGATGAAATCATATATAGGAGCCTTGAAGGATAAGCTAAACAAAATGATAAACAGAAAATTGTGTCACACTCGCATGAATATTCGTAAAACGGATAGGTAAGATCAAAAGAAAGCTAAAAGAAAGGAAACATATATACATATCAGAGTTCTAAAACTCAGATAGCAAGCTCCAGACTCGACCTGCGAAGCTAAGGCCGACTAGAGTATATATATATATATATATACAACCCAAAATAAAACTCAAACTACAAAATAAACACCTGTATCTCCAAGTCAACCTCTAGGAGGGACAAAACAAAATGTACATACGGAGATTCTATAAACATATATACATAGCCCAAAATCAAAATATGACAGTCCAAAAGGTAGTTCTTCGCTTGTAAGGAGGGTCTCCAGACGCTCAACGAGGTGTCTCTCGACCTGCATCTGAAAAATAATAAAATATATATGGAATGAGAACCGGAGGTTCTCAGCATAGTAAAGGTGCCCGCATAGTTAATATAAAGGGTCCCGGGAGAGTCAGAGGCATTCCTAGAACTTCGACACTCAGATTTCAGCTTAAGGATTCAACTAAACCAGAAATTAGGTAAGTTATCTAAGGTATTAAAGTTCTAAAAATCTAACTTTAACTTAACACTTCACTTTCTGACTCCTCCAATCCTCCGAGACCCTGGTGGAACAACCCCCTTCATACCTCTGCCAAGAGGGGTTTCTCAGAAAACATACACATACAATTCAAGCAATGAAAATACAGATAGAGAAGCATTTACAGCAAGTAGAACAAGTAGCAGATAAGCAGAATTAAACAGTTAAGTAAACCAAAACAATGCACACTCAAGCAAACAAACAAGTGCATATGATGTATGCCTGTCCTATGGCTGATGAGTCTCATCTGTCGGTTATGCAGCCAACCCGACATGTCCTGGTAGTTAACCATCGGACAGTCCCTCTGTGCATACATCCCCAAGCTCAATAATATAGTATTCCATGGAGTCAAACTCTAAGATCAATAACATAGTATTCCATGGAGTCAAACTCCAAGCTCAATAATATTCCATGTATATATGCATACCCATGGGGAAATCCGGGAAGTTAAAGTGCCCGATCACATCTTGCAACAGAGGGTCAACAAATAGTCTCAAATACACAAGCCACATAATAATCTCTTTCCTTTCTAAAATAACACTTCAAATCAAAACTCCAATGCTTATAGAAAGTTTGGCAGTATCTCTTCTAAAACTCGAATTTCTGCCACCTTTCAAGGGTTCCAACTACCAAACCAAACACCTCTCAGTCATTCAAATCGTTTCCAATAACAAATTATTTCAAAATAAAACAAATACTAATATTAAATATTTTTCCAAAACCAACCAACTTCAACAGCAAATTATTAACAACAGCTAAACCACACATTTTATACCATATACACAATCCATCAATTATTCATTCAGTTCATTCCTATCTTAAGGTCTTCTAGCCTAAGTTTTCATGTGATATTAAACGTTAACTATGAGAAACCAAAACCATACCTTCATACGGAATCAAAATATTCAAAGCTCCGAAGAAGCTTTCTGACCGAGCTATCGAAGAAGAAAACGTCCAGAATCGTCTGTGCCTCCTAAAACTCCTGTTGGCCGAACTCAAAGGGTAGAGGAACTACGTTACCGTCAATTTTTACCGATCAAAAGCGGTGTCAACGTGTCGAGGAGGATGATACGAACACTTTTACCAGATTAGATTTTTGATTGAGGTTACGGATCACAAAAAATCGAAGTCGAAAGGTTGGAGGATGTTTACGTTCTCACGCTTCTCTCTCTCGGTCACTCTTCTCTCTCGCCACTCATTCTTTCGTATACTATATATATATATATGGATCCCGCTAGGAAGACAATGAAATATCTATACAATGCCTACAATGGGCTTTTTTATTAAGCCCAATTGAAATTAAAGCATGAAATTAGCCCTAATCCTATTATGGCTGTTTACTTTAACACACCACCATATTTTTGCTATTTCTACTTTTACCCCAAATCCACAATCCCTTTAGTTTCGCCGTTTCTCCTCCCCTACTCAAACCCTCTCAATTCGTTCCAGAGACCCGTGACGGCGCTAGAACCCTGAACCCCTGCAACCTGCAACACAGGAAGGTCACAGGTAAACGTAAGCGACCTGTTTGTTGCCCTCAAGCACGGCGCCGTCGCTGAACATCCGGCATTCGCTGCAACCCAGCCACCGATCAGAACTGCAGCCAGGGAGAACTCACCGCCGAACTGAACATCTTTCGAGTATTCTGAGATCGAGTCCCGTTGTCTCTGAGCATAGAAGCAGCTGACCTTGCATGAATAGCCGCCTGCTACTCAACGGTTCACCAGAAA
Source organism: Arachis ipaensis (assembly GCF_059453495.1). Taxonomy (NCBI): domain Eukaryota; kingdom Viridiplantae; phylum Streptophyta; class Magnoliopsida; order Fabales; family Fabaceae; genus Arachis; species Arachis ipaensis. The sequence goes on along the minus strand of NC_142435.1, from coordinate 105,128,564 downwards.
GACAACGAACATCTTGATCGGAAGAATCCTAACCATCCAAGGTAAGTGGGTGAGGTTGTTCAGTTTTTGATTGGTAATCGCGGTTGCATGTTTGATTGTAGAAAGATCTTGTTGATGAAATGCATGATTAGCCATGGTGAAATAGCAGTAGGAGCCATCTTTGTAGTTAGTTTAGGTTGTTGAAGTTCTTCATGATTTTATTTTAGCGCGGGAAAGGTCGGAAATGTTTGGGATCGTGTTTATATATGAGTTAAGTTTGAAAATTTTTTTGTCTTTTTTGTGTGGACCATGTGCATGCAGCGTGACCGATAATGGCTGACCATGGTTGAAAATTGGGTGAAAATTTTTGGATGGTTACTTTAGTAGGATATTGGATGGTCAGTTTTGCGAATTTTCTCAATTCTGAACAATTTATAATTCCTTCTATGTTGCTCTTACCACTGCAGCCAAATAGTTACATGAACTAGTTGTTATTGGTTTGTAATAAATTAAAAATTATTTTTATCTCAGGGCTGGACCGTTATGATTTTTAAACCCGGACGGCAAAATTGCATTTGGAATAAAAAATATTTGTGATGAATGATACAAATTCTCTCTACTGATTAGATGGTAGTGGTGTTCATAGATTAGTTAGTTTTGTTTTAATTGATTTAATTGGGGGTGCTTTTCTTTTTATTTTTAATTTTGTGTTTCCTTGCAGATTAGTGAGTGTTCTTGTTTTTCAGATGGAGTGATTATTATGGTTACAAAGAGCAGTATTTTGGCTTTCAAAAATTGGATCCCAATTTGTTAGATGTAACCCAATTAGTGAGTGTTCTTGCTGTTACAAATTGTCTCTACTGATAGATGGTAGTGGTGTTCATGGATTAGTTAGTTTTGTTTTAAATGATTTAATTGGGGGTGTTTTTCTTTTTATTTTTAATTTTGTGTTTCCTTGCAGATTAGTGAGTGTTCTTATTTTTCAGATGGAGTGATTATTATGTTTACAAAGAGCAAAATTTTGGCTTTCAAAAATTGGATCCCAATTTGTTAGATGTAACTCAATTAGTGAGTGTTCTTGCTGTTATGTTTTAGCTTCATATCCAGGCTTTCAAAAATTGGATCCCAATTTGTTAGTTGTAACCCACTTTGATTATTTTGCCCCTTTTGTTCTTTATCTCGCTGATTTTTATCATTTTCTCTCTAGTTTCTAAATACATAAAATGGTGTGCCATATACTAGTCTTGTATATAGATAATCCAGCAATAGAGAATCATTCATTAGTGTTTAGGATTTTTTGCTTTTCTTTTTTAAGGTTTTATGAATTGTGAGTGCTTTGTGACGAAGATAGTCTTGTATCTACATAATTGTGTGTGTGTGTGTGTTCGGAGTTAGGGAATGATATATAAGGTCATTAATTTTTGGTTGCTCATGATTCATCACCAGCACTATATACCAGTACTGCCACTTCTTGAGAGTCATTATTTGATCCTATGACTGACTGTTGAGAAATCTGTGGTGTATATGTGACAAACCCCAATTTGAGGGTTTATCTTGTGCTGATTTCAGGGGTTTTATCAATGATTCCATACACTTTCTATATGAAAACACAAGATTTTGCATTCCTTTCCTAGTTTTGCCTCATGAATGAAAACATGCTTATTTCGCACTAAAATAGATACATTTCTAATCTTCTTTTGATGCCATTCGATGCCGTGACTTGTGTGTTACGAGGTTTCAGGATATAGAGTAGGAATGGACTGAAAGAGAGAAGGAAGACGGGTACAAAGGAAGGAAGCATGAGGATTAAGCTTTGGAAATTTCCGCATGGACGCGTGCGCGCACTTGGCGCGCCCGCGCGGATAGGGCAATGTGAAGCCAAAGCCAAGAGCCGGCTTGAGAAGCGGCTAAGCCAGGATCTTCATGGGTGCGCACGCGTACATCACGCCTCCGCGCACATTACAAGACGTCTCGACGGCGCGTGCGCGTCGATTTGCGAATATGATTTTTTTAAGAAGTCACGTGACTTAGGCGTGGAGGCAGTTAAGGATCCCACTTTTGGGGAAACACCTTGGCGGGAAAAGCTTAAGAAGACCAAAGGAGCAAGGGTTAAGGACAATTGTTAGTTCATTTTCTAGATCTAGATATTTTTGGGAGAGGAGAGTTAGTTACACTTTGGGGAGAAGAAGAGGGAGATTCCAAGCTTTTCACTAGGGTTCATCCTCATCTAATTTCTGAATTTTCAATGACTTTTTGGTGAGATCCATTACAATTCTCACTCCACTTTGTTCATGTCATAGATTTTCTTCTCCAATTTCAAGTAGTAGATGCAATTGATCAATTCTCATAGATCTAGAATTCAACTTTGTAATTTTGGATTTCATCCCTATTTTGAGAATTCGATTTTCATTGCTACTCTTTGAGACTTGTTGTTAGATCTTTGTGTTGCAATACTTTCAATTCGACTTTTCTTCTCATTTTACTATGACTTTCCTTCTTGCTCATCACATGTTTGATAAAATGACAACACTAGCTATGGAGTAGAATTTTCACACTTGGCATAGGGTTTGGTCCTTGGAAGAAGTTGAATAGTTGTATCAATAGTTGATTTGGAATTAGGGATTGCTAGTTGGCTTGGAGTGCACTAAAGCTAGATTTCCATAAGGTGAAGCTAGGACTTGTGACTCAAGTTGATTGCTTTCATTTGACCTCCCTCTATACCTAGGGGATAACTAAATGAAGCAAGGCCTAATTGTTGTCAACATTGAATGGACTATAAGGATAGAATTTCTAATGCCAACCCTAAGCCAAGTCTTTTGATAATTGATTGTTTGTTTCTCATTACTTTGCTAAAACCTTCAAAGAATCCCAACAATGCTTACTAAATCAATAAGATGCACACTTTGGCAATTCCAAGGGAGAACGACTCGGGAGACTAGTACTCTCGGATATAGATTGTAGATTTGTTTGATGAAGGATTTTGCGTCGGTTTAGACTATACTACGATTGATCATTTGATAATTTCTATACCGGCAAAAATTCGTTTGTCAAAATGGCGCCGTTGCCGGGGATTTTGCTTAGTGTGCCATGTTGTTGTTTTAGATTAAGCGTGTATATATGTACATAGTTGCACTTCATTGTAAACTGCTCAATTGACTAACTCCTCATCGTTACAATGAATTCCATTCCCCCTTCATTGCATGACGCGTTCACAACCGAATCCAAGCTTAGCCCCTTTTGATCCGGAAATAGAACGAACTTTGTTTCATATTAGACAAGCTCGGAGGCGGCTAAGATTTGGAAAGGGTGAAGAGGTTTTCACCACCTCAACCACCTTACTAGAAGTGAACATTGAACCGTCACTCAAAGAAGGCATTAATCATACTCCCATCAATCTCACTAACAATTCTTCTTTTGTTTTAGGTACTAATACCATGGACGCTCCAAGGAGAGTTACCATCAAGGAAGCGGGTGCACCGGATTATGTCCTTCAACCCCTTCATGTAACTCACCCCAATTTGAATGCGAACTTTGAATTGAAGACCGCTTTGATCAACCTCCTACCCAAGTTTCACGGGCTTCCCGCACAAGACCCTATTCGACATCTCAAGGACTTCCATCGCATATGCTCGACTACTAGACAGGAAGGGTCCGATGAAGTTGCTATATGGTTGTTTGCTTTCCCTTTCTCTCTTGAGGACAAGGCCAAAGAATGGTTCTACACCCTCTCTAGTGAAGTTACCTCTGATTGGGACCTACTTAGAAGGGGGTTCTTGGATAAATTCTTGCCCCCGGAAAAGATGGATAGGCTAAGGAAGGAAATGTCTTGTATTGTGTAAGGTGAGACGGAACCACTCTATGAGTATTGGGAAGGGTTTCGCAAACTACTAGATGCATGCCCTAATCACATGATCGACACTCAAGTATTGCTTGGATACATATGTCAAGGGATGCGAGAGCAAGATAGAACCCTCTTGGACACTTCTAGCAATGGTTCTTTGTCCAAATATAAAACCGCGGAGGAGGCATGGCAACTTATTATTGAATTAGCCGAATCCAATCAACATATGAGGCGAAGAGTCAACCGTCCAAGGACCGTGAACGAGGTATCAACTAGTAGTGAAGCCACCGCTCTAACTCAATCCTTGAATGAGATGACATCCGTCTTGAGGCAACTCCAATTGAACCAACAACAACCACAACAACCTCAATCATATCAACAACACCCTCCACCACCTCAACAACACAACCAACAATTGGTCCCTCAAAGAGTATGTGGCATTTGCTCTTGCTACTCTCACCATACGGATGAGTGCCCAAGCCTTCAAGAAGACAACACCTTGGCGGCTACCCATAATTTCTATGACCGCCCTAATCAAGGGTACTACCAAGGAGGCAATCCTAACCAAGGGCACCCTTATCAAGGAGGAGGCTACAACCAAGGAAGTGGACACAATAATCAAAATTGGAAAGACAATCATCAACAAGGGAATAGGGACAACAACAACAATGGAGGAGGTCAAAGATGGAATAACAACTCGCAAAATTTCTCACAAAACCGACCATACAACTTACAAAATCAACCATACAATCAACAAAACCCACAAAGAAACTACCAAACATATCAACCACCACATCAAAGACCATCACCCAACCAATCACAAACTCCTCAACTCACATATGCAACCACCCCCTCCAACCAAGACGAAACACTCCGGACCATTATCCAAGGCCAAAAGGAATTACAAAACACACTTGCTTCCGGCCTCACCTCTACACTACAAGCTCTTCTTGCACGCATGGACACACCATCGACCCCCACTCCTCAACCCCCAATCCAAAGTGTCATTCCCTCTCAACCTCAACCAAATCCAAAAGGAGGCATCAATGCCATCACCCTTAGATCCGGTACACAACTAAAAGAGAAGGAAGCAAAGGACCCAAGTCCTATCACAACCGCCCAAGAGGAAGAGAGAATAGATATAGAAGAGGTAGTGGAAGAGGAGACACCACAAGCCATAGTTGAGGATGAAGCCCAACCAACAAGGGAGACAACCAAGGCCAAAAGAACCTTGGAAGAAGAAATTGCTCAACCACTTCCATTTCCAACACTTGCAAAGAAAGCTAAAAAGCGCATAGAACTCGACCCCAAAATGGTAGAAATGTTCAAGAAAGTTGAGGTAACCATCCCCCTCTTTGATGCCATCCATCAAGTTCCTAGATATGCCAAATTCCTCAAAGATTTATGCATACACAAGGATAGAATTCTTGAATTGGAAACCATCCCATTGGGGAGTTCTATTTCTGCTTTAATGGGAACATTGCCAGAGAAGTGTGATGACCCGGGCCCTTGTATGGTCACTTGCACCGTCAATGGAGTTCAATTTAGAGATTGTATGTGTGACCTCGGAGCATGTGTTAGCATCATGCCGCTCTCCGTTTACCGGGTATTGAAGTTGCCACCACTAAAAAGGTCGACGGCAAGATTTGTCCTAGCGGATAAAAGCATAATAACCGTAGCAGGTGTTGCGAAAGATGTATTGGTGAATATAAAGGGGTTGGTGTTTCCGATTGACTTCTATGTCCTTGAAATGCCGTCAAGCGAAACCGAGAGAGCATCATCTATCCTACTTGGAAGGCCATTCTTGAGAACTTCTAGATTTAAGCTTGATGCTTACTCGGGGAACTACTCATTTGAAATAGATGGGAGAATTGTAAGCTTTAGCCTAGAGGAAGCAATGAAGCATCCACCGGAGAACCACTCTCTATTTCGGTGTGACCCAATCGATAACATAGTAGCCGAAGTGCATCTTGCAAGATTAGATGAGAAGTGCATGGTCGAAGAAGCAAATGAAAAGTCAAGCGAACTAAATACCACACATCATACAAACCATCCGGAAACTCAAACTTCAAGGAATGACAAGAAGATGGAATTGAAGCCACTACCACCTCACTTAAGGTATTCATACCTTGATGAAGCCCAAAAGCTACCCGTGATAATTGCACAAGAGTTAACTCCTCAACAAGAAGAAAAATTGCTGAATGTATTGAGGAAAAACAAAAGGGCAATTGGGTGGAGTTTGGCGGATCTAGTGGGAATAAGCCCCCAAGTATGTGAGCACCGCATATTTCTTGAAGAAGGAGCAAGACCGGTCCGACAACCTCAAAGGAGACTTAACCCAACCATTCTTGAGGTGGTGAAGAAAGAAGTCATTAAGCTACTTGAAGCGGACATCATCTATTCTATCTCGGATAGCGAATGGGTAAGCCCGGTCCAAGTAGTTTCAAAGAAGTCCGGAGTGACAACAATAAAAAATGAAAGTGGTGAACTTATAGCAACAAGAGTGCAGAATTCTTGGAGAGTATGCATAGACTACCGAAGATTGAATGCGGCCACAAGAAAATATCACTTTCCACTACCATTTATCGATCAAATGCTTGATCGGTTAGCCGGTAAATCATACTATTGTTTTCTTGATGGCTACTCCGGATACTTCCAAATTCATATTGCTCTAGAAGACCAAGAAAAAACCACATTTACTTGCCCCTTTGGAACGTATGCTTACAAGCGTATGCCATTTGGCCTATGCAATGCACCGGCAACGTTTCAAAGATGCATGATGAGCCTATTTGCGGACTTTCTAGAGCAATCGATGGAAGTTTTCATGGATGATTTTAGTGTGTATGGTGAGTCATTTGAGCATTGCTTAGGTAACCTTGAAAAAGTCTTAGAAAGATGCACCAAAACAAACCTTGTCTTAAATTTTGAAAAATGTCATTTCATGGTCAAACAAGGCATTGTTTTGGGACACATAGTATCAAAGGAAGGCATCTCCGTAGATCCGGCAAAGATAAATGTCATATCCAGTTTACCTTACCCCTCCTCCGAGAGGGAAGTCCGTTCTTTTCTTGGACATGCAGGATTCTACCGGAGATTCATCAAGGACTTTAGCAAGGTGGCCTTACCTCTCTCTCGATTACTACAAAAAGACACCGAATTTGAGATGAGCAAGGAATGTATGGAAGCATATGACAAACTCAAGGTAGCATTGACACAAGCCCCTATTGTACGAGGACCCAATTGGATTCAACCCTTTGAAATCATGTGTGATGCTTCGAATTATGCGATAGGAGCCGCGTTAGCACAACGCGAGGGTAAGATTCCCTATGTCATAGCTTATGCTTCCAAAACATTAGACGGAGCCCAATCCAACTACACTACTACCGAAAAGGAACTCCTAGCTATTGTTTTTGCTTTGGACAAGTTCCGAGCCTATCTTCTTGGTTCCAAGGTAGTAGTGTACTCGGATCACGCGGCACTAAAGTACTTGTTGGCAAAAAAGGAATCAAAACCGAGATTAATTCGTTGGGTGCTCTTATTACAAGAATTTGACTTGGAAATCAAAGATAGGAGCGGTTCCCAAAACCTAGTGGCGGACCATTTAAGTCGCCTCGAACACACAAAAGGCGACACCACTCCTATCAATGATTCCTTTCCTTTAGATGCTTTGCATGCAATCTCGGAAGTGGTTCCTTGGTATGCCCCAATAGCAAACTATTTGGTTTCACACACTTTCCCTCCCAATCTCGACAAAAACAAAAAGGATAAGCTGAAAAGCGAATCCAAATACTATATTTGGGATGATCCCTATTTGTGGAGGTGTGGAGCGGACCAAATAATGCGACGGTGCATACCTCAAACCGAATTCCAAGCAATCTTGGACGCTTGCCATGCTTCCGAAGGAGGTGGTCACTATGGGCCCCAAAGAACGGCAAGAAAAATCCTTGATTGCAGATTTTGGTGGCCAACTCTTCTCAAAGATGCTTCTCTCTATTGCAAATCTTGTCCCCAATGTATTAGGTTTGGAGATATTTCCAAGAAGGACGAAATTCCCCAACAAAATATGCTTTTTTGCGAAATCTTTGACGTATGGGGAATCGACTTCATGGGACCATTTCCAAATTCCAATGGCTTTCTCTACATCTTGTTAGCCGTCGATTATGTGTCAAAATGGGTGGAGGCAATCCCCACCCGAACGGATGACGCTAATGTTGTGTATTCTTTTGTGAGGAACAATATCATTTGTTGCTTTGGCGCCCCAAGAGCAATCATAAGTGACCAAGGATCCCACTTTTGCAACAAAAGAATAGACGGCCTCATGAGAAAATATGGCATCATCCACAAAGTCGCCACGGCTTACCACCCTCAGGCAAACGGCCAAGCCGAAGTCTCTAACCGGGAAATCAAGCATGTGTTAGAAAGGATTGTAAAGCCGAATAGGAAAGATTGGAGCATTAAACTCTCCGATGCACTGTGGGCCTATCGAACGGCTTACAAGACACCCATTGGCATGAGCCCCTTCCGGCTTGTATATGGTAAAGCATGTCACTTACCGGTGGAGATTGAACACAAAGCTTATTGGGCCGTAAAGGAGTGTAATATGAACTTGGGTGGGGCCGGAGTAGAGAGAAAGCTTCAATTGGCAGAATTAGAATGTTTGAGATTGGAAGCTTACGACAACTCTAGACTTTATAAGGAAAAGTTGAAAGCCATCCATGACAAGAACATTAGGAGAAGAGAATTCCGACCCGGTGACCTAGTCCTTCTCTACAATTCAAGGTTGAGATTACTACCCGGAAAGCTTAGATCAAGGTGGGATGGGCCCTACCAAGTGGAGAAAGTAGAACCTTATGGAGTCTACCACTTGCGCCACCCATCAAGCCCGGACATCTTCAAGGTAAACGAGCACCGTCTCAAATTGTATCATGGTGAGCAAAGAAAGAACGCCAAGGAATTTGAAGTGTTCCTCTTGAGGGATGCAACTCTTGAACAAACACTATAAGTTACTGAAAGTCCAACTTAAGGACGTTAAACAAAAGTGCTAGGTGGGAGACACCCCACCATGGTAAGATCTTCCTTTGAGATTTGTACATAGACACTTGACTTCATGTTTGTTAGCTAGATTTTAATGATAACTCCCCTTCATTTGTTGACTTCATTTGCTATAGTGCTTAAGTGGCTGTATGGGGGGGGGGGGTTTTGAAATGTCAAAATTTGTGTAAACACTTGCAAATTTAGAAAAACCACCCCTCTGCGCATGCGCGCACATGGCGCGTCCGCGCACATGGGCGAAATCTGCCAATCGACGCGCAAGCGCACTATGCGCGTCCGTGCCAATTGCCTTGCTGCCCTTCTAGTACATCCTACAGAGAGTTAAGCCACTCTCAAGCCTACACTAAGCCACCGGCCCAGCACCTTTGCCGCGTGCGCGCACCTGGCGCGCACGCGTCCATACAAAGCGAGCACGAAATGCGCGCGCGCGCCGCAGCCGCGCACGCGCCCTTTCATTCTGCACTCCTCTCTGAGCCACTTCACAGAGAGTTGAGCCCCCTCTAGGCCCTTCTCATGCCTGGGGCACAACCACGTGGACGCGTGCGCGCACTGTGCGCACGCGCGCCAAAAAAAAAAAAAACGCTGAAGCAATCTCTGGTACTTCGTCCAGAGAGTTATGCCACCCCTGTGCCTCTCCTATGCCGCCAGCCCAAGCGCATGGACGCGCACGCGAAATGTGCGCGCGCGCGCCCCTAGTCTACCTCACTCCCTGCGCGAGCGCGCACCGCGCCGGTGATCGACGCCATCTTTAAAAAGGGCACACTTACCCCTTCATTCTCATTCCACTTCTCTTCTTCTTCCATATCCTTCTCCATCTCACAAGGTATTATACTAGGCCCCCCTCTTAGTCCAATAATCTCTTGTGGTTCTTATTCATTTAGTTGCACCATCTTTTAGGTAGCTTCTTTCTTCTTTTTTTTCCTCTCTTCCTTCTTTCTCTAGTTACTTCCTTGGGATGTCTTTGCTCTCTCCTCTCTTTCAATCCAATTCTTCATGGGCATTTGGGTCTCAAACTCACTTACATGAATAGATGAATGGTGTTGCTTAATTTTCTTGCAATCAATATGCACTATAATCATTAATAATGGATTGTGGAATGTTACATTGCTCTCATTTTCACATAATCACATACTACTTCAAGGATGCACGCCAAGTGTTCGATGAAAGGCACACTTGAATTTTGGACTCATTGTGACTACCTTGCCTCTCAACCAATCACTTTTGAGTGCATCCCCACTTTCCACAAACCATTCATTCCCATTTTCTTAGCTTGCCTTCCATTTATGGTCCCTAAGGGTGTGTGCTTCTCATGCCTCTTCCTTGCATGCTTAAACTACCCTTGCACCACATGAAAATAATTTGCCTTGCTCTTCACACATTATCCTAGTTACATGTTGCAGCTGTCATGTAACAAAGATACCCATATTCTATGGCATAACTTTTCATTACATAGAGCTCATGTACCTCCACTTCTTTGGATTTGATATTTTCCCTTTCTTGCTTCCACAGGATGGTCATCAAAAAGAACAAGGGGAAAGGCCCCAAGAAGCCAGCTTCCAATAAAGTGCGCCAAGAACTAACGGCCAGGCCCCTCCTGAAGAAGACCAAGGGCCCCGTTGACGTTCTAGAGAAGGACAACCCTCCTAAGGATTCAAACAAGTTTCCCAACCGTTACTGCGAACTTGTTTACTCCAGAATGATTGAAAGGAATTACCATCCGGAACCCCTCCTAGTCTTACCGGCTCACCTCAGTCCGCTTGTGATGCCACACATTGACCGGAGGCAATGGAGGTTCCTCTTGAGGCAACCAAAGGAGGCCAATCTCTCATGGGTGGTGGAATTCTACTCCAACTTCCACTCACCTCATCTCACATCAATATTTGTGCGCCGAAAACAAGTGTCGGTCACAGTGGAAACCATCCGAGAAGTCCTTGGGATTGAACCGTCAACGGATGCATATGACGCCTACCAAGAAGTCTTGGCTACATGCGTTGACCGCGCATTCGATTGGAGCGCGATCCTCCGCGTCATTGCTTTACTCGACGCATATTGGATTTGGGGGACCATAAAGCGAAGACCCAAGGGTTTAGATGTCTGCCACCTCACTCAAGAAGCCACGGCATGGGCCCAAATTCTAGCTCACTACGTGCTCCCAAGCACACATGGGTCATCCATCACCGCCGAGCTTGCCTTATTGATATGGTGCATCTTGACCGAGAAACCGGTCGACGTTCCGCATGCCATCCGCCAATCCATGGGGCGCATTCATGCCAAGGGAAATCTACCATTCCCCGCTTTAGTGACGGCATTAGTTGCGAAAGCCGGCGTCAACCGGGAGGCTAAAGATAGGCGAACTTCAATACCGGTCGATGGTGATATCATTCCGACCAAGAGATGCCTCAAGCCTCCGGAAGTCACCAAGGACATTGAACTGCCCACACCAACTGGCCACGCTACCACTTCATCTACATCACAAAAATCGGCTGCCCAACGCCTTGAGGACCTTCACAACAAATTAGACCGCTATGAGAGGCGTAACCAACGCCGCTATGCTCATGTGAAGAGGCTTCTAAGCATAATCACCCCACCTATGGAGGAACCCGATATCTCCACCTCCACCGCAACTTCAAGCGGAGATAGCAATGGCATTGGAGATGTGGCACACTCGGAGCTCAATCACCCAGTGCGCCTAACCTCTAGCACGGAGGACCGTGCTAAGTTTTAAGTGTGGGGAGGTCGGCCGACCGATCTCCGTAGGTAACATCTGAATAAATCTGAATAAATTAGGATAGGTTGCATGATTAGGTTTTAGTTAGCACCATTCGCATGATAAGTCTGCTTGGTTGGAACAATGAAATTCTCTCTTAGGAAACCAACACTTTGGGGCAACCATGACATTGCAAATTTTAAATGCTTTGATGCCAAAGTTGCATGAAGAATTATATTTTGGAACATGGGTTTGAAGTTAAGAACACAAGCTTGTGAGATTTGAGCCTAATGGTGTGGTTACATCTTATAACCACTTATTTTTCCTTCTTGTGTGCATTATTCTCTTTCTATGATTGTGATCTTTGATTTTTTTGATTCTTTATGTCCATTATTTGGTGTATTCATGCATTTATATGATTGAGGCCATCATTTCATTAGCTCACTCACCCAAATGGCCTTACCTTCTATCTTCCTTTGTTAGCCAAATTTGAGCCTACGATTAACCCACTTTGTTCTTAATTTAGCACATTACAAGCCTTAAAGCGGAAAACAATAAAAGTCCTTATTTGGATCTTTGATTAGCTTAGGCTAGTATGTGTGAGTATCATTCAAGTGTGGGAACCTTGGGACATTGGGTGAATAAAAGGGTATTTTGTATTATTATTGAAAATATTGGGAATTGGGTACATACTCATGTATTGATCAAATGTAAAACCTTATGCATTGACGCTCTTGTATATAGAAAAAAAAATGAGAAAAACAAAAGAACAAAAGAAAAAAGAAAAACAATATGGAAAAGAAAAGAAAAAATAGAAAAAGAAAAAAAAAAGAAGAAAAATAATAAAAAGGGGACAAAATGCCCCAAAGTGAAGCTCAAGAGGAATCAATGCATAAGTATTGTGAAACGAAAAGAAAATGCATGAGTATGTGGAAAAGTGAGGAATGGGTAGTTAGGTTAGTACTTAATTGTATAGGTCATTATATAGGTTAGGTGGGAAAGTTTAAGTTAATCAAAGATTCAAATCCTAAGTCTACTAGCCATATATGACCCTACCTTGACCCTAACCCCATTACAACCTAAGGAAAAGACCTCATGATAATTGTATGCATGCATTGAATAATTGTTGATTGTTAGATGAAAAACAAATCTTGGAAAGCATGATTAGGGGAGAATTGAGAGAATAAACCCCAAACACCGAGTGATTAGAGTGCAAACACTTCCGACGAGGGTTCGATGCTCAATCCTTTGATTCCCGGCTCTCGCGAGCATTCCTCATGCAAGGTTGCACATATTGCATTTGATGCTTAGAAAGTGGCAAGTCCTATGCTTTGACCACCATCGTATCCCATGTGCTCGCATATGTCCAAAGAAGGCTAATTTGCTCCCAACCAAGTGGATAGTGGCAATAGTCATAGTTGCATGCATATAAGTAGGTTGCACTTCATGAGTCTTATACTTTTGCAATCCCTCGGTCTTCTGTGTTTCTTTGCATTTCTCTAAGCATGAGGACATGCTAGAATCTAAGTGTGGGGAGGTTGACAAACCCCAATTTGAGGGTTTATCTTGTGCTGATTTCAGGGGTTTTATCAATGATTCCACACACTTTCTATATGAAAACACAAGATTTTGCATTCCTTTCCTAGTTTTGCCTCATGAATGAAAACATGCTTATTTCGCACTAAAATAGATACATTTCTAATCTTCTTTTGATGCCATTCGATGCCGTGACTTGTGTGTTACGAGGTTTCAGGATATAGAGTAGGAATGGACCGAAAGAGAGAAGGAAGACGGGTACAAAGGAAGGAAGCATGAGGATTAAGCTTTTGAAATTTCCGCATGGGCGCGTGCGCGCACTTGGCGCGCCCGCGCGGATAGGGCAACGTGAAGCCAAAGCCAAGAGCCGGCTTGAGAAGCGGCTAAGCCAGGATCTTCATGGGTGCGCACGCGTACATCACGCCTCCGCGCACATTACAAGACGTCTCGACGGCGCGTGCGCGTACCTTGCGCGTGCGCGCCGATTTGCGAATATGATTTTTTTAAGAAGTCACGTGACTTAGGCGTGGAGGCAGCTAAGGATCCCACTTTTGGGGAAACACCTTGGCGGGAAAAGCTTAAGAAGACCAAAGGAGCAAGGGTTAAGGACAATTGTTAGTTCATTTTCTAGATCTAGATATTTTTGGGATAGGAGAGTTAGTTACACTTTGGGGAGAAGAAGAGGGAGATTCCAAGCTTTTCACTAGGGTTCATCCTCATCTAATTTCTGAATTTTCAATGACTTTTTGGTGAGATCCATTACAATTCTCACTCCACTTTGTTCATGTCATAGATTTTCTTCTCCAATTTCAAGTAGTAGATGCAATTGATCAATTCTCATAGATCTAGAATTCAACTTTGTAATTTTGGATTTCATCCCTATTTTGAGAATTCGATTTTCATTGCTACTCTTTGAGACTTGTTGTTAGATCTTTGTGTTGCAATACTTTCAATTCGACTTTTCTTCTCATTTTACTATGACTTTCCTTCTTGCTCATCACATGTTTGATAAAATGACAACACTAGCTATGGAGTAGAATTTTCACACTTGGCATAGGGTTTGGTCCTTGGAAGAAGTTGAATAGTTGTATCAATAGTTGATTTGGAATTAGGGATTGCTAGTTGGCTTGGAGTGCACTAAAGCTAGATTTCCATAAGGTGAAGCTAGGACTTGTGACTCAAGTTGATTGCTTTCATTTGACCTCCCTCTATACCTAGGGGATAACTAAATGAAGCAAGGCCTAATTGTTGTCAACATTGAATGGACTATAAGGATAGAATTTCTAATGCCAACCCTAAGCCAAGTCTTTTGATAATTGATTGTTTGTTTCTCATTACTTTGCTAAAACCTTCAAAGAATCCCAACAAGGCTTACTAAATCAATAAGATGCACACTTTGGCAATTCCAAGGGAGAACGACTCGGGAGACTAGTACTCTCGGATATAGATTGTAGATTTGTTTGATGAAGGATTTTGCGTCGGTTTAGACTATACTACGATTGATCATTTGATAATTTCTATACCGGCAAAAATTCGTTTGTCAATATGTTCAGTGTATAGTTGCTCCTTCATATTAACTATTTTTATTCCTATGATCATTTTGTCTGCTGGAGCTCTTATTATTTATTTATTTATTTTTTCATCTTCATTGGTCCTGCTTATTAGAACAGTGTACGGAATATATGTATAAGGCCTCCACATCATTTTCAAGATTTGTTTCTGCTTGTCTTTTTTTAAGAAGAAACATTTATTTGTATCAGACCATTTTTTATTGTTATGTGCCCCTGGAATTAATTTTGAGACCATCTTGGACTGTTGCTGAGATTTTATTTAAGTAATTAGTACTTGCAATAATGCAGCTAGTTGAAAACAGCAACTACACCAGACTAAGTAAAAGACAAACCTATCTCTAAACCGGCCGAAGACAAAACCAGATGGGTAAAAAGGTATCCCATTGATTACATGAGTAAATGAACATATCTGGGTATTTTTTACCACCTTCTGCTGATCCATACTTGTTTTGCTCAACAGAAACTAGTCGAGACGCGTTGCTCACCTTGCTATATTAACAACTTATTTACCCACTTGGAACGACATAATAAGCAAGGTAAGTTGGCCGAGATTGAGGCCATTGGATTTGATTTCCTGCGCCGGGTACCTCAATGGCATGTGAAGCAGAGCATCATGCTCCAACTAGCAAGGGCCTATAATATGGAGACAAATACTCTCAGGGTCGACGCCGGGGACATTCGCATTACTGCAGAACTTATCGGCAATGTATTCGGCATACCTTCGCAAGGTAAGTGTAAATTATGTAAGATGTAAACATTTTGCTGTGTGGTAATGCTTATTCCAATGTTGACACGTACTGATAGTGGTAAATTGTTTTGTTTCGCGCAGGGGACCCAATTCCCGAACTGTAGAAAAAAATGAATCGCATTTGGCAATTAAGAGAGAATTTCAGAAGAAAACTACAACCCAACTACGAGACTTTGTATTTGCATGTCCAATGGAGACTGAGCAACAGAGGATGACCTTTAGAATGTATTTTATCATGGTTGTTTTGAAGATGTTTCTGAACCCTACAAGCCAGCAGACTATTTCTCCGTGGCACCTCCCTCCAATATTGGATGTCTCGAACCCTAGAAGGTTTCATTGGCCGTATCATATATTAAAGTGGCTGCGAGACGTGATAAGGAAATTCCAAGACGAGAACCGGGAAACATGCGGGGGGTGCCTGTTCGTGTTGCTGGTAATGGCAATAAATTACTTAAATTTAAAACCAATGTACGGCTATAGGTGTAATTCCTAAAATCTAACATATTTCTGTATAGGTTTTGTACTTTCACCGATTAAAGCATGGTCCGTTGGATGCATGTCGAGTACCCGAGTCTTGGATTATGGAATGGACCACTAATGAACTTGATAAGAAGGCCGACCATGTTATCTCACAGGTTCAAACTCTAATAATATATTTTTCATAATCTAGTTGAACAAAAATGCAATTGGCGGTTCACGTTGATTTTTTTCATCTCTATATTGCCCAATGTTGAACACACAGGGCTGCATAGTCAACAATGCAAGGAACCGGGAAAAAAAAGAAGAAACAGTCTTCGAGTGAAGCAGTTAACGAGAGAGGACGGTGTAAAAGGACTCGCAAGGACACTGACCAATCACCGTCTACCCAAGGGGCGACTACACCTCATCCAAGCTACAAGAAGGCGAAAAAGGTGATTTGCCTTACTTATAATAGCTCGTGAGCTCATTTAATTGGTTCCTTACTTGTGTGGTATGATGATTGATCCTTATCATAGAATTTGCGGTTACAAAATTCTAAAGTTACTTCCTTATGTGGCTGCATGGCTTGTTTTGATACATGGTGGTTGTAAATGAACGTTAGGCAGAGCTGAATTCAATGCCCGTGAATGATATTTACATGTTCTTATGTTGAAAGCTTGTTTGAATATAGTTGCTATGTCTTATTTTTAATAAGGGTTAATTTGAGTTGAGTTTGTTAATTAAATATATGGATTTAGGATTATCAAATTAGGTTATAATCTGAGCTTGATAGATAATTTATGATTGCTTTATTTGGCTGGCTTCTTATGTACAAAACAGTTGCTTTATGGGGCTGCCTAATTGGTTGATTGTAGTTGAGGATATTCACTCGAGTAGGGTTTTGGATGTTCACTATAGTATGGCTTTAGATGGTTAATTTTGATGAACGATTGTCTGTTTGTTCTGTTTCCTTAGCACTTTAAAGTTCACATTAGTTTTTTCCATCTATTTGTTGTCCCATATTGAACACACATGGTTGCCTAGTAAACAATGCAATGAAAGAGAAAAAACATAAGAAACAGTCTTCGAGTAAAGCAGTTAACGAGAAAGCAGGGTGTAAGAGGCCTTTCAAGGACACTGACCAATCTCCGTCTATCCAAGGCAAGACTACATCTCAACCGAGCTATAAGGAGGCAGATAAGGTGATATGCTTTCTTTATGATAGCTCATGTTATAAATTCACTTGGATGTTCACTTCCTAATTTCTTATTTACTTTTGATAATATTTTCATGCATCCTTCTTAGTCTTTGGACATTCCTTCATTGGCTGGTGTGCAACATGATGTGATGTGCATGTAGTTGTAAATTCGAATTACCTGCGTCATTATCATGTTTGTTTATTTTTGCATTCAAATGACAATATCTATGATGAAGAGTTTCATTGTTTTTGATGCAAATGACGATATACATGAATTTACCCCACAGGAATCCAAGACAGGCACGAGGAGAAAGTTGCCTGTCTGCAAAAGCCGTTCTAGACACGGCACCAAAAAAGCAGTTGCAAGAGAAAATTTAGCAGGAAGCAATGCTGCACTATTGGTTGTCCCAGATTATGATGATGATGACGACGTGTCGCTTGTTAGAAGGATACGGTTATTCCAACAGCAGCCTCCGCCACATGATTTGAAACAAGCAGATCCCGTGTTCAAGGGCAATCATAATAGTCATCAAGAAGCAAACACTGACCTAAAAAAAGGATCTCCACAAACACCGCCAGCAGCACTTGTATAGCTCAGTGACTATGATTTTGATCGGTTAGCGGTTTTTAGATTACCTTGTTGTATGCTTCTCTTCTTTATATTTCATACCCATGCCATGTGATTAACCATCTAGCTATGCATAAATTGTAATTTTAGCTAACTACATTTCGCATTCATTTGCAGTGAGTTCGACATCTTGATCGTTTAGTGTCCTGAATTTGAGCAAGTACTCAATAGTGTTGAACAGGGGTGCGAAACCAATGCCATCATCATGCATCCCCTGCAAACGGTCTTGCCAAACAAATCAAGCTACCATACACCGAGTCCAGGGAGAC
Source organism: Arachis ipaensis (assembly GCF_059453495.1). Classification (NCBI taxonomy): domain Eukaryota; kingdom Viridiplantae; phylum Streptophyta; class Magnoliopsida; order Fabales; family Fabaceae; genus Arachis; species Arachis ipaensis. Next base: position 105,110,576 of record NC_142435.1, on the reverse strand, counting down.
CGAGCTTTTCACTCAGTTTAACTCAATTTGAAAAGACTCCAACCCCTTCCCCGTTACATTCAATTCATCCAACCCTGAAAAAAATAAAGTTGGGGGAGAATAAGGAGGAACAAATCAGAACATGGATAGTTATCTCGTCCTTGGACAAAGATCAAGATTTAGCTAAGTATGAAGGGCGGGACTACATGGTATTACAAAGAAAGGACTTCTGGACCTTGAAACCCCGCAGTTGGGTCAATAGCTGCGTAAGTATAGGAACTTAATAATGTGTTTTTATTCACTATCTTTATATCGGGGTTTAGCTTTCACTTGTTAAGTAAACTGTGTAGGTAATTCAATGGATGTGCTACTCTTTAAACGACACCGACTCATCTAGATTCAAGCGAGACTTCTATTGCGTGTGTCTAGGCATATTGGTAATTACATTCTTCTCATTAAAATTTGGAGAAGATTTTATCGGGATTCTTACTATGTTTGTGGGTTTGCAGGAATCCGTCACATGAAATGATAGCCTTGCTTCATTTATTGACGGTGAGAGACCAATTTATGATGGTCTTAGTCCAAGCTTTGGTGAGGATACTAGGTTCTTTGACAAGGCAGTAGCAGCAAAGAGAAACAGGGTGAGTTGCTATTTTGTTTTGAACTGTTTATATCCACCTTGAACCCGTTATTGGTTTATGCGGCTTGTTTATTAGTTTACCGTGATTTTTTTCCAATCCCTAACCCGGGCTTCTGATTCAACTAATAATTACATGGTTAAATTTGGGACGGGGGGTTGATGAGAGGACTTTTGTGTGGCTTAGAAATTCACAAATGAAGTCTCGTTGCAAGTATAGTTTCTAAACTAACAATAATCCTTTCATATAAAAGATTGTTTGTCACAAGCAACAAACCCCTAAATTTATAAACCAAAATATTGAACCTCAAGTCTTTCTCCCTAGGAATTGCAATAAAGTGTCTTGTTATTGGTTATGAGTTATATTTGGGGTTTTAGAGCTTTTAGACAAGAAATATAAATGGCAATGAAAATAAACTAACTAACAAGCTCTTGACAAGGAATGAGAACTAGAAGTCCTATCCTAGTTATCCTGCTCAATTGTGACCACAAATTGTCCATTGCTATCACTTAGTTAACCTCTAACCATAGAGGAAAGTCAAGTGGATGAATCAACTTGATTCCACAAGTCCTAGCCAACTCCCAAGGGAAAGACTAGCGTTAGTGGTATCCAAATTAATTAGCAACTTCTAATTATCGATCAACAAAGGAATTAGATAACTCAAGCGTCACTAATTACTCTACCTAGGCCAAGAGGAATAAAAATATATACTAAAATCTAACCAAGCATTTCATCAAACACTTGGGAGGGACAAAAGAAAAGCATAGTAAATTGATAACAAGAATAGAATCTAGCAACAATTGAATGTAGGAAATTGACAACAACAATCAAAGAAAACAAGATCTACATGAATCACCTCAAATTGCATTAAAGGAGAATAGAATGAACAAGAGTGGATCTACAAACAAAATAGAAGAAATTAATAACAATAATGGAAGAATAATGAATGTAACAACAAGGAATTAAGAAGAAGAAGTAGAAGAGAGCATGAATTAAAACCTAGATCTAAGAACTAAACCTGATCCTAATCCTAATTCTAGAGAGAAGTGAGAGCTTCTCTCTCTAAAACTAAAACTAAAACTAGCCTAATGTGTGTTATGATAGACCATCCCCCTCCCCCTTCAATCCTTGGTCCTTTTGAGTGTTTTGGCGCCAAAGTTGGCTTGAATTGGGCCCTATAGGCCTTGAGAATTCGCTGGCCACGTTTTCATTAAAAAATCATAAATCAGCACCGACGCGTATGCGCACAGCACGGGTACGCGTCCATGGGTGAATGGCCTAATTAAAAGAGAAGTGCAGTCATTGATGATGAAATATGAAATTGCAAAAGAGGCAATTAAGTGAAAACGAGTCATCAGTCAATTCGTTGGCCATTGGGTTGGGAATAATTGATGTTGCAAGTTTGAATTGCATGTTGTGTAACACAAATCAAGAGAGAAACAAATTTGAGTGAAAATGAGTTACACAAGTAAAATTCACCAATTGTTGCCAATGCACGAATCATTTGCAACAAAATTGTAAGTTAGATCGAATGAGGAGTGAAGCACAAGATAAAGGCATTCGACTATCTTGAAAAGTGTAAACATAGAATGGTTCAAAGCAAGTCACAGGAAATGTAGGAAAACGAAAAAACCGACCCAAGGGTACCTAAGAATTGAACTTGGTGCAACTGGTGAAAACGCAATTCCAAAGCCAACAAGTTCAATTGTAGGTGATATGTTTAAAAGCAAAGCAATTTCTAGAAAATTGGACAGCATTCTGGCAGCAATTCAGACGTTCCTGGATAGGCAAAAACAACAAGATAGGCATATGAATCCAAAAAGCAAGAAGCATAGCCAAATAGTAGCAAAAAGTAATATTCATGATGATTAGTGGAATGCACAAAACCAGGCAGCAGCAACAGAATCACAGAATGAGAAATGCATCAGGCAACAAGGTATGAAGAATGCATCATAGCAGAATATGATCAATATCACTCAGCAATTAATCAACATGAGCTCAGTTAGGTAAACAAATACGGCGTAATTATCAGGCCTAGAATCCTCTATCCAGAACCTAACTACCTAACAGCAGATATCTCTATCTATCCTAACATGCAAAAATCAAATTCTAACTAACAAAGATTAAAAGACCAACAGTAAACTAGTGAAAGTAAAATAAAATGAAAGGAGCAGAACAGGGGAGTAACCTGGAAGCAGACCAGGGATGGAGTGGAGGGGGAATGAGAAAGGGACGGAGGAGGGTGCAGATAGTAGCACTCGCCGGCGGTGGAGGGTGGCGGCGCTTGGTTGAGGTCGTGGTGGTGAGGACAGAGAAGGCACGGGAGTGAGAGAGGAGGGAAGAGTGAGAAAGAAAGAGAGAGAAAACAGGGGTGAGAGAGGGAGAGAGAGGAGCGACGGCGGCGGCACGTCCGGCGTGGTGGTCGGAGGTGCGATGGGATGAAGAAGGGGGTAGGAGAGGCGTTAGAGAAGAGGGGGTGTGAAGGGGGTGCGTCTGCGCGAGTGTTCGTCACGCCCTAGGGTTATCCTAATTTTAGAACCGACACGGGCGCGCACAGCGCGCGTCCGCGTGCATTGATGAATTTAGGGATGGACACGGAAGCGTCTAATGCGCTTACGCGTGACTGAGAGAATTAGTAAGGACGCGCACGCGTACTGTACGTGTCCGCGTGCTACGAGTTGGGCTGAAGGCTTAGTGCTGGCCCAGCGCCAGCATAACTCTCTGAAAAAATATATGGGCTGGTGCCAGCCGCTCAGGGACGCGTACGCGTAAAGTGTGCGTCCGCGTGCATGGCCATCAAGTCTAGGGGCGCGCAAGCGCGATGTGCGCGCACGCGTGCCTCCCCTCAGCGCTGCATGGACGCGCACGCGTACTATGCGCGTCCACGTGGGACGAGTTGGACTAAAAGCTCAACGTTTGCACAAGAGAGGCCCAACTCTCTGGAAAATATATGGGGCTGCATCCGCTCATGAACGCGTGCGCGTACAGCGTGCGCGCGTGTCCTCCCCCTTTTTTTATATTTTTTTAGAAGCATAGAAATAGAATTTGACACTCTCCTAACCTATAAACACTCTAAAGCAACCAAAATTCAAATTTAACAAGAATCTTTAAGTTTTTGAAGAAATTTTCAAAGTCAAAATAAACACAACTTGCACTTCAAGTAACCTACTTTAACAATAATCTAAACTAATCGAAACACACTATAACAACCTATCAATCAAAACAAAATGTATAAGAGTATATAAAAGATAAAACTACCTACGATGGCAACTCAAATCATTTATTAAGTATACATACAAGAGAATGGAAAGAGTTTACCATGATGGGGTGTCTCCCACCTAGCACTTTTATTTATTGTCCTTAAGTTGGACTTATGGGGAGCTTCTTATCAAGGAGGCTTATGCTTGTACTCATCCTTGATTCTCCAAGGATTTATGCACCTCAAATGGTTGATAGAAATCCCAACCTTCTTCATCAAGTTTGGATGGAGTTCCACCCAAGATATGAGCTTCTTTAGTTGGTCTTCATACTTCGATTCGGGATCCCATATCTTATTTTTGCACCCATCTTCTAGTTGATTGTCAATTCTTCCATCTGCGTGGTTGACTAGTAGAACAAGCAGAATTCTCTCTAGCATACCAAGCCTTCCTCCTAGACCAACACAAAATAGCATGCTTCCAATCATAGTTCCCACATTTTGAAGCTTTGACCTCAATGAGCCTAATTCCAAACTTCCAACCACTACACAACTCCTTTCTACTCTTGCTCTCACAAAGAGCCCTAAGTTTTCCATCCATTTCAAGCAAGCCATATTCAAGTGAGAAAGTGAGGCCTAAGGGTAAGGGTGTTACCCACTTGAATGGTGTGTTGGATGGTGATTTAGGGAGGTAAGCCTCCCCACACTTAGACAATGCAAGGTCGACTTCCTTATGCTCTTCTTTGGATATTTCCACCTCTTGACAAATCCCTTCAATTTCTTCTTGTTTGTTGACCTCTTCCATTTCTTCCTCACCATCGATCAAGTCAAACTCGGGAGGTTGTGTGAGATCTTTTTTCGTATCAACTTCACACTCATTGAGAGAGTCTTCGACAAGGTTACTAATAGCACTTGGTGTGGAGTTGTCTTCAATAGCTACATTTTCATGTCCCAAAGGAGAGGATTCCACTTTGATAAAAATTTATTAATGATTGAATCCATCTCTTGATCAACCTTTTCATATTCTTCAATTTTGATATGCTCCGGAGGTTGTTGGGATTCACATGGTGGCTCCGCATCTCCTAAATCTTCAACCACTTCTCCCCTTTCTTCAATAACCATAGGTTTCTCCAATTGTTCTAACACAAAGTGGCTTCCCTCATCACCTACCGGGGTTTCCAATCTCTTCTTCATGCTATGCTCTTCAATTGATTCTTCACATGTGGCTATAGAAGCACCTTGAGTGTTCAAGCATTGGTAGGATAAAGTATGCACTACCTTGGTCAAGTTAGTCACAAATTCTGGGGTGTTCCTTTGCATGTCCGCTTGGCCTTGAAGTAGCAAGGTGAGAGAGTCATATATTGGGGCTTGGAGTGGATGGAGAGGTTCATCAATTTGGAGAGAGGGTTCATAGTAGGAAGGTGGTTCTTCTTGGTAAGGGTATGGAGATGGTGTGCATTGAGGTGGTTCTTGGTAATAATCATGATAAGGTTGTGGTGGTTCTTGAGGTTCTTGCTCATAATGGTCATAAGAATATGGTATGGGTGATTGGTCATATGGTGGATATGGGTCATAGGAAGGTGTTTGGTAATGAGAGGCTTGTGAGAATGGTTGAGGTTCATGTTGAGGATAAGAATCATAGGCATATGATGGTGGTAATTAATTGCCATAAAAAGATTCACCATAGCCATTGAATTGACATGCATTAGGATGTGAATTATACCTATAAGTATCCGGAGGTTGTTGCCAATAGGAGTGATCAATTCCTTGATGCTCCTCCCATCTTTGTTGGTTCCATCTATAATGAATGTCATCATTGAAGTTCACATTTCCTACAACACAATTAGGTCCACACTCATAGCCACAGTGAGAATTCATAGTGGAAAAGCAAAATAAATCTAACAAAAAAACTAGAAACAAGCAAAAGACAAACCTATTCACAATATTCACATATATACAATAACCAATAACATAACACCATTGCAAATTCTCCGGCAACGGTGCCATTTTGATGAGAGGACTTTTGTGTGGCTTAGAAATTCACAAATGAAGTCTCGTTGCAATTATAATTTCTAAACCAACAATAATCCTTTTATACAAAAGATTGTTTGTCACAAGTAACAAACCCCTAAATTTATAAACCGAAGTATTGAACCTCGAGTCTTTCTCCCTAGGAATTGCAATAAAGTGTCTTGTTATTCATTATGAGTTATATTTGGGGTTTTAGAGATTTTAGACAAGAAATATAAATGGCAATGAAAATAAACTAACAACTAACAAGCTCTTGACAAGGAATGAGAACTAGAAGTCCTATCCTAGTTATCCTCCTCAATTGTGACCACAAATTATCCATTGCTACCACTTAGTTAACCTCTAACCATGGATGAAAGTCAAGTGGGTGAATCAACTTGATTCCACAAGTCCTAGCCAACTCCCAAGGGAAAGACTAGCGTTAGTGGTATCCAAATTAATTAACAACTTCTAATTATCGATCAATAAAGGAATTAGATAACTCAAGCGTCACTAATTACTCCACCTAGGCCAAGAGGAATAAAAATCTATACTAAAATCCAACCAAGCATTTCATCAAACACTTGGGACGCACAAAAGAAAAGCATAGTAAATTGATAACAAGAATAGAATCTAGCAACAATTGAATGTAGGAAATTGACAACAACAATCAAAGAAAACAAGATCTACATGAATCACCTCAAATTGCATTAAAGGAGAATAGAATGAACAAGAGTAGATCTACAAACAAAATAGAAGAAAGTAATAACAACAATGGAAGAATAATGAATGTAACAACAATGAATTAAGAAGAAGAAGTAGAAGAGAGCATGAATTAAAACCTAGATCTAAGAACTAAACCTGATCCTAATCCTAATTCTAGAGAGAAGTGAGAGTTTCTCTCTCTAAAACTAAAACTAAAACTAGCCTAATGTGTGTTATGATAGACCATCCCCCTCCCCCTTCAATCCTTGGTCCTTTTGAGTGTTTTGGCGCCAAAGTTGGCTTGAATTGGGCCCCTTAGGCCTTAAGAATTCGCTAGCCACGTTTTCATTAAAAAATCATAAATCAGCACCGACGCGTACGTGCATAGCACACGTACGCGTCCATGGGTGACTTCGCAAGGTGCGCGTAAGCGCCTGGTGCACGCGCGCGTCCATGGCCGAGTTCAACTTTTTGGCTTTTCATGATCTTCTCCACTTACATGCTTCCTTCCTTGCTCCCTTGATTCATCCTTAGCCCTTTTTCAACCTGAGATTACTAACAAACACATCAAGGCATCTTATGGAATCAAGAAGAGATTAAAGTTGTCTAATAAAAGACCAAAAAGCATACTTTTTACACTTAGACACAAATAAGGGAGAGATCACAAAAATCATGCTAAATCATTGGCTAAATGTGAGAAAAGGTTAGCAAAATACTCTAAATCCAACACAAGATAAACCCTGCAAATGGGGTTTATCAAGGTTCATTGTGGCCAATTTTTCTTATGGGTGTTTTTATTTCCATACTTTGGTATTGGGTTTTCCCATGTTATTATGTTGAATGACTTTAGCATACTATGCTGTTGGAATTAGGTTGTCATATAATTCAAGGATGTTTGGTTATTGAATGCTCGAGGGAGATTAATAAGTTTTTTTTTTTGGGTTTTCTTTTTGTTTACTCACGAGACAAACTGAGTCATATGTACTGTTTGCTGAAGTGGTTATTTTCTTATTGTTGGAGGGGCCATTGGTGGGTATATGCATTTGAGGTGAATGCGAAGCGCATAGTTATACTCGACAGTTTGCATTCTGCACCAGAAGATAACAAACGAGATAAACTCGATGCATATGTGGTAAGATACTGTACTTCATTTATTCAATATACAGCTATGTTATTTAATTCAATAGGATGTTGTTCCACTATGTTCATTCTATGGTTTTCAGGAGAGACTGTGTGAGGATATGGCAAGCATTGCTATTCCTGGATTCGTTCGGACTCCGTACGGCCCAGCTCGTTTCTACGCTAGGGTTCCAAAGCAACCGAACAAGTGAGCTGAATATATAACCCAAATTTGAGGCTTCTTTAGATTTCTTTCAATAATTGGGCATAGCATGTTAAAAGTTGTTCTCATCCTAATTGCAAAAGTAATTTATTTTCCTGTAGCTTTGACTGTGGCATGTACATTATTAAATTCATTGAAAGTTGGATAGAAGATCATGAACTTTACGAATGGGATGTGATTTGTTAAATAAACATTTTCGCAATTCTCATTATTCATGCTGTAAAAATATCACTGTAACGATTCTTAACACTAGATCTCCTGATAAATCTACGTACAGGATTCACTCAGTTCATACAGGATGGAGTTGATGCTAGACATAATTTGTGGCCCACATAATGCATTGATTCATCAGCTTGTTTCATTATTGAATGAAAGGGTTAAACCTGTTCGTCGCAATGCACCACGGAACAAGAAGAAGGACGTTAGTTCACCATACACTGCACCTAGCACACGATCATTGATTGAACGTGCGGAGGGATTACTGAAGGGGGAATGCGCAAAGGGAGGAAGAAGTTGCTTACTTAGGATTAGTTACAATAAATTGAACTACCAGATTCTACTGAGTTTACTTACTGATGACATGCTTAGGGATTTGTTTTTGTCACATTAGAAAGACTTGATTCCATGACATATTTTATTTTTCTACATTACAATGATTAATCGGTTATGTTACCTAAAAATTATCTATGTTAGTTTATATGTTAGAATCCCGGATTTATCAAGGTTGTTTGGTAAAGTTGCCATATTTGTGCACGCTAAAATAGGTGACCAGTAGCCATCCACCAATATAGCTAAACTGAACATCCTATACCTTACTATAACGAACATCCACTTTAACTAGGTCAAAATCAAAATATAACAACCAAGTGCTACACACACGAATACTAACGGCTAACCATCCATGATGAGAGTAAAAATGAACATCTGATCACCTATGGAAATGAACATCCACTTTAGTACATTAAAAATACGTGAAAACAATGTCTATAACGACTAGCTACATACCGAAAAACTATACATTAAAGCATGTAGAAATCAGGTACAACTTTATTAAACTATCTCGTAAATTATAGAATAACCATCAAATATACTCTTTATGCATTAAGTCTACACAAAATAAAAATAGTAAAATGGTTCGTTCTAACAAATGCAAAAAGAGTTCTTGCAATTAATAACATGTGGACGTTTGCAACAGCTGTCTTAGAACCTTGAAACAAACGTGAATCCATACGAAGACAGAAATGAGAAAATATACATCATCACAACCTTGTCCAACTAATCCTACTTTTTGTTGAAGGAGCTTGACAAAGACATGAAACCACCGGCTTGGTCGGGAACATTCAGGCCAGCAACAGCACCATGGTTTATATCTTGAAATACGTGCGGACGAACCACCAACCAAAAAAAAAAAGAATAAGTCCAACAGTTATGTTCTAGGATAGTAATATACTAAATAAACATACAAAGTTGAGATTAAGCCAAACATCTACCGGTGATGAATTCTTTTATTTTCTCCGTCTTGAATTCTTGAAGGACTTCTCAAGGGCATAGCCGAGCCTCTTACTCTTTGGCCTGCCCTTTGTGGTGACCTTCGATGGACCTTGGATGTCATCAACACCAACATCGTTCGAACTCTGTGAGCCAATGTTGGTCTGGATATCTGACACGCTCTCGGACCTCATTTTGGGATGGTGCGCAGCCAACTTGGCCCTTGTTTCTTCCAAAGTAACATGCAGCAATGCTGTTTCATCATCGTCACCGACGAACTCTTGAGCAACATTATAGAAGTGTGCACACAGTCCCCTGAATGCAACATGACTCTCATCCGACCGACTGACATCATGGATACTTTTGACATACGTATGCTTGCGCTTTATCTTCTTGCTCCATCGAGGGAGAACATAACTGGAAGGTACTTTGTACACTTTATACGAATGGAAAACTTCAAGGCAGTGACAGCACAATACACCTGAACTCTCAAAAAGATTGCACTCACAACGAAGCTCCTGTGTGGAACGGTCAAAGTGAACATCGTACGGAACGCATAGAATAGTATCGTTGACTAGTTTTTCCTCTTCCACCTTCACGCAGACCAATGGACCCTGTTCATCAACTGCAGAAACTCTGCAGTTAGCCTTCTTCACAAACTCAATTTGAACATCCCTAAAAATGCTTGTGGTATACTCTTGCTGAAACTGTTTCTCCATAGGCGAGGTCGTTGCACAAGGAATTACCCCCCTCGAGTCTGCAGCATCATCCTCCAGTTCCTTCTGCTCCTTGACTCTAAGCACATTGTCATATTCGTGAACAAATTAAACCAAGCTAGTTTTACTGTGTAAGTATCCACCGTAGAATGCGTGCATGCTCTTACTCCTTTGCGTACTCCGCATTGCTGCCCAAAATTCACCCTTGAAGTATATTGGGACCCACATGCGTCGGTCATCATATAGATCTACAAGAAATAAATAATCCCAAATTAAGTATAGAAAGCTAGCACCAAAAATATCACTACACCTGAGAAATGACTATCCACAATCACTGATATATTAAACATCCAAATGTATACTATAATGAACATCCATATAATTCTCATCCAAAATTACTGATAACACTAAACATTCAAATGCCAACTAATTGCAATTAAAGCGTGTGAAGTAATCGTATAGTAACAAACCTGATAGCCATGTGTTGTCATATAAGTTGTACTCATCTATAAAATCAGCCCACTTATCTTCAAATGACTCCTCGGTCTGAGAGTTCCACACAATGTCGTTTAGGTCACCATACAAAGCTCCGTACCGGCGATAACCCCCAAGCTTGGAAGGTAACTTATTCATAATATGCTAGATGCACCACCGGTGGCGTGTGTCGGGTAAAGTATTTTTGATCCCACAGTAAATGGATCGACATTGATCAGTTATGATACACTGTGGAGCAGTTCCCATGCACTTCACCCATTGGCTAAAAACCCACTCATAACTTGCGATTTTCTCATTACCCAACAAAGCACAACCGAGGAGGGTCGACTTACCATGGTGGTTGACCCCAACAAACGACATAAACGGTAATCCATGCCTACTAGAAAAACAAACCAAAAGTAAGAAATGCCAATCACGATCGAATAGCGTTTTATCAAGAAAAGGAAAAAACACCAACTTAACTACTACGTACCTATTTGTACTGTACGTGCTATCAACTGACACGACGTCTCCATAGTATTCATACGACGCCCTACACCTTGCATCAATCCATACTGCGCTCTTAAATTTACACTCCTCGTCCAACTTCACCGCGTAAAAGAAGTTTGGATTGATGTCCTTCATTCTCATGAAGTAGCTCATCATCTCCCTGACATCTGCATTCACGTTGCTAGTTTGGAGCCTTGCTGTTATATAGTTTCTTAAATCCTTCTCTAAGAATCCCAAGTTAGAGGGGCCACTAGCCTCATTTGACAAAGCAAGGAATGTCTTATTTGGTCGAATCCCAGCCTCATCATTATCTTCGATCACGTACTTCGTATGCATGGTCAGCTTCCTATACTCATGGTAGTGCACTGCCTTTCTCGGTGAACAAGGATGTGAGTACGTCAAGTCAACCTTGAACAAAACCCAGTCTTGCAAATCTTTATCAAACTTTACATATATCCTTGCCTTGCACCCAGCAGCTGAAATCGTATTCTTCTGCATTGGTGATTTAACACAAGACTCGCGGATCCTGTCGTGATTACAGTGTATAACTTGGTTAACGGGAGCCTTGGTGTTCTTGTCAAATGTTGTTGTCCTTATCTTAGTTGCAAATCCAGCTTTCTTTGCATATGTAACATAAAAGTCATGAGCCATCTGTAACTGAGCAAACCGCATTCCAACTCTTGATATCTCGTCTTCTTGTAGGCAACCATGATCTGGTAACTGTATTTTATATTAATCTGAGAGTCCCAAAAATTAATTACCATTAGTTATCAAATCAAACATGAACATTATGACTACACAAAAGTAAGCTTGACTCTAATACCTCATCACCAAGCTCCATATTTTCACTTCCAACATCCGTAACATCCGACAACTGCATGACCTATAGCTCCAAAACAAACAGAGTACCAAAAGGAGGAAGATCCTTATCAAAACTCATTTAAATAAAATCTCTAAAATAATCACCGAAAATATAACAACAGCTACAAATCAAGCCAAGAGAATTGTTTTTATATAATTGGTTAATTTATGCAAATGTAGGATACACATAACCATATAATCTCATAAGAATGAAAAATATTAAAATAATATGAAGGACGCATATCAGCATATAACTAAAAAATATGCAGTGAGCATATAAGCATAAAATTAAATCATTAAAACACTCATATAAGCATTCCATGGTTAGCATGTTGCAAATACAAGTAGCATTCACTTCAATTCAGTAAACAAATTCAGCCACTGCATCACCCTATGGTTATCTATTTTACATACTTGCATGATCATCATGTACGGATAATATACGCACACCATAGATAAAAATGCATTCATATTAGCATACCAAAAAATTAAATTATGTTATCCCATCATCCATATAAGCACATGTAAGATACACATAACCATATAATCCCATAAGCATGAAAAATATTAAAATAATATGCAGGAAGCATATGAGCATATAACTAAAAAATATGCAGTGAGCATATAAGCATAAAATTACATCATTAAAACACTCATATAAGCATTCCATGATTAGCATGTTGTAAATACAAGTAGCATTCACTTCAATTCAGTAAACAAATTCAGCTATTGCATCACCCTATGGTTATCTATTTTACATACTTGCATGATCATCATGTACGGATAATATACGCAGATAAAAATGCATTCATATTAGCATACCAAAAAATTAAATTATGCTATTCCATCATCCATATAAGCACATAAGTCCATAATAGGATGATTAGCAAATAAAGATGCCATTATACAAAAACACGTACGAAAATATGCTTCCTAGATATAATCATATAAGCATGAAATGATTAATTAATTTCACCTAATCCTCAATGCATATAATCATACCATTAAATATAAAACAAACGTAAATTTAGTTGCATCTCAACTGATCGATTACAATTGCATGTTTCAATAAACATACAATTAAAGAACTCATTTACATTGTGACTAAACATAAAAATTAAGCGCAAAATAAACATCCATGGCAGAATTTGAGGATCCTAATTGCTCACCTTGTTCGACTTGTGACCGTGGCCAGCGACATCGCCGGGTAAGTTTTCTTGTTCGTATGATAAATTTTCTGAAACGTTAGAGGCTACACATACTAACGGTTCAACTATATCTACCTCCATTAATGAATTTCGGGTAGGTGATGTGCATAAAGGAGGACCCTTGCTTGAAACACGCTCTTCTTGCAATTCTGCCATTTTGAAGGAGTCAAAACCGGCTGCGTTCTGTGCGGACGAGAGGGCGGCGCTGGTTGGTTAATTGTTATTGGTGGTTGACTGTTCGATCGTAGATGAAGGAGGAAACCGATCAACAGGAGGCAGTGCTGGGGAGTGGACTGCTTTGGGAGGTGGAAAGATATGCATAGGGCAGCCGTGTGATCGTGGAGGAGACCACGCGGGGAGATTCTCGTTTTGACCTAATCAGTTGATTTGAATCTATAATTAAGATTAATCCTAAATGGTTTTAAATTTCAAATTAGAAATAATACAAAATTAATTAATAACCCATTATTTATTTTAAATTTCAATTAAACCCCCATTATATGCATTGTACAATAAGCCTATTGTTTCCTCATACTTGCGCAAGTATAATAATGATAATAAAGTAAATGTTACTTATTCCTTCGGATGATACTATTATATAAAAAGCTAATGATATAATAAGACTAATGATACTCATAACTATATATGTATACGTATACAACGGCTTTCCATTAGATAAATGGCTGATATATATATGTGTGTGTGTGTGTGCGCGCGCGCGCAACGTAATGCATAATCGAAGCCGCTTTTGTTTTCATGCTTTATGATTAATAATAATAATAATAATATAAAGTTGAATGTATATGAGTTACTAATATAAATGATATTAGTAACTTAAGCATGAAAGATATTTAGTGAAGCATTAGCAAAGCTAAGCTCACCAAAGAGTACCGATATTTACTTATATCGGCGGATATCGAACTCAATAATAATATTATTAACTAAACTCTATTTTTAAATTAAAATATCAATTACTCAAATTAAGATATACATATAAGTTTTATTAGTTATAAATTACTAGAATTATAGTTTTAATTATGTAAAATATTTCATCATAATATATATATATATATATATATAAAAGAATATGAATTTGATTGAATTCAAATTGTTATAAAATTAGTTCAATTACTGATAGTAAAATAATTTTCTAAAAATAAGGAACTCTAATTTTATAAAATAAATTATAACTTATTTGTATTTATATTTTTTTTAAATTGAGGGTCGCTACATTCTACCTACCTTACAAAATTTTCACCCTCGAAAATTCCGGTTACCAAAGAGATACTCCTATCAGCCTAAACTCCTAGTCCGTATCCAAGTCTAAAACTACGTCCAGTCTTTCCAGTCCTAAATTTCCCAACTTGGTTATGTAACCTAAACGAAAGCGGGGTCCTAGCTCTACACAGAACAAATCCGTCCTACGCATCCGGTATCATACTTACCTCGATCCTGTTGTGGCCAACCCGCGTCTGTGGCTCTCCCACACGAACAATCCCTAGACATGTGTCCTGGTGCTCCACATCGAAAGCACATTCCCAGTCCAGCCCTGTGCGGCTCCTCTGGAGCAGTCTCACCAAAGCCTTCCTATAGCAGCGCCCACTTCATGGAGCAAAAGAGGTAAGGTTTTATAAACTAATCAATGATTGGCTGTGTTCTTGAAGTGTGAAATCATATCTTGTTGCTTGAGGCTTGATTTTGAGTGCTTGTGTGATGGTTTGATCATGAGATCTTGTTGTTTAATGCTTCAAAATCAAGTTTTTGATGGTTCTGAAGTTGTTGTTGTTGCTGCTGGAAAACGTGATTTTCCAGCCATAAAATTCATGACATTTGATGTGTTTTTTATGTGTATTTGATGGCTGAAACGTTGCTCTTTGGTTTGGTTTAAATCAGGTAAAAATCGATTATCGAAAAGATTGAAAAACTAGCTGAAAATCAAGTAGAAATCTGATGAACTTTTGGAAAAATGTTTTGGGTTTTTAGAAGGATGTGAAAACGTTATTTTGATGATTTTGAGGTCAAAATATAATTATTAAAAATTTTAGGGTTGAAAGTTAATTAATAGAAAGTTGAGGAGCCAAAGTGCAAATATTAAAAGTTAAGGGATCAAAATACAATTTTCAAAAAGTTCAGGGGTTAAAATGCAGTTTTTAAAAGTTGAATAAAATATTATTATTTTAATATTTTTATAATGTGCTAAAATTAAAAACAAAATAGGATTAAAATAGGTTCAAAGTTGGCTAACAATGGTAGATAAAAGATAGTCTATTTGGGTAGGTGAGCTCAATGAAATGAAGACCTCAATCATATAAAAGCATTCATACACAGAATAATGGACATAAAGAATTAAACAAACCAAAGATTACAATCATAGAAAAAGAATAATACACACAAGAATGAAAATAGTGGTTATATGATGTAACCACACAATCAGGCTCAAAACTCATATGCTTATGTGTTCTTAGCTCAAAACATGTTCCACAATATATATAATTCAAGCAAGTTCAATGAAAAAATTTTTCTCAAATCAATGGGGATACCCTATAGATAAATTTCTTGGAAAATTTCATTATTTTGACTAAGATTATTGTATTATATATGCAAAACAAGAGAATGCAACTAAAAATTCTAAATGAACTAAAAATGAAATGTGAAAATGTTGGGATTAGAAATTTGTCACCCAAAAATGGCCGATCAGTCGGACCACCTCCTCATACTTAAAAGTTTGCACTGTCCTTGATAAACTCCATTTGTAGGGTTTATCTTGTAGTGATTTTAGGGGATTTTATGATCTTTTTCCCATATTTATTCAATGAAATAGCATGGATTCATGATTGTCTCCTAATTTGTGCTTAAGTGTGAAAACATGCTTTTTAGGCCTTTAATTGGTTGATCTTAACTCACCTTTGATTCCACTAGATGCATTGATGTGTGTGTTAGTGATTTCAGGTTGAAAAGGCTAGGAATGGGTCAAAGGAATGGAGAGAAAAGCATGCAAAGTGGAGAAATCATGGAAAAATAAGGATTGGGAGAAATTCACTACACGCGCACGCGCAGCAGACGTGCACGCGTGAATTGTGACGTCGAATGGCGACGTGTATGCGTACATGGCGCGTACGCGTGGATATGAAATTGTCAAGTGACGCGTACACGTGACCCACGCGTACGCGTCGATGCTCGCACGTGATTCACTTAAAGGCAATCCGTTGGGGGCGATTTTTGGGCTTCCCAGGCCCAAATCCAACTCATCTCTGATGCTATTTAACCCAAGGACTGAAGAGGAATCATATGTCTAGGGTCTTAGTTAGTTTTAGTTTAACTTTTGGAGGGAAAGTTAGTTTTAGAGAGAGAAGCTCTCACTTCTCTCTAGAATTAGGATTATGTTAGATCTAGAATAGAATTTCTTAGATCTAGTTAATTTCATGCTTTGATTCACTTTTCCTTTTGTAATTCTTCTTCTTCTACTTCTCCTCTCTCTAGTTTAGCATTTAATTCTTGTAATTCTCTACTTTTATGTTGATGCACTTTTGTTTCTTCTATTTCTCTTTTAATGCAATTTATGATTCATTTGTTGTTGTTTAATTCCTTGCAATTGAGTAGTATAGATTTACTTTCCTTTTATGCGTTCCAAGTGTTTGATGAAATGCTTGGTTGGATTTTAGTATAGACTTTTCTCCTCTTGGCCTAGGTAGAGTAATCAGTGACTCTTGAGTTATCTAATTCCTTTATTGATTGATAATTAGAAGTTGCTAATTGATTTGAATGCCACTAAAGCTAGTCTTTCATCTAGATTTGGCTAATACTTGTGGACTCGAGTTAATTCATCCACTTGACTTTCCTCCATGGTTAGAGGTTAACTAAGTGGGAGCAATGGACAATTCTCATCACAATTGAGGAGGATAACTAGGATAGGACTTCTGGTTCTCATACCTTGTCAAGAGCTTTGTTAGTTGTTTGTTTATTTTCATTGCCATTTACATTTCATGTTTCTTATCTCAAAAATCCCAAAACATACCTCAAGGCCAATAACAAGACACTTTATCGCAATTCCTAGGGAGAACGACCCGAGGTTTGAATACTTCAGTTATTAATTTTAGGAGTTTGTTACTTGTGACAAACAAATATTTGCATGAAAGGATTATTGTTGGTTTAGAAACTATATTGCAACGAGATTTTATTTGTGAATTCTTTACCATCAAAATTCCATTCATCAGTCCTCGGTGTATTCAAAGACGAGCAAGAGGGTACGACGACTTTCCGGATTGACACCTTCAGCTGGTGGATCAACCGGTTGCTGCGTTTCTTTCTTCCACTTCTGTTTTTGTTTATGACAAATTATCCTGAGCAATAGGAAACAGGATATAATAAGACAAGTAAATGCACAAGCAAGGAAGCATGGATCGTTAGAATGAGGTAAGAATCACTATAATGAAGTGAGTGAATTAGTGTGACATTGATAAAAAATAGTGTGTGAGTTCTAAGTTGCATGCGATTTAGAATACACACACTAATTTTTAAAAGCTATGTCACATTGTACAAAAGAGGTGTGCATTTCACTCATTCTAGTGTACTTGAGATACTCTAAAGATAACTTGTAGGTCAAATCAACCAAACAAGTAGTGAAGAAGCATGAAAGCATTCAAGCAAGAGTTAAGCGATTATGAAATGGATGATGAATGGACATTGATTAATGTGCAAGGAAGCTTAATGAATAAAATGAAATATGAAACTTACACATCAATCGATGACACACTTTGAATTTTGGTTTACATCACCTAGTAGACATAGAATGGGAAACATGGTTGCTATGCAATGTAGTAAAAGAGAACTAAAGGTGAGAATCAATCACATAACAAGCATGGTCCATATAGCTTGAGAATTTCAAAAGGATGTCCCTAGGTGAGCTTACAATCCAATTTCACAATTGAAGCATTATGACAAAATGACTAGTGTTAAGTATGTGTAGAGCACATAAGTAAACAATTAATGGTCAACATGTCATTAAGGCATAAGCATAACATATGGATGCATATGATCAAGCAACACAATGCATTAAGGTAAATACATAACATCCAACAAGAATTTGCCTAGTCAAAGTAGAGAATTCAAATCACATGGTGGCCAAATCATGCAATTCAAAAAGATTTAAAACGCTTTAAAGGCAATGTCATAAGTACTTGGTATTCACAAATGTTCAACATGAAAACTTAAAACCAAGTAACAAAATATAACCTCAACAATGAAATCCAATAATGAATGTCAACAACAATGATGCCAAAATAGCAACATGTCAGTGATCAGCAGCAATAAACGGTAAACAAGATTAATAATCCACCACTTATCATGAAAAACAGAAGATTAAACATAAATTAAACTAACTAATAACTAACAAACAAACTAACTAAAAGAAATGGTGATAAATGGTGATTGGTAGTGTTGGATGATGGTTGAAGAAGGGAAAAAAAAGAGGAGAAGGAAAAAGAAGAAAAGAAATGGAGAGAAGAGAAGAGAAGAAGTGAGTGAAACAGGGCAGGGGATCACGCGTACGGGTGCCTGGCAGAATTAGGGTGTGATGCGTACGCGTCGAGCTGGCACGCGCGGGATATGCAAAATCAAACAGTGATGCGTATGCATGGGTCACGCGTAGGCGTGAGAGAAGAGAAGAGGGTGTGACGCATATGCATCGTCGACGTGCACACGTGAGTAAAGAGAGAGGAAGGTGACGCGTACGCATAAAGCACGCGTACGCGTGAAGTGAAATTGTGATAGACGCACAATTTTATCACGCTTGTCGCACAACTCTTTGGATTTTGTACTGCACCTGCAAAATTTTAGAGGTCACGCGTACGCCTGGGTGACGCGTACACGTGGGATGTTGGAAACTTGGGATCACGTGTACGCGTGGGAGATGCATACGCATAGATGGCTGCTCTATTTTTCAAAATTTTCCAATTTCTAGCACCAAACCAAGCATTCCAAACATCCAAACAACTACTAAAATACCATCAAACTTTATTTAACATACTAGACTCCCAAATAAACTAAACAAACAAAACTAAACATGAAATAAACCTATTTACCAATATGTACAAAAGAAAAAAAATGAAAAGAGTTTACCGTGGTGGGGTGTCTCCCACTTAGTACTTTTATTTATTGTCCTTAGTTGGACTTATGGGGAGCTCTCATCAAGGTGGCTTGTGCTTGAATTTATCTATGAACTTCCACCAATGCTTGGACATCCATTGATTGTTAGAATTTCCAACCAAGTGCACTAAACCTTGGTGAAGTTCTTCACAAATCATGAGCTCCCAAAATTGATCCACAACTTGTAATCCGGGATCCCAAATCTTATTTTCACACCCATCTTCAAGTTGATCATCATGATTCCATCTGGGTGGTTTAGCTTTGAAATTCTCATTTAGGCATCCAAACACCTTCCTAGACCCATTCAATGGAGCACTACACCAACCATTGCACTTAGATTTTGGTGATTCAACCATAGTGAACCTTGAATTGTGGTGCCTACCACTAACTAACTCTTTCTTGCTTTTCATTCCACAAAGATTCCAAAGTTGACCATCTGTCTCAAGCAAACCATATTCAAGTGGAATAAGAAAGTTAAGGGATATGAATTTTACCCACTTGAATGGTGTAAAGGATGATGGTGACTTAGGAAGAGAGGCCTCCTTACACTTTGACAATGTGAGGTCCACTCCCTTGTGTTCTTCTTTGGTTACCTCCACCTCTTGACAAGCATCTTCCATGTTCACCTCTTGACAAGGTTCTTCACATTCAATCACTTCCTCACCAACCTCTTCTAGCTCTTCTCCATCCTTCATGTCACAACTTCGAGGTAATGTGGAACTTATCTCAACATCAACCTCAATTTTAATGAAAGAAGACTCCTCAAATACCAAAGGACCATGTGTTGGTGTGGAATCATCATCAAGAGGAAGATTTGTTACTTGCTCAACTTCTTCCAATTCTTCATCATTCATTCTATGCTTTGGAGGTTTTGCACCCTCCTTGACATTGCTTTCAAGATCAATGGAAGAAGGTTCAATGGGATCTTCGAGGTGATTTGTTAGTGAGGACAAGAACTCATCAATAATTGAGTCCAATTCTTAATCAACCTCTCCTAATTCTTTAACCACTCCTTCCGGATCAATTGTCTCAACTTCCTCCTCTTGTTGTAATTCTTGCTTTAACTCATCTTCTTCACCTTGAAGCTCCAAATTCACTCCCTCACTATGCTCTTTGGTCAATCCTCCACATTCATCAATGGGAGTGTCTTGAATGTATGAGCTTAAGTGGGAGGCCATGCAGTTAGCACTTCAGTCATGGTAGCCACCATGATTTCTATTTTCTTTAGCTCCTTTTAATGTTCTTCTTGCTTTTGGTTTTAAGAGCTAATATCTCTTTGTTGTTCTTACAAGAAGGTGTGGAGAGCTTCATCCATTGAAGGAGGTGGTGGAAGAAAGGGTTCATTGTTTGGGGGAAAGGGTTCATAATTAGAAGGTGGTTCATCTTGGTAAGGATATGGAGGTGGTGTATCTGGAATTGATGGTTCTTGAGAGTATTGATGTTGGAATGGTGGTGGCTCTAAGTATGGCTCATATAGTTGTTGGTATGGTGGATATGGGTTAGGATCATATGGAGGTGAATGGTGGTATGAGGCTTGTGAGTAAGATTGTTGAAAGCTATGTTGAGGAGGAGGGTCATAGGTATATGGTGGTTATGGTTAACAACCACAATGAGGGTCACTACATCCATTAGGTTGGTATGCATTACGAGTTGGATTATACCTATAAGAAACCGGAGAAGGTTGTTGCTAAGAAGGTCGTCTATATGCTTGAGGCTCCTCCCATCTTTGATTTCCAAATCTTTGATGCAAACTTCCAATGAAGCTTTCATTTCAATTTTCTACAACATAGTTTGAACCAAACTCATAGCCAAAGTAATGAGAATTCATAGTAGAAAGAGAAAATAAAAACAAAAGCTAACAAGAAACAAAGAAACCAAATCTTAAAATAAGCAAAAACTAGCAAACAAACCAAAAATCAAGTTATTCACAATATTCACATATGAACAATAATCAATAACAAGCACACATTGCAACTCCCTGGCAACGGCGCCAAAAACTTGAAAGAGCGTAATCGTCGGTAATGGAATTTCTTCTCAGTAAGAGGAAATAACTTCGTTACAAGTATAGCTCCAAACCGACAAATAACACTCAATCAAAGTTTAATTTTGTTTGACACAAGTGCAAACTAATAATAATAACCGAGAGTATTAGATCTCGGGTCGTCTCTCAAAGGAATTGCAGTGAGGTATGCATGTTATTGGTTATGAGGTTCAAGGGGTTTGAGGATAAAGAGACTAGAAATTAAATGGCAAGAAATTAAAGCAAACAACTAAAGATAACAAATGCCAAAAAGAGGCATTCATGGCAAGGATTGAGAATCAAGGCTTTCTATCCTAGTCATTAATCGTAACACAATAGTTAACAAGAGCTAATCCTATTTCGTCATCTCTAACATTGGAAGAAGGTATAATGTTATCTTCACATTGAGAGAAAGTCAAATATGACTAGTTAATCCCAATTCATAGGTAATGTTAATGGATACAAGACTAACTAATCACTCTAGATCACCAATCTAAATTGGATATTAATGACTCAAGATTGTCCAATTTCTCTTTCCAAGCCAAGAATGCTAAAAAAAGTACTCTAACATCTAACCAAACATTTTGTCAAACACTTGAAAGGCATAAAATAAAAGCATGGTAAATTGCAAGAAATAGTAAATTCTATAACTACCCAATGCAAGAAAATAACACTAATAACTCAATCGAGCAACAATAAACAAAGAAACATCAAATTGCATTAAATGAAATTGAAATTAACAAGAGTTCATCAACATAGAAGAGTATCTCAAAAGAGAAATTAACAATGTAAACTAAGAGAATAAAGATGTAGAAACAAGAAATTTCAAAGAAAACAAGATGAAAACAATAATTAAACCCTAGATCTAAGAGGAATTAACCTAATTCTACCCTAATTCTAGAGAGAAGAGGGAGCTTCTCTCTCTAGAAAACTACCTAAAGCATGATCCTAAGCTAATCTAATTGCCCCCTTATTCCCTCTTGAATTCTGTATCAAATAGCCTCAGAAATGAGTTGGATTTGGGCCTAGATGGCTCAGAAATCGCCCCCAGCGTATTGCCTTTAATGAGGTCATGTGACCAACGTCACGCGTGCGTGTCGCCTTGCAAATTCCCTGCTCACGCGTATGCGTGGGTGACACGTGCACGTCGCTTGGCAAAATCCTATCTCATGCCTATGCGTGAATGACGCGCGCGCGTGGTCATGAGTCCTCCAAATGCTCATTTCTTCATGAATTCTCCACTTTACATGCTTTTCTCTTTACTTCTTTCACCCAATCCTTGCCTTATGAACCTGAAATCACTCAACAAACATATCAAGGCATCAAATAGAATTAAAGTGAATTAAATTTAGCAATTTAAAGGCCCAAAAAGCATGTTTTTAACCATTAAGCACAATTAGGAGAAATTCATGAAACTATGCTATTTCATTGAATAAATGTGAGATAAATTGATAAAATTCCCTAAATTCAACACAAGATAAACTACAAAATTGGGGTTTATCACATTGTCTCACCAAAATTCTTAAATAGTGACTATGACTATCATTTTAATCATGAAATTATCAACAGTTAACTTAAATTTTAATCAATTGCTCTTATTAAAAATTTATCATCTCAATTCCACATGATGGTAGATTTTTAATCTGTTTCAGTGTGACGAACTTAGGTAGATGTATTATGACTTTGACAGAACTCATATATGTATGGTAATGACTCAAGAAAATTTTCAAAAGCATGAAAGAAGCTGTCCTCAACCACAAACATATGAATATATGATAGAGCCATAACAAAAACAAACGATAGGTAAACTGTAATCACAATTTCTTACTTAAAAAAAAACAAAAGAAAATAAAAATCTTCACTTACTGAATCACAGCCGCCGAGAGGCAGAAGAGGAGAGAGGAGCGCCGGCGGGAATCTGCGGGACATAGAACCACCGAGGCCCGAGAGGTAAAGGAGGAGAGAGGAGCAAAGGGCATAGTAGAAGCAAGACGAGATAACACCACTGGGACTTCGATTTGGTGAGGACTGACGAGATGAGACAGAGACCGACAATGGGGAGACCGATGACGATGAGTTGCTGAAGGCTGAAGCTGAGGGTTAGGGTCTCAGGGTCAGGGAAGGGTTAGGGTTGGCTGTTGTTTGTGGGAAGGAAAACCTAATTTTCTATTCAAAAAACTATTTATACCATTTGTAAATTTACAAAAATACCCTTAAAAAAACAAGATGGCATCCCGTCAGGCCAGCCCGCCCCCTCTCCCTCGCCTTGGCCCGTGATTTTGGCGGGTTTTTAAAATTTGGCGGGTTCAAAATCTCGTCCCGACCCGCCTTTTGGCAGTTTTGGTGGTTTGATTTGGCGGGTTCGACCCGTTTTTCTACCCCTAGCTGAATCCGAAGAATGCAAGAGGAGGTGTCTGTTAGAACAATGATATAAGAAGAAAATAGAGGACAAAGGCTTATAAAGAGGCTCTTGAATTGGAGCCAAATTTGAATTTTGAGATTTTAGAGAACTTTATAGTTTGATTTGTACAGTGTAGTTTGATTCTTAATTATATGAATGGTGCATTGCAAGAAAGTTAACTCACACCTACACTAATGACAATCTACCATGATTAAGGTTCTCACAAAGGCGTCATGGGAATGTGACCTCACAGAGGTCCTGAAGCTTGGCTATCTGAACCTATCATCTTCCCAACAAGGTTGAAAATGGAGGTGTAATTAAGGATTTTAATTCTCTTTTGGAGGGTTTATTTGGGTTATTTAAAATATTGCCACATCATGTATCTATTACCCTTTCACATGGCAATTTGAAACCATATGAAAACACACCTTACCCACTTAACAGTCACATCAGTGCTTTGTTAATGGAGATCACTCTAGGGGCAAACGTGAGCTACGGTTTAATATTTGGGGGTTACAATTGGGTAAATTGAAATTTTATGGTCGAAATTGAGGCCGAGTTGAAATTTCAGGGACCAAAATAGATTTTAACTCAAATTTTGTTATTAATTCTCAATATGTGTCACTCAATATAACTTAACACATACACAATAACATTGCATACATAATGTTCTCTCAAAGGAGTTAAATGCCTACTTGAATTACGCAGCTATGTTATGTATGTTTTTTATTTTATGAAGTTTGGAGTTTCGGTATTTATAGAGGTTAAAAGTTCAATTACTAAACCTACTAATTTTACCTTTAGATAATAATGCTCTACTTTACAAGGATTAATGCTTCATTAGGAAATTTAGTGCTCTAATCCCAATTAATGGTAGGACATCCAAATGTTTACAATTCTCTTTCATGGATCTCTATTAAAGATATGCCTTGTTAAAAATCTTGTCAAAAAAAATTCTATGGAATAATAAAAACCTAACTAAAGCGGGAAAAAGTACAATATCCTTTGTAATGAGAACTGTCTCGTTAAAAAACCTCATTAAAAAAAACCCAGTGGAATAAAAACCTAATTAGAAAAAAGAGTACGGTCTCTCCCCTATTGGTAACATCATACAAGATTTTAAAATCAATGCATTTCAATTTTATATACCAGATTTTAAATCATTCGATCACTTTGATTTTGAATCTCATTTTCATTAAATATTTTGTAAGACAGTTATACGATATCTGTCCAAATTGCTTTAAACCATATATATAGCGTTGCATCTTAACCGAGAATAAGCCTTGAGAACTTCCTTTGGATGATTTAGATATCTTTAATCATTCAGGGAATCTTATATAGATATCACAATCTAAAGATCCATATAGATAGCCATGATCAAATCCATTAGATGCATATTTAGGTTATGATATGCAGATAAGTTAATCAAATATCTCAAAATAATTCCATCAACATGAGAGTATGTCTCCTTGTAGTCTATACCAGTTTTTGTGAGAAACCTTGTGCTACAAGTCGAGCTTTGTAGCGTACAATTACATTATTCTCATTTTGTTTTCTCACAAATACCAATTTGTATCCAACAGGTTTCACACCTTTTGGTGTTCAGACTACAGTCTAAAGATTTCACATTTTTTAAGTGAGTCTAACTCATTTTTCAAGACTTCTTTCTATTTTTGCTAATCAATCTCTTCGTCGACATTATTCTATAGTGTTTTGTTCAGGATCTTCATTTCATGCATAATATTTAGTGGTACATTATATGCAAATATATCGTTGACAGTTATTTCTCTTCAGTTCTACTTTTCTCACGTAAAGACATAGTTTATTTAAATCTCATCATTTTGACAATTTTCATGTACCCAAACATCTTTTGATGTTTCAATTATGTCATGACTTTGGACAACTTCAGATATCCCAACTATATCTTTGTCCTTCTCAACAAGAAGAGTATTTGCCTCATTACCATAGTTTGCCCTTCTTCTTTTGAGTATTTTTATTTTTAGAACTAACTAATCTACCATACTTTTGGCATGTGTTTACATTATTGACCATTTGTTCAATAGAAATATCAATTTGAATTGATTTATTTTTAGCTAGTATATTGAATTTTGTTATTCTTTTTGTATTAGAAAATTCATCAAGCAATTCTGCAAAATGTATAATCTTTTGAACTTCTAGTTCACATTGCCTTGATCGAGGATTCAAATGTATCAATGATAATGCACTCAACTTAGCTCCTTTAATTTACTGGATGTTTATTCTCTTTCCTACTGTTAGAAATATTGTCTCATTAAAGTGACAATATGCAATTTGAGCTTTAAATACACTTCCATTTGTATCTCTAGATATCTTATAATAGAAGGAGAATCATGTAAGAACCAAAAATTTATTAGTATTTTTTATTAGAATAAAATAATAATTTAAATGTCCAGAATAGGTTGAAAAATTTAGAAATATTAATTTAAAAATTTAAAGGTGATATTTGAATTCAACGGATTTTTTTTAGTAGGAAAATATAATTTTCAGCAAAAAATACGTAAAAATGCGTACTGATAATTTAGCCAGCAGTACCAACCTAAGTCTGTCCGATACTACGTATGAGAAAATAAAAACAATAGAAATACTTAGAGAAATAATTTAGATTTGAAAATCGGACACTTATTCTAAAGGTTTGGCTTGAGGTTGGGCCAAACGAACCAAAAATGCAACCTGATTGGATCATGCCCACGTTGGGCCCAAGCCCAACATATATAAGCACTTTAATGAGGCATGTCGGCCTCATTCCATCAGTTGAGAGGGAGAGTGCAACTGAGATTGGAGAGGAAGAATCTTAGAGAGAGCACTATTTACTTTCATCTTCTTTGGATCATAAATTTTGATTTGGTGCTCCGTTTGGCATGCCATTTATGACCACGCATTTGTCTCGGCGAGCTCTTCAATTCTATCCAAACAAATTAGTAAGAAACTTTGTATTTGTTGTCCAGTTATTCTCTCTATACATTTTTGCAATTTTGGATTTGGTTATTGAGAAAATTTTGTGATTTTGGTTGTTGAGATGTTATCTAGTATTGAATTATTGTTAGGCTTTACTCTAATCACCAGTAGTTAAGATAAGAAGACTCAAAAATTTTGTGGTTTATTGATTTTGTGAATTCTAGTATTGATTGTGGTAATTTGTATGATCTAGCTTGAAATTGATGTTGTTTGGAGCTTAAAATTGGCAATTTTAGAGTGGTTGAAGTTGAGTTTTTGGTGGCTGAGTTTGTGATTTCGGTTTGAAGGATTGGAAGCTTTTGTGTAAGGTTTTTTATGGTGTTCCAAGCTTGGAAGAAAATCGGCTAAGATATGGTTTCAGTTTTCTTTAGTTAATATGTAATGTTGTGTGAGACTTAAGCTAGTTGCCTTAAAATAGGTTGAATTTGTATGAATGATTGAATTATTATTGAGAATTGTAAATGTGTGTGATATGAGAATGTTTGAAACGGAGATTGAATGAGTTTGCATGATGTTATAGATTGATGACGAATATTGATGAGTATGTGAATGAAATTGGTGTATAATGAATATGATGATGTTATTGATGTTGATGAGAATTGATGAGTATTGGTGTGATTTAGTTTGGATTGGAAATTGTTGAATGAGTTGATGAGGTGAGAGTTGAATGATTTAGGTGTTTAATTGAATTCTTGAGAAATGATTGAGGAATGTTTTGAGTATGGTTAGTTTGGCTTTGGGTTGAGTGTTTTGAAAACTATAGGATTTTGCAAGTTTTGGTAAAAACTTATTTTTGACAAATTTCAATGGGCTATAACTTGGTTTTCAGACCCCTAAATTGTGTGAAATTTGTTTTGAATGAAAATTGGGTTCGTGTAGTTTATGCCGTTCAAAGAATGGATGAAAAATGGTTTTTAATGAAAAAGTTATGCGCATTTGAAGTTTGATGTAAAAAACTAAATTCTGCAGTAAAATAGTTTTTTCTAAAAATTTGGAGACATGCGTACGCGAACAGGCCATGCGTACGTGAAAATTTTATTTTTACATGCATGCGTACGTGACGGAAGGCGTGCATACACGACAACCATTTCCTATACCTAAGCTCGCGTACACGGATGATACTACAGAAGCCGCCTCCGTAATTCTTTTTTCATCAGAAGAGTTTCATTCAATCCTATTAGAGATACAGAAGGATTTGGTTGAAGAAAATTAAAGAACTAAACTCTTTCAATTATACTGACGAATTCAGGTACGCTTCTACTTTTAGACATCTTTTTCAATGGTTTAATGTGGATGGTCTTTGAATTAAGGAAATTTAAGAATTTTCAACAAAGCTAACATGCTATAAGAAAGAAACAATTAAAGATAACTACACTAATAAGCAATTAGATCAAACTATAAAATATTAAAGAAAATGAGTAATAAAAGGGATGAAATTCAACTATTTAAAGCATCTTGGCTAGGGTTGAAAGTTTAGGATTCCTATCCTTGTCATCAACCACAAACATGATAATTATGAAGAGTTAACATGATAATTAGGAAGAGTTAGTCCCACTTCATCAACCTCTAAACGTGAAAAAAAGTTAAGTAGGCATAATTAATTTTAATTCATAAATCCTCAGCAACTTACCAACTGAATTTAGTAAAAAGTTAGCAATAGTGAGAACAAAATCAACTAACAACCTTAAATTACCAATCTCTGTTGGACATTAATAACTCAAGGTCACTCAAGTACTTAACCCCAAGCCAAGAATTAGAAAATCTACTCCATAATCAAAGCAAACATTTTATGAAACACTTGGTATTCTAAAAAAATCATAAATTACAAGAATTAATAAAATCTATAACTATCCACTACAAGTATTCAATATCAACAACTTCAACAAATATAAATAAAGCATAAAAACATCAATTCATTAATAGAAATTGAAATTCACAAAGTTCATATAAAATGAAGTAAAGTAACTCAACAAGAAACTCTAAACAAAACTAGTGTAGAAGAACAAGAAATTAAGGACAAAACTACAACTAAACAAGATTAAAATCTAAAACGAGATAAAATTGAGAAGAAAATTAGAAAACCTAAAGAGAAGTTAGAGTTTCTCTCACTAAAACTATTAACTAAAAACTTAGAAAATGTAAAATGGATGAAGTGTGTATGAGTGTGGCTTGCCCCCTTCATTCCTTGCTTCAATAGCTTCAGAAATGTGTTAGATTTGGCCAAGAATGGGCAAAAAATCGCGAGTCACGTGCTATTTTAATTGAGACACACATTGGATTTAGTGCGTACGTACGCACCATGCGTACGCATTCTTGCAGCTTCTTCCAATCTTCATTTGTTCATGAAATCTCCACTTTTGCATGGTTTTCTTTCATTTGTTTTAAGTCATCCTTTCCTCTTAAACCTTAAACAACTTAAACAAACATATCAAGGCATTGAATAGAATAAAAGTAAAATTAATTAAACAATTTTAAAGGCCTAAAAGCCATATTTTAATAAATTAAGAACAATTAGGAAAAAATTCAAAAAGGT
This sequence comes from Arachis ipaensis, assembly GCF_059453495.1. NCBI lineage: Eukaryota > Viridiplantae > Streptophyta > Magnoliopsida > Fabales > Fabaceae > Arachis > Arachis ipaensis. Next base: position 105,081,357 of record NC_142435.1, on the reverse strand, counting down.
ATGCATTTTTAATGAATAAGTGTAAGTTAGGTTATTAAATTCCACTATTTTCATTAAAAAAATTATCATAAAATATGAATTTATCAACTATAATATCGCTGTAATCAAAGGGTAACTGTTTCTATTTCGCTAGTTGACAAGATTTACAAAGCAATTTTTTATCATTGCATTGTATGTATGGATGATCCTTTTTCAGGATGCTAAACGTATGCATGGTAAATAACCTAACCTAAGATACCAAATGTTGATGTTATTGGTGCTAGTAATGGATGATGTTATATGTTGATTTACTTCTACTAGGTGAGCCTCTTTTATTGAATTTTGTTGAAAATTTTCTACCTCTCTATTCATTGTATATAACCCTTCTCCACATTTACTAATTCCAGTAATCTTTAATGTAGATTGATCCTATATCTCATAATGCTCATCATTGATCACCAATGGACGGTGTAAATTAGAGGTTAATTTTAAAACTGAAAATTAGTTTGTAGTCAAAGCTTAGAATATATAAAATATTTGAAGAAAAAATATGTTAAAAATGTAATGGTGCTAATAGTGTTGCTAACTGTTGTGGTTCTATTTGGCAGCTTTACATTTATTGGATCAATTCATTGAAAATTTTGAAAATCATTTAAATTAAAAGTAACATGATCAGTTGCACACGGGTCAATAACCCACATCGCAAATTTTGGAGCTAAAATGTTCGTTAGTTTGCATTTAATTATAGTAAAATCACTTTATCTAAAGTGGAAGTTTGAATTAAATCGGTGAGGACCTGATTTGTATTATGAGGTTGCTATTGGCTCTTTTTACTTTTGAGAAGTTCCAACAAAAGGTTGATCTCTACTCAAGAGTTAGTTTAGAGCTTGTGATTCCATTGTTCTCTTGAAAATAATTGAGGTTGTTTGTTACTGGTGTTTTCATCAATTTTCTAAGTGAACAAATGGTTAATTGTTGTGCCATGTTGCTGTTTTTGCCTTAAATAGGGGGAGGGTAGGAAACACATGCTTTTTGTAGCACACACTTCAATGTGACCTTATTTGTTACAGTAGGAGCACATCGTCTTGACTCCTCTATCTTTGCCACCTTGAAAAGCTATGCCACACCCTCTTCCTGGGTTAGTGAATTTAGGAGCTATTTATCCTAATCCTACACTGCTTTGTTGGATTCCGACGGCTATTAATCTGCCTTTGTGGCTCTTTGGTAATGGAAAAATATCCTTCCCATTCCTTGCCCCGCCGATGAATTACCCCTAGTGAAGACACTCTGGTTTGAAAGGGGCCACTCTCTAGCTCTAGCTATGATCTAATTTCTTGGATGTAACTAAGAAATCTTCGGCCGTTGGATAGATTCGAGGCCTGTGATGGACCCTATCTACCCGAGAGGGTAGGCTTCCTGTACCAGGTTCTTGGTTGTCTCGGTTGCTCACTAGAAGGGGCTTCAACCTGAGTGGACCGAACTCTTTAGTAAGGGCTCGTGATTGGGCTTGGAATGCTTATTCTAGACTCATGTGGTTTTGAATCTAGATTAAGGTCCTTGTAAGTGCTTTGACCTGAAAGTGCGAACATGAAAGAGCCCATAGGTTAACATCAGTTAGCCGTGAAGAACGCAGGTAACAGCAGAGACCCTTTAGCCCCATTCAAGCAACTCTTTGCTCGTATTGAACTATCACCTCAATGAAGCATAAGCAGTCCTCGGCCTTTATTGCTTGAAAAATTCGGTAGTCGTGAGGACTTGATTTGAGACAAATTGAACAACATTCGTGCATTGTCTATTGTAAGTTGTCTTTCTTGTTGAATCAACATAGAAAAGACTTTTGCCATGAACATAATCTGCGACCTTAATGTGGAATATTACTCGTTTAAGCCTCTTAGAAACCTTATCACTTGATCTTCATCTCTATACTCTCTCATCTTTGGCAAACCACAGTAGCATGATGCTGCACATCCTATACAATTTGGGATTGACCTGAAGTTGTTCAATTCCTCGGATATTTGCTCAAATCTTGTGAAATAACTTATGACATTCAAGCCATCTTACTTTATGGAAAAAGTTCATCTTGTAATTCTACAATTCTAAAATGTCCCCCTGATAATATCTGTGTTTTAAATCCTCCCACAGAACAACAACAATGTTATTTTATATTACACTCATCAATTCTAGGACTGAGAAATGTTGATCCAAGAAACAATAAAATCATTACATCTTTCTAATGCTTCAAATTCCACTTCATTTTTCTCAAGTTTTCTTATAGTTCCATCAATGAATTTAAGTTTATTTTTCTATTTTAGGGCAAATAACATGACATAACTCCAATTATTGTATTTATCAGGTGTAAGGATCTCTAAGGTGATAGGTGTACCTAAATTTTCTCCAAGATAAATGAAATAGGGGCTTCATGGATCTTGCATATGGCTCATGTTATTCTTCGCCAATTGAGATTGGAGATTCATCAATTGATTCAGAAGGTTTGCTAATGTGTGCACGTCCATCTGATCTATGTTGCTCTGATTATTGGAGCTTCCATCCAAAAATTTGTTCATCATTTTTGTCATTACTGAAAGATCAATGAATCCAGAATAATGAGTGATTCAAAACTTCTTACTCAACACTCATTGATTGGAACAGTTGTATTATTCATCAATATTAATTTCACAAATTAACTTCTCATCAAACACTGTGGTATGAATTTAAAGGAAGAGGAATATAGATTGAGATTTGGAGAAGATTGAGATTCGACGAAGGAGATGTGAGAGAGGAAGGATTGTGAAGTGAAAGAAGGTAGTGGAAATTCATGGAACTGGTTGACAGCTGCTTCGAATTGATTTTCTAAGCTTAATGCTCTCTATGCTCACCGTACCACGTACAAAATCTATGTTCTGAGTTTGTTCAAGTTTTAGCTATGATGATGGGAGAGAGTGAGAACAATGGAAAGGAGAGAGTAAATGTAAATTTCTAAATTCTTATTGTACAATGTACATTGCAAATAAATTGGAAAAAATCTACAATTGAGTAAGTACTAGCACTTTATATTATCATGTTACAATCAATCTCAACTACTAATTAAATAATAGAATAACAAACTTAATACACTGCCCGTGTCTTTAACTAATAACTAACTCCTACTATAACGAGTAAATACCAATAAACTAATATGTTTGTGAAAACTGAAACTAGGTAACACCGTACCAAAATATATCAACTCACTGTAACAATGAGACCCGATTTCACTATCAAGATGCCACATTCTTAAGCTTTACCAAAACCACCTGCCCACAATTTTCAGATTCAATTATAAGCAGTTTCAACTTTGAATTAATACTTGGTACCTTGGTGGTGCTTCTCATAAAACCCATCGTTTTAAATATATTAAGTCGTTATTGACTAAACCTGACTCTTGTATCGTGCTCTATACTATACCTTGTTATTGGGGGTGCTTCTTCTTCGAATGATTCACATAATAATTCTTTCTTTCAACAGTAAAATAAAATACTAATATCAATTATTTATTTGACAAATAGACAATAAGCATATGGCAATTATAACAATTACTTTTTGGCCAGTTTTTGCATTGATAATTTTCGTTCCAATCAACGAGTTTGACTCTTTTTTTATTACATAGCAATGAAAGGCCGTTATCGTAAGACCCATAATTTTAGAAAATCTTATTAAGAGTTAATTTTGATTTATTTATTCATTAAGTATTTTAATCTTAGAAATTATTTTATTAAAGATAATTAAAGTAAAATTTGACTAATTGAGTTTAAAGTAATTTAAGGTTTTATCTGATTTTATAATTATTGAATTATTTTCTATATTTAAATTATAAAGTTTAGCAAATATAAATAATAAGAATTTTATATGATATAGTTTAAATAATGGATATTTTGGATTTTAATACTAATATTTTTATAAATAAAGAAAATAATTATATTACCTTATAATTTCAATTAGAGTATTTTGATACAATAAATAATATTTTAGAGTAATTTTAGAGATTTAATTATATTTCAGATTAACTTAAAATCTCCAATTTCATACACAAAACCCTAATTCCCAAATTAAAACCCTAAATCCCCAAAACACAACCCTAATTTTCCTAAACCTAGTTGCCATCCCCCCCCCTTTTCCCTTCTTCCTTAGCCACACACTTCCCTGCACTCATAGACATGACACACACAGAGAATAGATGTAAAAGGGAAGAAACGGCTGTGACGTGAACAGAGGAAGAGGAACTAGCTGCGCCGCCATGCCCTGCTGCCAAGCTTGCTTTGCTATCGTCGTTGTTCATCCATGTCTCGCCATCGCCATTTATGGAGTCGCCAGACACTGTCGAACCCATGCTATTGCCGCCGTCACACGAACCAGAGGAGGGGAGATGTCATGTTGCGTAGGAAAGGGAGGCCGAATCAGAATCGCACAGAGGAAAGGACATGCACCGCCGTCGAGCTACTGTGCGCCACCAGGTTTGTCGCCGTCGTCGTTCGTTTCAGCCACCGCCGCCGTGGAGTTCATTGTAGTCGGACCAAAGAAGGAAGGAGAGAACTCGTCGAGGACGCGCGAATGGGAGCCGCCGTGTTACTGGGCTTGTCGTTGCCGCGTCTGTGTGCCGATGCGTCACCGAAGTTCCACGCCGCCGTTCTGGCCATCGGAAACCACCGCTAGGGCTCCTGTATTGGTAAGAATTTTTCATTTCCGAAACCGTTGAAATCGATATTCTGTTATGTTTGGTTAGAGTTTCTGAGGTTTCAGTAATGTAGGATCGATTCCTGGTTGTTGCATGTCGCGCTTGCGGCTGCCGCCGTAGTGGGCCGAGAGAAAACGGAGTTTGGTCGCATAGTTAAATTGCAAACGAGGTAGGGGTGTTTTCTTAAATTCATTTTACTTTCAAGAGTTGTTATAAGTCGATAAGAGTAAGGAAAATGTATTTTTATAAATACGTGAGTCTTATGAATTGAATTGAACTATTTGGATGGCTGTGATTATTTATTTGATTTATTTATTGAATTATTGAGGAAGCTAGTTATTTTGATTTGCTGTTTTGGTTTGTTAAGTTGGTCATTGTTGAATTGATTTTTCTTAAATTACTGAAAGAGGTTTAATGTTTTAATTTAGTTTAATTTTGGAAATGTTTGATTTTAGAAAAAATTCAAAACCAGAATTTTGTTTGATTTTGGAAAAGATTGATATTTGAAGTTAGTTGGAAACGGGTTGGAAAATGTGGTTTTGATGGGACCCGTAAGGGTGGTATAATCTGAATTTTAGAGGAGATGCTGCCTATATTTTTATAAAAATGGAAGATTTCATTTGAAATGGTTATTTAAAAAAGATTTATATTTTTAAGGATTTCATAATTTGATTTTTGCAGTTATTAAGAAAAGGATTATGTTTTGAAGTTTGAATTATTTAGAAATGAATGAATTATGTTTGAATCTGAATTATTGAAGAGAGTAATAAGAGGTATGACGAGAACGAGTGTGAGAATGAAGATTGATTTTGAACATGATTTTTAAATAATTGAATGAAAATGAGAATGAATGTGAAAGTGAAATTGAATTTGATTGAGATACCTGGGCAGTAGTAAGGATGGTAGTTCGTCCCGTTTGCTCCAGGTTAAGGCTTGAGGTTTGATAATAATGATGATTGTTTTAGATTGAATGAATGTATGTTTGAGGTACCTAGACAATAGCAATGTTTGTGGTTCGTCCTGCTTGCTCCAGGTCAGTGATTGTGAAGCTTGGGTAGTAGCAGCAGTAGTGGATTATTTCATCTGCTCCATGTTGAGCTTTCAAACACCCGCCTGGGTAGTAGTCACAGTAGTGGTTATTCCACTGGCTCTGGGTTAAGCGGGTAGTAGCAAGGGGGTTGTAGCTCAAACCTACTTACTCTGCATGGATGTTTCTGTCCATGGTTAGCTACCATGACATGTTGGGTTGGCTATATAACTGACAGATGATATCATCAGTCATAGAACAGGCATGCATCATATGCACTTGTATGCTTTGCTTGAGTTTAAATTTGTTTGGGTTTACCTAATTGCTTAACTATTGTTAACTGCTATATGAGCTATTCTATATCTGTATTTTCCTTGTCTGTTTTGCCTGTGTTTGTTTCTGTTGTGGTAACTTTGAGATTGGATATTGATCATGAGATGATGCTTTGGCTGTTGAATTGTTGAATTGCTCGAGCTGAAGGTTGTGATTGGTTTCTGATTGAGGTATTAGTAAAGTATGAAAAATCAAGCTGGTTCAGCATAGACTTAATGAACCTATACTTGGAATAGGTTGGTCATTCATACAGTCTAGGAAACTGATTGAGATTTTTCTTATAAGAAAAGGAAGGTTTTGGATTTCTAAGGAATAACCTATGGTTTCTTTAAAAAGGTTTTGGATGATTAACAATTGGATTTTTAAAAGGATTCATAAGACGAGCAATAGTCTCTGCAATCGAAAAATAGTTTTCTATTAAATATCTTCTTATAACAATTCCTAAACCCTCTATTGAGAACCCTTTCGAGGATGATGTTCTCATCCCCTACAGACTTCTCTTTTCAGGAAACGGATGAGAAAGCTTTTATGAAGAGTTGTTGAGTTTAGCTTATGCGATATGGATGTATTTGTTTGGTTATCGTTATTCTTCCTTCGCCACTAATATTATAATTTTATAGGAGGGATAGCAGTTGTATGAGTTGTAAGTATATAATATGTATAAGTTACTTGAGTAATAAGTTATGTATATTGGTATATGCTTGTTGGTTTTCAAAATAAGATAATTTTTTCTGGTTTTTCAAAGGAAATAGAGGTATGGCTTCGAGTCAAAGGCTCCTATTATATTATTAAGTATATGAAGTCATCGCAATATTTCTTACTATTAGAGTAGCGCAGCCGGAAGCGTGACATACTGATAGTGAGGGTGTTACAGCTATTATTACATATAAATAAATAATTGTCCTCTTTATCAAAATTGATTCAGGGTTGATCAACTAATATATATTTTAAGACACACGTTAAGATTTTCATTAGTAAAAATTTTAAATTTTTTAATAAATATATATTAAAAACTTATATTTTATTTATTTATATATTATAAAAATTAATTAACATATTTAACATGTGTCTTAACCAAACTTATTGAATGTGTGTGGTAATGCCCTCCTCAAGCAAAGGAATAGAGATTTAACTGTTAAAGATGGATGCATTATAAAGTCATAAAAAATTTAAAAATAAAAATAAAAAATAAATGTAAACCAAACACATTCTAAAGTATCAAATAACGAAATTCGAAGCTTTATAAAGTCATAAAATGTGTTGATGTATCTATGCCATGAGCTAGAAGACTGTTTGTGTAGGATTATAAGTGTTCATAATACGCAGCGGAAGTAATAAAATAATTCTATTAATCTATTTTGTGTTTAAAATTTTATTGAAATAAGATGGGTTAAATTCCAATACCTGAGTACCCTAGTGAATAAAAAACTTTTTTTTTCGATAGTACGAAGGTACTATGTGTATCCAAACCGAGACTGGTCCTTGTTGTCAACTCCTTGACCAATAAATTTAACTGAAAAATTTCTTAAAACTCCTTGCACCAACAATTCTTCACTAAGAATTTGAATATTTGTGTATGTAGAGGTAAAAGAAAAAGTTGTGCCTTTTTTTTTACCACACACATCTATATATAGTATGAGATTAGTAACTGATTTTAGGATCAAATCTTATGAATCAAATTACAATATAATTTGAAACAAAATCAATTAGGAACTTAGGATTTTATCCATATTTAAAACTCATCATAAAATAAATAATTAATTATTTAATATTCTCAATTATCATATTATTATATTCATGGTGCTAACAAAGAATATAATAATATTCTATTTAAATTGATATAATTATTTATTTGATCAAATCAAAATAATAATAAAATAATTATTTACCAAGGATTAGAACACTCGTTAGTGTGTGACCCAATAGGTTAAATAATAAACGGGTAGTAAACTAGTCAACTAAATTTACTAATCAAAGTTGGCATCAAGCAACACTACTTGACGATCCGATAGTATGAAGTAATAATATTTTTACTAAGAACCCAAGATGAACAAAAAATATAACTCCTTTTATCTTTTCAGCTCTTGGATAACTTTTAGAGTACGGTTTGATTGGCCAACCCCTTAGTCAAGGCATTGTTTATTTCATTCATTATAATCGTAGAGCTCAAACTCATTACCATAATTGATGGATTCCATATTGACTAATCATTAATTTTACAAGTATTTAAATAATACCCAATCCATTCAACTAGCACCGTAGGGTATTAGGTGTCCGGAATCAAAGTATAATAAATACATAGTTAATTACTATGATAGTTGCAGATCAAAGGAAAATTCTAATATTATGTTCATCATAAGAATATCCTATTAACAAATATACAGTAGCTATAATCATTAGGAATTCTTAGAGCAAGGCAGTTCAATGGTCATATCCTATGTATACCATTTATATATATAATTTAATAAATGAGATTTATTCATCTTCATCCAATGAAGACTATATATATATATATATATATATATATATTAATCTACCTGAATCACTAATGTCCCAATTTTAGGGACTCTACGATTAAGAACAATTTAAATTAAAAGTACTCAAAAAACATATATCTCATTATTACAATTTCTTTCGTAATTATTCGTTTTTAATTTTAATTAAGGATACTATCATAAATTATAAAAATTTTATTCTCATATAATAATAATAATAATAATAATAATAATAATAATAATAATAATAATAATAATAATAATTCATGATAGTATTTTGTTGGACATACACACTTATCTCCAATAATCTTTCACTTGCACTAGAGTCAATGACAGATTGGATTTAGGGCATACATGTATTTCTAACAAAATCTCCCGCTTGCACTAAAGTCAATCAGTCATATATTTCAATCCCAATTCCCACATGTGCTTATCAAACTCTTTTTATCCGAGCACCTTAGTGAATGGGTCTGTTGCATTATCTTTCCGAACAACTTTTTGAATATCAACGTCTCTATGTTCGACAATCTCTCTTATCAAATAATATCTTCTCAAGATATGCTTAGATTTTTTATGTGATCTTTGCTCTTTTGTTGTGCAATGGCTCCATTATTGTCGCACAGTAACGGAAGTGGTTCTTTAATTGAAGGCATCACACCAAGCTCGTTTATGAACTTCTTCATCCAAACAGCTTCCTTAGCAGCCTTACTTGTTGCTATGTACTTAGCTTCAGTCGAATCAGCTACAGTAGCTTGTTTGAACTTTTCCAACTCACTACACTACTGTTTAAGGTGAAAACATAACCTAAAGTGAATTTGTAATCATCTTTGTCTGAGGCAAAACTTGCATCAGTGGACCCTTTGGTATAAGTTCAGAATTTCCATAGATAAGGAATTAGTCTTTGGTTCTTCTTAAATATTTAAGAATGAATTTAACCACCTTCCAATGTTTCTCACCCGGATTTGCCTGATATCAACTGGCTACACCTAGCGCATATGCGACATCAGGAAGTGTACATATCATGGTATACATGATAGCTCCCACTGCACTAGCATATAGTATTCTACTCATGCATACTCTCTCTTCAAGACTTTTAGGACAATCCTTTCTATTGAGAGTAATTCCAGTGCCTATTGGTAAATAACCTTTTTTGAAATTTTCTATGTTATACATTTTCAATATGGTATCAATGTACATAGACTATGAGAGTCCGAGCAATCTTTTAGATCTATCTCTATAGATCTTTATTCTTAAAATATAGGTTGCTTCTCTCAAATCTTTCATGGAGAATTGTTGAAATAGCCAAGTTTTGGTATTTTGCAATGCTAGTACATCATTTCCTATTAGTAATATGTCATCAACATAAAGTACTAAGAAAATGACTGTACTCCCACTAAACTTTTGTAGATGCAAGGATCCACTTTACACCGGATAAAATCGAACATTTCAATCGTCTTATTAAAGCAAATGTTCCAACTTCTAGAATCTTGCTTTAGCCCATAAATAGCGCGTTGCAACGTACAGACTTTGCTATGATTAGACTAGAGTGTGAAACATTCAGGTTGTGTCATGTGCACTTCCTCTTTGAGTTCTCCATTAAAAAAAGTTATTTTCACATCTATTTTCCATATTTTATAATCATAGTATGATGTTATAGCAAGTAGAATCCGAATAGATTTGAGCATTTCCACAGAAAAAAATGTTTCTTCATAATCTATTCACTCCTTTTGACGGTATCCCTTGGCAACTAGACGGGATTTATAGGTTTCTACTTTACCATCTGCTCCAATCTTTTTCTTGTAAACCCATTTGCAATCAATAGGTTTAAGTCCAAACATTGTTGATCCTCATAGACTCTATTTCAAATTCCGTGGCACTTTATCATTTTAGACTTTCAGAACTTTGAATTACCTCTTCATAAGTCTTAGGATCATTATCATCATAGTCGATCCCATTTATCACATCATCTTGCACAATTAGGTTTAGCCTCAATGGTGGACGATGTTCTCTTGTGGACCGTCGAAGAGGTAGTTCTTGTACTAAATTTGGAGGTTGCTAAAGCGGTTCCAAAGGTAATTCAGGGATTGGTTCATTAATCTCTCTTTGAACTATTATCGGTTCTTATCCTCAACTCTTGAAGATGATAAATTTAGTGTTAGTTTGAGTACATCCAAAGTTGGTTGCTCAACTTGAATTTCATATTCTTGAGCTTGTACTATTTCATTGGTTTCTTGAACTTCATCAAGTTTTATTTCTTCACATTGTCTTCCTTCACAAAGAAATTTTTTTCTAAAAAGGTTCCACCTCTTGCCACAAACACTTTGTGGTCAGAAGAGTGATAGAAATAATAACCCATTATTTCTTTAGGGTAACCAATGAATCTATATTTATTGGATCTAGTGTCAAGTTTATTACTTTGTAATTTCTTAACATATGCTGGACATCCCCAAATTCTAATGTGTTTGAGATTTGGTTTTCATCCTTTTTATATCTTATATGGTGTTGAAAAAACTGTTTTAGTGGGTACTTTATTTAGCAAATATGCCGCTATTTCTAAAGCATAGCCCCATAAATTCAATGGAAGATCAGTAAAATCGATCATGATCGAACCATATCTAATAAAGTTCGATTTTTCCTTTCTGAAACACCATTGTGTTGTAGAGTACCAGGAGGTTTTCATTGAGAAAGAATCCCATTCTTCTTTGAGTACTCAAGAAAATTATCATTTAGATATTCTCCTCTTCTGTCAGATTTAAACACCTTAATGCTTTTACCTGTTTGATTTTTAGTTTCATTGCAAAAAAAATTTCAAATGACTCAAATATATGTTTCATAAGATACACAAAGCCATATCTAGACATATCATCAGTGAAAGTGATAAAATAAGAATCCTCTTTTGACTTGAATTGTTATTGGTCCACAAACATCTGTATGTATTGATGGGTGGAAAAATGCCGGTTAAGAATTTCTAATAAAAGCAGCATTGTCAGTACAGTCTTAAACGAAAAAATTCCCACTATCAGTTTAATTTGTGTCACAATTAAAATTAAATAACTGGGAGTAGAATTCCCAAGTTGTCTCCCAAAGAGTTGACACAAGATGCAATTTATTGGTTAGGAATTTTCTGAGTAATTTTTGAAATTGAGAATGAGAAAAATAAATAACTGGAAATGAAAGTAATGAGCAATAACAAGAGATGTTATATAATTGAAATAAAAAGACTTGGTTAGGAGAGATAATTGGAATTTCTATCCTTGTTCTCTTTTCCAAGTGTAATAGTAAAAGTTATTGCTTCCACTCAGTTATCCTCTTGCAGTTTCAAATGAAGGTCAAGTGGGTAGCATTAACTCTGATTCACAAGTCCTAGTCACTTCCTAAGGAAGGACTAGAGTCAGTGAAAATTGAGTTAGCCAACAATTCTCAATAACATATTACACTTGAGTATTACAACTCAAGGATTTCCAATTAATCAACTCCTAAGCCAAGTTGGGAGCCTACTCCATTAACATGAATGCCATTTTCACAAACATGTAAAAAGAGTAGATAGGAGACATGGTAATTAAAATAAATTTATAAAATCAAATTTGGCACTGACAATTAATTAAACGAAATTAAAAAAGTAATGGAATTAAATATAAAAATACTTCAATGTATTAATAGAACTCAAAGGTAACAATATCCAAATATGAACACGAAGCAATTAAATGGAAAATAGTAGTAGAGTTATTGGAAAAGTAAACTATAGAGATGACAACTTCAACTGAAGGTAGTAGCAGCTCTCTCAATATCCAATCCAAAGTAAAAAATAAAGAAATCTAAGAACCCTAGGAGAAGTAGCATTTTTCTCTCTAGAATTCAAAAACTAAACAAAAACTAAAGTGAAACTAAAAGTGAAGTGTGTCCTTAATCTCAGCTACACCCCCGCCTCTAGTCTGTATTTTCGGGCTTGAAACTGGGTCCAAATTGGCCCAGAAATCGCCCCCAACGAGTTCTGATCAGTGCAGCACGTGACGCTCTGTCACACGTACGCGTCGGCCACACGTACGCATCACTGGACTTCTGTGCTTGTCACGCGTACGCGTCAATCACGCGTAGGCGTCGCTGTGAGATGCGCCAATTCACGCGCACGCATCAACCATGCGTGCGCGTCGATCCTCGCTGCTCAGCTCCTTGATTTCTTGTGTTCCTTCCACTTTAACATGCTTCATCTTCATCCTTTAAGCCATTCATGCCCTGTAAACCTAAAAACACTTAACAAACACATCACGGCATCGAATGGTAATAAAGGAGAATTAAAAATTTATAATTTTAAGGCCTAGGAAGCAAGTTTTCAATCATGGGACAAAATTAGGAAGGATTTGTAAAACCATGCAGTTTGTATGAATAAGTGTGCAAAAAACTGATAAAATCCACTCAATTTAGCACAAGATAAACCATAAAATTGTGGTTTATCAATCTCCCCACACTTAAACATTAGCATGTCCTCATGCTAAGCTCAAGGAAACCAAAAGAGTGACGGGAAAAAAGGTGAGACTTATGCAATGCAACCTATTTATATGAATGCAACTATATGCTAAGATGCTTCTACCTACTTGGTTAAAAGTAAACAAATTCTCCAAGACAAATATTAATTGAATTCCACTAATTTAAATCACAAAATAAAGTATAGGTAAACTGGCAAGAAGAAAGCTCATGAAAGCCGGGAACACAGAAAAGAGCACCGAACCCTCACTGGAAGTGTATACACTCTAATCACTCTAGTGTTTGAGGGTTGAGTCTCTCGGTTTTTTACTAATCTTGCTTTGTAAAGCTTGCTCTTCTTCTACCAATCAACACAATTTAATACACAAATACACGTATCAAGAGGTCTTTTCAAGGGTTGTAATGGGGTTAGGGTCAAGGTAGGAATGTATTTGGTTAAGTGGACTAAAATCCAAATCCTTGATTAACCTATACTTCTCACCTAAACTAAGACATTCCAAGTTATTAAAATGCAAAATCTACTACCCATCAAATATTTTTATTTGTCACAAGTTCATGAACCTTAATGTCTCTTGAATACTAATCATATGCATTAATTTAGTTATTTCGCTTGGGACATTTTGTCCCCTTTTTATTGCTCTTTTTTTTTTCTTTTTTTTTTTTTTTTGATATGCATAAAGGAGGCATATGATTAAAATGTTAGATGCATGAACAAGTTCCCAACTATATTTACATTTTCACATAAGAACATGAAATACTCAATTTCCTAAATATATATTTCCCAATTCAATTTCCCCACACTTAATTCATGTACACCTCACTAGTCTAAGCTAATCAAGGATTCAAATTAAAGACATTATTTTTCGCTTAGAGTTAGTGATGTGCTAATATAAAGAATAAATGGGGTAAATTAGGCTCAACATGGGGTTGCAAGGGTAATGATAGGGTAAGTCCATATGGATATGGGAGCTATAGTAAAACAAGGCCTCAATCATATAAGTGTATGCATACATCAAACCATGGACATATAGAATCAAGCAAGATATAGATCACAATTTTAGAGAGAACAACACACACCAAAATAAAATATTGGTTGATGCTCTTGACCAAGTAGATAGAGAATTCTACCCTAAAACATGATAAAAACTAAACTATGACTACTTGGTTCATTCCTCTCTCAATCCTTGGGTTCAATAGCATCAGAAATGAGTTGGATTAGGCCCAAAATGAGCTACAAATCGATGGCCACGATTTCACTTTAGTGAATCACGCTGGTCCATCGGTGTGTACGCGTATAGTGCACATACGCATCCCTAAACCCGAAGCAACTATGGCAAATTTTATATCATTTTGAAACCCCGGATGTTAGCTTTACGACATAACTAGAACCGCCTCATTTGGACCTCTGTAGCTCAAGTTATGGTCGATTGAGTGTGAAGAGGTCAGGCTTGATAGCTTTGCGGTTCCTTCATTTCTTCATGAGTTCTCCCACTTTGTATGCTTTTCTCCTCACTTCTTCCATCCAATACTTGCCTTATGAACCTGAAATCACTCAACAAACATATCAAGGCATCAAATGGAATTAAAGTGAGTTAAATTTAGCTATTTTAAGGCCTAAAAAGCATATTTTCACACTTAAGCACAAATTCAAGGAGAATTGCAAAACCATGCTATTTCATTGAAAAAATGTGAGAAAAGGTGATAAAATTCCCCAAATTAAGCACAAGATAAACCACAAAATTGGGATTTATCAGTTGATAAAATGTAACCAATCAAGTAGGCTCAAAATTTCACTCGTTTTGTGTGTTCGAGCTCTAAAACCATGATCTAAATTAAATATCTTCAAACAAGTTTAACAAAAATTTTGATTTAAATTAGTGAAATGCTATAAAATAGTGTCGTGAAAAAGAATTTATCACTCAACGAAGTAGTACCTAAATGTAAGCAACTACTACCATGCAATCTATCTTATCTAACAAAAAAAAATAAAATATTGGTGTTGAGAGAGAGATATTACCTTCGGAAGTCAGTTACCGACCTCCCCGCACTTAAGGCTTGGCACGATCCTCCGTGCCATCAGTGATGAGCAAAGTGGGGTTGGGAGCCTCACTTCCACTGTCCGGCTCGTCATGGCTGGCATGTAAAGTGGAATCTGGGGTTATCGGTCTCTTCCGGAGGTGGGTGATTACTAACAATGAGCTCCTTCAAGTAAGTGTATCGGCGCCTGTTGCGGCGCTCTATTTGCTCAATCCATCGGGCCTGCCGGTCTAGCCTCTCAAGGATCTCAAGTAGCAACTGATTGTTGGATGGTAGTGGTGCCTGTGGTGTGGACGATGGTGGAGCGAAAGATGAAGGGGTGTCTAGGGACGGGCTTGCATACCGGCTCGAAGAAGGTGCTGGAGGTCTGATATACTTCCCATTCTGGACAAACTGATCATCTCTAGGGATCAGGGCCTTCATATCCCTAGCTCGATAGGAGACTCCCGCTGCAAAGACCAAATCTGTAACCAACGCGGGAAAAGGTAGGTTGCCTGCTGATAAACCACTATTTCATGGTTTATCTTGTGCTCAATTGAGTGGATTTTATCAACTCTTTACCCACTTATTCATAATATTTGCATGGTTTTATATTTCCTTCCTAATTATGTGCTTTGATGGAAAACATGCTTCTTTGATCTTATATTTGCTAATATTAAATCCTCTCTTATTACCATTAGATGCCTTGATATGTGTGTTAAGTGATTTCAGAGATTACAGGGTAGGAATGGCTCAGAGGATGAAAAGGAAGCATGCAAAAGTGGAAGGAATACAAGAAGTTAGAGAAATTGCTAAGCTGTCCAGCCTGACCTCTTCGCACTCAAATGGCTATAACTTTAGCTACAGAAGTCCAAACGACGCGGTTCTAGTTGCGTTGGAAAGCTAACGTCCGGGGCTTCGATTTGATATATAATATGCTATGGTTCCCCTGACGCTAGGTGACGCGACCGCATCGCAGTGACAGAAATCCAGCGTGGCAAAATTCGAAACCAGCGAATTCTGGAATGTTTTTGACCCAGTTTGCGGCCCAGAAAACACAGATTAGAGGCTATAAAGTAGGAGAATACATCCATTTATGAGGAAGCTCTCATATTCACAATTTTAGGAGTAGATGTAGTTTTTAGAGAGAGAGGTTCTCTCCTCTCTCTTAGGATTAGGATTTAGGATTTCTCTTAGTTTTAGGAGTGACTCTCAATCCCAAGTTCTTTATTTTTATTTATTTTTATTTAATTTATGAACTCTTCCGTGTTACATATAATTTTCTTAATTAATGTTATTTGAGGTAATTCAGATTTAAGATTGCTTTGCTCTGTTTAAGATTGCTTTCAATTTAATTTAGATATTTTTCTCCCTTTTGGCTTTGGTCAAGTGATTGGTAATACTTGAGTTATCAAACTCAGCAAGTGGTTGAAATTGGCAGATTTTGCTTGAGCTAGGATTGCTCTAACACTAGTCTCTCCACAGGAGTTGACTAGGACTTGAGAATCAAGCTGATCAGTCCACTTAACTTTCCTTTGTTTAATAAAGGATGACCAAGTTGGATTAAAACCCAATCTTCTTCACACCTGATAAGGATAACTAGGATAGAAATTCCAATTCTTATACCTTGCCACGAGATTTTATTATTATTATTATTTTATTTTACTTGTCATATAACATATTCCCACCTTACTTCCAAAACCCCAATTTACAAACTCATAACCAATAATAAGAACATACCTCCCTGCAATTCCTTGAGAAGACGACCCGAGGTTTGAATACTCGGTTATCAATTTCAAAGGGGTTTGTTACGTGTGACAACCAAAATGTTTGTACGAAGGGATATTTGTCGGTTTAGAAACTATATCTACAACGCGACTGTTTTTATGACATTCTTTACTGGCAAAAATCCTAACGTCAAAATGGCGCCGTTGCCGGGAAATTGCAAACGTGTGCCTTATTATTGGTTATTGTAAATATTTTATTTTTGCTTGTTTATTTGTTTTATTTTTATTTTTGCTTTTTCTTAAATTAAGAGGTTATTAGTTTTTATTTTAAAATTTTTATTTTATCTTATCTTATTTCAAAAATCAAATTTCAAAATTTAAATTTAAAAAAAAAGATCAAATTTCAAAATTCAATTTTAAAAATTTTAAAAATTTAATTTTCAAATTAAAAATTTAAATAACCTTTTAATTTCAATTTATTTTTATTTTTAATTTCTATTTACTATGAACTCTCACCCCTTTGGCTATGAGTCTGGTTACAATTATGTTGCAGAAAGAAAAAATTACAATGAGAACAGGCATCAAGGTTGGAACAATCAAAGATGGGAGGAGCCACAAGGACTTGATCAATCCTCATGGCAACAACCACCTCCAATGGACTATCAACAACCACCACCATATGCCTATGAACCCTTTCCTCAACATAACTTTGGACCACCAAACTCACAAGCCCCTTTCCGCCATTCACCTCCATATGATCCTAACCCTCAACCACCATACCAACCACCTTATGAGCCATATGAACCATATATAGAACCACCCCAATTTCAATCCAATCACTCCCAACCACCACCACTTTCTTTTGTATCATGTCCAAGTCCGGCAACCCGAGAAGCAGAGGTTCGCCTAAGGGAAACAGTAATTAAATTTCAGGCAACCGTTCAACAACTGGAGCAAGTAGTAATTCAATGGGTTTCTAGGCGCTCAAATACATAAGGATCAGCCACAGCCCCATGTGAACAGTCTAACGAAGAGCGTAGCATGAAGGAGATACCAGAAACTCCAGTGGATAAGACAGAGAATGAATTCGTGCTAGAACAAGTAGAAGAAGCTGTCATTATTCAAGAAGAAGAGTGGGTTGAAGACTTAGGAGATGCAGAACCTCCATGGGAAAGTCTAGTCATAGAACCCCCTTCCAAGACATTTGAAATTGATGCTGAGGAGGGTGTACAACCTCCAAGGCATATCATAGTTAAAGACTTGGAAGAGGTTGTTCAAGAGATGGAGATTCAAGAAGAAGAAGCACAACCTCCCATGCCCTTGGAAAGCAATGAAGAGAAGATTGAATTGGAAGAGAGCTTCCAAGAGAAAGAGGTTGAAATTGAAGAAGCTTGCAAAGAGGTGGTAATTATCAGAGAAGAGCACAAGGGAGTGGAGCTTGCAATTTCATTAAAAACACCTCCCCCTAAGTTGCCATCATCCATCACAACATTCAAGTAGGTAAAATTCATATCCTATAGCTTTCTAATCCCACTTGAATATGGGCTACTGGAGACGGATGGTCAACTTAGAGCTCTTTGTGGCATTAAGAGTAAGAGGAAGATGGTCAGTGGTAAGAATTGTCCTGCAAGGTTCATCATGGTTGGAAGCTTTAAGTTTAAGAGTAAAGGTTGGTATAGAGCTCAACTGAATGGGTCTAGGAAGTTGTTTGGCCACTTACGTGAGAATTCAGACTGCTTGCCACCCGGATGGAACAATATTGCTCAACTAAAAGACGGGTGCAAAGGCAAGGTTTGGGACCCCGGAATCCATTCTAACAATCACCACTCTTGGGGCCTGGTCACTTGCTTTAACTTACTTGAAGGCTTTCTGCGCCTAGTTTGGGATCCCGGAGGCCATTGGAATCACAAACATTGGTGGAGATTCCTGGATCAGTACAAGCACAAGCCACCATAACAGGAAGCTCATCAAATGTCCAACTTAAGGACTTTAACTAAAAGTGCTAGGTGGGAGACAACCCACCATGGTATGATCGTCCTTTTTCATTTTTTTTATTTGTTTTTGAGTTTCATTTTATTTTATTATATTGAACCTGGAGTTTTGCATCACATTCATATTAACACTGCATTCTGCATCTTTTCAGATTAAAAAAAAAAAGTGCCACGCGACGCGACCGCATCAGCGACGCGTCCGCGTCGCAAGGAGAGAAGAGAAAATAAAAATGAACAGAGAGTCACGCTGGAGCGAGGCTGGAGGCGTGCCAGTGGCACAATTCGTCCCACGCGACCGCGTCGCTGACGCGTCCGCGTCGCAGGGGAATACTGGCCTCCCACGCGATCGCGTGCCCCACGCGGCCGCGTGACCTGAAAATCGACGTCAACCAGGTGCATGGCCGAAAGTTGAGCTGGAGTTGGGCTGGACTCGTGCTGGTAGCCCAAGCCTCACCACGCAAACGCGTGCCTCACGCGTCCGCGTCATATCCCCATGATGGCCACTCACGCGATCGCATGCCCCACGCGATCGCGTCACCCAGAATTTTGGCAAAAAGAGTTTCGAACAGAGAGTTGCGCGACCACGAGGCTGCACTCGCGCCAATCGCACAAAACAGGCCACGTGATCACGTGACCCACGCGTCCGCGTCACCTGACCTTATCACGCACCACGCGACCGCGTCACTCACGCGTCCGCGTCACAGGCAGCGCACAGAATATCCAGATCAGCCAATTTTCTTATCTTTTCTTCCCTAATCCTTATTTTTCTTCTCTTTTCTTATTTCTTTCTTCTTCCTTTCTTATTTTCTTTCACTTCCATTCTATTTTATTTCATTTATTTGCATACTTTCATTCATTGCATTATTTTCATTGGTGTTAGAATTTTATTTGAGTCATTATTCCTCATTATATGTTTGACAATTATTATTATCTTCTTTAAAGGATTGCTTGCATGTTGGTGCATGAAATTGTGATGTCCAGGCTCGAACAATCCCTGGCAATGTGAGCAACTTGGTACGCGTAATCGTGATTACACTTTAATTATGTAAAATTCATGGCTCTTTCTTTCCCTGGCAATAGCGCCAAGAACATGGTGCCAATACCACGGTTCACAACTTCGATACAACTAACCAGCAAGTAAACTGGGTCGTCCAAGTAATACCTTACGTGAGTAAGGGTCGAATCCCACGGAGATTGTTGGTATGAAGCAAGCTATGGTCACCTTGTAAATCTCAGTCAGGCGGATATAAATTGATAATGGAGTTTTCGAATAATAAATGATAGAATAGGGATAGAGGTACTTATGTAAATCATTGGTAGGAATTTCAGATAAGCGAATGGAGATGCTTTTCGTTCCTCTGAACCTCTGCTTTCCTGCTATCTTCATCCAATCAGTCTTACTCCTTTCCATGGCTGGCTTTATGTGATACATCACCACTGTCAATGGCTACTTTCGGTCATCTCTCGGGAAAATGATCCAATGCCCTGTCACGGCACGGCTAATCGTCTGGAGGCATCACCCTTGCCAATGGCTTCATCTTATCCTCTCAGTGAATAATATGCTCACGCACCCTGTCACGGCACGGCTATTCATCTGTCGGTTCTCGATCATGCTGGAATAGGATTTACTATCCTTTTGCGTCTGTCACTAACGCCCTGCAATCGCGAGTTAGGAGCTCGTCACAGTCATTCAATCATTGAATCCTACTCGGAATACCACAGACAAGGTTTAGACTTTCCGGATTCTCTTGAATGCCGCCATCATTCTAGCTTACGCCACGAAGATTCTGGTTAAGAGATCTAAGAGATATTCATTCTAGCTTATTTCATGTAGAACATAAGTGTTTGTCAGGCACGCGTTCATAAGGGAGAAGGATGATGAGCGTCACACATAATCATCACCTTCATCACGTTCTTGGGTGCGAATGGATATCTTAGAAGCGAAATAAGATGAATTGAATAGAAAAATAGTAGTACTTTGCATTAATCTTTGAGGAACAGCAGAGCTCCACACCTTAATCTATGGAGTGTAGAAACTCTACCGTATGAAAATACATAAGTGAATAGAGGGTAAGCATGGCCGAATGGCCAGCCTCCCATGGAGGTCTAGAGATCTAAAAATGATCAAAAGATACCTAATATAATAGTAAAAGGTCCTATTTATAATAAACTAGCTACTAAGGTTTATATGAGTAAGTATTTGATGCATAAATCCACTTCCTGGGCCCACTTGGTGTGTGCTTGGGCTGGGCTTGAGTGTTGCACGTGTAGAGGTCTTTTCTGGAGTTGAACGCCAGCTTTTGTGCCAGTTTGGGCGTTCAACTCTAGTTTTGGCTCCTTTTCTGGCGCTGGACGCCAGATTTGGGTAGAAAGCTGGCGTTGAACGCCAGTTTACGTCATCTATTCTTGGCCAAAGTATGGACTATTATATATTGCTGGAAAGCCCTGGATGTCTACTTTCCAACGCAATTGGAAGCGCGCCATTTTGAGTTCTGTAGCTCCAGAAAATCCACTTTGAGTGCAGGGAGGTCAGAATCCAACAGCATCAGCAGTCCTTCTTCAACCTCTGAATCTGATTTCTGCTCAAGTCCCTCAATTTCAGCCAGAAAATACCTGAAATCACAGAAAAACACACAAACTCATAGTAAAGTCCAGAAATGTGAATTTAACATGAAAACTAATGAAAACATCCCTAAAAGTAACTAGATCCTACTAAAAACATACTAAAAACAATGTCAAAAAGCGTATAAATTTTCCGCTCATCACATGTTCACTGTAATACTTTCTATACCTTCTTCACCATGCATGCTATGTGTGTGAAAAAGCCCATATGGCATTATGCACTTCTCTATTTTACTTTATACTATTCAATGCTTGCTTTTCATATGCTCCCTTTACTATTTTATTAATTGAATATAATTGTCAATACAAACATGGTGATTTATTACAAGTAATGCTTGGTCTATGCTACTCATGCCCTTTGCCGGCATGCCAATAAACACCTTGCATTCACCTGTCCTTATATGCACTAGCTATTTTCCATTGATGGCTTTTCACATGTACTCGCGAGCATGTGTTAATGTCAGTTATATCTTAATGTGCATCCATCACCACCTTTTCCGTTCTCTTCCTTGCTATATATATCTCTTTGAATTTAATTTACTTTCTCTTCTCTTTTTCAGGATGGCCACCAAGAAAGAAAAAGAGAAAGCCATTCCCAAATCAACAGCAAGGAAAGAAACAAAAAAAGCCCCAGCTGAGGAACTACAACCCCCATCCACTTGAACATCTTAGCATGCACCGAGGACGGTGCAATCTTTAAGTGTGGGGAGGTTGATACCGATCTCCATGGGTTAGTTATTTCCTCTTTCAACACCAATATTTTATTTTATTTGTTTGTTCATTATTGCATTTGCATGTTTAATTGCATATTTGTTTGATTTTGTGCATTTAGTTACTACTTGGTTAAAATAATAAATTTCTTTTTAGGACTCTATTTTTGAAAATTTTCACTAATTTAAATTAAAAAAAATTTATGTTAAAACTTGTTTGAAGTTGTATTTGGAACATGGTTTTTGAGCTAAAGAACACACAACCTGTGAGATTTTGAGCTTATTTACATGGTTACATTATTTAACCATAAATTTTTATTCCTGTGTGTTTTTTTCTCTATAATTGCAATCTTTGCTTTGTTCCATTCTATATGTCCATTATTTAGTATATTTACATGCTTGCATATGATTGAGGCTATTATTTGTTATTAACTCACTTACCCCAAATAAGCCTACCTTTTACATCACCTTTGTTAGCCCCTTGAGCTTTTAATCCCCTATTGTTCTATAACCACATTACTAGCCTTAAGCAGAAAAATAAATAAAAAAAATCCCAAGTGAATCTTTGGTTAGTTTAAGATAGAAATTGTGCATCAACTAAGTGTGGGAAAATTGTGGGAACATTGGTTAATAAGGGAACGTATTTAATTTATTTGAATATTGGAAATTTGAGAACCTACTCATGAAAAACCAAAATAGAAAAATAATGAAGAATCCATGTGCATTGATAAGTTATGTTTGCTTTTATGATTCAAAAAAAAAAAGAGAAAAAGAGAAAAAGAGAAAAAGAAAAAAATATATAATATAGATAAATAAATAAGGGGACAAAATTACCCCAATGTTAAGTTAATGAAAAATCAATGTACATGTGATAAATTAAAAAGAAAAATTTGGTACATGAGTATGGGAATCATACAAAAGTGGGAATTATGGGTAGCTAGGTATGATTTTAAAGTTATATAGAGTGTATGTATGTTAGGTGAGAGCTTGGCTAGTCAAAGATTCAATTTATAGCTCACTTAGCCATATATATACCTTTACCCTTACCTTAGCCCCATTACAATCTTGAAAAAGACATCATGATGTTTGCATTGGTACACTAAATTTTTGTTGATTGGTTAGATGAAGAACAAGGTTTAGAAAGCATGATTAGGAAAGAGTAGAGTGAATTACCCTATACATTTGAGAGATTAGAGTGATATACACTACCAATGAGGGTTCAGTGCTTAATTCTATGTTCCCTGCTTACATGAGTTATCTTCTTACAAGTTTATTTGTTCTCACTGTATGATTTAAATTAGTGGAATTTGATTCATATTTGTCTTGGAGAATTTATTTACTTTTAACCAAGTAGGTAGAAACATTTTTTGCATGTAGTTGCATTCATATAGATAGGTTGCATTTCACGCATTCTACCATTCCTCTTCATTTCTTTATAGTTTCTCTTGAGCTTAGCATGAGGACATGCTAATGTTTAAGTGTGGGGAGGTTAATAAACCACTATTTCATGGTTTATCTTGTGCTCAATTGAGTGGATTTTATCAACTCTTTACCCACTTATTCATAATATTTGCATGGTTTTATATTTCCTTCCTAATTATGTGCTTTGATGGAAAACATGCTTCTTTGATCTTATATTTGCTAATATTAAATC
The DNA here is from genome assembly GCF_059453495.1 of Arachis ipaensis. Classification (NCBI taxonomy): domain Eukaryota; kingdom Viridiplantae; phylum Streptophyta; class Magnoliopsida; order Fabales; family Fabaceae; genus Arachis; species Arachis ipaensis. The sequence goes on along the minus strand of NC_142435.1, from coordinate 105,057,613 downwards.
ATCTCTTATTACCATTAGATGCCTTGATATGTGTGTTAAGTGATTTCAGAGATTACAGGGCAGGAATGGCTCAGAGGATGAAAAGGAAGCATGCAAAAGTGGAAGGAATACAAGAAGTAAGAGAAATTGCTAAGCTGTCCATCCTGACCTCTTTGCACTCAAATGGCTATAACTTTAGCTACAGAGGTCCAAACGACGCGGTTCCAGTTGCGTTGGAAAGTTAACGTTTGGGGCTTCGATTTGATATATAATATGCTATTGTTCCCCTGACGCTAGGTGATGCGACCGCGTGATCCATGCGGCCGCATCGCAGTGACAGAAATCCAGCGTGGCAAAATTCGAAACCAGCGAATTCTGGACTGTTTTTGACCCAGTTTGCGGCCCAGAAAACACAGATTAGAGGCTATAAAGTGGGGGAATACATCCATTCATGAGGAAGCTCTCATATTCACAATTTTAGGAGTAGATGTAGTTTTTAGAGAGAGAGGTTCTCTCCTCTCTCTTAGGATTATTTAGGATTTCTCTTAGTTTTAGGAGTGACTCTCAATCCCAGATTCTTTATTTTTATTTATTTTTATTTAATTTATGAACTCTTCCGTGTTACATATAATTTTCTTAATTAATGTTATTTGAGGTAATTCAGATTTAAGATTGCTTTGCTCTGTTTAAGATTGCTTTCAATTTAATTTAGATATTTTTCTCCCTTTTGGCTTTGGTCAAGTGATTGGTAATACTTGAGTTATCAAACTCAGCAAGTGGTTGAAATTGGCAGATTTTGCTTGAGCTAGGATTGCTCTAACACTAGTCTCTCCACAGGAGTTGACTAGGACTTGAGAATCAAGCTGATCAGTCCACTTAACCTTCCTTTGTTTAATAAAGGATGACCAAGTGAGATTAAAACCCAATCTTCTTCACACCTGATAAGGATAACTAAGATAGGAATTCCAATTCTTATACCTTGCCACGAGATTTTATTATTATTATTTTATTTTACTTGTCATATAACATATTCCCACCTTACTTCCAAAACCCCAATTTACAAACTCATAACCAATAATAAGAACATACCTCCCTGCAATTCCTTGAGAAGACGACCCGAGGTTTGAATACTCGGTTATCAATTTCAAAGGGGTTTGTTACTTGTGACAACCAAAATATTTGTACGAAGGGATATTTGTCGGTTTAGAGACTATATCTACAACGCGACTGTTTTTATGACATTCTTTACTGGCAAAAATCCTAACGTCACCCGCGATCTGTACGTGTCCCATAGCCTGCTGAATGAGTCGAGGCAAGTTGAGGGGTTGCTCTGTAAGAATGCACCAGACGAGAACAGCCATGTCAGCAGTGAATGTTGACTCATGAGTGCTCGAAAAGATGTAGTGGGACATGATCTATGCCCACACGCGAGCATCCAAGGTAAGTGCTTGGGCAGAGATGCTCTTTGGACGAGCCCGGTGTTGTCCATAGATCTAGTTGCTGCCAGGTTGGGCGATGACTCCAAGGACACTGCCCCAGTTAAACTGGTATGTCTGGCACTTAAGCTGGGCCTCTTGATAGGCATCTAACCCCTCTGTGCTAGGTGGAAGATCCAATACTCTCTAAATGGCACCTTTGGAGACGGGGACTTGCTTTTGGCGAACATAAATGGTGCACGAAATTGTGATCATCAACAATGGCGCCAAAGACTTGGAGCTCTCAAACGTGAATCACAATTTGTCACAATTTCGCACAACTAATCAGCAAGTGCACTGGGTCGTCCAAGTAATAAACCTTACGTGAGTAAGGGTCGATCCCACGGAGATTGTCGGCTTGAAGCAAGCTATGGTTATCTTGTAAATCTCAGTCAGGCGGATTCAAATGGTTATGGAGTTTAAGGTGATGAAAATAAACATAAAATAAAGATAGAGATACTTATGTAATTCATTGGTGGATTTCAGATAAGCGTATGAAGATGCTTTGTTCCCCTTGAACCTCTGCTTTCCTATTGCCTTCTTCCAATCATTCATACTCCTTTCCATGACAAGCTTTATGTTGGGATCACCGTTGTCAATGGCTACATCCCGTCCTTTCAGTGAAAATGGTCCTGATGCTCTGTCACAACATCGGCTAATTAGCTGTCGGTTCTCGATCATGTCGGAATAGGATCCATTGATCCTTTTGCGTTTGTCACACGCCCCACAATCGCGAGTTTGAAGCTCGTCACAGTCATCCCTTCCAGATCCTACTTAGAATACCATAGACAAGGTTTAGACTTTCCGGATCTCAAGAATGGCCGCCAATAATTCTAGCCTATACCACGAAGGTTCCAATCTTAGATTAGAAACCCAAGAGATACGCATTCAAGCCATTGCTAGTAGAACAGAGGTGGTTGTCAGTCACATGTTCATAGGTGAGAATGATGATGAGTGTCACGGATCATCACATTCATCAAGTTGAAGAACGAATGAATATCTTGGAGAAGAAATAGACTTGAGTTGAATAGAAAAATAATAGTACTTTGTATTAATTCATGAAGAACAGTAGAGCTCCACACCTTAATCTATGGTGTGTAGAAACTCCACCGTTGAAAATACAAAAGTGATAATGGTGGTCATTGGCTTCGGCCCCAGAGAGGGAACCAGAAGAACCAAGATGAAAATACAATAGTAAAAGGTCCTATTTATAGAGAACTAGTAACCTAGGGTTTACAGAAATAAGTAATTAATGCAGAAATCTTCTTCCGGGCCCACTTGGTGTGTGCTTGGACTGAGAATTGAAGCATTTTCATGTAGAGACTTTTCTTGGAGTTAAACGCCAGAATTCTTGAGCTGACTTGGAACGCCTGTTTGGGCCATCAAATCTCGAGCAAAGTATGGACTATTATATATTTCTGGAAAGCCCAGGATGTCTACTTTTCAACGCAATTGAGAGCGCGCCAATTGGGATTCTGTAGCTCCAGAAAATCTACTTTGAGTGCAGGGAGGTCAGAATCCAACAGCATCTGCAGTCCTTTTTCAGCCTCTGAATCAGATTTTTGCTCAGGTCCCTCAATTTCAGCCAGAAAATACCTGAAATCACAGAAAAACACACAAACTCATAGTAAAGTCCAGAAGAGTGATTTTTATTTAAAAACTAATAAAAATATAATAAAAACTAATTAAAATATACTAAAAACATACTAAAAACAATGCCAAAAAGCGTATAAATTATCCACTCATCACAACACCAAACTTAAATTGTTGCTTGTCCCCAAGAAATTAAAAATCAAATAGGATAAAAAGAAGAGAATGTACAATAAATTCTAAAAAAATCTATGAAGATCAGTATTAATTATATGAGTGGGGCTTTTAGCTTTTTGCTTCTGAACAGTTTTGGCATCTCACTTTATTCCTTGAAGTTCATAATGATTGGCATCTATAGGAACTCAAAATCCAGATAGTGTTATTGATTCTCCTAGTTAAGTATGTTGATTCTTGAACACAGCTACTTTATGAGTCTTGGCCGTGGCCCTAAGCACTTTGTTTTCCAGTATTACCACCGGATACATAAATGCCACAAACACATAACTGGGTGAACCTTTTCAGATTGTGACTCAGCTTTGCTAGAGTCCCCAATTAGAGGTATCCATGTTTCTTAAGCACACTCTTCTTTTTGCTTTGGACCTCGACTTTAACCGCTCAGTCTCAAGTTTTCACTTGACACCTTCACGCCACAAGCACATGGTTAGGGACAGCTTGGTTTAGCCGCTTAGGCCAGGATTTTATTCCTGTGGGCCCTCCTATCCACTGATGCTCAAAGCCTTGGATCCTTTTTATCACCCTTGCCTTTTGGTTTAAAGGGGTATTGGCTTTTTCTGCTTGCTTTTCTTTTTCTTTCTCTTTTTTTTTTCTTTTTTTTTTCGCATATATCTTTTTTTTGCAAGCTTTTCACTGCTTTTTCTTGCTTCAAGAATCAATTTTATGATTTTTCAGATCATCAAATAACATTTCTCCTTTTTCTTTCATTCTTTCAAGAGCCAACAATTTTAACATTCATAAACAATTAAATTCAAAAATATGCACTGTTCAAGCATTCATTCAGAAAGACAATAATATTGCCGCCACATCAAAATAATTAAACTGTTTTAAAATTCAAAATTCATGCACTTCTTTTTCTTTTTCAATTAAAAACATTTTTCATTTAAGAAAGGTGATAGATTCATTTTCATAGCTTTAAGGCATAGACACTTAGACACTAATGATCATGTAATAAAGACACAAACATAGATAAACATAAAGCATAATTTTCGAAAAATAGGAAAATAAAGAACAAGGAAGTTAAAGAACGGGTCCACCTTAGTGATGGTGGCTTGTTCTTCCTCTTGAAGATCTTATGGAGTGCTTGAGCTCCTCAATGTCTCTTCCTTGCCTTTGTTGCTCCTCTCTCATGGTTCTTTGATCTTCTCTAATTTCATGGAGAGGATGGAATGCTCTTGGTGCTCCACCCTTAGTTGTCCCATGTTGGAACTTAATTCTCCTAGGGAGGTGTTGATTTGCTCCCAATAGTTTTGTGGAGGAAAATGCATCCCTTGAGGTATCTCAGGGATTTCATGAGGAATTTCCTCATGCTCTTGATGATGTTCTCTTGTTTTCTCCATCCTTTTCTTAGTGATGGGTTTGTCTTCATCAATGAGAATGTCTCCCTCTATGTCAATTCCAACCGAATTGCAGAGGTGACAAATGAGATGAGGGAAGGCTAACCTTGCCAAAGGAGAGGACTTGTCCGCCACCTTGTAGAGTTCTTGGGATATAACCTCATGAACTTTCACTTCCTCTCCAATCATGATGCTATGTATCATGATAGCCCGGTCTATAGTAGCTTCGGACCGGTTGCTAGTGGGAATGATTGAGCGTTGGATGGACTCCAACCATCCCCTAGCCACGGGCTTGAGGTCATGCCTTCTTAGTTAAACCGGCTTCCCTCTTGAATCTCTCTTCCATTGAGCGCCATATTCACATATGTCCATGAGGACTTGGTCCAATCTTTGATCAAAGTTGACCCTTCTAGTGTAGGGGTGTGCATCTCCTTGCATCATGGGCAAGTTGAATGCCAACCTTACATTTTTCGGACTAAAATCTAAGTATTTCCCTCGGACCATTGTAAGCCAATTCTTAGGGTCCGGGTTCACACTTTGATCATGGTTCTTGGTGATCCATGCATTGGCATAGAATTCTTGAACCATTAAGATTCCGACTTGTTGAATGGGGTTGGTGAGAACTTCCAACCTCTTCTTCGGATCTCATGTCGGATCTCCGGATACTCATTTTTTTTTAGTTTGAAAGGGACCTCGGGGATCACTTTCTTCTTGGCCACAACTTCATAGAAGTGGTCTTGATGCACCCTTGAGAGGAATCTCTCCATCTCCCATGACTCGGAGGTGGAAGCTTTTGCCTTCCCTTTCCTCTTTCTAGAGGTTTCTCCGGCCTTTGGTGCCATAAATGGTTATGGAAAAACAAAAAGCTTTAGCTTTTACCACTCTAAACTTAGAAGGTTGCTCGTCCTCGAGCAAAAGAAGAAAGAAGAGAGTAGAAGAAGAAGAAATAGAGGAGATAGAGTGTGCTTTGTGTTTTGGCCAAGGGGGTGGGTTTGGGAGGGAAAGTGGTTTGAATATGAATGGTGAGGTAGGTGGGGTTTTATGAAGGATGGATGTGAGTGGTGAAGAGAATGGTAGGATTTGATAGGTGAGGGGTTTTTAGGGAAGAGGTATTGAGGTGATTGGTGAATGGGTGAAGAAGAAAGAGAGTGGTGGGGTAGGTGGGGATCCTGTGGGGTCCACAGATCCTGAGGTGTCAAGGATATCTCATCCCTGCACCAAGTGGCGTGCAAAACGCCCCTTTCTGCCAATCCTGGCGTTAAACGCCAGGCTGCTACCCATTTCTGGCATTTAACGCCAGCTTCTTGCCCATTCCTGGCGTTAAACGCCAGTCTGGTACCCTTTTCTGGCGTTAAACGCCCAGAATGGTGCCAGACTGGGCGTTTAACGCCCATTCTGCTATCTTTACTGGCGTTTAAACGCCAGTAACTGTCTCCTCTAGGGTGTTCTATTTTTCATTCTGTTTTTCACTTTGTTTTTTCTTTTTCAATTGTTTTTGTGACTTTACATGATCATCAACCTACAAAAAACATAAAATAACAAAAGTTAATAGAAATTTAACATAGATAAGTAAAAATTGGGTTGCCTCCCAACAAGCGCTTCTTTAATGTCAATAGCTTGACAGTGGCTCTCATGGAGCCTCACAAATGTTCAGAGCAATGTTGGAACCTCCCAACACCAAACTTAGAGTTTGAATGTGGGGGTTCAACACCAAACTTAAAGTTTGGTTATGGCTTCCCAACACCAAACTTAGAGTTTGACTGTGGGGGCTCTGTTTGACTCTGTATTAAGAGAAGCTCTTCGTGCTTCCTCTCCATGGTGACAGAGGGATATCCTTGAGCTTTAAACACAAGGGAGTCTCTATTCACTTGAATGATCAATTCTCCTCTGTCAACATCAATCACAGCTTTTGCTGTGGCTAGGAAGGGTCTGCCAAGGATGATGGATTCATCCATACACTTCCCAGTCTCTAGGACTATGAAATCAGCATGGATGTAATGGTCTTCAACCTTTACCAAGACATCCTCTACAAGTCCATAAGCCTGTTTCTTTGAATTGTCTGCCATCTCTAGTGAGATTCTTGTAACTTGTACCTCATTGATCCCTAGCTTCTCCATTACAGAGAGAGATAAAGTGATTTTTGAAAAAGAAAACTAAGATTGGGAAAGAAATAAAGTGATTTTTGAAAAAGATTTTGAAATCAGAAATTTAAAAAGATATGATTGAAAACTAAATTAAAAAGAGAAAGTTTTAAAACTAAAGTTGATTACTTGACTAACAAGAAATTAAAAGATATGATTCTAAGATTTAAAATTTTGATCCTTTCTTAATAGGCAAGTAATAACTTGAAAATTTTTGAAGTAAATCTTGAATTGAAGCAAGGATTTTTGAAAATAGTAAAAATAAATATAAAATGGAAAGAAATTGATTTTGAAAGAGATATGATTGAAAAGATATGATTTGAAAAAGATTTAATTTTGAAAAAATATGAAAACTTGAAAAAAATGTGAATTAAAAACAAAATCTTCCCTCTAGTGTCATCCTGGCGTTAAACGCCCAGAATGGTGCCCATTCTGGCATTTAACACCCAAATCTCTACCTTTTTGGGCATTAAACACCCAGCCAGGTGCCCTGGCTGGCGTTTAAATGCCAGTTTTCCTTCTTCACTGGGCGTTTTGAATGCCCAGCTTTTTCTGTTTGATCCCTCTGCTGAATGTTCTGAATCTTCAATTCTCTGTATTATTGACTTGAAAAGACACAATTTTGAAAATATTTTTGAATTTTTTAATGATGATAAACAATAAAAATTTCAACTAAGATCAAATAAACAATGCATACAAGACACCAAACTTAAAAGTTTGTATACTAAGGACTATAACAATGTAAAAATGCATGTAAGAAACAACACAACTTACAAAACAAGAGAATTTGAATATCAAAGCAATGAAATCATCAAGAACAACTTGAAGATCAATGAAGAACAATATGTATAAATTTTCGAAAATAAAGACATGCAATTGACACCAAACTTAAAATTAGACAATAGACTCAAACAAGAAACATAAAATATTTTTGGTTTTATGATTTTAAAATTTTTTTGTATTTTTTTCGAAAATTATATAGAAAAGAAAATAAAGAGAATCAAAACTTTTAATAAGAATTCTAGGAATCATGCAATGTTAGTCTAAAGCTTTAGTCTAAGATTAGACATGTTTGGCCAAGCTTCAGTAGGACATTACATTCAATAGCTAAATTGATGAGAATCAATCAGCTTTTGTGATGGTGAGAACATCACCTTGAAACTCTAGAATTCATTCTTAAAAATTCTGAAGAAAAAATACCTAATCTAAGCAACAAGATGAACCGTCACTTGTCCAAACTCGAACAATCCCCAACAACGGCGCCAAAAAATTGGTGCACGAAATTGTGATCATCAATAATGGCGCCAAAGACTTGGAGCACTCAAACGTGAATCACACTTTGTCACAATTCCGCACAACTAACCAGCAAGTGCATTGGGTCGTCCAAGTAATAAACCTTACGTGAGTAAGGGTCGATCCCACGGAGATTGTCGGCTTGAAGCAAGCTATGGTTATCTTGTAAATCTCAGTCAGGCAGATTCAAATGGTTATGGAGTTTAAGGTAATAAAAATAAACATAAAATAAAGATAGAGATACTTATGTAATTCATTGGTGGATTTCAGATAAGCGTATGAAGATGCTTTGTTCCCCTTGAACCTCTGCTTTCCTATTGCCTTCTTCCAATCATTCATACTCCTTTCCATGGCAAGCTTTATGTTGGGCATCACCGTTGTCAATGGCTACATCCCGTCCTCTCAGTGAAAATGGTCCTGATGCTCTGTCACAACATCGGCTAATTAGCTGTCAGTTCTCGATCATGTCGGAATAGGATCCATTGATCCTTTTGCGTTTGTCACACGCCCCACAATCGCGAGTTTGAAGCTCGTCACAGTCATCCCTTCCAGATCCTACTCAGAATACCACAGACAAGGTTTAGACTTTCCGGATCTCAAGAATGGCCGCCAATAATTCTAGCCTATACCACGAAGGTTCCAATCTTAGATTAGAAACCCAAGAGATACGCATTCAAGCCATTGCTAGTAGAACAGAGGTGGTTGTCAGTCACATGTTCATAGGTGAGAATGATGATGAGTGTCACGGATCATCACATTCATCAAGTTGAAGAACGAATGAATATCTTGGAGAAGAAATAGACTTGAGTTGAATAGAAAAACAATAGTACTTTGTATTAATTCATGAAGAACAGCAGAGCTCCACACCTTAATCTATGGTGTGTAGAAACTCCACCGTTGAAAATCAAAAGTGATAATGGTGGTCATTAGCTTCGGCCCCAGAGAGGGAACCAGAAGAACCAAGATGAAAATACAATAGTAAAAGGTCCTATTTATAGAGAACTAGTAGCCTAGGGTTTACAGAAATAAGTAATTAATGCAGAAATATTCTTCCGGGCCCACTTGGTGTGTGCTTGGGCTGAGCATTGAAGCATTTTTGTGTAGAGACTTTTCTTGGAGTTAAACGCCAGCTTTTGTGCCAGTTTGGGCGTTTAACTCCAACTTTTGTGCCAGTTTTGGAGTTAAACGCCAGAATTCTTGAGCTGACTTGGAACGCCTATTTGGGCCATCAAATCTCGAGCAAAGTATGGACTATTATATATTGCTGGAAAGCCCAGGATGTCTACTTTCCAACGCAATTGAGAGCGTGCTAATTGGGCTTCTGTAGCTCCAGAAAATCCACTTTGAGTGCAGGGAGGTCAGAATCCAACAGCATCTGTAGTCCTTTTTCAGCCTCTGAATCAAATTTTTGCTCAGGTCCCTCAATTTCAGCCAGAAAATACCTGAAATCATAGAAAAACACACAAACTCATAGTAAAGTCCAGAAGAGTGATTTTTATTTAAAAAATAATAAAAATATAATAAAAACTAATTAAAATATACTAAAAACATACTAAAAACAATGCCAAAAAGCGTATAAATTATCCGCTCATCAATAGACAGACTGCAAGGTAGGCAAGTGAAAGTTGGAGTAGAATTCAACTACCCAAGATAGATTTGCCTCCTGCGGCTGCCTCCTTAAGAATCCCCACTGTCTCCTTTCAATGCGGGGTACCACAAAGTCAACGAAATGTGTTGGAAGGATGAGGAGGTGCTCATTATGGTAGTTCCTCTCCACTAAGATGGGGAACATCTGCTCACAGTAATGGTTAGTGAACAGTGCGAAGTCCCGTGCGGGAAATGCCTTCTCCGCTTCATCAACGCGGATGGTCCTCTTCACCCTTTTTGTAGGTGGCTTGATGCTTGTGGATGGTTGAGCCTTAGCCGGTGCTCTTTTTGCCGATGTCTTATCAGAAGCTTTCTCTTTTCCTTTCTTGGTGGCCATCTTGAGGAAGGAAGAAAGAGAAGTAATGTCAAATATAGATAGCTAAATACCAGAATGAAGAAAGTCCAAGTGATAATGAATGCCAAAGAAAAAGATAATGGCTTAAATACATGGTAGCTACAACATGCAAGTAGGACATCAATTAAGATCATGAAGGCATATCATAACAACTAGATGCAAGAGGGTTAAAAGCATGCAAGTAATAAGCATGAGAAGCATAGCTCAAGCATCAATATTAACAATAATTATCACATTTAACAAAATAATGAGCACTTGTATATTGACAATTATTGACTAATATACTCAATACACATGGATTGCAAAGGTTGTGAAAAAGAGGCATTAAAGTTTAAGAATAAAATAGACAAGAAATCAAAATGCCATGAGAGCTTTTTCACAAACATTTGGTGTGTAATTTAAAAATAGAAATTAAGGTGATTAATCCAAGCAAATATGAGACCCAAAATAAAATGTCAAATGTCAAAGCACTCCTCATAATATACACAAGCTAAAATATAGCAAAATAAGCATCTGAATAAAGCTCCAACACCAACATAAAAATACAAGATAAAAGAATAAAAAAGAAATTATAAATAAAAAAGCTAATATCAAATTAAAAATAAATAAAATAGTCAAATGTAATAAATAAAAGAAGAGTGAAAAAAATAGAAGAGAGGAAGAAAAGAAACCTTAAGAAGAAGAGGAAAAAAGGAAGATGAATGAGAGTAAGAATGAGAAAAGAGGAGTAGGAATGGAAGAAGAAAAGGAAAGAAAATTGTAGCTACCGGAGTTGGTGGTCTCCGATGGTGGTGAGAGAAGGTAGAAGAAAGAAGTAAAAAGGAAGGAAGAAAGAAAGAAGAATAATGAGGAAGAAGGAAGAATTAGGATTGGAGAGGAAAAGAATGCAACAGGCGGCGCGCTGAATTAAGTGACACAGCGCTTGCGACGCGTATGCGTCGCCCACGCGTACGCGTGGTTGGGCAAAAGTTCAGGTGACGCGTAAGCGTTGGTCACGCATACGCGTGATCACTGGTCGTGCTAGACGCACGGTTCCAGCCCCATGGCCGCACAACTCTCTGTTCAAAACACTACTTTACGCCGATTTTCATGCCATGCGTACGCGTCGCTGATGCTTACGCGCGGATTGACAAAATCGCAGGTGACGCGTACGCGTGGGGCACGTGTACGCGTGGGGTGGCTTGTGCGCCAGGCACCCCTCCTGCACAGTTCCCACGTAACTCTTTGTTCAATTTCATAGAGAGCGCATACCTCTATATGACGTGCACGCGTCATTGACGCTTATGCGTCGTATGCTTTTTTCTTTTTTATAAAATGCAAAACAAAGGTAATCATGCAGAACTTGAAAATAACACTGCTATAAATAAAATAGAACTAATAAAAAGGGAAGATCATACCATGGTGGGTTGCCTCCCACCTAGCACTTTTCTTTAACGTCCTTAAGTTGGACGGTCCACAAGCTCGGTCTTCTTCCTTTGCTGGATCCGCCAAGAGGAAGATCTCCAGCTCCTTATTGTTCTTCATCTTCTCACCATGATACAGCTTCAAACGGTGGCCATTAACTTTGAAGAAGGTGGGGCTTGAAGGGTGACTCAGGTGGAAGACCCCATATGGCTCAGCCTTTTCCACCCTATAAGGTCCTTCCCACCTTGATCTTAACTTGCCTGGCATTAGTCTCAACCTTGAGTTATAGAGGAGGACTAAATCCCCAGCTCTAAACTCTCTTCTCTTGATGTTCTTGTCATGCACCGCCATCACCCTCTCTTTATAGAGCCTTGAGTTCTCATACGCTTCTAGTCGAAGGCACTCCAATTCCTGTAGTTGCAGCTTCTTTTCAATACCGGCTACCCCCAATCCTAAGTTGCATTCCTTCACCGCCTAGTAAGCTTTGTGTTCCACCTCCACCGGAAGGTGACAAGCCTTTCCGTAGACTAGGCGGAATGGACTCATTCTGATGGGTCTCTTGTAAGCTGTCTAATAAGCCCAAAGCACATCTCCAAGCCTAGTACTCCAGTCTCTCCGATGGGGCTTCACAATCTTGTCTAGTATGCGCTTGATCTCCCTGTTAGACACCTCGACTTATCCATTGGTTTGGGGATGGTAAGCCGTCGCCACCTTGTGAATGATTCCATGTTTCTTCAGTAAATCTGTCATTCTTCTGTTACAAAAGTGAAAGCCTTGATCACTCACGATTGCTTGTGATGATCCAAAGCGACAAATAATATTATTTCAAACAAAAGAGACAACAACGTTAACATCATCAGTACGGGTAGGAATTGCTTCCACCCATTTAGAAACATAGTCAAAAGCTAACAAAATGTATAAGAAACCATTGGAGTTTGGAAATGGACCCATGAAGTCAATACCCCAAACATCAAAAATTTCACAAAACAACATAAGTTGTTGGGGTATCTCATCTCTCTTGGATATATTTCCAAACCTTTGGCATTGGGGGCAAGAGTCACAAAAAACATTAGCATCCTTAAAAAGTGTGGGCCACCAAAATCCGCAGTCTAAAATTTTTCTAGCAGTTCTTTGAGGACCGAAGTGTCCACCACTCTTAGAAGAGTGGCAAGCCTCTAAAATTGACTAGAATTCGGATTGAGGCACACACCTTCTAATTATTTGGTCAGCACCACGTCTCTACAAATATGAGTCATCCCATATGTAATAGTTGGACTCGCTTTTAAGCTTGTCCTTTTAATGTTTAGAAAAATTAGGAGGAAATGTACGACTAACCAAATAATTAGCTATGGGTGCATACCAAGGAACTACCTCAGATATTGCTTGCAAGCTGTCAAGTGGAAATGCATTATTGATAGGAGTGGAGTCACTCTTAATATGCTCTAGGCGACTCAAGTGATCCGCCACTAAATTTTGGGAACCACTCCTATCTTTGATCTCTAGATAAAATTCTTGCAATAACAATATCCAACAGATTAACCTTGGTTTAGACTCTTTCTTAGCTAACAAATATTTCAAAGCCGCATGGTCTGAATTTACTACCACCTTAGTTCCAAGTAAATAAGCTCAGAATTTATCCAAGGCAAAAACAATAGCTAAAAGCTCATTTTCAGTGGTAGTATAATTAGACTGGGCACCATCTAAAGTCTTAGAAGCATAAGCAATAATATAAGGGTCCTTACTTTCGCGCTGAGCTAGCGCTGCTCCTACCGCATAGTTTGATGCGTCACACATGTTCTCGAACGCCCTACTCCAGTCAGGCCTTCTCACAATAGGAGCTTGGGTCAAGGCAATCTTCAGCTTATCAAATGCTTCCATGCAGTCTTCACTCAACTCAAACTCTACGTCCTTTTGTAGCAGTCGGGACAAAGGTAGTGCAACCTTACTGAAGTCCTTGATAAATCGCCGGTAGAAATCTGCATGACTAAGAAACGAATGGACTTCCCTCATTGAGGAGGGGTAAGGTAAACCAGAAATAATGTCTACCTTTGCAGGATCAACAGATATACCAGTATTAGAAATAACATAGCCTAGAACAATACCTTGCATTACCATAAAATGACATTTTTCAAAATTAAGCACAAGGTTTGAACTAACACATCTTTCTAATACTCTAGCAAGGCTATCCAAACAAAGGTCAAACGAATCACCATAAATACTAAAATCATCCATAAAAACTTCCATACAATGCTCATGAAGATCTGAGAAGATACTCATCATGCATCTTTGAAACGTAGCCGGTGCATTACATAAGCCAAAAGGCATTCTCTTATTTGCATACGTTCCAAAGGGGCATGTAAAAGTTGTTTTCTCTTGATCTTCTGGAGCAATATGGATTTGAAAATATACAGTATAACCATCTAGAAAACAGTAGTGTGATTTACCTGACAGGCGATCAAGCATTTGATCGATGAAAGGTAGCGGGTAGTGATCCTTGCGTATAGCCTGGTTGAGATGCCTATAGTCAATGCACACCCTCCAGGAATTTTGCACTCTTGTAGCCATGAGTTCCCTATGCTCGTTCTTCACTGTTGTGATGCTAGACTTCTTCAGAACCACCTATACTGGGCTAACCCATTCACTATCTGAGATTGGATAGATGATGTCAGCTTCAAGCAGTCAGGTCACTTCCTTCTTCACCACTTCTAGAATAGTGGGGTTCAACTGCCTTTGAGGTTGACGGATAGGCCTTGCTCCCTCCTCTTGAAATATGCGGTGCTCACAGACTTGAGGGCTTATACCTACTATGTCCGCCAAACTCCACCCAATAGCTTTCTTGTGCATTCTAAGCATACTAAGCAACCGCTCCTCTTGTTGGGAAGTGAGTTCCTTTGCAATAATAAATGGGAGCTGTTGATTGTCCTCAAGATAGGCATACTTGAGGTGAGGTGGAAGGGGCTTCAACTCCATTTTTAGCTCATGGCTTGGCACTTGATCATCCGGAACCATTGGAGGTAGCAAGTGTCTTCAGTATGCTCAGAGGGCTTCCCCACACTTGCACCTTGCTCTATGTTCTTCTCTTCTACTGCCTCTTGGTAAAATTCAGCCACAGTCTCATTAATAATGTCACACTGGAAGATAGAGTGGTCTTCCAGTGGGTGCTTCATAGCTTCATCAAGGTTGAAGCTCACTGCTCTTCTATCAATCTCAAATGAATATGTACCTGAGAAGGCATCCAATTTAAACCGCGAAGTCTTCAAAAATGGCCTTCCAAGCAAGATGGATAAGGGTCTTCCTGAGTCATTAGGGGGCATCTCTAAAATATAGAAGTCAATAGAAAACGTCAACCCCTTAATGCTCACCAAGACGTCTTCCGCAATGCCAACTACTGAGATTATGCTCTTATATGCCAAAACAAAACGTGCTGCTGACCTTTTCAAGGGTGGGAGCCTCAAAGCATCATATACAGATAATGGCATAATATTAACACATGCACCTAAATCACACATGCAGTCAACAAATTGCACATCCCCTATAGTACAAGTAACTATACAAGGACCGGGATCACCACATTTCTCCGGTATAGCACCCATCAAAGCAGAAATAGAGCTACCCAAAAGAATAGTTTCTAAATCATGTATCTTATCCTTATTCATGCACAAATATTTTAGAAACTTAGCATACTTAGGGACTTGGTGAATAGCATCAAAAAGAGAAATAGTTACCTCAACCTTTTTGAAGATTTCCACCATCTTGGGATCTAGCTCCACTTGCTTCTTAGTTCTCCTAGCAAGGTGTGGAAAAGGAATGGGAATGGATTCTCTCACAACATCATCTTCCTTAGATACTTCGTTCCTTGGTTAAGCAACTTCTTCTTCAACCACATCTTGTACCTCATCCTCTTCTTCAACATCTTCCACCTCAACAACATCTTCAACTTAGATGTCTTCTCTTGAGCTTGGCTCTTCGGGACTCCTCTCTTGCAATGTAATGCCAGACCTCAAAGTGATGGCATTAATCCCACCTTTGGGGTTAGGTAAAGGTTGAGAGGAAAGTGCACTAGAGCTTGAAGGTTGATTATTGGAGGTAGAGGGTGGTTCCATACGGGTTATAAGGGCTTGAAGAGTGGAGGTAAGACCGGTGAGGCTAGAGGTAAGTGAATTTTGAAGCTCTTTTTGTCCTTGAAGAATAGAACGAAGTGTTTCATCTTGTTTGGAGGAAGAAGGAGAGTAGGTAATTTGAGGGGCTTGTGGTTGGTTCTGTTGAGGTGCTTGAGCTTGCCTCTGGTGAGGTGTCCGGTAACTTTACCCTTGGTTTTGCTGTTGGTATGAAAGGTTCTGTTGATACCGGTTCTGTTGATAGTTGTTATTCCACCTTTAATTTTCACCATTGTCTCTGCCTCCTTGGTTGTAGTTGTCCCTCCATCCTTGGTTAGAATTGTCTCTCCATCCTTGGTTGGAATTATCTCTCCATCCTTGGTTGGGATTGTCTTGCCAACCTTGATTGTAGTTACCACCTTGATTATAATTACCGCCTTGTTGATAGTACCCTTGATTCGGACGGTTGTAATAAGAATTGGTAGTCATCAAGGTGTTGTCCTCTTGGAGTTGTGGACATTCATTAGTGTAGTGCGAATAGCAAGCACATATTCCACACACTTTCTGAGGGACCAACTGTTGACATGGTTGCTGTGGAGGAGGCTGAGGTTGTTGTTGATTAAGCTGGAGCTGCTTGAGTATATTGGTCATCTTTTCTAGAGTCTTGGTGAGAGTAGCAGTCTCACTACTAGAGGAAACCTCCGCAATAGCCTTGGGATGATTGTTCCTTTGCCTTGCATTTCGGGTGGACTCAGTTATATCGGTAATCAATTGCCATGCTTCTGTCGCCGTCTTATACTTCGTCAGAGAGCCATTACTCGCAGCATTTAAGAGTGTCTTGTCTTGAGGCTTCATGCCTTGGTAGAAATAGCTAATCAATACCAACTGGTCAATCTTGTGATGGAGACATAATTCAAGGAGATTCCTCAAACATTCCCAATACTCGTAGAGAGTCTCTGATTCGCCTTGGATGATGCAGGAAATTTCCTTTCGCAATCTATCTATAACCTCTGCTGGAAAGAATTTGTCCAGGAATTCCCTCCTGAGCAAATCCCAATTAGTAACAACAGCTTCCGGTTGAGTGTAGAACCACTCCCTTGCCTATCCCTCAAGAGAAAATGGGAAGGCATATAACCAAATGGTAATCTCATCCGCACCATGTCACTTAGTAGTTGAGTAAGCTGTCTGAAAATCTCTGAGGTGCTTGATAGGCTCTTGAGCAGGTAAGCCATGAAACTTAGGCAGCAGATTGATCAAAGCGGTCTTCAGTTCAAAATCCATAGCCAAATTTGGATGACACACTTGATATGGTTGTAGTGTAAAGTCCGGAGCTCCTGCTTCCTGGAGAGTAATCCTTCTAGGCTCCGCCATAGTATCTGCACTGAAATCAACAGAAGAAGTGTCAATAGAATCAGTAGAAGATGAGCTAGTTTCTTCCTCAAATGACGCTTCAAGCTTAACCTCAGATAAGACTGGTGAACTGGGCGAAACCCCTTCACCACCCTCAGAGGCTAACCGACACCGAGCTCGCCTAATATGTGAAATAGTCTTTTCAATCTCAGGATCAAATGCGGCTAAGCTCGGATCCGGTAATGAACGCGTCATTCAATGAAAGAAACATAGAGCTCATGGTAATAAAATATATTAAGAAAACTAAATAATAGAGCTACTGATAAACAGAAAGCACACGAATAAAAATAAAAAAAATGCAATTACGTAAATATAAAAATATTTACATCAACCAATAATTTAGCACACTGTTTCAATTCTCCGGCAACGGCGCCAAAAATTGATGGTGGAAAAATGCCGGTTAAGAATTTTTAATAAAAGCAGCGTTGTCAGTATAGTCTTAACCGACGAAATTTCCACTATTAATTTAATTTGTGTCACAATTAAAATTAAATAACTTGGAGTAGAATTTCCAGGTCGTCTCCCAAAGAGTTGACACAAGGTACAATTTATTGGTTAGGAATTTTCTGAGTAATTTTTGAAATTGAGAATGAGTAAAATAAATAACTGGAAATGAAAGTAATGAGCAGTAACAAGAGATGTTATATAATTGAAATAAAAAGCCTTGGTTAGGAGAGATAATTGGAATTTCTATCCTTGTTGTCTTTTCCAAGTGTAATAGTAAAAGTTATTGCTTCCACTCAGTTATCCTCTTGCAGTTACAAAGGAAGGTCAAGTGGGTAGCACTAACTCTGATTCACAAGTCCTAGTCACTTTCTAGGGAAGGACTAGAGTCAGTGAAAATTGAGTTAGCCAGCAATTTCCAATTACATATTACACTTGAGTATTACAACTCAAGGGTTTCCAAATTAATCAACTCCTAATCTAAGTTGGGAGTCTACTCCATTAACATAAATGCCATTTTCACAAACATGTAAAAGGAGTAGATAGGAGACATGGTAATTAAAATAAATTTATAAAATCAAATTTGGCACTAACAATTAATTAAACGAAATTAAACAAGCAATGGAATTAAATATAAAAATACTTCAATGTATTAACAGAACTCAAAGGTAACAATATCCAAATATGAACACGAAGCAATTAAATGGAAAAGAGTAGTAGAGTTATTGGAAAAGCAAACTATAGAGATGACGACTTCAATCGAAGGTAGTAGCAGCTCTCTCAATATCCAATCCAAAGCACAAAACTAAGAAATCTAAGAACCCTAGGAGAAGTAGCGTTTTTCTCTCTCTAGAATTCAAAAACTAAACAAAAACTAAAGTGAAAGTAAAAGTGAAGTGTGTCCTCAGTCTTAGCTACACCCCCGCCTCTAGTCTGTGTTTTTGGGATTGAAACTGGGTCCAAATTGGCCCAAAAATTGCCCCCAGTGAGTTCTGATCAGTGCAGCACGTGACGCTCTGTCACGCGTATGCGTCGGCCATGCGTATGCGTCGCTGGACTTTTGCGCTTGTCACGGGTACGCGTCAGTCACGCATACGCATCGCTGTGAGATGCGCCAATTCATGCGCACATGTCAGCCATGCGTGCGCGTCGATCCTCACTGCTCAGCTCCTTGATTTCTTGTGTTTCTTCCACTTTAACATGCTTCATCTTCATCCTTTAAGCCATTCATGCCCTGTAAACCTGAAAACACTTAACAAACACATCACGGCATCGAATGGTAATAAAGGAGAATTAAAAATTTATAATTTTAGGGCGTAGGAAGCAAGTTTTCAATCATGGAACAAAATTAGGAAGGATTTGTAAAACCATGCAGTTTATATGAATAAGTGTGCGAAAAACTGATAAAATCCACTCAATTTAGCACAAGATAAACCATAAAATAGTAGTTTATCATGTATTAGTCCCAATAATTCTGTAGCTCTTTCTCCATGTTCTATAAATAGAGTTTTGGTCATTTTTCTTTTGAGGCATGATTCACAAGTTACATATGATTCATAATCATATTTGTTAAGGTAACCTTCTTTATGTAACTTAGAAATCTTTTTTTTCTTATATGACCAAGTCTACAATGTCAAAGATATGATTTATTTACTCGATTATCTCTCTCTTTTGAGAGTAGAAACATGCATGACATAATTATCATTTAAATCGGAAAGAATATAAATGCTATATTGGAGATAGTCATTTACGTATAAGTCATCACCATAATAAGTAGAACAAATGCCATTTTTAATATTAAAATAAAAATCATGTTTATCCAACATAAAAATAGAAATAACATTTGCAACAAAATTAGGAACATAATGACAATTCTCCAATACTAATGTCTTGTCCGTAGGCATTGCTAAAGAAATAGATCCTATAGCTACAACAGCAATATTTGTTCTGTTTCCGATTTGAAGGTAAGTTTTTTTTCCCTCTTCAGCCATCTACTTATTCGTAGTCTCTGCAACGAATTGCAAATATTATGAGCACTTCCGGTATCTAATACCCATATAGAAGAATTAATAGTAGCTAAAGAAATCATGAAAATAATTTTCAAGCATGTCTCACCTTCCTCTTTGGTTTTTAAAGAAGCAAGGTACTCTTTGCAGTTTCTTTTCCAATGATCTTTGCCTTTTCAATAAAAGCATTCAGCATAATTTTTGTCAGCCTTTTCTTACTTACCCTTGGGTTTGGACACACCACCTTTAGGTGTCATGGGTTCTCTTTTAGAATTATTCTTTTCATTTTCTTTTGCTTTCCACTTTCCTTTCTTCTTAGATGAGCTGCCAACTACCATAACAACTCCTTTCTTTTTCTCAGATACAATTTGATTCTCATAATCAATTAGCATGTTGAGCATTTCATGAAGATCACATCTTACTTTAATTATATTAAAGCTAACAATGAATCGTGAAAAAAGTTTCTGAAAGAGATTGCAAGATCAAATCTTATGAAAATTGTTTATCTAATTTGCATCCCAACTTCTCAAGTTATTCAATAAGATCAATCATCTTAATAATATAGGGTCCAACAGGAGAGTCCAAATCAAGTGTGGATCTAAACAAAGTTTTGGACAATTGATATCGAGCCGTCTTACTTTGTGCATTATACATCTTCTTAAAATATTCAACAATAGTTGGTGGATCCATATCCTGATGTTACCTCTGAACTCTGAAGATCAGAACCCATGAATGTCAGAATGATGCATTTGGCAGTAAGAAAATTTTTCAAGTACTTCTCATAATCCTTGATTGGCTCATTATCAATACTTTTATCCTCTTTAGGAATTGGGCCGTAACAGCAGGCTTATCGATTATATCAATTAGCCTTTCATGCATGAGAACAATTCTCAAATTACGATACCAATTATTATAATTGGCTCCAACCAATTTGTCATTTTCAAGTATGTCACACAGTGATAAAACAGACATATTATTCATGAATTTAAAAGAAAAAACATGTTTAAGTACGTATTCACACATATAAATAACACTTTCTATAATAGTTATTATTATAGAAAATTAAGAAATCTTTATTTCTTAATTAAGTGTTAAAAAATATTTAAAATCATGAATGAGTATCTTAGTTCAAGTCATTGCTCATAAATTTTTAAATAGATGTTTAAATGTATCACATACAATTTTAATCTCAAATAATTATTTGGTTGTCAGGTCATTATTTAATTAAATTATATTTTATATTCCTAGATTGTCTAGGATTAAGTAAAAAATTAATTCATTTCATGTATCAAATACATATATAAATTTTATCCTTGAGTACGAATCTCATGGTTATTAGGTAGTTTTTCGTAAACAAAGTATAAAATTTATTTATCATTTTTCTTCCTTTCAATTTTATTTTATAAATAAATAAAAATAATAATAATAGTATGTTCCTTAACATACATATAGTTTTATCCCATATAAATTTATAATCTTAACAATAGCATCCCATTCCATGGATTACAAATCACATTCACTATAATAACAAAACTTAAATTAATTCTATTAATTTTGTAAATTTTGGTAATAAAATTTTAAACACAAAAGGGCCATGGTTCTAATACCATGATAGGATTACAAGTGTTCATAACACGCAACGAAAGTAATAAAGTAATTTTATTAATCTATTTTGTGTTTAAAATTTTATTAAAATAAAATAGATTAGATGTCAATACCTGAATACCCTAGTGAATAAAAAATTTTCTCCTTCGATAATACGAAGGTACTATGTATATCCACACCGAGACTGATCCTTGTTGTCAACTCCTTGACCAATAGATTTAACTGAGAAATTTCTTGCAACTCCTTGCACCAGCAATTCTTTACTAAGAATTGGAATATTTGTGTATGTGGAGATAGAAGAAAAAATTGCGTCTTTTTCTTTTACCACATACATCTATATATAGTATGAGATTAATAACTGATTTTAGGATCAAATCTTATGAATCAAATTACAACTTAATTTAAAATAGAATTAGTTAGGATCTTATCCATATTTAAAACTCATCATAGAATAAATAATTAATTATTTAATATTTTCAATTATCATATTATTATATTCATGGTGCTAGTAAAGAATATAATAATATTCTATTTGAATTAATATAATTATTTATTTGATCAAATTAAAATAATAATTAAATAATTATTTACCAAGTTTTAGAACACTCGTTAGTGTGTGACCCCATAGGTTCAATACTAAGCGGGTAGTAAATTAGTCAACTAAATTTACTAATCAAGGTTGGCGTCTAGCAACACTCCTTGACGACTCGATAGTATGAAGTAATAATATTTTTACTAAGAACTCAAGATGAATAAAAAATATAACTCCTTTCATCTTTTTGGCTCTTGACTAACTTTTAGAGTACGGTTTGATTGTCAAACTCTAACTTGTTACTATTATTATAATAAATTATAAATGGCTTAAGAAACTCATTTCTTAATTCATTCAAACCCCTTGGCGAAGATATTGTTTATAAGGTATTGTTTATTATAGTTGATGGATTTCATACTAACTAATCATTAATTCTACATATATTTAAATCATACCTAATGTCCATTTAACTAGCACAGTAGGTTATTAGGTGTTCGCAATCAAAGTATAATAAATATATTGTCAGTTACTATGATAGTGCATGTCAAAAAAAATTCTAATATTATATTCATCATAAAAATATTCTACTGACAAAAATACAGTAACTATAATTATTAGGAATTCTTAGAGTGTGTTAGTTTAATGGTCATATCTCTATATATACCATTCATATATATAAAATGAGATCTATTAATCTTCATCTAATAAAGATTATTACATATATATATTAATCTACTCGAATCACTAATATTTTAATTTTAGTAATTTTACGCCACAATTAAAAATAATTTAAATTAAAAGTACTTAAAAAACGTATATCTCATTATTACAATTCTTATCATAATTATTCGTTTCTAATTTAGTTAAAGACACTATTATAAATTATAAAAGTTTTATTTTTATAATAATAATAATAATAATTTATGATAGTATTTTATTGAATATATACCTTTTTTCTCCAACAGTTTGAACCGCACGTGCATCACCAAATTGAATCTACACATGGACAAGAGGTGAAAGTGATGGTGATAGTAAAGGTTGGTACGTAGATGGGATATATGTTTGTCCCAACTTATAACAATAATAATATTATGTTTAATTATTTTAATAAAATAATTATAATCATATTCGAATTAATTGACTGATGACATTCAACTTACACATAAGGAGCTATAGTATATTACTAAGCGTTAACTATCTTTTTATAAATTAAATATATGAAAAATAATAAATATAAAATTAGTAGTTAAAATGATAAGTATTTTATACTTTAACTAAAAGACGTTGAATTCATTACAAATTACAAAACATATTTTCTATAGATTATTGGTGCACGAATTGTGAATCACACTTTTCACAATTCGTACCACTAACCAGCAAGTGCACTGGGTCGTCCAAGTAATACCTCACGTGAGTAAGGGTCGAATCCCACGGAGATTGTTGGTTTGAAGCAATCTATGGTTATCTTGTAAATCTTAGTCAGGAAGTCAATTATGTTTATCAGTTGAATTGCGAATAACCAAGAGAGCATAAATTAAAGGTTACTTGTTATGCAGTAATGGAGAATATGTTGGAGTTTTGGAGATGCTTTGTCTTCTGAATCTCTGCTTTCCTCTGTCTTTTGATTCACGCACGCACGTCCTCCTATGGCAAGCTGTATGTAGGGGATCACCGTCGTCAATGGCTACATCCCATCCTCTCAGTGAAGAATATGCTCACATGCTCTGTCACAGCACGGCTAATCATTTGTCGGTTCTCGATCATACTGGAATAGGATTCTTCATCCTTTTGCGTCTGTCACTAACGCCCAGCACTCGTGAGTTTGAAGCTCGTCACAGTCATTCGATCATTGAATCCTACTCGGAATACCACAGACAAGGTTTAGACTTTCCGGATTCTCATGAATGCCGCCATCAGTTCTAGCTTATACCACAAAGATTCTAATTAAGAGATCTCAGAGATACTCATTCAATCGGATATAGAACGGATGTGGTTGTCAGGCACACGTTCATGATTTGAGGAAGGTGATGAATGTCACGGATCATCACCTTCATCACAGTTAAGCGCGAATGAACATCTTAGATAGGAACAAGCGTGTTTGAATGGAAAACAGAAATACTTGCATTAATTCATCGAGACAAAACAGAGCTCCTCACCCCCAACAATGGAGTTTAGAGACTCATGCCGTCAAAGATTACAAAGTTCAGATCTAAATGTCATGAGATACAAAATAAGTCTCTAAAAGTTGTTTAAATACTAAACTAGTAGCCTAGGTTTACAAAAAATGAGTAAACTATAGTAGATGGTATAGAGATCCACTTCTGGAGCCCACTTGGTGTGTGCTGGGGCTGAGATTTAAGTAATTCACGTGCATAAGGCCATTTTGGGCGTTCAACGCCAGGTTTGGATCCATTTCTGGCGTTGAACTCCAACTTTTAATCCTTTTCTGGCGCTGGACGCCAGAATTGGGCAGAGAACTGGCGTTGAACGCAAGTTTACGTCGTCTATCCTTGAGAAAAGTATGGACTATTATATATTGCTGGAAAGCCCTGGATGTCTACTTTCCAACGCATTTGGAAGAAAGCCATTTCGAGTTCTGTAGCTCCATAAAATCCACTTTGAGTGCAGGGAGGTCAGAATCCAACAACATCAGCAGTCCTTTTTCAGCCTGAATCAGATTTTTGCTCAGCTCCTTCAATTTCAGCCAGAAAAATACCTGAAATTACAGAAAAACACACAACTCATAGTAAAGTCCAGAAATATGAATTTTTCCTAAAAACTAATGAAAATAAACTAAAAACTAACTAAAACATACTAAAAACTATATGAAATTAACTCCAAAAAGCGTATAAAATATCCGCTCATCACAACACCAAACTTAAACTGTTGCTTGTCCTCAAGCAACTAGACAAATAAAATAGAAGACTAATAGGTTGAGAAGCAATAATATCTCAAGAGTTTTTGAGTGAAGCTCAGATTCTAATTAGATGAGCGGGACTAGCAGCTTTTTGCTTCCGGACAGTTTTGGCATCTCACTTTATCCGTTGAAGCTCAGAGTGATTGGCATCTATAAGAACTTAGAATTCAGATAGTGTTATTGATTCTCCTATTTCAGTATGATGATTCTTGAACACAGCTATTTCATGAGTCTTGGCCGTGGCCCTAAGCACTTTGTTTTCCAGTATTACCACTAGATACATAAATGCCACAGACACATAATTGGGTGAACCCTTTGGATTGTGACTCAGCTTTGCTAAAGTCCCCAATTAGAGGTGTCCAGAGTTCTTAAGCACACTCTTCTTTCTGCTTTGGACCTTGACTTTAACCGCTCAGTCTCAAGTTTTCACTTGACACCTTCACGCCACAAGCACATGGTTAGGGACAGCTTGGTTTAGCCGCTTAGGCCAGGATTTTATTCCCTTAGACCCTCCTATCCACTGATGCTCAAAGCCTTGGGATCCTTTTTATTACCCTTGCCTTTTGGTTTTAAGGGCTATTGGCTTTTTCTGCTTTTTTTTTTTTTGCTGCTTTTTCTTGCTTCAAGAATCATTTTTAGGATTTTTCAGATTATCAATAACATGTCTCATGTTCATCATTCTTTCAAGAGCCAACATATTTAACAGTCTTAAGCAACAAATTCAAAAGACATATGCACTGTTCAAGCATTCATTCAGAAGACAGAAAGTATTGCCACCACATGTAACTAATTAGAATTTCTCTTATTAAAACTCGAAATTTTATTGCCTCTTATTCAAAAGATCTACTATTTTATTCATGTTTGCTGATGATGAGAAAAATAAACTATAGCTTAATTGGAGATAAGATCAAAATAGATACTAATAACTACTATATGACTCCTAAGGTGAACTTTTCTAATGACACTATCACAGATTTAAAGCAGAAATTGGAATTTAACAACCTTTATTCTGGGGGAACAGGGCTTCCTCTGATCCTTGGGGTGCTCGGTCCTGCAAGAGATAACTTCTGGCGCTTCAAGTCCCTTAAGTCACGCCCTTGCTCCTCTTGTTCTTTAAACATATAGGTAAGAATTTGACTGTGTTCCTTCTATTCTTTTATTATTTGCTCCATAGCTTCCCGTATCTTGGTGATAGACGTCTCAAGATACTCCCAATATTCAGATTGAGGGATTTTTGGGAGGAATTCCTGCGTTTTCTTCTTGGTGGGGTCCTCCTGCGCTTGTTGTTTTTTCCATTGATGCCTTGGTGATTGGTTTCTCAACTGAGATGTACTCAGTTATTCCCATCCTTACTCCAGCATCCTTGCAGAGCAGCGATATCACGCTTGGATACGCCAACCTGGCCTCCTTAGAATTTTTGTTAGCAATTTTGTAAAGTTCAGCTGAGATCAGCTGATGAACTTCCACTTCCTTTCCCATCATGATGCAATGGATCATCACTGCTCTTTTAACTGTGACTTCAGAACGTTGCTAGTAGGCAACAGAGAATGCCCAATGAAATCCAGCCATCCTCTGGCGACTGGTTTGAGATCTTCTCTCTTGAGTTGATTTGGGACACCCTTTGTGTTGGTGGTCCACCTGGCTCCAAGGATACATATGTCCTCTAGAATCTTATCCAGACCCTTGTCTGTTCTCATCATTCTCCTGTTAAAGGAATCTAGATCATCTTTCAGCTGAGGTAACTTTAAGATCTCTCTGATCTTGTCAGGGGTGATATGAACAATCTTTTCTCTGACCATGGTCCGATATTCATAGAAGGCAGTTCCAGATAGTTTTTGCTTGTCAGTCTGCCACATATTAGCATAGAACTCCTAGATCATATTCCTTCCCACCTTCGTTTCAGGATTAGCTAGGACTTCCCAGTTCCTGATTCGAATTTGCTCCTGGATCTCCGGATATTCATCTTCTTTCAGATCGAATCTAACTTCCGGGATCACTGATCTCAGACCCATTATTTTGTTATAATGGTCTGA
Organism: Arachis ipaensis; assembly: GCF_059453495.1. Taxonomy (NCBI): domain Eukaryota; kingdom Viridiplantae; phylum Streptophyta; class Magnoliopsida; order Fabales; family Fabaceae; genus Arachis; species Arachis ipaensis. The sequence goes on along the minus strand of NC_142435.1, from coordinate 105,031,114 downwards.
ATGTTCTTTAGATAAGAACTTCCCTTGATTCCAAAGTGGTTTTGGAACGCTCTCTTTCTTGCCTCTTGGAGTGGGCTGTTTTCTTTTGGGGGCCATGATCTTAGTGATCACGGATAAACACACCAAACTTAGAGGTTTGCTTGTCCTCAAGCAAAAGAAAAGAAAGGAGAGGGATAGAAGGAGAGCTAGGTGCAATTGTTGATGGGAGGGGAGGGAGGCCGAACTCAAATTTATAGGGAGGGAGGGTGGGCTTTTCGAAAAAGAAGAGATAAAGATATGATAAAAATATTTATTTGGAAAAGATAAGATAGAAGATATGATAAGAGAAGATATAGTTTAAAATTGAGAGGATATGAAAGATTTTTGAAAAAGATAGATTTAGATTTTGAAAAAGATAAAGTGGAGGTTTTGAAAAAGATATTGATGAGTTGAAAAGATAGATTTGTAAAAAAAAGTTTTGAAAAGAGTTGGATTGAATTTGCAAAGAGGCATGGTGCTTATGGATTAAAATACATTTGATATTTTTAGGGTAGGGTTTTTAGAAATTATGGAATTTAGAAATCAAGGTTCTTAACATGTTTATGTAAGAATTCATGAATTGAAGTATGAAAATCAAGATTTAGAATGAAAAAATTTGAATAAAAATGAGTTTTGTCTCCTCCCTGCCATCCTGGCGTTTGAACGCCCAAACACTGCCTGTTTTGGGTGTTCAGCGCCCAATTGCTGCTCTCCTGGGCGTTCAACGCCCAGCTGCTGCCATTACTGGCGTTCAACGCCCAGTGGGTGCCCATTTCTGGCGTTGAACGCCCAGATTGCTACCATTACTGGCGTTTTCTTGCCAGTGAGCTCTTTTTCTCTGTTTTGTGTGCCGAGGTCTTCTGTAAATGATTCCTCACCTTAGTGTCAGTGAACTTTATATAAAAATAAAAATAAAAATAGGGCAAAATGCTTAGAGGATTGTTGCCCCATGGCTGGGTTGCCTCCCAGCAAGCGCTTCTTTATTGTCTTTAGCTGGACCTTGCTGAGCTTTTAATATAGCTTTAGCCTTGAGCATTCTTGCTCAATGTTGCCTTCAAGATAATGCTTGATTCTCTGTCCATTGACAATGAACTTCTTATCAGAATCAATATCTTGAAGCTCCACATAACCATATGGTGATACACTTGTAATCACGTATGGTCCCCTCCACCGGGATTTCAGTTTCCCGGGAAATAGCCTGAGTCTAGAGTTAAACAACAGAACCTTCTGTCCTGGTTCAAAGATTCTAGATGACAGCTTTCTGTCATGCCACTTTTTTTATTTTTCTTTATAAAGCTTGGCATTTTCGAAAGCTGTGAATCTGAATTCCTCTAGCTCATTTAGCTGGAGCAATCGTTTTTCTCCTGCTAATTTGGCATCAAAGTTTAGGAATCTGGTTGCCCAGTAGGCCTTATCACTACAAGAAAAAAGATTTTTAGCGACAAATTTTTAGCGGCAATAATATTGCCGCAATTTCTCTTTTTAAAACTATTTTTTAGTGGTAATTATGTATTTGCCAGTAATATTATAGATAATAATGGCCATTTCAACTATTGCCACTAAAAAAAGCCTAAAATTTTAAAAATAAGAAAAAACAAAACCTTTAAACCGTGAAACGCAGAAACATCTTTCCTTCACAGTGCCTCGCCAGTCGCCACTCTCTTCACATAACCACTCTCTTAGTGCCTTATTTTCTCTGAGAAGTGAGAACCGCACACCAATGTTCTCCTTTTTCTTCTTCTCGATCTCGCTCTCACATCTCCATCATTCCATGTTCTTCATCGCTCAAATCTCTTCCCAGTTTTCATCTCAATCTTAATCGTGCTCTAAATCCTTTTCTCGGACAAGCTTGTGCTGATTTCAATTGAAATCTCAATTGCGCTCTAATAATCAGGTATGAGTTCCTTAATTCTCTCTCAATTCTTATTCTGGTGCTCCCAATTTGTGTTCTATTGCATCCTTTTTCTATATCTCTTATCAATTTTTAGTTTTATCTGAGTTAATTTTTCTCCCATATTGGATTCCGCTTTTCTTAGTTCTAATCCCTATCGCATGCACTTATTGCAGATTGAGCTCGTAATTCAGTGATTTAGAATCAAAATTTGGAGGATTTTCTTCTCTCAATGATTTAAATCTGCAATTAGCTCCATCTTCGGTGTTTAAAGTTAGCATTAGCTGAATTACACTATGTCCGGTTGATTTAGACAAATTGAAATTTTCATCTGGTGCATGCAGGGCCTCTTTAGGTTGGTTTCTTAGGAGCCTAAGTGGTACGAGACAAACTATACAAATTTTGCTCAGTGTGAGGCTCTGTCTGTTACTATAGAATTCACAGTTATTATTATTTTGGTTCCTGGCTATTTGTGGTGTTTTGTGCACTATGTCCTGTTCGAAGTTCCTAATTGTTGCACTTGGAAGTTGGAAGATTCTGTGGAAATGATATAATTTAATATGAAATTGAGTTTGATGATAATCTCCTGTTGCAAATTCTTCTTGACAAAGGCTACTTACTAATTAATTTGGTAATTTGGTGGAAAAATAATAATTTTGTTAATAGATTCTTCATGCTATTTGTTTTATGTCCTGTTTTGGTAAATTAAATAGCAGGTCATGATAAAGGTGCCTTGTCTCTGACAATAATTTTTTTATGTGAAATTTTAGGAGTGATAAGCCTCGGATTGGTATCTTGAACTTTGTATAGTTTTAATGGCTTCCAAACGCATTACTAAGGAGTTGAAGGACCTACAGAAGAATCCTCATGTTTCCTGCAGTGCTGGTTGGTTTACACACTGATTTCGTGTTTCTCTTAATTTTCTCTTCTCATGCAGTATGCTTGTTGTTTTTGTAGCTATGCACATTGTATCTATGTATTATAATGGATATTAAAATTTTGCTATGGCATTTAGCAAAAGAAATTAAAATGCTCTGTTATTGAACTTGCATTACCATTATTAAACCAATTCAAATTTGTTTGAATTTGAAGTCATGATGGGTGAGAAACAGAGGATTGTTTAAGTTTGTCTGGCTTGTGCATGCATGGTATTGATATACTAGTATAGTTTTGGAAAGTATAAGGGGGCTGTTGGGTGACAAGGACCAGCAGTGGACATGTGGTGGAAAGAGGGCAAGCACCTTGATTCATCATAGAAGAAGCTACTTACTATATATGGATTAGAAATGATTTTAACTTTTGACACATGATGAGATAGGAGGATATTTGTGTGGCTGTACCTTTTGAGTTTATAATTGCCATTTCATGATTGGTCTATGTTATGTGTTTCTGTGCAGGCCCTGTTGGTGATGACATGTTTCATTGGCAAGCAACAATTATGGATCCCGCAGACAGCCTTTATGCTGGTGGTGTATTCCTAGTGAACATTCACTTCCCACCAGAATATCTATTTAAGCCACCAAAGGTGATTATTGATTTGATGCAAAATTTGTTAAAGACAATGGCTTAAATCAACAAAAACAAAGTACATATTTGCTAAGTTATTATGTACCTTGGTTAGTTCTAAACTTCTATTGTAATAACGTGGTCTAAAATATTTCTCTATAGGTACATGTATTCAGTGAATGAATTTAATAGTCCATTTCATGATGGACTTCAAGCATCAACTTCAAGTTACATAAATATGATGATGACTTTGTGTGTATTCTAGAACGTAGGCCTGAATCTCTTGTTTGTACCTCACACTTCTCTGAACTATTTTTTAACTCTTGCTATATTGAAAGCAAGTTTAAGGTATGAATAAGATGTATTTGTATTGTGCTAAGTTTTCATGTATTTTAGAATTTAGAAAATGAATTGGATCTGTCATGTGTGTACATACATTGTTAGAAGCATAAATTCACAGCTTTATTTATGGGACTTAGCCCACTTTTAATATCCAAGAAAAAGAAAAAGATACAAACAGTTGCATCTCTCCATAAATATGAAAAGTACCCAATAAGTCTGAGATATACATACAACAAGTGGTTCTCCAAGCTCCAACAGTAATGTTATCCAAAAAAGAAAAAAAAAAGCTCCAATAGCAATTATTGGTTTCGATATCACCAGCATTGCTATAATTATTGTGGTGAAATTCTCTACTACTCGAGATTCCTAAATAAATTTGTTTAAATAAAATTTAACTTCTTACTTCTATTTGTTTTCTACAGATACTTGTTGATTTTGGACCGTACAAATTGGAAGACAAACAATTTTACAGAACTATTCATTCCATATATGTTTTCAGCTTGCCTTCAATTATTTTTGGTGTATTTAGGTCAATATCCTTTTACAGTTCTTTCTTCTTTTTCCTTTTTGTTTTGTATTATTATCATTTTCTCTAATATTAAATTTCTTTTAATTCTTGGCTAATGCATGGGAGAAGTTGGAAAATGGATTACCATTATTGCTGTTGTTCTAAGGCTTTTCCTTCCAAAACACTTCCCTGGTATGTTTTTAAATATATATTTGTAGCCTCTTGTTATTGATGTATACACCAAATTTAGTCCTGCGGGTCCTAATAAATCCAGGCTTTCTATTGTCACTCTTTATTAGTATCTTTTTAGTGTGTGCTTCATTCTAATTTTGTAAAATTTTTGTTTGGTAGTTCCTCTAAAATGATTCTAAATAGAAAATAAAATGTTCTGCTTCTATTTCTGGCTTTGGTTTTAAATCCTATGTCAAAGTGTAGTCTTTAATTATGAGTTGTTGGATTTTAACAATGATTATTTTTGGTTTGTTAACTTTTTCATACTATACCCAGGTGCTAATTCCACAGCATCCATCACAGATAATGGATTGAAAGCTGCTTATGCCATTAAGGCTGGTACAAAAGGACCTAGAGGATGGACGATATCTTTTGTTGCCACTTGTGTGTGATTTATTTATTTTTGTCTCTGCTGTTAAGTGCATTATTGATGATTGGAATTAATATGCAAAACATAGTTATGGGGTGGTAGTATTTTTTATTGTTTAGATTTGTAATATGATTTATTACTTTTCAAGAGGAATTTGTGTATCAATATTTTAAATTTAATGAAATATTTTTTTTGTAGTAATTAATTTCAATATATTTATATTATGCACAATAATATTAATTGTTGGAAAAATTATTTTGAAATTTTAGAAAAAAGATAGTTCATTGTTTCTAAAAAAATGAGTACAATATAACTATAAAAGTATTAAGATTTTAGCGGAAATAGAAATGGCAAATAAAAGTGAATACCATTACAATACTTTTAGTGGCCATAAAAATTGCCGGTAAAACAGGTTTTAGCGGCAATAATAATGGCCACTAAAAATAAATAACATTGCAATTTTAGAACTATTTTTGGTGGCAATATAAATTGCCAAAAAAATGGCCGCTAAAAGTTATATACTTTTTGCGGCCATTAAAAAGGCTTTTACCGGCAAATGTTATAATTGCCGCTAAAACCTTTTAGCGACAGAGCATAAGACGGCTAATGTCTATTTGCCGGTAAATGTATTAGCGGCTATTTTTATTGCCGCCAAAAACAAAATAAATGGCCGCTAAAAGTGTTTTTTCTTGTAGTGTTATGTTCCAGTTCCACGGGCAGGTGACATGCCTTACCATACACGAGTTGGTATGGGGAGGTCCCTATAGGGGTCTTGAATGCTGTTCTGTAAGCCCACAGAGCATCATCCAAGCTCCGTGCCCAATCCTTTCTACGGGTACTTACTGTCCGTTCCAGGATTCTCTTTAATTCTCTGTTAGAGACTTCAGCTTGCCCATTAGTTTGTGGATGATATGGAGTAGCCACCTTATGGCGAATTCCATACCGAATCATGGCAGAGTAAAGCTGTTTATTGCAGAAGTGAGTGCCCCCATCACTGATTAGTACTCTCGGGACACCAAACCTGCTAAAGATATGTTTCTAGAGGAACTTCAGCACTGTTTTAGTATCATTGGTGGGTGTGGCAATGGCCTCAACCCATTTTGATACATAGTCAACTGCCACCAGAATATAGGTGTTTGAGTATGATGGTGGGAAAGGTCCCATGAAGTCAATTCCCCATACATCAAACAACTCAATTTCCAAGATTCCTTGTTGAGGCATGGCGTAACCATGAGGCAAATTACCAGCTCTTTGGCAACTGTCACAGTTACGTACAAACTCTCGGGAATCTTTATAGAGTGTGGGCCAATAGAAGCCACATTGGAGGACCTTGGTGGCTGTTCGCTCACCTCCGAAATAGCCTCCATATTGTGATCCATGGCAATGCCATAGGATCCTCTGTGCTTCTTCTCTAGGCACACACCTACGGATTATTCCGTCTGCACATCTCTTAAAGAGATAGGGTTCATCCCACAAGTAGTACTTTGCATCAGTAATTAATTTCTTCTTTTGTATCCTGTTGTACTCCTTGGGTATGAACCTTGCAGCTTTATCGTTTGCAATATCGGCAAACCATGGTGTTTCCTGAATGGCAAATAAATGCTCATCCGGAAAAGCCTCAGAGATCTCAAGAGAGGGGAGGGGCGTCCCTTCTACTGGCTCTATCCGGGACAGATGATCAGCCACTTGGTTCTCTGTCCCTTTTCTGTCTCTTATTTCTATATCAAACTCTTGCAAAAGCAACACCCATCTGATGAGCCTGGGTTTTGAATCCTGCTTTGTGAATAGATATTTAAGAGCAGCATGATCAGTATACACAATCACTTTTGATCCTACTAAGTATGATTTGAACTTGTCAATGGCGTAAACCACTGCAAGTAATTCTTTTTCTGTGGTTGTGTAATTTTTTTGGGCATCATTTAAAACGCGACTAGCATAATAAATGACATGCAGAAGCTTGTCATGCCTCTGTCCCAATACTGCACCAATGGCGTGACCACTGGCATCACACATTAGCTCAAATGGTAACGTCCAGTCTGGTGCAGAAATGACTGGTGCTGTGACCAGCTTAGCTTTCAGCGTTTCAAATGCCTGCAGGCACTCTGTGTCAAACACAAATGGCATGTCAGCAGCTAGCAGATTGCTTAGAGGTTTTGCGATTTTTGAAAAATCCTTTATAAACCTCCTATAGAATCCTGCGTGCCCCAGAAAGCTTCTGATTGCCTTAACATTGGCAGGTGGTGGTAATTTTTCAATTACCTCTATTTTTGCTTGATCTACCTCTATTCCCTTGTTTGAAATTTTATGCCCAAGAACAATCCCTTCAGTCACCATGAAGTGACATTTTTCCCAGTTTAAAACTAGGTTGGTTTCTTGGCATCTTTTCAGAACAAGTTTCAGGTGATCAAGACAGGAGCTGAATGAGTCTCCATATACTGAGAAGTCATCCATGAAGACTTCCAGAAAATTTTTCACCATATCAGAGAAAATAGAGAGCATGCATCTCTGGAAGGTTGCAGGCGCATTACATAGCCCAAATGGCATCCTTCTATAAGCAAACACTCCAGATGGACATGTGAATGCTGTTTTCTCTTGATCCTGAGGATCTACTGCAATCTGGTTATAGCCTGAGTAGCCGTCCAAAAAGCAGTAATAATCATGACCTGCTAGTCTTTCTAGCATCTGGTCTATGAATGGTAAAGAAAAATGATCCTTTATGGTGACTGTATTGAGCCTTCTGTAGTCAATACACATGTGCCACCCTGTAACTGTTCTTGTAGGAACCAGTTCATTTTTTTCATTATGAATCACTGTCATGCCTCCCTTTTTTGGGAAGACTTGGACAGGGCTCACCCAGGGGCTATCAGAAATAGGATAAATAATCCCAGCCTCTAGTAATTTGGTGACCTCTTTCTGCACCACTTCTTTCATGGCTGGATTTAGCCGCCTCTGTGGTTGAACCACTGGTTTGGCATTATCCTCCAATAAGATTTTGTGCATGCATCTAGCTGGGCTTATGCCCTTAAGGTCACCTATGGACCACCCAAGAGCTGTCTTGTGTGTCCTTAGCACTTGAATAAGTGCCTTCTCTTCCTGTGAATTTAAAGCAGAGTTTATAATCACTGGAAAAGTGTCACCTTCTCCCAGAAACGCATATTTCAAGGATGGTGGTAATGGCTTGAGCTCGGGTTTAGGAGGTTTTTCCTCATCCAGAATAAATTTCAGAGGCTCTTTCATGTCCTCTGAATCCTCTAAATCAGGCTGAACATCCTTAAAGATGTTTTCCAACTCTGATTCAAGACTCTCAGCCATGTTGATCTCTTCTACCAAAGAGTCAATAAGATCAACTTTCATGCAGTCTTTTGATGTGTCTGGATGCTGCATGGCTTTGACAGCGTTCAACTTGAATTCATCATCATTGACTCTCAGGGTTATTTCCCCCTGTTGGACGTCAAAGAGGGATCGTCCAGTTGCTAGGAAGGGTCTTCCTAGAATGAGAGTAGCACTCTTGTGCTCCTCCATTTCCAGCACAACAAAGTCAGTAGGAAAGGCGAATGGCCCAACTCTGACAATCATGTCTTCAATCACGCCTGATGGGTATTTAGTGGAACCATCAGCAAGTTGGAGACATATCCGGGTTGGTTTAACTTCTTCAGTTAAGCCAAGCTTTCTGATAGTGGATGCAGGTATTAGGTTGATGCTTGCCCCAAGATCGCATAAAGCTATCTTGGTGCAATTACCTTCTAATATGCATGGTATCAGAAAACTCCCAGGGTCTTTAAGCTTTTCAGAAAAGCTCTTCAAAATGACTGCACTGCATTCTTCAGTGAGGAGAACTCTTTCTGTTTCTCTCCAATCCTTTTTATGACTCAAGATCTCTTTCATGAACTTGGCATAAGAAGGTATTTGCTCAAGTGCTTCTGCAAATGGAATCTTTATTTCAAGAGTCCTGAGATAATCTGCAAAGCGAGCAAATTGCTTATCCTGCTCCTCTTTCCGGAGTTTTTGAGGATAAGGTATCTTGGCTTTATATTCTTCAACCTTAGTTGTTGTAGATTTACTACCTACAGAAGTGGTTGAAGAAGCCTTTTTAGAGGGGTTGTTATCAGCATTTGTGTGTGTCTGATCCCTCACTGGCAATTGAGTGCCAGAGTTAGAAGTTGGAGTGAAACTGGACGCTAGCTCCTTGTCTGCTCCTGGCGTTTGAACGCCAGAATTGTGCCCATTTTGGGCGTTCAACGCCAGATCCTTGCCCATTTCTGGCGTTGAACGCCAGTCCTGCCTTGTTTCTGGCGTTGAACGCCAGTCCTGAGCATGGTCTGAGCGTTCAGCGCCAGCCTTCCACCAATTTTCTGGCGTTTTAGTTCCAGAATTACTTTTCCCTGGGCTCTTACTGTCCTCAGGTGAATTTTGGGTGGTTTGCTCATTTCTTAGCTTTTTGCTGCCTTGAGGTGGGGTTTTTAATGTTTTCCCACTTCTTAGTTGAACTGCTTGGTATTCTTCTGCTATTTGCCTTGACAGCTGCTGCTTTGTTTGCTTAAACTGTTCGTCCATATGTATATTAGCCATCCTTGTCTCTTGTAGTCTATCTTTGAAGTCGGCTAACTGCTTTGTTAGAAAGTCCAATTGCTGATTGAATTCAGCAGCTTGTTTTACAGGACTGAGTTCAGCAGTTGTTGTTTTGACCTCTTCTTTCATGGAAGGGTCACTGCTTAGGTACAGATGCTGATTCCTGGCAACTGTATCAATGAGCTCTTGGGCTTCTTCAATTGTCTTTCTCATATGGATAGATCCACCAGCTGAGTAATCCAAAGACATCTGAGCTCCTTCTACAAGCCCATAATAGAAGATGTCTAACTGAACCCACTCTGAAAACATTTCAGAGGGGCATTTTCTTAGCATCTCTCTGTATCTCTCCCAGGCATCATAAAGAGATTCATTATCTCCTTGTTTAAAGCCTTGGATGTCCAGCCTTAGCTGTGTCATCCGTTTTTGGGGAAAGTATTGATTCAGGAATTTTTCTGTCAGCTGTTTCCATGTCCTTATGCTGGCCTTAGGTTGGTTATTTAACCACCTCTTAGCTTGATCTTTCACAGCAAATGGAAACAGTAATAGTCTGTAGACATCCTGATCTATTTCCTTATCATGTACTGTGTCAGCAATTTGTAAAAACTGTGCTAGAAACTCTGTAGGTTCTTCCTGTGGAAGACCAGAATACTGGCAATTTTGCTGCACCATGATAATGAGCTGAGGATTCAACTCAAAGCTACTGACTCCAATGGAGGGTATGCAGATACTACTCTCATATGAAGCAGTAGAGGGGTTAGAATATGACCCCAGAGCCCTCCTGGACTATTCATTTCCGCTTATGTCCATGATGGAGAAAGGGAGATGATGTAAAATAGAGAAAATATTTTTATTTATTTATTTATTTATTTATTTATTTATTTATTTCAAAAATGAAATAAATTAAAATAAAATAAAATAAAATTGAGTGAAGAATTTCGAAAAACTGAGGAGAGAGAAAGTGGTTAGGAAGTTTTGAAAAGGATATGATGATTTTTTTGAAAAAGGTTTTAAATTTTGAAATAAAAAATTTGAATTTTAGAAATAGACTTCGAAAATTTGCTTTTAAAACAGAGAGAAAAGATATTTTTGAATTTAAAGAGGAGAGAGAAAACAATAAGATAGCACAAGATTTAAAATTTTTAGATCTGATGCTCCTTGTTTTCGAAAATTTTTAAGGGAAAAATACTAAGGAACACCAAACTTAAAAATTTTAAGATCAAGACACAAGGAAAACTCAAGAACACTTTGAAGATTCACAAGAACACAAGAACACGAAGGAAGAACACCAAACTTAAAATTTTTAGAAAACCAAACTAAAATTTTCGAAAAACACAGAGAAATCAACAAGAAAATACCAAACTTAAAATTTGGCACAGGATTTAATAGAAAATTATTTTTGAAAAAGATTTTAACAAGAAAATAAGGATTCTAAAGTTTTAGCACGACAATAATACGAGACTTTAAACAAAAAGAGAAATTTTTCCTAATCTAAGCAACAAAATAAACCGTTAGTTGTTCAAACACGAACAATCCCCGGCAACGGTGCCAAAAACTTGGTGCACGAATTGTGAATCACACTTTTCACAACTCGTACCACTAACCAGCAAGTGCACTGGGTCGTCCAAGTAATACCTCACGTGAGTAAGGGTCGAATCCCATGGAGATTGTTGGTTTGAAGCAATCTATGGTTATCTTGTAAATCTTAGTCAGGAAGTCAATTATGTTTATCAGTTGAATTGCGAATAACCAAGAGAGCATGAATTAAAGGTTACTTGTTATGCAGTAATGGAGAATATGTTGGAGTTTTGGAGATGCTTTGTCTTCTGAATCTCTGCTTTCCTCTGTCTTATGATTCACGCACGCACGTCCTCCTATGGCAAGCTGTATGTAGGGGATCACCGTCGTCAATGGCTACATCCCATCCTCTCAGTGAAGAATATGCTCACATGCTCTGTCACAGCACGGCTAATCATCTGTCGGTTCTCGATCATACTGGAATAGGATTCTTCATCCTTTTGCGTCTGTCACTAACGCCCAGCACTCGCGAGTTTGAAGCTCGTCACAGTCATTCGATCATTGAATCCTACTCGGAATACCACAGACAAGGTTTAGACTTTCCGGATTCTCATGAATGCCGCCATCAGTTCTAGCTTATACCACAAAGATTCTAATTAAGAGATCTCAGAGATACTCATTCAATCGGATATAGAACGGAGGTGGTTGTCAGGCACACGTTCATGGTTTGAGGAAGGTGATGAATGTCACGGATCATCACCTTCATCACAGTTAAGCGCGAATGAACATCTTAGATAGGAACAAGCGTGTTTGAATGGAAAACAGAAATACTTGCATTAATTCATCGAGACACAGCAGAGCTCCTCACCCCCAACAATGGAGTTTAGAGACTCATGCCGTCAAAGAGTACAAAGTTCAGATCTAAATGTCATGAGATACAAAATAAGTCTCTAAAAGTTATTTAAATACTAAACTAGTAGCCTAGGTTTACAGAAAATGAGTAAACTATAGCAGATGGTATAGAGATCCACTTCTGGGGCCCACTTGGTGTGTGCTGGGGCTGAGATTTAAGTAATTCACGTGCATAAGGCCATTTTGGGCGTTCAACGCCAGGTTTGGATCCATTTCTGGCGTTGAACTCCAACTTTTAATCCTTTTCTGGCGCTGGACGCCAGAATTGGGCAGAGAACTGGCGTTGAACGCCAGTTTACGTCGTCTATCCTTGAGCAAAGTATGGACTATTATATATTGCTGGAAAGCCCTGGATGTCTACTTTCCAACGCAATTGGAAGCACGCCATTTTGAGTTCTATAGCTCCAGAAAATCCACTTTGTGTGCAGGGAGGTCAGAATCCAACAGCATCAGCAGTCCTTTTTCAGCCTGAATCAGATTTTTGCTCAGCTCCTTCAATTTCAGCCAGAAAAATACCTGAAATTACAGAAAAACACAGAACTCATAGTAAAGTCCAGAAATATGAATTTTTCCTAAAAACTAATGAAAATAAACTAAAAACTAACTAAAACATACTAAAAACTATATGAAATTAACTCCAAAAAGCGTATAAAATATCCGCTCATCAATTATATATATGATTAAATATTAAAGGACATTTTAAGTAAAAAAATTTGTGCTAACTATTAAAAAATTGTCCATACAAACACAAGAAACATTTTATTTGTGAAAGAAAAAATGTAAAATTTATAGATTTAATTATTTTGTTAGTTTTTATAGTTTTATCAAATTTATAATTAGGTTTTAAAAAATTTTTTCAATTGAATTTTTACACTATTTTTAATTTTATAATTATATTATTTTTAAAATAAAAAATATTAAAATTAATTAAATATTTCTCTACAAATTAAAAGTGTCCACGATTAAAAATCTAATTATATCTTTGACTACATATTTTTTGAGATAAATATTCTGTTAATTTTAATATTTTTGACATGAAAATGGCCTAATTAAAAAATTTAAAATAATATAAGAATTCAATTAAAAAAAATATAAGAACCTAATTACAAATTTGATGACACTATAAAGATTAACAGAGTAATTAAATCAAATTTATATATTTGTTATTCTTGAGAAAATTATTTGACAGTTTTAAAGTGCTGAAATATCATATATGTGTACATCACTATATTCGATTCAATACATGTATGGCCAAAATCGTTAGGTTCAACGAACATTCATATTCCAAATGTTTGTTGCTAGTGAAGCCAGAATAATTCCAGATAGCCCACAATAACAAGCTAAGCTTGTTACAGCAGGGAGAGAAAAGGAGAGATGTCCAAAGGCACAGGCACACATCAAGTTTTTTTTTTTCCAAATTTCTTTTCACATGTGTTTGCCTCTTAAGTACGTTATAATTCTATATTACTTTGTCTCCCTTGTCTTATCTTTCTTTGTAGAATTTTTGGAATGAATAATAATGGGTTAAAAGTATGGTGGATTAGTTATTCATTCCAAAACACCTTCTGTGATTAGTTGGCTAACCCAGGTTAGATTAGTATTAGTATTCTGTGTTTGCTCATCAATAATTGGAGGATGTTTAATTTCTTCACCCAATTCTCTCCTCAAATTCTCACATTGGACCTTCTTTTGACTTGCCAAAAAAGAGCCCTTTTTCTACCACCTTTCATTCTTCAATTATACCTCTCCAAATCCAGGATCGATTATGACCTAAATCTGTCTACAGAAAACAGTAAACAAAAAATGTTATTTAGTCAATAACTATTCAATCTTTTTAACCAGTCTTTAAATTTAAAAAAAGAATAGATAATTTTTTATAGAATAATACTATATGTTCAATAAAATTTATTATTTTTAGTCAATACTTAGTTAATACTGTAAACACTGAATACTAAATTCTAAATTTTAAAATCTAAATCTTAAATTTTAATAAAGTAATAATATAAAAATTAAGGTGCTGAGAATATATACTTTTCATATTATATGTTAATATAAATCACGTCAATGTGTATTGAGAATATGCTAGATATCCTTCGTTAGGACGCCAATTCACCAAGGCATTTGTTCTAGATTAGGAAAAAGGAATAAGGAATAATATGATGAAGCAAGTGTAAGACCTAACCAAAGAGATCAGAAGGTAAGAATTTGACATGAAATTTCAGTCTAAGGTGGATTTTAGTTTGAAAAATCTATCTTGAACAGCAGATTCGCAACCATAGCCTTCAATTTTGGCCGTCTAGAGCAGCAGACACTCATTCGTAGTCTATGTTCCATCTTCAATATTTTCTAACTTTCGTCGGCAAAGAATTTTTAACTAAAAAAATATGACTTGATTGGACCGCTACTCTCAACGTATTTACAAATTTAATTAATTAATATTATTGATATTATTAATATTAATAAACGATTATTAACGGTTTAATACTATTTGGTTGAAGGAACATAATCTTTTAAGAATTGTGTATGTTTAAAATATTGTATTTATTGGCTAAAGAGACACAATTCTTTAAGAATTGTGTATGTTCAAAATATTGTATCTATTGACAATAGAAAAGACACAGCCATTTGTATAGGTAACTAATCATAATTACTACGTGCAATATGTATAAATAAGTCATTGTCCACTATTTCATAAATATAAGTACTAAGTGTACATTTTAATCAATTATTGAGAGATTTTTTTTGTTCAAGAGAGTTCAAAATTTCTTACTATTGCTAATTAAGAAATTCTTATGTTTCATCGTATCCTGAGAGAGTATTGTCATCAACCCTATAGCAACTAAGTGTGGGGACAAATATCTCTCTAAAGAAAGCGATCTAATCGTGCCTTAAAACCACTACACAAATATAAGATTTTGTCATCTTCTCATACTAATATACCCAAATATATATATATATATATATATATATATATATATATATATATATATAAGAGTTTAATTTTGATGTATAAGATAAAACGTTTTACACAATCATATAATTGCATTTATTTTTTTGGATGATCATTTATATTATTAATGTGAAAAAAAATATTTTAACTCATGTGACGTTACATAATTAAATACAAATATAAAATTATTTAATACTGATAATACATTAAAATTAAATTCTATATATATATAAGAATAAACATTTCGTTCGTTAAATAGCCATATAACATTTATAGATATCGAAAAGACATTAAAAGTAAAAAAAAATTACATAATCTTTATGTTAAACTAAAATCGAAAAATAAATATAAAATCTTAACATATAGAAATAGAGATAAATCATAATCTCATTGTTTTCAAAATTATATAAAAAATACTTTAACCTTGTGAGATATCTTTTTTTTTCCCTCTCAATAAATCTGAATTCTTTTCTGACCTAATTAAAATATTTCAATCAACAAAATATTATTCCTAACATATTTGTCCAAATCGAAACCATCACTACAACCTGACATACATTATCCATAAAAAAAAACATTTCAAAAGAGGAGAAAATACACACAAGAAGGTATGAAAATTAAACAAATAAAAAAAATAACCAAACCAAAAACAAATTATTAAAAATACATATTAAAATATAAAATATATATTAAAAATAAATAAAATAATATATTTATTTTTATATAAATATATAATAATTAATTTAATTATTAATTTTTTTAGTGTGCATATAATAATTTTTTTTAAATTCCAACTCAAAATAAAAAAAAATATTCACAGATGCCTATTTTTCTTTTTTCTCATAAATAAATTCTTAAACAAAACATTAAATGAGTGGCTACTAAAATTTGCAATTATACTAGCAAGATATTTTATGAACGATCATGGTTATGCTTTTGATGTTAAAGCTTAGTACTTAGTAATCGCTGCTGTCTTGATCCGATTAAAGTTAAATCTTGTAAAGAAGTTTGTATAAAAAAGGATAATAGAATCTCAATCAATTTGGTGAGCGTAAACTATAAATATTTTTTGGTGACAAGCGTAAACTATAAATATAACACTAAAAAATTTATATTGTACATGAAAATAACTTTAAAAGATGTAAATGATAAATAAATCTTTCAAAAATTTAAAATTGGTATACAAATAATTAAATTTAAACATATAATTTAAAAAATTAAAGATCAAATTTTAAATATAATAAATTTTATTGTATTCTTTTTGAAGTGACATATAAATTATTCTCTATAATGTGTCACTTTATAATTGAATACTATCTTAACTATAATTAAATTATTTTATAATTAAAAAATTATTTAAAAAAAGTAAATATATAATTTAATAAAATATTAAAAATTGCACTTCCACATATTTTTATTCAGAATTACATTTTTCACAGAAGAAAAAACAAGTGTATTGAGATTGAACTAAGCACTATTCTTTCTGCCCCCACAGCCAACAACCACAACCATATGCATAGATTGCTACATTATATGCATGGAGTCAAGATCAACATCAGATTCTTTGAATGTTTGAACGGATTTAAGTGTCAAATTGTACAAAAAAAAACCAGCGAAAATATCTGTTAGTGCTAATATGACCACACTGCTACATTCATTATTAAAATAATCGGTTAGAAGCTTTTAAAAATGGTTTAATTTTCTTTTTCTTCATGGTAAGAGTATTCAAGAGGAGCCACATACTTTTGCTTTGCCATAAAAATTCAGAAATTTAGAAAGAAAAAATGTGAATCTACTTTAGTTAAGATGTTAATTTTTATTAGGTTAAATTAATTTAAATTAAAAATAAATATCTAATTAAAATGAATCATGTCATAAAAGATAATTTATCTATTATTTTAAAAAGAGTTCGATAGAATTTATCTTAAAATAATTATTTAAATATTAAAAAAATTCAAATCAAATACACAAGTCATTGGTCAAATATAAAAAAAAAATTAATATTATTTTATTATTTTTTATCATGTTTTAAATGATTTAGAAACGTATTTATCATTCATATTTATTTAGATTATTTTTGTAGATAATATGAATTTTTAGAATATTTTAATAGTTTACTCAATTTCCATAACTTACCGAATCAGAAAAAAGGGCACCCCGGAAGAAGATAGAGTGTATAAGACGACGTACGACAAAGGACTAAACGGTCAAATTAGTTAGCGCGAAATATTGGGAATCCGCGCGCAGATATAAACCCCAGGGCGGGTGTTCCGTTGAGGTAGTTAAAGTGGGCGTAGCAGAGAGAAAAAAGATGGAATGAACGAAGGGCAAAAGGGTAAAACACAAAACAAAACCGAAACGATTCGTATTTGTGCCAGAGCAACATCGTCAATTCGTCACAATCCCACAGGGACAGGGAACACACAAACACAGCGTTCGCTAATCTAATAGCTACCATTCTCTCTATTCTCTCTCATCCCTCTCTCTATCTTTTCTCTACCGTGTATTTGGGCTCTCCAAAATCGAAATCACAATCAAAATCACCCTTTGGGGGCGACGCTGCCGCTCCTAGTTCCGCTGCTCCTTCTTTCCGGTAACTTCTTCCCGCATTCACACACCCACCTTTACCTTATTTACCGGCTATTCCCGGTCTCCTCTTCCTCCTCCTCCTTTCTCCAATCACAATCATATATGGCAAAGCCAAATTAATTAACCCAGTTTCCACCCGCGGTTATATCAATTTAAAATGTTACATACCTTTTCTCCATTTATATATTAAAAAAAAAAAAAAGAAAAGAAAAGATAGAAGAGGCATCATTGATTGTGGCGTGAGAAAGGTAAAAGGGACGGTTCTTTATATAAGTGATTCTCTTATCTCCTTCGGCGCGTGTGGGCTCTAGTATTCTATACGTCGCATGTGAACGAGGGGATCTGATATCACAAGCGTATATAACGATCCTAATAATTAATAAATAAAAATAAAAGAATAATATCGAAGCAATAATTGTGATTGTTATTGCGGCGTGATAATATATATATTGTAGGGGCAGCATTGGTGGGTTTGAACGTAGAATGAAAACGGACAAGTGGGCATTGGCAAAGAGTATGGGGAGGATTACAAGGATTGGGGGTTTCGCAATTTCTAGAAAAGAAAACCAGCAACAACCTTTAATTACCTGCACCACTTTCAACATACTTGCCCCCATCTACAAACGCATCAATCATGAGGTAACCACCTTCTTCGTCACTTTTCAGAAATAATAATAATTAAAAAATAATGATTAATGGAGGTTTTTCATCCAAAACAGGACCCGAGTTGCCGCGAAAGTGATTACAGAACGTATTGGTTGGCCAGGAACCACAGCATATTGGATTGGCTCTTGTCTGAGAAGTCTTCCATTATCTGTCTTCAGGTTCGTCATTACCCCTTTTTCTGGTCCGTGTTGAATTTCAATGGAAATTGATTGGGTTTGGATTCTACTGCAGGAGTTTTGGGTTGGAAACGAAGAGCTTGTTAACTTGTATGAGAATAGACTTGGAGATGCTGGTTATGTTAGTTTCAAGCTTGGGAGGACCAACAACCGTGGTGATGGTATGCCACATTCTGTATATTTATTGTTACAATAGTTGTAGCGTAATCTTATATCAATTCCAGAATTTAAGTGGATAGTTACCTTTTTCCCCAAGGAACACCTTGAAATACTAATCCAATTTGCAAAGATTTGCTCTTTTAACTTGGTTCTAAGAATTTATATTTTTCTTATTGAATTCTGTAAATTGGAACAGTACATGACAGGTTTAGAAAACATGCTCTGTTTGTTAAACATCACGGGCTAGGTTGTCGCTTTTCCCTTTTGCCCCATAAGTTTTGTTCTGGATTTCTTTTAACTATTGCTGACTGTTTATGTAAAAAGTCTGAATTCTCAATATTGTTTTCCTTCCTATGGGATCCGCAGGTCTTCTGATAGCAGTGCAAAAGGAATTATTTAATATTCTTAATTATAAGGAGTTACACTTCAATGATTGTGGTGATCGCGTAGCTCAGTTGTTACATGTTGAGCTGGCTCTTCCATGTTCACAGTGGAAAAACAGTGATGTTAGGCAAGAAATTCTGATTGTAAATACTCACCTACTATTTCCTCATGATTCAACCCTGTCCCTTGTAAGACTAAATCAGGTAATTTAGCATTTAGATATGAGGTATATAAGCACTCACCAACTGTTAGGCCTAGTATCTTACTGAGAGGTTCCTTAAGCTATTTCAATTCTGCAGGTCTATAAGATACTTCAATATGTAGAATCCTATCAGAGAGATTTCCACCTCAAGCCCATGCCAATCATGTTATGCGGGTAAATACTAAATGGACTTCCATTTATTTTTAGTTTAAGACTTTTAAGCATATTTTATTTACAACTTCTTATTACTCAGTGATTGGAATGGAAGCAAACGTGGACATGTTTACAAGTTCCTAAGGTCGCAAGGGTTTGTATCATCTTATGATACGGCACATCATTATACTGATGCAGATGCAGACAAGGTAAAGCATGTAGCATTGCTATCAGACATTTTTTGCTGGATAATTTGCCTATCACTTAAATTTATTTACTTGCCATTGTGTTGATGCAGTGGGTTAGCCACCGAAATCATCGTGGAAATATATGTGCTGTTGATTTTATTTGGCTTCTAAATCCTGACAAATATCGAAAACTACTAAAAGCAAGTTGGACTGAAGCAGTGTTTGGCATGTTCAAGGTAATCCTAAAATACATTGACCAACAACTAGTTATTATTAGATTTTTTTTTACCCTCTTTCTTCAAGGAATTTATTACATTTACGGCTGTAGACCACAACACGGGTTCTTTCTAGATTTAACATTATATTCCTGCTTACAAAAGTTGTATCAGACATTGTATAAAGAAAAAATTTTCAACATTGAGCAAAGATCTTGTTTTTCTGTATTTGTGTTGTGGAACCAGTATTTTCTTTTCTTGCTGTTTACTTGTAAGAGTTTTACAAACTATGGGAAAGGGAAATGGAAACAAACAAGATGGGATTTTAGTGTTTAAGTTGGTACACTAAGAACAACAACATTCAGTTATGCTATTGTGTGTCATGTTAACATTAATATAGTCATTAGGGAACGATATCTTCTTGCTTTTATTTAAATCCAGTTATATGCATAGAGCTTGTGACTAACCTTCCATTATTACAAATATAGAAAAGATTCTTTTATGAAGCCAAAGTTAGTACCATTTCATTTTGTGGTGGAATAGAATCATCATTGACAAGTTCTCCACTTTCAGTATCTGCTGCGTAGAGCTTCACTGACCGAGAATGATGCATTTGCCTTACTAAAGGGTGAAAATGAAGATTGTATTACCTTCTCTGCTTTCCGTGAAGCACTTCGAGAGGTGAGGTGCTATGTTAACTGTCAGATAAGCGCTTTCAAACTTCAGATAATGATGTGGTTGTCAGAGAATCCTGATGTTTATAGACTTTCCTTTTTTAATTCTGTGCAGCTTAATTTGATTGGCCATTGCCATGGGCTAAGTGAAGAAGAGATAAAGGAATTATGGGTCCAAGCAGATGTCGATGGAAATGGGGTTCTTGATTACAAACAATTTCTGGTAATTGTTCATTTGAAGTAGCTACTAGATAGATATCTTATAAGACTCCATAATCTTGAATAATTCTCCCTAAACTCGTACTTAATTATGCAGCCATTGACTATAACTCTAACATCTGAGTTTTTCCTTCAAGGCATTATAGCTTCTATGCCATTATGCACAACCATGTGAACTAAGGAGTTCTGTATGTGGAATTCATAGAAATTATAGCTGGCATTCGTCATTTGAGGGGTGTGATTATGCAATCAATTTAACTAGTACAACCGTAATTTGTAAAAAAGAAAGGGAAAAAAAGGGGGGTGGGGTTGGGGGGAGTCATTTAGTGAAGCTAAGGCTTTTATTCAGCAAAACAGCTTTGCTTGATCCATTTGCCAGCCCTTCCTAGTGGATCGTTGTTGTAGAGTTTTTCATGCTTTTCCTTGTTTGCTGAGTAAATTAAGGCCTTGATATTATTGGGTTGCAGCAGAATATCTGGAGTTCAACAAATTTAGACGAGAAAGATGAGGAGCAGGTCAACAACACAAATGATGCTCAGGAGCAATCAATTGGTTTCAGTGTTAAGAACGCAGTTCTGTCCCCTCCGGAGGTGGAGAAAGGTAGATGGCCTGAAGATTATTCTCTCTCTGATCACGCACGACTCACCGTAGAGTTCTCACCAATAAAAATGCTATGCTCCCAGTTGATTTGCTAATAAAGCTTGGAGGCATTGTGTAGCTTAGGTTTTAGAATTAAGACTTGTGTACATAGATTCTAACAAGGTAATTGAATGGGTGAAAGAAGTAAAATGGATCAGAAAGGTTACTGGAGTTCCCATTATGGGAAGACTTTAAACAGCCCTGTGATCTCTCAGTCTCTCACACTCTTGCAACGCATAGACAGCACAAGCAAAAACTCAAAGTGGACAAATTTGAAGTTACATCACTCTAGTATGCTCATACATATCCGTTGAATTGCTGATTTTAATATTTGCAGTAAGCGACATTCATCCTCCCCATGTTGTTTTATTCATTTATTCTTCATTGTTCAAAGAATGGACAACAGGGTAGAAATGATAGAAAAGGGAAAAAAAAAGAAAAAAAAAAGAAGAAAAGAAAAACAATTGATGTATATAGTTGTGTATACTGTAGAGGAGTTAGGCATCAGCCCTTTTTGTAGCTTTGGTGAGATGCACCGTCTAGCTATTGAAACAGAGGAGGGTTCAGACACAAGTGTATACAGTGACATATTTCACTCTCTCTGTAGAGTTTTGAAATGTTCAAATTGTACAAAAAATGATAAACTTTAGAGTTTCTCTCTATATTTGTAAATTACTCTAGTAATTCATTGTAGAGTTTATTTCAAAGTTGAAGAAAAGGAATGGAAAGATAACATAGTATTAAAAAGGAATGGAAAAGGAGCGAAACTGTAAGGTGTCACCTTACAATCTGAGGGTTTGAAGATGTAACTGGTGAAACTAATTGCTTTATGGAGTCTTTAGTTATAGAGGAAATCAATAATGAACCAAGAAAGATTTTTGAGGATTTTGGTGGAATCAGAAATCTCTCATTTGCATTTTACGAAGCTCCAAAATAAGGGGACTCTGTCTCTCATACTTCACAAACACACCTTTAAGCTATGACATTATATATAGTTTTCTAACAAAAATACCAATCGGAAACAGAAACAATTCAATAACCTTCTTCCATGAGATTTCGGAAAATGTCATTTGCACAAGTTATGCGAGGCATGTGCATTGATTCTAATTTAGATTCCTTTGTTTACAAGGTCACTACAAATTTGGTCAATGGTCATGACATACAGAAAAGTTGTTTCAAAATTTCTGCCTCTTTTTTTCCATAAAAAATGCAGGTTTAATACAAGAAAAGTTGGATATATCATATTGAACAATAAGAACTTGCAAGTGGTGTCATTTCATAACCTATCTACCTAAATATTTTCTGTATGATAATTCTAATAAAGGATAAACTAAAAAATTGCCTCCGATATTAAAATGTTGAAAAAATACCTCTCACTTTGATAACAATAAAAATATTATTTTTAAAATGTTATAAAATACAACAAAAATAACCAAAAATATTTTTTTTTTATAAGTGACAAACGATTTTTGTATTTGACAAATTACTTATGGATTTGATCTAAATTTTTATAGAAATACTTTGAGAATTATTTTAAAAAGTACGTACAAAAAACTGGACAAAAATTCAATATCTAGATTTTTTATTTCTTAAAAGTATTCTTAACTATTGACAAAAAAATAATAAAAGATTTTTTTAGCATAAAATCATTAAATTTTAAAGATAAAAATATTTAAGTTTTTAATCATGTTTATAAAAAAGGTATTGAAATTTAATTTTTAAAATATTTTTTGAGAATATATAGTTAACGTTAAATATTTTTGTTATATTTTAAAAATATTTTTGTTATTAACAAAAATAGAAGATATATTTATCAGTACTTCTAAACATTAGACACGATTTTAATAGTTTATCCTTTTATCGGATTATGTGTCTCATACAAGCATGGAGGTCTTATTATAATTCATAGTTGAATAGAGCTCCTATGCTTCAAAATATAACATTTTAAATATATATATATGTATAAAAGGGATAATACAAAGCAAATGAATAGACCATCAAGCTTAGGTTTGGTTTGCTAAATTTTTTCTGAAAAAATGTTTGTTTAAAAACCTTATTTTGTGTGTGTATTTTTTATTTTAAGAAATTAAGATTGTTTTTAAAAACACTTAACTAACGTATTTTTTTAAAGTTAAAAAATTTAATGTAATTTTATATATTAATTGATAAATATTTATGTTTATTCTTACTATTTATTATATTTATGTTTATTAAAATCAGGGATAGACCCACATTAAAATTTACACTAAAATATTTTTTTTTTTTGAACAAGAGAGCTCAACACAATACAGTGAAGCAGAAGACAATCAAACTGGGGACATGAAACTAAAAGAAATAAAGCAAAGTAAATCAATTACCCATGTTGTCATCTCTGGCATTGCCATCAACAACAACAAGGTTCCTACTACTCCACTCTCTATAACTGGTCAAGGATCGTTGATACACCTCTTCTGAACCACCTTCTTTAGAATTAAAAATACGCCTATTCCTCTCAAGCCATATATTCCAAATGACCGCAAAGAAGCACCTCAGCCACCGATTCCGCTCCTCATTTCTATTCACGACGCCTGTCCAACTCTCAAAATGTTCCTTTAGTGAGCCCGGAATAGACCACGCTCTCCCGAGATCAGAAAGCCATCGACACCATACCTGCCAAGTAAATTCACACCCCAGGAACAAGTGGTAAATATGTTCAACATCCCTTTTACAAAACACACATATATTGTCCCCATGCCTAAGTATTCCAAATCTATATAGTCTTTCTTTAGTATTTACTCTTCCTATCAGAACAAACCAAATAAATAACTCCACTCGTGGTGGCGCCAAACCTTTCCATATAGTTCTAGTGAAGCTGAAGCTTGTGATATCCTCTGGGAGAGTCTCTGATTGCACCACTTGCACAAAAGAGTTAGTTGAAAAATTTCCTTCCTTGCCATACTTCCACACAAGTCTGTCTTGCTTATCACTTGCTAGTTTTATAGGCCTTAAAGCCTCATGTAACCTATTCAATAATTCCAACTCCCATTGATATAGGCCTCGCCTCCACTGGAAATTCCAAACCCACTCTAACCCATCCCAAAACCTGCAATCCCCTATGACAGATCCATGCTGGTTTGAAATAGAAAAAAGTCTCGGAAACCTCAACTTGAGGGAACCACCTTATAACCAGACATCTTCCCAGAAAAGAGTCCTCCTACCATCACCCACCTCCATAGACAACCCAGTAATCATCTCGTCCCTTACATTACTATCCTTGAGCTGCAACTGGCATATATCCTTCCATGGTCCCCCTCTAGTAGGCATTGGCTGAGTTGATAACATCATATTGGGCTTCAAGTCGTAACAGGAGCAAACAACCTTCTTCCATAAAGGACACTCCTCCTTTGAAAATCGCCAGCACCACTTAAATAGTAGGGCAGAGTTTCTAATCACTGCATCTCCTACCCCCAAACCACCCTCCTTTTTAGGGGCCTGAACCACTTTCCACTTGACTAGTGCTATCCCATTCCTACCTTCCTCCTTACTTCATAAGAAACTTCTCTGTAATGATATCAACTTTTCTGCCACGGCCTTCGGCATCTTGTACAGGCTCAGATAGTACACTGGCAGGCTATTCAACACAGGCTTAATAAGGACTAGCTTACCCACTTTATTTAGCACCTTAGCCTTCCACAAGCTAAGCTTTTTCTCAACCTTGTCAATTATCGGCTTCCATGTCTTTACCAGCCTCGGGTTTGCTCCTAGAGGAATGCCAAGATATCGGACTGGGAGGTTTGCTTCTTTACATCCCAATAAGCTACACATGTTGTCAGTCCAATGCTGTTCACAATTGATTGGGATTAAGCTGGATTTATCAAAGTTAATCGATAACCCCGACATAATCTCAAAGCACCTTAACAGTCTGGCATAGTTTCTAATGGTCTCCTCCTCCGGTGGGAAAAATAAAATAGTGTCGTCTGCGAACTGGAGATGTGATAACTTTATGTTTTTCTTCCCCACCAGCAACGGCAAAATTCGTCTGTTTCTCACTGCCTCCCCTATTATCCTGTGTAAGACCTCCACTACCAGAACAAACAAGAACGGGACAATGGGTCACCTTGTCTCAAGTCTCTCTCCATCTTGAATGGTTTGGAAGGGGAACCATTTATCAGAATTGCCATGGACGCTGTACCGATACACTCCCTAACCCACTCTCTCCATCTTCGACCAAATCCCATCTTCTGCAGCACAATATCCACAAAGTTCCACTTCACTCTATCATAAGCCTTCTGGAAGTCTAATTTAATAATTGTCGCCTTCTTCTTCCTCGTCTTCAGCCACTGCACTATTTCGCACGCAATCAGAGCCCCGTCATGAATTTTTCGACCTTTCACAAATGCACTTTGAGTCTCCTCTACTAAGCCTGGCATCACTGATCTCATCATTCTGACCATCACCTTTGAAATGACTTTGTAGATGTAGCCAACCATGCTGATCGGCCTGAGGTCTTTGATCTCCTTGGCTCCAGTGAACTTCGGAGCAAGAGCCACCCAAGTAACATTGGAATTAGGCGGCAACCTTGATGACCGAAAGAAATTCAGAACAGCTGTCGAGAACTTTGGGCCGATCTCATCCCAGCACTTTTTGATGAAGTTCATATTATACCCATCACTACCTGGAGCTTTAGAGGATTCACAGTCCCATACAGCCTCCCTAATCTCCACCAATGATGGTATGCTCTCCAATGCACTGGAATCTTCTTCGTTAATCCGGTTAACCAGGCCGTCTCTAAACCCTATTACCGGGGATCTCTCCTGGTGATACAACTCTCTGTAGAAGTCTCGGATGGCAATCTTGATCCTAGCTTGATTTCTTACTAACCTTCCATTAATCACCAAAGCATCAATCCTATTGTTCCTTCTTCTTGCCGACGCCAAGCTATGAAAGTACCGTGTGTTTTTGTCCATGTCTTTCACATGCCTAGATCGCGACATCTGTTTCCAGTGTACCTCTTTCCTCACATACCACTGCTTGCAACAGCTTACTAGAGCCTTCCTTCTAGCCTCCACTGTACCATCATAGACTCCATTTCCAACCATATCATCCACCTTCTTAATCTCCTCCTCAAAATGCTGAATTTTCTTTTCCAAGTCACCAAATTTCTCTTTATGCCATTTTCCCAAAGGCACCGTAAGAGCCTTCAATTTATCTGTGAACTGTCCCTCTCCAATATTCCGCCATTCCTCCCTGACCATTCTTAGGAATCCTTCATGTGTAAACCATAAGTCTAATATCTGGAACGGACGTGGGCCACCTCTATACTTAGTATCTTCGACTATTATCGGGCAATGATCTGACAAGCCTCTCGGACCACCTCTTAACCGAATCTCCGGGAACTCCTCAGTCCATTCTACACTCAGTAGGACTCTGTCAATACGACTACAGGATCCACCGCTATACCATGTAAACTTACGATCATTCAGCGGTAAGTCCACTAACTGCATATATTGGATCCAACCCTTGAAATCTTCTGCAGACGCTGTTAACCTGTCCTGATTTTTCCTTTCATCAACCTGTATCACCTCATTGAAGTCACCCATGTAGCATATCGGGACTTGACATAACACAGCTATATAGCTCAGTTTCTCCCAAACAGCAAGTTTTTCAACTCTCATATGAGGACCATAAACCAAACAGAAAGCACAGTGGAACTCATTTTTCAATAAAACTCCCTCAACACAAAGCCACCTATCCCCTTTGTAGCAGTTATTCATTCTAAACAACAACTCATCCCACATTAATAACAGACCCCCAGACGTGCCTACCGATCCTACAAACTCCCAGCCCACCGCATCACTTCCCCAAATACGTACGATATCAAATTTATTCACAACTTGCAATTTTGTTTCAGCCAAGCCTAACATGTTCAATTTTTGCTTTTTTTTGAGCTCTTTTATCATACTCAACTTTCCAACTCCCCTCAACCCCTTAACATTCCAAGAGCTAAAAATTATTTTAAAACATTGTTACACACCTGTTTGAACTTTTTCGGTCTGCTTCTTCGCACCTTCTCTTTCAGTTTTGCTAGCCTCCTCTTCTCAGCTATCGCTTTATTTTGCTCTTGTAATATCCTCATTAAGTCGTCTTCTTCGTCGTATGGTATGCGAAATTGTTACTCAGGTTGTGAATTATTGTTCGAAATTAATTCCCTGGCGATGACACCAAAAACGGATGCACAGAACCATGGTCTAAACATATCTTCACAACTTCGCATAACTAACCAGCAAGTGCATTGGGTCGTCCAAGTAATACCTTACGTGAGTAAGGGTCGAATCCCACGGAGATTGTTGGTATGAAGCAAGCTATGGTCACCTTGTAAATCTCAGTCAGGCGGATATAAAATAGTCATGTAGTTTTCGAAATTTAGTAATAAAAGAAGGATAGAAATACTTATGTAAATCATTGGTGAGAATTTCAGATAAGCGTATGGAGATGCATTCGTTCCTCTGAACCTCCGCTTTCCTATTGTCTTCATCCAATCAGTCTTACTCCTTTCTATGGCTGGCTTTATGTAAGGATGTCACTGGTGCCAATGGCTACTTTCAATCCTCTCGGGAAAATGGTCCAAATGCTCTGTCACAGCACGGCTAATCGTCTGGAGGCATCACCCTTGTCGTTGGTTGCATCCTATTCCTCTCTGTGAAAATGGTCCGATGCGCTGTCACTGCATGGCTAATCATCTTGGAGGTTCTCGATCATACTGGAATAGAATTTACTATCCTTTCGCGTCTGTCATTACGCCCAGCACTCGCGAGTTTGGAGTTCGTCACAGTCATTCAATCCCAGAGTCCTACACGGAATACCATGGACAAGGTTTAGACTTTTCGGACTCTCATGAATGCCGCCATCAATCTAGCTTATACCACGAAGATTCTGATTAAGAGATATAAGAGATACTCATTCAATCTAATGTAGAACGGAAGTGGTTGTCAGGCACGCGTTCATAGGAAATGATGATGATTGTCACGTTCATCACATTCAGGTTGAAGTGCGAATGAATGTCTTAGAAGCGAAATAAGATGAATTGAATAGAAAACAGTAGTACTTTGCATTAATCTTTGAGGAACAGCAGAGCTCCACACCTTAATCTATGGAGTGCAGAAACTCTACCGTTGAAAATACATAAGTGATAATAGAGTTCATTGGTCTCGGCCCCAGAGGGGAACCGGAGTAACCAAGACTACAAATACAATGATAAAAAGTTCTATTTATAATAAACTAGTCACTAGGGTTTACAGAAGTAAGTAATTGATGCATAAATCCACTTCCGGGGCCCACTTAGTGTGTGCTTGGGCTGAGCTTGAAGTCTACACGTGGAGAGGTCATTCTTGGAGTTGAACGCCAGAATATGAATTTAACATAAAAACTAATGAAAACATAAAAACTAATGAAAACATCCCTAAAAGTAACTAGATTCTACTAAAAACATACTAAAAACAATGCCAAAAAGCGTATAAATTATCCGCTCATCACAACACCAAACTTAAATTGTTGCTTGTCCCCAAGCAACTGAAAATCAAATAGGATAAAAAGAAGAGAATATACTATAAATTTCAAACTATCAAAGAAACATAGCTCCAATCAGATGAGCGGGACTTGTAGCTTTTTGCCTCTTGAATAGTTTTGGCATCTCACTTTATCCATTGAAGTTCAGAATGATTGGCTTCTATAGGAACTCAGAGTTTGGATAGTGTTATTGACTCTCCTAGTTCAGTATGATGATTCTTGAACACAGCTATTTTATGAGTCTTGGCCGTGGCCCTAAGCACTTTGTTTTCCAGTATTACCACCGGATACATAAATGCCACAGACACATAATTGGGTGAACCTTTTCAGATTGTGACTCAGCTTTGCTAAAGTCCCCAATTAGAGGTGTCCAGGGTTCTTAAGAACACTCTTTTTTTGCTTTGGACCTTGACTTTAACCGCTTAGTCTCAAGTTTTCACTTGACACCTACACGTCACAAGCACATGGTTAGGGACAGCTCGGTTTAGCCGCTTAGGCCAGGATTTTATTCCTTTAGGCCCTTCTATCCACTGATGCTCAAAGCCTTGGGATCCTTTTTATTTGCCATTGCCTTTTGGTTTTAAGGGTTATTGGCTTTTGCTCTTGCCTCTTGATTTTAAGAGCTTTTGGCTTTTTCTGCTTGCTTTTTCTCTTTCTTTCTATTTTTTTTCGCCCCTTCTTTTTTTTTTTCTGCAAGCTTTGTTCTTTGCTGCTTTTTCTTGCTTCAAGAATCATTCTTATGATTTTTCAGATTATCAAATAACATGTCTCCTAGTCATCATTCTTTCAAGAGCCAACATATTTAACATTCTTAAACAACAACTTCAAAAGACATATGCACTGTTCAAGCATACATTCAGAAAATAAGAAGCATTGTCACCACATCAATATAATTAAACTAAGTTCAAGGATAAATTCAAAACTCATGTACTTCTTGTTCTTTTGAATTAAAACATTTTTCATTTAAGAGAGGCGATGGATTCATAGGACATTCATAACTTTAAGACAAAGTTACTAACTACTAATGATCATGTAATGAAGACACAAACATAGATAAGCACTTAACATAGAGAAAACGAAAAACAGAGAAAGTAAGAACAAGGAATAAGTCCACCTTAGTGATGGTGGCGTTTCCTTCTTGAGGAACCAATGATGTCCTTGAGCTTTTCTATGTCTCTTCCTTGTCTTTGTTGCTCCTCCCTCATTGCTTTTTGATCTTCTCTTATTTCATGAAGGATGATGGAGTGCTCTTGATGTTCCACCCTTAGTTGTCCCATGTTGGAACTTAATTCTCCTAGGGAGGTGTTGATTTGCTCCCAATAGTTTTGTGGAGGAAAATGCATATGAGGCATCTCCGGGATCTCATGGTGATGAGCTTCCTATGCCTCTTGAGCTCCATGAATGGGCTCTCTTGCTTGCTCCATCTTTTTCTTAGTGATGGGCTTCTCTTCCTCAATGTGAATGTCTCCTTCTATGGAAGCTCCAGCTGAGTAACATAGATGGCAGATAAGATGAGAAAAAGCTAGCCTTGCCCCAGGAGAGGGCTTTTCGGCTATTTTGTAGAGTTCAAGGGAGATGACTTCATGAACCTCTACTTCTTCTCCAATCATGATGCTATGGATCATGATGGCCCGATCCACAGTAACTTCAGATCGGTTGCTAGTGGGGATGATGGAGCGTTAGATGAACTCCAACCATCCTCTAGCCACAGGCTTGAGGTCCAGTCTTCTCAGTTGAACCGGCTTGCCTTTGGAGTCAATCTTCCATTGAGCTCCTTCCACACATATGTCCATGAGGACTTGGTCCAACCTTTGATTAAAGTTGACCCTTCTAGTGTAGGGGCGTTCATCTCCTTGCATCATAGGCAAGTTAAACGCCAACCTCACATTTTCCAGACTAAAATCCACGTATTTCCCCCGAACCATTGTAACATAGTTCTTTGGATCCGGGTTCTTACTTTGATCATGGTTCTTGGTGATCCATGCATTGGCATAGAACTCTTGAACCATTAGGATGCCGACTTGTTGGATGGGATTTGTTAGAACTTCCCAACCTCTTCTTTGAATTTCATGTCGGATCTCCGGATACTCATTTCTTTTGAGTTTGAAAGGGACCTCGGGGATCACCTTATTCTTGGCCACAACATCATAGAAGTGGTCTTGATAAGCTTTGGAGATGAATCTTTCCATCTCCCATGACTCGGAGGTGGAAGTTTTTGTCTTCCCTTTCCCTTTTCTAGAGGATTCTCCGGTCTTAGGTGCCATCAATGGTAATGGAAAAACAAAAAGCTTATGCTTTTACCACACCAAACTTAGAATATTGCTCGCCCTCGAGCAGGAAAATAAAGAATTAGATGAAGAAGAAGAAGAAAAGATGGAGAAGAGGGGGGAGGTGTGTTTCGGCCAAGAAGAGAAGAGAGGGTTGTGTTGTGTGAAAATGAGGAAGAATGGAAGGCTTTATATAGGGAAGGGAGGGGGGGTTATGGTTCGGCCATATGGGTGGGTTTGGGTGGGAAATTGATTTGAATTTTGAAGGTAGGTGGAGTTTATTGGGTAGGTTTATGGGGAAGAGTGGGTGGATGTGAGTGGTGAAGGGTTTTGGGGAAGAGTGTTTATTGGGAATAGAGGATGATTGAGAAGAGAGAAGAGAGTGAGTGGAGGTAGGTGGGGATCCTGTGGGGTCCACAGGTCCTGAGGTGATCCTGTGGGGTCCACAGATTCTGAGGTGTTCAAGGATTTACAACCTTGCACCAAATTAGGCATGTAAAATGCCCTTGCACACAACTCTGGGCGTTCAGCGCTAGGTTGGTGCCCATTTTGGGCGTTCAGCGCCCATTTGTTGCCCATTTCTAGCGTTGAACGCCAGAACCATGCTTGTTCTAGGCGTTCAGCGCCAGCTCCTCTCCAGGGTGCAATTCTGGCGTTCAGCGCCAGAACCATGCTCTGTTCTGGCGTTGAACGCCAGGCAGGTGCTTCCTCCAGGGTGTGATTTTTCTTCCACTATTTTTGATTCCGTTTTCAATTTTTATATTTATTTTGTGACTCCACATGATCATGAACCTAAGAAAACATGAAAAACAAAAATAAAATTAGATAAATAAACATTGGGTTGCCTCCCAACAAGCGCTTCTTTAATGTCAATAGCTTGACAGTGGGCTCTCATGGAGCCTCACAGATGTGCAGAGCTTTGTTGAGACTCTCCAACACCAAACTTAGAGTTTGGATATGGAGGTTTGACACCAAACTTAGAGTTTGGTTGTGGCCTCCCAACACCAAACTTAGTGTTTGACTGTGGGGGCTTTGGTTGACTCTGCTTTGAGAGAAGCTTTTTATGCTTCCTCTCCATGGATGCAGAGAGAGATCCTTGAGTTGTAAACACAAGGTTGTCCTCATTCAATTGAAGGATCAATTCTCCTCTGTCCACATCAATCACAGCTCTTGCTGTGGCTAGGAAAGGTCTTCCTAGGATGATGGATTCATCCTCTTTCTTTTCAGTATCTAGGACTATGAAATCAGCAGGGATGTAAAGGCCTTCCACCTTTACTAACACGTCCTCTACTTGTCCATAAGCCTATTTTCTTGAATTGTTTGCCATCTCTAATGAGATTTTAGCAGCTTGCACCCCATAGATTCCCAGTTTCTCTATTACAGAGAGGGGCATGGGGTTTATTCTTGAACCAAGGTCACACAGAGCCTTAAAGATCATGGTGCCTATGGTACAAGGTATTAAGAACTTTCCAGGATCCTATTTCTTCTGAGGCAATGTCAGTTGATCTAGATCACTTAGTTCATTGGTGAACAAGGGAGGTTCATCTTCCCAAGTCTCAATACCAAATAATTTGGCATTCAGCTTCATGATTGCACCAAGAAACTTGGCAGCTTGCTCTTCAGTAACATCCTCATTCTCTTCAGAAGAGGAATACTCATCAGAGCTCATGAATGGTATAAGGAGGTTCAATGGAATCTCTATGGTCTCTAGATGAGCCTCAGATTCCTTTGGTTCCTCAAAGGGAAGCTCCTTATTGACCACTGGACATCCCAGGAGGTCTTCCTCCTTGGGATTCACGTCCTCTCTTTCCCTTACAGGTTCGGTCATTGTGATCAATTCAATGGCCTTGCACTCTCCTTTTGGATTCTCTTCTGTATTGCTTGGGAGAGTACTAGGAGGGATTTCAGTGATCCTTTTACTCAGCTGGCCCACTTGTGCTTCCAAATTTCTAATGGAAGACCTTGTTTCATTCATGAAACTTACAGTGGCCTTGGACAGATCAGAGACTAAGTTTGCTAAATTAGAGGTATTTTGTTCAGGGTTCTCTGTCTGTTGCTGAGTGGATGATGGAAAAGGCTTGCTGTTGCTAACCATGTATCTTCCACCATTATTAAAGCCTTGTTGAGGCTTTTGCTGATCCTTCCATGAGAGATTTGGATGATTTCTCCATGATGGATTATAGGTGTTTCCATAAGGTTCACCTAAGTAATTTACCTCTGCTATTGCAGGGTTCTCAGGATCATAAGCTTCTTCTTCAGAAGATGCCTCTTGAGTACTGTTGGATGCAGCTTGCATTCCATTCAGACTCTGAAAAATCATATTGACTTGCTGAGTCAATATTTTATTCTGAGCTAATATGGCATTTAGAGTATCAATTTCAAGAACTCCCTTCTTCATAGGCGTCCCATTACTCACAGGATTCCTCTCAGAAGTGTACATAAACTGGTTATTAGCAACTATGTCAATGAGTTCTTGAGCTTCTGCAGGAGTTTTCTTTAGGTGAATGGATCCACCTGCAGAAGTATCCAATGACATATTTGATAGCTCAGATAAACCATCATAGAATATATCCAGGATGGTCCATTCTGAAAGCATGTCAGAAGGACACTTTTTGGTCAGCTGCTTGTATCTTTCCCAAGCTTCATAGAGGGATTCACCTTCTTTCTGTCTGAAGGTTTGAACATCAGCTCTAAGCTTGCTCAGCTTTTGAGGAGGAAAGAACTTGGCTAAGAAAGCCGTGACCAGCTTATCCCAAGAGTTCAGGCTGTCTTTGGATTGAGAGTCCAACCATATTCTAGCTCTGTCTCTTACAGCAAAAGGGAAAAGCATGAGCCTGTAGACTTCAGGATCTACTCCATTAGTCTTAACAGTATCACAGATCTGCAAGAATTCAGTTAAGAACTGAAAAGGATCTTCAGATGGAAGTCCATGAAACTTGCAGTTCTGCTGCATCAGAGAAACTAGCTGAGGTTTCAGCTCAAAATTGTTTGCTCCAATGGTAGGAATGGAGATGCTTCTTCCATGTAAATTGGAATTAGGTGCAGTAAAGTCACCAAGCATTCTCCTTGCATTATTGTTGTTGGGTTCGGCTGCCATCTCCTTTACTTGTTCGAAATTTTCAATAAGGTTGTCTCTGGATTGTTGTAATTTAGCTTCTCTTAGTTTTCTCTTCAGAGTCCTTTCAGGTTCTGGATCAGCTTCAACAAGAATGTCTTTTTCTTTGTCCCTGCTCATAAGAAAGAGAAGAGAAAAAGAAAAGAAGAGGAATCCTCTATGTCACAGTAAAGAGGTTCCTTATTGTTAGTAGAAGACGAAAAGGAATAGGGGTGAAGAAGAATAAAGAATTCAAACACAAAGGTGATGATAGGAGCAGAGATGTGAGATGAAGAGAAGTGTTAGTAGATGAATAAATAAATAGAAGGGGATGAGAGGAGGAGAGAATTTTCGAAAATAATTTTTGAAAAAGAGTTAGTGATTTTCGAAAATAGTTTTTGAAAAAGGTTAGTAGTTTTTCGAAAATTCAAATAAAAAATAAAATAATTAGTCTAATTAAAAAGAAATTTTGAAAAAGAGGGAAGATTTTTTTCGAAAATTAGAGAGAGAGAGTTAGTTAGGTAGTTTTGAAAAAGGTAAGAAACAAACAAAAAGTTAGTTAGTTAGTTGAAACCAATTTTGAAAAGATAAGAAGTTAGGAAGTTAGAAAAGATATTTTGCAATCACTTTTTTGAAAAAAGGTAAGATAAGAAGATATTTTTGAAAAGATATGATAGAAATTAGTTTTTTGAAAAAGATTTGATTTTTAAAATCTCAATTAATGACTTGATTCACAAGAAATCACAAGATATGATTCTAGAACTTAAAGTTTGAATCTTTCTTAACAAGTAAGTAACAAACTTGAAATTTTTGAATCAAAACATTAATTGATGATGTTATTTTCGAAAATATGATGTAAAATTAAGAAAAAAATTTTAAAGAAAAATATTTTTAAAATTTTCGAAAATAACTAAAAAAAATTGAAAAAAGATTTGATTTTTGAAAAATATTTTGAAAAAGATAAGATTTTTTTAAATTAAAAATTTGATTTGACTCATAAAAATAACTAGATTTTAAAATTTTTTGAAAAAGTCAAATCTAATTTTCGAAATTTTAAGAGAGAAAAAGGGAAAGATATTTTTTTGATTTTTGAATTTTTATGATGAGAGAGAAAAACAAGAAAAATGATGCAATGCATGAAAGTTATGGATCAAAACAATGAATGCATGCAAGAATGCTATGAATGTCAAGATGAACACCAAGAACACTATGAAGATCATGATGAACATCAAGAACACATTTTTGAAAAATTTTTAATGCAAAGAAAACATGCAAGACACCAAACTTAGAATTCTTTAATGCTTAGACATAAAGAATTCAGGAATGCATATGAAAAACAAGAAAAGACACAAAACATGCAAATGCAAAGATCAAACAAGAAGACTTACCAAGAACAACTTGAAGATCATGAAGAACACTATGAATGCATGAATTTTTTCGAAAAATGCAAGATGAACATGCAATTGACACCAAACTTATAACATGACTCAAGACTCAAACAAGAAACACAAAAAATATTTTTGATTTTTATGATTTTCTACTTTTTTTGTATTTTTTTCGAAAATTATTTGAAAAACAAAAATAAGGATTCCAAAATTTTTAATATAAATTCCAGGAATCTTATGCTTTTTAGTCTAAAGCTCCAATCAAAGGGTCAGGCATGGCTTAATAGCCAGCCAAGCTTTAGTAAAAATATGAGTGTAATTCATTCAATTTTTAAGCCAAAACCTCTGTCCAAAAGAATTTAGACATGGTTTTATAGCCAGCATGCTTCATGAAACTCTAGAATTCATTGTTAAAAATTATGAAGAAAAATATATTTTTGAAAATATTTTTATTTTAAAATTTTTTTGAAAACAAAGGAGAAATTTTTTTGAAAGATTTTTGAAAACTTTTTGAAAAGAAAACGAAAAGAAAGTTACCCAATCTGAGCAACAAGATGAACCGTCAGTTGTCCAAACTCGAACAATCCCCGGCAACGGCGCCAAAAACTTGGTATGCGAAATTGTTACTCAGGTTGTGAATTATTGTTCGAAATTGATTCCCTGGCGATGGCACCAAAAACGGATGCACAGAACCATGGTCTAAACATATCTTCACAACTTTGCATAACTAACCAGCAAGTGCACTGGGTCGTCCAAGTAATACCTTACGTGAGTAAGGGTCGAATCCCACGGAGATTGTTGGTATGAAGCAAGCTATGGTCACCTTGTAAATCTCAGTCAGGCGGATATAAAATAGTCATGTATTTTTCGAAATTTAGTAATAAAAGAAGGATAGAAATGCTTATGTAAATCATTGGTGAGAATTTCAGATAAGCGTATGGAGATGCATTCGTTCCTCTGAACCTCCGCTTTCCTGCTGTCTTCATCCAATCAGTCTTACTCCTTTCTATGGCTGGCTTTATGTAAGGATGTCACCGGTGCCAATGGCTACTTTCAATCCTCTCGGAAAAATGGTCCAAATGCTCTGTGACAGCACGGCTAATCGTCTGGAGGCATCACCCTTGTTGTTGGTTGCATCCTATTCCTCTCTGTGAAAATGGTCCGATGCGCTGTCACTGCATGGCTAATCATCTTGGAGGTTCTCGATCATACTGGAATAGAATTTACTATCCTTTTGCGCCTGTCACTACGCCCAGCACTCGCGAGTTTGGAGTTCGTCACAGTCATTCAATCCCAGAGTCCTACTCGGAATACCACGGACAAGGTTTAGACTTTTCGGACTCTCATGAATGCCGCCATCAATCTAGCTTATACCACGAAGATTCTGATTAAGAGATCTAAGAGATACTCATTCAATCTAATGTAGAACGGAAGTAGTTGTCAGGCACGCGTTCATAGGGAATGATGATGATTGTCACGTTCATCACATTCAGCTTGAAGTGCGAATGAATGTCTTAGAAGCGAAATAAGATGAATTGAATAGAAAACAGTAGTACTTTGCATTAATCTTTGAGGAACAGCAGAGCTCCACACCTTAATCTATGGAGTGCAGAAACTCTACCGTTGAAAATACATAAGTGATAATGGAGTTCATTGGTCTCGGCCCCAGAGGGGAACCGGAGTAACCAAGACTACGAATACAATGATAAAAAGTTCTATTTATAATAGACTAGTCACTAGGGTTTACAGAAGTAAGTAATTGATGCATAAATCCACTTTCGGGGCCCACTTGGTGTGTGCTTGGGATGAGCTTGAAGTCTACACGTGTAGAGGTCATTCTTGGAGTTGAACACCAGCTTTTGTGCCATTTTGGGCGTTGAACTCCACTTTGCAACTTGTTTCTGGCGCTGGACGCCAGAATTGGGCAGAAAGCTGGCGTTGAACGCCAGTTTGCGTCGTCTAAACTCGTGCAAAGTATGGACTATTATATATTGCTGGAAAGCCCTGGATGTCTAATTTCCAACGCAATTGGAAGCGCGCCATTTTGAGTTTTGTAGCTCCAGAAAATCCATTTTAAGTGCAGGGAGGTCAGAATCCAACAGCATCAGCACTTCTTCAACCTCTGAATCTGATTTTTGCTCAAGTCCCTCAATTTCAGCCAGAAAATACCTGAAATCACAGAAAAATACACAAACTCATAGTAAAGTCCAGAAATGTAAATTTAACATAAAAACTAATGAAAACATCCCTAAAAGTAACTAGATTCTACTAAAAACATACTAAAAACAATGCCAAAAAGCGTATAAATTATCCACTCATCATCGTACTGCACTACTCCGGATTCAACAGCTAAGTCCCATGCATTCCTATTCTCAACCAACTGTTCTTCAATTTTGGATATTTTTTGCCCTTCGTTTGTTTCCACGATTCCAGTTTCACTACTGCCCTCATCCACTGTTGCAGGAGCTAGGTTTCTCTCTTCATCCACTGCATCGGCCCCCTCGGAAGTTGAGCCAGCCTCCTCATCGTTTCTGCCAGTCCCGCCTGCGCCGGACGGAACATCTCCCTTCATCTCCTGCCATGGAGCCCCAGGACGTGTTGACAGGCTTCTAGGTGGTCCATGGATGCCCGCATCGCAACCTGTCCCGAGCACGACATCCCCTTCAACTCTCCCGATGGAGTCGTGGTAATCGTCCAGGTGATCTCGGCCTCGTCGTGGTACTGCCGCTCCGGACTGGCCAATGTTTAGCGTCTCCATAGCCATCAGGTCATCAGTCACGGCGCTCTCCTTCGCTGCTGGACACCCTCGACCCGGATGGAACCCTACCCGGCCCGCCTGAGTTGAAGCACGCTCCCAGCAGTCCGCGTATGAGCCTTAGCTGGGCTGCATGTGACATGTTCACTTTGTTTTGGGCCTACGGTGAGGCAGCCCACATTTAATTCCTCCAGCCTGCTGTATCCCTTCTTATTTTTGGCCCAACCATCACCCCATGCTTGGACTCCCTTATTTGTACAAAACAACCTTCCTTCAGCCCATTATCATATCCCCAACTAACCGTTTGTTCTGAACCCGAATCATTAACCAAATCAGCATATTCCTTTAATTTAGCGATTCCATCTGAAACAATGCCTTCCGTTACTCTTGGAATTTGAAATTGAATTGATTTGCCATTATTCCATTTATTCAATATGTCTTCTTGAATTACCAAATTGTCCTTTCCATAATCTTCCTCCCTTGGACTCGCCATCACCAATTTTGCTGCCGGATCACCGATTACCAAACCACCGCGCGCACCAGAGAACTCGCATATTTTTGGAAAATAATGTTTATCTGTTTCCTCAATCTGAAACTCCCTTCCAAAGCTCTTGTGACCAACCTCTTTAACTAGGACGTCGAACCCACTAGTCCCAATTGTGATGTGGATCCACTCGTTGATTCTGTCCATACAACAAGTATCAATTTGCACACTGAAGGAGAGGCATGATTCCGTGGCTTGGTCACATCCAACAACTTCTCCCCATTGGCTTCCTATCAACTTGAATGTATCTGGTGACCATGTATGCAAGGGAATACCGAAACACTCTAGCCATACCCTTCGAGTATCGCTCCGTTCCTCCTCATCCCATCTCCATACACTATGAAAAAACTTGAGGAGGTTGTTTAGTTCGAACGTGTAGGCTTCTTCAGCACTAAGAATACTGTCAAACGTCAGGAGTGCTTTGTGTGCTCCTAGTTCTCTGATTTCCACCACCTGGGGGTATATTCTTCCTAATCATGGCCTTCAAAGAGTTATAGTCAATTGTCTTTGTCGTTCCGCCTACTAGACTTCTCTGCAGCCAGACCAGGTTTTCTTTTGCCACCAGCACTTCCAACTTCTTCGTCCACCTATTGCCGTGCGGTTCCCCTGGTGCTTCCTTCTTCTTCAACTCCTTCACATTGCTCCTCTCATCCTTTTGTCGCACTTCATGTAAGGGTTGAGCCTTGAATGAATTCTGTGCGTGGTTTTCCTCTTGATGTTCCGTCGTAATTTTCACTTCCTTAGTGCGTCGATATCTAGCTTCTCCTACTGTGATAATCTTATCTCGTAACCTCATCCCACTCATTCCGCAATAGCCTTCGTAGCTCCTCCCTTCGTTGTATATCGGATGAACGCAAAGATGTACAGGATTTCATGTTTTTGTTTTCGTGACAGGTAGATATCATTTATCCGTCCAGTCCAACTAAACAGATGATGCAACTCCTTCTTGAAAATATCTTCTGGAAGATGGTCAACGAATGTAGTGAACGATTCGTTTTCCAATCAATAGTACTCTTCTCTATTCCAAACCCTAGGATCCCTACGAAAAAATCTACTTCTACCCCTTTCAGTGTTTCCCACCTCTCTCTCTCATTCTCTCTCTATCTTATAGTGCTACCTAAATAGTAATTATAATTAACTTACACTAAAGTTTTGCAAAGCAAATGCTAATTATATATGAATGTATATCTTTACCTTAATCATTATATTGTTTTTGTCCCATAATAAATTATAATATTTTTTTAATTTCATGTTAAAAAAATTGTTTTATTAAACTTAACCTGCAAAAATATTTATCTTGTTAAATTTAATTTAGTATCAAAATTATAAATAAATAACTAAATCAATTCAATAAAAAAATAATAAATAGTGATAATGTATTATTTGAAATTAAGCAATTAATTAATTACTAAATTGAAGCTTAGTTTTTTAAATATAAGTTAATTATTAGTGTTTTTTTTTAAATTAGTTGAGATAAAAAAATTTAATTATTAACTATATTTTTATTTTAAATTACATACCTTTTTTTATTTTAACTTTTTAAAATTATATAATATTTTTTTATTTTAAATCATAAATGATTTTTCTTGTAATAGCTTTTTAGTTAAAAAAGTTTTAATAGCATAAATATTATAACAAATAGCTTTTTTAATTGAGCGGGACTGTAGGAGGTAATCAATAGTTGAAAATTATAACTAATAGTAAAGTAATTGTTTAAGAGTATATAATTTAATTTTGATGTATTGATAATATAAATTTTTATACGTAGTTATTTAATTACATTTTTTTATAATTATTCATGTAATGAATATAAAAGATTATTATTTTTTTATGTGACGATACATAATTGACTAGATGTATAAAAACTTTTAAGCTAATAATGTACCAAAATTAAATTAAAAATTATTAAGTTATTTTGAAAATAAAGAGGGAAAAATTATTACAAGTTAAGTTTTTTTTATTTTATATAAATATACTTTATATATATATATATATATATATATATATATAGGTTAAGTTTTTTTAATATATTTGTCTCCACTATTAAACTTTTTTGGATCTGTCAGTCTAACACTGATTAAAACTATTTTAAATATAAAATTATTTTTAAATCAAACACAATTTTTATACTTATAAAAAATTCTTTTTATTTTAGTTTGCCAAATATAATTATTATAACTTTTAAAAAGTTATTTTTAAAAAAATAATTTTGATAAATTATTTAAAAAAAAATAAAACTTTACAAAAATTAAAGATTGTCGAATAAGCTAAGCAATCATCTTTTGCACACGCAAGTGGCCAACCATTGTGATCTTTCGGCAATTTGTGATACAATACTGTATGTCAATACTTATCCTACAATCCCTGCTTTGGATAGCTTTATTAAAGAGTATTAGTAAAGTTTGATTCTCTTGAACACCCAACATTTTGGCTTTTCATTAAAATAAGTGCACGAGTTCTCATTGCCCTTTCCTTTCAACATTTTTCTCCTCAGACATAGCATTGGATTTAATACGGCCGTCAAAACTGTTATTGCCTTTCCAAATCATTAAATAAGCGCAAGGTTGTTGTTTCCCCTTGCTTTGAGTGAAAAGAAAAATATATAAATGCACTCGTACATGTAAGAAATCCTAGGGGGCTTCTAGTGGAAATGCTGAGCATATGGCTAGGATTCACAGTAACAAACTAACAATATTATCATGCATCAAATAAATACAGCAATCATGCTAGGGAATCGGCTAAAATTTTTAGATATTGGAAATTTTTGCATGAAACACAACAATATTTAGGCTGATTTTTTCGGACACGGCGTAACATTAATTGTTATGCATTGATATTGGGACTGTGTATTTATTTTTTGGTGTAGTGTTAATTTTTTTTATGAAAATGTATGTAATCAAATCAGACTAACCGATTTGATGATAGATAAAGTAATAGAAATCGAATGGTTTGAGTTATTTTAAGGAGAATTTGAGTTTTGTAGTACAAAAATTATTGGGTTTGATTTAGTGGGTTACGAATTTTTTTTTTAAAACTTCAAAGTCCAAATCAGATGGTCCGAGTTATAAAGTTTCAAATTTTTAAATCAGAAAATTCAAAACATTGGGTCTAACTAGTGTAAAAAAATTTTTAAAAATTAGAGTCTACAAATTAGACCGTTCGATTTGTGTGCGCGCACACACACATATATATACACCCCAGCAATATGCTTTTATCAATTGCTCATTACTCTTTTTCGTCTTCACCACCTCTTCTCATCTATTATTCTCTACTGCTATCAAATGAGTGAAAGTAAGTTATAGTAAATAAAAGAGTTAAAATGGATGATAGAATTATTTTAAGAGTATATTATCATGGTCATATTTTATTATAAACACTTGAGACAGGGAGTGAGATATATATATATATATATATATATATATATATATATATATATATATAAATCTGTTTGATATTTATCTTTTGAAGATCTAAAAAGTGTAGTTTGTGAAAAGATAGATCCTCAAATATTGAAGAGGATGTCTTCTATTTATATAGACATCCTATATCAATGTTTGGTGGGTTCGTTCAATTTCAAATAAAGTATTTCATCGATGAAGTGAGCATACAGGAAATATTTTCAATCTATTTTCAAACTTGGTCACAAGTGTCGTTAATCGAGTTGTATATTGAGTTTGAACAATCTCAAGACGATCAAAATATCGAGATGGGAAGATTACAACAATGATAGCGAAGAGGAGTTTGGCAGCAATTATGATATTGCTGACCCAAATAAAAACAAGGATAAACTTGATGGCAGTATAGAAGCAGACATGGCGAAGGTGGCAAATGCACTAATAAACCATTATTTATTTGAGGAGCTATCTTTTATGCACGCATTGAATCTGGACGACATGCATGCACTAGCGTTTCCTAAATACTTGAACGTGGGCATATAAGTTGGATATTTGTATAATAGATTAATATTGTATATTTAGTTAAGTTTATAGATTAATAATATGATCTGTAGAACATAAAATTGTTATTAATAGATATATAGTCTAAATTATATTTATATTTATTATTTATGTAGCTATATATTTATGTTTAAAATAATTATATTTATTATTTATGTATTTGTTTGTATTTTTATTTATTTATGTGTAACATTTTTATTTATTTATTTATTTATTATTTGTAATTATAACTAATTTTAGAAGTATTTAAATAAATTAAATATATGAATTATGTATTTATATGAAACTTATAAATTGTGTATTGATATATTAAAATTGGTGTGCTAGTTGATTCTATTTGGTTGTGGTGTTGTAGCAAAGCCTCTTGTTGTGGAAGATTGTGAATTTTCTATTGGGATGGAGTTTAGTAGTAGGGAGGCTATGATTATGGCGATCAAGGATTATACCATCCACAAAAGCGTCGATTACCGAGGGTATAAATCAGAACCAATGACATTCTATGCGAAATGTATGCAATACGGCACAAGTTGTGATTCGATGATCAGGGTTAATATGATCCACAGGAAGTATTATTGGGTAATAAGGATATACAGTGGTATCCACACTTGTATTAGAGCCACCATTTTTCAAGATCATTCCAAGCTGTATTCCAACACAATTGTAGAAGCAATAAGGCCATTAGTAGAAGCTGACCTATCTATAAAGGTGAAATTTATCATTGCCAAAGATTAGTCGAAGTTTAATTACACCATAAGTTATCACAAAGTATGGTTAGCGAAGCAAAAGACAGTAGAAAAATTTTCGACAGGTAGGAAGCTTCCTATGAAATTTTTTCCAGATACTTTGAAGCTATGTATCACAAAGAGCCATCAGCAGCCGTCCATTTTGAAACTATGGACACATATGAAAGGGATGACTTAGATAAAACTGTATTGTCTCCTGAATCTATTAGATGCATGCCACTCAATACATTTGAATGAAATCGAGGGTGAAGTTGCGCTTCAAATTGCAGAATACTGATGGATGTCTGTGATAAAGAATATTTTCGTCGGTTAGGAATTTCATACAAAATAATTTCCGTTGATAGTATAGTTCCCAACTAACTAACAATACTCAAATCAAATTTAAAAGATTGGTTGTCACATGTACAAACCCCAATAAAAATTAACCGAAGTATTTAAACCTCGGGTCGTCTCACAAGGAA
The DNA here is from genome assembly GCF_059453495.1 of Arachis ipaensis. Classification (NCBI taxonomy): domain Eukaryota; kingdom Viridiplantae; phylum Streptophyta; class Magnoliopsida; order Fabales; family Fabaceae; genus Arachis; species Arachis ipaensis. The sequence goes on along the minus strand of NC_142435.1, from coordinate 104,987,288 downwards.
TTGCAATGAAGTGTTCAATTATTGGCTATGAAGGAATAAGGGGTTTGATTTATAAAAAGGGACAAGAAAATAAATGACAAGAAAATAAAGCAAACAATTAAAGGAAACAAGTGATAAAGAGAGACATTCATGGCAAGGATTGAGAATATAAGCTTTCTATCCTAGTCACTAATCATAACAATGATTAACAAGAATTTATCTTATTTAGTCAACCCCAACAATGGAAGAAAGTGCAATGTTATCTTCTCACGAGAGAAAGTCAAATGAGACTAGCTAATCTCAATCCAAAAGTCCTAATCAACTCACTAATTGAATTAGCAAGAGATTAGAGTCAATGGAGATGATACTAGCTAACAACTCTAGGTCACCAACATAAGTTGGGTTTTAATGACTCAAGATTGCCTAATTCCTTTTTCCAAGCCAAGAATGCTAAAAAATCTACTCTAACAACCAACCAAGTATTTTGTCAAACACTTGGAAGGCATAAAAGGAAAACATAATAAATTGCAAGAAAGAATAAAATCTACCAACTACCCAATGAAAAAAAAGTAAGATCAACAATTCAATTCAACAATAAAAGGAATATAAAACATCAATTGCATTAAAAAAAACCAAATCCAACAAGAGTTCATCAATAAACTAAAAGAGGCATAAAAAGGGAAATTAACAATGCAAACTAAGAGAATTAAGATGTAGAGAACAAGAAATTATAAGGAAAACTAAAAAAAAACAAGAATTGAACTTAGATCTAAGATGCAAATACCCTAAGAACCCTAATTCTAGAGAGAAGAGGGAGCTTCTCTCTCTAGAAACTAATCTACATGATGCTATACTACAACTAAGTGCTCTCCCTTTGCCCAAGCTTGAATTCTGCATGAAATACCCTCAGAAATGAGTTGGATTTGGGCTTGGGCAGCTCATAAATTGCCCCAGCAAATTCACTTTAAGTGTGTCACGTGCCGAGCGTCACAAGTGCGTGTGGACGACACGTGCGCGTCGTTGGTGAAAACTCCTACTCACGCGTACACGTGGGTGACGCGTGCGTGTGAATTGCAAATCTTCTTCTCACACGTACGCGTGGATGACGCATGTACGTGGCCCTCAAATCTCCAAATGCTCATTTCTTCATGAATTCTCCACTTTGCATGCTTTTCTCTTCACTTCTTCCATTCAATACTTGCCTTATGAACTTGAAATCACTCAACAAACACATCAAGGCATCGAATAGAATTAAAGTGAATTAACATCACCAATTTAAGGGCCTAAAAAGCATATTTTTATACTTAAGCACAAATTACGGGAGAATTACAAAACCATGCTATTTAATTGAATAAATGTGAGAAAAGGTGATAAAATTTCCTAAATTAAGCACAAGATAAACCACAAAATTGGGGTTTATCAAACCTCCCTATATTTAAACCAAGCATGTCCTCATGCTAAACTCAAGAAAGAAACAAAGGGTATCAACATTTATTCAATGCAACCTCTCTACATGCGACCTACCTATATGCAACTATTTAAATGAATGCAACTACTTAGTCAAAATAAGTCAATCCCCAAGAATACATATATGAGTACAAGGGCTAAAGCAATGGCAATCAAATCAAACCTACAATTGAATTGAGTTATTGAAAGATTTTACAAACTTGCAAGAGAATAGATAATCATAGGTGAAAACATGTAATTGAGCAATCGAACCCTCACCGGATGTGTATCCGCTCTAGTCACTCAAGTGTATGGGGTTGATTCCCTCAATTCTCCCCTAATCATGCTTTTCAAGATTTGTTTTTTATCTAACAATCAACAATTATTTTATGCATGCATACAAATATCATGAGGACTTTCCCATAGGTTGTAATGGGGTTAGGGTTAAGGTAAGGATGCATATGGTCAAGTGGACTAGAATTTGAATTTTTGATTAACCTAAACTTCCCACCTAACCTATATAACAACCCATACAATTTAAATGCTAACCTAACTACCCATTCTTCACTTTTTCACACACTCATGTATTCTCTTTTTGATCACCACACATATGCATTGATTTTTTTTATTGAACTTTACTTTGGGGTATTTTGTCCCCTTTTTATTGCTTTTCTTTTTCTTTCTTTTTCTATTATTTTTTTCTTTTCTTTTATTTTTCTTTATATATATATATATATTTTTTTTTTCTTTTTGCAATAAAGTATATACAAAAGTATCAATGCATATTATTTTACATTCAATTAATACATGAGTATGTACCCAATTCCTCAAATTTTCAACAAAAATATAAAAATACTCTTTTATCCCTACCCAATGTTCCCAACTCTCTCACAATTAAATGATAAACACTCTCATTAGCCCAAGCTAATCAAAGATCCAAACAAGGGACATTTTTTATTTTTCGCTTTAGGCTTGTAATGTGATAAAATTAAGAACAAATGGGTTAAGCATAGGCTCAAAATTGGCTAACAATGGAAGATAAAAGGTAAGGCTATTTGGGTAAGTGAGCTATTTGAAACAATAGCCTCAATAATATAAATGCATTCATACACAAAATAATGGACATAAAGAATCAAATAAATCAAGGATTACAATCATAGAAAGAGAATAATGCACACAAGAATGAAAATAAGTAGTTATAAGATGTAACCACACAATTAGGCTCAAAACTTACATACTTGTGTTCTTAGCTCAAAAATCATGTTCCACAATATATGTAATTCAAGCAAATTCTAAAATTATTTTTTTCAATCAATTGGGGGTTCCCTATAGATAGATTTCTTGGGAAATTTCATTATTTTGGCTAAGCTTATTATATTATATATGCAAAATAAGAAGATGCAACAAAATATCCTAAAAGACCTAAAAATAAAATGCAAAAGTGTTGGAATTAGAAACTTGTCACCCAAAAATGGCCGATCGGTCAGACGACCTCCCCACACTTAAAAGTTTGTACCATCCTCGGTGCATTCAAAGATGAGTGAGGGGGTACGGCGACTTTCCAGGTTTCCACCTTCAACTAGTGGATCAACCGGGTACTGTGTGTTCTTTCGCCCGCTTCCATTTTTTTGCTTATGGTGCATCAGTCATGAAAAATAGGAAATAATACCGTAAGATGAGAAAATACAAAATCAAGGAAGCATATATTATTGGAATGAGGTAAATTACTAGAATGAAGTGAGTGAATTAGTGTGACATTGATGAAAAATAGGTGTGTGGTTCTAAGATTGCGTGCGGATTAGAACACACACACACACACACTAGCATAGAGAGCTATGTCACAATTACACAAAATAAAGTATGCACTTCACTCATTCTAGTGTGATTGAGATGCCTTAAAAGACTTGTAGGTTAAGACAACCAAACAAGTAGTGAAGAAGCATACAAGCATTCAAGCAAAAATTGAGCAATTGTGAAATTGGATAATGCATGTGTATTGATTGATGTACAAGGAAACTTAATGAACCAATTGAACTATAGAACTCACACATCAAACAATGACACATGTTGAAGTTGTTGCAACACCTAAGCAACATAGAAGTGGAACACATGAGTGCTATGGAACTTAGGAAAAAGAAGATAGAAGTGAAAATCAATCACATAGCAAGAATGGTCCATAAAACTTAGAAAGCTCAAAAATATGTCACTAGGTAAGCTTCCGATCCAATTTCACAATTTCACAAATCTCAATGCATGAAATAGGTTGTGTCAATAAAGGTCAATCATAAACAAGCATCACCTAAAAAAAATGTATTGATAATGTACAATTACCTAACGATGGATGATGAATGCATGGTGGCCAAAACATGCAATTCAAAATATTTAAAGTGCTTGAAGGCAATGTACAAGTATTTGGTATGCAAAAAGGTTAAGCATGAAAAATTCAAAACCAAGTAGAAAAATATAACCTCAATAAAAGAAATCCAACAATGAATAATTTCAACAATGATGTTAAAATAACATCTTATCAATCATCGGCAGCAATAGATGGCAAACAAGATCACTAATCCAACATGTATAATGAAAAATATAAAAATAAACAAAAATTAAACTAACTAAATAACTAATTGACTAAAAGATGGTGATATATGGTGATTGATAGTGTTGGATGATGGTTGACGGGTGGAAAGAAAAGAAGAGAAGAGAGAAGAAGGAAAGAAGAGAAGAAAAGAAGGTGGGTAAAACAGGGCAATCCACGCAGACGTGTAGTGTGACGCGTGCACGTGGTGAGGTGAAAGAGGATCGACGTGTACGCATATGTCATGCGTACGCGTGATGGGTTATTCAGAGATGCGACGCGTACGCGTGGGTCACGCGCACGCGTGGGTCACGCGCACGCGTGGGTGGATTTTGTGCTAAAAGCACAATTCCAGCCCAAAACTCGCACAACTCTCTGGAATTTCTATGGAGGTGAAAATTTTGGATCCACGCGTACGTATGGGTGAGGCGTACGCGTGGGTGAGGCGTACGCGTGGATGGTGGAAAAGATGGGGGTCACGCGTACGCGTGGGTGACGCGTACGTGTGGCATGGTGCTCTGTTTTTTAAAATTTTTCCATGTTTTTGCACCAAACCAAGAATTCCAAACCTCCAAACAGCTACTAAAACACCATAAAACCTTATTTAACCTACTAGACTCCCAAATAAACTCAACTAGCTAAACAAAACATGAAATTAAACTAATTTTACCAATATGTACAAAAGAAAAAAAATGAAAAGATGTTACCATGGTGGGGTGTCTCCCACCTATCACTTTTGTTTATTGTCCTTAAGTTGGACTTATGGGGAGCTCCTCTTCATCAAGGTGGCTTGTGCTTGAATCCATCATTGAACATCCACCAATGCTTGAACTTCCAATGAGCTCCATCATTCAAAGTCAATAGCTCCAAGCTTTGATGGAGTTGTTCACAAACCATGAGCTCCCAAAGTTGATCCTCCTCTAGTAATCTGGGATCCCACACTTTATTTTCACACCCGTCTTGAAGTTGATCATGATAGTTCCCTTCGGGTGGTAAAGAAGTTGAATTCTCATGAAGGTACCAAACCACCCTCCTAGACCCATTCAATTGAGAACTAAACTAACCCTTGCTTCTCAATCTTGAGCTTCCAACCATAATGAGCCTAGATTTACACTGCCAACCCCTAAACATTCTCCTCTTACGCTTAATTTCACAAAGCGCCCTAAGTTGGCCATCCGTTTCAAGCAAACCAAATTCAAGTGGAATAATAAAGCTAAGAGTTAGAAGTTTTACCCACTCAAATGAAGGATTAGATGAAAACTTAGGTGGAGGAGTTCCCAATGATCTTAACAAAGCACGTTCCACTCCCGTCCATCCTCTTCTAGAGGCTTCCACCACTTGGCAAGGTTCTTCAAGCTCTACCTCTTGCCAAGCTTCCTCAAGTTCACATTCTTCTTCACCAATTTCTTCAAGCTCTTCTCCATCACTCAAGTCATAAATAGTAGGTTTAGTGAAGTCTACCTCATCATTAATTCCAAGCCCAATGGGAAAGGATTCCTCAAACTCAAAAGGATCATATGTTGATGCAAAATTATCATAGATAAGGGAACTTATTGCTTGCTCTATTTCTTCCAATTCTTCAATCTAATTGTGCCTTGGAGGTTGTGCACTATCCTCCTCAACACCAATTACAAACTCCATGGAAGAGAGCTCTTCAACTCTAGATTCCTCCTTGCATCCAACATCTCCTAACTCTTGAACCACTTTCTTTGGTTCAATTATCTCTACCTTCTCCTCTTGTTGCACTTCTTGTCTTAACTCCTCCTCTTCACCTTCAAGCTCCAAATTCACTCCCTCACTAAGCTCCTTGATTGCTTCTCCACATTCAACAATGGGAGTGTCTTGATCGCGCAAGCTTAGGTGGGAGGATACCATGTTACTAACGGCTTCTACCACGATAGCTATCTTGGCTTCTATCTCCTTAAACGCTTTTTCTGTATCCTCTTGTTACCTTAGGATACGAGATCTAAAATCTCTTTGTTCTAGCATGAGGGCATGGAGACCTTCTTCCATTGGGGGTGGTGGTTGAAGAGAGGGTTCATTGTTTGAGGGAAGGGTATTGTAGTGGGAAGGTGGTTCATGTTGGTGAAAGTCTTGAGGTGGTGTATAAGAAATTTGTGGTTCGTGGAAGTATTGGTATTGGGAATGTGGTAGTTCTAGGTATAGTTCATATGGTGGTTGGTATGATGGATATGGGTTAGGGTCATATGAAAGTGAATGGTGATATGAGACTTGTGAGTATGGTAGTTGATAATGTTGCGGAGGGGGTTCATAAGCATATGGTGATTATGGTTGACAATCAAAATGAGGGTCACCACACACCTTAGATTGGTATACATCAAGAGTTGGATTTGATGACAAGTCATCTTATACTAGTTTTTCAAATAATTTTTCATTTTTTATAAGTTTTATACACTTTCTTGGGTTACAAGTAAGCCATTTGGGTAGAAATTCATGTGTATTTGGATTCAATCAACCATGAGTAAATTGATGCATTTTCATGAGGTTTTGTGCTATAATTGCTTATATATCAAGGATGATAAGAAGTCTCATGATTTTAGCATAGCTTTGATGCATTTGTTAATTGATGACAGGTGACCAAAAGGCTTGGAGAAAGGTTGAAAGAAGGCAATGGAACAAGAGTTGGAGTAAAAAGGCTAGAAGATACATCAATCTTGGCAAGGAAACAGGGGATTGCACGTTGCCAACTCCAGCGTGTTCATCAATAACGCCAGCAACAATGCTGGCCACTTCAAGTCATCCCTGGAGAAGCTCGAACACGTTCCCAGCAGAGGATGAACTGGCGTGTTCATCAATAACGCCAGCAGCAACGCTGGCCACTGCGTGTTCCTTGGCAACGCAAGGCCAAGAAATTGGGCCAAGGAAGAGCTCGAAGACATTGTTGCCTTGAGGTTGAACTGGCGTGTTCATCAACAACGCCAGCAACAATGCCTAAAGCTAAGAAATTGGGCTAAAGGAAGTTCACTAGCGTTGGCACTGGCGTGTTTGGTAACAACTTCACCAACAACTCCAGCAAAGTTGGCAGCTTAACCTCACTATCTTCAAAGATGCATAAATTGAGTTACAAAGATCCAATTTGAGTGTTTTCAGTTGCATTGGAAAGCTGGCATCCAGAGCTTTCCAACGATATATAATAGTCTATAGTGTAGCATGAAATGGAAGCTCAAATCAGAGTCATCTTTAGACCCCAAAAGCAAGAACATGAAGATTGAAACTCAAGGAAGCATGAATGAGCCAAGGAAGCTCGAGAGCGTTGCCAAGGCAAGGGATGAACTGGTGTGTTCCTTGACAACTCCAGCAACAATGCCAAGGCCAAGAATTTGTGCTAATGGAGGTTCACTAGCATTGGCACTGGCGTGTTTGGTAACAACTTCACCAACAACTCCAGAAAAGTTGGCAGCTTGACCTCACTATCATCATGGATGCATAACTTGAGCTACAAAGCTCCAAAGGAGGTGATTCCAGTGGCATTGGAAAGTAGACATAAAGAGATTTTCAACCATATATCATAGTATGGGGTTGGAATTTATTTGAAGCTTCAAAAGCTGGCTTCATTTAGAGCTTCAGAATCTGAGCACGTTGGCAACGCTGGAAACAAGGGCGTGTTCACTGAAAACGTGTGCGATTTTGGCAGGCTAACCTTACCCTCTTCAATGGAGCATAACTTGAGCTACAGAGATCCAATCGATGTACTTCCAGTTGCGTTAGAAATCTAACATTCAGAGCTTTCCAATCATGTATAATAGTTGATAGTGAAGCACAAAATTAAAGCTTAAACCAGGGGCAACTTTGGGCATCAAAACTGAAATCAAGAAGAAGAAGAGTAAAGTTCTTAACAACAACTTGGGCTAGCAACGTCCATCTCTCGAAATAACTCCCAGCCCAGAAAATCTATGAGCACGTTGCCAACGTGCGTTTACACTAGCATGTTTGCCAGTAACGCCCTTTCACTGGGCCAGAATTGATAACAATTTGCTCTGCCTCCTCTGTTTCTCATAAAGGCTAGCAACTTCACTATAATGAGCCAGCAAAATCAACTAGAGCAAGGCCCAAATTGCTAACCCAAATTGAGAATCTCTAGGAGCTTTGAGGACTAGTATAAATAGAGAATGAGTTTGTACTTTTTAAGGGGGGATTTTTCTTTGGACACTTAGACACTTTTACTATTACACTAGCATTTTTACTTTTTTACTGCATCTCACCCGTCTTCTATTTTGTTTTTGTTGCAACTTTGAATTTTAGTTTTAAAGGAATACTTATTCTTCTTCTTCTTGATTCTTCTCTATACTTAGTTTAATTTTCATCTTTGCAATTGTTGTTGAAATTAGAGCTATGATTCACTAAATCCCATTTTCATTAAGGGGAGGAGCTCTGTGTATTTGAATGAGTTGATAACTCCTCTCTTCTTTCTCAATTCAAGTGGTTCATCCAAGAGGAAACTCTTGTTCTTCAAGGATTCAATCACCATCGAGAGAGGGGTTGAATCTATATGAATTGTGTGGTGAACTTGAGAAAGGAGCCACATAATTCATTTTAGAGTTTATCCTTTCATGATTTCTTTGATTAATACACTTTGGGTTGGTATGTGAGATGTAACCACCCTTGGTTGAGATCCTGGGAATTGTGTGGCTTGAAGGATTAGTTAATGAGCTTCATCTCTTCTCATGAACAATTAGATCACGAGAGTGGCAATTGATTGTGTTGATGAGAAATTGAGTTACCAAGAGATTGGAATTCAATTACTTACAATCTGCCATGGATCTATACCCATGATTGAGAAGGAATTGATCAACATCAATTCATGAGAATTTGCATCTCTGATCCCTAATGATCTCTCCATCAGTACTTCTCATTTCTTTTGTTCTCTAGTTATTTGATTGCCTACTACCCAATTCCCTTTTATATTAAAGTAATTTAGCATTCCTGCCATTTAAATTCAGCTCTCAATTACTTGCAATTTATTTTCTGCACTTTATATTCCTGCATTTTTACATTCTTGCAATTTACTTTTGATGTCATTTAAGTTTCTTGCAATCTAAGTTTCTGTTATTTACTTTCAGTCATTTAATTTGCTTCCCTTACTTTAGTTCTTTAAATTTCTTGTCACTAAATTCCTTGCAATTTCTTTCAAGCATTCAAATGTCATGAAACCAAAACAATGTTTGCTTAACTAGAATACCATTTAACTAAAGTTTCTTAATCCACCAATCTCCGTAGGACCGACCTCACTCCGGTGAGTTTTACTACTTGATACGATCTGGTATATTTGCCGGTAATTACGTGAAATCTAATTTTCACGTATCAAATTTTTGGTGCCGTTGCCGGAGATTGACAAAGATTAACAATGATTAAGTGAATGGTGGTCTAGATTAAGCATTTTCTTTATTTTTGCTTTGTACAGTTCTTTTAATTTTTTTGTTTTCTTTTTGACACTAAGGTGTTTGTGTTATTGCCTCACTAAGAAATCCTCATCTGAGACATGAATTTCAATTGCTTTGGTGATTGTGTTTTACAAAACTTAAATGGAGTTTACCTCATCTTTTGATCAAACAAATTTTCTAGGATATCACCCACCACCACCAACTCTAATGGTGGCTGGAAATATCACAAAGAAAATATAAATTCTGAGCACTCCAATCCATGGAGATTTGCTTCAGAGACACAAGACGAGCAAGAGAATCATATGGGATACCAACCACCACCACAAAATGATTCATATCATTATCCTCATGGTGGATGGGAGTATCACCAAGGAATGAACAAGCATGAACACCTTCCAGAGCCACAAAGTGACTCCCACTGTGATGACAGTTACACAAACCGTGGCTGGGAAGGGAATTTCAATTATTCATGTTCCATTCATTAAGAGACATCTTCCCTGGAATATACTCTCAATAAAGTCATGAAAAATTGTCCACCCTCACCTCCCAGTTTCTCATTTGAAAGTTCTTCATCATTGATTATGCCTCAACACAAAGTTTCCTCTAAGATCTATACAAGTCATCCCACCAACCACAAAATTCATCCCACAACTCACAAAACTCAGTCCACACCCCTCAACACAACTTCACCGCAACACATCCATGTCACCAAAATTACTCTCAACCTTCATCTCTTGAACTAGCAGTTGAGGATTGCCTTCAATGGTCCAAAGAACCCTTAGAAAGCCGATGCCAAGCCATTGAAATACACAGACAACTCATGGAAAGATACACACAATCCCAATCCTGGAAAGAAATCTTCTTCAAGAAGATGAGTGGGCCCTTGGAGCAAACAAGGAGGAACTTAGAACCATTAAACAGTGAGGATGAAGACCAATTTGTGGGTGAGGAAGTGGAAAAACAAGAACAAAAGGTCCCTGTGTCAAGTGAAATTGCAATGAAGGATAAAGAACATGAGCCAATGATTCCATGTCCACAGAGGCTAATTGAAGTGACAATGGAACATGAAGATTCCCTCCCAAAGGACTTAATAGAAAATCATGAAGAAGAAATGGAGGAAGAAAATCAAGGAGATTCACATTGAATTGAAGCAGAGAAGTGCATAGAGGAAGGGCTCATGGAACCACCAATTCAAGAGGCTCTTGATAAAGATAAAACTCCAATAATCACACAGCAACCATGTCTTGGAATCAAAGAAGTTAAGGCAACTAATAAGAGCACCAAGAAGAGGATTGTGACCAAGATACTAAGGACAACATTCAAGAAAAAGTCAACTGCAAACAATCCTACCCGTGGTCCAGCAAGCAAGCTCAATCAAGCCATTTACAAAGGGAAGCTTGCTGAGAGGAGACCAAGAAAGGGGACAATAACTGAATCCTCTCCCCCCTTGAAGTCATTCCTCTTAACAAACTGGAAGAAGAGGAAGAAAGTTGGGGACAATCGTCAAGCTAGTGACGATAAAAGAGCGCTTGTTGGGAGGCAACCCAACCTTAGGTAACTACTCTTTCATACTCTTGTCAAAATAAATGGTTGGTTCAATTTCTGTGTATTGTGAGGAATTAAGTTTGGTATTCCACACCAATGTGACTGCACCAACAGAGAAACAAAATCAAGGGTGAATGCATGAAACTAAGTTTGGTGTTCCACCAGTAACATCAATTAAGCACAAAGTAACCCTTGAGACAATTATGAATAGTCACGAATTCCAAACAATCATAGAGATTGATTAAACTTGCATTTTATTTATTTACCTTTTAGTTTTGCACTTTATTTCTTCATAGGATTAAAGCACATGAGGTAGTATATAGGCATGAAAGATGCACTCTATTTGGCATATAGAAGTAAGCAAGGAACTAAGTTTGGTGTCTAGACACCATTTGTAGTTCAGAAATTCATAAGCATATCTGCATGACAATTACCTTTCAAGTACTTGGGGACAAGCAACTTTCAAAATTCATTGTAGGCAGTCACTTCAATTTTTGGAAAGATTAAGCATCATCAACCAAAGAGGCAAAGAGGGATGTAAAGACCAACAATGATGATGATAAGAAGTAAAGCAAGTAAACTCCAAAAGGTTGTATTGTTAAGTGACTGTCTTGTATTCAAAACTGCTATGATTGAAAGTGATATTGTACCTCTGTTTGTCTACTTAGTATGACTTCTTTGTAGTTTAATAACTAAGATGTTTGATATATCATAACACCATACTCTTGAAATTCCTTGCACTCAAATTCTATAAGAATTCAAACAGAGAATATTTCTTTGAAAATAATGATTGAGGAGTCAAAAATTTATTTTGAGGTAAGCAAAAGATTAAGAGAAGTGGTGGTTCTAGTTGTATGATTGTGTATTGAGGTTGCATGTTTGTGAAAACTTACATGGGAGCTCATAGGCAAGAAATAGAGTTCAAAGAAGTATTATGGAGATTCTCAAATATTTATTGATCCAAGAAGCAGCAACAAAAGAAAGCAAAAGAAACAGAAAAACAAAAGAACATTGCAAAAGGCTCTGAGCATCAATTACTAGGAAGAAAAAGAAAGAAATGAGAACTCAAAGAGTTATTATCCTAGTTAAATACTTGTGGTAGAATTGTGTCAAAGAGAGAGGCTTGAGCAAGTAAATCCTAAGGGGTGCTTCAACACCTAATACCTTAAAACCAACTGGTTTGGGAGTATTGATTGAAAGCTTATCTAAAGAGCCGCTTTGAGACATGACACTTAGAATCAAAGCGAAAACACAAAAACCATAAGCTGCTTCAAGGTAATTACCTATAGAGAGATCTCCATGATATCATTTGGATGAAAGTCCTAAGACCTAAGACTTCCAAGATGTAGGGACTAGTAAGCACTGAAGCCCTTGCATGAGCATATAATTTAGAGTTCACCCCACTGTCACTTAATCACTTCACTCGCAGGACACTACAAGTTATTCTTCAATCCATTCTAATTGAAAGAACCTTTGAGCATAATTCTTTTCTTGCTTGAGGACAAGCAAAGTTTAAGTTTGGTGTTGTGATGACAAGTCATCTTATACTAGTTTTTCAAACAATTTTTCATTTTTTTTATAAGTTTTATACACTTTCTTGGGTTACAAGTAAGCCATTTGGGTAGAAATTCATGTGTATTTGGATTCAATCAACCATGAGTAAATTGATGCATTTTCATGAGGTTTTGTGCTATAATTGCTTATATATCAAGGATGATAAGAAGTCTCATGATTTTAGCATAGCTTTGATGCATTTGTTGATTGATGACAGGTGATCAAAAGGCTTGGAGAAAGGTTGAAAAAAGGCAATGGAGCAAGAGTTGGAGCAAGAAGGCTTGAAGATACATCAATCTTGGCAAGGAAACAGGGGATTGCACATTGCCAACTCCAGCATGTTCATCAATAACGCCAGCAACAATGCTGGCCACTTCAAGGCATCCCTGGAGAAGCTCGAACACGTTGCCCAGTAGAGGATGAACTGGAGTGTTCATCAATAACGCCAGCAGCAACGCTGGCCACTGCAAGGTAGTCCTGGAGAGTGGTCTTGAGCGTTGCCAACGTTGGGAGAGTTGGCGTGTTCCTTGGCTACGCAAGGCCAAGAAATTGGGCCAAGGAAGAGCTCGAAGACGTTGTTGCCTTGAGGTTGAACTGGCGTGTTCATCAACAACGCCAGCAACAACGCCCAAAGCTAAGAAATTGGGCTAAAGGAAGTTCACTAGCGTTGGCACTGGCGTGTTTGGTAACAACTTCACCAACAACTCCAGCAAAGTTGGCAGCTTAACCTCACTATCTTCAAAGATGCATAAATTGAGTTACAAAGATCCAATTTGAGTGTTTTCAGTTGCATTGGAAATCTGACATCCAGAGCTTTCTAACGATATATAATAGTTTATAGTGTAGCAAGAAATGGAAGCTCAAATCAGAGTCATCTTTAGACCCCAAAAGTAAGAACATGAAGACTGAAACTCAAGGAAGCATGAATGAGCCAAGGAAGCTCGAGAGCGTTGCCAAGGCAAGGGATGAACTGGCGTGTTCCTTGACAACTCCAGCAACAACACCAAGGCCAAGAATTTGGGCTAAGGGAGGTTCACTAGCGTTGGCACTGGCGTGTTTGGTAACAACTTCACCAACAACTCCAACAAAGTTGGTAGCTTGACCTCACTATCTTCATGGATGCATAACTTGAGCTACAAAGCTCCAAAGGAGGTGATTTCAGTGGAATTGGAAAGTAGACATCAAGAGCTTTCCAACCATATATCATAGTATGGGGTTGGCATTCATTTGAAGCTTCAAAAGCTAGCTTCATTTTAGAGCTTCAGAATCTGAGCACGTTGGCAACGCTGGAAACAAGGGCGTGTTCACTGAAAACGTGTGCGATTTTGGCAGGCTAACCTTACCCTCTTTAATGGAGCATAACTTGAGCTACAGAGATCCAATCAAGGTACTTCTAGTTGCGTTGGAAATATGACATTCAGAGCTTTCCAATCATGTATAATAGTTGATAGTGAAGCACAAAATTAAAGCTCAAACCAGGGGCAACTTTGGGCATCAAAACTGAAACCAAGAAGAAGAAGAGCCAAGTTGTTAACAACAACTTGGGCTAGCAACGCCCATCTCTCCAAATAACTCCCAGCCCAGGAAATCTATGAGCACGTTGTCAACGTGCGTTTACACTAGCGTGTTTGCCAGTAACGCCCATTCACTGGGCCAGAATTGATAACAATTTGCTCTGCCTCCTCTGTTTCTCATAAAGGCTAGCAACTTCACTATAATGAGCCAGCAAAATCAACTAGAGCAAGGCCCAAATTGCTAACCCAAATTGAGAATCTCTAGGAGCTTTGAGGACTAGTATAAATAGAGAATGAGTTTGTACTTTTTAAAGGGGGATTTTTCGTTGGACACTTAGACACTTTTACTATTACACTAGCATTTTTACTTTTTTACTGCATCTCACCCGTCTTCTATTTTGTTTTTCTTACAACTTTGAATTTCAGTTTTAAAGAAATACTTATTCTTCTTCTTCTTGATTCTTCTCTATACTTAGTTTAATTTTCATCTTTGCAATTGTTGTTGAAATTAGAGCTATGATTCACTAAACCCTATTTTCATTAGGGGGAGGAGCTCTGTGTATTTGAATGAGTTGATAACTCCTCTCTTCCTTCTCAATTCAAGTGGTTCATCCAAGAGGAAACTCTTGTTCTTCAAGGATTCAATCACCATCGAGAGAGGGGTTGAATCTATATGAATTGTGTGGTGAACTTGAGAAAGGAGCCACATAATTCACTTTAGAGTTTATCCTTTCATGATTTCTTTGATTAATACACTTTGGGTTGGTATGTGAGATGTAACCACCCTTGGTTGAGATCCTGGGAATTGTGTGGCTTGAAAGATTAGTTAATGAGCTTCATCTCTTCTCATGAACAATTAGATCACGAGAGTGGCAATTGATTGTGTTGATGAGAAATTGAGTTACCAAGAGATTGGAATTCAATTACTTACAATCTGCCATGGATCTATACCCATGATTGAGAAGGAATTAATCAACATCAATTCATGAGAATTTGCATCTCTGATCCCTAATGATCTCTCCATCATTACTTCTCATTTATTTTGTTCTCTAGTTATTTGATTGCCCACTACCCAATTCCCTTTTATATTAAAGTAATTTAGCATTCCTGCCATTTAAATTCAGCTCTCAATTACTTGCAATTTATTTTCTGCACTTTATATTCCTGTATTTTTACATTCTTGCAATTTACTTTTGATGTCATTTAAGTTTCTTGCAATCTAAGTTTCTGTTATTTACTTTCAGTCATTTAATTTGCTTCCCTTACTTTAATTCTTTAAATTTCTTGTCACTAAATTCTTTGCAATTTCTTTCAAGCATTCAAATCTCATGAAACCAAAACAATGTTTGCTTAACTAGAATACCATTTAACTAAAGTTGCTTAATCCACTAATCTCCGTGGGATCGACCTCACTCCGGTGAGTTTTACTACTTGATACGATCCGGTATACTTGCCGGTAATTACGTGAAATCTAATTTTCACATATCAGGATTATACCCATTAGAAGCCAGAGGAGGTTGTTGCCAAGAGGATTGTCCATAAGCTTGGGGCGCCTCCCACCTTTTATCTCCAAAACCTTGATGCAAATCCTCATTAAAGCTTCTATTTCCTACAATATAGTTTGAACCAAATTCATAGCCAAAGGGATGAGAATTCATGGTTACAAGAGAAAATGAAAATAAAATATAATAAGAAACAAAGAATGCAAAGTCCTACGACTAGCAAAAACTAACAAAGAAACAAAAGGCAAACATATTCACATATATACAATAGCCAATAATATAGCACCATTGCAATTTTCCGATAACGGTGCCATAAATTTGATAAAGAATATTTTCGTTGGTTAGGAATTTCATACAAAATAATTCCCGTTGATAGTATAATTCCCAACTAACTAACAATACTCAAATCAAATTTAAAAGATTAGTTGTCACATGTACAAACCCCAATAAAAATTAACCGAAGTATTTAAACCTCGGGTCGTCTCACAAGAAATTGCAATGAAGTGTTCAATTATTGGCTATGAAGGAATAAGGGGTTTGATTTATAAAAAGGGACAAGAAAATAAATGGCAAGAAAATAAAGCAAACAATTAAAGGAAACAAGTGATAAAGAGAGACATTCATGGCAAGGATTGAGAATATAAGCTTTCTATCCTAGTCATTAATCATAACAATGATTAACAAGAATTTATCTTATTTAGTCAACCCTAACAACAGAAGAAAGTGCAATGTTATCTTCTCATGAGAGAAAGTCAAATGAGACTAGCTAATCTCAATCCAAAAGTTCTAATCAACTCACTAATTGAATTAGCAAGAGATTAGAGTCAATGGAGATGATACTAGCTAACAACTCTAGGTCACCAACATAAGTTGAGTCTTAATGACTCAAGATTGCATAATTCCTCTTTCTAAGCCAAGAATGCTAAAAAATCTACTCTAATAACCAACCAAGCATTTTGTCAAACACTTGGAAGGCATAAAAGAAAAACATAATGAATTGCAAGAAAGAATAAAATCTACCAACTACCCAATGCAAGAAAAGTAAGATCAACAACTCAATTCAATAATAAAAGGAACATAAAACATCAATTGCATTAAAGGAAACCAAACCTAACAAGAGTTCATCAATAAACTAAAAGGGGCATAAAAAGGAAAATTAACAATGCAAACTAAGAGAATTAAGATGTAGGAACAAGAAATTACAAGGAAAACTAAAGGAAAATAAGAATTGAATCCTAGATCTAAGATGCAAATGCCCTAAGAACCCTAATTCTAGAGAGAAGAGGGAGCTTCTCTCTCTAGAAACTAACCTACATGATGCTATCCTACAACTAAGTGCTCCCCCTTTGCCCAAGATTGAATTCTGCATGAAATACCCTCAGAAATGAGTTGAATTTGGGCATGGACAGCTCAAAAATTGCCCCCAGCGAATTCACTTTAAGTGAGTCATGTGCCGAGCGTCACGCGTACGTGTGGACGACGCGTACACGTTGTTGGCCAAAACTCCTACTCACGCGTAAGCGTGAGTGACGCGTGCGCGTGGATTGCAAATCTTCTTCTCACACGTACGCATGGATGATGCGTGTGCGTCGCCCTCAAATCTCCAAATGCTCATTTCTTCATGAATTCTCCACTTTGCATACTTTTCTCTTCACTTCTTCCATCTAATACTTGTATTATGAACCTGAAATCACTCAAGAAATACATCAAGACATCGAATGGAATTAAAGTGAATTAAAATCACCAATTTAAGGGCCTAAAAAGCATGTTTTTACACTTAAGCACAAATTAAGGGAGAATTACAAAACCATGCTATTTCATTGAATAAATGTTAGAAAAGGTGATAAAATCTCCTAAATTAAGCACAAGATAAACCATGAAATTGGGGTTTATCAGTCTGCCAGAATTACTTCCGGCTCATTGTGATCAACACCATAAGCCTCTGAAATAAACTACACACAATATAAAATATAGAGGATTACACACCAAAAAAAATATAATTCAGTATAAATACATATGAAAATCGACTCATTTTTTTCTATATGGAAAAGTTTGAGGGTTTTTTTTTTTGCTAGAAATGAACTTATTTAGTGTAATTGCAGGTGAGTGGATTCTACAGGTGGAGTGAAAGAGCGGTACTCTCGCGCGATCTAGAATTTTCGCAAATAAATTCTCGTTGTAAGTATAGCTTCTAGACCGACAAGAATTCCTTTCTTACAAAAGTTTTGGTTGTCACAAGTAACAAACCCAATAAAATTTATAAACCGAACTATTCAAACCTCGGGCCGTCTTCTCAAGGAACTGTAGGGAGGTGTTCTTATTATTAGTTATGGAAAACAGTGTTTTTGGGTTTTAAAAGGTTTGAACAAGGAAAATAAATTGCAAGAATTAATAAATTAATAACTAATAAAATTCTTGGCAAGGTATGAAAATTCGGAAGCCCTATCCTAGTTATCCTTATCGATGGTGATGAGAATTGAGTTTTAATCCCACTTAGTTAACCTTTACTAAAGCAAGGGAAAGTCAAGTGGACTAATTAGTTAGATCCTCAAGTCCTAGCCAACTCCTAAGAAAGGACTAGAGTTAGGGAAATTCAATTCAATTAGCAAAAGTAACAATTAACAACCATGATAAGTTTGATAACTCAAGAGTCTCCAGTTAATCAATTAAAGCCAAGAATATAAAAAGCTAAATAAGAATTATAAATATGAAATACCTCAATTTATATTGGATAAAGAAAATCCTAACATGAATGGTTCATAAGCCAATTTGGCAACATAAGTAATTAAATAAAAGCATTAAAGTATCTGAAAGTAAGAGAGAAATATAAAGTAAAAGGAATATTGAACCTGAGAAGAAGTTGAAATCCTAAATCCTTTAAGAGGAATCCTAATCCTAAAACCTAAGAGAGAGGAGAGAACCTCTCCCTCTAAAAACTACATCTAAATTATGAAAAGTGAATTATGAGTTTTTTTCATGAATGGATGCATTCTCCCACTTTATAGCCTCTAATCTGTGTTTTCTGGGTCGAGAACTGGGTCAGAAACAGCCCAGAATTCGCTAGAAAAGAAATCTGCCACGCTGATTTTTCGCCACTGCAATGCGTCCGCGTGGAACACGCGTTCGCGTTGTCTAGCGATATAGCCACTATAGCAAATTATATATCAAATTGAAGCCCCGGATGTTAGCTTTCCAACGCAACTGAAACCGCATCATTTGGACCTCTGTAGCTCAAGTTATGACCGTTTTAGTGTGAGAGGGTCAGACTGACAGCTTTGCAGTTCCTTCAACTTCTTGTATTCCTTCTACTTTTGCATGCTTCCTTTCCATCCTCTAAGCCTTTCCTGCCCTGTAATCTCTAAAAACACTTAACACACATATCAAGGCATCGAATAGTAATAAGAGAAGATTAAACATATCAAAATTAAGACCAAACAAGCATGTTTTCAATCATAGCACAAAAATCAGGAAGGAGAATGTAAAACATGCATTTTGTATGAACAAGTGTATGAAAGATTGACAAAATCTACTTAATTGAGCACAAGATAAACCATAAAATAGTGGTTTATCTTGGAGCAAGCCCAACACACAAGACACGTGTTAGACACGTGTCACGTGTTGATTCGATGTGATTTTAACACGTGACCTGCGTGTTGGATGCTCTGCTTATAAATGCAAAGCTCTTTACCATTTTACTTCATTGTGAAGAAAGTTGTTTTAGTATGTTGGTGGTGTGATGGAGGGTGCTGCAAATATAGTAGTATATCACAATAGTGAGATTATACAAAATACATGAAGGGCTGAGCTTTGCATGTGTGAATTTATTTTCGTTTGTGGTTTCAAGCACTATAACATTTGCGGAGCTATATTAAGATCTCTGTCAAGCATAGAAGTGATATCTTAAAGAGGGTCAGTAATATTCTGTACAGAAATCTCATTATCGTATTTGGCGGCCTAATACAGTTTGATATTGTGTCAGTCAAGCAAGTATGCAGCATATATTTCATATTCACCAGCAAACTCAGGTACAACAGTCGAAGATTGAATTGTATGTTAAGTTTGAACATATAGCTGTAGATGTGATTCAACATGACTCAAATATGTAAAATGATAGAGTTAAAGTGTACGAAAGAATGAACAGTGATAGCGACGAAGACTTCGAAGCTAACTATGAAGCCAATGACGAGAATAAGGATGGTTATAGGGTAGGTGAGGTAGTTATGAAAAATGTAATCGTTCCACCCATAATCAGTCAATTCATGGATGTTTCACCTTTTATGTATAACTTGGATCTTGACGCCATGCGTGTACCGTTAATTCTCTGAATATGCGAACATGGGTATGTGTGAAGTGAGTAATACGTTTTCCTTAATTTATGTTTTAGATGGATCAATGAGTGACAATTTATTCTTTTGTAGATGTTGTTGATCTTGAGGACGGAGAGTTTAGGATTGAAATGGAATACAGTTCTAGAAAGTTAGTCATCACGAAAATTAGGAGTTACACTATCTCTAGAAGAGTCAATTACATTGTATATGAGTCTGAGTATAACAACCCAAATTTTTGAAAATTAAATATTGAGTGATTTATAATTTATTATATTTATTAATAATTTTATTTAATGAAAGTTATTTTTTTAAAAATAATTAAATTAAATTTTATGATACTTTGAGTTTAAAATTTTTTAAAATTTTTAAATAATTTTATTATAATAAAATATTTAAAAAAATAAATAAAAAAATTATTATTATTATTATTATTATTATTATTATTATTATTATTATTATTATTATTAGTTAGTTAGTTATATTTATTTGGCCGAAGCCATTAAGAAAACATGAAGCCAAACGTGGCTTGTATTATATTATTACAATATTATATTATTACTTATTTATAATATGACACATGCTCCCTTTATATATATAACCAAATGAAAGAATTAGAAACGTGGGTTATGTGCTTTTGTGCAGATATATATACATACATATAATTGTTACACATGCCACTTTTAATTATTAATCAATGACACCTAATGAAGCATTAGCCACCACAAATTATCCATTCATTCTTATCAGCTTTATTACTTTCATTTCTTTACTCTCACCACCGAATTGAACTTGGAAAAAAGGCCGAGAGAATGTGAGCTGGAAACTCATGGAAACTATGAGTTTCTAGTTCTAATTTCTTGGTATCTGTAATTCTAATAAAAAAATCTAATTCAATAAAAATATTTGTATTTTTCTCTTTTATACGTTGGTGTTACTATTATCTGGTAAAAATTGACGGTGACGTAGTTCCTCTTTTTTTTTGGGTTCGGCCAATTAGAGTTTTAGAAGGTACAGGTAATTTTTGATGTTTTCTTATTCAGCGGCTCAGTTAGAAAATTTTTTTAAAACTTTCATTGATTTTGATTTCATACGGAGGTAGACATTTTATTTTAGAATTAACAGTTTTCAATTTAAAAATGTCCAAAAATATAGTAAATAATTACAAATATGTTAATAATTATAATGTTATTGAGTTTAGATTTTTGGCTGTGAATAATTGGCTGTGTTTGTGACTGAATTTTTGGTTACAAGAGTGAATGAAAATTAATTTCTTAATTAGAAGTAGTAATTTTGAGAGTTTATAAATGATTTTACAAGGATTGGAATCATATGTTGATTATTAAGAACCTTATGTTTGAAAAGTGCTGATAGAAGGCTGATAAACTGTCGAGAAGTTATGGAAGTGAGGGAGCCTGTAAGTATGGTGAAGTCGAGTCTTAAGAGGAGGTTCTGTCTGAGTTCTTGTAAAAGTAAACGAAAAGGTGGTTTTGGTTAATGATTAATGTGAAAAGAACATGGTTGAAAGGTTTTGTAAAGTTCGAACGAATGTATGAATTTTTTCTTTGCTTTTAATAGCAAAAGATTTGTAAGGGAGCTGAATTTTATTGAAATAGAAAGAGGCGTAGTTTTAAAGAAAATGATTTGATTATTGAAAACTAATTTAATATTTTGAACGGTGTGATTATTGAAAATGATTTGTTACTTGGGAATGTTTTGAAAAAGGTCTGAAAGGTGGTTAGGTTGGGATCCTTAAAGAGTGGCAAAGTCCGAATTTCAGAAAAAATGTTATAGAAATTTTTACAAAACTCCGAGGCTTTGCTTAAAGCATTCTTTAAAAGAAAACTAGATTTAGAGTTCAAAATAGTTGATTTTCAAATTATCAAGAAAAGTACTATATTTTGAGTTTAATATATTGACAAAAGATTTTTTTTTAAGTTATAATTTGAGTTTGATTTATTAAGAAAAATAGTTTTTATTAAATGTTAAGAAGTTTGATTATTTAGAAACTAATCGATTTAAGATTATAATAGATGAGTGAATAGGTGGTGATGCAGAGGTGTAATGGATTATTTGGTGATGTGGAGGTATGTGTAATTAAGCGGTGATGCGGAGGTACGTTTAATAATGTAGGTGATGTGGAAGTGTGGGTATGTAATTGGAGATGTGGAGGCATAATAAAAATAAAGAAAATGAGAACTAATGAAGAAAATAGATACTAAAGAGGAAAAGAATGAGAAAGAATGGATAAGATAGATACTTGAAAAGTGTATGTTAAATAGGTCTTGTCCTAAAGTGCTAATGCAGAAGTGCTCCCTGACTGATAGCCTAAGATTGTTAATGCGGGAATATTTGCCTAAATGATAGCAAATTGTATGTTGAATGGGCCTTTGTGCCAAACTGCTAATGCGAAAGTGCCCGCCTAACAGATAGCCTGAGATTTCTAATGTGAGAATGTTCGCCTAATTGATAGCACTGTTTCTTACTGTGATGCACATTAAAATGTTATTATGATGAGGCCTAACTGACACAGGTAACCGTGATGCCAAGGTGTATAACTGACACAGTAAAGGAACCATATTCGGGGTTCACTTCGAGTAATGTCGGGTTGCGGTTAGACAACTGACGCATGAGCTCATGACCTGCTTAGGACAAGCATGCATCATATTGTTTGCACATTTGCATTTGGTTGTGTTTGCTTGTATTACTTCTTTGTGATAGTGCTGTTTGACTTGTTTGTATGTTGGTTTGGATTTTTTACTTGTGCCTTTAGTTTGCGAATGTATTGAGTTGTTTAAGACTTGATGTTGTGATTGTTGGGACTTAATTATCACTACAAGATTTCTATTTGTTTATGGGATTTTTTTTGTGGAAGTTTTAAAAAACCTCCCTAACATATTTTATTTGTGGCAAAATATAAAACCTCCATTAATTAATACTATTTTAAATTTTTTAAGTCTAATTGTCCAAACAAATAGCCAGTTTTTAATCTACTTGTCCAAAAAAATTAGAAGAGGAAAAAGAGGGAGAATGAAACCCTAGATCTACGCCACTGTATTCATTTTGTCACCGTCAAGCTCGCTATAGCTACTGAGATCGGAGGGAGAGTAACCGGCGACGCCCGCGATGCCATCCTTGCCGAAATCCAGGAGCAGATTTCCATCCTCAACTCCACTTTCTCATGGAAGGAGTCAGATCGAGCCGCCGCCAAGCGGCCATTCACGCGCTCGCCAATCTTGCCAAAAACGGTAAATCCTCCGTTCCTCTTCCTCGATCTCCTAGCGTGTTGCTCCCTTCATTTCAATTTTTGGCAAATTTGGTCGTGCATGTCTCTTGGTGTAAATCCTTCGGTGGTTGTGTCTTGCAGAGGAAGTGGTGAACGTGATTGTCGAAGGAGGAGCTATTCCTTCGTCGCGTCTCCTGAGGTCACGACACGGTAACTTTTGAGATCTCCTTCTGTGTTCTTTTGTGCATTCCTATGGAAGCTTCTTTTTTGTTAATTTTGTGATTTCCTCTACATTAATTTAGTTTGATTGATTACTCTCTGATTTCGGATTTGGCTTGTTACTTTTGCGATTATTTAGCAACTTGATGGCGATACAATTAGTAACTTCATTTTGGTTTTTGGCAAAGTTAGAGTTATTTATCTAACATTGAATGCCATATTTCAAAAACTAGTTAAACCTATGAGGATTGAGCGGTAGGCCATTGTAAACTTCTTAGCTCGCTGTGACACACATTTTCTGTGTAATACCATCAAGAAGTGTGCTGAAGTGAAGGGGATTGTAAGAGTTTTATGGCTAATTTAGTCTTTATTTAAGCATGTTTCTTCCAATGATGGTAGCAAATATGAAGGTATCATCAGATGAGTGTTATCTAATAATGGCATTAGTTTGCGGTTGAAAAGATTTGAAGTCCTCATTCATGTACGTTATTATTGTGATGTTCTTTTCAGGAAACTATTTATGGACTAGATGAATTGTAAGCTTTTTGCCCTCAATCTTTATCTTTATGCTTTATTAGTACTGTTATTAATTTAATCTTTATATTATAATTAATTTTTCAAAGGCTTTGTAATAATAAGTTTATTCTTTGGTATAATTTTAACTTCGAATATCACATGTCCGTAGGAACTGCTTAAAAGAATATAAATTCTTCACTTTATTACAACTGTGGTGATGAACTGATGATTGGCCTCGTTCCTAGTGAAATAAATAGCTATTGCTATTGCTTGAGATAGTTTATCCTTTTTGATTTTTTTCCTGTAAAAGAACTTGCAATTACCAATTAAAGTGCAAGAGCTAAATGACTAGTTGCTTTCCAGTTTTAATTATTCATATTTTTTCCTTTATAAGGTTTGAAACTGCGTTTTGATGTGTTTTTTTCTTTCATGTCTTGTAGTAATTAGCCTCATGCCGTAAAAGAATATGCTTTGTGGTTTGGTGATCTTAATGACTTGAGGATTCTACCAGATGCAAGCCAAGATCTTTATATTAGAGTTCCTGCTTCAGAGTTAGGTATGTAATACATTTACTTGGCATTAAAATGCTCTTAATCTTTCTCTAATCCTAAATTATATCACATGGTTTATCTTTGTGTTTTGTACTGTGACATTAAAAAATTCAAGAGACAAAAAATGGATGCAAGGGCAAGATACAAATTGCAGTTTGGGTCATAATTGGCGTATTATATGTACCTCCTCTAAAGAAGGAGACTTTGTCTAGACACTCATTCTTAGGCAAGTGGTCTTCGGGGCCAACGGCTTGGACCTAGTGCAGAAATTAAGGTAAAAACTCCAGTTTGACTTTGCTTCTAGCAACATCAAGTATCTAAAATCTATAATTTTGATATATTGATATATGTCTTTATGCAGGTTCAATATCCAAGCAGTACTGATCTGACACACGTCAAAGATTCAAGGTTTGGCTCGCTCATTATTATAGTTTGGATTTTTTAAAAAAAAAAATTATCTGATTTTTCACTTTAAAGGAATCTGATTATAAGCAAATGCTGAACATTGAAGTCAATATTGTCATAGTTGTTTGTTCAGTTTTGTTTCCCTGGAGTATAACAGCCTTACACTTTTCTTGCCGTTCATGTTGACAGCTTGAATCAGGCTGGGCAATATGATCTTGTGCAATTAAAGAATTGGATCAAGGACCAGCTGCATCCACAATGAACTCAGTTCTCTCATTGGATGACGGAAGATGGTCGCATCCTGTTGTAACTGAATCAAAGGAGGACTCTTTCCACTTTTTCAAACAGCCTTTGCCACCTCCTGTTCTTGCTCAGGTGTATCCTGAGTCTTCTCCCATTCCTCCTTCAAAAGTTGCAGATCCAAGGCCTGGACCAGCTAAATCTTCTCAGGATTCTGGACCTGGTCCCAGTACATACCAACACCTACATATTGTAAGCCTGATTTATTTTACGTTTTAAATGGAATTGTTCAAAGCACATCATGGACTCTCTTGATCATTCACTGTGACTTGTTCTTATGTGTGGTTTGTTTGGTTCTTAAACCAGGTAATAAATTATTATGAGTTCACTTTACTCTGTGTTGCAACCTGTAAAATGATGGAAGACTTTTTGAGACTGGCTTGCGAAAACACATGGAAAAACTTAGAGACATGTGATGTTCTTGCAGGCTCCCTGGTAAAAGAAGTCATAATTTTTTCTGCTAATTTTAATATATTTTTATGCTTGCAATTTTATGTCTACGGAAAAACAGGATTTTTTATATCACTACACTTATTATCCTAAAGCAGGAGTCAACTTCAGACTCGGTAAGATAATGGTTATGTTTACTCTTGTGGTTCAGGTTTTTATTTTTAAATGATTATGTAGACTGTTTCTTCATTTTTTCTATTTCCAATTTTATCCTGTCAGACAAAGTGAGACTTCTACTGATCTGAGGTTGTGATGCATGGGGTTTATGAGTGTTGCATAATTTGTTCTTATTGTTATCTGAGATTATTTATCTACATTTGTTGTGAAAGTGCTACTAAACCTCTGTTGGAACTGTAAATCATATGATAGGATTTTCTCAATTACTTTTAAATGAAACTTGTTCTTAAGCCAATTCTCTTGGAATTATCGTTGGGAGATAAAATGATTCTCAAATGGAATAATGCAAAACATATATGAATAGAGCTAAATGCAGTATTCCTTAGAATTAGGAGACTCAAGATTGTAATTCTCTCATGATTCATTAATAATTTTTTTAACTATTTGTTGTAATTTTAATTATTTTCAGTTGAGCAATGTATGTCTAATTTAATTTCTTGTTCAGTGTTCAACATTGAATGAAGAAGAAATATTTGAAGTTCAGGACAGCTTATCACTCTTTCCTTTAGGTTGTTGGATACATGTAAGCTCCATTATCCTTGACTGTCACTTATTCATTCTTAGCTCTGATGGTGGGTTGAACCATCAATGTTTTCCCTAATAATAGATAGTTAGATACAACTGAAGATAGTATAAGCTGCTCTTCTATTCTTTTTTCTTTTTCCAACAAAATCATAACTTGTAACATACAGTCAGCAAAGGCATGTAAGGTTTTAAATTTACCTACCTGAATGGTTGTATATTTTTTTTCTTTATAGATTAGGTTGAGAAGTGAGTGAAGAAAGGAAACTTGCTGATGATAATGTCATAACTGGAACTTCTTTTAGATAGATATATCCATTATTCTTGGATGCTATTTGCTTTGTCAATAGGTTCTTATATATTTGTTTTAAAGTAGTTCTTATATATTTGCATTGTCAATAGGTTCTTATATATCCATTGCTGATGATTTTGTTTTTAGTATTTCTTTTGTTTAAATATGTAATATTTTAATTTTCTTTTACGTTTTTAATGTCTTGCTTAAGTATTTTTTCTAAATAGTAAATGATTAGTATAATGATGTAATTCTAACATCCAAATTAATATTTTAAGAATAATATTGACAGGTTTGTGGAGGTTTGAAACCCCCACAGAATAGCTATTCTTTTTAAAATGGAAAAATTTTTTTGTGGGGGTTTTGAACTGCCACAAATATTAACAAAAAACTGTCACAAAATGCCTAGCACAAAACCCCCACAAAAGGATAGAAAACTGCCACTAAATGACATTGTGGGGGTTGTGAAAAACCACCACAAAGGAGTTCGTGGCACCTCAAATTTTGGGGGTTTTGGAAACTGCCACAATCCTTTTTGTGGGGATTTAAAACCTCCACAAATAAGAAAAAAAACTGTCACAAATAAACAAAAACCTTGTAGTGTATGTGGCTGAAAAATAGTTAACATGACAAATTTTGTCAATGAAATTTTGTTTAAACTCAGAAATTTAAAGAAAATATTTAGTTATCTAAAGTAAAATTTAAAAGTATTTCCAGGGGTTGGTAAAAATTTAGTTTTCTTGAGTAAATGAATCATTTGCATTTTAATCTTTACTTTTACAGCATTTTTCATTCCCTACTGAGAACTAGTGGTTTGTTCTCAACCTAAAATCTTTCACCCTTTCAGTGACACAGGTTCGAAGACTCAGTTTGAACCTGTGGGCGATTATTAGACTTATTTATGAGTTAAGTTTTTTAGTTGAGTTACTTTCATAGAATTCCCTCGCCTTTGTTGTTTAAGTTTTTATTTTATTCAAAGGGATAGGTATTGCATTCGAGTTTTATATTGAATTTGTTTGTATAGCATTTATTATTAGTAGTAATTATGTGATACTATTACTTGGTGATATTTGATATATGATTTTAATTAATAGAAACAAACTTTTCAGGCATTTTTCTTAAAAATTGACACGTGATATCGAACTAAAGGCTCAATATTAAATAGTAAATAAGGAAAGCAGATTAATAATGCCTTATCTTTAGTATGATCGTGACGTGCTTAAAGTTAGGGTGTTACACTGAGCCACATATGTTCTATGCAGAATGTAAGACGTGTGGTCATCGGTGGGATTGGCTTATCCGAACCATCTTGATACGGAAGAAAGGTTGTTAGGAGATACGAAGATATAAACGGGAGGCACACATACACCATGAGAACAATTTCACAAGATCATTTCAACTTCAATTCAAACATGGTTGCTGAGGCTATTTGGTTGAAACTGACCAATCCCTAAAGGAGAAATCGATAATTGCGGAAGTCTAGTCCAGGTTCAACTACATCATTAGTTACCGATACAATGGTTTAAAAGATGCCTGACTCAGTTGTTGGTGCGGAATTTATACCCACAAACTAACCGGCAAGTACACCGGGTCGTACCAAGTAATACCTCAGGTGAGTGAGGGTCGATCCCACGAGGATTGATGGATCAAGCAACAATAATTGAGTGATTGGCTTAGTCAGACAAGCAGAAAATAGTGTTTGAGAGTCCAAAAAGCATTAAATAGTAAATTCCGAGTTTGAAGATAGGCAAGTGAATAAGTTGAGAATAAAATATGGAGAAAGCAGTTAAGGTTTCAGAGTTATCTATTTTCTAGATTGACTTTTCTTATTAATTTATTTTAATCATGCAAGATTTTAATTCCTGGCAAACTATGTATGACTAAACCCTAATTCCTTAGACCTTTTTAGTCTTCTCTAAAATTTATCAACCGCCAATTTCTTGGTCAATTAATTCCAATTAGAGGGTGAAGTTCAAGTCTAGTTTATATGCCACAAAAATCCTAATTATCCAAATATAAGGGGATTATATGTCACGTATCCTGTTAAGTCCAGATTATTAGAATTTAGGAGAAATTATTTTCAAGCTATTGTTCAAGTAAAGAGCTTTTCCAAGTTATACAAGAACTCAATTAGAAAGAGGGTCATATTTTCGTTCCACCCAAATTCATAAGATAAAGAACGAAAATAATTCTTGAATTATAAATCAGGACATGAATTAAAATACAAAAATAATAGAATCAATCCATACAAATAGACAGAGCTCCTAACCTTAACAGTGGAGGTTTAGTTGCTCATGGTTCAGAGTGGAAAACTAGGATTGTAAATTGGGCTGAGATGGAATGAAAAGTGGAATAATCCTCCCTAGAAGAAAAGTATCTTTTTCCTTTTATATCTAATCCTAATTAATTTAAAATCTAATTTCTAAAACTAAAATAATATCTTTTCCTGTTTTAAAATAAAATACAAATTTAAATCAGAATTAATTATGGCAATCAGCAAGTCTTCAATTGATGGATGGGGACCACTTGCTTCATAGGATCCATGCCTAACTTAGGAAGTAATGAGAAGTGTTCCCCTGAGTCCTCCATTTTGCAGCCTCTAATCTGTGTTTTCTAGGCTGAAAACTGGGTCAAAAACAGCCCAGAAATTGCCCCCAGCATTTTCTGCACGTGGCACATGTCACGCGTACGCGTCAGTCACGCGTACGTGTCGATGGTCTTCTTCGTGTGTCACGTGTATGCGTCAGGTACACGCACCCGTCGCCGTGAAAATCTCCAAATCACGCGCACGCGTCAGGTATGCACACGCGTCGCTCCTCGCTTGTCATCTTCTTTAATTCTTGTTCTGCAGAAACTCCATCAAATCCAGCCGAATGCTACCTAAAATAAACAGAATTGCACAAGACTCAAAGTAGCACCATAGTGGCTAAAAGATAATTAATTCTTGATTAAACTCAACAAATTAAATACAAATTCACTAGAAAAAGATAGGAAAGATGCTCACGCATTACAACACCAAACTTGAACTGTTGCTTGTCCTCAGGCAACCAAAACTAATATAGACTTAGGATGTGAATTTGCATGAGAATGAGAGTTCGATTAAGCTCAGGTCTCTTCTTATAGTGGGGTTTACAACTGCGATCCTGAGTAATTTTGGCATCTCACTTTCCTTTGAATCAGAAGGATGTTATTGTCATTTGGAATTAGAATCCGGATAATATTATGAATTCTCTAATCTTTTGTAACTCAATTTAACCCTTGAACACAACAATTTTTCTTTGATTCTCTTTTCTTTGGTGCTTTGCACCTTGAGCCTAGCCGTGACTTTAAATGTTTTGTCTCAAGCTTCACTGACACAAAAATACCACAAGCACTTAACTGGGGAACTCTCTTTAAGTTCTGATTTTTTCTTTCAGTTGCTCCCAGATAGTGGTGCTCAAAGCCTTTGGCATACTCTGTTAATTGCAATTGATCTCGACTCTAAATGTTTTGTCTCAAGAATTACTTGACACAAGAACATCACAAGCATATGACTAGGGAAACAACTCTTTGAGCTTTTAATCATGTCTGAACTCCCTAGTCATTGATGCTCAGAGCCTTGGACCTTGCTTTTATATCTTTTTTTTGCTGTTTCTTTTGTTTCAAAGATTAAACTTTTACTTATTGCAAAAAATTCATAATAGTTCTCTAAATTCCTGTTCCTTGTACATCAACATTCTTTGATTCAAATTTAAATATGCACTATTCATGTCATGCATTCAGAGTCACAGAAAATACCACCACAATTGAAAAAATGAGACTACTCTTAAAAAAGTAAACTCAATTTCTCATGCACTACATCCCTTTTTCTTCTTTCTTTTCTTTTGATTTCAAGCTCAGTGAGCAATACATGAGACACTCTTTCAGAATAATAAAAAATTAAATAACAGAATAAACAGTGAATTAAACTAGAATCTAGGAATTGAAATAAAAACTGATCATGCAATAACAAAAATAGCCGAAAACAAGAATAGAATATAATAAGAACGGGAGGAAATATAGAATGAAAGGAAATCAACCACCTTAGTTATCTTAGTGGCCGTCTCATTCTTTACGCTGTGCTCCTTCGTGAAGATTATTCGCCTTCCTTTGGTGCCATTAAAATAGACAGAAAAACTATTAGCGAAGCATCAATACCAAACTTAAAGGTTTGCTTGTCCTCAAGCAAAGAAGAACTGAAAACAAAAACAAATAGTTAGATGAAAGAAGAAGAAAATGATAAAAGAAAAAGAGAGAATTAGGATTTGGGAGGGAGAGAGAATGAAAATAGGGCGGCGCACTGGGTAAGTGATGCGGCGTGATCGACGTGTACGCACGCAGCGTGCGTACGCGTGGTTCGCGAAAAAGGGAAGGGACGTGGAAGCGTCCAGTGCGCTTGCGCGCCACAGTGGTTGTGCCACTAGCGCGAAGCCAGTGCCGCGCTGGCGTAACTCTCTGTAACTTTTATATTGGTGGAAACTTTTGATGCGACGCGTATGCGGCAGGTGCGCACACGCGTGGGTGGCCACAAGGTGAGGGTGACGCGTACGCGTGGGGGACGCAGACGCGTGGGTTGAGTTGCGCGGCTAGCACAGTACCAGCGTGAGACCAGCACAACTTTCGGCCATGCACCCATTTATGTCAATTTTTAAGGCACGCGTGCGCGCTATGTGCGCTCCCGCGTGGATTGCCAAAACTCAGAGTGTCGCGTACGCATCTGATCCATGTACGCGTGGGTGAGTTGGTGCGCGAGGCATAGATCTTGCACAACTCCATTGCAACTTTCGGCCTTTCTTCTCTCGTCTCTTTTTTTTTTCGAAGTGTTCGGTTCCTGTTCTAAAATAGCTGCATGATCAGAGCACACAGAACGAAAGAAAAATAGTAAAAGCTCAATAAAAATCAAATAACAGAAAATCACTACTACAAAAAATAACTAAGGATACGAAATTATCGGGTTGCCTCCCGACAAGCGCTTCTTTACCGTCACTAGCTTGACGATCAGCTCCTCTAAGGAGGAGGATCATAGGGGCTCAACTCTTCACCCCTTACTTTGAACTTCTTTCCTGTGTCTCCATAGAGTAGTTCAATATGCTCCAGAGAGAGGATTCTGTTTACTGTATAAATCCACATTGGATTGCTAGTCAACACCACTTTCATTCCTGGGGAGAAACCTTCAGTGGGGATCTTTTTGTTTCTCCATCCTCTGGGTACTTTCTTCTTTTTGGGAACCTCCTCCTTGGTGGATGATGCATTCCCGACACCAAACTTAGGTTTGATGTCAAGAGAAATTTTATTGATTGTCACCAAAGGAGGTTTGAGCTGCAGATTCTGTTGTGCATCATCAGGGGGTTCTTGAAGGTTTTGATCAATAAGCTCAGTCTGCATGCATCTTTCTTCTTCACCTGTTGAATGTATATCTTTGAAGACATGAAAGACCAGTTGCTCATTATGCACTCTAAGAACTAATTCACCTTCTTCCACATCAATAAGAGCTCTTCCTGTGGCTAGGAAAGGCCTTCCTAGAATTATCGAGGCATTCTCATCCTCCCCCATGTCAAGAATTACAAAATCTTCTAGGAGGAAGAACTTACCCACTTTGACCAAGATATTCTCCACTAATCCATATGCAAGCTTCATAGAATTAGCTGCCATTTGTAATGCTATCCTTGTGGGTTTTGCCTCTTGGATTTGCAGCTTCTTCATCACAGACAAGGGCATTAAATTGATGCTTGCTCCCAAATCACATAACGCTTTCTCAAAGCTTCTGCTCCCAATGGTGCATGAAATTTGAAAGCTCCCTGAATCTGTGATGAGTGGATAATTTATACCCTTTTTGGCATTGTTTTTACATAGTTTTTAGTATAACTTAGTTACTTTTTATTATATTTTTATTAGTTTTTATTCAAAAATTACATTTCTAGACTTTACTATGAGTTTGTGTGTTTTTCTGTGATTTCAGGTATTTTTTGGCTGAAATTTAGGGACCTGAGCAAAAATCTGATTCAGAGGCTGAAAAAGGACTGTAGATGCTGTTGGATTCTGATCCTCCTGCACTCGAAGTGGATTTTCTAGAGCTACAGAAGCCCAATTGGCGCGCTCACAATTGCGTTAGAAAGTAGACATCTTGCGCTTTCCAGCAATATTTAATAGTCCATACTTTGCCCGAGATTTGATGGCCCAAACTGGTGTTGAAAGTCAGCCAAAAACTTTCTGGCGTAAAACGCGAGAACTGGCATAATTCTTGGCGTTAAACGCCCATTTTGGCACCCAGGGTGGCGTTTAACTCCAACTTGAGGCATATGCAGGTGAAAGCTTGAAAGCTCAGCCCAAACACTCACCAAGTGGGTCCCGGAAGTGGATTTCTGCACTATCTGCACTTAGTTACTCATTTTCTGTAAACCTAAGTTACTAGTCTAGTATAAAAATTACTTTTAGAGATTCATTTTGGAACTCATGACATTTTTTACACTTCATATTGTATCTTCTATGGCATGAGTCTTTAAACCCCATAGGTGGGGGTGAGGAGCTCTTCTGTGTTTCAATGGATTAATGCAATTACTACTGTTTTCTATTCAGTTACGCTTGATTCTATTCTAAGATACTCATTCGTACTTCAATATAGAGAATCTGATGATCCGTGACACTCATCATTATTCTCAATTCTATGAACGCGTGCCTGACAACCACTCCCGTTCTATCTGAGCTCAACGTAGTCATTGGGCGATAGCTTGAGTGCGTATCTCTTGGGTCTCTGATCCACGGACCGAGTCCGGGAGATTAGAACCTTCGTGGTAGAGGCTAGAACCAATTGGCAGCATTCCTGGGATCTGGAAAGGCTAAACCTTGTCTGTGGTATCCCGAGTAGGATCTGAGAAGGGATGACTGTGAAGAGCTTCAAACTTGCGAATATTGGGCGCAGTGACAGTGTACAAAAGGACAAGGGTCCTATTCCGAAGCTAGCGGGAACCAACAGATGATTAGCCGTGGGGTAGCTGTACTTGGTATTTTTCATCCGAGACGAGAAATCTGACAGTTGATTAGCTGTGCAGAGATCGTACCTAGTATTTTTTATCCGAGAGGATCATACAGCTTGCCATTGAAGGAAGCCATGTGTGTTTGGAGAAGAAGACAGTAGAAAAGCAGAGATTCAGGCGACAGAGCATCTCTGGAACCTAAACCTGTTCCTCATTACTGAATCACAAGTACCATTTATTTCATGTTATTTACTTTTCATAAACAAAATCATTTTTATCATTAATCTCCTAACTAAGATTTACAAGATAACCATAGCTTGCTTCAAGCCGACAATCTCCGTGGGATCGACCCTTACTCACGTAAGGTATTACTCGGACGACCCAGTGCACTTGCTGGTTAGTTGTGCGGAGTTCTAAAAAGTGTAATCACAATTTCCCACACAAATTTTTTGGCGCCTTTTCCGGGAATTGTTCGAGTTTGGACAACTGATGGTTTATTTTGTTGCTTAGATTAGGAAAAATTTATCTTTTTGGTTTAGAGTCACTAAATTTAAGTCCTTTATTTTCTTTTCAAAAATTCTATTTTTCTTTATTAATCTTTAATTTTCTTTTGAGTTTTTTGTTTGAGTTTAGTTTCATGTTTTAAGTTTGGTGTCAATCGCATGTTCTTATTTTCCATTTAATTTTTTGAATTACATGTTCTTTTTATTCTTTATATTTTCGAGTTTTATGCTCCTTGTTCTTTCTTAATCTTCAAGTTGTTCTTGTTTATTTTCCTTGTTTGATCTTTAGTTTTTCTTGTTTTGTGTCTTTCCTTGTTTTTCTTGTGTATTTTCGAATTATTAGTGTCCAAAGTATAAAAATCTTTAAGTTTGGTGTCCTTTGTGTTTTTATTTTCTTAAATATTTCCAAAATTTGTTCTTGGTATTCATCTTGATCTTCAAAGTGTTCTTGGTGTTCATCTTGACATTCAAAGTTTTCTTATTTGTTTTCTTTGTTTTGATCTAAAAATTCTAAGTTTGGTGTCATTTTTTTTATTTTTCTCTTTCCTCATTAAATTCAAAAAATATCTTTTCCTTTAATTACTCATCATTTATGAATTACCTGTGTTGACTTAGTCAAAATTTTTAAAATTTGGTAGTTTCTTGTTAGTTAAGTTAAAATTTTAATTTTAAAATTTATCTTTTTCAATTTTTTTTTTATATTTTTTGAAAATCCTTTATAAAATTTTTCAAAATCTTTTTCTTTTCTTATTCATAATTTACAAATTACTCATACTATTTTATTATTTTGATTGAAAATTTTTAAGTTTGGTGTTTCCTTGTTGAGAAAGTTTCAAGCTTTAAATTTTAAAATCATATCTTTTTCAAATATTTTCTTTTATTTATTTATTTTTACAAGTATCTTTAATTTTAAGACATATCTTTTTCAAAACTCCCTAACCACTTTCTCTCTCTTCAATTTTCGAAAATCATATCCAAAATTTTTCAAATCTTTTTAATTAATTAGCCATTTTAATATTCGAATTTTTTTATTTTATTTTTTTCTTTTTAGTTTTCGAAACTTTTATTCTATTTTCCAACTACTTTGTTTTATCTTATTTCCTTTTAATTCAGTTTATCCTTAATTAATTTATATAAAAAGAAAAATATACTTTATTTGCAATCCACATCATCTCCCTTTCTCCATCATGGAACTAAGTGGAAATGAACAGTCCAGAAGGACTCTAGGTTCATATGCTAACCCCACTACTGCTTCATATGGGAGTAGTATCTGTATACCCCTCATCAGAGTAAGCAGTTTTGAGCTAAATTCTCAGCTTATTATCATGCAGCAAAATTGTCAGTATTCCGGTCTTCCACAGGAAGAACCTACTGAGTTTCTGGCACAGTTCTTACAAATTGCTGACACAGTATGTGATAAGGAAGTAGATCAGAATGTCTACAGATTGTTACTGTTTCTATTTGCTGTAAAAGATCAAGCTAAGAGGTGGTTAAATAACCAACCCACAGCAAGCATAAGAAAATAGAAACAGTTATCAGACAAATTCCTGAATCAATATTTTCCCCCAAAAAGGATGACACAGCTAAGGCTGGACATCCAAGGCTTTAAATAAGAGGATAATGAATCTCTCTATAATGCCTGGGAGAGGTACAGAGGGATGCTAAGGAAATTCCCTTCTGAAATATTTTCAGAATGGGTGTAGTTAGACATCTTTTACTATGGGCTTACAGAAAAAGCCCAGATGTCTCTAGACCACTCAGCTGGTGGATCTATACACATGAGAAAGACAATTGAAGAGGCTTAAGAGCTCATTGATACAGTTGCTAGAAATCAGCATCTGTATTTAAGTAGTGAGTCCTCCATGAAAGAAGAGGCTGAGGCAATATCCACTGAACTTAGTCCTCTAGAACAAATTGTTGAGCTTAATCAGCAACTATTTTCTATAACAAAATAATTAGCAGAATTTAAAGAGATGCTGCAAAAAACCAAAGATGCTAACCAAAATATGAAAAAATAATTAAATCAGACAAGACAGCAGCTATCTAAACAGATAACAGAAGAGTGCCAAGCTATTCAATTAAGGAGTGGAAAGACATTGAATACTTCAACTCAAGGCAGCAGAAAGCCAAGAAAGGAACAACTGGCAGAGGATGACCAACCCACTGCCCAAAATCCCTCTGAGGACAGTGAGAGCCCAGAGAGGAATGATTCTGGCGTTCAAACACCAGAAAAAGGTGAAAAAGTGGCGTTAAACGCCCAATGGGTAGCCAAATCTGGCGTTCAAATGCCAGAAAGGGGTGGTAATCTGGCGTTAAATGCCCAAACAGCACCCAATTCTGGCGTTCAAATGCCAATAAGGGATCAGACACTTGCAAGTGCTGGTAACAACCCCCTTAAGCAGGCTTCTCCAACCCCTTCTGTAGGAAATAAGCATGCAGCAACAAAGGTTGAAGAATATAAAGCCAAGATGCCTTATCCTCAGAAACTCTGCCAAGCGGAACAGGATAAACAATTTGCCCACTTTGCAGACTATCTCAGGACTCTTGAAATAAAGATTCCATTTGCAAAAGCACTTGAGCAAATACCCTCTTATGCTAAGTTCATGAAAGAGATCTTAAGTCATAAGAAGGATTGGAGAGAAACTGAAAAAGTTTTCCTCACTAAAGAATGCAGTGCAGTCATTCTGAAAAGCTTACCAAAGAAGCTTAAAGATCCCAGAAGCTTTATGATACCATACACATTAGAGGGTGCTTGTACCAAGACAGCTTTATGTGATCTTGAGGCAAGTATCAACCTAATACCTGCATCCACTATCAAAAAGCTTGGTTTGACTGATGAAGTTAAACCAACCCGGATATGCCTCCAACTTGCTGATGGCTCCATTAAATTTCCATCAGGCATAATTGAGGACATGATTGTCAAGGTTGGGCCATTTGCCTTTCCCACTGACTTTGTAGTACTGGAAATGGAGGAGCATAAGAGTGTAACTCTTATTCTAGGGAGACCTTTCCAAGCAACTGGACGAACCTTCATTGACGTCCAAAAAAGGGAGATAACCCTGAGAGTCAATGAGGATGAATTCAAGTTGAATGCTGTCAAAGCTATGCAGCATCCAGACACATCAAAAGACTGCATGAGTGCTGATATTATTGACTCCCTGGTGGAAGAGGTCAATATGACTGAGAGTCTCGAATCAGAGCTAGAGAACTTTTTTAAAGATGTTCAGCCTGATCTGGAAGAACCAGAGAAAATAAAAGAATCTCTGAAAACTCCTCAAGAAGAGGAGAAGTCTCCTAAACCCGAGCTCAAACCACTACCACCATCCCTGAAATATACATTTTTGGGAGAAGATGACACTTTTCATGTGATCATAAGCTTTGCTTTAGAGCCACAAGAAGAGGAAACACTAATTCAGGTGCTAAGGACACACAAGACAGCTCTTGAGTGGTCCATAAGTGATCTTAAGGGCATTAGCCCGGCCAAATGCATGCACAAGATCCTATTAGAGGATGATGTTAAGCCAGTAGTTCAACCACAGAGGCGGCTGAATCCAGCCATGAAGGAGGTGGTGCAGAAAGAGGTCACTAAGCTACTAGAGGCTTGGATTATTTATCCTATTTCTAATAGCCCCTGGGTGAGCCCTGTCCAAGTTGTCCCCAAGAAGGGAGGCATGACAGTGGTTCATAATGAAAAAATGAACTGGTTCCTACACGAACAGTTACAGGGTGGCATATGTGTATTGACTACAGAAGACTCAATACAGCCACCAGAAAGGATCATTTTTCTTTACCATTGATAGACCAGATGCTAGAGATACTAGCAGGTCATGAATACTACTGCTTTTTGGATGGTTATTCAGGTTACAACCAAATTGTAGTAGATCCTCAGGACCAAGAGAAAACAGCATTCACATGTCCTTCTGGAGTATTTTCCTACAGAAGGATGCCATTTGGTCTGTGCAATGCACCTGTAACCTTTCAGAGGTGCATGCTCTCTATCTTCTCTGATATGGTAGAGAAATTTTTGGAAGTCTTCATGGATGACTTCTCAGTATTTGGAGACTCATTCAACTCCTGTCTTGACCATCTAGCACTTGTTCTGAGATGGTGCCAAGAGACTAACCTGGTTTTAAACTCGGAAAAATGTCACTTCATGGTGACTGAAGGAACTGTCCTTGGGCACAAAATTTCAAACAAGGGAATAAAGGTGGATCAAGCTAAGGTAGAGGTAATTGAAAAATTACCACCACCTGCCAATGTTAAGGCAATCAGAAGCTTTCTGGGGCATGCAAGATTCTATAGGAGGTTTATAAAGGATTTTTCAAAAATTACAAAATCTCTGAGCAATCTGCTAGCTGCTGACACGCCATTTATCTTTAACACAGAGTGTCTGCAGGCATTTGAGACTCTGAAAGCTAAGCTAGTCACAGCACCAGTCATTTCTGCACCAGACTGGTCATTACCATTCGAACTAATGTGTGATGCCAATGATCATGCCATTGGTGCAGTATTGGGACAGAGGAATGACAAGCTTCTGCATGTCATTTATTATGCTAGCCGTGTTCTAAATGATGCACAGAAGAATTACACAACAACAGAAAAGGAGTTGCTTGCAGTGGTTTATGCCATTGACAAGTTCAGATCTTATTTAGTGGGATCAAAAGTGATTGTGTACACTGATCATACTTCTCTAAAATATCTCCTCACAAAGCAGGATTCAAAACCCAGGTTCATAAGATGGGTGTTGCTTCTGCAAGAGTTTGATATAGAAATAAGAGACAGAAAAGGGACAGAGAACTAAGTAGCTGATCATTTGTCCCGGATAGAGCCAGTAGCAGGAGTGTCCCTCCCTCCTACTGCGATCTCTGAAATCTTTCCGGATGAGCAACTCTTTACCATACAGGAAGTACCATGGTTTGCAGACATTGCAAACTATAAAGCTGTGAGATTCACACCCAAAGAGTACAGTAAGCAGCAAACGAAAAAATTGATTTCTGATGCAAAGTACTACTTATGAGATGAACCATATCTCTTTAAGAGGTGTGCAGACGGAGTAATCCGCAAATTTGTGCCTAGAGAAGAGGCACAGAAGATCCTTTGGCATTGCCATGGATCACAATATGGAGGACATTTCAGAGGTGAGCGAACAGCCACAAAAGTTCTCTAATGTGGCTTCTACTGGCCTACCCTCTATAGAGACTCCCGAGAGTTTGTACGTAACTGTGACAGTTGCCAGAGAGCTGGTAATCTACCTCATGGTTATGCCATGCCTCAGCAAGGGATCTTAGATATTGAGTTGTTTGATGTATGGGTATTGACTTCATGGGCCTTTTCCACCATCATATTCAAACACTTATGTTCTAGTGGCAATAGACTATGTATCTAAATGGGTAGAGGCAATTGCAACACCCACTAATGACACTAAGACAGTAATGAAGTTCCTCCAGAAGCATATTTTCAGTAGGTTCGGTGTGCCTAGGATACTGATCAGTGATGGAGGCACTCATTTCTGCAATAAACAGCTTGACTCTGCTCTGGTCCGATATGGAATTAACCAAAAAGTGGCGACTCCATATCATCCACAGACAAATGGGTAGGCTGATGTCTCAAATAGAGAACTAAAATGAATCCTGAAACGGACTGTAAGTACCCGTAGAAGGGATTGGGCAAGAAGTCTAGATGATGCTCTGTGGGCATACAGAACAACATTCAAGACCCCTATAGGAACTTCTCCATACCAGCTTGTGTATGGAAAAGCATGTCATCTGCCAGTGGAACTGGAACACAAGTCTTACTGGGCAACCAGGTTCCTAAACCTTGATGCTAAGGTAGCTGGAGAGAAAAGATTACTCCAGTTGAATGAGCTGGAAGAGTTTAGACTCAATGCTTTCGAAAATGCTAAAATTTATAAAGAGAAAGCAAAAAGATGGCATAACAAAAGGCTATCATCTAGAGTTTTTGAGCCAGGACAGAAGGTCCTACTGTTTAACTCTAGGCTCAGATTGTTCCCTGGGAAATTGAAATCCCAGTGGAGGGGACCATATGTGATTACAAGTGTGTCACCATATGGTTATGTAGAGCTTCAAGATATTGATTCTGTCAAAAAGTTCATTGTTAATGGACGGAGAATCAAACATTATCTTGAAGGAAATATTGAGCAAGATTGCTCAAAACTGAGACTAAATTTAAAAGCTCAGTAAAGTCCAGCTAAAGACAGTAAAGAATCGCTTGCTGGGAGGCAACCCAGCCATAAAATTAGATGTTTATAACAATTATATAAGTTCATTTAATTTTGTTATTCATGTTTGTTAAAGCTTTTCAGTGAACAAGTCAAGGAAATAGAGGTTCAGAACGTAAAGCAGAAGAATCACATAGAAAAAAGAGCTCACTAGCATTAAAACGCCAGTAAAGAGGCAATTTGGGCATTAAACGCCAGAATGGCTACCATTCTGGGCGTTTAACGCCAGTAAAGGTATCATTCTGGGCGTTAAGCGCCAGAATGGGCAGCATTCTGGGCGTTTAACGTCAGAATTGGCAGCATTCTGAGCGTTCAAAAAAATGCCCAGTAAAGAAGGATTTTTGGCGTTTAACGCCAGCCAGGGTATCTGGCTGGGCGTTAAACGCCCAAAATAGCCACCAGATGGGCGTTAAACGCCAGAATAGCTATCATTCTGGGCGTTTAACGCCAGAACAG
This sequence comes from Arachis ipaensis, assembly GCF_059453495.1. Lineage (NCBI taxonomy): Eukaryota > Viridiplantae > Streptophyta > Magnoliopsida > Fabales > Fabaceae > Arachis > Arachis ipaensis. The sequence continues at coordinate 104,946,596 of NC_142435.1, read as the reverse complement.
CTAGAGGAGAGGTAATTTCGTTTCCAATTCAATTTTTTTTTAATTTTCATATTTTAATTCAAAATTTTCTGCATCCAAACATTACAAACATTCATTTTCTAATTTCCATTAACAAAAATTCATAATCTTATAAATTATTTTTTTAATTCTCTTTCAATTCTTTTAAATTCTTTTTCAAAACTCATTCATCTTTCTAATTTCTTTTCAAATCTTTTTAACTCATTCATATTATCTTTTATTTCTTAGATGCATAAATAAAAATTCAGATCTAACTTCCTCAAATCTTTTTCATATCTCTTAAATTTTGAAAACAATCTTCTCTTTTTCATATCATGTTTATCTTTTATCAATCATATCTTTCAAATCATATGTTTTTTAAATTCGAACCCATTCCTTCCCTCCCCTTTATTTATACATTCAGCCATCCCCTCTACTCCATCATTCGAATCCTTCTCTCCATCTATTCATCTTCTTTCTTTCTATTTTACTTGAGGACAAGCAAATCTCTAAGTTTGGTGTGATTTCCGTGGTCCCTGAGTTAAAACAAACCAATCTCATGGCACCCAAAGGAAGATAAACTGCTTCAAGAGAGAAGAAAGAAAGCAATCCAAAACCACGTTGGATGCACGAGAACTTCTGCACCAAAGAACATGCAGACCATTATTTCAAAATTGTGTGTAGAAGATCAGTGATCCCGGAAGTTAGGTTCAATCTGAAAGAAGATGAATACCCGGAGATCCAAGAGCAGATTCAAAACAGGGGTTGGGAAGTCCTGGCTAATCCTGAGATACATGTTGGAAGAAACATGGTCCAGAAATTTTATGCAAATCTATGGATGACAGAAAAGCAAAGATTAGAGGGAACTGCTTTCTACTCCTTTCAGACTATGGTCAGAGAAAAGGTTATTTACTTCCACTTTGACAAAGTGAGAGAGGTTCTTAAACTTCCTCAACTACAAGATGATCCAGAGTCCTTTAATAGGAGAATGGTCAAGGATAAAAGGCTAGATCAAGTTCTAGAGGACATATGCCTCCCTGGAACCAAGTGGATTACCAATTCAAAAGGTGTCCCAAACCAACTAAAGAGAGGTGATCTTAAACCAGTTGCTAGAGGTTGGCTGGATTTCATTAGGCATTATATACTCCTAACCAGCAACTGATCTGAAGTCACTGTAAAGAGGGCAGTGATGATTCACTGTATTATGCTGGGGAAGGAGGTAGAGATTCATCAACTGATCCCTGTTGAAATTTACATGTTTGCAAAGAAGGAATCCACTGAGGCCAAATTGGCCTACCCAAGCTTGATTAATCTGTTATGCAAAGATGCGGGGGTACAGATGGGTGTGGATGAATATATCACAGTTGAACGCCCAATCACCAAAAAAGTGATGGATGGACCTCAAATTCAAGATAACCTCATCAAGAGGGGGGCGCATGAGCTCCTCCCAGAAATTCCTCAATTTGACTATTGGGCCCGCTTAGAAGCATCTGTCACCAAGTTGCAAGAAGCTGTGAATCAACTCAAAGAAGAGCAGCAGAATCAAAACAGCATGTTCTACAAAATGCTCATAGAACAAGAGAAATAAGGGCGTGAAATACAGGAGCTAAAGCGTTAGAAGCTATCTCTTGAAGAGTTGAACGTCCCACAGATTAAAGGAGCACCTACCCCTCAAAATCAAGGTTGTTGAGTCCTAACTCTGTGATAACTTTTCTTATTAGAAACCTATTTTAAGAGTTACATAAGCATTAGTATTAGAGTCATTTATTTTTATGTCCTTAATTTCCTTTCTTTTATTATTATCTATCTGCTTTTATGTTTATTTAATGTCTTATTTTTATTCATTGATCAATAAAGTTTAGAGTCTATGTCTTAAAGTTATGAATGATTCCATGAATCCTTCACCTTTCTTAAAAGAAAAATATTCTTATTTGCAAAAGAACAAGAAGTGCATAATTTCGAAATTTATCTTGAAATTAGTTGAATGATGTTGATGTGGTGGCAATACTTTTTGTTTTCTGAATGAATGCTTGAACAGTGCATATTTTTGATATTGTTGTTTATGAATGTTAAAATTGTTGGCTCTTGAAAGAATAATGAAAAAAAAGAGAAATGTTATTGATAATCTGAAAAATCATAAAATTGATTATTGAAGCAAGAAAAAGCAGTGAAAAAAAATGGAAAAAAAATAAAGAAAAAGAAAAAAAAGAAAAAAAAGAGAGAAAAAGCAAGCAGAAAAAGCCAGTAACTCTTTAAACTAAAAGGCAAGGGATAAAGAGGATCCAAGGCTTTGAGCATTAATGGATAGGAGGGCCCAAAGGAATAAAATCCTGGCCTAAGCGGCTAAATCAAGCTGTCCCTATCCATGTACTTGTGGCATGAAGGTCCAAGTGAAAAGCTTGAGACTGAGTGGTTAAAGTCGTGATCCAAAGTAAAAGAGTGTGCTTAAGAGCTCTAGGCACCTCTAATTGGGGACTTTAGCAAAGCTGAGTCACAATCTGAAGAGGTTCACCCAGTCATGTGTCTGTGGCATTTATGTATCCGGTGGTAATATTGGAAAACAAAATGCTTAGGGTCACGACTAAGACTCAAAAAGTAGCTGTGTTCAAGAATCAACATACTGAACTAGGAAAATCAATAACACTATCTGAATTCTGAGTTCCTATGGATGCCAATCATTCTGAACTTCAAAGGATAAAGTGAGATGTCAAAACTATTCAGAAGCAAAAAGGCTACTAGTCCCGCTCATCTAATTGGAACTAAGCTTCATTGATATTTTGGAATTTATTGTATATTCTCTACTTTTTATCCTATTTTGTTTTCATTTTCTTGGGGACAAGCAACAATTTAAGTTTGGTGTTGTTATGAGCGGATAATTTATACCCTTTTTGGCATTGTTTTTACATAGTTTTTAGTATAATTTAGTTACTTTTTATTATATTTTTATTATTTTTTATTCAAAAATCACATTTCTGGACTTTACTATGAGTTTGTGTATTTTTCTATGATTTCGGGTATTTTCTGGCTGAAATTGAGGGACCTGAGCAAAAATCTGATTCAGAGGCTAAAAAAGGACTACGGATGCTGCTGGATTCTGACCCTCCTGAACTCGAAGTGGATTTTCTAGAGCTACAAAATCCCAATTGGCGCGCTCTCAATTGAGTTGAAAAGTAGACATCTTGGGCTTTCCAGCAATATATAATAGTTTATACTTTTCTCGAGATTTGATGGCCCAAACTGGTGTTGAAAGCCAGCCAAAAACTTTCTGGCGTAAAACGCCAGAACTGGCATAATTCTTGGCGTTAAACGCCCATTTTGGCACCCAGGGTGGCGTTTAACTCCAACTTGAGGCATATGCACGTGAAAGCTTGAAAGCTCAGCCCAAACACTCACCAAGTGGGTCCTGAAAGTAGATTTCTGCACTATCTGCACTTAGTTACTCATTTTCTATAAACCTAAGTTACTAGTCTAGTATAAAAACTACTTTTAGAGATTCATTTTGGAACTCATGACATTTTTTACACTTCATATTGTATCTTCTATGGCATAAGTCTCTAAACCCCATAGGTGGGGGTGAGGAGCTCTGCTGTGTTTCAATGGATTAATGCAATTACTACTGTTTTCTATTCAATTACGCTTGATTCTATTCTAAGATACTCATTCGTACTTCAATATAGAGAATCTGATGATCCATGACACTCATCATTATTCTCAATTCTATGAACGTGTGCCTGACAACCACTCCCGTTCTATCTGAGCTCAACATAGTCATTGGGTGATAGCTTGAGTGCATATCTCTTGGGTCTCTGATCCACGAACCGAGTCCGTGAGATTAGAATCTTCGTAGTAGAGGCTAGAACCAATTGGCAGCATTCCTGGGATTCAGAAAGTCTAAACCTTGTCTGTGGTATTCTGAGTAGGATCTGGGAAGGGATGACTGTGAAGAGTTTCAAACTTTCGAATGTTAGGCGCAGTGACAGTGTGCAAAAGGACAAGGGTCCTATTCCGACGCTAGCGGGAACCGACAGATGATTAGCCGTGCGGTAGCTGTACTTGGCATTTTTCATCCGAGACGAAAAATCCGACAGTTGATTAGCCGTGCAGAGATCGTACCTGGTATTTTTCATCCGAGAGGATCATACAACTTGCCATTGAAAGAAGCCATGCGTGTTTGGAGAAGAAGACAGTAGAAAAGCAGAGATTCAGGCGACAGAGCATCTCCGAAACCTCAACTTGTTCCTCATTTCTGAATCATAAGTACCATTTATTTCATGTTATTTACTTTTCATAAACAAAATCATTTTATCATTAATCTCCTGACTAAGATTTACAAGATAACCATAGCTTGCTTCAAGCCGACAATCTCCATGGGATCGATGGTGCACGAATTGTGAATCACACTTTTCACAACGCGTACCACTAACCAGCAAGTGCACTGGGTCGTCCAAGTAATACCTCACGTGAGTAAGGGTCGAATCCCACGGAGATTGTTGGTTTGAAGCAATCTATGGTTATCTTGTAAATCTTAGTCAGGAAGTCAATTATGTTTATCAGTTGGATTGCGAATAAACAATAGAGCATGGATTAAAGGTTACTTGTTATGCAGTAATGGAGAATATGTTGGAGTTTTGGAGATGCTTTGTCTTCTGAATCTCTGCTTTCCTCTGTCTTCTTGTTCACGCACGCACGTCCTCCTATGGCAAGCTGTGTGTTTGTGGATCACCGTTGTCAATGGCTACCTTCCATCCTTCCAGTGAAAACTACGCTCACGCGCTCTGTCACAGCACGGCTAATCACCGGTTGGTTCTCGATCCGGTTGGAATAGGATTTAATATCCTTTTGCATCTGTCACTAACGCCCAGCCTTCAGGAGTTTGAAGCTCGTCACAGTCATTCAATCCTTGAATCCTACTCGGAATACCACAGACAAGGTTTAGACTTTCCGGATTCTCATGAATGCCGCCATCAGTTCTAGCTTATACCACGGAGATTCTGATTAAGAGATCTCAGAGATACTCATTCAATCGGATATAGAACGGAGGTGGTTGTGAAGCACACGTTCATGGTTTGAGGAAGGTGATGAATGTCACTGATCATCACCTTCATCACAGTTAAGCCCGAATGAACATCTTAGATAGGAACAAGCATGTTTGAATAGAAAACAGAAATACTTGCATTAATTCATCGAGACACAGCAGAGCTCCTCACCCCCAACAATGGGGTTTAGAGACTCATGCCGTCAGAGAATACAAAGTTTAGATCTGAAATATCATGAGATACAAAATAAGTCTCTAAAAGTCGTTTAAATACTAAACTAGTAGCATAGGGTTACAAAATACGAGTGGACTATGATGGATGATGCAGAGATCCACTTCTGGGGCCCACTTGGTGTGCTGGGGCCCACTTGGTGTGTGCTGGGGCTGAGACTTTAAGCAATTCACGTGCAGAGGCCATTTGTGGAGTTGAACGCCAGTTTTTGTGCCAGTTTGGGCGTTCAACTCCAGTTTTTTATCCTTTTCTGGCGCTGGACGCCAGAATTGGGCAGAGGACTGGCGTTGAACGCCAGTTTACGTCGTCTATTCTTGTGCAAAGTATGGACTATTATATATTTCTGGAAAGCCCTGGATGTCTACTTTCCAACGCAATTGGAAGCACGCCATTTCGAGTTCTGTAGCTCCAGAAAATCCACTTTGAGTGCAGGGAGGTCAGAATCCAACAGCATCAGCAGTCCTTTTTCAGCCTGAATCAGATTTTTGCTCAGCTCCTTCAATTTCAGCCAGAAAAATACCTGAAATTACAGAAAAACACATAACTCATAGTAAAGTCCAGAAATATGAATTTTTCCTAAAAACTACTGGAAATAAACTAAAAACTAACTAAAACATACTCAAAACTACATGAAATTATCCCCAAAAAGCGTATAAAATATCCGCTCATCACAACACCAAACTTAAACTGTTGCTTGTTCTCAAGCAACTAGACAAATAAAATAGAAGACTAATAGGTTGAGAAGCAATAATATCTCAGAGTTTTTGAATGAAGCTCAGATTCTAATTAGATGAGCGGGGCTAGTAGCTTTTTGTTTCTGAACAGTTTTGGCATCTCACTTTATCCATTGAAGCTCAGAGTGATTGGCATCTATAGGAACTCAGAATTCAGATAGTGTTATTGATTCTCTTAGTTCAGTGTGATGATTCTTGAACACAGCTTCTTTATGAGTCTTGGCCGTGGCCCTAAGCACTTTGTTTTCCAGTATTACCACCGGATACATAAATGCCACAGACACATAATTGGGTGAACCTTTTCAGATTGTGACTCAGCTTTGCTAAAGTCCCCAATTAGAGGTGTCCAGAGTTCTTAAGCACACTCTTCTTTTCACTTGGACCTTGACTTTAACCGCTCAGTCTCAAGTTTTCACTTGACACCTTCACGCCACAAGCACATGGTTAGGGACAGCTTGGTTTAGCCGCTCAGACCAGGATTTTATTCCTTTAGGCCCTCCTATCCACTGATGCTCAAAGCCTTGGGATCCCTTTTATTTGCCCTTGCCTTTTGGTTTTAAGGGTTATTGGCTTTTTCTGCTTGCTTTTTCTCTCTTTTTTTTTTTCTACAAGCTTTATTCTTTGCTGCTTTTTCTTGCTTCAAGAATCATTTTTATGATTTTTTAGATTGTCAATAACATGTCTCATGTTCATCATTCTTTCAAGAGCCAACATATTTAACAGTCTTAAACAACAAATTCAAAAGACATATGCACTGTTCAAGCATTCATTCAGAAGACAGAAAGCATTGCCACCACATTTAACTAATTAGAACTTCTCTTATTAAAACTCGAAATTTTATTGCCTCTTATTCAAAAGATCTACTACTTTATTCATGTTTAATGATGATGAGAAAAATAAACTATAGCTTAATTGAAGATAAAATCAAATAGATACTAATTACTATTATATGACTTCTAAGGTAAACTTTTTATAAGGACACTGTCACAGAGTTAAGGCAGAAATTGGAATTTAACAACCTTTATTCTGGGGGTATGGGAGTTCCTCTGATCCTTGGGAGGCTTGGTATTACAGAAGACTTTTGGCGCTTCAGTTCCCTTAAGTCACGTCCCTGCTCCTCTTGTTCTTTAAACATATGGGTCAGCATTTGACTATGTTTCTTCTGTTGTTTTATTATTTGCTCCATAGCTTCCTGTATCTTGGTGACAGACGTCTCAAGATATTCCCAATATTCCGCTTGAGGAATCTCTGGGAGGAATTCCTGTGCTCTCTTCTTGATAAGATCCTCCTGTGCTTGTTGTCTCTCCATTGATGCTTTGGTGATTGACTTTTCAATTAGGATATATTCAGTTATTCCCATCTTGACTCCAGCGTCCTTGCAGAGCAGAGAAATCACGCTTGGATAAGCCAACCTGGCCTCTTTTGAATTTTTGTTAGCAATCTTATAGAGCTCAGTTGAAATCAGCTGATGAACCTCCACTTCTTTTCCCATCATGATGCAATGAATCATCACTGCTCTTTTAACTGTGACTTCAGAACGGTTGCTAGTGGGCAACAGAGAACGCCCAATGAAGTCCAGCCATCCTCTGGCAACTGGTTTGAGATCCTCTCTCTTGAGTTGATTTGGGACGCCCTTTGTGTTGGTGGTCCACCTGGCTCCAGGGATACATATGTCATCTAGAATCTTATCCAGGCCAATGTCTACTCTCATCATCCTCCTGTTGAAGGAGTCTGGATCATCCTTTAGCTGAGGTAGCTTTAATATCTCTCTGATCTTGTCAGGGGTGGTATGAACAATCTTTCCCCTGACCATGGTCCGAAATTCGTAGCAGGCTGTTCCAGATAGTCTTTGCTTGTCAGTCTGCCACATATTAGCATAGAACTCCTGGACCATGTTCCTTCCTACTTTCGTTTCAGGATTAGCTAGGACTTCCCAGTTCCTGATTCGAATTTGCTCCTGGATCTCCGGATATTCGTCTTCTTTCAGATCGAATCTAACTTCCGGGATCACTGATCTCAGACCCATTACTTTAAGATAATGGTCTGAATGTTCTTTAGATAAGAACTTCCCTTGATTCCAAAGTGGTTTTGGAACGCTCTCTTTCTTGCCTCTTGGATTGGATTGTTTTCCTTTGGGAGCCATGATCTTAGTGATCTCGGAAAAACACACCAAACTTAGAGGTTTGCTTGTCCTCAAGCAAAAGAAAAGAAAGGAGAGGGATAGAAGGAGATCGAGGTGCACTTGTTGATGGAGGAGGGGGGAGGCCAAACCCAATTATAAAGGGGTGGGGGGGTGGGCTTTCGAAAAATTGGAAGAGATAAGATGAAAAGATTGAGTTGAAAAAGATAAGATAGAAGATAGAGTTTAATTTTGAAAAGATATGATAGATTTTTGAAAAAGATAACTCTGAATTTTGAAAAAGATGATATGGATATTTGAAAAAGATATGGATTAGTTGAAAAGATTTTTGAGTGAAAAAGATAGATTTGTCTTCAGAAAAGATTTTGAAAAGAGTTGGATTGAATTTGGAAAGATGGATTTTTAGAAATTAAGGATTTTAGAAATCAGGGTTCTTGATATGTTCATGTAAAAATCATGCATTGAAGCATAAAATTTAAAATTAAAATGGAAATACGTGTGGGATAACTGGATTTGGCTCCTCCCTGTCCTCCTGGCGTTTGAACGCCCAAACACTGCTTGTTTTGGGCGTTCAGCGCCCAAATGCTGATCTCCTGGGCGTTTAGCGCCCATTTGCTGCCATTCCTAGCGTTCAACGCCCAGTGGGTGGCCATTTCTGGCGTTGAACGCCCAAATTGCTGCCATTACTGGCGTTCAGCGCCCAGTGGATGCCCATTTTGGGCGCTGAACGCCCAAAATGCCCCTTTACTGGCGTTTTCTTGCCATTGAGCTTCCTATCTCTGTTTTGTGTGCAAATTCCTTCTGTAACCCTGTAAACTTATGCAATTGATCCTTTACCTTAGTGTCAGTAAACTTTATATAAACAAATAAATAAAAAAAGAAAAATAGGGCAAAATGCTTAGAGGATTAATGCCCCATGGCTGGGTTGCCTCCCAGAAAGCGCTTCTTTATTGTCTTTAGCTGGACCTTGCTGAGCTTTTAATCTAGCTTCAGCCTTGAGCATTCTTGCTCAATGTTGCCTTCAAGATAATGCTTGATTCTTTGTCCATTGACAATGAACTTCTTATCAGAATCAATATCTTGAAGCTCCACGTAACCATATGGTGACACACTTGTAATCACGTATGGTCCCCTCCACCGGGATTTCAGTTTCCCGGGGAATAGCCTGAGTCTAGAGTTAAACAACAGGACCTTCTGTCCTGGTTCAAAGATTCTAGATGACAGCTTTCTGTCATGCCATTTTTTTTATTTTTCTTTATAAAGCTTGGCATTTTCGAAAGCTGTGAATCTGAATTCCTCTAGCTCATTTAGCTGGAGCAATCGTTTTTCTCCTGCTAATTTGGCATCTAAGTTTAGGAATCTGGTTGCCCAGTAGGCCTTATGTTCCAGTTCCACGGGCAAGTGGCATGCCTTACCATACACGAGTTGGTATGGAGAGGTCCCTATAGGGGTCTTGAATGCTGTTCTGTAAGCCCACAGAGCATCATCCAAGCTCCTTGCCCAATCCTTTCTACGGGTATTTACTGTCCATTCCAGGATTCTCTTTAATTCTCTGTTAGAGACTTCAGCTTGCCCGTTGGTTTGTGGATGATATGGAGTGGCCACTTTGTGGCGAATTCCATACCGAACCATGGCAGAGTAAAGCTGTTTATTGCAGAAGTGAGTGCCCCCATCACTGATTAACACTCTAGGGACACCAAACCTGCTAAAGATATGTTTCTGGAGGAACTTCAGCACTGTTTTAGTATCATTGGTGGGTGTGGCAATAGCCTCAACCCATTTTGATACATAGTCAACTGCCACCAGAATATAAGTGTTTGAATATGATGGTGGAAAAGGTCCCATGAAGTCAATTCCCCATACGTCAAACAACTCAATTTTCAAGATTCCTTGTTGAGGCATGGCGTAACCATGAGGCAGATTGCCAGCTCTTTGGCAACTGTCACAATTACGTACAAACTCTCGGGAATCTTTATAGAGTGTGGGCCAATAGAAGCCACATTGGAGGACCTTGGTGGCTGTTCGCTCACCTCCGAAATGGCCTCCATATTGGGATCCATGGCAATGCCATAGGATTCTCTGTGCTTCCTCTCTGGGGACACACCTACGGATAATTCCGTCTGCACATCTCTTAAAGAGATAGGGTTCATCCCACAAGTAGTACTTTGCATCAGTAACTAATTTCTTCTTTTGTATTCTATTGTACTCCTTGGGTATGAACCTTGCAGCTTTATAGTTTGCAATATCGGCAAACCATGGTGCTTCCTGAATGGCAAATAGATGCTCATCAGGGAACGTCTCAGAGATCTCAAGAAAGGGGAGGGACGTCCCTTCCACTGGCTCTATCCGGGACAGATGATCAGCTACTTGGTTCTCTGTCCCTTTTCTGTCTCTTATTTCTATATCAAACTCTTGCAGATGCAATACCCATCTGATAAGCCTGGGTTTTGAATCCTGCTTTGTGAGTAGATACTTAAGAGCAGCATGGTCAGTGTACACAATCACTTTTGATCCTACTAAGTAGGATCTGAACTTGTCAATGGCGTAAACCACTGCAAGTAATTCCTTTTCTGTGGTTGTGTAATTTTTCTGAGCATCATTTAAAACACGACTGGCATAATAAATGACATGCAGAAGCTTGTCATGCCTCTGTCCCAATACTGCACCAATGGCATGATCACTGGCATCACACATTAGCTCAAGTGGTAATGTCCAGTCTGGTGCAGAAATGACTGGTGCTGTGACCAGCTTAGCTTTCAGCGTTTCAAACGCCTACAGGCACTCTGTGTCAAACACAAATGGCGTGTCAGCAGCTAGCAGATTGCTTAGAGGTTTTGCGATTTTTGAAAAATCCTTTATAAACCTCCTATAGAATCCTGCATGCCCCAGAAAGCTTCTGATTGCCTTAACATTGGCAGGTGGTGGTAATTTTTCAATTACCTCTATTTTTGCTTGATCCACCTCTATTCCCTTGTTTGAGATTTTATGCCCAAGAACAATTCCTTCAGTCACCATGAAGTGACACTTTTCCCAGTTTAAAACTAGGTTGGTTTCTTGGCATCTTTTCAGAACAAGTTTCAGGTGATCAAGACAGGAGCTGAATGAGTCTCCATATACTGAGAAGTCATCCATGAAGACTTCCAGAAATTTTTCCACCATATCAGAGAAAATAGAGAGCATGCATCTCTGGAAGGTTGCAGGTGCATTGCATAGCCCAAAGGGCATCCTTCTATAAGCAAACACTCCGGATGGACATGTGAATGCTGTTTTCTCTTGATCCTGGGGATCTACTGCAATCTGGTTATAGCCTGAGTAGCCATCCAAAAAGCAGTAATAATCATGACCTGCTAGTCTTTCTAGCATCTGGTCTGTGAATGGTAAAGGAAAATGATCCTTTCTGGTGGCTGTATTGAGCCTTCTGTAGTCAATACACATGCGCCACCCTGTAACTGTTCTTGTAGGAACCAGTTCATTTTTTTCATTATGAATCACTGTCATGCCTCCCTTTTTTGGGACGACTTGAACAGGGCTCACCCAGGGGCTATCAGAAATGGGATAAATAATCCCAGCCTCTAGTAATTTGGTGACCTCTTTCTGCACCACTTCCTTCATGGCTGGATTTAGCCGCCTCTGTGGTTGAACCACTGGTTTGGCATTATCCTCCAATAGGATTTTGTGCATGCATCTAGCTGGGCTTATGCCCTTGAGGTCACCTATGGACCACCCAAGAGCTGTCTTGTGTGTCCTTAGCACTTGAATAAGTGCTTCCTCTTCCTGTGAATTTAAAGCAGAGCTTATGATCACTGGAAAAGTGTCACCTTCTCCTAGAAATGCATATTTCAAGGATGGTGGTAGTGGTTTGAGCTCGGGTTTAGGAGGTTTTTCCTCTTTCAGAAGAAAGTTCAAAGGCTCTTTCATGTCCCCTGAATCCTCCAAATCAGGCTGAACATCTTTAAAGATGTTTTCCAACTCTGATTCGAGACTCTCAGCCATGTTGATCTCTTCTACCAAAGAATCAATAAGATCAACTTTCATGCAGTCTGTTGATGTGTCTGGATGCTGCATGGCTTTGACAGCGTTCAACTTGAACTCATCATCGTTGACTCTCAGGGTTATTTCCCCCTGCTGGACGTCAATGAGGGATCGTCCAGTTGCTAGGAAGGGTCTTCCTAGAATGAGAGTAGCACTCTTGTGCTCCTCCATTTCCAGCACAACAAAGTCAGTGGGAAAGGCGAATGGCCCAACTCTGACAATCATGTCCTCAATCACACCTGATGGGTATTTAGTGGAACCATCAGCAAGTTGGAGACATATCCGGGTTGGTTTAACTTCTTCAGTTAAGCCAAGCTTCCTGATAGTGGATGCAGGTATTAGGTTGATGCTTGCCCCAAGATCGCATAAAGCTGTCTTGGTGCAATCACCTTCCAATGTGCATGGTATCAGAAAACTCCCAGGGTCTTTAAGCTTTTCAGGAAAGCTTTTCAGAATGACTGCACTGCATTCTTCAGTGAGGAGAACTCTTTCTGTTTCTCTCCACTCCTTTTTATGACTCAAGATCTCTTTCATGAACTTGGCATAAGAAGGTATTTGCTCAAGTGCCTCTGCAAATGGAATCTTTATTTCAAGAGTCCTTAGATAATCTGCAAAGCGAGCAAATTGCTTATCCTGCTCCTCTTTCCGGAGTTTTTGAGGATAAGGTATCTTGGCTTTATATTCCTCAACCTTAGTGGTTAAAGAAGCCTTTTTAGAGGGGTTGTTATCAGCACTTGTGTGTGTCTGATCCCTCACTGGCAATTGAGTGCCAGAGTCAGAAGCTGGAGTGACGTTAGACGCCAGCTCACTGTCTGTTCCTGGCGCCTGAACGCCAGAAATGTGCCCATTTTGGGCGTTCAATGCTGGATTCTGCCCCATTTGGGCATTGAACGCCAGATTCTTGCCCATTTCTGGTGTTGAACGCCAATCCTGCCTTGTTTCTGGCGCTGAACGCCAGTTTTGGGCATGGTCTGGGCGTTCAGCGCCAGCCTTCCACCCATTTTCTGGCATTTTAGTGCCAGAATTGTTTTTCCCTGGGCTCTTACTGTCCTCAGGTGAATCTTTGGTGGGTCGCTCATTTCTTGAATTTTTGATGCCTTGAGGTGGGGTATTTAATGTTTTCCCACTTCTTAATTGAACTGCTTGGCATTCTTCTGCTATTTGCCTTGATAGCTGCTGCTTTGTTTGCTTAAACTGTTCGTCCATATGTATATTAGCTATCCTTGTCTCCTGTAGCCTGTCTTTGAATTCAGCTAGCTGCTTTGTTAGAAAATCCAATTGCTGATTGAATTCAGCAGCTTGTTTTACAGTACTGAATTCAGCAGTTACTGTTTTAACCTCTTCATTCATGGAAGGGTTGCTGCTTAGATACAGATGCTGATTCCTGGAAACTGTATCAATGAGCTCTTGAGCCTCTTCAATTGTCTTTCTCATATGGATAGATCCACCAGCTGAGTAATCTAGAGACATCTGAGCTCCTTCTGCAAGCCCATAGTAGAAGATGTCTAACTGAACCCACTCTGAAAACATTTCAGAGGGGCATTTTCGTAGCATCTCTCTGTATCTCTCCCAGGCATCATAAAGAGATTCATTATCTCCTTGTTTAAAGCCTTGGATGTCCAGCCTTAGCTGTGTCATCCTTTTTGGGGGAAAATACTGATTCAGGAATTTTTCTGTCAGCTGTTTCCATGTTCTTATGCTGGCCTTAGGTTGGTTATTTAACCACCTCTTAGCTTGATCTTTTACAGCAAATGGAAACAGTAATAGTCTGTAGACATCCTGATCTATTTCCTTATCATGTACTGTGTCAGTAATTTGTAAAAATTGTGCCAGAAACTCTGTAGGTTCTTCCTGTGGAAGACCGGAATACTGACAACTTTGCTGCACCATGATAATGAGCTGAGGATTCAACTCAAAGCTACTAACTCCAATGGAGGGTATGCAGATGCTACTCCCATATGAAGCAGTAGAGGGGTTAGAATATGACCCCAAAGTCCTCCTGGACTGTCCATCTCCACTTATGTCCATGATGGATATATGGATATAACTTGGACTAATTTACCTTTTTATTTATTTTATTTTATAAGAAGTAAATACTTAAATAAAATAAAATAACTAAAAAGAATTTGAATTTTGAAATTAATTAATTTTTTTTTTATAATTTTCGAAAATTTGTTTTAAAAATAGAGAGAAAAGATATTTTTAAATTTAGTGAGGAGAGAGGAAAATAATAAGATAGTACAAGATTTAAAAATTTTTAGATCTAATGCTCCTTGTTTTTGAAAATTTTGGAGGGAAAACACCAAGGAACACCAAACTTAAAAATTTTAAGATCAAGACACAAGGAAAACTCAAGAACACTTTGAAGACTCACAAGAACACCAAACTTAAAATTTTTAGAAAACCAAAACAAAATTTTCGAAAATTTTAAGGATAATTAATCAAGAAAACACCAAACTTAAAGTTTGGCACAGGATTTAATAGAAAAATTATTTTTGAAAAATGTTTTAAAAATATGATAGCCAATTACCATGAACATAAACACCATGTTCTAACTAACTGAGCTATAAGTTTAAAATATTTTAACAAGGGATAAATAATAAAAGACTCTAAACCAAAAGAGAAAGATTTTTCCTAATCTAAGCAACAAAATAATCCGTCAGTTGTTCAAACACGAACAATCCCCGGCAACGGCGCCAAAAACTTGGTGCACGAATTGTGAATCACACTTTTCACAACGCGTACCACTAACCAGCAAGTGCACTGGGTCGTCCAAGTAATACCTCACGTGAGTAAGGGTCGAATCCCACGGAGATTGTTGGTTTGAAGCAATCTATGGTTATCTTGTAAATCTTAGTCAGGAAGTCAATTATGTTTATCAGTTGGATTGCGAATAAACAATAGAGCATGGATTAAAGGTTACTTGTTATGCAGTAATGGAGAATATGTTGGAGTTTTGGAGATGCTTTGTCTTCTGAATCTCTGCTTTCCTCTGTCTTCTTGTTCACGCACGCACGTCCTCCTATGGCAAGCTGTGTGTTTGTGGATCACCGTTGTCAATGGCTACCTTCCATCCTTCCAGTGAAAACTACGCTCACGCGCTCTGTCACAGCACGGCTAATCACCGGTTGGTTCTCGATCCGGTTGGAATAGGATTTAATATCCTTTTGCATCTGTCACTAACGCCCAGCCTTCAGGAGTTTGAAGCTCGTCACAGTCATTCAATCCTTGAATCCTACTCGGAATACCACAGACAAGGTTTAGACTTTCCGGATTCTCATGAATGCCGCCATCAGTTCTAGCTTATACCACGGAGATTCTGATTAAGAGATCTCAGAGATACTCATTCAATCGGATATAGAACGGAGGTGGTTGTGAAGCACACGTTCATGGTTTGAGGAAGGTGATGAATGTCACTGATCATCACCTTCATCACAGTTAAGCCCGAATGAACATCTTAGATAGGAACAAGCATGTTTGAATAGAAAACAGAAATACTTGCATTAATTCATCGAGACACAGCAGAGCTCCTCACCCCCAACAATGGGGTTTAGAGACTCATGCCGTCAGAGAATACAAAGTTTAGATCTGAAATATCATGAGATACAAAATAAGTCTCTAAAAGTTGTTTAAATACTAAACTAGTAGCCTAGGGTTACAAAATACGAGTGGACTATGATGGATGATGCAGAGATCCACTTCTGGGGCCCACTTGGTGTGCTGGGGCCCACTTGGTGTGTGCTGGGGCTGAGACTTTAAGCAATTCACGTGCAGAGGCCATTTGTGGAGTTGAACGCCAGTTTTTGTGCCAGTTTGGGCGTTCAACTCCAGTTTTTTATCCTTTTCTGGCGCTGGACGCCAGAATTGGGTAGAGGACTGGCGTTGAACGCCAGTTTACGTCGTCTATTCTTGTGCAAAGTATGGACTATTATATATTTCTGGAAAGCCCTGGATGTCTACTTTCTAACGCAATTGGAAGCACGCCATTTCGAGTTCTGTAGCTCCAGAAAATCCACTTTGAGTGCAGGGAGGTCAGAATCCAACAGCATCAGCAATCCTTTTTCAGCCTGAATCAGATTTTTGCTCAGCTCCTTCAATTTCAGCCAGAAAAATACCTGAAATTACAGAAAAACACACAACTCATAGTAAAGTCCAGAAATATGAATTTTTCCTAAAAACTACTGGAAATAAACTAAAAACTAACTAAAACATACTCAAAACTACATGAAATTATCCCCAAAAAGCGTATAAAATATCCGCTCATCAATCGACCCTTACTCACGTAAGGTATTACTTGGACGACCCAGTGCACTTGCTGGTTAGTTGTGCGGAGTTGTGAAAAGTGTAATCACAATTTCCCACACCAATCTGGCATCTTCCTTGGCAAGTTATTCTGAATTATGGCACTACATTCCTTAGTCAGGACCACTGTCTCATCTCCTTTTAAAGGCTTCTTCTTTGACAACAATTCCTTCATAAATTTGACATAGAGAGGCATTTGCTCCAAAACCTCAGCAAAAGGAATATTGATTTGCAACTTTCTGAAGACTTCCAAGAACTTTGAAAACTGCTTGTCCTTGGTCTCCTTTTGAAGTCTCTGAGGATATGGCATTTTAGGCTTGTACTCAGGAGCCTTTGGCAATGTAGGATAAGTGTCAAGAGAGTCTGGGAATGGGTTGTCCGCACGCTTTGGAGGGACGTGCACTAATTCTTCCTTCTTCTCCTCTGGAGCTTTTTTTTCAACTGGCTCCTCATTAACTTGTGCTTCCATACTTGCCACTTGTCCACTTATCAAGGTGATAACCTTGCATTCCTCTCTTGGGTTTGGAATTGTGTTACCAGGAAGGCTATTAATGGTCCTCTTATCAATTTTATTAACTTTTGTGGCTAATTGACCCATCTGAATCTCCAAGTTTTGAATTGTATTTGCAGACCTCTCAGGTATTTGCTTGCTCAGTTGGCACATTTGCACCTCCAAGTTTCTAATGGAGGCTCTGGTTTCCTGCATAAAACTCCTCATAATCTCCCAATTAGAATCTTGTTGGGATTGAGAATTCGCCTGCTGAGGTGGTTGTTGTTGATGAGACTGAAATTGACGGTTATTATGATTGTTCTGTTGGAAACCACCCTGAGAGTTATTGGTGAAATTCTGAGATCTCTGAGGTTGGTCTATCCACCCAAGATTGTATGTCTTAGAGTATGGATCATTATTGGGGTTTTTAGGACCACTCCCCGTGTAATTGACCTGTTCAGAAGAGGATTGAGCATAATCATAATTATAATTTTGCACAAAATTACCTGTCATGTCATAAGAGATCTCTTGAGGTGGATTTTGGGTGTTGATAGTTGAGACTTGCATGCCACCCATCTGTTGAGTAAGTAGACTTATTTGCTGAGACATAAGCTTGTTCTGAGCTAGAATAGTATTAAGAGCTTCTACTTCCATAACACCCTTCTTTTGAGGAGCCTCAGAGTTCACAGGATTCCTGTTAGATGAGTATAAATATTGGTTGCTAGCAACCAATTCAATAAGCTCAATAGTCTCCTCCGCTGTCTTCTTCTTGTGTAATGAACCACCTGCAGAATTATCTAAGAACATCTTGGACATTTCACCCAATCCTTCATAAAAGATATCTAGTTGGGTCCATTTGGAGAACATGTCCGGAGGGCATTGCCTAGTCAGTAGCTTGTATCTCTCCCAAGCTTCATAAAGAGTTTCACCATCCTTCTACCTGAAGGTCTGAACCTTCACCCTAAGCTTAGTCAGCTTCTTTGGTGGGAAAAATTTAGTAAGAAACTCAGTAACAACCTTGTCCCAAGTATCCAAGCTCTCCTTGGGTTGGGAATCTAGCCATAGCTTTGCTCCATCCCTCAGAGCAAACGGAAAGAGCATGAGCTTGTACACCTCTGGGTTCACTCCATTTGTCTTCACAGTATCACAAATCTGCAAAAAGTTAGAAATAAATTGATTTGGGTCTTCGTGGAGAAGACCATGATATTGGCAGTTTTGTTGCACCAGGGTGACCAATTGTGGCTTCAACTCAAAGTTGTTCGCAGCTATAGGAGGCACCACAATGCTTTTCCCATAAAGATCTGCAGTAGGATCATAGTAAGACCCAAGTACTCTCCTTTGTTGCTCATTCCCATTCGGATTTGCCACATTGGCGTTAACAGCATTATTAGCAAACTCCTAGTTATGCCACCAGACATTATTTTTTTTCTTAGTAAACTTTATGGCTAAAAATTTAAATGCAATATACAAGACTTAGAAAAGTGGTGACTAATTATTATTACCCATTAGTAAGAAGGAAATGGCGAGGGGCACCGAGAATCAGAGCAAGAAATAGTAGACGGATCCAAGTCCAGCTTAGCAACAACGTTAGTGGATTGTCTATCTCCTTTCAGTCGTAACGAGAAGTCCTACATAGCACTGTATATAGGTGTGCTAGGCATTCGGAACCCCAACTAATCTCCCTTATCTCAACAAAGTTATAGAGCAACGACAGAAATTTTCAGTGCACCGCTTCTCCAAACTTGTGTCCAAACAAGATTGTCTCTAATAACATGATGTGGCACTTCATAGTACCTCTCCATACTAAGTTGATCATTCAACTGTAACCAGTCTTTAAGGTCTCGAAGCCATGTCACCTTAATGAATCTTCCTCTACAATCTGCCTTCCTAGGTGCATACCCAAACTGGTGTATGCATTCTGTCTCTAATACCTCATGACTACTCACGGTTACAATGGTCACCAGAAGACCATCTGTCGAAAGATCAAGAATTAGGACTATATCTTCCAACGTGATGATACACTCACCAACTGAAAGATGGAAGGCATGCGTCTTTGGGTAACGTCTCTTAACTAGAGCCTTAACCAACGCTGCCTAACATTGGATCACTCTAATTTGAGCTATGAGATAAACTAGCGTCACATAAAATAGGCTCCATAATAGGGTTGTATGGATCCGGTTGAAGTAGGTGGTCACAGGTCAACACTCGTGAACCCTACAAAATATAGACAAATATTAACGCACTACAAAAAATAGGCTGGATACCATCAAATTTACTGGTGGAATTGCAGAAATAATCCGCCGGTAATAAGTTACCATCGGATTTTTTTGATTTGATGGTAATTTGTGATGGAATTAGCATTAAATTTTTACTGTATAGGTGACCAAGATAACCTTATGGTTATCGTCGGATAAATTTCGATGGTAATGTTCATGCCACATACAAAGAGTTTGTGCCAACATACCGCCGGATTTAAGTTTAATTTTTTTTATTTTCCTATTTAAAATTCAATGAATGTTACCGTGAAATTTATCCTATGGTAAATCTCACGGTAGTCTTATTTTTATTTTATTTAATTTTTTCTGAATCTAAAAGAACCGAATAGTCAACAATTAATAGTCAAATTTTGATTAGTGAAAATCAAGCAACAATTTATCTGAAATTATATCATAATCTAATTAAAGTTTAATAAAGAAATACGTAAGATAAAACTAGGCTAGCATGCATTATAATTATTTAATCTTACTAATTAAATTTTAAACATATAACAAGCTAAGCTAGTTGGTGTACAAAATTATGATCTCAATGGCGCCAAAAACTTGGTACGCACTATCATAATCTCACTTCATCTTCACAACTTTGCACAACTAACCAGCAAGTGCACTGGGTCGTCCAAGTAATAAACCTTACGTGAGTAAGGGTCAATCCCACGGAGATTGTCGGCTTGAAGCAAACTATGGTCATCCTTGTAAATCTCAGTCAGGCAGATTCAAATGGTTATGGGATTTTGATAATTAAAATATAATTAAAACATAAAATAAGATAGAAATACTTATGTAATTCATTGGTGAGAATTTCAGATAAACGTATGGAGATGCTTTGCTCCTTCTGAATCTCTGCTTTCCTACTGTCTTCATTCAATCATTCACACTCTTTTCCATAGCAAGCTGTATGTTGGGGGATCACCGTTGTCAACGGCTACCGTCCGTCCTCTCAGTAAAAATGGTCCAAGTGCGCTGTCACCGCATGGCTAATCATCTGTCGGTTCTCGATCATGTTGGAATAGGATCTATTGATCCTTTTGCGTCTGTCACTACGCCCAACACTCGCGAGTTTAAAGCTCGTCACAGTCATCCCTTCCCAGATCTTACTCAGAATACCACAGACAAGGTTTAGACTTTCCGGATCTCAGAAATGGCCACCAATAATTCTAGCCTATGCCACGAAGGTTTTAATCTTAGATTAGAAACCCAAGAGATACACATTCAAGCTTGTTTGCATGTAGAATGGAAGTGGTTGTTAGGCACGCGTTCATAGGTGAGAATAGTGATGAGCGTCACATAATCATCACCATCATGTTCTTGTATGCGAATGAATATCTTAGAGAAGAAATAGGCTTGAGTTTAATAGAAAAACAATAGTACTTTGCATTAATTCATGAGAAACAGCAGAGCTCTACACCTTAATCTATAAGGTGTAGAAACTCCACCGTTGAAAATACATAAGTAAAAGGTCCAGGCATGGCCATGAGGCCAGCCTCTCAAATGTGTACAATGAACATAAAATTATTCAAAAGATCGATGTGAAATAAACCACTAAAAGTAGTTTTTATACTAAACTAGTAACCTAGGGTTTACAGAAATAAGTAAATGATGCAGAAATCCACTTCCGGGCCCACTTGGTGTGTGCTTGGGCTGAGCATTGAGCTTTCATGTGTAGAGACTCTTTTTGGAGTTAAACGCCAGGTTGTAGCCTGTTTCTGGCATTTAACTTTGATTTCCAACCTGTTTCTGGCGTTTAACTCCAGAATAGGACAGGAAGTTGGCGTTTGAACGCTAGTTTGCGTCATTAAAACTCGGGCAAAGTATGGACTATTATATATTATTGGAAAGCCCTGGATGTCTACTGTCCAACTGAATTGAGAGTGTGCCAATTGGATTTTTGTAGCGCCAGAAAATCTATCTCGAGTGCAGAGAGGTTAGAATCCAACAGCATCTACAGTCCTTCTTCAGTCTCTGAATCAGATTTTTGCTCAAGTCCCTCAATTTCAGCCAGAAATTACCTGAAATCACAGAAAAACACACAAACTCATAGTAAAGTCTAGAAATGTGATTTTTATTTAAAAACTAATAAAAATATATTAAAAACTAACTAATTCATACTAAAAACTATGTAAAAACAATGCCAAAAAGTGTATAAATTATCCGTTCATCACAACACCAAACTTAAATTGTTTCTTGTCCCCAAGCAACTGAAAATCAAATAGGATAAAAAGAAGAGAATATATTATAAATTCCAAAATATCAATGAAACTTAGCTCCAATTAGATGAGCGGGGCTAGTAGCTTTTTGCCTCCGAACAGTTTTGGCATCTCACTTTATCCTTTGAAGTTCAGAATGATTGGCATCTATAAGAACTTAGAATTCAGATAGTGTTATTGATTCTCCTAGTTCAGTATATTTATTCTTGAACACAGCTACTTTGTGAGTCTTGGCCGTGGCCCTAAGCACTTTCTTTTCCAGTATTACCACCGGATACATAAATGCCACAGACACATAACTGGGTGAACATTTTCAGATTGTGACTCAACTTTGCTAAAGTCCCCAATTAGAGGTGTCCAGGGTTCTTAAGCACACTCTTTTTTGCTTTGGACCTCGACTTTAACCGCTCAGTCTCAAGCTTTTCACTTGACACCTTCACGCCACAAGCACATGGTTAGGGACAGCTTGGGTTAGCCACTTAGGCAAGGATTTTATTCCTTTGGGCCCTCATATCCATTAATGCTCAAAGCCTTGGATCCTTTTTTATTACCCTTGCCTTTTGGTTTAAAGGGTTACCGGCTTTTTGCTCTTGCCTTTTGGTTTAAAGAGCTCTTAGCTTTTTCTGCTTGCTTTTTCTTTTTCTTTCTTTTTCTTTTTTTTTATTTTCGCCATTTTTTTCATGAGCCTTGCTTTTTCACTACTTTTCTTGCTTCAAGAATCAATTTTATGATTTTTCAGATTATCAATAACATTTCTCCTTTTTCATCATTCTTTCAAGAGCCAACAATTTTAACATTCATAAACAACAAATTCAAAAAAAAAATATGCACTGTTCAATCATTCATTCAGGAAACAAAAAGTGTTGCCACCACATCAAAATAATTAAACTAAGCTCAAAGATAAATTCGAAATCATGTACTTCTTGTTCTTTTGTTTTTAGAACATTTTTCATTTAAGAAAGGTGATGGATTCATAGGACATTCATAGCTTTAAGGCATAGACACTAGACACTAATGATCATGTAATAAGACACAAACATAGATAAAAATAAAGCATAGAGAACGAAAACAGAAAATAAATAAATAAATAAGGAGATTAAGGAACGGGTCCACCTTAGTGAGGGTGGCGTCTTCTTCCTCTTGAAGAACCAATGGTGTTCTTGAGCTCCTTTATGTCTCTTCCTTTCCTTTGTTGCCCCTCCCTCATAGCTCTTTGATCTTTTCTAATCTCATGGAGAATGATGGAGTGCTCTTGGTGCTCCATCCTTAGTTGTCCTATGTTGGAACTTAACTCTCCTAGGAAGGTATTGATTTGTTCCCAATAGTTTTGTGGAGGAAAGTGCATCCCTTGAGGCATCTCAGGGATTTCATGATGAGAAATTTTCTCATGCTCTTGTTGAGATCCATGAGTGGGCTCTCTTGTTTACTCCATCTTTTCTTAGTGATGGGCTTGTGAGATGAGTCTCTCCATCTCTCATGACTCAGAGTTAGAAGTAATTGCCTTCCCTTTCCTCTTTCTAGAGGTTTCTCCGGCCTTAGGTGCCATTAATGGTTATGGAAAAACAAAAAGCAACGCTTTTACCATACCAAACTTAAAATGTTTGCTCGTCCTCGAGCAAAAGAAGAAGAAAAATAGTAGAAGAAGAAAATGGAGGAGATGGAGGGGGAGAGTGTATTCGGCCAAAGGAGGAAAGAAGTGTTTGTAATGTGTGAAAATGAGGTAGTGTTGAGGGGTTTATATAGGGGTAGGGGAAGGGTTTGGTTTTTGGGGAAGAGTGTTATGAAAGGGTGTGAAGAGGAGAGAAGAGAAGGTGGGATAGGTGGGGATCCTGTGGGATCCACAGATCCTGAGGGGTCAAGGACTTAACATCCCTGCTCCATTTAGGCGTGCAAAATGCCCTTAGAGTGCACTTCTGGCGTTAAACGCCAGGTTGCTGCTTGTTTCTGGCGTTTAACGCCAGCTTTTCTCCCATTCTTGGTCTTAAACGCCAATTAGATGCTCTGTTCTGGCGTTAAACGTCATTCTGGTGCTTGTTTCTGGCGTTAAATGCCCAGAATGGTGCCAGACTGGGCGTTTAACACCCATTCTGCTACTCTTACTGGTGTTTAAACGCCAGTATGCTCTTCCTCCAGGGTGAGTCATTTTTCATTCTATTTTTCATTCTGTTTTTGATTTTTCAGTTGTTTTTGTGACTTCACATGATTATCAACCTAAAGAAAACATAAAATAGCAATGGAAAATAAATAGATATAATTAAATAGCATTGGGTTGCCTCCCAAAAAGCGCTTCTTTAATGTCAATAGCTTGACAGTGAGCTCTCATGGAGCCTCACAGATAATCAGAGCAGGGTTGGGGCCTCTCAACACCAAACTTGGAGTTTGGTTGTGGCCTCCCAACACCAAACTTAGAGTTTGAATGTGGGGATTTTGTTTGACTCTGTATTGAGAGAAGCTTTTCATGCTTCCTCTCCATGGTTACAGAGGGAGACCCTTGAGTCTTAAATACAAGGTAGTCTTCATTCAACTGAAGGACCAACTCTCCTCTGTCAACATTAATCACAGCTTTTGATGTGGCTAGGAAGGGTCTACCAAGGATGATGGATTCATCCTCATCCTTCCCAGTGTCTAGGATTATGAAATCAGCAGGGATGTAAAGGTCTTCAACCTTCACTAGCACGTCCTCTACTAGTCCATAAGCCTATTTCATTGATTTGTCTGCCATCTCTAGTGAGATTCTTACAGCTTGTACCTCAAAGATTTCCAGTTTCTCCATTACAGAGAGTGGCATGAGGTTTATCCCTGACCCCAGGTCACACAGAGCCTTCTCAAAGGTCATGGTACCTATGGTACAAGGTATGAAGAATTTTTCGGGATTCGGTTTCTTCTGAGGTAATGTCTGCCTCATTAATGCATTCAGTTCATTGGTGAGCAAAGGGGGTTCAAACTCCCAAGTCTCATTACCAAATAACTTGGCATTCAGCTTCATGATTTCTCCTAGATATTTAGCAACTTGCTCTTCAGTGATGTCTTCATCCTCTTCAGAAGAAGAATATTTATCAGAGCTCATGAATGGTAGAAAGAAGTTCAATGGAATCTCTATGGTCTCTGTATGAGCCTCAGATTCCTTTGGTTCCTCAAAGAAAAACTCCTTTCTGTCCAGAGGACGTCCCATGAGGCTTTTCTCACTGGGACTCACGTGCTCCTCACTCTCTCCAGGTTTGGCCATGTTGATCATGGTTATGGCCTTGCACTCTCGGAGTTTTCTTCTGTATTGCTTGGGAGAGTACTGGGAGGAGTTTCAGTAATCTTCTTACTCAGCTGACCCACCTGTGCCTCCAAATTTCTGATGGAGGACCTTGTTTCATTCATGAAACTTAGTGTGGTCTTGGATAGATCAGAGACTATAGTTACCAGACCAGAATGGCTCTGTTCAGAATTCTCTGTCTGTTGCTGAGAAGATGATGGAAAAGGCTTGCTATTGCTAAACCTATTTCTTTCACCATTATTATTATTAAAGCCCTGATTAGGCTTCTGTTGATCATTCCATGAGAAATTTGGATGATTTCTCCATGAAGGATTGTAGGTGTTTCCATAGGGTTCTCCCATGTAATTCACCTCTGCCATTACAGGATTCTCAGGATCATAAGCTTCTTCTTCAGAAAATGCTTCTTTAGTACTGTTGGATGCATCTTACAATCCATTCAGACTCTGAGAAATCATATTGACTTACTGAGTCAATATTTTGTTCTGAGCCAATATGGCATTCAGAGTATCAATTTCAAGAACTCCCTTCTTCTGAGGCGTCCCATTGTTCACAGGATTCCTCTCAGAGGTGTACATGAACTGGTTATTTGCAACCATTTCAATGAGTTTCTGAGCTTCTGCAGGGGTTTTCAGATGAAGAGATCCTCCTGCAAAATGGTCCAATGACATTTTTGACAACTCAGACAGACCATCATAGAATATACTTATGATGCTCCATTCTGGAAGCATGTCAGTAGGACACCTTTTGATCAATTTCTTGTATCTTTCCCAAGCTTCATAGAGGGATTTTCCTTCCTTCTGAAGGTTTGGATTTCCACTCTAAGCTTGCTCATCTTTTGAGGTGGAAAGAATTTGGCCAAGAAAGCACTGACCAGCTTTTCCCAAGAGTTCAGGCTCTCCTTAGGTTGTGAATCCAACCATGTTCTAGCTCTGTCTCTTACAGCAAAAGGGAAAAGCATAAGCCTGTAGACCTCGGGATCAACTCCATTAGTCTTGACAGTGTCATAGATTTACGAGAATTCAGCTAAAAACTGATGAGGATATTCCATTGGAAGTCTACGAAACTTGCAATTCTGCTGCATTAGAGAAACCAATTGAGGCTTAAGCTCAAAATTGTTTGCTCCAATTGCAGGAATTGAGATGCTTCTTCCATAGAAGTCAGAAGAGGGTGTAATAAAGTCACCAAGCATCTTCCTTGCATTGTTGGCATTGTTATTGGGTTCAGCCATGTCTCCTTCTTTTTCGAAAATTTCTGTCAGATTTTCTCCAGAGAGTTGTGCTTTAGCTTCCCTTAGCTTCCTCTTCAGAGTCCTTTCAGGTTCAAGATAAGCTTCAACAAGAATATTCTTATCCTTGTTCCTGCTCATATGAAAAAGAAGAGAACAGAAAAGAAAATATGGAATCCTCTACGTCAAAGTATAGAGATTCCTTATGTGAGTATAAGAAGAGAAGAATAGAAGAGAGAGAAGAGAGAAATTCGAACACAGTGAAGGAAAAGGGGTTCAAATTTTGAGTGGAAGAGGAGTGTTAGTGGATAAATAAATAAATAAATAGAAAGAGATGAGAGGGGTAACAATTCGAAAATAAATAAAATAAGATAAAAATATTTTTGTTTTTATTTTAAAATATAGTTAGAATTCGAAAATTAAAAAGAGAAATAAAATTAAATTAAAATTTAAAACAATTAGTTAATTAAAAGGGATTTTGAAAAAGGGGTTAGTAATTTTCGAAAATTGGAGAGAGAGTAGTTAGGTAGTTTTGAAAAAGATATGATTGAAATAGAAACTTTTAAAATCAAACTAAAAAGTTAAGTGGTTAATTGAAAAAGATTTGAAAATCAAATTTGAAAAGACAGGAAGTTAGAAAAAATTTTGAAAATTGATTTTTTTGAAAAAGATATGATTTGAAAGTCATTTTGAAAAAGATTTGAAAAGAAACTTAAAAAGATTTTATTTTTGAAATTAAAGTTGATTACTGGACTAACAAGAAACTAAAAAGATATTATTCTAGAGTTTAAAGATTGAACCTTTCTTAATAGGCAAGTAACAACTTGAAAATTTTTTGAATCAAAATATTAAATGCTAGTAATGAATTCGAAAATATGAAGTAAGAATAAGAAAAAGATTTTGAAAATAAATAATAAATAAAAAAATTTCAAAAAATATGTAAAAATGAATGAAAAAGATTTGATTTTTGAAAAAGATTTGAAAAGATAAAATTTTGAAATTGAAATTGATGAGTAAAACAAGGAAAGATATAATTTTGATTTTTGGATTTTTTAGTAAAGAGAGAGAAAAACACCAAATTGAAACAAAACAGAAATTATGAATCAAAACAACTAATGCATGCAAGAACACTTTGAATGTCAAGATGAACACCAAGAACACTTTGAATGTCAAGATGAACATCAAGAACTTATTTTTGCAAATTTTTTGAGAAAAGAAAAACATGCAAGACACCAAACTTAGAAATTTTCAATGTTTAGACACTAACAAATTGAAAATGCATATGAAAAACAAGAAAAGACATAAAACATAAGAATGCAAAGATCAAACAAAGAAGATCATCAAGAACAACTTGAAGATCATAAGGAACACATGCATGAGTTTTCGAAAATTTAAAGAAAAATTAAAAAGATGCAATTGACACCAAACTTGAAATTTGACACTAGACTCAAACAAGAAACACAAAATTATTTTTGGTTTTATGATTTTATTAAATTTTTTTGGATTTTTCAAAAATTAATTGGAAAAAGAAAAATAAGGATTTCAAAATTTTTAAAAAGAATTCCAGGAATCATGCAATGTTAGTCTAAAACTCCGGTCCAGGAATTAGACATGGCTTACTAGCCAGCCAAGCTTTCACTGAAAACTCCGGTCCAAAACACTAGACATGGCCAATGGCCAGCCAAGCTTCAGCATAGAAATCAGGCATACAACAGCTGATTAGATGGGAGCCCAAGGGCTCTTGTGATGATAAGTTGAAACCTCGGTCCAAAAGAATTAGACATGGCTTCACAGCCAGCCAGACTTCAACAAATCATCATGAAACTCTAGAATTCATTCTTAAAAATTCTGAAGAACAAAATAAAATCTTTTTTTTTTGAAAATTTTTCGAAAATAAAAAGCTTTAAAAATAAAAATTTAAAATTAAAATAAAATTACCTAATCTGAGCAACAAGATGAACCGTCAATTGTCCAAACTCGAACAATCCCCGGTAACGGCGCCAAAAACTTGATGCACGAAATTGTGATCTCAATGGCGCCAAAAACTTGGTACGCACTATCATAATCTCATTTCTTCTTCACAACTTCGCACAACTAACCAGCAAGTGCACCGGGTCGTCCAAGTAATAAACCTTACGTGAGTAAGGGTCGATCCCACAGAAATTGTCGTCTTGAAGCAAGCTATGGTCATCCTTGTAAATCTCAGTCAGGCAGATTCAAATGGTTATGGGATTTTGATAATTAAAATATAATTAAAACATAAAATAAGATAGAAATACTTATGTAATTCATTGGTGAGAATTTCAGATAAGTGTATGGAGATGCTTTGCTCCTTCTGAATCTCTGCTTTCCTACTGTCTTCATTCAATCATTCATACTCCTTTCCATGGCAAGCTGTATGTTGGGGATCACCGTTGTCAATGGCTATTGTCCGTCCTCTCAGTAAAAATGGTCCAAGTGCGCTGTCACCGCACGGCTAATCATCTGTCAGTTCTCGATCATGTTGGAATAGGATCCATTGATCTTTTTGCGTCTGTCACTACGCCCAACACTCGTGAGTTTGAAGCTCGTCACAATCATCCCTTCCGAGATCCTACTCGGAATACCACAGACAAGGTTTAGACTTTCCGGATCTTAGGAATGGCCGCCAATAATTCTAGCCCATACCACGAAGGTTTTAATCTTAGATTAGAAACCCAAGAGATACACATTCAAGCTTGTTTGCATGTAGAACGGAAGTGGTTGTCAGGCATGCGTTCATAGGTGAGAATAGTGATGACCATCACATAATCATCACATTCATCATGTTTTTGTGTGCGAATGAATATCTTAGAGAAGAAATAGGCTTGAGTTGAATAGAAAAACAATAGTACTTTGCATTAATTCATGAGGAACAACAGAGCTCCACACCTTAATCTATGGGGTGTAGAAACTCCACCGTTGAAAATACATAAGTAAAAGGTCCAGGCATGGCCGTAAGGCCAGCCTCTCAAACGTGTACAATGAACATAAAATTATTCAAAATATCGATGTGAAATAAATCACTAAAAGTAGTTTTTATACTAAACTAGTAACCTAGGGTTTACAGAAATAAGTAAATGATGCAGAAATCCACTTCCGGGCCCACTTGGTGTGTGCTTGGGCTGAGCATTGAACTTTCATGTGTAGAGACTCTTTTTGGAGTTAAACGCCAGGTTGTAGCCTATTTCTGGCGTTTAACTCTGATTTCCAACCTGTTTCTGGCATTTAACTCCAGAATAGGGCAGGAAGTTGGCGTTTGAACGCCAGTTTGTGTCGTCAAAACTCGGACAAAGTATGAACTATTATATATTGCTAGAAAGCCCTGGATGTCTACTTTCTAACGCAATTGAGAGCGTGCCAATTGGGTTTCTGTAGCGCCAGAAAATTCATCTCGAGTGCATGGAGGTCAGAATCCAATAGCATCTGCAGTCCTTCTTCAGTCTCTGAATCAGATTTTTGCTCAAGTCCCTCAATATCAGCTAGAAATTACCTGAAATCATAGAAAAACATACAAACTCATAGTGAAGTCCAGAAATGTGATTTTTATTTAAAAAATAATAAAAATATATTAAAAACTAACTAATTCATACTAAAAACTATGTAAAAACAATGCCAAAAAGCGTATAAATTATCCGCTCATCACTAGTTAAACTATATTAGGTTAACCTTAGTCAGATTCATCATCTTCTTCCTCTAGTTCATCCTTCTCTTCTGACGTAATTTCCTTATCATCAAATTCATCTTCTTCTTTTTCATCTCCATCTACCCCCTTTCCATCTTGAGTATCGTCATCCTCTACTAGTAGCATCTCGTCATCTATCTTAAGGTCAATGATATTATCATCCATAACTGCCAACCTAAGGAAAATCAGATCACCAGTATTAACCACCATTTTCGAAGGAGATGTGTCATCAATTTGGTAAGGTTCTTGACCCTCTATCTCATCGGACTCGATGCGACCTCTTTGTTTAGTCTTAACTACAACCACCCAACTCGACTTGCATGACCCTGGATAAGGCAAATAGTAGACTTGCCATGTATTTTGAGGTAGAATAAAAGGATCTTAATGCCTATATTTTCTTGTCAATTTACTTCACTGATATTGTAGTCCTTGTGCTTTCATATTCCTAGTCATAGATTTGGATCATACCATTCACATTTAAACACACATACCTTGTACATAGTGCTACAAAAATTCTCTAATTGAATTATATTGTGTAATACACCGTACCAATCAGAATGACCATTGCCAGTATCCCCACGAACCCAGACTCCCAATTAAGTGCAACTAATTCCCTTATGTAGTGTCAATTAGATTCACTCTGACGTATTCTCTGAACCAATATGAAAAATCATTGAGTGATGTATCAGGATTTGTTTCTTGGAATAACCTAGAATGCAATAACAGAAATAAAGAAATTTCAAGTTACTTAGGTTTTCATATTGCTAACTGAAATAGTAATAAAAAACTTAAAAAATCCACCTCATGTAGGATGAAACTTGGTCACAGTTAAGCAACACATGTAGATGTGCAGTATCAATTTTCTTCTTCTTTAACCAATATTCACTATCCACGCCCATTGCAACTCCTTTTGGAATAAATATTGGATAGGTTGGTCCACCTGACGAAATGCTCCTTTGTCATTGCTCCTTCCAAATCACCTCTTCCATATTCAGTACCCCAACCACCTGAACCCTCTTTAATCGATCCGCAAACCTATTAGAATTTGGTGCAGACCGATTGATCCCATGCTCATTAATTTGTCTGCATTCCATCCACACCCAATACCTATCCTTGAACCCGATACAATAAAGGTGAAAGGTTATATCCAAAGGTCCTAACCACTTAGTCATCCAACACTTATAACAAGAATACCTAGATACCATTTGAGACCTAAATTGTTCCATGTTGAAGATATGCGCAAGAAAAACTCGTCAACCCCCTGAAAGAACTCAGGTTTTAACCCCTCTTTCTCCCCCCCGGCTTGATTGTTATCCTTGTCATACATCCACAAATGATGACTTGGAATCACTTTGCAACAAACAACCTACAATTCAACCAACAACATATATAACTTATTAAATTTTCTATAAATATCGGTGATGAGCGGATTTTTTTATACGATTTTTGACATTATTTTCATATAGTTTTTAGTAGTTTTTGTTTAGTTTTTATAGGTTTTAGTGTTAAATTCAAATTTTTAGATTCTACTATGAGCTTTTGTATTTTTGGAAAATTTCAGGTATTTTCTGTTTGAAATTGAGGAGTTAGAGCAGAAGTCTAATTCAGAGACAGAGAAAGCACTACAGATGCTATCCAAATCTGACCTGCCTGCATTCGGAAGAGCTTTTCTGGAGCTACAGAAGTTCAAATGGAGCTCTCTCAACGGCTATGGAAAGCTGGCTTCCAGAGATTTCCAACAATATATAATAGTTCATACTTTGTTTTGGATTAGAATGCCCAAAACTGGCGTACAACGCCAGCTACCTGCCCCCTTCCTGGCGTCCAGTGCCCAAAGAGCAGAGACCAATGTACAAACTCCCAAAGAGGACCCCCTAGCTAACGTTCCATGTCTAAGAGACCTCATAGAACGTGGATCTCGTCAAAGCTCAGCCCAAACACTCACCAAGTGGGCCCCAGAAGTGGATTTTAGCACTAAATAGACTATTTACCCTTACTAGTCATCTGTTTAGTATTTAAAGTTATTTTTACATGATCATTTGAACAACATGAAAGCTTTTACACTATTTTCGATTTTTACATTGTATTTTTACTATAGTATGAGTTTCTAAACCTCCTAGGTTGAGGGGAGGAGCCCTGCTGAGTCCTATGAATTAATAAAAATATTACTATTTCTTCTTCGATCCATGTTTGATCTATCTCTAAGATGTATATCCGATCTTCATTGTGGTGAATAGGATGATCTAACCAATTAGCTCTGTTCATTGCATTAAGATGAATGTGCCTCTCAAACACCCGCGTCTACTTGGGTTCGTGTGAATACTTGGCCAGAAAGCACGAGCCAACAGCTATGTTTATACATCTCTCAGACAGTTAATCCATGACTTCGTTGAGGACTTCTCGAGACACCAGTTCAGCTGATTTTCGGGGAGATTAGGGTCTCCGTGGTATAGGCTAGAATCCAAAGAAGTAGCGTTCTCTAATCCAGAAGATTCGACCTTGTCTGTGGCATTTTGAGTAGGATCGCCAAGAGAATGACTTGTTAGAGCTTCACCCTCCGTCAGATTGAATGACCACGGGCAATGGCGTTTGACCTGTAGTACAGGAGATCAATGACCACAGGCAATGGCTTTGATCACTTACAGCCTGCCATAGAAGAAGATCATTCACAAGCAAGGAAGATAGTAATACCAGAGTTCATTCAGAAAGACAAAGCAACTCTGACTCTCAACTCTATTCCTATCCGTATTTCTACTTAACATCCAAGCATTTATGACATATAATCATTCAAAGTTTACATAATCCAACTCCTTCTGATTCTGCCTGACTAAGACCTGCAAGATAACCGTTGCTTGCTTCAAGCCACAATCCTCGTGGGATCGACCCTGACTCTCTCAGGTATTACTTGGACGACCCAGTGCACTTGCTGGTACTGCTGTTGTACGAACAGTGTGGGGTTTGCGTACACGCGCACCAATCGATAAAGTTTCATCTATAATTAGAATTCTCCACCAAATGTATTTTTCATTTTCTCACTGAGTTTCTTCTATAATTAAACAATTTTAACAAAATTTTGGCAGAATTTTCCCTTCATTCAGAGATTTCTACCTAAAAAAATATCAATTTTCATAGAGAAAATAGTTGCAGGTATAAATAAAACAAACACGCATTCAATAAAACATCAAATCCTAGTCGTTCTAGTGCGCAACCCCTTATTACTTGGCAATTTCTAGCAAACAAGTGTTTCGAGAAAGCTTCACTAGACAACCTTCTCCCACTTCTATCCTAAAACTCTATCCTAAAAAAGTAAGTCTGGCATAAAACATAAAGTTAGAGATATTCAACTAATTTGAGTACTGCACGAACAACCCACGTATATATCTCAGTATGAACAATCCACGATTAATGCTAAACGAAATTCAAACAAAAAAAATCATCCTAAACATAGAAATAAAGTTAGTAAATTATAAAATTATTAAATAAATAAGGACAACCAAAAAAATATATGCATACTTTTTTAAATGTAATTAGTAAGCAAATATTAAATCTTAATATTTTAATTTAATCTATCCTAAATTATTCCTAATATGTAAACTAGTTAAAAAGTGTTAGAGTTTTTTTATAAAAAAAATAAATTTTAATCCATCCGACTCTATAAAAAAAGATTTTTTATCTCCTTTACACTACCAAAAAAGAGAACTCAATTATATATTCATAAATTTTTTAAATGTGTAAAATTAACAAGTACACAACTAAAAAAGAGAATTCAATTATATATTCATAAGTCTTTTTAAATTTTTAAAATTAACAAGTACACACACACGAACGCACAGGCACACATACATACATACACGGGGTGGCCAAACACACTGGGAGTAAAAAATAGGATTAGGATTTTTTTAATTAAAAAATTAAACAACAGGAAGAACAGCAGCAAAGAGGGATGAGGGATTGGGAAACCTACCTGTAAGGGGAGGAGACACGTAGCTCCAGCAATAAAGGGAGCACTAGCGGCAATGCTACCAGCAGCGGCAGAGATGACAGGGAACAACTCAGCTCCATTTCAAGTGACGAAACCTGATCTACTCGAATCCACGAATTCTTTAGAGAAGAATGCAGGTGGCTGGCGCTAGCAGATGGTGGCTGGAGGAGGTGCCGGCGTTAGAGAGAGAAGAGATAAAGAGAGAAGAGAGTGGCGGAGAGAGAAAGGATATCTCAAAATGGAGGGGGAGGTTTGTGCTTTTCGAATTTAGAGTATCATTATCGTTGGATTTTGATGCTGGCGGAAATTGGCGAGTTAAGAATGATTATAAAATATGCGTTGCAAGTATAGTTCTCAACCAACCAGAAATCCGCTCATCAATTTAGAAGGGTGTCACAGAAATTAAAATTAAAATACTGGGAGTATGAATCCCAGGTCGTCTCCCAACGAGTTACAGAAAAGTGTGCTATTTTATTAATCAGATGTTTTCAAAAAGGTTTGAGTTGAATGGCAGAAAATTAAATTAGAGAATTTATATAAATTTAAATAAAAGCCTTGACTGGGAGTTGATTAACTGGAAGCTCTATTCTTGTTGGAGTACTCTCAAGATTAATTGACAATTGAGGGTTATTATGTTTAGCTGTCCCTTACTAAGTAAGGGAAAGTCAAACAAGTTGGAATGCTATTTCTATCCACAAGTTCCAATCCGCTCTTGGGAGGATTGGTGTTAGTGACTAGAGAGCAATCCAACAATAAACCCAATTACAATCTTTCTCTTAAGCATTCCAACTCAAGGGTTCCTTTCAATCAACTCCCCATCAAGTTAGGGAACTACTCGCTCATTGTAAATGTAAAATTCATAACATAAGAAAGGGAATTAAAGAAAGACATGATAAACAATGATTAAAAGATTAATTGAAAATAAAAGTAATTCTTGTATTAATAAATGCTAAAATAATCCAATAGTAAAATTAAGTAAATTAAGGAACATGGAAGAGTAAGAGACAAGTAAAGAGAACGAACTAGAATGTCAAAGTCTTAATGAGGCAATAACTCTTCTCAATATCCCAATGCAAAAACAATGAAAATAACAAATCCTAAAAACTATCAATGTGTAGAGAGAAAACCTAGAGGAGAGGAAAACTAGATCTAAAAACTTAAAACTATGCGGAATGAATGTTGTTGTTAGTTTCTGCATGTTCTCTGGCTCTAGTCTGCTTTTCTGGGCCAAAAATTGGGTCAAAATAAGGCCCGAAATCGCCCCCAGCGATTCTGCAGATTATGCAGATCGCGCATGTCACGCGGTCGCGTCATCCGTGCGGCCGCGTTACTCGTGCTATTCCATGCCGCGCGGTTGCGTCATCCATACGGCCGTGTCACTGCGATTTCCTTTCTTTCGCGCAGTCGCGTGATCCATGTGGCCACGTCGCTTCTCGCTGGTCATCTCCTCAATTTCTTGTGTTCCTTCCATTTTTGCAAGCTTCCTTTCCAATCTCTAACTTATTCATGCCCTATAAAGCCTGAAACACTTAACACACAGATCACAGCATCGAATGGAATAAAAGAGAAATAAAATACATAATTAAAAGTCTCTAGGAAGCAAGTTTTCACTCATGCAATAACTTCAGGAAGGAATTATAAATACATGCTTATTTAATGAATAAGTGGGTAAAGATCATGATAAAACCACACAATTAAACATAATACAAATCATAAAATAGTGGTTTATCAACCTCCCCACACTTAAATATTAGCATGTCCTCATGCTTAGTTGAAGGAGATAAAATGAATGAGTAAGAACATGTAAAACCTATGAAATGCAATGCAACTTATGTATGTGAATGCAACTATATGATTTTTGTCCACTTGATCAAAAGTAAGTAAGCTCTTCAAAACAATTACAAATCAAATTCCACTAACTCAATTCTTATACAGTAAGAACAGATAAAAATGCAAGAAGATAGCTCATGAAAGCAGGGAACATAGAAATTCAAGCATGGAACCCTCATTGATGATGTATGTACACTCTAGTCTCTCTAGTGTATAGGGTCATCACTCTATCCTTCTCTAATCATGCTCTCTAATTTTTGTTCTTCTCCTAACCAATCAACAATATTTAATATACCAATGCAAACATCATGAGGTCTTTTCAAGGTTGTAATGGGGCCAAGGTAAGGGTAAGGATACATATATGGCTAAGTAAGCTTATAAATTGAATCTTTAATTAACCCAAGCTTTAACATAACCTATATATATTCTATGTAACTTTAGAATTCATACCTAGCTACCCGAAAATCTCTTTCACATCCATACTCATGTATCAACCTTTTATTTTGATTTTATCATACATGCATTGATCTTTGAATGCTTGACTTAGCATTGGGGTCATTTTGTCCCCTTATTTATTTGTGGAATATTTTTGGATTTTTTTTATTTATAAACATAGAAACATAAAAATAACATAGCTTATCAATGCACATAGAGTTTTAATTCTTATAGTTTCACATGAGTAGGTATCCAAATTCCCATAATATTATCATGACTCATTCCCTTATTATCCTTTGTTCCCACAATTTCCCATACTTGGATAACACACACAATTCTATCCTAAGCTAACCAAAGATTCAATTTGGGGTATATACTTGTTTTTTCGCTTAAGGCTAGTAATGTGGTAAAATATAAAACAAATGGGATTTAAAGGCTCAAAGTGGCTAACAAAGGTAATTGAAAGAGTAGGCTTTATTTGGATAAGTGAGCTAAACAAATAATGGCCTCAATCATATGTAAACATATAAATATAATAAACATTGGACATATAGGATGAAACAAAATATAGATTACAGTCATACACACAAGAATAAAATAATTATGGTTAAATAATATAACCATTCATAAAGGCTCAAATCTCATGGGTTGTGTGTTCTTTAGCTCAAAAATCATGTTCCAAATACAACTTCAAGCAAATTTAACATAAAAGTTTTAATTAAAATTAGTGAAATTTTGTTCCAAAGATAGGGTCTTAGAAGAAACTTATTGTCTTTTCAATCAAGCAGAACATGCATGCAACTAACCTATTATTATGCAATTTATCCTATTCTACAAGAGAAAAACTAACTAAATATCCTAATTTATTGGTGCTAGGGAAGAGAAATTACCTCCGGAAGTCAGGTACTGACCGACCTCCCCACACTTAAGGCTTTGCACCATCCTCGGTGCCATCTATCAAGAACAAAGATGGGCTGGTAGCAGTATCTCCACAGTCGGGACCATCATGGCTCCATGTGCTGGTAAAGGAAGTGGAGTCCGGGGTGTCTGAGTCCTTGAATTTTCCCATAATTAGCTCCTTGAGGTATGTGAATCGGCGCTTGTTACGGCGCTCTCTCATCTTAGCTTTCTGTTCATGCCGATCCAACTTTTCAAGTATCTGATGGAGCAGTTGGGCTGTTGTAGGTGCCTGTGGTGTTAAAGAAGGAATATCTTCAACTGGTTCAGTAGGCTGGCTAATAGTGGCTGCTGGAAGTCGAAGGTACTTCCCGTTGGGGACATACTGATCATCCCGTGGGAGCATGGCTTTGGTGTCCCCAGCTCTGTAGGAGACTCCGGCTGCTGAGACAAGATCTGAGACCAGGGCTGGAAAAGGTAAGTTGCCCACGATTTGTACGTGTCCCATGGCATTTCGGATATGTCTTGGTAGATTCAGAGGTTGGTCTGTAAGGATGCACCATAGTAGAACGGCCATGTCCGCAATGAAGGAGGACTCGTGAGTGCTCGGAAAAACGTAGTGGGACATAATCTGTGCCCATACGCGAGCCTCCAAGGTTAGTGCTGAAGCCGAAATTTCCTTAGGGCGGGTACAATGGTATCCGTAAATCCATCTGCTGCCAGGTAGTGCGATAACTCTGAGAACGGCGTCCCAGTCAAATTGGTACATCTGGCACTTGAGTGCGGCTTCTTGAAAGGCGTCCAATCCTTCTGGAACAGGGGGAAGACCTAGAGCTTGTTGAATGGCTTCTTCAGTAATGGGGACATGCTTCTGACGGATATAGACAGACTGTAGGGTTGGCATATGGAAGTTGGAGTAGAACTCGACTACCCAAGAAAGATTGACCTGCCTTGGCTGTCTTTGTAGGAAACCCCATTGTCTTCGGGCAATTTGCGGCTCAACAAAGGTAGCAATATTGGGCGGGAGGAGGAGAATGTATTCGTTGTTGTAACTCCTTTCAGCCAGGATGGGGAACATCTGCTCACAGTAGCGATTAGGGAATCGCGCAGTGTCCTTTGCTGGGAAGGCTCTTTCTTTATCATCAACCTTTATGATCCTCTTAATCTTCTTTGTTGAGGGCTTAACTACAGTTGAAGAGGGTTCTGCCACTAATGCTCTTTTTGTACCTCTTCTTGTTGGTTATTTGGGAGTAGCTTTCTCTTTTCCTTTCTTGGTGGCCATCCTGAAAAAGGGAAGAGAAAGTAAATTAAATTTAAAGGGGTAGAGCAAGGAAGAGGGCGATGTAAGTGATAATCAATGCACAATAAAGAAGAATGACGTTAACACATGGTCCGGATTACATGTGAAAAGTCCATCAATAGAAATATAGCAAGTGCATGTAAGGACAAGTAAATGCAAGGGGTTTATTGGCATGCAGGCAAAGGCATGAGTAGCATATATCAAGCATTCAATGTCCAATTTAAATATATTATCACTTGTAACTAACCATCACGTTTGTATTGACAATTAAATTCAATGAATAAAATAGTAAAGGGAATTTGTGAAAAGCAAGCATTGAATATTAGAGTAGAAAAATGTAGAGAAGTTCATAATGCCATATGAGCTTTTTCATAAACACATAACATGCATGTAGAAGAAGTTCTTGAAAATAAGAATTTGAACATGCAAGTAATCCCTTAAAAAGTAATATATAATTGTCAAACAAATTTACAACAATCCATAAGCATATAATAAAAATAATGACTCACATAAATTGATAACACCAAGTAAAAAGGAAAAAGAAAGAAAAGGAAAATATGAATAATGAAGGGAAAAAGAAAAGAAAATAAGATGACATATAAAAATAAGAAGAATAATAGAAAAGTAAGGAGGGAAGGAGAAAAAAAAGAAAAACCTTGTTAATGGGGGTGAGAGAGAGTAAAAAGTTAGAAAGAAGGAAGAAAGAAGGAACGGAGGGAGAAGAAATAAGGAGGGAAAAGAGAAAATAGGATTTGGGGAGAAAAAGATATGATAATTGGCAAATTAGGAAAACTGTGCGGCGCAAGCGACGCGGTCGCGTGGGGCACGCGGTCGCGCGACTTGCGCTTAAACTCAATGACGCGGTCGCGTCAGTCACGCGGTCGCGTGACCCGTTTTAGGCTAATGGCGCGAGGGTAGCCTTGCACTCGCACAACTCTCTGTTCAAAATCATATTAGTGCCAAATTTTGGGTGACGCGATCGCATGGGCATGCGATCGCGTGAGTGGTCAATTATTGGGATACAACGCGGTCGCGTGGGGCATGCGATCGCGTGAGAGGGACTACGCGTCCAGCGCCAGTCCAGCACCACTCTAGCACAACTTTCGGGTGTGCACCACTTTGACGTCGAAATCCTGGGCACGCGGCTGCGTGGGAGGCCATTATTCCCATATGACGTGGTTGCGTGGGGTGATTTGTGCCATTGGCACGCCTTCAGCCCTGCTCCTGCGTAACTCTTTGTTCATATTATTATTGTCTCCCATCTCCTTGCGACGCGGACGCGTCAATGAGGCAGTCGCGTCGTGTGATTTTTTTTAATTAAAAATAAAAGTATGGAAATGCAGATGCACGAAATGTATTAATGAAGAGAAGAGTTATTGAATAAGAAAATTAAAAATAAAGAAAAGAACGATCATACCATGGTGGGTTGTCTCCCACCTAGCACTTTACTTTAACGTCCGTAAGTTGGACGCTCCACTAGCTCAGTCTTTGGCTATGTGGGGATCTTCCAAGAGGAAGATCTCGAGCTCCTTGTTCTTCTTCAGCTTCTCGCCATGGTACAGCTTTAAACGATGTCCATTAACTTTGATAGGTTCAGAGCTTGAAGGATGACTTTGGTGATAGACTCCGTACGGTTCGGCCTTCTCTACTCTGTATGGACCTTCCCATCTTGATCTCAACTTGCCTGGCATGAGCCTCAGTCGAGATTTATAAAGGAGGACTAAGTCCCCAGGTTGGAACTCTTTCCTCTTGATGTTTTGATCATGTACAGCCTTCATCTTCTCCTTGTATAGTCTTGAGTTCTCATAAGCTTCTAGGCGAAGGCTCTCCAGTTCCTGCAGTTGCAACTTCCTTTCAGCTCCGGCTCTCTCAATTCCCATGTTGCATTCCTTTACTGCTCAAAAGGGTTTGTGCTCTACTTCAACAGGGAGATGACAAGCTTTTTCCATAAACTAAGCGGAAAGGACTCATCCCAATGGGTGTTTTGTATGCTGTTCTGTATGCCCAGAGTGCATCTTGTAGCCTGGTGCTCCAGTCTCTTCTATGAGGTTTGACTATCTTCTGCAAGATATGCTTTATCTCTCTATTTGACACCTCGGCTTGCCCATTAGTCTGAGGATGGTAGGCTGTTGCAACTTTATGAATTATCCCATGCTTCTTCATTAGTCCTGTTAGTCTCCTGTTACAAAAATGGGTGCCTTGATCGCTCACGATTGCTCGTGGTGATCCAAAGCAACAAATAATGTGGTTTCTAACAAAGGAAACAACAGTGTTAGCATCATCATTGCGGGTAGGAATTGCTTCTACCCATTTGGAAACATAATCCACAGCTAACAATATATAGAAATAACCATTAGAATTTGGAAATGGACCCATGTAGTCAATGTCCCAAACATCAAAAATTTCACAGAAAAGCATAATCTGTTGAGGCATCTCATCCCTCCTGGATATATTACCAAATTTCTGGCATGGAAAACAAGATCTACAAAATTCAGCAGTGTCCTTAAAAAGAGTAGGCCACCAGAATCCACAGTCTAAGATTTTTTGAGCAGTTCTTCGAGGGCCAAAATGTCCTCCACTCTCAGATGAGTGACAGGCCTCTAAGATGGACTGGAATTCTGATTGAGGCACACACCTTCTAATTATCTGGTCAGCGCCACATCTCCATAAATATGGGTCATCCCATATATAATATTTAGACTCACTTTTCAGCTTGTCTCTTTGATGCTTAGAAAAGTTTGGAGGAAAAGTGCGGCTAACTAGATAATTAGCTACAGGTGCATACCAAGGGACTATCTCAGATACTGCTTGCAGGTTATCAAATGGGAAATTATCAGCTATAGGAGTGGAGTCATCTGTAATATGTTTAAGGCGACTCAAGTGGTCTGCCACTAAATTCTGGTTACCACTCCTGTCCTTAATTTCCAAATCAAATTCTTGTAATAGCAGTATCCAACGTATAAGCCTTGGTTTGGACTCCTTTTTAGCTAATAAATACTTTAGAGCTGCGTGGTCTGAATACACTACTACCTTCTTACCAAGTAAATAGGCTCGGAATTTATCCAGAGCAAAAACAATAGCAAGAAGCTCTTTCTCAGTAGTAGTGTAATTTGATTAAGCAGCATCTAAAGTTTTAGACGCGTAAGCAATAACAAAAGGATCCTTACCTTCACGCTGAGCCAGTGCTGCTCCTACTGCATGGTTGGAAGCATCGCACATTATTTCAAATGGTTGGCTCCAGTCTGGTCCTCTTACAATTGGA
Source organism: Arachis ipaensis (assembly GCF_059453495.1). Classification (NCBI taxonomy): domain Eukaryota; kingdom Viridiplantae; phylum Streptophyta; class Magnoliopsida; order Fabales; family Fabaceae; genus Arachis; species Arachis ipaensis. The sequence goes on along the minus strand of NC_142435.1, from coordinate 104,905,255 downwards.
GCTTGAGTCAATACGGTCTTCAGCTTATCAAACGCTTGTTTGCAATTTTCACTGAACTCGAACTCAATATCTTTCTGCAGTAGCTTGGATAAGGGAAGTGCTACCTTACTGAAGTCCTTAATGAACCTCCTGTAAAAACCTGCATGGCCAAGGAAAGAATGGACCTCCCTCACAGAAGAGGGGTAAGGTAAACTAGAAATAACATCCACCTTTGTTGGATCTACAGAAATGCCAGTGTTAGACACAACATATCCTAGTACAATCCCTTGTTTAACCATAAAGTGACATTTTTCAAAATTTAATACCAGGTTTGTACTGACACATCTATCTAACACTCTAGATAATCCATCTAAGCAAAGGCTAAAGGAATCGCCATAAACACTAAAATCATCCATAAAAACCTCCATACAGTCCTTAATAAGATCAGAGAAAAGACTCATCATGCACCTCTGGAAAGTAGCTGGTGCATTGCACAAGCCAAAGGGCATCCTCTTGTAAGCATAAGTCCCAAAAGGACATGTAAAAGTGGTCTTTTTCTGATCCTCAGGAGCTATATGAATCTGGAAATAACCTATGTAACCATCTAGAAAACAATAATGCGATTTACCTGACAGGCGATCCAGCATTTGATCAATGAATGGAAGAGGATAGTGATCCTTACGGGTTGCTTGGTTGAGGCATCTGTAGTCAATGCAGACCCTCCAAGCGTTCTGAACTCTGGTTGTCAGGAGCTCTCCATGCTCATTCTTCACTGCAGTGACTCCAGACTTCTTTGGCACCACTTGTACTGGGCTTACCCATTCACTATCTGAGATGGGATAGATGATATCTGCCTCTAGTAGTCTGGTCACTTCCTTTTTGACAACCTCTAGGATAGTGGGGTTCAGTCTTTCTTGGGGTTGACGAACAGGTCTTGTTCCTTCTTCTAAAAATATCCTATGCTCGCAGACTTGAGGATTGATGCCTACTATGTCTGCCAAACTCCAACCAATTGCCTTCTTGTGCCTCCTCAGCACACCAAGTAGCTACTCTTCCTGTTGAGAAGTGAGTTTCCTTGCAATGATAACCGGGAACTTCTGCCCGTCTTCAAGGTAAGCATATTTGAGGTGTGGAGAAAGGGGTTTTAATTCTAGCTTCTGATCATGTTCAGGCTTTGGCTTGTCTGGAGCTGGTAACAGTGGTAAGGCACTGTCATTGTCCTCTGAGAATGTCCCCACACTTGGACCTTGTCCTGTGTACTTCTCTTCGAATTCTTCTTGGTGAACTTCAGCCACGGTTTCATCTATAATGTCACACTTGAGGATAGAGTGATCCTCTGGAGGATGCTTCATAACTCCATTCAGATTGAAGATCACTACTCGACCATCTATTTCAAAAGAGTATGTTCCTGAGAAAGCATCTAATTTAAACTTTGAGGTCTTCAAGAATGGTCTTCTGAGTAGAATTGATGATGGCTTGTCTGAGTCATTTTGGGGCATTTCCAGGATATAAAAATCAGTGGGGAACGTGAGTCCCTTAATGTCCATTAGTACATCTTCAGCAACTCCAACCACTGTAATAATGCTTTTATCTGCTAACACAAAACGAGCTGCCGACCTTTTTAAGGGAGGGAGCCTCAAAACATCATATATAGACAAAGGCATTATACTTACACATGCTCCTAAATCACACATGCAGTCAGAAATTATCACACCACCAATAGTACAATTAACTATACAAAGACCTGGGTCGCTACACTTTTCAGGTAAACCTCCCATTAAAGCAGATATGGAACTTTCTAAAGGAATAGTTTCTAATTCATTAATTTTGTCTTTATGTATACATAAATCTTTTAGAAACTTAGCATACTTAGGTACCTGTTGAATAATATCAAAAAGGAGAACAGTTACCTCGACCTTTTTGAATATCTCTACCATTTTGGGATCAGGTTCCAGCTGCTTCCTGGGCTTCCTTGTAAGTTGTGAAAATGGGATGGGAGTGGCGTTTTCTGTAGTGTCTGCGCCTTTTAGTGCTTCCACCTGTGGTTGCACTTCTTCTTCTTCAGCCACGTCCTGTATGTCCTCTTCTTCTTCAACATCTTCTATTTCTACTACCTCTTCAGCTGAGGCGTGTTCTGGTGGGCTTGTCTTCTCCTGATTCCGGACCTTAGGGTGATGGCATTAATACCACCCTTAGGATTGGGTAATGGTTGAGAGGGAATACCACTGGAGCTCAAAGGTTGGTTATTGGAGTTATTCATTGATCCAATCTGGGAGACAAGAGCCTGCAAAGTAGCGGTCAGACCATTTAGAGTGGCATTAATGTTATTTTCCATGGTCTGCTGTCTCCGATCAATAGATTGTAGTAAGTCATCATTAGCAGAAGAAGAAGGATAGGTAATTTGAGAGGTCTGCTGTTGGGTATTCTGTGGTCCTTGGGATTGCCTCAGGTGAGGTGCTCTGTAAGGCTGATTCTGATTCTGCTGCCTGTTGTTGTTGTTATTCTACCTCTGATTTTCCTGATTATCTCTGCCTCCTCTGTTGTTGTTGTTGTCCCTCCAATTCTGGTTAGAATTGTCCTGCCATCCATGGTTGTAATTTCCACCTTGATTGTACCCTTGGTTGGGGCGGTCATAGAAGTTATGAGTGGCTGCCACGGTGTTGTCTTCCTGCTGGAGCTGCGGACATTCATCAGTACAGTGGCTATAATCAGTACAGATTCCGCAAACTCTTTGTGGGACTAACTGTTGGTTTTGCTGTGCTGGAGAAGGTTGAGCTTGCTGAACTTGTTGTTGATTTAATTGCATCTGCTTCAGCAAGTTGGTCATTTCACAGATACTCTGAGTTAGAGCAGCAGTCTCTCTGCTAGAGGATACTTCTGCAATGGCTTTTGCACGGCCTTATTTCTGCCTGTGATTCCTAGTAGATTCAGCTAAGTCGCTGATCAATTGCCATGCCTCATCAGTGGTCTTGTACTTTTTCATAGACCCATTGCTAGCACTTTCCAATGTGGTCTTATCTTGGGGCCTCATTCCCTGTGTGACATAAACGAGTAACACTATCTTGTCAATCATATGGTGGGGGCAAGCTTCCAGAAGATTATTGAAGCACTACCAGTATTCATAAAGCGTCTCGGATTCATCCTGAACAATCATGGCGATATCTTTCCTCAGTTTATCAGTAACTTCAGCTGGAAAGAACTTTTCCAAGAATTCTCTTCTCAGTGTATCCCAGTTGGATACAATTGCTGCTGGTTGAGTGTAGTACCACTCTCTTGCCTTCCCCTCAAGAGAAAACGGGAAAGCTTTCAGCAAAATTGAAGTTTCATCTGCACCATCACGCTTAACAGTAGAACAGGCTGCCTGAAAATCTCTCAGGTGCTTGATAGGCTCTTGAGCAGGTAAGCCATGAAACTTGGGCATCAAATTGAGCAGTGCGGTCTTTATTTCAAAGTCTGTAGCCACCGCTGGGTGATGCGCTTGAAATGGTTGCATTGTAAAATCGGGGGCTCCAGCCTCCTGGATAGTAACTCTCCTGGCTGCTGCCATGTTACCTGCACGTAAAACAACCAAATCAGTAGAACGGGGGCTGGTTTCTTTCTCAAGTGACGTTTCAAATCCGCCCTCAGGGAGGACTAACCGACGCCGAGCTTGCCTTATTCGTGAAATAGTTCTTTCAATCTCAGGATCGAATACTAGCAAGCTTGGGTCAAGAAGCGAATGTGTCATCTAACGAAAGAAACAAGCAGCTCATAGTAGCAAAATAAAATAAAATACAAATAAATAAATTCCAATTAATAACTTTAGCACTCCATTGCAACTCCCCGGCAACGGCGCCAAAAATTGATGCTGGCGGAAATTGGCGAGTTAAGAATGATTATAAAATATTCGTTGCAAGTATAGTTCTCAACCAACCAGAAATCCGCTCATCAATTTAGAAGGGTGTCACAGAAATTAAAATTAAAATACTGGGAGTATGAATCCCAGATCGTCTCCCAATGAGTTGCAGAAAAGTGTGCTATTTTATTAATCAGATGTTTTCAAAAAGGTTTGAGTTGAATGGCAGAAAATTAAATTAGAGAATTTATATAAATTTAAATAAAAGCCTTGACTGGGAGTTGATTAACTGGAAGCCCTATTCTTGTTAGAGTATTCTCAAGATTAATTGACAATTGAGGGTTATTATGTTTAGTTGTCCCTTACTAAGTAAGGAAAAGTCAAACAAGTTGGAATGCTGTTTCTATCCACAAGTTCCAATCCGCTCTTGGGAGGATTGGTGTTAGTGACTAGAGAGCAATCCAACAATAAACCCAATTACAATCTTTCTCTTGAGCATTCCAACTCAAGGGTTCCTTTCAATCAACTCCCCATCAAGTTAGGGAACTACTCGCTCATTGTAAATGTAAAATTCATAAATAAGAAAGGGAATTAAAGTAAGACATGATAAACAATGATTAAAAGATTAATTGAAAATAAAAGTAATTCTTGTATTAATAAATGCTAAAATAATCCAATAGTAAAATTAAGTAAATTAAGGAACATGGAAGAGTAAGAGACAAGTAAAGAAAACGAACTAGAATGTCGAAGTCTTGATGAGGCAATAACTCTTCTCAATATCCCAATGCAAAAATAATGAAAATAACAAATCCTAAAAACTATCAATGTGTAGAGAGAAAAACTAGAGGAGAGGAAAACTAGATCTAAAAACTTAAAACTATGCAGAATGAATATTGTTGTTGGTTTCTGCATGTTCTCTGGCTCTAGTCTGCTTTTCTGGGCCGAAAACTGGGTCAAAATAAGGCCCGAAATCGCCCCCAGCGATTCTGCAGATTATGCAGATCGCGCATGTCACGCGGTCGCGTCATCCATGCGGCCGCGTCATTCGGCTTTCTGCTTTGCCACGCGGTCGCGTCATCCGTGCGGCCGCGTCACTCGTGCTATTCCATGCCGCGCGTCGCGTCATCCATGCGGCTGCGTCACTGCGATTTCCTTTCTTTCGCGCGGTCGCGTGATCCATGCGGCCGCGTCGCTTCTCGCTGGTCATCTCCTCAATTTATTGTGTTCCTTCCATTTTTGCAAGCTTCCTTTCCAATCTCTAACTCATTCATGCCCAATAAAGCCTGAAACACTTAACACACAAATCACGGCATCGAATGGAATAAAAGAGAAATAAAATACATAATTAAAAGTCTATAGGAAACAAGTTTTCAATCATGCAATAACTTCAGGAAGGAATTATAAATGCATGCTTATTTAATGAATAAGTGGGTAAAGATCATGATAAAACCACACAATTAAACACAATACAAACCATAAAATAGTGGTTTATCAGATTTACCGGCAGATAACAATTAACAACGTCAAAATGCAGCGTTCCACTAAAGCTCCATAAATCTGCCCTTAGTTTTCATGGTAATTATTTTATTTTTTCCTCAAAAAAATACTGATGAATTTACCGCCAGAGAAATACTTATGAGAGTGAAAATGATGCTACCGTTGCAAACTCCAGCCACTCACACACCACGTGTATATAGTACATAAATTAGACCGTTTGATTTATGTACCTCACATGAAAAAAATTTACCTCTAATGGCTCAATATAGAAAAAAAAGTTCCTACAAAATCAACTACCCTTGATCAATATTAATGATTGGGTTGCTTAAAAAACTAATAAAACAAAAATAAACAAAGACTAAACATTTTTATAATTATATTTTTATTCCTTCTCACTTTTTTCCCATCAACACGGTACCACCATTAGCCATCACCTCCTGCAATTATTGCCAACCACCATCGTTGGTCATTCGTTGTAAATTACCTTAAATTTTAAATTCTAAATTCTAACTTTAATTTTAAACTTTAAATTTTAAATTATAAATCATAAATTTTAAATTTTAAATTATAAATTTTAAATTTTAAAAATTAAATTCTAAATTCTATACCTAAATTGGTTTTTATTTTGTTTCACCTTTAGATGTTCTTTTTGCTTTAGTTTTAAATGTTTTTATTGTTTTTAATTTTAAAAATTTTTTTTAATATTTAATTGTTGGTTGAAAAAGTATTGACTCCCAATACTTTTCAAATATAAATATAAATGATATATTGTACTTACTCTATGATATATTAAATTCGAAAACTCTTTTATTTATAAATAAAACTTAGACAAATTCAACACTAATTATTTTAGTAAAGTTAGAACACATGCTTTTTATTTTCTTATTTTTCCTTAGAAGAAAACTTACAGATTACTTATTAATTAAAGTGGCCTTCACATCATCGGTAACAAAGATGAAACTTAAAATCTAACTTGGATTGGTCGAGTGGTCAGCTCACTCGTCCGCTTAAATAAGTGTTGGAGGTTCGAATTCTTCCTTGTGCATGCAGCAACCCATTGACCAGTGACAGATCCTCAAATAGAATTCAGATCTGCGACGAATTAGTCTTTGACCTATCGGGTTGGAGAATACCGTGAGCAACAAAAAAAAAAGATGAAACTTAAAAATTCAAATAAAATTGAAATTTATTGATGTTATTAATTACGCCAAATAAATTAGCTAATTAAATTGTGATGAATAAATCTTTTGAGATATTTCATTCTTTGCGTCTCAACCATAGTTATCAGAACCGAACCGGATCGGTTTACAATGCTGACCGTTCCTGCAAATAGTTCGGTCAACGGCGGTCAAACCCAATGAAAATCGGACGGTTCAATACAAACCGGTGCGGCTCGGGCGCATGACCCGTGCGTCTCCACGGTGCATAAACGCAACACCCAGGACTCGAACCAGGAACCTCCTATAAAAGACTCTGCACCTCTGCCACTAAGCCAGACATCCTTCTTTATAAATTATAGGCAAATAATGAAATATATAATAACAAAATTCACATGCCAATGCTTAAACCTACAATCATACACTAGTTCATATGTGTAAAATTAATTTTATTTATATGTAACTTTTTTTAGATTAAACTCATTAAATTAAAGGTTAATAATTTATATAAATTATATATATATCATATTAAAGTAATAAGTTAATGAAATTTATATATAATTTATTTAAATTTAAATAATATAAAATATTAAACATTAATTTTTATTTTTTAATAAATATTGTATTATAATTTTATATATTTATTTAATTATTACCGGATTAAACGGTTCGACCACTAACCCATTGATTGAACCACTAACCTAGTGACCCAGTAACTTTACCGGATCGATTACCGGTTCGGTTCTGATAACTATGGTCTCAACCTTCATAATTTTAACAGGCGTTTTAATTGATGGAATATATACATACAGTCAACATCACATTATTACAATTGTCGTGTAGTTATATACCATATATATATATGATGCCGCAGCCATAAACGACAAATGACATTAATTGTAAACCATGCATTTGCACTAAACTTGTTAGATGTGATATTTTAACCTATACCATATTACCATATATGCAACTGCAAAGGGGAGAATAAGAATGCGAGATTTCTAAGTTGGGACGAGAGGACGTAGTAGTATTTCCTATAAGATAACTTAAGGTCTAAGGTTGGGTAGCTGATTAATACACCTTCAACTTAATCTTTTCTGTAAATAAAGTATGCTAGATCTTTGAGGGGGCAGTTAGTTAGTGCCTTAGTGGTATGAAGCTAATGTAGCTCTCAAATTAGACTGACCAAAGGGTAGAACGGTCATGATCTCGCTATTTTGAAGTTTCAGTTCACTTCTAGTCCGTCAAAGGGAGTTGCACTGACTCGTTTGAACTTTGAACAATGTTTTCTTGATGTATCACCATAACAGAAACTTTTGGCCAGTAGCTTCTAGTAATTTTGGCTATTGTTTGATTAACATAAATATTAAATTATTTTTAATAAATAAATTTTATTATTTATATGTATAAATTTTTAAAAATATAAATATAAATTATATTAATTCATGTATGTAAATAAGTAAATTATGATAAATAAAGATATAAATTATATATTTTTTGTGTATAATTTTTTATAAATATAAATATAAATTATTACTGATCAAATATTGACTTAAAATAATAATATTTATTGATCACATAATATTATTTATCATTATAATTTGAGAATTTGATTTTAATACTATTTTTTATTGTTAGAATTTATAATAATAACTCAAAAATATATGTTACATATTATTGTTATAAATTGTATTTGAGTATAATACATAATGTGAATTTATAGGCCAAAAATACAATCTAATCATAACAACGAAATTAACATAATATCAAACTAAATAAATATAAAATTAATCTAAAATATACTTAATATCTTAATATTATATTAATATATAATAATAAGTTTGAAAATAGGTATGATATACATGACCCTTAAAGGAAGACTAGTTTACTTTTTTCTCTTCAACCAAAATAATTTAATCAGTTAGTAATAATCACATTTTGTCCCTATACAACCGACGTAGGAGGAGTAGTGCCGGGCGTATGGCCGATTAGGATTTAGGACTCGATCTATTTTCTATTTGGGTCGTTAGGAAACCCGTTGATTTATTGGGCCGGGAAGCTGTTTCCGTATGACAGAATTTGTATCTAATGTACAAAAATAAATAAATAAATAAATACAAATATTAATTAATAATGTATTTTACATTAACAAAAAGTAATTTATTAAATCACTATTTTCTTAAAGAATATACAAATAGAACCATGAAATTAGATGATAGTTTAAGGAAGTTTTATATTAATAGTGGATCAAAAGTAATCTCTAATATTTGCAGAAATAATTATTTTTATTTTTATTTTCGTAAAATGTGTTAACATATAACATATAACATATAACATATAACATATAACATATAACATATAACTATAAATTATTATTTATAATCATATATCATATATGTTATACTAAAATCACATTTTAAGGTGGGGGCATTAATAATAATAATAATAATAATATAGTAGGATAGTTACACAATCAAATTAAATATGATATTAATATTATTTACAATATGACTTTTTCTAAAACGAAATCTATTATATCTATTGCATAACCTTAGTTAGGTTCTTTTATTTCTGAGTGAAATTGCCAAATCCAAGTGAAATTTCCAATGTGATACAAAAGTATATAATATTTGACAAAATCAAATATAATCTCTAATATATATTATGAGTTCACCAAAAACCCAACTTTCTAATAAAAGTTGCTTTTAAAAAAGAAATTAGATGTCATGTCATATATATTAAAAAGAATTTTCTAAAACAATGGATAAATTTTTTTTATTATTATCATCATATATAATTATATATTATTCTAAATTAAAACATATAGTATTATGGTGACAAAGATGTTAGCATAGCATTTTCAGATGCGAGTCTTTCTGCGTCTCTTTTATAAATCATCTATAGAAAGCAATATATTTTAATGATAAGATTTTTTAACAATAAATTACTAATTATTATGAGTTTTTGAATAATATCTAGATTCTAGAATATATTTTTTTAATAATTATTTTCATTCTTTTTTGTATTATTTGAAAACGGATAATATTCTAATACTAATGTTGTGCAGTTTAGTGTCGGTGTTTATGCGTCTCTCTCCTCAATGTCATTTAAAGAAAGTATTATATATTGATAATAAGATCTATTAATAATTAATGATTAATAATGGTGAAATTTGTCATTAATTTTAAGATTTTATATCGTATCTTTTTAATAATTATGTTAATTTTTTTTTATATCTTCATGAACATTATAAAGTACTTTATTTTTATGGGTAAACTACCAAAAATATACTCGAATAATTTTGTCGCAGACAAAAATGTACTCGAATTTTTTATTAACAAAAATATTCTCAAATAATTTAAAAACGCGACAAAAATATTAAAAATAATATTATTTTTTTATAAATAGCAAACGACTTTTGTATTTGAGAAACTGCTTATGTATTTCATCTAAAATTTTATAGGAATATTTGGATAACTATTTAGAAAATACACAAAAAAATCAGACAAAAATTTGATTCCATATTTTTTTTAAAAGTATTATTGGTTGTTGATAAAAAAAATTTACTTAGCGAAAAATTATCAAATTTTAAGGATAAAAATATTTCATTTTTTTAATCATGCTTGCAAAAACCCGCATCAAAATTCAATCTCAAAAGCATTTTTTGAGAATACATATTTAATGTTGGGTATTTTTGTCGCGTTTTTAAATTATTTAAGGACATTATTGTTGATAACAAAATTCGGGTGAATTTTTGTAACGACAAAATTATTCGAGTGCATTTTTGGTGATTTATCCGTGTTTTATTTAAAATTCATGAGTGTTGTTCTCTACTAGGCCCAAGCATACAAAACGGGCTAACGGACAACCCAAGCCCAAGAGGCTATAACCTGTGATTTTACGCAATATCACAATAAATAGGGACGAGATGTTAAATCATACGAATTTAAGACAATTAATATGTAACATGCGTGGCTGAGGCAGGGTGTAAGTGACAAATCAGTTTGCTTCATATTAAGCCACACATGGGATTGATTCCTCCTCCTAACACTAGTTAGATTTAGTGTGTATGAATGTGTATGTCCAGAAAAAAATATGTAACATGCAAACGGTTAAATGGCTAGACAATACACCGTAAAAGCAAATAAATATACAATAAATAATTAGAAAAGCGTTTACAAAGGGTGAATAAAAATAAGCTATAAGAGGGAGGTACAGTGTTTTTACAATCACTGAACTTACTGTTGCCTCAGCTTGTGTGCTTGAGGAAGATGAGGTCTCGAGTTTCCATCTTGGTTAGCAATATAAACTCAAAAACCTTAATTCCCTTCCCTTTGCTATGGCTGCGTTGTGCCTTCACTGACCTCACTCACTCAGAATCTTGACTCCCCATCCTCTGCACCTTCACTCACCTAACTCCTTTGTGCCACCAGCCCGCCACTATCATCCACTCATGTCTCCCTCAGTCCGTCGTTGTTCATTGCACGTTGATCGCCATTTCCATGTTTATCTGTTCTTGTCGATTCCCTCAATAATAGGAGGCAACGTGAACTTGAAGTCATTGGTTTCGGTTTTCAATTTGTTGCTGATCTCAAGCAATAGCAGCTCCCAGCAAGCGATGCTCGCAACTCAGCTCAATGGCCGAGTTTGAATCATATTCAGAGATATCAATATGCTGAAAGTCCCTTTGTTCTCGCTAGTGTTCCTCGCCTCTGTTCACGTTTCTAGTTCGACGATTTTACACTTCTACTAGCCTTGGTCTACTTGCCTCACCTGGTACTATACTTTTGTTCGACTGTTCCTATTTGGTTTCCTAAGTTGTCTTGTCATTCTGCCTCAGCCTCTGTTATGAACTTTTTGGTGCGCAAAATTTAAACTCGCACAACTGAACCGGAAAGTGCATCGGGTCGTCAAAGTAATACCTTAGGTGAGTGAGGGTCAAATCCCACGAGGATTGCTGGATTGAGCAAGCTGTGATTATCCTGCAGATCTTAGTCAGGCGAATAGGGAGGTAGTTTTGATTGTTGTAGGCGCATAAACAAATAATAACAAAAGGGATAAATGAACACAATAAAGACAGTAATTAGCAGTCAGTTAAGGCTTCGGAGGTACTTCTTCTTATGAATTAATACGTCATATTCTCTACTTCAACGATGAATGATTCCTTCAATGGCAAGGCTGTAAGTGATTAAGCCATGGGTCGTGGTCATTAATCCCCTCAGGTCCAGACCAAACATCCAAATGGACTAGATCATTTTGGGAGAGGGTGAAGCATGCGCAAGTCAATCCCTTTGGTGATCCTACTCAAAACGCCACAGATAAGGTCGGATCTTCCGGATCATAGATTGATGCTCTTATGGTTCTAGCCCTTAGAGCCACAGGAACCTCAATTGCCCCTGACTAACGTGGTTTTATGTCACATACCCCGATTAATCCAGATAATTCTGTTGGAACCTGTGATGCATCCTCAAGCTGTAGCTCAATACTATCTGGGTCAAGACTCATAATACCTCATGTATAATCAAGATTCATAAGGATGAAGAATGATAATGCATCATAGAATAGAATTATACACAAATTGAAGTAGAAAAGTAATTGTATTAATCCATAGGAATCAGCAGAGCTCCTAACCTTAACCTAGGAGGTTTAGTTGCTCATACTGTACAAAAGGTTCACACGTTCCAAAAGTCCAAAGATCGATCCCCTTAAAATAGTGATCTTACTTCTATTTATACTAAACTAATAATTAAGAATTACAAAAATGATGTAAACTAAGTAAAATGATGCGAAAGTCCACTTCTAGGCCCACTTGGTGAGTGTTTGGACTGAACTTGGTTTCTAACTTGAAGGAGTGGGCGTTGGACGCCCATTAGAGAGTGTCCATGCTGCTTCCTTGCTCCCCTTGGAGCGTTGAATGCTAGTTTGGGCGTTCAACTTGGGAGGTTGGTCCTTCTTAGGCGTTGAACGCTAGAAAGGGGGTAGTTTGAGCATTCAACGCTCATTTTGGGTAGTCCAATCTGAAGAAAAGTATAAGCCATTATATATTTCTAGAAATCTCTAAAAGTTAGCTTTCCAACGCCATTAAGAACGCATTAATTGGACCTCTTTAGCTCCAAAAATGCTCATTTGAATGCACGGAGGTCAGATTTTGATAGCATCTGCTATGCTTTCCTTGCCTTTGAATCAGACTTTGCCAAAACTTGCCAAAATTTACCCAAAATTCACCTAAAATCATAAGAAAAACATAAAAGCTCAAAGTAGCATCCAAAAGGTGAATTTTGGATTAAAACCTACTAAAACATAATAAAACTCAATAAAACATACTGAAAACACTAAGAAAATAGCATTAAAAAGCGTATAAAATGTCCACTCATCAGAACACCAAACTTAAACTGTTGCTTGTCCTAAAGCAACAAAAAACAAGTAGGACTAAAAAGAAGAGAGAGATACAATAAGTCTTAAAGTTTTTCAATGAAGTTCAGTTCCAAATGATGAGCGGGACTAATGGCTCTTTACTTTTGAACAGTTTTGGCATCTCACTTTCCTTTGAAGTTTAGAAATATTGACATCTCTTAGAACTAGAATTCGGATGATATTATTGATTTCTCTTAGTTTAGCTCTTCTTGATTCTTGAACACAACTTTTTCTTTTGGTGCTTTGCACCTTTTTTAGCCTAGCCGTGACTCTAAGCGTTTTATTTTCCCGTATTACCACCAGATATATAAACGTCACAGGCACTTTACTGGGTGAACCTCTTGGATTCGAATTTAGTTTTGCTTAAATTCCCAGTCAGTGGTTCCCATAGTTCATAAGCGTACTCTTTTGCTTTTGGATCACGACTTTAACAGCTAAGTCTCAAACTTTTCACTTGACACCTTCACACCACAAGCATTTAGTTAGGGATAGTAACTCATTTGAGCTTTTTAGGCCAATTGCTGACCCTCCAAACCATTGATGCTTAAAGTCTTGGATCCTTGCTCTTTTGATTTTTTTTCTTTTATGAGCATTCTTTCTTTTTATTTTTATTTTTCTTTTTCTTTTTCTGCTGCTTTTTCTTACTTCAAGAATCAACATGTTTTTTTATTTTTCAGAGAGTCAATAATAATTCTCTAGATTCATTATTCTTCAAGAGCCAACATTCTCAATTTCAACATCAATCATGCACTATTAATTCATACATTCAGAAATAAATGCAAGGCCACCACATCCAAACAATTGGAATGATTCATGATAAACTTAAAATTCATGCATCTCACTAGAAAGAGATGCATGAATAGGGATCATGGGATATTTTAAGCATGGTGGTGATACAATGGATATTTTATAACAAAATAAAACTAGAAAGAGACTACTTGTGATCATGACTTAGAAAAGAAAACAGACAGTAAACTAAAGTACATTGAAAACAGAATAAAACAGAGGGGGATAATGGGACTCAACAACCTTAGTGATGGCGGCTGCTGCTCCCTCTTGAGAGTCCAATGGAGCATTTGAGCTCCTCTATTTCACGCCCTTGCCTTAGCTGCTCCTCCATCATCCTTCTCTGATCTTTTCTCATTTCATGAAGGGTAGTGGCGTGCTCAGTGTGCTCCATCCTCAGCTGCTCCACGTTTGAGCTCAGCTCCCCTATTGAGATATTCAATCGATCCCAAAAGTTATGGGGAGGAAAATACATCCCCTGAGGCATCTCAGAAATCTCTGGTTGAGGCGACTGCACAGGCTCTTGCTGTGGTTCATGTGCTGGCTTTCTAATATGCTCCATCCTTCTTTTCGTGATGGGCTTGTCCTTCTCAATGGGGGTGTCTCCTTCTATGACAATTCCAGCTAAATTGCATAGGTGATAGATGAGATGTGGGAATGCCAGCCTTGCTTGGGTGGAGGGCTTTTCTGCCACCTTGTACAATTCTCGAGGTATCACCTCATGTACCTCTACCTCATTCCCAAGCATGATACAGTGAATCATTATTGCTCGGTCTATGGTAACCTCAGATCGGTTACTTGTAGGGATGGTGGAGCATTTAATAAACTCCAACCATCCTCTAACTACAGGTTTGAGGTCAAGCCTACTCAGTTGGTAGGGCCTGCCGTGCGCATCTAGCCTCCACTGGGCTCCTTTCATATAGATGTTTGCGAGCACTTGCTCTAACCTATGATCGGAGTTAACCCTCTTGGTGTAAGAGTGCGGGTCTCCTAACATTTGTGGTAGTTTGAGCGCCATTCTTACACTTTTCGGGCTAAAATCAAGGAGTCGCTCTCTCACCATGGTGTGTCAGTTCTTGGACTGTGGGTTCACACGAGTATCATGATTTTTTGTGACCCAAGCATTGGCGTAAAATTCTTGCACCATTAGTATTCCAACCTCCGGGATAGGATTGGTTAGTACTTCCCAACCTCTTCTCCAGATTTCTTGTTGGATTTCTGGGTACTTATCGTTTTTTAGCCTAAAGGGGACTTCGGGGATCACTATTTTTTCCGTCACCACCTCATAGAAGTGGTTTTGATGAGCCTTGGTGAGGAATTTCTTCATTTCCCAAGGTTAAGAAGAAAAAGCAAGGGCCTTTTCCTTTCTCTTTCTTGAGGCTTCACTGACCTTAGGTGCCATACTTAGGGATGGTAGAAGTCAAAAAGCAAAGCTTTTGCAACACCAAACTTAAGAAGTTTGCTCGTCCTCAAGCAAATAAGAACAAAAAGGAAAGAGAGGAGTAGAAGGAAGAAGAATTATTGAAGGGGAAGGGAGAAGCCTTCGGCCAAGTGGGGGGTGAGGAAGGGCAAGAGTGTGTAGAGTGTATAAGGGAAGAGGAAGAGAGTGTTTAGGTGTGAGGGTGATGAGAAGAATGAAGGGGTATTTATAGGGGTGGGAGGTTAGGGTTCGGTTATGAAGGAGGGAAGAATGGGTGGGAATGGTTTGAATTTGAAGTGGGTGGGGTTGGTGGGAATTGAATGATGGGAGTGATGAAGGGTTTTGGGAACAGAAAAAGGTGATGTGGATGTGATTGGTTGAGGGTGTATGGGGAAGAGGAAAGTAGGGTGTGGGTTTCAAGGTTTAGAAGATAGGAGAGAGAAGAAGGTGAGGTAGGTGGAGATTCTGTGGGATCTATTGTCCTGAGAAGGTTGCAGAACTCAAGCTGCCTGCCCCCTACCTGGTGTTCAATGCTAGGTATGGGCGTTAAACGGCCATAGGGGGTGAATGGTTGGGACTGGCTGCCCCCTGTAGGGCGTTGAACGCCCAGGGTACTCCCTGGCTGGCGTTCAATGCCAGCTTTCCTCTCCCTTTGGGGCGTTGAATGCTCAGGATGCTCCCTTCCTGGCATTCAACGCTAACTTCATATCCCTTGTGGGGCGTTGAATGCCCAATCCCCTCCTTGTCAGGCGTTCAACGCTAGTAAGGGGGTCTAACCAGAGTGTTCTGTCTTCAGTTCTGCATGCTTCTATCACTGTTCCAAGTGCTATACATGATCACAAACATTAAAAAGAAAGAGAAAAGCTAAAAAGGAATAACTAAAGCAGAGTCAAATGAAAATAAAGAAAATAATAATAGTCTAAGTATGGTTAGATTGCCTCCCAATAAGTACTTCTTTACCGTCATTAGCTTGACGGACAGCTCCATTACGGAGATAGATAAGGGCTCAGAATTTCACCTCGTACAGTGAACTTTCTTTCTGTGCTCTCATGAATGAGCTCCACGTGCTCTAGAGACAAAATCCTACTCACTTTATGTGGAATGATTGGACTCTTGGTGAAGACAACTCTCATGTTGGGTGAGAGGCCTTTAGTAGAGGTCTTCTTGTCCCTCCAGCCTTTAGGTACCTTTCTCTTAGTATCTTCCTCCCCAGTGCTTGATGATGGTTGTCCAACACCAAACTTAGAGTTGGTGTATGGGAGCTTTGTAAAGCTCTACACTGAGAGGGAAGGATGGAACACAATGTGCTGCACTATAGTACCAGCTCTGTCAAAGGGAGTCTGAGGGTTGGTATCTTGAACAAGATACAATCCTCATGTAGTCTTAAGACTAGCTCACCTCTTTCTACATCAATTATGGCCTTAGGAGTGGCTAGAAAAGGCCATCCAAGGATGATGGATTCATCTCTGTCCTCCCCTGTGTCTAGAATCACAAAGTCAGCAGGGATGTGAAGGTCGTCAACCTTCACCAGGACATCCTCTACCATGCCATACGCCCTTTTTTGGGTCTTGTCTGCCAACTTCAATGAGATTGTGGCACGCTGCACCTCTAAAATTCCTAGCCTCTTCATTACAGACAAAGGCATCAGATTGATGCTTGAGCCAAGGTCATATAGTGCCTTCTCAAAGGTGATAGTCCCTATAGTACAGGGAATCAGGAAGCTTCCGGGATCTGAAAGCTTTTGAGGAAGTTTCTTCTGGACCAAGGCACTACATTCCTTGGCCAGTATCACAGGCTCATCTTCCTCTTCTAACGCCTCTGTGGGAGAGGAGTTGGCTTTTAGTTTTCTGAGGATGGTCAGATACCGAGCAAATTGCTTTTTCTTGGACTCTTCATCCTCTTCTGAAGACGAGTATTCTTCAGATTCTTCACGTAGTAAAGGGGCGTGCAAGGTGGCTGTTTTAGTCTCCTCATGAGCTATGATTTCTTTGAGCTCCTCTAAAACATGCTCCTTTTTAGGTTCGGTTACAACCTCTATAGTGAGGGCCTTGCACTCTTCTTTTGGATTCCCTTCTGTGTTGTTTGGAAGAGTGTTAGAAGGGATCTCTGGGATCCTCTTGCTCAGCTGACCAATCTGTATTTCTAGGTTCCTAATGGAGGACTTAGTCTCTGTTACGAAACTGTGAGTGGTCTTGGAGAGGTTGGAGACTATACCAGCTAAGTCAGAGAGACTTTGCCTAGGTGTCTCCAATTGTTGCTGAGAAGTTTCGAATGGTTTATTGTTGAACTGATTTTGGTACATTCCATTCCGATTATTATTGAAGCCTTGTTGGGGATTCTGTTGGTCTCTCCACCCAAAGTTGAGGTGGTTCCTCCATCTTTGATTGAAGATATTTGAATAGGGATTTTTGTTGAAGTTTCTGGAGAAGTTTCCCATATAGTTCACTTCCTCCATGGTGTCCCAGGCGTTATCACCTGTGTTCACCTCATAGGCCGTCTCTGAGTAGTTTATATTATGTTTTGTTTAAGTTTTATTATATTTTCATAGATTTTAGCGAAAAATTCACATTTTTAGATTCTATTTTGAGTTGTTGCGTTTTATGATGATTTCAGATAATTTCTAGCTGAAATTGAGGAGCTTTGGAAAAGTCTGAGTTAGAGACAGAGAAAGGACTACAAATGCTGTCGGATTCTGACCTCCGTGCACTCGACGGAGCATTTTTGGAGCTACAGAAGTTCAAATGGTGCGTCCTTAATAGCATTGGAAAGCTAACATCCAGGGCTTTCCAGAAATATATAATAGTTCATACTTTGCTCTAGAAATGAAGGTTTAAAACTGGCATTCAATAACAGCACTTCACCCTCTTCCTGGCGTTGGACGCCCAAAAGGGAGCAGCTAGCGTCCAACGCCCAAAAAGGAGTCCAAAGCTGGCGTTCAATGCCCAAGAAGGGTACTAGCTCGTGGAGTCACCCTTAGCTCAGCCCAAACACTCACCAAGTGGGCCCGGAAAATGGATTTTCACACTACAAAACTAGTTTATCTTATTTCTGTAATTCTTAGTTGTTAGATTAGTATATATAGAACAAGGATCACCTTTGTTCAGAGGAGACTTTACCTTATACCATATTTTTGAACATTATTGTAAGCTATGAGTCACTAACCTCCTAGGTTAAAGTTAGGAGCTCTGTTGATTCTTATAGATTAATAATATCATTATTCTATTTCAATCTATGCTTGATTCTATTCTAAGATGTATCTTCGTTCTTCATCCTAATGAATTGGGAGTGTAACTTGACCGTCATTCCTATTCTACATGGGTTCTGGTGAGTCCTTGAGGGGATAGTACTGAACCACAAGCTTGATTATATAATTCTTAGAAGGCTAATCCATGACTTCGTTGGGGACTTGGAGACATCAGTTCAGCCGAGGTGCAGGGCAATTAGGGCCTTTGTGGTATAATCTAAAATCAATAGAGCAGCATTCTCTGATTTGGAAGATCCGACCTTATCTGTGGCGCTTTCAGTAGGATCACCAAGGGAATGGACTGCTGGAGCTTCACCTCCGTTCAGATTGGATGACCATTGACCCGGCGTTTGTTCTAAAGCAGAGGAGATTAATGACCACTGACCTGGCGTTAGTCACTTACAACCTGCCATGGAATGAATTATCAAAAGTTGAAGTAGACAGTGAGAAAAGTTGATCCAGAAGGAGAAAGCATCTCTGAAGCCTCAACTGTTCTCTCATCGCTGATTTCACATTTATCCAGTAACTTTATTTATTCTGTTTTTATGCATTTTTCACAATAACTATATTTTCTATCCGCCTGACTAAGATCTACAAGATAGCCATTGCTTGTTCTAGCCAACAATCTCCGTGGGATCGACCCTTACTCACCTGAGGTATTACTTGGACGACCCAGTGCACTTGCCAGTCTATCAATGTGAATATTGCGGAGTCAATTTTGTGCACCAAATTTTGGTGCCGTTGCCGAAGATTATTCGAGTTTGGCAAACTACCGGACTATCTTGTTGCTTAGATTAGGTATTTTTAATTGTGTCTTTGTTTTCTTTTTCAAAAACTTTTTCAAAATCCATCTTTTCTTTGTCTTTTACTGAGTCTAGTGCCAGTTCTTAAGTTTGGTGTTATTTGTGTGTTCTTTATTTTCTTTAAAATTTTTGAATTTATTCTTGAGTGTTCTTCTTAGTATTCAAGTTGTTCTTATTTCTTTTCTTTGTTTGGTCTACAAATTTTTATGTTTGGTGTCTTTTGGTGTTTTTCTTTCAAATTTTCGAAAAACTAGTGTCTTTGATCTAAAAATTTTAAGTTTGGTGTCTTTTAGTTGTTTTTCTATTTCTTCATTAATTCAAAAAAAATAAAAAAATATTTCTTTTATCTTTATTAAAATTTTTGAAAATCTTGTTTCTTTTCTTATTTTGATTTAAAAATTTTAAGTTTGGTGTTTTCTTGTTAGTAAAGTCAAATTTCAAATTTTAAATCTTATCTTTTTAAATCCTTTCAAATCTTTTTTTTTAATTTGATTCTCTCCTATCTTATCTTTCTTTTTAAATTTTAAAATTTAAATCTTTTTAAATCTTTACTATCTTTTCAAATTTGATTTTCAAATCTTTTTAATTTTAAATCTTAGCTAACTTATCTTCTTTTTAATTTTAAACCTTTTAATTTCAAATCTTCCCTTTCTTCTTAAATTTGAATTTCAAGAAAAAGTCAAACAAAGATTTTGAAAATCACTTTTTCTTTCTACTTTTTGGAAAACTACCTTTAAAATTTCCAAACTTTTTAGTTAATTAGTTGTCTGAACTTTTAATTTCCTTCTTGTTTTCGAATTAAATAAATAAATAAAATAAAAAATAAAAAATATTTTAATTCTAAGTTCCCTTTTTGTTTTTTAATATTCGAATTCTTTTTCTTACCCCTCTACCCGCATTCTTTTTTCTTCTTCACATCTCACTGGGAATTCTCTATATTTTGACATAGAAACTCCCGTTCTCTTTTTTTCTTATTTTTGTTTTTCATGTTTATGAGTAGGAACAGAGATAAAAAACCTCTCTTTGATCCTGATCCTAAACTTGAGAGGATCATAAAGAGGCATTTACAGGAAGTTAAAGCACAACACTCCGGAGAAAATCTCGCAGAACTTTTCGAATAAGAAGCTGAAAGTACAAACATGGTAGGTAATCAGAATGATGGAGGAGATGCAAGGAAGGTTCTTGGTGACTTCACTACACCCACTTCTGACTTCTATGGAAGAAGCATCTCCATACCTGCCATTAGAGCAAATAACTTTGACTTTAAGCCTTAGTTAGTCTCTCTAATGCAACAGAATTGCAAATTTCATGGACTTCCACAGGAAGATCCACATCAATTCCTATCTGAACTCTTGCAAATCTGTGACACTGTTAAGACCAATGGAGTGGATCCTGAGGTCTACAGGCTTATACTTTTCCCTTTTGCTGTTAGAGACAAAGCTAGGATATGATTGGATTCTCAACCTAAGGAAAGCCTAGACTCTTGGAAAAAGTTGGTCAATGCTATCTTGGCCAAGTTCTTTCCACCTCAAAAGATGAGCAAGCCCAGGGTGAAGGTTCAAACCTTCAGACAAAAAAAAGGGTGAATCCCTTTACGAAGCTTGGAAAAGATACAAGCAACTGATCAGGAGATGTCCTCCTGACATACTCTCAGAATCGACTATCCTAGGTATTTTCTATGATGGTCTATCTGAGATGTCCAAGATGTCCTTGGACCATTCTGTTGGTGGATTACTCTACTTGAAGAAAATTCCTAAAGAGGCACAGAAACTCATTGAAATGGTTACCAACAACCAATTCATGTACACTTTTGAGAAAAATTTTGTGAACAATGGGGTAGCTCAAAAGAAAAGAATCCTAGAGGTTGACACTCTGAATGCCATACTGGCTCAGAACAAGATCTTGACCCAACAGGTCAATATGATCTCTCAGCATTTGTATGGAATGCAAGCTACAACTGGCAGCACTCAAGACACCTCCTATGATGGAGATGCTTATGATCCAGATCAACCCACGATAGAAGAGGTGAATTACATGGGAGAATCCTATGAAAATACCTACAGCTCCTCATGGAGGAATCATCCTAACTTCTCATGGAAGGATCAACAGAAGCCTGAGCAAGGCTTCAACAATAATCAAGGTGGAAGAAACCATAATAGGTTTAACAGTAATAAAGCATTCCCTTCTTCTCAACAAAATATGGAGACTTCTAAGCAGAGCCTCTCTGACTTAGCAACCATAGTCTCTGAACTCTCTAAGACCACTCACAGTTTCATAACAGAAACTAGGTCCTCCATCAGAAATCTGGAGGTACAAGTTGGTCAGCTGAGTAAGAGAATCCCTAAGACCCCTCCTAACATTCTCCCAAGTAACACTGAAGTAAACCCAAGGGAAGAGTGCAAGGCCATCACTGTAGACGTTGAGGCTGAATCTGAAGGGGATGTTCTGGCATTGAACACTAGTAATGGAGTCCCTACTAGGCGTCCAACGCCTAAAGAAGAACCATCATTGGCGTTGAACGCCAGTAAGGGAGTCCCTACCGGGCATCCAACGCCTAAAGAAGAACCATTATTGGCGTTGAACGCCAGTAAGGGAGTCCTTACTGGGCGTTCAACGCCCAAAGAGGAGCCATCCCTGGTGTTAAACGCCAGTAAAGAAGTCTTTACTGGGCGTTCAATGCCCATAGAAGATCCATCCCTGGCGTTGAACGCCAGTAAGGAAGTCCTTACTGGGCGTCCAACGCCCAAAGTGACACCACAGTTGGCGTTGAACGACATTAATGGGGCAGCTGGGTGTTCAACACCCACTAGAGACTTCCCTATTGAAGAACTGAAGGCAACTAAGGCTCATGAGGAGACCATAGAAGTTCCATTAAATGTCTTGTTGCAAATCATGGATTATGAAGATCACTCCTCCAATGATGAGGAAGAGGAAACTAGGGAAGAGCAAGTTGCTCAGTACCTAGGAGTCCTCATGAAGCTAAATGCGAAATTATTTGGAACAGAGATATTGGAGGAAGAACCTCCAGTGCTCACCAAGGAACTCAATACGTTGGTTCAAAAGAAACTTCCTCAGAAGCTGCCAAATCCCGGACGCTTCCTGATTTCTTGCACCATAGGCACCATTACCTTTGAAAAGGCTCTGTGTGACCTAAGGTTAGGCATAAATCTCATGCCACTCTCTATAATGGAGAGGCTAGAAATCTTTGAGGTACAAGCTGCAAGAATCTCACTAGAGATGGCAGACAAGTCAATGAAAAAAGCATATGGTCTGGTAGAGGATGTCTTAGTAAAAGTTGAGAACCTTTATATCCCTGCAGATTTTATAATCTTGGATACTGGAGAGGACGAGGATGAATCCACCATCCCTGGAAGACCTTTCCTAGCCACTACCAATGCCATCATTGATGTAGCAAGGGGAGAGCTAGTCTTGCAATTGCATGAGGACTGTATCTTATTCAAGGTACCTAGCCTTAACTCTCCCTCTGACAAAAGAGAGATGATTGTACAACACTTAGTGTTCCAACCCTCTCTCTCAGTGCAAATTTATACAGAGCCCCCAGACACCAATTCTAAGTTTAGTGTTGGGCAACCATCATCAAGAACTGAGGATAAATGTACTAAGAAGAAGGTACCTAAAGGCTAGAGGGACAAGAAAATCCCCACTGAAGGTCTCTCACCTGGCATGAGAGTTGTCTTCACTGACAACCCAGTCGTTCTACATACTGTGAACAAGATCCTGTCTCTAGAACATGTGGAACTCATCTATGAGAGCACAGGCAAGAAGTTTACTGTAAGGGGCAAAATTCTGAGCCCCTATCTAACTCCATAAAGGAGCAAACCGTCAAGCTATTGACGTTAAAGAAGCGCTTGTTGGGAGGCAACCCAACCTTAGTTAGTTATTTCTATTTTTCTTTAAGTTTATTTTACATAATTATTTCTTTAATTTTGTGATCATGGGCAGTAGTTAGAATAGAAACAGAGACAGTCAGAACTGGAAACAAAACACCCTAGAGCAGGTACCTTACTGGCATTGAACGTCAGACAAGGGGGCAGGAATTGGCATTCAACGCCCAAAAAGAGTGGCCAAGCTGGCGTTGAACGCCACACAAGGTATCCCCAATGGGCGTTCAGCGCCCAAGAAGAGTAGCATTGCTGGCGTTGAACGCCATCCAGGAGGCAGAGACCTGGCGTTGAATGCCAGGAAGGAGGTCCCCTATGGGCGTCAAATGCCCTATAAGGAGCATGAAGCTGGCGAGCATAAGCTGGGCATTCAATGCCCACAAGGGGGCAGGGAATTCGAATTTCCTAGCCTTCCAAGACCAGTGGGTCCCACAGAATCTCCACCTATCCCACCTTCTTCTTTCTCTTACTTTCACTCTTCCCCACACACTCTTCCCCATAAACCCTCAACCAATCACATCCATATCTCTTCCCAAAACCATTATAACTTCCACCAACCCCCACCCATTTCAAATTCAAAATTTCCCACCCAATTCCCCCCCACCATTCGAACCCTACCTCATCCCACCCTTATAAATACCCCTTCCTCCATCCCTTCATACACTCAAGCCCCACTTGGCCGAAACACTCTCTCCCTCCATCTCCCCTATTTTCTTCTTCTTCTACTCTTTTCTTCCCTTGTGTTCATATTTTGCTCGAGGACGAGCAAAGCTTTTAATTTTGGTATTGGAAAAGCCTTGCTTTTTGCTTTCTATTCACACTTATGGCACCCAAAGCCGGAGAATCCTCTAGAAAGAGGAAAGGGAAAGCTGTTGCTTCCACCTCTGAACCTTGAGAGATGGAGAGATTCATCACCAAAGCTCATCAAGACCACTTTTATGAAGTAGTGGCAAAGAAAAGGGTGATTCCTGAAGTCCCCTTTAGGCTAAAAAAAGAATGAGTATCCGGAAATTCGACGAGAAATCTGGAGGAGGGGTTGGGAAGTTCTAACCAATTCTATCCCAGAAATTGGAATCTTGATGGTGCAAGAGTTCTCTACCAATGTATGTGTCACTAAACGTCATGATACAAGTGTGAACCCAAGCCCCAAAACTTGGAGCACCATGATCCGGGAGCGACCCTTAGATTTCAGCCCGGAAAGTGTAAGGCTGGCACTCCATTTGCCAGTAATGCAAGGAGACCCACATTCTTACACTAGAAGAGTCAATTTCAATCAGAGGCTGGACCAAGTCCTTTTAGACATTTTTGTGGAAGGAGCTCAGTAGAAGAGGGATACTCAAGGCAAGCCTGTCCAACTAAGAAGGCTTGACCTCAAGCTTGTAGCTAGAAGATAGTTGGAATTCATCCAACACTCTATCATCCCTACTAGTAATCCGTCAGAAGTGACCATTGATAGAGCCATCATGATTCATTGTATCATGCTTGGGAATGAAAGCTGAAAAGCCTTCCCCCTTAGCAAGGTTGGCTTTTCCCCACCTTATATGTCACTTATGCAATTCAGCTGGAATTGTCATAGAAGGAGACATCCCCATTGAAGAGGACAAGCCCATCACTAAAAAAAGGATGGAGCAAACTAGAGAGCCTACACATGCACCTCAACAAGAGCGTGTGGAGCCGCCTTAACAAGAAATTCCTGAGATGCCTCAAGGGATGCATTTTCCTCCCCAAGGCTACTAGGACCAATTGCATACTTCTCTAGGAGAATTGAGCTCCAACATGGATCATCTGAGGATGGGACACCAAGAGCACTCCACCATCCTCCATGAAATAAGAGAAGATCAAAGAGCCATGAGGAAAGAGCAACAAAGACAAGGGCGTGTCATAGAAGAAATCAAGCGCTCCATTGGATTCTCTAGAGGAAGCAGCAGCCGCCGTCACTAAGGTGGACCTGTTCCCTTAATCCCTGTTGCCTATGTTATTTTTCTATTTTTCTATGTATTTTATCTTATTGTATGTTTCTAGTGCATGATCATCTTTATTTTATGTCTTAAAGCTATGAAATATTCCATGCATCTCTCACCTTGCTTGAAAGAAAATTTTATTTGAAAAAGAATAGGGAGATACTTGAATTTCGAGTTATATAATAAGAATAGTTCAATTATTTTGATGTGGTAGCATTGCTTTTACTCTCTGAATGCATGAATAAATAGTGCATATTTGATATTGGAGTTAAGAATGTTGGCTCTTAAAAGAATGATGATAAAAATGAAGTATTATTGGTTATCTGAAAAATCCAAAAATTGATTCTTGAAGCAAGAAAAAGCAGCAAAAAGAAAAAGAAAGAAAAAGAGAAAGAAAAATGGGAAAAAAAGACAAGCAAAAAGAAAAAGAGAAAGCCAATAGCTCTTTAAACCAAAAGGCAAGAGCAAGGATCCAAGGCTTTGAGCATCAATGGTTAGGAGGGCCTAAAAGAAACAAAATCTTGGCCTAAACAGTTCAAATGAGCTGCTTCCCTAACTATATGCTTGTGGTGTGAAGGTGTCAAGTGAAAAAGCTTGAGACTGAGCAGTTAAAGTCGTGATCCAAAGCAAAAGAGTGCTTAAGAACTCTGGACACCACTAGTTGGGGATTTTAACAAAGCTGAATCACAATCCGAAAGGGTTCACCCAGTTAAGTGTCTGTGGCGTTTATGTATCCGGTGGTAATACTGGAAAATAAAGTGCTTAGGGTCACGACCAAGACTCAAAAGAAGCTGTGTTCAAGAATAAAAAAGAACGAAACTAGGAGAATCAATAGTATCATCTGGATTATGAATTCCTAAAGATGCCAATTATTCTGAGCTTCAAAGGATAGTGAGATGCCAAAACTATTCAGAAGTGAATAGCCATTAGTCCCGCTCATCTAATTGAAACTGAGCTTCATTGAGAACTCTGAGATTTATTGTATCCTTCTCTTTTTTTATCCTAATTTGTTTTTGGTTGTTTGGGGACAAGTAACAGTTTAAGATTGGTGTTCTGATGAGCAGATATTTTATACGCTTTTTGGCATCATTTTCATATAGTTTTTATTATGTTTTGTTTAAGTTTTATTATATTTTCATAGGTTTTGATGCAAAATTCACATTTTTGGATTCTACTTTGAGTTGTTGCATTTTATGATGATTTCGGATAACTTCTGGCTGAAATTGAGGAGCTTTGGAAAAGTCTGAGTCAAAGACAAAGAAAGGACTGCAGATGCTATCGGATTCTGACCTCCGTACACTCGAAGGAGCATTTTTGGAGCTATAGAAGTCCAAATGATGCGCTCTTAATGGGATTGGAAAGCTAACATCCAGGGCTTTCCAGCAATATATAATATTCCATACTTTGCTATGGAAATAAAGGTTCAAAACTAGCATTCAATGCCAGCACTTCACCCTCTTCCTGGCGTTGGGCGCCCAAAAGGGAGCAGTTGGCATCCAACGCCCCAAAAGGAGTCCAAAGCTGGAGTTCAACGCCCAAGAAGGGTACTAGCTCGTGGAGTCACCCTTAGCTCAACCCAAACACTCACCAAGTGGGCTCGGAAAGTGGATTTTCGCACTATAAAACTAGTTTATCTTATTTCTGTAGTTGTTAGATTAGTATATATAGAAGAAGGATCACCCTTGTTCAGAGGAGACTGATAAACCACTATTTTATGGTTTATATTGTGTTTAATTGTGTGGTTTTATCATGATCCTTACCCACTTATTCATTAAATTAGCATGCATTTAGATTTCCTTCCTGAATTTATTACATGTTTGAAAACTGCTTCCTAGAGACTTTAATTATTTATTTTTAATTCTCCTTTATTCCATTCGATGCCGTGATCTGTGTGTTGAGTGTTTCAGACTTTACAGGGCATAAATGAGTTGGAGATTGGAAAGGAAGCTAGCAAAAATGGAAGGAACACAAGAATTTGAGGAGATAACCAGCGAGAAGTGACGCGGTCGCATGGCTCACGCGACCGCGCGAAGGAGAGCAAATCGCAGCGACGCGTCCGCATGGCACACGCGGCCGCGCAGATTGGAAAAGTTCTGGCGACGCGGTAGCGTGGACGACGCGAACGCGTGGCGAGGAAAAGCGCGAATGACGCGTCCGCATGGATGACGCGATCGCGTGACATGTGCGATCTGCATAATCTGCAGAATTCGTTGGGGGCGATTTTGGACCATATTTCGGCCCAGTTTTCGGCCCGGAACAGCAGACTAGAGTTAGAGAACATGCAAAAACAAATAACACATTCATTCGGAGACAATTTTTAGATCTAGTTTTACTCTCTTAGATTTTTCTCTCTAGGTTTTTAGAATTTTAATTTTCAATTGGTCTTAGCATTAGAACATTGAGAAGAGTTATTTCCTCATCAAGACTTCATCATTCTAGTTTGTTTTCTTAACTTGGTTTTCATTCTTCCATGTTCTTTGCTTTGTTCAATTTTATCATTCAGATACTTTTATGATTATTTAATGCAAGGATTATTTCTTTTTAATTTAATTTCAATTCCAATAATCATGTCTTCTTTTAATTCCCTTTCATATGCTATGGATTTATTATTTACACTGTGTGAGTAGTGGTGCACGAAATTGTGATCTCCAGGCTCGAACAAATCCTGGTAATGGCTCCAAAGCTTGGTGCTCTGATCTTAATTCATAATTGTCACAACTTCGATACAACTAACCAGCAAGTGCACTGGGTCGTCCAAGTAATACCTTACGTGAGTAAGGGTCAAATCCCACGGGGATTGTTGGTATGAAGCAAGCTATGGTCACCTTGTAAATCTCAGTCAGGCAGATATAAAACAGTGATATGGTTTTCGAATAATGAATAATAAAATAGGGATAGAGATACTTATGTAAATCATTGGTAGGAATTTCAGATAAGCGAATGGAGATGCTTTTCGTTCCTCTGAACCTCTGCTTTCCTGCTATCTTCATCCAATCAGTCTTACTCCTTTCCATGGCTGGCTTTATGCAAGGGCATCACCGTTGTCAGTGGCTACATCCCCTCCTCTCAGTGAATAATATGCTCACGCACCCTGTCACGGCACGGCTATTCATCTGTCGGTTCTCGATCATGCTGGAATAGGATTCACCCTCCTTTTGCGTCTGTCACTAACGCCCAACAATCGCGAGTTTGAAGCTCGTCACAGTCATTCAATCATTGAATCCTACTCAGAATACCACAGACAAGGTTTAGACCTTCCGGATTCTCTTGAATGCCGCCATCATTCTAGCTTACGCCACGAAGATTCTGGTTAGGAGATCTAAGAGATATTCATTCTAGCTTATTTCATGTAGAACAGAAGTGTTTGTCAGGCACGCATTCGTAGGGGAGATGGTGATGAGCGTCACACATAATCATCACCTTCATCACGTTCTTGGGTGCGAATGGATATCTTAGAAGCGAAATAAGATGAATTGAATAGAAAACAGTAGTACTTTCATTAATCTTTGAGGAACAGCAGAGCTCCACACCTTAATCTATGGAGTGTAGAAACTCTACCGTTGAAAATACATAAGTGAAAGGTCCAGGCATGGCCGAGATGGCCAGCCCCCTAAACGAGATCAATAGTCTCCTAAGATGAACAATGGAATAAAACTGAGACCAAAGATGGTCTAAAAGACTGGTAAGAGGTCCTATTTATAATAAACTAGTCACTAGGGTTTACATGAGTAAGTAATTGATGCATAAATCCACTTCCTGGGCCCACTTGGTGTGTGTTTGGGCTGAGCTTGAGTGTTGCACGTGCAGAGGCCATTTGTGGAGTTGAACGCCAGTTTTTGTGCCAGTTTGGGCGTTCAACTCTGGTTTTGGATCCTTTTCTGGCGCTGGACGCCAGATTTGGGTAGAAAGCTGGCGTTGAACGCCAGTTTACGTCGTCAATTCTTGGCCAAAGTATGGACTATTATATATTTCTGGAAAGCCCTGGATGTCTACTTTCCAACGCAATTGGAAGAGCGCCATTTCGAGTTCTGTAGCTCCCGAAAATCCACTTTGAGTGCAGGGAGGTCAGAATCCAACAGCATCAGCAGTCCTTCTTCAACCTCTGAATCTGATTTCTGCTCAAGTCCCTCAATTTCAGCCAGAAAATACCTGAAATCACGGAAAAACACACAAACTCATAGTATAGTCCAGAAATGTGAATTTAACATAAAAACTGATGAAAACATCCCTAAAAGTAACTAGATCCTACTAAAAACAGTGTCAAAAAGCGTATAAATTATCCGCTCATCACAACACCAAACTTAAATTGTTGCTTGTCCCCAAGCAACTGAAAATCAAATAGGATAAAAAGAAGAGAATATACTATAAATTCCAAACTATCAATGAAACAGAGCTCCAATCATATGAGCGGGACTTATAGCTTTTTGCCTCTTGAATAGTTTTGGCATCTCACTTTATCCATTGAGGTTCAGAATGATTGGCATCTATAGGAATTTCAGATTTCGAATAGTGTTATTGACTCTCCTAGTTCAGTATGATGATTCTTGAACACAGCTTCTTTATGAGTCTTGGCCGTGGCCCTAAGCACTTTGTTTTCCAGTATTACTACCGGATACATAAATGCCACAGACACATAATTGGGTGAACCTTTTCAGATTGTGACTCAGCTTTGCTAAAGTCCCCAATTAGAGGTGTCCAGGGTTCTTAAGCACACTCTTTGTTTGCTTTGGACCTTGACTTTAACCGCTCAGTCTCAAGTTTTCACTTGACACCTACACGCCACAAGCACATGGTTAGGGACAGCTTGGTTTAGCCACTTAGACCAGGATTTTATTCCTTTAGGCCCTCCTATCCACTGATGCTCAAAGCCTTGGGATCTTTTTTATTGCCCTTGCCTTTTGGTTTTAAGGGTTATTGGCTTTTTCTGCTTGCTTTTTCTTTTTCTTTCTATTTTTTTTTTATTTTTTTTCCTATTTATATTTTTTTTTCTTCTTTTTTTTTTCTGCAAGCTTTGTTTTTTGTTGCTTTTTCTTGCTTCAAGAATCATTTTTATGATTTTTCAGATTATCAAATAACATGTCTCCTAGTCATCATTCTTTCAAGAACCAACATATTTAACATTCTTAAACAACAACTTCAAAAGACATATGCACTGTTCAAGCATACATTCAGAAAACAAGAAGCATTGTCACCACATCAATATAATTAAGCTAAGTTCAAGGATAAATTCGAAACTCATGTACTTCTTGTTCTTTTGAATTAAAACAGTTTTTATTTAAGAGAGGTGATGGATTCATAGGACATTCATAACTTTAAGACATAGTTACTAACTACTAATGATCATGTAATGAAGGCACAAACATAGATAAGCACATAACATAGAAAACGAAAAACAGAGAAAGCAAGAACAAGGAATGAATCCACCTTAGTGATGGTGGCGTTTCCTTCTTGAGGAACCAATGATGTCCTTGAGCTCTTCTATGTCTCTTCCTTGTCTTTGTTGCTCCTCCCTCATTGCTTTTTGATCTTCTCTTATTTCATGAAGCATGATGGAGTGCTCTTGATGTTCCACCCTTAGTTGTCCCATATTGGAACTCAATTCTTCTAGGGAGGTGTTGATGTGCTCCCAATAGTTTTGTGGAGGAAAGTGCATTTGAGGCATCTCAGGGATCTCATGGTGATGAGCTTCTTGCGCCTCTTGAGCTCCATGACTGGGCTCTCTTGCTTGCTCCATCTTTTTCTTAGTGATGGGCTTGTCCTCTTTGATGAGGATATCTCCCTCTATGTCAATCCCAGCTGAATTGCATAGGTGGCAAATGAGGTGAGGAAAGACTAACCTTGCCATAGTGGAGGACTTGTCAGCCACCTTGTAGAGTTCTTGAGGTATAATCTCATGAACTTCCACCTCTTCTCCAATCATGATGCTATGGATCATGATGGCCCGGTCTATAGTAACTTCAGACCGGTTGCTAGTGGGAATGATTGAGCATTGAATAAACTCCAACCATCCTCTAGCTATAGGCTTGAGGTCCAATCTTCTTAGTTGAACCGGCTTGCCTTTGGAGTCAATCTTCCATTGAGCTCCTTCTACACATATGTCCATAAGGACTTGGTCCAACCTTTGATCAAAGTTGACTCTCCTTGTGTAGGGGCGTGTGTTCTCTTCCATGTATGGCAAGTTGAACGCCAACCTCACATTTTCCGGACTAAAATCTAAGTATTTCCCCCGAACCATTGTAACATAGTTCTTTGGATCCGGGTTCTTACTTTGATCATGGTTCTTGGTGATCCATGCATTGGCATAGAACTCTTGAACCATTAGGATGCCGACTTGTTGGATGGGATTTGTTAGAACTTCCCAACCTCTTCTTTGAATTTCATGTCGGATCTTCGGATACTCATTTCTTTTGAGTTTAAAAGGGACCTCAGGGATCACCTTTTTCTTGGCCACAACATCATAGAAGTGGTCTTGATGGGCTTTGGAGATGAACCTTTCCATCTCCCATGACTCGGATGTGGAAGCTTTTGTCTTCCCTTTCCCTCTTCTAGAGGATTCTCCGGTCTTGGGTGCCATCAATGGTAATGGAAAAACAAAAAAGCTATGCTTTTACCACACCAAACTTAGAATATTGCTCGCCCTCGAGCAATAAACAAAAGAAATAGAAGAAGAAGAAGAAGAAATATGGAGAGGGAGAGGGAGATGAGGTTTCGGCCAAGGAGAGTGTAGAGGGGTGTGTTGTGTGAATTTGATGAGGAATGGAGGTCTTTATATAGGGAAGGGAGGGGGGTATTGGTTCGGCCATATGGGTGGGTTTGGGTGGGAAATTGGTTTTGAATTTTGAAGGTAGGTGGAGTTTATGAGGTAGGTTTATGGGGAAGAGTGGATGGATGTGAGTGGTGAAGAGGTGATGGGAAAGAGAGTTTGAGGTGATTGGTGAAGGGTTTTTGGGGAAGAGTGTTTATGGGGTTGTGTGAAAGAGAGTGGTGAGAAGAGGTGAGTGGAGGTAGGTGGGGATCCTGTAGGGTCCACAGATCCTGAGTGGATTCTGTGGGGTCCACAGATCCTGAGGTGTTCAAGGAATTTACATCCCTGCACCATTAGGCATGTAAAAATGCCTTTGTACCCAACTCTGGGCGTTCAGCGCCAGGTTGGTGCCCATTTTGGGCGTTCAACGCCCCTTTGCTGCCATTTCTGGCGTTGAACGCCAGAACCATGCTTGTTCTGGGCGTTCAGCGCCAGGATGCTCCCATTCTGGGCGTTCAGCACCAGAACTATGCTCTGTTCTGGCGTTTGAACGCCAGACAGATGCTCCTCCAGGGTGTGATTTTCCTTCTGCAGTTTTTGATTCCGTTTTTGATTTTTTTGTTTATTTTGTGACTCCACATGATCATGAACCTAAGAAAACATGAAAAACAATAAAAATAAGAATTAGATAAACATTGGGTTGCCTCCCAACAAGCGCTTCTTTAATGTCAATAGCTTGACAGTGGGCTCTCATGGAGCCTCACAGATGTGCAGAGCTTTGTTGAGACTCTCCAACACCAAACTTAGAGTTTGGATATGGGAGTTCAACACCAAACTTAGAGTTTGGTTGTGGCCTCCCAACACCAAACTTAAAGTTTGACTGTGGGGGCTCTGGTTGACTCTGCTTTGAGAGAAGCTTTTTCTGCTTCCTCTTCATGGTTGCAGAGGGAGATCCTTGAGTCTTAAACACAAGGGAGTCCTCATTCCATTGAAGGACTATTTCACCTCTGTCAACATCAATCACAGCTCTTGCTGTGGCCAGGAAAGGTCTTCCTAGGATGATGGATTCATCCTCTTCCTTTCCAGTATCCAGGACTATGAAATCAGTAGGTATGTAAAGGCCCTCAACCTTTACTAATACATCTTCTACTTGTCCATAAGCCTGTTTTCTTGAGCTGTCTGCTATCTCCAGTGAGATTTTAGCAGCTTGCACCCCATAGATTCCCAGTTTCTCTATTACAGAGAGGGGCATGAGGTTTATCCCTGAACCAAGGTCACACAGAGCCCTAAAGATCATGGTGCCTATGGTACAGGGTATTATGAACTTTCCAGGATCCTGTCTCTTCTGAGGCAATGTCAGTTGATCCAGATCACTTAGTTCATTGATGAACAAGGGAGGTTCAACTTCCCAAGCATCAATGTCAAATAATTTGGCATTCAGCTTCATGATTGCACCAAGAAACTTGGCAATTTGCTCTTCAGTAACATCCTCATTCTCTTCAGAAGAGGAATACTCATCAGAGCTCATGAAGGGTATAAGGAGGTTCAATGGAATCTCTATGGTCTCTAGATGAGCCTCAGAGTCCTTTGGTTCCCCAGAGGGAAGCTCCTTATTGATCACTGGACGTCCCTGGAGGTCTTCCTCCTTGGGATTCACGTCCTCTCCTCTCCTCTCAGGTTCGGCCATGGCGCTTATGTCAATGGCCTTGCACTCTCCTTTTGGGTTCTCTTCTGTATTGCTTGGGAGAGTACTAGGAGGGATTTCAGTGATCCTTTTACTCAGCTGGCCCACTTGTGCTTCCAGATTTCTAATGGAAGACCTTGTTTCATTCATGAAACTTACAGTGGCCTTAGATAGATCAGAGACTAGATTTGCTAAATTAGAGGCATTTTGTTCAGAGTTCTCTGTCTGTTGCTGAGTTGATGATGGAAAAGGTTTGCTATTGCTAAACCTGTTTCTTCCACCATTATTAAAGCCTTGTTGGGGCTTTTGATCCTTCCATGAGAAATTTGGATGATTTCTCCATGTTGAGTTATAGGTGTTTCCATAAGGTTCACCTAAATAATTTACCTCTGCTATTGCAGGGTTTTCAGGATCATAAGCTTCTTCTTTAGAAGATGCCTCTTGAGTACTGTTGGATGCAGCTTGCATTCCATGCAGACTCTGAGAAATCATATTGACTTGCTGAGTCAATATTTTATTCTGAGCCAATATGGCATTCAGAGTATCAACTTCAAGAACTCCCTTCTTCATAGGCGTCCCATTACTCACAGGATTCCTTTCAGAAGTGTACATGAACTGGTTATTAGCAACCATGTCAATGAATTCTTGAGCTTCTGCAGGCGTTTTCTTTAGGTGAATGGATCCACCTGCAGAAGTGTCCAGTGACATCTTTGATAGCTCAGATAAACCATCATAGAATATATCCAGGATGGTCCATTCTGAAAGCATGTCAGAAGGACACTTTTTGGTCAACTGTTTGTATCTTTCCCAAGCTTCATAGAGGGATTCACCTTCTTTCTGTCTGAAGGTTTGAACATCAGCTCTAAGCTTTCTCAGCTTTTGAGGAGGAAAGTACTTGGCTAAGAAAGCCGTGACCAGCTTATCCCAAGAGTTCAGGCTGTCTTTAGGTTGAGAATCCAACCATAATCTAGCTCTGTCTCTTACAGCAAAAGGGAAAAGCATGAGCCTGTAGACTTCAGGATCTACTCCATTAGTCTTAACAGTATCACATATCTGCAAGAATTCAGTTAAGAACTGAAAAGGATCTTCAGATGGAAGTCCATGAAACTTGCAGTTCTGCTGCATCAGAGAAACTAATTGAGGTTTCAGCTCAAAGTTGTTTGCTCCAATGGCAGGAATGGAGATGCTTCTTCCATGTAAATTGGAATTAGGTGCAGTAAAGTCACCAAGCATCTTCCTTACATTATTATTATTTTCGGCTGCCATCTCCTCTTCCTGTTCGAAAATTTCTGAAAGGTTATCTCTGGATTGTTGTAATTTAGCTTCTCTTAATTTTCTCTTCAGAGTCCTTTCAGGTTCTGGATCTGCTTCAACAAGAATGTTCTTGTCCTTGCTCCTGCTCATATGACAAAGAAGAGGGCACAGAAAAATAATAATAATAATAGAGATCCTTTATACCACAGTATAGGGATCCTTGTGTTAGTAGAAGAAAAGAAGGGAAGAAAATCTGAACTCAGAGAGAGAGGGGGTTCGGATTTTGGAGAGTTGAAGGAAAGATGTTAGTATATCAATAAACAAATAGAAGAAGATGAGAGGGGGAAGTGAATTTTCGAAAACAATTTTTGAAAAAGAGTTAGTGATTTTTGAAAATAGTTTTTGAAAAAGGTTAGTAATTTTTTTTCGAAATTTTTTTTAATTAAAAAATAAAAATAATTAGTTAATAAAAAAAGAAATTTTTGAAAAAGAGGGAAGATATTTTCGAAATTTAGAGAGAGAGAGAGTTAGTTAGGTAGTTTTGAAAAAGTTAAGAAACGAACAAAAAGTTAGTTAGTTAGTTGAAACAAATTTTGAAAAGATAAGAAGTTAGGAGGTTAGGAAAGATATTTTGAAAAGATATTTTTGAAAAAGATAAGATAAGAAGATATTTTTGAAAAGATATGATAGGAATTAGTTTTTGAAAAAGATTTGATTTTTAAAATCACAATTAATGACTTGATTCATAAGAAATCACAAGATATGATTCTAGAACTTAAAGTTTGAATCTTTCTTAACAAGCAAGTAACAAACTTCAAATTTTTGAATCAAAACATTAATTGATTATGTTATTTTCGAAAATTTGGTATAAAGATAAGAAAAAGATTTTTGAAAAATATTTTTGGAATTTTCGAAAATAACTAAGAATTTTTGAAAAAGATTTGATTTTTGAAAAAGATTTTGAAAAAGATAAGATTTTCAAATTGAAAATTTGATTTGACTCATGAGAAACAATTTGATTTTAAAAATTTTTGAAAAAGTCAATCCAAATTTTCGAATTTGATGAGAGAAAAAGGGAAAGATATATTTTTTTTTTGAATTTTTTTTTTGATGCAAGAGAAAAACACTAAAAAGATGCAATGCATGAAATTTTTAGATCAAAACAATGAATGCATGCAAGAATGCTATGAATGTCAAGATGAACACCAAGAACACTATGAATGTCAAGATGAACATCATAGACATAATTTTGAAAAATTTTTAATGCAAAGAAAACATGCAAGACACCAAACTTAGAATTCTTTAATGCTTAGACACTAAGAATTCAAGAATGCATATGAAAAACAACATACAACACAAAACAAAAAAAATCATCAAGATCAAACAAGAAGACTTACCAAGAACAACTTGAAGATCATGAAGAACACTATGAATGCATGAAATTTTCGAAAAATGTAAGATGCACATGCAATTGACACCAAACTTATGATATGACTCAAGACTCAAACAAGAAACACAAAAATATTTTTGATTTTTATGATTTTCTAATTTTTTTGGATTTTTCAAAAATTAATTGAAAAAAAAAAATAAGGATTCCAAAATTTTTAATATGAATTCCAGGAATCTTGCATTCTTAGTCTAAAGCTTCAGTCCAGGAATTAGACATGGCTCACTAGCCAGCCAAGCTTTCAATGAAAGCTCCGGTCCAAAATACTAGACATGGCCAATGGCCAGCCAAGCTTCAGCAGATACCTCTCATGCATACAACAGCAAATTTTATTGGCAACAACTAACTTGCTCTTGTGATGATGATTAGGAAGCCTCAGTCCAAAAGAATTTAGACATGGCTTTGCAGCCAGCCAGGCTTCACATGCTTCATGAAACACTAGAATTCATTCTTAGAAATTTTGAATAAAATTTTTGAAAACATTTTTATTTTTTTTTTCGAAAACAGATGAGAAAATTTTTTAGAATTATTTTTGAAAAATTTTTGAAAAGAAAACAAAAAGAAAATTACCTAATCTGAGCAACAAGATGAACCGTCAGTTGTCCAAACTCAAACAATCCCCGGCAACGGCGCCAAAAACTTGGTGCACGAAACTGTGATCTCCAGGCTCGAACAAATCCTGGTAATGGCTCCAAAGCTTGGTGCTCTGATCTTAATTCATAATTGTCACAACTTCGATACAACTAACCAGCAAGTGCACTGGGTCGTCCAAGTAATACCTTACGTGAGTAAGGGTCGAATCCCACGGAGATTGTTGGTATGAAGCAAGCTATGGTCACCTTGTAAATCTCAGTCAGGCAGATATAAAACAGTGATATGGTTTTCGAATAATGAATAATAAAATAGGGATAGAGATACTTATGTAAATCATTGGTAGGAATTTCAGATAAGCGAATGGAGATGCTTTTCGTTCCTCTGAACCTCTGCTTTCCTGCTATCTTCATCCAATCAGTCTTACTCCTTTCCATGGCTGGCTTTATGCAAGGGCATCACCGTTGTCAGTGGCTACATCCCCTCCTCTCAGTGAATAATATGCTCACGCACCCTGTCACGGCACGGCTATTCATCTGTCGGTTCTTGATCATGCTGGAATAGGATTCACCCTCCTTTTGCGTCTGTCACTTACGCCCAACAATCGCGAGTTTGAAGCTCGTCACAGTCATTCAATCATTGAATCCTACTCAGAATAAAACAGACAAGGTTTAGACCTTCCGGATTCTCTTGAATGCCGCCATCATTCTAGCTTACGCCACGAAGATTCTGGTTAGGAGATCTAAGAGATATTCATTCTAGCTTATTTCATGTAGAACAGAAGTGTTTGTCAGGCACGCATTCGTAGGGGAGATGGTGATGAGCGTCACACATAATCATCACCTTCATCACGTTCTTGGGTGCGAATGGATATCTTAGAAGCGAAATAAGATGAATTGAATAGAAAACAGTAGTACTTTCATTAATCTTTGAGGAACAGCAGAGCTCCACACCTTAATCTATGGAGTGTAGAAACTCTACCGTTGAAAATACATAAGTGAAAGGTCCAGGCATGGCCGAGATGGCCAGCCCCCTAAACGAGATCAATAGTCTCCTAAGATGAACAATGGAATAAAACTGAGACCAAAGATGGTCTAAAAGACTGGTAAGAGGTCCTATTTATAATAAACTAGTCACTAGGGTTTACATGAGTAAGTAATTGATGCATAAATCCACTTCCTGGGCCCACTTGGTGTGTGTTTGGGCTGAGCTTGAGTGTTGCACGTGCAGAGGCCATTTGTGGAGTTGAACGCCAGTTTTTGTGCCAGTTTGGGCGTTCAACTCTGGTTTTGGATCCTTTTCTGGCGCTGGACGCCAGATTTGGGTAGAAAGCTGGAGTTGAACGCCAGTTTACGTCATCAATTCTTGGCCAAAGTATGGACTATTATATATTTCTGGAAAGCCCTGGATGTCTACTTTCCAACGCAATTGGAAGCGCGCCATTTCGAGTTCTGTAGCTCCAGAAAATCCACTTTGAGTGCAGGGAGGTCAGAATCCAACAGCATCAGCAGTCCTTCTTCAACCTCTGAATCTGATTTCTGCTCAAGTCCCTCAATTTCAGCTAGAAAATACCTGAAATCACGGAAAAACACACAAACTCATAGTAAAGTCCAGAAATGTGAATTTAACATAAAAACTGATGAAAACATCCCTAAAAGTAACTAGATCCTACTAAAAACATACTAAAAACAGTGTCAAAAAGCGTATAAATTATCCGCTCATCAAGTAGTTTCTTTACTTGATGGGGAGTTGATTAAAAGGAATTCTTGAGTTGGAAGGATTGAAGAAAAATTTGTAATTGGGTTAAATGTTGGATTGCTATCCTGTCACCAACGCCAATCCCTTTGAACTAAGTGGGTTGCAACTTGTGAATAGATCTGGATTTCTAACTTGTTTGACTTTCCCTTACCTAGTAAAGGATAACCAAACAGAACAACCATTAATTATAAATTAATCTTACAATCACTCCATCAATAGTAGAAATTCCAACCAATCAACTCCCAGTCAAGGCTTTTATTCATATTATTTAAATTTCCTCAATTTACATTCCAATTTACTTAGCTCAACTTCTTGGAACATCTGATTAATAAAATAGCACACTTTTCTGCAACTCTCCTAGCTCTGAGGGCGGATCTGAAAGTGAATCTGAGGAAGAAACCAGCCCCCGTTCTACTGATTCGCGTGCCCTAAGTTTTCGACATAAAAGGGTGCACAGTAACATTCTGTGCGAGAGTGATGCTGGATTGGTGCTGGAAGCACAATCCTTGTCACGCGACCGCGTCACCGACGTGGCCGCGTCACCCATTTTATAACGCACACTCGTGCGATCGCGTGACCCACGCGATCGCGTCACCCCAATTTGGCAATTAAAATAAATCGAACTGAGAGTTGTGCTGGAGCGAGGCTGCACTCGCGCCTGCAGCGTAACACGGGTCACGCGACCGCGTGACTGACGCGATCGCATCCCCTTACCTGACGCGCACCCACGCGAACGCGTGCCCCACGCGGCCGCGTCGCATGTGCCGCACAGCTCAACCTAAATTGCCAAATTATGTTATCTTTCTTTCCCCCAAATCCTAATTTTTCTTTTCCCTCATTATTTCTTCCTTCCCCCTTCTATCTCACCTTTCACTCTCTATCCCTCTCACCACCATTAACAAGGTTTTACCTTCTTCTTCCTTCTTCTCTTTTCCATCATTCTTATTATATTATATATATTTTTATTTTCTTTTTATTTTTTTTTCTTTTCAACTTTTTTTTCAATGAATTTTTCTTCTTCTTCTTTTCTTTTCTTTACATGGTGCTAGAAAATTTTTGAGTCATCATCCCTCATTATATGCTTGTGGATTATTGCAAATTATTTGACAATTATTTTTCTCCCATTTAAGGGATTGCTTGCATGTTCATCTTCATATTTTCTATACCCTATTCACCATGCATGCTATGTGTTTGTGAAAAAGCTCATGTGGCATTATGCACTTCTCTATGTTGATATACTATTCAATGCTTGCTTTTCACAACTTTCCCTTATTATTTTATTAATTGAATACAATTGTCAATACAAACGTGATGGTTTGTTACGAAGTAATGCTTGGTCTATGCTACTCATGCCCTTTGCCAGCATGCCAATAAACACCTTGCATTCACTTGATTTTATCTGCACTAGCTATTTTCCATTAATGGCTTTTCATATGTACTCGAGAGCATGTGTTAATGTCATATACATTTTGCTGTACATCATTTACCCTCTTTTCCGTTTCCTTCCCTGCTGTATATCTCTTTAAATTTAATTTTCTTTCTCTTCCCTTCTTTCAGGATGGCCACCAAGAAAGGAAAGGAGAAAGCAACTTCCAAACCACCAGCAGGAAGAGGAACTAAAAGAGCATTAGTGGCAGAGCCTTCTTCAACTGCCGTCAAGCCCTCAACAAAAAGAGTTAAGCGGATAATAAAAGTTGACAAAAAGGAGAAAGCCTTTCCAGCAAAGGACACTGCGCGATTTCCCAATCGCTACTGTGAGCAGATGTTCCCTATCATGGCAGAAAGGAATTATAACAATGAATACCTTCTTATCCTCCCGTCCAATATTGCCACCTTTGTTGAGCCGCAAATTGAGCGAAGACAATGGGGTTTCCTACGGAGACAGCCAAGGCAGGTCAATCTTTCTTGGGTAGTTGAGTTCTACTCCAACTTCTACATGCCGACCCTGCAGTCTGTTTATGTCCGGCAAAAGCAAGTCCCCATCACAGAAGAGGCCATTCAGCAAGCTCTGAGTCTTCCCCCTATTCCAGCAGGAATGGACGCTTTTCAAGAAGCCGCCCTTCAGCGCCAGAGATACCAATTCGACTGGGACTCCGTTCTCGGAGTCATCGCATTACCTGGCAGCCGTTGGATCTACGGATACCACTGTACCCGCCCTAAGGGAATCTTGGCTTCAGCACTTACCTTGGAGGCTCGCGTATGGGCGCAGATCATGTCCCATTACGTCTTTCTGAGCACTCATGAGTCCTCCTTCACTGCAGACATGGCTGTTCTACTATGGTGCATCCTTACAGACCAACCTCTGAATCTCTCAAGACATATCCAGCATGCTATGGAACACGTACAAATTGCGGGCAACTTACCTTTCCCCGCCTTGGTCTCAGATCTTATCTCAGCAGCTGGAGTTTCCTACAGAGCTAGGGACACCAAAGTCATGCTTCCACGGGATGATCAATATGTCCCTAACGGGAAATACCTCAGACTCTCAGCAGCCACTACAAGCCTTCCTACTGCTCCAGTTGAAGATAATCCTTCTTCGACACCACAAGCATCTACAACTGAGAACTTGCTCCGGCAGATAATCGAACGGTTGGATCGGCAAGAACAGAAAGCAAAGATGAGAGAGCGCCGTAACGAGTGCCGATTCAAACACCTCAAGGAGCTACTCAAGGGACACTTCAGAGACTCAGACACCCCAGACTCCACTTCCTTCACCAGCACAGGGAGCCATGACGGCCCCGACTGTGGAGATACTACTACCAGCCCACCCCTGTTCCTGACAGATGGCACCGAGGACGGTGCAAAGCCTTAAGTGTGGGGAGGTCGGTCAGTACCTGACTTCCAGAGGTAATTTCTCTTCTCTAGCACCAATAATTAGGATATTTTAGTTAGATTTTCTTTCCTTTATAGAATAGAGTAAATTGCATAGGTTAGGATAGTTGCATGCATGTTCTACTTGATTGAAAAGACAATAAGTTTCTTTTAAAAATCTATTTTTGGAACAGAATTTCACTAATTTTTTAGTAAAATATTCTTATGATAAATTTGCTTGAGTTGTATTTGGAACATGATATTTGAGTTAAAGAACACACAACCTGTGAAAGATTTGAGCCTTTATGAATGGTTACATTATTTAACCATAATTATTTCATTCTTGTGTGTTTGCTTCTCTACGATTGTAATCTATATTTTGTTTTATCTTATATGTCCAATAGTTATTATATTTGCATGCTTGCACATGATTGAGGCCATTATTTGTTTAAACTCACTCATCCAAATTAAGCCTACCCTTTTCAATTACCTTTGTTAACCACTTTGAGCCTTTAATTCCCATTTATTCGATATTTTACCACATTACTAACTTTAAGCCAAAAAATAATTGTATATCCCAATTTGAATCTTTGGTTAGCTTAAGATAGAAGTGTGTGTGCCAGTTAAGTATGGGAAATTATGGGAACAAAAGTTGTTAAGGGAATGAATCATAGAAATTTAAAGGGAATTTGGATACCTACTCATGTGAAAATATAAGAATGAAAAATCTATGTGCATTGATAAGCTTTATTTATTTCTTTTTTAAAAAAAATGAAAAAATCAATAAATAAGGGGACAAAATTACCCCAATGTTAAATTCAGAATTCAAAGATCAGTGCACATACAATAGAACCAAAATATAAGTTGATGCATGAGTATGGATTGAAAAAGGAAATTCTGGGTAGCTAGGTGTGAACTTTAAAGATGACATTAAGTGTATACAAGTTATGTTAGAGCTTGGGTTAATTAAAGATTCAATTTATTAGCTCACTTGACCAAATATACACCGCTACCTATACCTTAGCCCCATTACAACCTTGGAAAGACCTCATGATGTTTGCATTGGTATATTAACTATTGTTGATTGGTTAGGAGAAGAACAAAAGTTAGAAAGCATTATTAGAGAAGGATAGAGTGACCACCCTATACACTAGAGATTAGAGCGTACATACATTATCAGTGAGGGTCCAATACTTGAATTTTCAAGTTCCCTGCTTTCATGAGCTATCTTCTTGCACTTTTATCCATTTTATTGTGTAATGATAAAATTAGTGGAATTTGATTTGTAATTGTTTTGAAGAGCTTATTTACTTTTGATCAAGTGGACAAGAATCATATAGTTGCACTTATTTACATATATATAGGTTTGCATTGCATTTCATGAGTTTCTACATGTTCATACTTATTTCCTTATCTCCTTCAATTAAGCATGAGGACATGCTAATGTTTAAGTATGGGGAGGTTGATAAACCACTATTTTATGGTTTATATTGTGTTTAATTGTGTGGTTTTATCATGATCCTTACCCACTTATT
The DNA here is from genome assembly GCF_059453495.1 of Arachis ipaensis. Taxonomy (NCBI): domain Eukaryota; kingdom Viridiplantae; phylum Streptophyta; class Magnoliopsida; order Fabales; family Fabaceae; genus Arachis; species Arachis ipaensis. The sequence continues at coordinate 104,862,432 of NC_142435.1, read as the reverse complement.
CATTAAATTAGCATGCATTTAGATTTCCTTCCTGAATTTATTACATGTTTGAAAACTGCTTCCTAGAGACTTTAATTATTTATTTTTAATTTTCCTTTATTCCATTCGATGCCGTGATCTGTGTGTTGAGTGTTTCAGACTTTACAAAGCATAAATGAGTTGGAGATTGGAAAGGAAGCTAGCAAAAATGGAAGTAACACAAGCATTTGAGGAGATAACCAGCGAGAAGTGACGCGGTCGCATGGTTCACGCGACCGCGCGAAGGAGAGCAAATCTCAGCGACGCGGCCACATGGCTCACGTGGCTGCGCGGATTGGAAAAGTTTTGGCGACGCGGTAGCGTGGACGACGCGAATGCGTGGCGAGGAAAAGCGCGAATGACGCGTCCGCATGGATGACGCGATCGCGTGACATGTGCGATCTGCATAATCTGCAGAATTCGTTGGGGGCGATTTTGGACCATATTTCGGCCCAGTTTTCGGCCCAGTTTTCGGCCCGGAACAGCAGACTAGAGTCAGAGAACATGCAGAAACAAATAACACATTCATTCGGAGACAGTTTTTAGATCTAGTTTTACTCTCTTAGGTTTTTCTCTCTAGGTTTTTAGAATTTTAATTTTCAATTGGTCTTAGCATTGGAACATTGAGAAGAGTTATTTCCTCATCAAGACTTCATCATTCTAGTTTGTTTTCTTAACTTGGTTTTTATTCTTCCATGTTCTTTGCTTTGTTCAATTTTGTCATTCAGATACTTTTATGATTATTTAATGTAAGGATTATTTCTTTTTAATTCAATTTCAATTCCAATAATCATGTCTTCTTTTAATTCCCTTTCATATGCTATGGATTTATTATTTACAATGTGTGAGTAGTTTCTTTACTTGATGGGGAGTTGATTAAAAGGAATTCTTGAGTTGGAAGGATTGAAGAAAAATTTGTAATTGGGTTAAATGTTGGATTGCTATCCTGTCACCAATGCCAATCCCTTTTAACTAAGTGGGTTGCAACTTGTGAACAGATCTGACATTCTAACTTGTTTGACTTTCCCTTACCTAGTAAAGGATAACCAAACAGAACAACCATTAATTATAAATTAATCTTACAATCACTCCATCAATAGTAGAAATTCCAACCAATCAACTCTCAGTCAAGGCTTTTATTCATATTATTTAAATTTCCTCAATTTACATTCCAATTTACTTAGCTCAACTTCTTGGAACATCTGATTAATAAAATAGCACACTTTTCTGCAACTCGTTGGGAGACGACCTGGGACTTAAAACTCCCAGTAATTTTTAATTTAATTCTCTGTGTCATATTTCTAAATTGATAGGCAGATTTTCGGTGAGTTAAGAACTATACTTGCAACGTAACCATTTAATAATTTTTAATTCACCAGCTTCTGCGTCTCATCAGAGACTTTACCTTATACCATATTTTTGAACATTATTGTAAGCTATGAGTCACGAACCTCCTAGGTTAAGGTTTGGAGCTCTGCTGATTCTTATGGATTAATAATATCATTGTTCTATTTCAATCTATGCTTGATTCTATTCCAAGATGTATCTTCGTTCTTCATCCTAATGAATTGGGAGTGTAACTTGACCGTCATCCCTATTCTACATGGGTTCTTGCGAGTCCTTGACGGGATAGTACTGAACCACAAGCTTGATTATACATCTCTTAGACGGCTAATCCACGGCTTCGTTGGGGACTTGGAGACATCAGTTCAGCCGAGGTGCAGGGCGATTAGGGACTTTGTGGTATAGGCTAGAATCAATGGAGTAGCATTCTCTGATCCAGAAGATCCCACCTTGTCTGTGGCGCTTTGAGTAGGATCACCAACGGAATGGACTGCTGGAACTTCAGCCCCGTTCAGATTGGATGACCACTTACCTGGCGTTTGATCTGAAGCAGAGGAGATTAATGACCACTGACCTAGCGTTAGTCACTTGCAGCCTGCCATGGAATGATTCATCAGAAGTTGAAGTAGATAGTGAGAAAAGTTGATCCAGAAGGAGGAAGTATCTCCGAAGCCTCAACCGTTCTCTCATCACTAATTTCACATCTATCCAGTAACTTTATTTATTCAGTTTTTATGCCTTTTTCACAACAGTTATATTTTCTATCCGGCTCACTAAGATCTACAAGATAGCCATTGCTTGTTCAAGCCAACAATCTCCGTGGGATCGACCCTCACTCACCTGAGGTATTACTTGGATGACCCGGTGCACTTGCCAGACTATCTGTGCGAATATTGCGGAGTCAATTTTGTGCACCACTTTGCGTCCCACTCAAGTACTAAGTGATCATGTTGATCTGTTAGGACATGAGCTTGTTTTGAGCTAATATGGCGTCTAAGGTGCTTACCTCTAAGACGCCTCTCTTCTGAGCAGCACTATTATTCACAGGATTCCTTTCAGAAGTGTACATATATTGGTTGCTAGCAACCATGTCAATAAGCTCTTGTGCCTCTTTGAGCGTTTTCTTTAAGTGGAGGGATCCACCTGCAGAGTGGTCCAATGCCATCTTGGACATCTCAGATAGACTATCGTAGAATATGTCTAACGTGGTCCAATCTGAGATCATGTCAGGAGGACACCTCTTGACCAGTTGCTTGTATCTTTCCCAAGCTTCATAGAGGAATTCATCCTCTTTTTGTCTGAAGGTTTGTGCTTTCACCCTAAGCTTGCTCAGCTTTTGAGGTGGAAAGAACTTGGTCAAGAATCCATTGACCTCCTTCTCATAACTATCTAGGCTTTCCTTAGGCTGAGTATCCAGCCATAGCCTTGCTCTGTCTCTTATAGCAAAAGGAAAGAGCATGAGCTTGTATACTTCGGGATTTACTCCATTAGTCTTGACAGTGTCACATATCTGCAGAAAGTCAGATAGGAATTTATTTGGATCTTCTTGTGGAAGTCCACGAAACTGGCAGTTCTGTTGAACCAGAGTGACCAGTTAAGGCTTCAACTCAAAGTTGTTTGCCCCAATGGCAGGAATGGAGATGCTGCACCCATAGAAGTCAGAATTGGGTGCAGTGTAAGATCCTAGGACCTTTCTTGTGTCACCTCCATTGTCTGGATTAGCTGCCATTGTTGTTTCTTCAGCTTCTTGTTCTAGGGCTCCTGTTAGATTCCTTATGGATCTACTGCTTGAGCTTGTTGCAGATGCTTTCTCAGAGTCCTTTTAGGTTCAGAATCCGGATCAAAGAGAGGTTCTTTATCCCTACTCCTATTCATAAACAAGAAGAAAGAAACCAAGAAAAGAAGAAGAAGAGATTCTCTATGTCATAGTATAGAGGTCCTTTGTTAGAGAGATAGATAAAGAAGAAAAGAAAAGAAAATGTCTTTTATATAAAAAAAGAAGTTTTCAAAAATAGAGAGGGAAGAGAAGAAGATTTTCAAAATTAAAGAGAGAGAAAGAGGTAGAAGATTTTCGAAAATTAGAAGAGAGAGAAGAATAAAAAAGATACTAAACCTTTAAAATTAAAATAAGATAAAGCAAGTAACTAACTAAAAATATTTGAAAATAAAATAAAAGATTTGATTTAAAAAATTTTTGAAATTAAAAAAAAAGGGTAGGGTTAATTAAAGATTTTAAAAATTAAATTTGAAAAGAAAAAGTTCAAACAAGATAAGATAAGATTTAAAATTCAAAATAAAAGATTTGATTTTGAAAAGTTTTGGAATTTGAAAATAGAAAGTCAATTAAAGATTTTTAAAATTTAAAAGGTCAAAAGATAGAGAAAGGACAAGATAAAATTTTAAAGTTTTAAAGATTTTAAAAGTTAAAATTCAAAAGAAAGAGAAACTAACAAGATATTAAAATTTTGAAAATTAAATTAAAAAAAAAGATAAGATATCAAAATTTTGAAAATCAAATAAAGGAAAGATAAGATAAAAATTTAAAGAAAAGATAAACAAGAAAAACAAGACTACCAACCAAGACACCAAACTTAAAATTTTGAATTTAAATAAAAGAGATTTCAAAAAATTAAAAAAGGAACAACGCTGAAAGACACCAAATTTAAAAATTTTGAAATTAAAGATATTAAATTTTTGAACTTTAAAAATGACAAACACTAAGGGATACCAAACTTAAAGATTTTAAAGATCAAAGGCACAATTTTTCGAAAAGCTTGAAAGAAAAACACCAAAAGACACCAAACTTAAAAATTTTGAAATGAAACAAGAAAAATAGCAAGAACAATTCAAAGACCAAGAAAGAAAAGTAAGACCAATTTTCAAACACACTCAAGAAAAGAACAAAAACCAAAGGACACCAAACTTAGGACTTGACACAAGACTCAAACAAAAGAAAAAGATGATTGAAGATAGAAAAGGTTTTTTTTTTCGAAAAAGGAAATTAAGTGACACAAAAGAAGAACAGTAAAAGGTACCTGATCTAAGGAGCAAGACAACCGTTAGTTTGTCAATCACAAATAATCCCCAGCAACGGCGCCAAAAACTTGGTGCGCAAAATTTAAACTCGCACAACTGAACTGGCAAGTGCACCGGGTCGTCTAAGTAATACCTTAGGTGAGTGAGGGTCGAATCCCACGAGGATTGCCGGATTGAGCAAGCTGTGATTATCTTGCAGATCTTAGTCAGGCGAATAGAGAGGTAGTTTTGATTGTTGTAGGCGCATAAACAAACAATAATAAAAGGGATAAATGAACACAATAAAGACAGTAATTAGCAGTCAGTTCAGGCTTCGGAGGTGCTTCTTCTTCTAAATTAATACATCATATTCTCTACTTCAATGATGAATGATTCCTTCAATGTCAAGGCTGTAAGTGATTAAGCCATGGGTCGTGGTCATTAGTCTCCTCAGGTCCAGACCAAACATCCGAACAGACTAGATCAATCTGGGAGAGGGTGAAGGGCGCACATGTCAATCCTTTTGGTGATCCTACTCAAAACGGCACATATATGGTCGAATCTTCCGGATTAGAGATTGATGCTCTTATGATTCTAGCCCTTAGAGCCACAGAAACCTCAATTGCCCTTGACTAACGAGATTTTATGTCACATATCCCGATTAATCCAGATAATTCTGTTGGAACCCGTTATGCATCCTCAAGCTGTAGCTCAATACTATCCGGGTTAGGACTCGTAAGAACTCATGTAGAATCGAGATTCACAAGGATGAAGAACGACAATGCATCATAGAATAGAATCATACACAAATTGAAGTAGAAAAGTAATTATATTAATCCATAGGAATCAGTAGAGCTCATAACCTTAACCGCTTCCAATTAATTTATGGTGAAGATGCTATAATTGGAAAGGACCATTCTATAAAAGAAGTACTAAGAAAAGGGGCAGATAAGTTAGAAACTTTGTTGGGGAAGAAAATCCCAAGAACTTGGCATGCGGTCAATTTGAGGAAGTACTATTCATAAAATTATTATAAGGGAACTCTTTTTTCCATAAGATAAAGTTTTTTAATGAGGCCCAAATCATTTAAATTTTAAATAAAGCTGTATTTTTCATAAGTGCAATACTTACTCAGTATTTCCAAGTTATTGTTCTATAAAACAAATATACAGAAAAGTAAATACGTTCTCCACCTGTAACATCATAGACTGGCTCTACGATTTAGAAGACTGGAAGGCTTGGGCCCTATCGTAGGGCTGAGAAAGCAAAACTCCTACTCTTCCTAAGACTGAGGTGAAGAGAAGCAGGGCGGAAGCTCGACCATCCATCGGCTTCGGATTGTTCTTTCGCTAAGGAATCAAAGTCAAAGTCTGGCTGTGCCCGAGCAAGGGCTTTATATATGATATGCAATTTCTTGAGTAGCTAGCACCTACTTAAAAAATTGTAAATGCTAACACGAGATCTAAAAGCGTAAAATGTTTAATTACATATAATGTAAAGAAATACAAAGAAGTTCAAAAAGTACATAACTTAGAAATAAAATCTAAGGATAATCAACAACTTTTCGATCTTCAACATAGCGATAAGCTCCAATCTCGGAGACATCTGCCTATAGGGCCACGAATTTGAACTAATCAATCATATTCTTCTTAATCATAGAGACACCATCTAAGACTACCTTTTCGATGCGGGCTTTCTCAGCTTCCAAAGAATTCAGTTTCTCCTCAGTAGCCTTGAGCAAAGCCGTTAGCTCAGTAGTCCATATTTTAGGGTCTGCTTTTTCGTTCTCTAAATTTTCAATTTTAGAATTGAGAGTCTTCTTTGTCTCCTTAAAGTTTTTTATCTCTGCAAATGATCTTCACTTTTTGATCCAATTTTTTATGTTCATCAGACATAGAGATAATACTCTTATTTTTCTCATCAATTAATTCTCGTAAATTTGGGATCTCATTAGTTTTCCAGCTAGATGTCTCTACAGCAAATAGTTGTATGGAGCAGCATCCTTTGAAATCTAACAATGCTATCATTAGCCTGAATGGCTTCAACCAACTTCTCTATTTTAATATTTATTGAATATTGGTCAATAAAGACTAAAGGATTGTAATCCTTTGCAAGAACACTTCCAGAAAAGCCACCCCCTTTAGCTCCCTTTTTTCTCGTTCTTCCTTTTCCTGTGTTGGGGAGAAAGAGGAGGAGAGTTCTCCACATTAATAAACTTGGGAGTTTTCTCCCTTTCAAAGTTTTATGCCACATGATTTGCTATAGGAGTGGCAGATGAATCAACTTCGTTGACTTTGGATGTTTCTTTGAGTGCAGGCTCTAATAAGATTGTACGCCTTACGTTGACTAAAGATGTAAACCCGTCTGCCATTTCCACTACAAAATCATAAAATAAAATTAAAAATATTAATGTATAGAAAACAAGAGGATTTCTTTAAAGGTATGATAAAAAAATTGAAATATCTAATTACCAATGCGTTGACGGGCATCATATTCGTTATTAAGAACTAATTTGAAATTTAAATTATTTTCATCCCACAAACATAAAAAGACATTCATGACATCCTTTTCATCTTAGGAAAGTTAGTTGGGTTGAATCTTTGGTGACTCAGAATCAGCATGCTAATAAAGATCAAACCGTTTCTCACCTTCTAAGGTAAGAAAGAAAGGTCGGTTGCCCAAGGTGGCTTTTATTTTAAAATACATTTATTTAAGCTTGGGGAATGATTTCTCATAAATTTCAAAAACCTTGCAACCCGAATGGGCATGAAAGGATAGAAACCCATGACCACAGTTCACTATGATATTGGGTATAATTAACTTGAACATGTAAAAAAATACGTTACCAGAAATCGGCACGTCGAGTGGTTGGCAATCTATTTCAAAAGCCCTAATGATTGTCCAACTATTGGAATGGAGTTGTGAAGCAGCTACGACATTAAGACATAAAATTTTTTATTGAAAAGAAGAAAAAAATAATGTTTTCTCCTAGCTCGGTGAAAAAGACATCGTAAACCTACAATCAGTCTGATATCAGACCACCTCAGTGATTCAGAAAGCACAAACTCTCATAGGAATGACGGGGAATAAGCTGTATAGACTATCATTATCAGGTACTCCGAAATGATCTTAGAAGGGGTCTTGAGAACTTCATCTGAAATTTTATAAGGAAATGGGAGATGATTTGATTGATGGGAAGTTGAAATAAAAAAAGTGGTTTTTAAATAAACTGTTTGGTATCCATGCCAAATCTTTTAAAGCTAATAAATTGAAATGTTATTTTTTTCAAAAAAGGAAACTAAAAGGTTTGAGCACTAAAAAGCAAGATCTTGGGGCACGCAAACAACTCGAATAAATCATTTGCTAGATGCAACGATCATTCGAGTTTGGGGCACTATTCTGTACTAGACCCAAGCGTAGAAAACAGGCTAATGGACAAACCAAACTCGAAAGTCTATAACTTGAGACTTTACCAGATATCATGATAAATAGGGATGAGCTATAAAGTGATATGAATTTGGGAGAATTAATACATAACGTGCAAATGGCTAAACGCCTAGGTGATATGCCGTAAAAGCATAAAAACCCAATAAATTCCTAGAAAACCATTTAAAAAGGGCAAATAAAAAGTAAAGTGGATATAAATTCCTTTAGGTAGCGTTTGGAAGAGAGACAAAGACTGGGAGACAGAAACTGAGAGATAGAGATTTAATTAAGTCTCAGTATTGTGTTTAGTGTAAAATGTACAGAACTTAATTATGTCTCGATATTTTGTTTAGTTCAAAATAAATACAGAGACTAAAATAAATGAAATGATCAAATTATCCCTACTAAGTAAAAGAAAAAAAAAATCCCTCACCCAATCCTCTAGACAACCATTTCCCCTTCCTCCTTTCTCAATCCCCAATGTCTCCCGTCAGTTTACCCCGTTTCGTCGGCGTCACTCTCCTGCTTGGTGTCGAGTTTGCCTTCAACGAGGAAGCCTTGCCACCTTTTTTCCATTGCTTCGCATACAGTTCTCTCCCTCTGTCTTTCTCACACTTTTGATCTCTATCTCTCTCTGTCTCTCTCTCTCTCTTTTTCTCTCTCTCACTTTCTTCTGTTGGTTGTAGGGGATACTAGATAAGAGTAAATTGGTTGCTATTGATGCTGAAAACAGGGGATATACTCTGAATAAGGTATGTAAGTTGATGATTACGATGTTTTTTACACCAAATTTATGATGATTTGATGATGACACTGATATGAGATAGTTAACATTGTTGTTAACTTTGCATAAAGTCACAATTTGAAAAGTTATTTTCCATAGTGAGTAGTGCTTTTAAGTTTGTGGTGTTTGAAATTTAAGGGGAGAAAATGGTTACATGGTGATTAAATTTTGGAGCACATAACCTAGTCATGTGTTTGCTGTTTTTCATTGTTTTTCAAGAACCAAAATCGCTTGTAGTTGATATGCTTATTGCCTGCAATTCTTTTACTCTGCCAAATATTTTCAATTATGTCATTGAGAACTAAAAAAGAAGATAATTTTCTTTCATTACAATTTTGCTAGCTGAAATCGAATTTAATCAACTCAATTTTAAAGCTGACAAAATGTTACACTCACAGTTTGCTTTTCAACGTAATGCATGATTCTCAAAGCACTGCTGGCTGGGTTTGTGGTCAAGTCTGATATTATGGTCAAGTTGAGATTTTTGTTCTCATTTCTTGGTTTGCTATTTTGGTGTTTGCTCTTGCTTTAGTGTATATGGTGGTGTGCCAGGTGTCAGTTGCTTGCTATTAAACCATGTTTCATGTGTTTTCATCCTTTTTTGGCCCTTATTTTGTGAATGCAGATTGGCCCTTCCTTTTTCATATGTTAAACCAGATTTTAGTTACTTATTTTGCTATGTGTTTTATCTATGATTCGTTTATCATTATTTTTCCTATACTATTGAATGCTAACCTAACATGCAAAGCATAAGATGGCATTTGAATATTAAAACTAAAAAATGAATTAGCTTAGTTATGCATATACTACTTTTATCTTTCAATTGTTTATTATACGATCCTTCTTTGGTTTCTTTGTTGTGACAGGGATGAAGCTATAAAAAAGTCTATTGTGAGATCTCTATTTACTAAAATATCTAAGCTCTTTATGAACACTATAATTCTTTTACTTGTGTTCTATTTAACTATTATGCTTTTGTATTCTCTTTACTGAAATCCTACAATCAAACTTCAAGCTGTTGTGGATTAGAATTGAAGTTAAATTTATTTAATCTCTTTTGCTGAACAGATCTGGTACATATGCTATCATTTTTTCCGAGATATCCAAACTTCATTGAGCACTTCAGTGAGAAATCCAAGAAAGCTAACGATATAAAAGTGAGAAAGCTAGTGGATACATAGCTTATGCATCACAGAAACTCTTGGAAGCAAAAGGAACTACAGATTAAGTTATAGTGTTAGGTTTTAAATCAGAGTAGGAGCATTTGTTTGTATTTGTAAACATGTTGTAAAAGCAAGTATATGAATGAATTAGATTGGCTGGTTTGTTGACATTGAATTCTTGAAATTAGATTGGCTGTTTTGGAAAATTCTTGTATTCTTTACCTAATTACAAACAAAACAACTGCAAAATCTGATTCAACAAGGTTTTCCAAGTAAAATGGTATATTGTCATAATTCCATACAAAGCATTAATATAGACAGGATAACAACTTGCTAATAACATAGATGGTAGGAGACTATGAATTTGGCATATTGAACTCATCAATATAAATTCAAGAAGCATTAATTTGAAAATTTAGTATCTAATATTAACTTGAAAATTATGAAGCAATAATTTGAAAAGTCAGAATCTAATAATAACTTGTGAATTAACACATTTCACCTAATAAGTTCTTGAATTCATAAAAATATCTAAATCATCCTAACTATGTTCAACAAGAATCCTTAACAAGAACCACTTATTCTAATTGAGAATAGATTGCACATAATCACTCTTCTGGGAATCTTTCAAACCCTAGAAAACATTCTCCATTTGTGCATTATTAGCAAACTTCGCCGCAACCTGCACCACCTCATCATTATCAAATCCAAGCTGTTAAAGCTTCTCACTGACCATGAACTTCTCATTCACCTCAGATATAACATTGGCAAGAACTTGGACATTCTGTCCTTGGGCAGCAGTCGAAAACTGCCTCTGTTCAACCATCCTCTCTAGAATATCATTTTGCTTTTACTTTTTTTCTGAATACCTTCTGCTAGCTACACCAGCATCAGAGTGTGAACCTACTCCTTGCCCTTCATGAAAACTTACATTTTCTTACATTCCAAAATTGTCTAAACTTAGACTATGATCTTCCTCCTCCTCTTGAACTTGGTCCTGTGCGTCAAAACCACTGACTGCACCTGCACCCGTGGCTCGATCCTTTTCGAATATACCCTCTAATCAGTGGAACAAAGGGAATGCTTACTAGGAGTATAGAATTTGGTCAGGTGTGCCTCTGATTAAACTTACAGAAGTTAGTATACATATTCTAAAGTCACAAACCAATTAATTTCAAGTAAGTTTGTTAACGACCTTCATCCACGCATCAAGAATGTCTCTACTGTCAACATGCACACACCATTTATCAGAATTTCACCCAAATCCACTACATGCCAGCATCTCAGAGGCATATTGATACTTCTCCTTCAGTCGCTTATGCTTATTCTTGCAATGCTTGGCAGTTAGCGTACAAGTTGGGAATGCTTCCAACATCTTCAAAGGTAACTTTTCAAAAGTTTCTGGTCTGAATTGTCTACAATTAGCTTTCAAACCGTCAACAGCACACTCCTCCATGAAACCAACAAACGCTTCAGTTTCTTCATTAGTCTACGTGCGTTTGTCCATTGTCACCTAAGAAGAAATGTAACATGCAATAAGTTTTACAATCCAGTAAAATCAAACATCACTTATGAAAATAGAAGACTAACAAATTACATCAAACAATGCAATAATAAGTCATATTAATAATTATGAAAAACTTACAAACAACTCTTACACCAACCATTTATAAATTTCAATGACAATGAGTCCAGCAACACAATAGAAAGTCTTGCAAACACAAATTTAGCTATTACATTACAAGTGTCATGCCAAATTAAACAAGGAGATTCAAGTTGGACCTATAAGCTATTCCTATTCCGTACGACTAGTTCACCACTCTTCGTACATCTCAATTGCAATGTTGTCACGCCATTGTGTTCACTCATTCGTATTTTTAACAACATCAATCAACTTATCTGGTGCTTCCTCTCCAACGGGCAGAAATTCATCTAAGAAGCTAGTTTGCTCTTCCGGATCCATATCTATGTTCTTCCGAATTAAATTTTACAACAGACAACAAGAAATTATGATCCAATTTTGTGTTTTCATAGGGTAAAAGCTAGGACTTCTTAAAATTGATCATCTCTCCTTAAGTAACCCAAAGCATCGCTCTATGACATTCCTAGCAAAAGAATGCTTCCAATTAAAATACTCCTGGTAGTCGCAAGGTGCACGTGCTCCTTGAGCCCACTTTCTAACATGATAGCGAGTGTCTCTATATGGTGCTAGGAACCCAGGACCATTTGTATAACCTGTATCCATTAAATAGTAATTACCTATAAACATTATATACAAATAACATAAGCTCTACTACTGTGCAATCAAGCTTAATGTCAAAATCTAACTTATGACTTATAAATTAGATATTACCATGAGGTATCTTGAGACTATTACCATGAGTGATTGCATCTCGAAGTATTCTTGAATCAGATGCCGATCACTCCCATCCACTAAGTACGTAAACAAAGTTCATATCTTGGTTACACACTCCTAGGACATTGGTACATATTTTATCCTTCCTTGTTTGATATCTTAACTTGTCAGACTCGAGAACTGTCACCTCTATATAAGTGTCGTCTAATACTCCCAAGTAACCTTATAATCCACAAAAAATGACGAATTTTACATAGACAATCCTTCCAGGATTAAAACAAATTACACACATAATCCATTTAGGTTTACCTTAAACTTTCTCCATGTTGAGTCTATGCAATCCTCTTCAACTGGTGAGACCTTGGCGAATAACAAGTTTTGCATATGTATAACAGCTTTTAAAACCTTATTGAAATACTTACTAACTATTTTTTCAGACCTACAAAATCTAACTTGCAGACAATGATTTTTCTTGTGATGCATTAAGATAATTAAAAAAGTTGCAACTTGCTCTAGCAAACTTACTTGACCATCCTCCCGAAGTCCTCCTTGGGCTTGAAGCAACCTGCACAAATTAGCAAAGACATTTGTGTTCATTATCAACTCCCAAATACAATTCCTATCACCCTCGCCAATAATACGCTCTAAAGCATTACGTTTAATTCTATTATTCATTCTTCCGTCTAATGACATTTCCCCGCTACTTCTATTCCTAAAGTACACAAATAATGTAAGAACAAAGTTCAATATCAAATTATCATGCTTCAATATCATCATTTCATAAAAAGAAACACATTGTTTAATAATCTCCGACCACTCCATTCCTTCCTAACAAAATCATTTCATGCAAAATAAGCATAAATATTCAATTTAATCAAATCAAAATATAAATTAGATATAATCATTCGATGTCTTTTGTCAAATTTCACTAACTCTAGCACCAAAAAGAGAAGTTTTCATAAGTTAAAGAAGAGCATTCAGATCATGATAACAAATTTTGAGTGATGAGCAATTTATTTGTGTAAATACTAAAAAGTAGTAATAAAGATAAGAAAGTTATGGTTAATAATACATATTTCTTTCCTTCATAATTCTGTTGTGCTAGCTACTATAACAGTATAAATTGTTTAAAAGTGACAATCAAATATTTTATATTACTCATTTTTTTTGCTTGAGAAAATGAAAAGAGAAGTTCAAATTCAGTTATTATATAGGCGAAGAGTTAACTCGAATATGAAATCCAAATCCACGTATACTTGAATACAAAATGCACCTACTATGAAACTTTAATTTAAATTTAGTTTGCACCTACTATGAGTATGAGCAGTTGAGCACACTGGTGCGTGAGCATTTTATACCCCTTTTCTTAGCATTTTCTTGTTGTTTTCAGTTGGATTTTATTTAGTTTCACTTGATTTTAGTGCGAAAATCCCTTTTGGATGCTACTTTAAGTTGTATTGGTATTTTTATGATTTCAGATAAAATTCGGAGCAATTTGGCAGAGTTTTGAATGAAAAAAAAGAAAACTGGCAGCATCCTCCCTGGAATCGGTGTTTAGCGCCAGCAGGGGACTCAGGCGTGTGCAATTCTACTCCCCATGGGGCATTACACGCCCATATCTGGTGTTAAATGCGAGGAGCAGGCCGAAGTCACCCTCTCTTTGGGCTTTCAAGTGGCACTTATTAGCTTTAATTTATTTTTTTTGTAATTTTTATTTACAAACAATATCTTTTAGGTTTAGAATGTATTGTTCTATTTATTTTCGTTTCAAATTAGGTTAGTATTTTGAGGAAAAGATTACTTAGGTCGAGGAGCTTCTTCCTTCTGCACGTTTTCATAATCCTAGTTTCTCTGTAAGTGTGAGCAACTAAACCTCCAGGTTAAGGTTAGGAGCTCTTTATTTCTATGGATTAGAACTATTATTCTTCTATTTTAATTTATGTTTGATTCAATTCTAAGGAATATTTTCATTCTTAACTTATGAACTGGGTGGAACGAGAGTATGACCCTTTTCTACATGAGTTCTTGTGATTCTCGAGAAAGTTGTCTCGCTTGAACTACATCTTGAAAACAAATTCCTCTTAAATCACTAATTGTATGAACTAATTTGGATATGTGACATATAATCCTGTTAGTCTTGGGTAATTAGGGTTTTCATGGTGCTAAACTAGTTTTCTGAACTTCACCCTCTAATCAGAATTAAGTGACCACGAGAGTGGCGATTAATGAAGGTTAGAGGAGGCTAAATCACTAAGAGATTAGGGTTTAGACATTTAAATTTTGCCATAGAATGAACCATTCATTGTTAAAATAGTTGATAAGACATTTTAATCCAAAAAAGTAAACATCTCCGAGACCTTAACTATTTTCTCTTACTGTTTTCACATCAACCTGTTTATTGCTTTCTTTACTTGCGTATTTCGTGTTTATGCGAATTGCACTCATCAAACCCCTTTTTTATTCGTCTGACTAAGTCCAACTTGACAATCATTGCTTGCTCAGTCCGACAATCCTCGTAGGATCGACCCCCTGAAGAACTGAAGATTGATGGTTTAGAAGTTATAATAAACTCTCGTTGCAAGTATAGTTACTAAACCAAGCAATCAACCTTTCTTACAAATGTTTTGGTTGTCATAAGTAACAAACCCTTTTGAAATTGATAACCGAAATATTTAACCTCGGGTCGTCTTCTCAAAGAATTGCATGGAGGTGTTCTTATTATTGGTTATGAGTCTTATAAATTGGGGGTTTTGAAAGTAAGGAATAGGTAATTTAAATTACAAGTAAAATAAATTAACAATAATAAAATCTCTTGGCAAGGTATAAGAACTGGAAGTCCTATCCTAGTTATCCTTATCAATTGTGATGAGAATTGGATTTTTCTCCCACTTTGTTAACCTCTAACTATGAAGGTAAGTTAAGTGGATGAATTAATTTTGATTCCTCAGGTCCTAGTCTTTCCTTGGGAAAGGCTAGAGTTATTGGAACTCAAATTAATTCTTGAAGAATTCTAATTTTCAGTTAACAATGAGTTTGATAACTCAAGTGTCTCCAATGACTCAACTAAAGCCAAAAGGGAAAAATCCAAATTATTTATATCAAAAATAAAAGAGAGCAATCATAAATCTGAAATACCTCAAATTGAATTAAGCAAAGAAAATCAATCTAAACATAAAGAGTTCATAAACTAAATTGATAAAATAAATAAAAGGAACATTGAACCTGAGAAGAAGTTGAAATCCTAAATCCTTTAAGAGGAATCCTAATCCTAAATCCTAAGAGAGAGGAGAGAACCTCTCTCTAAAAACTACATCTAAATCCTAAAATTATGTGTGTGAAAGCATGTTGTGAATGGATGCATTCTCCCACTTTATAGCCTCTAATCTGTGTGTTCACGGGAAAGTGACGCGGAAGCGTCGTCCACGCGTTAGCGTGGATTGGGGTTTTGCCAGGTCACGTGTCCGTGTGATCCATGAGTTTGCGTCGCCTGGCTTTGAGGAAGCTATAACAAATTATATATCATTGCAAAGCCCCGGACGTTAGCTTTTCAACGCAACTAGAACCGCATCTTTTGGACCTCTATAGCTTAAGTTATGGTCGTTTGAGTGCCAGGAGGTCAGGCTGGACAGCTTTAGCAGTTCCTTCAGTTTCCTGTATTCCTTCCACTTTTGCATGCTTCCTTTCCATCCTCCAAGCCATTCCTGCCCTGTAATCTCTGAAAACACTTAACACACATATCAAGGCATCTGATGGTAATAAGAGAGGATTAATATTAGCAAATATAAGGTCAAAGAAGCATGTTTTTCAATCATAGCACAAAATCAGGAAGGAGAATGTAAACTCATGCAAATTGTATGAATAAGTGGGTAAAGAGTTGATAAAATCCACTCAATTGAGTACAAGATAAACCATAAAATAGTGGTTTATCAACCCCACTCACCTGAGGTATTACTTGGATGACCCGGTACACTTGCCGGTTAAGTGGTGGTAAATTTGAATTCCTGCACCACACACCTTATCCAATTCCAACAAAGTTTGCAGTCCAATATTATTAAAAATTACGCAAGCTCTGTTATTCATTACTTAAACTTATCTCATTGAATAAAATTATAAAACCATGAACAAGAAATAATAATATATATTAGACTCTATCTCAGGTATAGTAGGTAACCAAGTAAGGGCATAAGACCTTTTAGTTTCAACAAGAAATCAACACACAAAACTAAGTTCATTAGAACACAAATTTAAATTATGCAAGACACAAAACAGAAAACACCAAAATAGAAGATAATTTGCAGAACACACTGAAATATACCAAAAATTTCAACAAGCAGATCAATAGAACTTTTAAATAAAAAATCATATAACTCCATACAACTTCATATAAAACTGCAACAAAAACACACAAATGCGAAAGAGACGAGAAGAGACGACAAAAAATGCGAATATGGAGGAGAAGAGAAGAGAAATAGAGGCTTCGTGAGGATAACATGAACTAAAAAACGTGCCTATGAAGATGAATGTGTGACGACGACTAACCTTGCTCATGGTAGTTCGACGATAGCGACGAGGTAGTGGTCTTGCTGGCAGCGATGGACAGCGGTAGCAGCTTCAGTGTCTTTGAGCTCTAGGGTCTGAGAATATTATTATATTAGAAGAACTCAACCCTGATTATTTGATTTGGTCAAAAGGGAAAATTAGGAATTAGTTAATTAGAATGAGGGTATTTTGACATAAATTGTTATTTAAGTTTCTGTCCTCGTCTCTAAAAATTTTAGTTCCCTGTGTTTCTACTTTTTGGAAGTACTGAAATACTGAAATTTTGAAGACGGAGACTGAAATTTTAGTACCAATCTCTAGGCCAACAAACATAAAGTTGAGTCACAATCCTCCAGTCTCCGTCTCAGTACCTCAAAACAAACATTACCTTAGAGTTAACTGATCTAAAGAAGCAACTTGAGAATTTATTAACTAAAAGATTTATTAGTTTGAGTGTGTCTTATTGGGATACACTAGTTTTGTTTGTTAAAAAAAAGATGGTAGAATAAGGTTGTGTATAGATTATAAACAATTGATAAGGTCACCCCATTAAGAATAAGTATTATATCCCAAGATATATGACTTTTTAGATTAGTATTTAGGAGCCTCAATTTTCTTAAAAATAGATTTAAGATTTGGTTATAATTAGATTAGAGAAAAATAATAAGACATACTAATGACTGCTTTTAGAACTAGACATAGTCATCATAAATATCATGCAATATCTTTTGAGTTAACTAATGCTTCTGTAGTATTTATGGATTATATCAATAGGATATCAAACATTATTTTGATCGGTTTGTGTAAAACCTGAAAAATTAGTAAATAAATAGTAAATAAATTAATTATTTTCTAGCAAATTAGAAAATAGAATTTTATAGTTTAAAGAGATAGAGAAAATTAAAATAAGAATTTTGACACTAATTTTAAAGAATTTGACCCAAGATTGGGCCGAACAGGCAGAACTAGACGAACCGGGCCCAATACGGGCCCAAGGCCCAACCCATTTCATTAATACTCATGAGCTTCAGCTCATTTGCTTCCTGATGATCGGATTCTTCGCTGGTAAAAATTTTTTATAGAAATAATCGCATTGTAAGTATAGTTTCTAAACCAGCAAAGAATCCTTTCGTACAAAAAAATTGTTTGTCACAAGTAACAAAACCCAATAAAATTTATAACCGAAGTATTCAAACCTCGGATCGTCTTCTCAAGGAATTACAGGGAGGTATGATTTATTATTGGTTATGGAAAAAGGTGTATTTTTTGGGTTTTTGAAATAGAGAACAAGTAATTTAAATGGCAAGAAAAATAAATTAATAATTATAAAGAAAACTCTTGACAAGGGATAAAAACTGGAAATCCCATCCTAGTTATCCTTATCAGGTGTGATGAGAATTGTTTATCGCTCCCACTTAGTTAACCCTTACTAAATAAAGGAAAGTCAAGTGGACCAATTAATTTGATCCTCAAGTCCTAGTCAACTCCTGTGGAAAGACTAGCTTTAGAGCGATCCAAATCAATCAGCGAGAATTCCAATTTTCAATCAAGTGCTGAGTCTGATAACTCAAGTGTTACCAATTACTTAACAAAAACCAAAAGGAGAAAAATCTAAATTAAATTGAAAGAATCATAAATATAAGAGACCAATCATAAATCTGAAATACCTCAAATTATATTAAATAGAATATTCAAATCTAACATGGAAAGATTCATAAGCCAATTTGGCAACATAAGTAATTAACAAGTAAAAGCATTAGAGTAACTAAAAGTAAAAGAAAAACATAGATTAAAGGAATATTGAACCTGGAATGGAGTAATAACCATAAAGTAAAAGAAATCCTAATTCTAAAACCTAAGAGAGAGGAGAGAGCATCTCTCTCTACAACTACATCTAAAACCTAAAATTGTGAATTATGAATGTTCTCTATGTTGTTTTCATGTATGGATTGATTCCCCACTTTATAGCCTCTAATCTGTGTTTTCTGGGCCGAAAACTGGGTCAAAAATAGCCTAAAAATTGCCCCAGTGATTTTTGGTACGTACAGGTCGCTGCAAAGTCACGCGGAAGCGTCATCCACGAGTTAGCGTGGATTGGGTTTTTGCCAAGTCACGCGTCCGCGTGACCCACGCGTGTGCGTCACCTGGTTTCAGGGCAGCTATGACAAATTATATATCGTTGTGAAGCCCCGGATGTTAGCTTTCCAACTCAACTAGAACCGCATCTTTTGGATCTCTGTAGCGCAAGTTATGACCATTTTAGTGCGAAGAGGTCAAGCTGGACAGCTTTAGCAGTTCCTTCAGCTTCTTGTATTCCTTCCAGTTTTGCATGCTTCCTTTCCATCCTCCAAGCCATTCCTGTCCTATAAACCTTGAAAACACTTAACACACATATCAAGGCATCGAGTGGTATAAAGGGAGAATTAATATTTGGTAATTTAAAGGTACAGGAAACATATTTTCAATCATAGCATAAGATTAGAAAGGAAAATGTAAAACTATGCAATTAGTATGAATAAGTGAGTCAAGAATTGATATAAACCACTCAATTGAGCATAAGATAAACCATAAAATAGTGGTTTATCAATCTTCCCACACTTAAACATTAGCATGTCCTCATGCTAAGCTCAAGAGAAGCTATAAAGGAGTGAAGGGGAATGGTAAAACTTATGAAATGCAACCTATCTATATGAATACACTATATGCAAAATGTTTCTACCTACTTGGTTAAAAGTAAACAAATCTTTCAAGAACAAATATGAACTGGATTTCACTAATTCAAATCATAAAAATGAAGTACAAATAGACTTGCAGGAAGAAGATAGCTCATGAAAACCGTGAACAAAGAATCGGGCATCGAACCCTCACCGGAAGTGTATACACTCTAATCACTCAAGTGTTTAAGGTTCGACTCTCTCAATTCTCTACTAACCTTGCTTTCTAAGGCTTACTTTTCTTCTACCAATCAACACAAATCTGATGCACAAATACACATATCAAGAGGTCTTTTAAGGGTTGTAATGGGGTTAGAGTCAATGTAGGATTGTATTTGGCCAAGTGGACTAAAATCTGAATCCTTAATTAACTTAAACTTTCCACCTAACTTTAGACAATCCATGTAATCATAATACCACATCTAACTATCCATTAACCATGTTTTTCACATATTCATGCATCCTAATTTCGAGTATAGTATATATGCATTGCTTTCACCATTTACTTTAGGGCATTTTGTCCCCTTTTTACTTATTTGCTCTTTTTCTTTTCTTTTTCTCTTTTTTTTTCTTTTCCCCTTTTTTTTTCTTTTTTTCTTTTTTTTATTTTTATTTATATCTATATTATTTTTTTTCTTTTGTTTTTTCTCAATGCATATGATTAAATTATTGAATGCATGAACATGTCCTAAACATTACTTTCACATTTTCAGAAAATTCTAACATACTCAATTCTCAAACCAAATGTTTCCAAACCCAATTTCCCACACTTAAATCATAAGCACTCTCACTATTCTAAGCTAACCAAGGATTCAAATTAAAGATATTATTGTTTTTTGCTTAGAGTTAATGATGTGCTAAAGTAAAGAACAAATGGAGTAAAATAGGCTCAAATTGGTTTGCAAGGGATAATGAAGGGGTAAGGCCATATGGGTATGTAAGCTTAGTGAAACAAGGCCTCAATCATATAAGTGCATGCATACATCAAACTATGGAAATATAGAATTAAGCAAGACAAAGATCACAATTTTAGAGAGAAAAACACACACCAAAAATAAAATATTGGTTGATAAAATGCAACCAATCAAATAGGCTCAAAATCTCACTGGTTTTATGTGTTCGAGCTCTAAACTATGTTCCAAAATAAAATTTCTTCAAACAAGTTTAACAAAAAATTTTATTCAAATTAGTAAAATACTCTAAAAATTTTCTTGAAAAAGTAAATATTACTTCAACCAAGTAGTTGGTAAAATATGCACAAAATGTAACAAACAAATATGCAATCAAACATGCAAATACAACAACTAACAAGGAAAATAAACCATTGATATTGAGATAGAAGAGTAACTAACCCATAGAAGTCGGTTTTGACCTCTCCACACTTAAAGATTGCACCGTCCTCGGTGCATGCAGAGATGTACAAGTGGACGGGTTGCTACAACTGATGCTTTTCTCCAAAAATTGTGCAGATGGACTTGTCTGTTGCCCCATGTAAACGTTTTTTGTTTTCCTTCCTCGGTGGCCATCCTGAAAGAAGAGGAAAAAGAAGAAAAAGCAACCCAGGAATAAAGAGAAGAAAATAAATAAAGTATGGGTGGGTTAATGCCAAATAATGGGGTCTCAATTACATGGTAGCTTCAACATGCAAGTGAGAAAAAATAGAAGCACATGGCAAATCAATGGTGCAAAATTTGCAACAATGGGGAAGAGAGATTTGGTAATGAAAGATAGTGTAAGTGCATAGCAATGCAAATGGAATACAAGTATCATAAAAGATTAGCATTGACTTATGAATAATAATACCCAATAGTGGAAAACAACTCACTAAGCACCAAAAGAAAGCAATAGAAATGCAACAGTGGAATAAGAACATTTACCACCAATAGAAAAATAATAAACACAGAAAAGAAAATAAAAACATGCATATAGTTAAAATGCAATGAATGAAAGTATTCAAATAAATTAAATAAAATAGAATGGAAGTGAAGAGTGATGAGAAGGTAAAGAGATGAAGAAGAAGAAAGTAAGAAAGGAAGAAGAAAGAATAAGAAAAGATAGAAGAAGAAAGAATGATAATAGAAAGATAAGTAGGATTGGAGAAGAAAAGATAGGAATTCTGACGCTGATCTAGATAAACTGTGCATCACATGCGACACGGACACGTGGGTCACGCGTCCGCGTGATTAGCGCTATGTTAAAGTGACGCAAACGCGTGGGTCACGCGATCGCGTGGCCTGATTTGTGCTATTGGCGCGAGTGCAGCCTCGCGTACGCACAACTCTCTGTTTTATACGCGTTTTGCCAAAAATCTGGGTGACGCGTTCGCGTGGGTGACGCGATCGCGTGAATGGCCATATTTTAAAAATGATGCAGACGCGTGGGGCACGCATTCGTGTGATAGGGCTTGTGCTTCTAGCATCATTCCAGCCCCACTCCATCATAACTTTCTGCCATACACCTCTTTACGTCGATTTTGCAGGGCCACGCGGTCGCGTGGGTGACGTGGACGCGTGGGAAGACTATTTTTCAACATGACGCGGACGCGTCAGCAACGCGGTCATATGGGCATATTTGTGCCTAAGGCACGCCTCCAGCCACGCTCTCGCGTGACTTTCTGTTCAATTTTCTTTTCTTCAGAACGCACCTATGACGCGGACGCGGACGCGAAAGCGATGCTTACGCGTTGCGCGCATTTTTTTTATGTAGTATGCAAATGCAAATGCAGGCTATATGCACCTATATGCAGAGATTATGAGAATAGTCATTAACAAAAATAAAAATAGAATAAAGTAAAAAAAACTAAGACTAAAACTGAACGATTATACCATGATGGGTTGTCTCCCACCTAGCACTTTTAGTTAAAGTCCTTAAGTTAGACATTTGATGAGCTCCCTGTTATGGTGGCTTGTGCTTGAACTCATCCAAGAATCCCCACCAGTGTTTGTAATTCCAATATCCTCCAGGATCCCACACTAGTTGCATAAATCCTTCAAGCAAGTTAAAGCAAGTGACAAGGCCCCAAGAGTGTTGATTGCCAGAATGAATTCCGGGGTCCCAAACCTTGCTTTTGCACCCGTCTTCTTGTTGACCATCTTTGTTCCATTCGGGTGGTAAGCAATTTAAATTCTCACTGAGGCATCCAAATAGCTTCCTAGACCCATACAATTTAGTATTCTTCCAACCATGATACTTCAGCCGTGAGCTTCCTACCATAATGAACCTAGGATTGTGTTGCCAACCACTAACCATCTCCCTCTTACTCTTATAGCCACAAAGAGCTCTAAGTTGCCCATCCGTCTCAAGCAAAGCATATTCAAGTGGGCTAATTAAGCTTAGAGATGAGAGATTTACCCACTTGAATGAAGGGATGGATGGTGATGGCTTTGGGGGAGAGGACTCCAACAACCTTGGCAAGGTGATCTCCAGCTCCATTCCCTTGGGCTCCTCTTTGACAACTTCCACCTCTTTGCAAGCTTCTTCAATATCAACCTCTTCCTCCTGGTAGCTTTCTTCCAATTCGATCTCTTCTTCATTATTCACCAAGGGCATGGGAGGTTGTGCTTCTTCTTCTTTAATCTCCATGTCAAGTCCAATGGGAGAGGATTCAAATGTAGATAAGAATTCATCAATGATTGATTCTATCTCTTGATCATCCCCTTCAAAGTCTTCAACCATGATATGCCTTGGAGGTTGTACACCCTCCTCAACAAATTATTTAAACTCCTTAGAAGGGGGCTCTATGACTGGGCTTTCCCATGGACATTCCGCATCTCCTAAGTCTTCAACCACTTCTTCTTCTTTGATAATTCTGGCTTCCTCTACTTGTTCCAGTACAAAGTCATGCTCCTTACTGTCCACCGGAGTTTCTAGTGTCTCCTTCATGCTACGTTCTTCATTAGATTCTCCACATGAAGTCATGGGAGTTCCTTGAGTGCCCGAACGTTGGAAGGTAATCGATTTATTGCTTGCTCCAGTTGATGAAGGGTTGCATGAATTTGATCTACTGTTTCCTTGAGGCGAGCCTGTGATTCTTGGGTTGATAGATATGGACATGGTGCATATGGAGGTAGTGGTTCTTGGGAGTAATTGGATTGGAATTGGGGTGGATAAGGTTTGGGGTCATATAGAGGTGAATGGTTGTAGGTGGCTTGTGAGTATGGTGGTTCAAAGCTATGTTGAGGAGGTGGTTCATTGGCATATGATGGAGCTTGCTGGTAACTACAAGGGGGTCCACCATATCTATCATCTTGGTATACACCTCGGAATGGCTCTTGACCATAGTAATTTGGTGGAGGTGGTTTGTCACGAAGGGGTCCGCCATAACTGTTGTCTTGGCATGCATTGTAAGATGGTCGTTGTCCATGGTATCTTGGAAGATGTTATTGCCGAAAGGGTTGATTAGATCCTCGTGGCTCCTTCCATCTGTGATTATTTCGACCTTGATGCATGTTCCTGTTATAGCTTCCATTCCTTTCAACAACATTAGAACTAAACTCAAAGCGATGGGGTGAGAACTCATAGTAGCTAATAAAAATAAAAAAAAAAACAAAAATAAAAATAAGAGGTAATGACCAAATCAGTACTCGAAAGATTCAAACGCTGACATTTTGGTACCTCACTATTGTTATTGACAAAATGGTCCTTAAAAGATTTTAAAATTTGACAAGCGTACCCACGAGTTCACCAAAGCACATTTCTGGCAATCACGGTGCTGACATGGGCACTACGTTTTGATGACATGGTAAAAACCCTTCCCCACCCTAATTCTTCTCCTTCTCCTTCCCCCTCCCTAACGCACTCCCCCCTTCCCCTTCTTGAATGCATTCTCCCCCCTCCCCAACCCTAATCCTTCCCTCCCCCTCCCTAATTCTAATCCCCCATCTCCAATGTACTTCCCCCCTTCTCAATCCAAAATCCCCCTTTCTGAACCCTAATCCCCTTCCTTTACCCCTTTGAATTCTAATCCCCTTCCCAACACAGTGTCTCACACTCTCAACTCTCTCTCCCCTTCGTCTTCACTGCTGTCGCCTTCACTACTTGTATGTGCTTGCTACTAGCCCCCGTCCCCTTTCTCATTCTTCCGTGTATCGAAAACGAGGTCTCACTTCTGGCACTGCTTCCTCTCTCGCAAGTAGCTCCCTCCCGTGGTTCTCGTTACTCTTTACACTGCCACCTCTCTTGCCATTCGGAACCGCTTCATTCGCCGTCCTGCTTTAGATTCTCTTCTCTCCTTCTCACGAATTTGCTGGTTTTGTTCTTTTTAAAAAAAAATTGTTAAAATCATCTTTCATTCACCATTCCTTCTTCTTCCTTTTGCCAAATCGTGTGATTTTCTCCTTGATTGAATTGTTAACATCGTTGAGAATTGAATGAGGAAAAAGTGTTTGATTTTGGAATGTGAAATGCCAAATCACAAAATTATTCAATATATATGGTTTTAATCTGAAATGCTAAATGGAATCTGCAAATCATTTTAAAAGGTTAGCGGAAATTGATGAATTTATTAAAAGGGGTAAGGGAAGGGGATTAGGATTAGGATTAGGGAGGGGGAGGGAAGGATTAGGGTTGGGGAGGGGGGAGAATGCATTCAGGAAGGGGAAGGGGGGAGTGCGTTGGGGAGGGGGAAGGAGAAGGAGAAGAATTAGGGTGGGGAAGGGTATTTGCCATGTCATCAAAACGCAGTGGCCATGTCAGCACTGTGCTTGCCGGAAATGTGTTCTGGTGAACTCGTGGGTACGCTTGTCAAATTTTAAAATCTTTTAAGGACCATTTTGTCAATAACAATAGTGAGGTACCAAAATGTCAGCGTTTGAATCTTTCGGGTACTGATTTGGTCATTACCTCTAAAAATAAATAAACAAGCAAAATAAAATATTTACAATAACCAATAATAAGGCACATGTTTGCAATTCCCCGGAAACGGCGCCATTTTAACGATTGGATTCTTCGCTAGTAAAGAATTTTTATAGAAATAATCGCATTATAAGTATAGTTTCTAAACCAACAAAGAATCCTTTCGTACAAAATCATTGTTTGTCACAAGTAACAAAACCCAATAAAATTTATAACCGAAGTATTCAAACCTCGGGTCGTCTTCTCAAGGAATTGTAGGGAGGTATGATTTATTATTGGTTATGGAAAAAGGTGTATTTTTGGGTTTTTGAAATAGAAAATAAGTAATTTAAATGGCAAGAAAAATAAATTAATAATTATAAAGAAAACTCTTGGCAAGGTATAAGAACTGGAAATTCCATCCTAATTATCCTTATCAGGTGTGATGAGAATTGTTTATCGCTCCCACTTAGTTAACCCTTACTAAATAAAGGAAAGTCAAGTGGACCAATTAATTTGATCCTCAAGTCCTAGTCAACTCTTGTGGAAAGACTAGCTTTAGAGCGATCCAAATCAATCAGCGAGAATTCCAATTTTCAATCAACTGCTGAGTCTGATAACTCAAGTGTTACCAATTACTTAACCAAAACCAAAAGGAGAAAAATCTAAATTAAATTGAAAGCATCATAAATATAAGAGACCAATCATAAATCTGAAATACATCAAATTATATTAAAGAGAATATTCAAATCTAACATGGAAAGATTCATAAGCCAATTTGGCTACATAAGTAATTAACAAGTAAAAGCATTAGAGTAACTAAAAGTAAAAGAGAAACATAGATTAAAGGAATATTGAACCTGGAATAGAGTAATAACTATAAAGTAAAAGAAATTCTAATTCTAAAACCTAAGAGAGAGGAGAGAGCCTCTCTCTCTCTCTCTAAAACTACATCTAAAACCTAAAATTGTGAATTATGAATGTTCTCTATGTTGTTTTCATGTATGGATTGATTTTCCCACTTTATAGCCTCTAATCTATATTTTCTGGGCCAAAAACTGGGTCAAAAATAGCCTAGAAATCGTCCCCAGTGATTTCTGGTTCGTACAAGTCACTGCAAAGTCACGCGGAAGCGTCGTCCACGCGTTAGTGTGGATTGGATTTTTGCCAGGTCACGCGTCCGCGTGACCCACGCGTGCGCGTTGCCTGGCTTCGGGGAAGCTATGAAAAATTATATATCTTTGTGAAGCCCCGGATGTTAGCTTTCCAACGCAACTGGAACCGCATCATTTGGACCTCTGTAGCTCAAGTTATGACCATTTTATGTGCAAAGAGGTCAGACTGGACAGCTTTAGCAGTTCCTTCAGCTTCTTGTATTCCTTCCAGTTTTGCATGCTTCCTTTCCATCCTCCAAGCCATTCTTGCCCTATAAACCTTGAAAACACTTAACACACATATCAAGGCATCAAATGCTATAGAAGAGAGAATTAATATTTGGTAATTTAAAGGTCCAGGAAACATGTTTTCAATCATAGCACAAGATTAGGAAGGAAAATATAAAACTATGCAATTAGTATGAATAAGTGAGTCAAGAATTGATATAAACCACTCAATTGAGCATAAGATAAACTATAAAATAGTGTTTTATCACTTCCCAAACACAAGAAATAATGCTGGGAAGGGGGAAGAACATGGAGGAAACCTAAAACCCTCACTCAAATTTCAATTCCCAATAACTTTCAATCTGGAGCTCCAATTTCTGCACCGTTTGTGATCACGTGACTGTAGCATCGAGCTCTACAAATCCCTGTGGTCAATTTGGTTCGAGTTAACCTGCGGGTATTATCGGGTTTAGCTTGTTTGAGTTGTGGGTCAGGTAAGAACTGTAAAACTTGGTCAAACAGTAATTAATTAAATAATAAATTAAATAGGAGCGAATATGGTTAGAAAATCTAGAAATTGGAACTTGATAATTTAAATATAATATTTGGACTTAGTAAATTTTTCTGAATCGGAAAACATAGTTTTCGGAATAAAAATGCGTACTAGAAATTTGACCGGCAGTACCGGCTGCGATCTGTCCGGTACTGTGGCTGAGAAAATTAATTATAAGTGAATAATTTTAAGAAATAAGAATTTATAATTTGGGAAGATAGGAATATTTAAAATGCAATTTAAAACTCTAATCTTGACGGTTTTGGCACAAAATTGGGCCAACGGACTAAACCAAGTGAATTGGGCCCAAGTGGACCCAAGCCCATTATATATAAGCCTTAACTTAAACCCATTCAGCCACCACAATCCTCATTTAGTGGGTTTGTTGCTGAAATGAAAAGAGAGAGATGGGAAGAGAGAAACCCTAACTCTCTTTGATCTTCAAATCACCATAACTTGAGCTACGGAGCTCCGATTGACAAGCCGTTTGTGGCCACACGTCGCTCTTCTCCTCCTCTTCGAGTCTATCTAAGTTTTGTGGTGAGTATTTCACTTTCCTCTACCCAATTTTGATATTCCTCTTATATTTCGAATTTGGTTTGGGTTTTGAGGAAATCTTGTGATTTTAGTTGTTTAGGGGTGTTCTAGTATGAGCCATTGGTGATATTCATCACAAAATTTCGTGAGTTAAGGAAAGAAATCCTCCAATCCTTGTGATTTATCATTTTCATGAACCCTAGGTTAATGTATATATGTGAAATTGGTTATGTTAGTGTATTTGGTGATTTTGGTGCATAATTGGGAGGTTGGTGTTGCTTGTGGAGCTTTGGTGAGGCTTGGAGCTAAGGGTTGATGGAGACTCTCAAGAAGAAGCTCAATTATTTTGGCTACAAGAGTTACGATTTAAGTTTCATTTAAATACCGTGTGGTGTGATGAGAATTCCTAGGCTAGATGCCCCTAGGAAAAGTTTGGATTGGGTGAATAGTTGGTACTAATATGCATAGTTGATATGTAATGCAAATTAATGATTTGGGTTGAGAATTGTGTGAATTTTTCATGTTTGGTGTGTTGAAGATTTGATAAATTGGATAATGAATATTGGTTTGTGGAATATGCATTTAAATTATGAATTTGGGCCGGAGGCCGTGAATCTTGGGACAGAGGCCGGAAAGAGGTAAGGAAGGTAAGTGATGTGTGTATTGTGTGATGATATAAGAGATTGGATGGATTTTAGATAATGAATGTGTGAATAATTGGTTTGGTCATTGAATAATATGGTTTGAAGAATTTTGGTGTGGAATTTGATAGTTTTGGGTGAAATTGTGTAGATGAGATAGGTTTGGTTTTGGTTGAGTGTAATTATGTGAATGTGGTTGGGTTGTGGTCAATTCGATGAGTGGAAATAAATTTGGCTTGTGAACATTGGAAAAATTGGTGATTTTTATTTTTGGATAAAAACTTATTTTTAACTAACTTTGGTGGTCCGTAACTCAGTCTACGGAGTTTGGAATTCTACAAAGGTAGATTTTTATGAAAGTTTATTCAACGATCTTTCCAACGGTTCAGAAATGATTGAAAAAGAAATTTTGTAGAAGAAGTTATGTGTGGCGAAAGATTGAGGTTTGAAACTGTAATTCTGCAGCTTTTAAACTTAGTAAAAATTTTGAAAAATCGTGCTTCCACGCGCGTGCGTGGCCGACGCACACGAGTCAGTCCCAATTTTTACCCTCCTACGCGTGCGTCGGGCCGACGTGTATGCGTCGATGTATTGATGCAAGTGCCCAGTAGATATTCCAGAGAGTTGCGCTGGTATTGTGCTGGTTTTGTGCGAGGAGCACAAAACGCACCCACGCGTACATGTGGCCGATGTGCACACGTCACTCCACCTCTCTACATCCCATGCATTTGCATGGGCGATGCGCACACGTCACTATAATTTTTCTGCTTTCCATGCGTGCGCGTGAGCGATGCGCACGCGTGACCCCATTTTCACCCCAAAGCTGATTTTGAGTTTTCAAAGCCGAATTTCAGACTTCTAAGCCTCCATTCTCATCCTTTATGTCCTAAATACTTTAGTTACTTTAGTATTCCTAGTAATGAAAAGAAGCTAGGACATGTGGTAACTTGTGGATGAAGTAAAGTGAGAATCAATGATGAATGATGAGTAATGATGATTATATGAGTTACTGAGGATGATGATGGAAGTGCGGTGTATGCCGTGAGCCGAAGGGCTATATTTAATAATGATTATTGGCTGGTTATGGGTGATGTTATGAGCCGGATGGCTATGATAAATATTAATTTATGGATGGAAATGAAAATATGGCTTTGAATGATTGTTTTATCTTGAGCTCTCTTTCTCGAAAGTGCGACCCTAGAGAGATGAAGGAAGGTGAGGATCCCCTTCCCTGTTCCTCCTGGTATTGTAAAATCGCCCCCAGCGAGATGGTGGGAGGTTAGCATCCCCTCCTTGGTTCCTCCTAGGCATATGAGAACGTACCTCCTTGGTAGATACAAGGGTTGTGGTTGTGCCCCACTTGCTCCAGATTGGTTAGAATAGAGGCTCCCCGGGTAGAGACAAGGGTTGTGGTTCCACCCCACTTTCTTCGGGATATGGTGAGATATACCTGCCTGGGTAGATGTAGTGGCATTGATCCACTTGCTCTAGGATGTGGTGAGATATACCTGCCTGGGAAGATGCAGTGGCATTGATCCACTTGCTCCAGGATGGGGTGAGATATACCTGCCTCTTGCTCTAGGATATGGTGAGATATACCTGCCTGGGTAGATGCCACTCTGGGATGTGGTGAGATATACCTGCCTGGGAAGATGTAGTGGTATTGATCCACTTGCTCCGGGATATGGTGAGATATACCTGCCTAAGTAGATGCAGTGACATTGATCCACTTGCTCCGAGATGTGGTGAGATATATTTGCTTGGGTAGATGCAGTGGCATTGATCCACTTGCTCCGGGTTTGGTTTTGAGACTCCCAAGGTCGATGCAGTGGTTAGCCCCCACTTGCTCCCAGTCGAGTATGATTTGAGGTTGAAACTATCCGAGTCTTGGATTTTCTTGGGTAGATGCAGTGGGTCAGCTCCACTTGCTCTAGGTTGAGATCTGAGATTCTGCTGACCCTACGTCGTAAGAGTGGCCGGACACTGTGAAAGTTCCAGATAAGCTCACCTCTGTGAATAAACACCAGTGTGTGTATTGTGTGATTATGATTATGATTGTGAATAACTCGAGTTGGGGATTCACGACAGAGTGGCAGTCTAATGGTTAGCTACCAGGACTTGTCGGGTTGGCTTTATAACCGATAGATGAGACTCATCAGCCATATGGCAGACATACATCATTTGCATATGTTTGAATTTTGGGTTTGCCTATTTGTTTTGGATTGCTATATCATATATGTTATGTTACCTGATTTTGTGCTACTTGTTCTACTTGTACTTTAATTGTGTATTACTTGTCTGTATTACTTGTGTTTGTACAACTGAGAGGTCCCTCATGCTAGTGTCGGTGGACACTGAGGGCTGTTCTTGATGAGATGAGTTGATGACATAATTGAATAATGATGATGATTATTGAATGAGGTAATTGAGCTCCCTGGGTAGACGCAGTATAGTGATTTCACTTGCTCCTGGTAGAGAATGAGTTAATTTGAGTTCCCTGGGTAGACACAGTGAAATGATTTCACTGCTCCAGGTTGATAATGAGATAATTTGAGCTCCCTGGGTAGACACAGTGAAGTGATTTCACTTGCTCCAGGTGAGGATATGAGGTAACGATATAGAATTGCTGAGATAGAATAGCTGGAGATGGTTTCGTTTATAATTTTGATTTTGAATCGTCGGAGAGTTAGAAAGTTGGGAAGCATGAGGAATATGAATAAGATTTAGTATTCTCTTATGACAATTGCCTATTTATGGATTAGCGAGAACATATGATGAATATTTGGTGAAAGGAAGTTTAGGATGCTTAGTGATTTTTTATTACAATGCATTGTATTTATTTGGCACTTTTACCGTATTGGGAACCCATGGGTCAGGGGTTCTCATTTCGTATATATCTCTTGTTTTTCAGATACAGGTCCAGGTACTCAGAAGTGAGCTGTAGTTCATTTGAGAGACGGCGAAGATCTTTATATTCTCTACTTTATATTTTGCTTAGAATCTCTCCACATGTATTTTGAAAAGCTTATATTATTATTTAACTCTTTTGAACTTTCCTATAGAGACTCTTATGTTTCGTTTGGGAGAGATTAGGAAATACTATTGTCAACTACTTTCATACCATACCCTAGCCGGCCTAAACTTCGCGGGTCGCGACTAGTGGCTATGTACTTATGTTATATATCTATATACTGTCCTTCTCTTATTCTCCTTAATGCCTTTATCTTTATATCGCTTTCGACTTCACGCTTTATCTTTTAGTTGTCGATACGTGAGTGATACGACTTCACGATTTTATTTTTACTCTTTTTCAGGCTTCTCGTTTAATATTTCTTTTCAATATATATATATATATTGGATTACGTATTATAATCCACCTTGTGAGTTATACCACCTTATTATCATTGACTTATGACTCGAGCATAAGGATTTGAATATTAGGGTGTTACATGATGGTATCAGAGCATTTCATCGTCGTAAGCCTGAGGGATAGAACTGCTTATGCTTCAATGCATAGTCTGAGTCTGTGCCTGTGCTAGTTAGGGTATCCGACTGATATGTCTAGCATGAAGTTCACGAGTGTACCTTTGGTACTTTGAAGCACTATACTTTTGATATTGAGACTGATCAACTTGATATCAATTGTTTGGTGTCTATAGGAGCCAGATGGCACCTCATGGATGCGGTCGAGGTCATGAGAGAGGTCGTACTGGTGCTCAGGGACTGGGAATCAACCCAAATGACCCGGTAGAGTTTATGGTGGCATTGGAGAACATGGCTGCTGCTATACAGGCCACTGCGGAGGCTCTCAGGCAACAGATAAACAATAATGGCAATGAAGGAAGTGAAGCTCAGGGCCCGATGACACTGGCAACCTTCTTAAAGGTTAATCCACCTAAGTTCAAGGGAACTGCCAATCCGACTAAAGCTGATACTTGGTTTCAGGCTATGGAGCGAGCACTGCAAGCGCAGTTGGTACCTGAAGAGCAGTGTGTTGAATTTTCTACCTATCTGCTCATTGGGGAAGCATCACATTGGTGGCAAGGAGCCCGACGTCTCCTGCAGCAGGGTGATGACCCTATCACTTGGGATGCCTTCCAGGTGAAATTTTATAAAAGGTACTTTCCGAATTCTGCCAGGACGGCCAAGGAACTGGAGTTACTGCAACTGAAGCAGGGTGTTATGTCCGTATCTGAGTATACATACAAATTTGAGGAGCTATTCAGGTTTTCCCGCATGTGTCAGGGAGCTCCGGGAGATTTCGAGGAATGGAAGTGCATTAAGTATGAAAGAGGGCTCTAAAGCGTTATCTTAAGTTCAGTGGGACCAATGGAGATCCAAACTTTTTCAGAGTTGGTGAATAAGAGCAGAATTGCTGAAGAGTGTGTGAAAAAGGTGGCTGCAGAGAAAGGAAGTCATAGGAAGCCCAACCAAGGATTCACACCAAGGGGTCGAGAGTTTAAGGAGAGAGGATATACACAACACTTTCCCCAAGGACAGAATTACTTTGCGACGAATGAGGAGTCCCAAGGGAATGGTAAGGGAAAACAGATAGCGGTTGCTTTAGATGTTTCGAGCTATTAGAGATACGGAAGTCATCACCCAAATAGGCCATGCCGATTGGGGTTAAGTGTATGTTACAAGTGCGGGTTACTAGGGCATGTATCAAGAAATTGCCAACAAAGAGGGAGTTAGGATGCGGGCCGATCGCGACAGTAAGATTGAGGTAATTGCAATAATCAGGCTTAAAAGACAGTACATAATTTTATAATACCACCTTTACAATAAAATTGGGAATTTCGAGCTTAGTACTAGACTTAGAACCATGCTTTAAACAAAATTGCTTTGGGCTTTGAATACCTGAAAAGTTTAACAGATTAATACAAATGGATAAATGCCTGTAATGTAAAAAATTTTCTGTTGAGATTGATATGTTGTGTCTATTATCTAATTGGTTGATTTCTGGATTTTTTTTTTTGTGAAACAGATTGAATCCGTGACTTTTAGTTTCTTTTGATTTAAATAAATAAGGAATGGTCCTAAATGATGGATTTGGGAAACGTTGATTTGAAATGTTCGTTTTGATTGGGTTGAGGTTGAAAGGAAGAGAACCCGTGATGGGTGGCAAACTCCAGTTTTTAGGAGAGGTGCTGTCAAAATGTTTCCAAGATTTTGAAAGAGTATTGGTTATGGTTTTGAAAATGATTTTTGATTTGGGTAACTTTAACAAAAGAGATGTGTTTCGAATGCTTTTATAGATTATTAAAGAAAATCGGATTCTTATGATTTTGTTAACTTGTTATTTCAAACTCATTTGATTTCTAAAAACGAAGAGAGTTTTGATTAATTAGTCACAGACTTTAAAACAGCAATTTATATAGAAATTCGAGGGCTTGGGAATAAGAAAGTAAGTCTGGAGGTTATGCTTGTAGTTGAGCTGTGATTAGTGGTAATTGACTTGACAGAGAGAGATGATAGTGATGGAATATGATTAAGGTATGGTGATGATCTTTGGTTGATTATAGTGATGTGGGATGATGACTATGATTAATGATGATGGTGATATTATTGATGACATGATTTGAGATTTAATAAGATGAGAGTTGATGAGATGATGAAAGTAATGAACGAGGCCGTTCGTCGGCATTGGACGAATGATCGAGATCCTCAGAGATAAAGGAATCAGAGCGCGGCAACGGAAGCGCGCTGAGTAAAAAGACCTTGGAACTACTATGCGTTGGATATAAAGGCAGACTACGCTCACGTATTCGTGGTGGCGGATGGAATTTTCGAGGGCAAAAATTTCTGTTAGGGGGGTAGAATGTAAAACCCTGTCAAATCGTAATTAATTAAATAATAAATTAAATAGGAGCGAATATTGTTAGAAAATCTAGCAATCGGAATTTGATAATTTAAATATGATATTTGGACTCAATAAATTTTTTTGAGTCTGAAAACATAGTTTTCGGAATAAAAATGCACACTGAAAATTTGATCGGCAGTACTGGTTGCGCTCTGTCCGGTACTGTGACTGAGAAAATTAATTAGAAGTGAATAATTTTAAGAAATAAGAATTTATAATTTGGGAAGATAGAAATATTTAAAATACGATTTAAAGCTCTAATCTTGAAGGTTTTGGCCCAAAATTGGGCCAACGGACTAAACCAAGTGAATTGAACCCAAGTGGACCCAAGCCAGCATGTATAAACCTTAACTTAAAGCCATTCAGCCACCACAACCCTCATTTAGTGTGTTTGTTGCTGAAATGAAAAGAGAGAGATGAGAAGAGAGAAACCCTAACTCTCTTTGATCTTCAAATACCATAACTTGAGCTACGGAGCTCCGATTGACAAGCCGTTTATGGCCATACGTCGCTCTTCTCCTCCTCTTCGAGTCTATCTAAGTTTTGTGGTGAGTATTTAACTTTTCTCTGCCCAGTTTCGATTTTCCTCTTATATTTTGAATTTGGTTTGGGTTTTGAGGAAATTTTGTGATTTTGGTTGTTTAGGGGTGCTCTAGTATTAGCCATTGGTGATATTCATCAAAAAATTTTGTGAGTTAACGTAAAGAACCCTCCAATACTTGTGATTCATCATTTTCATAAACCCTAGGTTAATGTATATATGTGAAATTGGTTATGCTAGTGTATTTGGTGATTTTGGTGCAAAATTGGGAGGTTGGTATTGCTTGTGGAGCTTTGGTGAGGCTTGGAGCTAAGGGTTGGTGGAGACTCTCAAGAAGAAGCTCAATTATTTGGGCTACAAGAGGTACAGTTTAAGTTTAATTTAAGTACCGTGTGGTGTGATGAGAATTCCTAGGCTAGATGCCTCTAGGATAAGTTTAGATTGTGTGAATAGTTGGTACTAATATGCATAGTTGATATGAAATATAAATTAATGATTTGGGTTGAGAATTGTGTGAATTTTCATGTTTGGTGTGTTGAGAATTTGATGAATTGGATAATGAATATTAGTTTGTGGAATATGCATTTAAATTGTGAATTTGGGCCGGAGGCCTTGAATCTTGGGCCGGAGGCCGGAAAGAGGTAAGGAAGGTAAGTGATGTGTGTATTGTGTGATGATATAAGAGATTTGATGGATTTTAGATATTGAATGTGTGAATAATTGGTTTGGTCATTGAATAATATGGGTTGAGGAATTGAGGTGTGGAATTTGATAGTTTTGAGTGAAATTGTGTAGATGAGGTAGGTTTGATTTTGGTTGAGTGTAATTATGTGAATGTGGTTAGTTTGTGGTCATTTGGATGAATAGAAATGAATTTTGCTTGTGAAGATTGGAAAAATTGGTGATTTCTATTTTTGGGTAAAAACTGATTTTTGACCAACTTTGGTGGTCCGTAACTCAGTCCACAGAGTTTGGAATTCTTCAAAATTGGATTTTTATGAAAGTTTATTCAACGATCTTTCCAACGGTTCAGAAATGATTGAAAAAGGAATTTTGTAGAAGAAGTTATGTGTGGTGGACGATTGAGGTTTGAAACTGTAATTCTGCAGCTTTTTAACTTAGTAAAAATTTTGGAAAATCGTGCTTCCACGCGTGCACGTGGCCGACGCGCACGCGTTAGTCTCAATTTTTACCCTCCCACGCGTACGCTTGGCCGATGCGTATACGTTGATGTATTGATGCAGGTGCCTAGTAGATATTCCAGAGAGTTGCGCTGGTATTGTGCTGGTTTTGTGCGAGGAGCACAAAATGCACCCACGCGTACGCATGCGTCTGCATGGGCGACGCGCACGTATCACTATAATTTTTCTGCTTTCCATGCGTGTGTATGGGCGACGCGCATGCGTGACCCCGTTTTCACCCCAAAGTTGATTTTGAGTTTTCAAAGCTAAATTTCAGACTTCTAAGCCCCCATTCTCACCCTTTATGTCCTAAATACTTTAGTTACTTTAGTATGCCTAGTAATAAAAAGAAGCTAGGACATGTGGTGACTTGTGGATGAAGTAAAGTGAGAATCAATGATGAATGATGATTGTATGAGTTACTGAGGGTGATGATGGAAGTGCGGTGTATGCCGTGAGCCGAAGGACTGTATTTAATAATGATTATTGGCTGGTTATGGGTGATGTTATGAGCCAGATGGCTATGATAAATATTGATTTATGGCTGGGAATGAAAATATGGCTTTGAATGATTGTTTTATCTTGAGCTCTCTTTCTCGAAAGTGCGACCCTAGAGAGATGATGGAAGGTGAGGATCCCCTTCCGTGTTCCTCCTAGTATTGTAAAATCGCCCCCAGCGAGATGGTGGGAGGTTAGGATCCCCTGCTTGGTTCCTCCTGGGCATATAAGAATGTACCTCCTGGGTAGATGCAAGGGTTGTGGTTGTGCCCCACTTGCTCTAGGTTGGTTAGAATAAAGGCTCCCCGGGTAGACGCAAGGGTTGTGGTTTTGCCCTACTTGCTCCGGGATGTGATGAGATATACCTGCCTGGGTAGATGCAGTGGCATTGATCCACTTGCTCTGAGATATGGTGAGATATACCTGCCTGGGTAAATGTAGTGGCATTGATCCACTTGCTCCGAGTTTGGTTTTCAGACTCCTGGGGTAGATGCAGTGGTTAGCTCCCACTTGCTCCCAGTCGAGTATGATTTGAAATTGAAACTATATGAGTCTCAGATTTTCTTGGGTAGATGTAGTGGGTCGGCTCCACTTGTTTCAGGTTGAGATCTGAGATTCTGCTGACCCTATGTCGTAAGTGTGGCCGGACACTGTGAAAGTTCCGGATGAGCTCGCCCCCATGAATAAACACCAGTGTGGGTGTTGTGTGATTATGATTATGATTGTGAATAACTCGAGTTGGGGATGCACGATAGAGGGACAGTCCAATGGTTAGCTACTAGGACTTGTCGGGTTGGCTTTATAACCGACAGATGAGACTCATCAGCCATATGGCAGGCATACATCATTTGCATATGTTTGAATTGTTTAGGTTTGCCTATTTTTTTTGGATTGCTATATCATATATGCTATGTTACCTGGTTATGTGCTACTTGTTCTACTTGTACTTTAATTGTGTATTACTTGCCTGTATTGCTTGTGTTTGTACAGCTGAGAGATCCCTCATGTTGGCGTTAGTGGACGCTGAGGGTTGTTCTTGATGAGATGAGTTGATGATGTAATTGAATAATGATGATGATTATTGAATGAGGTTATTGAGCTCCCTATGTAGACGCAGTGAAGTGATTTCACTTGCTCCAGGTAGAGAATGAGTTAATTTAAGTTCCCTAGGTAGACGCAGTGAAGTGATTTCACTGCTCTAGGTTGATAATGAGATAACTTGAGCTCCCTGGGTAGACGCAGTAAAGTGATTTCACTTGCTCCAGGTGAGGATATGAGGTAATGATATAGAATTACTGAGACAGAATGGCTGGGGATGGTTTCATTTATAATTCTGATTGTGAATCATCGGAGAGTTAGAAAGTTGGGAAGCATGAGGAATATGAATCAGATTTAGCATTCCCTTATGACAGTTGCCTATTTATGGATTAGCGAGAACATAGGATGAATATTTGGTGAAAGGAAGTTTAGGATTCTTAGTGAGTTTTTATTACAATGCATTGTATTTATTTGGTACTTTTACCGTACTGGGAACCCATGGGTCGGGGGTTCTCATTCCGTATATATCTCTTGTTTTTTAGATATAGGTCCAGGTGCTCAGAAGTGAGCTATGGTTCATCTGAGAGACGGCAAAGATCTTTATATTCTCTACTTTATATTTTGCTTAGAATCTCTCCACCTGTATTTTTAAAAGCTTATATTATGTATTGAACTCTTTTGAACTTGCCTATAGAGGCTCTTATGTTTTTTTTGGAAGAGATTAGGAAATACTGTTGTCAACTACTTTCATTATGTACCCTAGCCGGCCTAAACTTTGCGGGTCGTGACTAGTGGCTATTTACTTATGTTATATATCTATATACTGTCCTTCTCTTATTCTCCTTAATGCCTTTATCTGTATATCGCTTTCGACTTCACGTTTTATCTTTTAGTTGTCAATACGTGAGTGATACGACTTCGCAATTTTATTTTTACTCTTTTTCAGGCTTCTCGTTTAATATTTCTTTTCAATATATATATGATTGTGTATTATAATCCACCTTGTGAGTCGTACCACCTTATTATCATTGACTTATGACTCGAGCATAAGGATTTGAATATTATGGTGTTACAAGAACCCTCCAACCTTTTGTGAGTTGATTTAATGAAATCTATATTGATTATAGTGATAATTGTGATGTTAGATTGAAATTGGTTATCAGTTTGAGTTAATTCGAGAAATTAGAAGCTAGAGGATTAGCTTTGGAGGCTGGGTATCGTTGGTGAGGGGGATGGAGTTGTGGAGCTTGTGGTTCAGAAACGCTTGAGGTGTTTCGGGTTATCAGAAAATTGGCCAAGGTATAGTTTTGGTTTCTCGTATATAATATATAATGTGTTGTGAAAATTTAGGCTAGTTGACCCATAGGATAAGTTGAATTGATTGTTGGTTGTTGAATTAAATTGTTGATTTGGGTTGAATATGAATTTTGGCAACTTATGTTGTAGTGAGAATGTATTGATACATGATGATTTTAATGATGAATGATGAGAATGAATATATATATATATATATATATATATATATATATATATATGTAATGAATTATTAATGATTTTGTTGGGTTAATTGAGAAGTTCATGTATAAGAGTGTTTGAAATTGAGGTATGATTAGTTGAGGTAGGATGTCAGGCTGGGTTTCTGAGATATAGTGTGTTTTGGTGTTGAATATGAGCCTAGGAAGTTTGTTTTGAATGGTGTGTTTTGAGCTTGAGGACATGTCGGGCTGGCTATGTAACCGACAGATGATATCATAAGCCTTAGGGCAGGCATTTATCATATGCATTTGTATGTTTTGTTTGAGTGTGCATTGTCTTGGCTTGCTTAATTGTTTATTCATGTTCATTGCTAACTGCCTACTTGTTATATATGTTTTTTGTATGTGCTTGCTTTGCCTGTTTGTTTGTCTGTGGTTTCACTGGTGAATTTGGAGGGTTGGAGGACGTAGAAGGTGAATTCTAGAGTTAGGATTTTATGAGACAGTAGGCTGGTTGTAATTTGAGGGATTAAGTTAGGATTGAGTTAGAACCTCAAGAACCTTAGATAACTACCCCTGTTTATGGCTTCCGTCTTAAGTCCCTTAAGTTTTATAATTTGAGTGTTGGCGTTCTAGGATTGCATCTGGCTTTTCCGGAACCTTATTTATTATATATGTGGGCACCTTAACCATACTGAGAACCTCCGGTTCTCATCCATACAATATTGTTATTTTTCAGATGTAGGTTGAGAAGTACCACTTTATATTAATGTATGTATATAGAATCTCCACCTTGTATTTTATGTTTGTCCCTCTTAGAGGTTGACTCGGAAAAACAGGTAGTCGTTTTTCTGCTTTGGGTCATTTTGGGATCCTCTTAATATATATATATATATATATATATATATATATATATATATATATATATATATATATACTTGTATGTTCTGGTCGGTTTATCTTCGCGAACCGAGTTTGAAGCTTTGTTAATTATATATTTGACACTCTCTTTTTATTATTCATACATATATCTTACGTTTCTTCGTACGCAAGTTTTCGTTTACGTGAGTGTTAAAACTTTTATTTTAAACTTTCCTTCAAAGGCTCCTAGATATAAAACTTTTTCAACTATATATATATATATATTTATTTATTTATTTTTAGAGATCGTAATACCTCACCACCTCAGTTTTATAACTTAAACATAAGACTCTATGTGGTAGGGTGTTACATTATGGTATCAGAGTAGATCGTTCCCGTAGAGCCTAGGGAATGGACTGACTATGCTTTTGAGCATACTCTGGCTGTGTGTACATGCTATTTAGGATGTCTTCTTGACATATATAGCATAAATGTTCAAGAGCATTACCTTTGGAGATTCGATGCACAATACTTTAGATATTAAGACATATCTGATAAACCACTATTTTACGATTTATCTTGTGCTCAATTGAGTGGTTTTTATCAATTCTTTACTCACTTATTCATACTAATTGCATGGTTTTACAATTCCTTCCTTATTATGTGATATATGTGAAAACATGTTTCCTATGCCTTAAAAATGTTAATTTTAATTATCCTTTATTACCATTCGATGCCGTGATCTGTGTGTTAAGTATTTTCAGGCTTCATAGAGTAGGAATGGCTTAGAAGACAGAAAAGAAACACGCAAAAATGGAAGGAATGCACAAAATGGAGTTTTGAAGAAAATGGCAGCGACGCGCACGCATGGACGATGCGGACGCGTGCCTGGCGCAGAGCACAAACGACGCAGACACGTGACTAACGCGTACACGTGGCAAGAAAAATCTCCAATGACGCGCACGCATGGACGACGCTCACGCGTGACTTTGCTGCATGCTGGACGTATCAGAAATCGTTGGAAGCGATTTCTGGGCTGTTTCTGACCCAGTTTTTGGCCCAGAAAACACAGATTAGAGGCTATAAAGTGGGAGAATCAATTCATTCATGGATACAACTCCATAATTCACAATTTAGGTTTTAAATGTAGTTTTCTAGAGAGAGAGAGGCTCTCTCCTCTCTCTAGGTTTCAGGATTTAGGATTTCTTCTTTTTATTTCTTCTCAATTCCAGGTTCAATGTTCCTTTAATTTAGTTTCTCTTCTACCTTTATTTGTTCTAGTATTCTAGTTTATTTGTTTCCTTTGTTGATTACTTTATGTTGCTATTTAGTTTATGAATTCTCATGTTTAATTTGATTTTCTATTTAATGCAATTTGAGGTATTTCAGATTTATGCTTGCTTTCTTCCATTTATGATATTAATACTTTCTTCTATTTTAGAGTAGGCCTCAACTTGACTTTGGGGTTGATTAATATTTAGAGACCCTTGAGTTGGGAGACTCAAGAGTTAATTTGTGATTGGCTCTCTGGCCACTAACAATAATCCTTCCCAAGGGAGAGGATTAGGACTTGTGAATAGAAGTTGGCTCCCAACTTAACTTTCCTTTATTTAGTAAAGGATAACCAAGTAGAGACAACAACCTATTATTATTAATCTTGAGAAATCCGACAAGGATAGAACTTCCAATTAATCTTCTCCTAGTCAATGCTTTTTATTTTAATTACATAAAACCTCTTGTTAATTTTCATTGCTTCAACTTATAATCATTTATGTGCCCATTGCCCAAACTCCAAATTTCCCAGAAAACTCATAACCAATAATAAATACACCTCCCTACAATTCCTTGAGAGACGACCCGAGGTTTCAATACTTCGATTATCAATTTTATTGGGTTTTGTTACTTGTGACAACCAAACTTTTGTACGAAAGGATTCTTTGCTGGTTTAGAAACTATACTTACAACGTGATTATTTTCAAAAAATTCCTTACCGGCAGAAATCCAATCCGTCAAAAATAGCACCGTTGCCGAGGAATTGCAATTGTGTGCCTTATTATTGATTATTGTAATTATTTTATTTTTTTTTGTTTATTTCTTTTTATTTTTGTTTTTAATTTTTATTAGCTACTATGAGTTCTCACCCCCGTCGCTTTGAGTTTAGTTCTAATGTTGTTGTAAGGAATGGAAGCTACAACCGGAACATGCATCAAGGTTGAAACAATCATGGATGAAAGGAGCCACGAGGATCTGATCAACCCTTTCGGCAACAACACTTTCCAAGATACCATGGACAACGACAATTCTACAATGCATGCCAAGACAATAGTTATGGTGGACCCCCTCGTGAAAAACCACCTCCACCAAATTACTATGGTCAAGA
This sequence comes from Arachis ipaensis, assembly GCF_059453495.1. NCBI lineage: Eukaryota > Viridiplantae > Streptophyta > Magnoliopsida > Fabales > Fabaceae > Arachis > Arachis ipaensis. The sequence goes on along the minus strand of NC_142435.1, from coordinate 104,820,291 downwards.
GTCATTCTGAGGTTCGTACCAAGATGATAGATATGGTGGACCCCCTTGTAGTTACCAACAAGCCCCATCATATGCTAATGAACTACCTCCTCAACATAGCTTCGAACCACCATACTCACAAGCCAATTACAACCATTCACCACCATATGCCCTTAACCCTTATCCACCCCAGTTCCAATCCAATTACTCCCAAGAACCACCACTTCCATATATACCATGTCTATATCCATCGACCCAAGAATCACAGGCTCGCCTCAAAGAAATAGTAGATCAATTTCATGCAATCCTTCATCAATTGGATCAAGCGATAAATCAATTAGCTTCCCGACCTTCGGACACTCAAGGAACTTCCATGGTTTCATGTGGAGAATCTAATGAAGAACGTAGCATGAAGGAGACACTAGAAACTCCGGTTGACAGTACGAAGCATGACTTTGTACTGGAACAAGTAGAGGAAGCTGAAATTATCAAGGAAGAAGAATTCGTTGAAGACTTAGGAGACGCTGAACCTCCATGGGAATCAAGAATTGTGGAGACTTTCAGCCAGAAATTTGCAATTAATGCTAAGGAGGATAGTGCACAACCCCCGAAGCATGTATTTTATGAAGAACTGGACGAAACAGATCAAGAAGCAAGTTTCCTTGGTAATGATGATCATGAATCAAGCTCTCCTAATGATAAACTTGCATCCACAATTGAATTCTTTGACATTGAAGAATCTTCTCCAAGTGAATATGAAGATGATGTGGATGTAGACTTTTCTCAATCCCTAACCTATGACTTGAGTGATGAGGAAGAAATCGAAGACTTTGATCAAGACGTGGTTGCAGTTGAAGAAATTTGCAAAGAAGTGAAAGAATTTACAGAGGAGTACAAGGGAATAGAGCTTGAAATACCACTGGAAACACCTTTCCCAAGGCCATTACCACCCAATACAAACTTCAAGTGGGTAAAATCCTTAGCCTTTATCTTTACCTTTCCACTTGAATATGGTTTGCTTGAAACCGATGGCCAGCTTAGAGCTCTTTGTGGCTTTAAGAATAAAAGGAAAATGGTTAGTAATAGAAGCTGGTATCCAAGGTTCAATACGGTTCCACGATCCAATTGGAAGTGCAAGGATTGGTATAGAGCTCGATTTAATGGGTTTCGGAAGAAGTTGGTGTATCTCAGTGGAAATTCAGGTTGTGTACCACCCGGTTGGAACGATGTAGATAAAAGCGAAGGCGGTTACAAAAGCAAGGTTTGGAATCTTGGAATTCATTCTGACAATCAATACTCCTGGAGCCTGAAAACCTGCTTTAATATGCTCAAAGGCTTTACGTGCCTAGTTTGGGACTCCGGAGGCTATTGGAATTGCAATCATTGGTGGAGATTTCTGGATGAGTTCAAACACAAGCCACCATTACAGGGAGCTCAACAAATGTCCAACTTAAGGACTTTAACTAAAAGTTCTAGGTGGGAGACAACCTACCATGGTATGATCGTTCCTTTTTCAATTTTAATTTTATTTCATTTTGTTTGTTTTTAGTTTCATTTTATTTTATTTTTCCTAGTATCATTCATAACATCCGCATCAGCATACGCATTTTGCATACTGCATAAAAAACCGCTATAGCACGCGGGCGCATAGGCCACGCGTGGGCATCGATTCAAAATCGGCGTATCAATCCAACGCCCAGAAAGTTGGGCTGGAATCGTGCGGCTGGTATGCGTTAGGCATAATTTGGGCCACGCGCACACGTCAATGACGCATACACGTCATTTTCATTTCCACACACCATGCGTACGCATCGCGTGAAAATTTTGCCCTCCCTAATTAAAACAGAGAGTTGTCCGTGCGCGAGGCTGCTCTCGCGCTAATAGCACACTTCAGGTCACGCGAATGCATCCCTGACGCGTCCGCGTCACTTGAAAATAGCCCAACCCACGCGAACGCGTGCCCCATGCGTCTGTGTCGAATGCAACGCACAGTTTATCCAGATCAGTGCCAGAATTCTTATCTTTTCTTCTCCAATCCTACTTATCTTTCTATTATCATTCTTTCTTCTTTCTTCTATCTTTTCTTATTCTTTCTTCCTCCTTCCTTACTTTCTTCTTCTTCATTCTTTTAACCTCTCATCCTTATTATCTTTCATTCTATTTTACTTAATTTATTAGCATACTTTCATTCATTGCATTTTAATTTTGTGCATATTTTTATTTTCTAAATTTATTATTTTTCCATTGGTGTCACATGTTCTTATTCAACTGTTGCATCTTTTCTTGAATTATTTTGGTGCTTCATGACTTGTTTTATTCTGATTGGGTATTATTCTTCATAAGTCAATGCTACCCTTTTATGATACTTGCTTTCTATTTGCATTGACATGAACTTGTACTATTTTGCATTACCCACACTCTCTCCCCATTGTTGCAACTTTTGTACCACTGGTATGCCATGTGCTTCTATTATTTTCTCACTTGTATGTTGTAGCTACCATGTAATTGAGACCCTCATTATTTGGCATTAACCCACCCAGACTTTATTTATTTTTTTATCTTTATTTCTGGGTTACTTTTTCTTCTTTTTCCTCTTCTTTCAGGCTGGCCACCGAGAAGGGAAAGAAAAACTTCTACATGGGGCAACAGACAAGTTCACCTGCACATCTTAGCATGCACCAAGGCCGGTGAAATCTTTAAGTGTGGGGAGGTCGATACCAACTTTCGTGGGTTAGTTATTTTCTTCTCAACACCAATGTTTTATTTTCTTTGTTAGTTCATTGTTGCATTTGCATGTTTTATTTCATATTTGTTTGATTTTGTGCATATTTTACCACCACTTGGTTAAAGTAATATTTTTTTTTCAAGAAACTTTTTATAGCATTTCACTAATTTGATTTAAAATTTTTGATAAACTTGTTTGAAGGAATATTATATTGGAACATGGTTTAGAGCTCGAACACACAAAACCTATGAGATTTTGAGCTTATTTGATTGGTTGCATTTTATCAACCAATAATTTTTTTTTAGTGTGTGTTGTTCTCTCTAAAATTGTGATCTTTGTCTTGCTTAATTCTATATTCCATTGTTTGATGTATGCATGCACTTATATGATTGAGGCCTTTGTTTCACTAAGCTTACATACCCATATGGCCTTAACCTTTTCATTATCCTTTGCAAACCAATGTTGAGCCAATTATACCCCTTTGTTCTTTACTTTAGCACATCATTAACTCTAAGTGGAAAACAATAATATCCTTAATTTGAATCTTTGCTTAGCTTAGACTAGTGAGAGTGCTCATGAATTAAGTGTGGAAAAAGTGGGTTTGAAAACGTTTGGTTTTGGAAATTAAGTATGTTAAACTTCTTTATGAAAATGTGAAAGAAATGTTTAGGACATGTTCATGCATTCAATAATTTAACCATATACATTGAGAAAAACAAAAGAATATATATATATATATATATATATATATATATATATATATATATATATATATATATATATATATATATATAAGAAGAAAAAGAGAAAAAGAAAAGAAAAAGAGCAAATAAGTAAAAGGGGACAAAATGCCCCAAAGTAAATGGTGAAAGCAATGCATATGTACTGTACTCGAAATTAGGATGCATGAATATGTGGAAAACATGGTTAATGGATAGTTAGATGTGGTATTATGATTACATGGATTTTCTAAAGTTAGGTAGAAAGTTTAAGTTAATTAAAAATTCAGATTTTAGTCCACTTGGCCAAATACAATCCTACCTTGACCCTAACCCCATTACAACCCTTAAAAGACCTCTTGATTTGTGTATCTGTGCATTAAATTTTTGTTGATTGGTAGAAGAAAAGCAAGCCTTAGAAAGCAAGGTTAGTAGAGAATTGAGAGAGTCGAACCTTAAACACCTGAGCGATTAGAGTGTATACACTTCCAGTGAGGGTTCGATGCTCGATTCCTTGTTCCCGGCTATCATGAGCTATTTTCTTCTGCAAGTTTACTTGTACTTTATTTTATGATTTGAATTAGAGAAATTCCATTCATAATTGTTCTTAAAAGATTTGTTTACTTTTAACCAAGTAGGTAAAAGAATTTTGCATATAGCTGCATTCATACAGATAGGTTGCATTTCATACATTCTACCATTCCTCTTCACTCCTTTATAGCTTCTCTTGAATTTAGCATGAGGACGTGCTAATGTTTAAGTGTGGGGAGGTTGATAAACCACTATTTTATGATTTATCTTGTGCTCAATTGAGTGGTTCTTATCAATTCTTTACTCACTTATTCATACTAATTGCATGGTTTTACAATTCCTACCTTATTATGTGATATATGTGAAAATATGTTTCCTATGCCTTAAAAATGTTAATTTTAATTATCATTTATTACCATTCGATGCCGTGATCTGTGTGTTAAGTATTTTCAGGCTTCATAGGGCAGGAATGGCTTAGAGGACAGAAAGGAAACACGCAAAAATGGAAGGAACGCACAAAATGGAGTTTTGAAGAAAATGGCAGCGACGTGCACGCATGGACGACGCGGACGCGTGCCTAGCGCAAAACGCAAGCGACGCGCATGCATGGACGACGCGGACGCGTGCCTGGCACAGAGCACAAATGACACAGACACATGACTGACGCGTACGCGTGGCAAGGAAAATCTCCAATGACGTGCACGCGTGGACGACGCTCACGCGTGACTTTGCCGCGTGCTGGACGTATCAGAAAATACAGATTTATAGGCTATAAAGTGGGGGAATCAATTCATTCATGGACACAACTCCATAATTCACAATTTAGGTTTTAGATGTAGTTTTCTAGAGAGAGAGGCTCTCTCCTCTCTCTAGGTTTTAGGATTTAGGATTTCTTCTTTTTATTTTTTCTCAATTCCAGATTCAATGTTCCTTTAATTTAGTTTCTCTTCTACCTTTATTTGTTCTAGTATTCTAGTTTATTTGTTTCCTTTGTTGATTACTTTATGTTGCTATTTAGTTTATGAATTCTCATGTTTAATTTGATTTTTTATTTAATGCAATTTGAGGTATTTCAGATTTATGCTTGCTTTCTTCCATTTATGATATTAATACTTTCTTCTATTTTAGAGTAGGCCTCAACTTGACTTTGGGGTTGATTAATATTTGGAGACCCTTGAGTTGGGAGACTCAAGAGTTAATTTGTGATTGGCTCTCTGGCCACTAACACTAATCCTTCCCAAGGGAGAGGATTATGACTTGTGAATAGAAGTTGGCTCCCATCTTAACTTTCCTTTATTTAGTAAAGGATAACCAAGTAGAGACAACAACCTATTACTATTAATCTTGAGAAATCCGACAAGGATAGAACTTCCAATTAATCTTCTCCTAGTCAAGGCTTTTTATTTATTTTAATTACATAAAACCTCTTGTTAATTTTCATTGCTTCAACTTATAATCCTTTATGTGCCCATTGCCCAAACTCCAAATTTCCCAGAAAACTCATAACCAATAATAAATATACCTCCCTGCAATTCCTTGAGAGACGACCTGAGGTTTCAATACTTCGGTTATCAATTTTATTGGGTTTTATTACTTGTGACAACCAAACTTTTGTATGAAAGGATTCCATGCTGGTTTAGAAACTATACTTACAACGTGATTATTTTCATAAAATTCCTTACCGGCAGAAATCCGATCTGTCAAAAATGGCACCGTTGCCGGGGAATTGCAATTGTGTGCCTTATTATTGGTTATTGTAAATATTTTATTTTGCTTGTTTATTTCCTTTTATTTTTGTTTTTAATTTTTATTAGCTACTATGAGTTCTCACCCTCGTCGCTTTGAGTTTGGTTCTAATGTTGTTGTAAGGAATGGAAGCTACAACCGGAACATGCATCAAGGTCGAAACAATCACGGATGGAAGGAGCCACGAGGATTTGATCAACCCTTTCGGCAACAACACTTTCCAAAATACCATGGACAACGACCATTCTACAATGCATGCCAAGACAATAGTTATGGTGGACCCCCTCGTGACAAACCACCTCCACCAAATTACTATGGTCAAGAGCCATTTTGAGGTGCGTACCAAGATGATAGATATGGTGGACCCCCTTGTAGTTACCAACAAGCCCCATCATATGCCAATGAACCACCTCCTCAACATAGCTTCGAACCACCATACTCACAAGCCAATTACAACCATTCACCACCATATGACCCTAACCCTTATCCACCCCAGTTCCAATCCAATTACTCCCAAGAACCACCACTTCCATATACACCATGTCCATATCCATCGACCCAAGAATCACAAGCTCGCCTCAAAGAAACAGTAGATCAATTTCATGGAATCCTTCATCAACTGGATCAAGCGATAAATCAATTAGCTTCCCGACGTTCGGACACTCAAGGTACTCCCATGGTTTCATGTGGAGAATCTAATGAAGAACGTAGCATGAAAGAGATACTAGAAACTCTGGTTGACAGTACGGAGCATGACTTTGTACTGGAACAAGTAGAGGAAGCTGAAATTATCAAGGAAGAAGAATTCATTGAAGAATTAGGAGACGCTGAACCTCCATGGGAATCAAGAATTGTGGAGACTTTCAGTCAGAAATTTGCAATTAATGCTAAGGAGGATAGTGCACAACCCCCAAAGCATGTATCTTATGAAGAACTGGATGAAACATATCAAGAAGCAAGTTTTCTTGGTAATGATGATCATGAATCAAGCTCTCCTAATGATAAACTTGCATTCACAATTGAATTCCTTGAGATTGAAGAATCTTCCCCAGGTGAATATTGAAGATTTATGCTTGTTTTCTTCCATTTATTATTTTAATACTTTCTTCTATTTTAGAGTAGGCCTCAACTTGACTTTGGGGTTGATTAATATTTGGAGACCCTTGAGTTGGAAGACTCAAGAGTTAATTTGTGATTGGCTCTCTGGCCACTAACACTAATCATTCCCAAGGGAGAGGATTAGGACTTGTGAATAGAAGTTGGCTCCCAACTTAACTTTCCTTTATTTAGTAAAGGATAACCAAGTAGAGACAACAACCTGTTATATTAATCTTGAGAAATCCGACAAGGATAGAACTTCCAATTAATCTTCTCCTAGTCAAGGCTTTTTATTTATTTTAATTACATAAAACCTCTTGTTAATTTTAATTGCTTCAACTTATAATCATTTATGTGCCCATTGCCCAAACTTCAAATTTCCCAGAAAACTCATAACCAATAATAAATACACCTCCCTGCAATTCCTTGAGAGACGACCCGAGGTTTCAATACTTCGGTTATCAATTTTATTGGGTTTTGTTACTTGTGACAACCAAACTTTTGTACAAAAGAATTTCTTACTGGTTTAGAAACTATACTTACAACGTGATTATTTTCATAAAATTCCTTACCGGTAGAAATCCGTTTCATCATGATCATCTTAATATCAATTGTTTCACTGTGGACACGACCCAAATGGCGTCTCGTGGGCACGAGTGAGGTTATACGGTTGATGATAGGATGGCTGCATAGGCAATTGCTAGCAGGCTGTGACAATAAGCTAGAAACAGTGATAGAGGCAGTAATGGACGCGGTGATAAAAAGAAACCAAGGGATCTGAACTCGTGCAGCTGGAGTAAAGTTCAATATCGCTTAGCTAGAGGGATAAAGAGACCCAAGGAATGTTCTGACAGAGTAGACGAGTGATTAAGTTCTTAGTGGCTTATAATCAGAGTAATGCTGCAGAAGCATGGTGAATTTGGTGGCTATAGAATTATGGTGACATGAGAAAGTAGTATTAGGATATAAGGGTGTCTTGAGGAAATCGGCGTAGATACGAGGAGCGGAAAGTGTGTGAGATTTAGGTTATAACAGATTGAATTAGACTAAGAGATTGGAGAATTGATTAGTGTTTGAGATAGCTAAGAAGGGTTTGAGATTAATTTGATTTAGACGGAACTCTTGAAGGGTAAGGAAGTTATAGTCATTGAGAAAGCGCTGGACGAAACTAAGAATGAAACAAACGGATATAGTTTAGGCTTGAATTTTGTTGAGTTTATAATCTTGTACATGAGAGTGAAGAATGTGGATTAGTGTTTAAATTAATGTTGGGAGAACGGCAAAATGAATGGTAAGAGGTCGGTTAAATCCGAGAAGGCGTATATGGAGATTTGATAGTGAATTTTCGAGAACGAAATTTCTGTTAGGGGGATAGGATATAAAACCCAAAAAATTAGTAAATAATCAACAAATAAATTAGTTATTTTCTAAAAAATTAGAAAATGAAATTTTATAGTTTAAAGATGAAACAGCCCAGACCACCTGCTAGCACGATATTGTCTGCTTTGGCACACAAGGCTTCACAGTTTTGCCTTTGACGATAGGGATGCTAGTCGAAGCCCCCCACACTCACTCGTCAAAACGCGTCATGCTAGGGAGAGGTATCCACACCCTTATAAGGCATGCTTCGTTCCCCTCTCCAACCGAATGGGTCTTACAATCCACCCCCTAAGGGAGCCCAGCGCCCTCGCTGGCACATCGATCCGGGTTCCAGCTCTAATACCATCTGTAATAGCCCAGACCACCCGCTAGAACGATATTGTCCGCTTTGGCACATAAGGCCTCACGATTTTGCCTTTGACGATAGAGATGATAGCCGAAGCCCCCCACACTCACTCGTCAAAACGCGTCATGCTAGGGAGAGGTATCCACACCCTTATAAGGCATGCTTCGTTCCCCTCTCCAACCGATGTGGGCCTTGCAAAAGAGATAGAGAAAATTGAAATAAGAATTTTGACACTAATTTTAAAGAATTTGGCTCAACATTGAGCCGAACGAGTCAAACCGGGTAAACCGGGCCCAATACAGGCCCAAGGCACAACCCATTTCATTAATACTCATGAGCTTCAACTCATTTGCTTCCCAAACACAAGAAATAACGCTGGGAAGGGGAAGAACACGGAGGAAACCTAAAACCATCACTCAAATTTCAATTCTCAATAACTTTCAATCCGGAGCTCCGATTCCCGCACCGTTTGCGGCCACACAACCGCAGCGTCGAGCTCTACAAAGCCCAGTGGTCAATTTAGTTCAATTTGACCTATGGGTATTGTCGAGTTTAGCTTGTTTGAGCTGTGGGTCAGGTAAGAACCCTCCAACCTTTTGTGAGATGTTGATTTAGTGAACTCTATATTGATTATAGTGATAATTGTGATGTTAGATTAAAATTGGTTATCAGTTGGAGTTAATTTGAGAAATTAGAAGCTAGAGGATTAGCTTTGGAGGCTGGGTATCGTTGGTGAGGAGGCTGGAGTTGTGGAGCTTGTGGTTCGAAAACGCTTGAGGTGTTTCGAGTTATCAGTAAATCGGCCAAGGTATGGTTTTGGTTTTTCGTATATAATATGTAATGTGTCATAGAAATTTAGGCTAGTTGACCCATAGGATAAGTTGAATTGATTGTTGGTCGTTGAATTAAATTGTTGATTTGGGTTGAATATGAATTTTGGCAATTGATCTTGCAGTGAGAATGTATTAATACATGATGATTTTAATGTTGAATGATGAGAATGATGAGAATGAATATATATATATATATATATATATATATATATATGTAATAAATTATTGATGATTTTGTTGGGTTAATTGAGTAGTTCATGTATAAGAGTGTATGAAATTGAGGTATGATTGATTGAGGTAGGATGTGAGGCTGGGTTTCTGAGATATGTGTGTTTTGGTGTTGATTATGAGCCTAGGAAGTTGGTTTTGAATGGTGAGTTTTGAGCTTGAGGACATGTCGGGATGGCTACGTAACCGATAGATGATATCATCAGCCATAGGGCATGTATTTATTATATGCATTTGTATATTTTGTTTGAGTGTGCATTGTCTTGGCTTGCTTAATTGTTTATTCATGTTAATTGCTAACTGCCTACTTGTTATATATATTTTCTGTATGTATTTGCTTTGCCTGTTTGTTTTTTTGTGGTTTCACTGGTGAATTTGGAGGGTTAGAGGAGGTAGAAGGTGAATTGTAGAGTTAGGATTTTATGAAACAGTAGGCGGGTTGTAATTTAAGGGATTAAGTTAAGATTGTGTTAGAACCTCAAGAACCTTAGATAACTACCCCCTGTTTATGGCTTCCGTCTTAAGTCTTTTAAGTTTTATAATCTGAATGTCGGTGTTCTAGGATGGACTCTGGCTTTCTCGGAACCTTATTTATTATATATGTGAACACCTTAACGATATTGAGAACCTCCGGTTCTCATCGCATACAATATTGTTGTTTTTCAAATGCAGGTTGAGAAGCACCACTTTGTATTCTGGAGACGTTGATGAAGTGAAGAACTCTTGGGACTCAGGGTTGTATCTTTGTTTATATTTATGTATGTATATAGAATCTCCACCTTGTATTTTATGTTTGTCCCTCTTAGAGGTTGACTCGGAGAAACAGGTTGTCGTTTTTCTGCTTTGGGTCATTTTGAGATCCTCTTATATATATATATACTTGTATGTTCTGGCCGGTTTATCTTCTCGAACCGAGTTGGAAGCTTTGTTAATTATATCTTTGACACTCTCTTTATATTATTCATACATATATCTTACGTTTCTTTGTACGCAAGTTTTTGTTTGCGTGAGTGTTACGACTTTTATTTTAAACTTTCCTTCAAAGGCTCTTAGATATAAAACTTTTTCAACTATTATATATATATATATATATTAATTTTATTTTTTATTTTTAGAGATCATAATACCTCATCACCTTAGTTTTATGACTTAAGCATAAGACTGTACGGTAGGTTGTTATAGTTTGTAATAGTCTTTATAGATGATACTCCTATTTATTCTAAGATTGAAGAAGAGTATGAGCAACACCTTAGAATTGTGTTACAAATTTTAGAAGAGAAATAGTTACATGTTTAGCTTGAAAAGTGAGAAATTTAGTTAAATGAGGTTAAGTTTTTAGGTCTTGTGATTACGAGAAATGGGGTAACAGTTGATCCAATTAAAGTTGAAGCAGTGGTATATCAAAAAAGACGAAAGTCTATCATCGAGATTAGGAGCTTTCTAGGGTTAACAGGCTATTATGGACGGTTCATTAAAGGGTTTTCTCAACTAGCCCCACTTTTGATGAGGTTGACTAGGAAAAACGAATCATTTGAATAGAGCGATGTTGCATCTTCATTGTTTATATGCTAACAAAGTTAGAATTGAGTCTAATATTAGAGAAAAAGTGAGGCTAACCTAAAATAATGATCAATTTTTTTATCCTTAAGGATAATCTTTTAAGAGAAAAGATTGATCATTTTAATTTTAATAATAAGGGTATTATATTGTATGAAGGAAGATTATATGTACTTGACAATGAAGAGTTGAAAAATCAAATATTGTTAAAAGCACATTGTAATAAGTTCACCATGCATCCTAATACACCCAAGATCTAAAAGGAAGACTTTATTGAAAAAAGGATGAAAAGAAGCATAACTGAACTTGTTTCTAAGTGTCTTTCTTACTAAAGGATTTAGATAGAACACCAAAAGCCTACAGAATTTCTTCAACCTTAAAAAATCCTAGAACACCTTTAAACTTTGTCATAAGATTACCTAGAATACCTTTAAGCTATGATGTTGCATAGGTAATAATTGACAGGTTGACCAAGTCTATCCACATTTTTTCAATAAAAATTTGTTGGCCATTATATATGTTAGCTCAATCTTATATCTAAGAGATTGTAAGGTTGTACAGAGTACCAACTACTATAGTGTCTAACAAAAATTCTAGATTTACCTCTAAGTTTTTGGATATTTTTACAAGATGCCTTAGGTAGTAAACTTCATTTTAGTACAGATTATCACCCGTAAATAGATGGTTAAATTGAGAAGACAATCCAAACTCTAGAAGACATGCTTAGAGCATGTGTACTTGAGTTTCAAAGAAGTAAAGATACACATTTACCTTTGATAGAGTTTGCCTACAATAATAGTTACCATTTCAATATTAGGATGGCACCCTTTGAGGCTCTACATGGTAGGAAGTATAGGTCACTTTTGTGCAAAATCATAGTTTAAAGGTGATATATTTGAAAAAAAAAAAAGAATTTCTAGATCAGATTTTCGGATCGAATTAAGGGGAACATTGCTAAAAAAATGTTAATTTGTTTTTGAAAACTACAAAAAATAAATTTAAATGGGCCACCCATTTAACTTACGGGCTGACCCGTTCAACCCGTCATTCTTTGGACCTGTTTAACCCGAAATTTAAAAAGACTTTTCTTTTTAACTTTGCTCCTGTGTATCATGCTTGATTCATTTTGTGTTACTACTCTACTTTGAAGCTTTTGTAAATTTGGGGTGAATTTACTTTGTTCACTTCCTAACAATTTTATTGATTTTAATCAGATTAATATAATATTTTATGCTATAAAACACAGACATGAGATACGATACGAGACACGAAAATACACAAATTTTAATTTTTTATTAAATACAGAAATACAACATATATATAAATTAAAATATAGTATTTTTAGATAAATTGTAAGAATATTTTAATATTTTACTAATATTAAAATATAAATTAATATTTTAACTATTTTTAATGTCTTTTTAATTATATAATATATTTAAAATATTTTTTGTTTTAACAAATAATAATATATACTATTTTTAAATTTATTTCAAGAATACATGTTAATAATAAAGTTAGACATATTAACACATGGTGGTATTTATTTGTATCCAAACGTATTTAAAAAAATATATTTTATTTTTTATTAAAACATAATTAGACACAAATGATACGCGTATCAGACGAGTATTGAATGAGTGTTATATCTAAATATATATGTCCTTAAAAAATTGGTTCCCTAACATTTTTTAATATAGATTACTTCACACTTTTTTTTTAACAAAACTACAAAATACAAGTAAATATAAATAATTATAGAAAAATTTTATGTATTTTAAGAATATTGATATTTTAGTAATTTTAGCCATTAAAATTAATGATAATATATAATATTAATTAAAATTAACGGTTAAAATTATTAAAATATCAATATTTTAAGAACATTTGAATATTTTTCAATAATTTTTTTCATTTAAAAAGAGTAAAAGAAATTTGGTTATCTATCGTGGCTCTTACTTAAATGAGAAAAAATCTTCAAAGTAAAAAAATGTGTGATATACTCCTCTATTTTTATGGAAAATATGCAAGTTTTATTTTCCCTTCTGCTTTGTATATTGGTGAAATCAAGAGAATGTCAGTATTACTTTATCATATTCTAAGTTTTCGTTAGACGTCAATATCATAAGTAACAAGAAATCAATATATTTTAAATTCGAACCCATTTTTTAGTTATATATATAAAAAATGTTCAAAATCAAGCTAAAAATAGTACACATCTCTTCCGTTGAATAGTTCACGGTTTGGGATTTTAATTTTTTTTAACAAAAAAATTGAAATAGCCAAATAACACTTACAGATAACAATAAAATCATTAGTTCTAAAATTAAAATATTATTACTGAAATAAATAATTTTAAAAATTATTACTAAAATTCGTAACCTAGTCTTATCTTGTTTACAGTATAAACGAGATAAGCTTGCACGTATTTCATTACACTGTAAACGAAATAGTTTTGAATTATTACATTTACAGTGTAAAGAAAATATAGTAAGACAAATTTTTAACAGCTATAAAATGATGTGCAACCCTTGACATTCTCTACATACATTTCATATCTTTTTCTCTCACATTTGTCTCACGAAAAGAAGGCAAAACTGTCCAGTAATAGCAGATATATAGTTGTGTGTGTTTACCCGAATTGTCGTGTGAGAAACAGCGACAATGGGGTAATATTTGAGTGTGAGAATCCGTTACTATTGCGCACTCGGCATGTAAGTTCGTTGTTCGAGTTAGAGAGTTTATTATTGAGCAACCTTGGTGGCATTGGGACGAGAGAGGTCGGAAGGGTGGGGTATAGGTTGCTAGCACCATTGGGTAATGGAGTTTTCCAGTTTCGACTATTTTGACTCCTGGGAAACAAGCATGTGTGACTCATGTTTGATATCCTTGAGAGAATCATGGTGGAACAAGTGATGCAGCTATCTGCCGAGGTTGGAGATGTTGATGGTGGTGGTTTTGTACACGCGACCAATGTGCAGGAAGACCGACCTCTCACACCACCACCAATTCATGTCGCCATTCCAATGGAAGACATGGAGGTGGGTGAGGAAGACTCCGACGAAAAGTACGTTGCCGATAGTGCCGATAGTGATTCTTCTGAAAGAGATGATGAGGAGGAGTTTGTACCGGAGACACCGGCCGAGACAACGGTGTGCTATGTTATGCCTCCACCCCACCCAATTTCGGTGCTATCAGATGTACCAAGTCACTATCATGCTTGTATCCAAACGCCATGAATGAGAGAACTCCGTTTTTTAACACCGAAAAAGAGGATTACAACCTAGACGGTGTGATAGAGTTTTGGGTGGACCACAAATTCAAATGCCGAGATACAATGTTGCAGAGTGTGAAGAACTACAGTATTCGCAGAAGTTCTGAGTACCGAGTGATCAAATTGGACCGATTAAAGTACTATGTGCATTGTTGTCAAGCTGCAAATGGCTGTCCATAGAGTGTCTGTGTTGCCCTCCGATAGAATCTCGGATACTAGTGAGTTCATGTTTAAATGAGGCGTACTTAATGATTTATTATTGCTATATGTTGAGTAGTTAACAAGCATGGATGTTTTATTTTGTTAGGGAGGTCCGGAGGGTTGGTGGAGCGCATACTTGTTTAGCACCCACTATGTCTCAAGACCATGGATAGTTGGATAGCAGTCTCATCTACAAGGTCATCGTGCCATTGATACAGTCCAACCCATCCGTCAGCATTCCTGTCCTGCAAGGTGCAGTCCGACAAAGCTATCACTTCAAACCCTCCTACAGAAAGGTGTGGATGGCGAAGCAAAAAGGCAATTGCTCAGATATACGGAGATTGGGAGGAGTCATACAACAAGGTGCCAAAACTCCTTCAGGCGCTATAGAGTTGTTTTCCGGAAACTATTTGTGACCTGGGCCGTATCATACTACGACGGGCACCTTCTGGTCCGCGACTGTAGCATATTCAACAAAGTATTTTAGGCCTTCCCATCCTATGTTGAGACTTTCAAGCATTTAAAGCCGTTTGTTTCTGTCGATGGCACGCATTTGTATGGTAGATACGATGGGATGTTGCTTATTGCAGTGGCATAAGACGGCAACAGCAATATCCTGCCTATTTCTTTTTCCATTGTGGAGTCTGAGAGTACAGAGGCATGGTTATTCTTCCTTACTAATTTGAGATAACATGTCACCCCACAAGAAGGCCTGTTGGTTATCTCTGATAGTTTGCAGGTGATCAAAGCTGCACTCAGTGCCGATAATAATGGTTGGTGGTGCACGAAATTACAATCACACTTTTGTAACTCCGCACAACTAACCAGCAAGTGCACTGGGTCGTCCAAGTAATACCTTACGTGAGTAAGGGTCGATCCCACGGAGATTGTCGGCTTGAAGCAAGCTATGGTTATCTTGTAACTCTTAGTCAAGATATCAATAATTCTCATATTTAATTGTAAAAAGTAAAAGAACATGAAATAAATACTTGTTATGCAGTAATGAAGAACAGGTTGAGGCTTTGGAGATGCTTTGTCTTCTGAATCTCTGCTTTCCTACTATCTTCTTCTTCATGCACGCAAGGCTCCTTCCATGGCAAGCTTTATGTTGGGCATCACCATTGTCAATGGCTACTTCCCATCCTCTCAGTGAAAATGTTCCAAATGCGCTGTCACCGCACGGCTAATCATCTGTCGATTCTTGATCATGTCGGAATAGGATCCATTGATCCTTTTGCGTCTGTCACTACGCCCAACACTCGCGAGTTTGAAGCTCGTCACAGTCATCCCTTCCTAGATCCTACTCAGAATACCACAGACAAGGTTTAGACGTTCCGGATCTCAGGAATGGCCGCCAATAATTCTAGCCTATACCACGAAGGTTCCAATCTTAAATTAGAAACCCAAGAGATACACATTCAAGCTTGATTGCATGTAGAACGGAGGTGGTTTTCAGGCACACGTTCATAGGTGAGAATGATGATGATTGTCACGGATCATCACATTCATCAGGTTGAAGTGCGAATAAATATCTTAGAATAGAAGCAAGCGTGATAGAATGGAAAACAGTAGTAATTGCATTAATTCATGAAGAACAGCAGAGCTCCTCACCCCCAACAATGGGGTTTAGAGACTCATGCCGTAGAGAATACAATATAAAACATGTAAAGTGTCATGAGGTACAAAATGAATCACTAAAAGTAGTTTTTATAGTAAACTGGTGACCTAGGGTTACAGAAAATGAGTAAGCTAGGGTGTTTAGTGTAAAAATCCGCTTCCGGGGCCCACTTGGTGTGTGCTCGGGCTGAGTATTAAAGCTTTCATGTGTAGAGACTTTTCTTGGAGTTAAACGCCAGCTTTTGTGCCAGTTTGGGCGTTTAACTCCAGTTTTTATGCCAGTTCCGGCGTTAAACACCAGAATTCTTGAGCTGACTTGGAACGCCTGTTTGAGCCATCAAATCTCGAGCAAAATATGAACCATTATATATTGCTGGAAAGCTCAGGATGTCTACTTTCCAACGCAATTAAGAGTGCGCCAATTGAGCTTCTGTAGCTCCAGAAAATCCACTTTGAGTACAGGGAGGTCAGAATCCAACAGCATCTACAGTCCTTTTTCAGCCTCTGAATCAGATTTTTTGCTCAGGTCGCTTAATTTCAGCGAGAAAATACCTGAAATCATAGAAAAACACACAAACTCATAGTAAAGTCCAGAAAAGTGAATTTTAAATAAAAAATAATAAAAATATAATAAAAACTAATTAAAATATACTAAAAATACACTAAAAACAATGCCAAAAAGCGTATAAATTATCTGCTCATCAGTTGGCAACCTCCTAGGGCTGTCTTGTGTGTCCTTAGCACTTGAATTAGTGCTTTCTCTTCTTGTGGATTTAAAGCAGAGCTTATGATCACTGGAAAAGTGTCACCCTCTCCTAGAAATGCATATTTCAGGGATGGTGGTAGTGGTTTGAGCTCAGGTTTAGGAGGTTTCTCCTCTTCCCGAGGGATTTTCAGAGGTTCTTTTTATTTCCTCTGATTTCTCCAGATCAGGCTGAACATCTTTAAAGATGTCCTCTAGCTCTGAATTAAGACTTTCAGTCATATTGACCTCTTCCACCAGGGAGTCAATAATATTAACGCTCATGCAGTCATTTGACGTGTCTGGATGCTGCATAGCTTTGACAACATTTAACTTGAACTCATCCTCATTGACTCTCAGGGTCACTTCCCCTTTTTGGACATCAATGAGAGTTCGTCCAGTTGCTAGGAAAGGTCTTCCTAAAATCAGAGTTGCACTCTTGTGCTCCTCCATTTCCAGCACTACAAAGTCAGTGGGAAAGGCAAATGGCCCAACCTTGACAATCATGTCCTCAATTATGCCTGATGGGTACTTAATGGAGCCATCAGCAAGTTGAAGACATATCCTGGTTGGTTTGACCTCTTCAGTCAAGCCAAGCTTTCTGATGGTGGATGCAGGTATTAGATTGAAACTTGCTCCAAGGTCACATAGAGCTGTCTTAATACAAGCACCCTCTATTGTGCATGGTATCATAAAGCTCCCTGGATCTTGAAGCTTCTCTAGTAAGCTTTTCAGAATGACTACACTGCATTCTTCAGTGAGAAACACTTTTTCAGTTTCTCTCCAATCCTTCTTATGACTTAAGATCTCTTTCATGAACTTAGCATAAGAGGGTATTTGCTCAAGTGCCTCTGCAAACGGGATCTTTATTTCAAGAGTTCTGAGATAGTCTACAAAGCGAGCAAATTGTTTATCCTGTTCCACTTGGCGGAGCTTCTGAGGATAAGGCATCTTGGCTTTATATTCTTCAACCTTAGTTGCTACAGGTTTATTCCCTACAGAAGTGGTTGGAGAAGCCTTCTTAGAGGGGTTATTATCAGCACTTGCAGGTGTCTGATTCCTCATAGGCATTTGAACGCCAGGATTGGGTGCTGGATGGGCGTTTAACGCCAGCTTCCCACCCTTTTCTGGCGTTTGAACGCCGGAACTGGGCAAGGAATGGGCGTTTAACGCCAACTTTTCCCCCTTTTTCTGGCGTTTGAACGCCAGAGTTATTCCTCTCTGGGCTCTTGATGTCCTCAGAGGGATCTTGGATAGTGGTTTGGTCATCCTCTGTCCTTTGTTCCTTTCTTGACTTTTTGCTATTTTGAGCTGAGTTATTCAATGTCTTCCCGCTCCTTAGTTGGACAGCTTGGCATTCTTCTGTTATCTGTTTAGATAGATGCTGTCTTGTCTGATTCAATTGTGCTTCTATATTCTTGTTAGCATTTTTAGTGTCTTGGAGCATCTCTTTGAATTCTGCTAATTGTTTTGTCATACGGAGTAATTGCTGATTAAGTTCAACAATTTGTTCTTGAGGATTGGGATCAGTAGTTACTGCCATAGTCTCTTCTTTTATGGAGGACTCACTGTTTGAGTACAGATGTTGATTTCTAGCAACTATATCTATGAGCTCTTGAGCTTCTTCATTTGTTTTTCTCATGTGTATAGATCCACCAGCTGAGTGGTCTAGGGACATCTGAGCTTTTTCTGTAAGCCCATAGTAGAAGATGTCTAACTTTACCCACTCTGAAAATATTTCAGAGGGGCATTTTCTTAGCATCAGTCTGTACCTCTCCCAGGCATTATAAAGAGATTCATGATCCTCTTGTTTAAAACCTTGGATGTCCAGCCTTAGCTGTGTCATCCTTTTTGGAGGGTAAAATTGATTCAGGAATTTGTCTGTTAATTGTCTCCATGTTTTTATGCTTGCTGTGGGTTGGTTATTTAACCACCTCTTAGCTTGATCTTTTACAGCAAATAAAAATAATAATAATAATATGTAGACATCCTAATCCACTTCTTTATCACGTACTGTGTCAGCAATTTGTAAGAACTGTGCCAAAAACTCAGTAGGTTCTTCCTGTGGAAGACCGGAATACTGGCAATTTTGCTGCACCATGATAATGAGCTGAGGATTTAGCTCAAAGCTGCTTGCTTTGATGGGAGGTATACAGATGCTACTCCCATATGCAGCTCTAATGGGGTTAGCATACGACCCCAGAGTCCTTCTGGACTGTTCACTTCCACTTATGTGCATGATGGAGAAAAGGGAATTGATATGAATTATATATTTTTTTTAAAAGTAACCGAAAATAATAAGTAAAATAAATGGAAAATAAAATAAAATTTCGAAAACAACAAGAAAATAAAATAAAATAAAATAAAAAGATATGATTGAGAATTATTTTGAAAAATATATGATTTAGAAAATATGATTGCAAATAAAAAAAAAGATATGATTGAGAATTATTTTGAAAAAGATATGATTTAGAAGATATGATTGCAAATTAAAAAAAAAAGATATGATTGAAAAGATATGATTAAAGAAATTAAAAAGATTTGATTTTTGAAAAATATTTGAAAAGATCAATTTTTTGAAATTAGAATATTGACTTGACTAAAAAAAAGATATGATTTTGAAAATCTTTGACTACTTTAATGCCAAATTTCGAAAATTATGAGTAAAATAAGGAAAAGATTTTTTTATTTTTGAATTTTAATGAGGAAAGAGAAAAACAACAAAATGACACTAAACTTAGAAATTTCAGATCAAAATAAAGAGAACAAACAAGAAAACTTTGAATGTCAAGCACAAGGGACACCAAACTTAAAATTTTTAGAAAATCAAGCACAAATTTTTGAAAATTTAGAGGAAAACACAAAGAAGACACAAAACTTAGAATTTTTAGAAAACCAAACACAATTTTTCGAAAATTTAAAGGAAAACACTAAGAAGACACCAAACTTAGAATTTTTTAAAGATCAAGAAGAACTAGGAACATGCAAATTCGAAAAATCAAAAGAAAATAAAAGCATGCAATTGACACCAAACTTAAAATATAAAACTAAACTCAAATAAAAGACTCTAAACCAACAAAAATAAAATATTCCTAATCTAAGCAACAAGATAAATCGTCAGTTGTCCAAACTCGAATAATCCCCGGCAACGGCGCCAAAAACTTGGTGCACGAAATTACAATCACACTTTTGTAACTCCGCACAACTAACCAGCAAGTGCACTGGGTCGTCCAACTAATACCTTACGTGAGTAAGGGTCGATCCCACGGAGATTGTCGGCATGAAGCAAGCTATGGTTATCTTGTAACTCTTAGTCAAGATATCAATAATTCTCATATTTAATTGTAAAAAGTAAAAGAACATGAAATAAATACTTGTTATGCAGTAATGAAGAACAGGTTGAGGCTTTGGAGATGCTTTGTCTTCTGAATCTCTGCTTTCCTACTATCTTCTTCTTCATGCACGCAAGGCCCCTTCCATGGCAAGCTTTATGTTGGGAATCACCGTTGTCAATGGCTACTTCCCGTCCTCTCAGTGAAAATGTTACAAATGCGTTGTTACCACACGGCTAATCATCTGTCGGTTCTCGATCATGTCGGAATAGGATCCATTGATCCTTTTTGCGTCTGCCACTACGCCCAACACTCGCGAGTTTGAAGCTCGTCACAGTCATCCCTTCCCAGATCCTACTCAGAATACCACAGACAAGGTTTAGACCTTCCGGATCTCAGGAATGGCCGCCAATAATTCTAGCCTATACCACGAAGGTTCCAATCTTAAATTAGAAACCCAAGAGATACACATTCAAGCTTGATTGCATGTAGAACAGAGGTGGTTGTCAGGCACGCGTTCATAGGTGAGAATGATGATGATTGTCACGGATCATCACATTCATCAGGTTGAAGTGCAAATGAATATCTTAGAATAGAAGCAAGCGTGATAGAATGGAAAACAGTAGTAATTGCATTAATTCATGAAGAACAGCAGAGCTCCTCACCCCCAACAATGGGGTTTAGAGACTCATGCCGTAGAGAATACAATATGAAACATGTAAAGTGTCATGAGGTACAAAATGAATCACTAAAAGTAGTTTTTATAGTAAACTGGTGACCTAGGGTTATAGAAAATGAGTAAGCTAGGGTGTTTAGTGTAAAAATCCACTTCCGGGGCCCACTTGGTGTGTGCTTGGGCTGAGCATTGAAGCTTTCGTGTGTAGAGACTTTTCTTGGAGTTAAACACCAGCTTTTGTGCCAGTTTGGGCGTTTAACTCCAGTTTTTATGCCAGTTTCGGCGTTAAACTCCAGAATTCTTGAGCTGACTTGGAACGCCTGTTTGGGCCATCAAATCTCGGGCAAAGTATGGACTATTATATATTTCTGGAAAGCCCAGGATGTCTACTTTCCAACGCAATTAAGAGCGTGCCAATTGAGCTTCTGTAGCTCCAGAAAATCCACTTTGAGTGCAAAGAGGTCAGAATCCAACAGCATCTGCAGTCCTTTTTCAGCCTCTGAATCAGATTTTTGCTCAGGTCCCTCAATTTTAACCAGAAAATACCTGAAATCACAGAAAAATACACAAACTCATAGTAAAGTCCAGAAAAGTGAATTTTAAATAAAAACTAATTAAAAATATAATAAAAACTAATTAAAATATACTAAAAATATACTAAAAACAATGCCAAAAAGCGTATAAATTATCCGCTCATCAGTTGGCAACCTCCTAGGGCATTCCACGCTTACTGTATTAAACACATGGCCGCAAACTTTATGACTCATTTCAACTCAGCTAAGGGCAAGCAATACCTTATTAATGCCGCTTATAGTCCACGCAATTTTGGGTACGAGTGGTACCTAGATGCCTTGAAGGGTTTGTCGCCGGGGATGGCGGACTAGGCTGGTCATTTCAACAAAGAGATATGGCTACAACACTACGACAGCAGTCGCCGGTTTGGTCATATGACAACAAATCTGTCAGAGTGCATCAATGCAGTTCTCAAGGGTACACGGTACTTGCCGATTTCTGCCATCGTTCTTATCACGTACGAGAGATTGCAGAAGTTGTTCGTCATGAAGGGCAGGGAGGCGCAGTCACAACTGGCTACAGGAAGCCACTTCTCGCTATTGAGAAGAATAGAGAATAACAGAGAAGGCATCCTGAAGATGCGTTTTACTCATTGTGATCGGCGGGCTTCCGTGTTTGTTGTGGAGGAGTTAGAGCCACTCGAGGGTTGGTCACAAGGTTCCTTCCAAGTTCTGCTAGCAGCGGGTATGTATGACTGTGGACTCTTTCAGTCTCTCCACTACCCATGCCGACATGCGCTTGCCGGGTGTGCCGTCACAAGCATCGAGTGGGCTCCATATTTTTATCTGGTTTACAGGCAAGAGGCTACGTTCAAGGTGTATGAGATTTAGTTTCCACCGATACCAGACGAGTCCTTATGGCTGGAGTGGTATGGGACACTGCTTCGTCCTAACTCACTCATGCACCGGAAGGATGACCTGTGTCTACTAGGTTCTGGAATGACATGGATGAGGTTGAGTGCCAAGAGAAGCGGTGTGGCCTCTGTAGGCAACTCGGTCATACTAGGAGGGGTTTCCCCAACCAATCCACAGACGAAGCTTAGGAGTGGTAGTCCTTTTATTATTGTTGTTTCCTCTAATTATAGTTGTTTCATTTTATTCTAGTTGTTTTCATTCATTCTAGTTGTTTCCCTTTATCCTTTTTGTTTACTTTTAGAAGATTTGTACTAAATACTTTCAGTGGTTGTTGTTTATGGTTTATATATGTAATCGTTGCCAATTTCGAAAATAATGAACAATGTTGTCACGAATACATTTTATATTCATTTGCATCGCACCTTGATAAGTTCCACTGTTGTTTTTCATAATAAAAACAACATCATTGTCAAAGGACTATACATCCAAAAATATATAAGCATCGAGTATCCAATCAACTTTCACAGGATCGGTGCATAAGGTTAAAAAACAAGATATTCAACCTAATGAACAAGCAACACCTATACAATACAACTTTAATAGTCTATAAAATAAAGTTAACAAAAAACATAAGTCATCATCGGTGGTGGGGATCCTGGTAGTGGCGCCAATGCCTAGTACCACATGGCGGAGGCTGAGTCTAGCACTGAGGTCAGCCTAGTCGAGGGTTAATAAGTCCATATTTGATGATATATTTTGACTCAATTAGGATGAATTCTAGCACATGAACTCACACTTAAGCACCAAAATTGCATACTTTTATGTTTTATCCCCAATTTGATCCTAAATATGAAAACATACAATTTTGTGTTTGAAATAAGTAATTTAATTCCACTTTTATTCCATTTGATGCCATGACAGGTATGTTGAGTGATTTCAGGCCTTTGAGGCAAGAATGGGTAGCCAAAAATGGAAGAAAGTATGTACAAGGGAGAAAACATGAAGAAAACAAGGAAAAGTACACACAGTAAAGTGTGCGTACGCACACATCTGTGCGTATGCACAGGACCCTGCACGTGATTTCATTAATGAAACATGTGCTGGGTGAATTTTGGCCCATTTTGGAAGGCTTGAAGGCTGAATTGAAGTGCTATATGAGGGGGAATCAACACATATGAAGGCATTAGTCTTACATTAGGTTTTAGTTTTAAGTTTTTTCATAGTATTAGGAGTAGGAGTAGAGTAGATTGCTCTCCTAGGGTTTATCAGTTTCCATTGTAGCATTTTATAGCAAGCTTTGATTTTGGATTTTGCTTCTTTAATTGTAAGTACTCTCAATTTCATCTTTAATTATAGCACTTTTTCTTTCACTTTCTTTGGTTCAAGTTACTTTGTTTATATTTGCAATTTTGTGTTTCTTGAAGTTTTGATCAATGAATTTTATGTTTCATGCTTCCTTTATGTTTGATTGCTTATTTATGTTTGGTTTTGTTGATAGTTGGTCATAGTTTTTTATTTTACTTTGCAATTTTTCATATTTTACTTTTGTGCACACAAGGTGTTTGTGAAAATGTCAACTTTAGATTTTGAGTAAATTTTCTTACCTTGGCTTGTGGTTTGAGTTCCTAGGATACTAGAGTCATAATGTCCGACATTTAGTGGTAATTCTTGGGTAGTTAGTTGACTCTTGTTTCCCTTGACACTAGCCTTTTATCAACTAGTTTGGTAAGTTGGTTAGGACTTATGGATTGAGGTCAATTATGCTTGCTTGACTTACTCCTCGATATTTGGGGTTAACTAGACACAAGATTGACTCATCATAATTACCATAGTTGTGGTTATGGCAATGATAGGATTCTTAGACTCTCATTCCCAAGTCAAGACTTTCATTGCATTTCTAGCATTTTCACTAGTTTTGATCTCATTCCTTTTTTGCTTGCATGAATTATGATTTTTGATCATCTCTTGGTTCTTTTATTTCTTAAGTTCTTTTAATCTTTCATTTCTTGAATTCAAAACCCCTTTTTGCCTCCACAACCAAAAGCGTAACATTTCATTTGCATTCCTAGGGACTATACTTGCAATGGACAAATTCTACTCTTAGTGTGAAAATCCAAACCCATGCAATTTCTG
This sequence comes from Arachis ipaensis, assembly GCF_059453495.1. Lineage (NCBI taxonomy): Eukaryota > Viridiplantae > Streptophyta > Magnoliopsida > Fabales > Fabaceae > Arachis > Arachis ipaensis. The sequence goes on along the minus strand of NC_142435.1, from coordinate 104,795,747 downwards.
CGTCTGACCAAATTTGGCGCCGTTGCCGGGGAATGCAAACGGTGTTATATCTTTTGGTTGTTATGAATATGTTAATAGTGTAAATAGCACTTTTTGGTTGTTTGTTTGCTTTTGTTAGTAAATTTTTGTTTATATTTTTCTTTATGACTTTTTCACACCATTACCCAATGCACCCCAATAGAACTCAAACACTTACTTTTCTAGCCACCAATTCTATACACCATCACCTCACTACATACAAAACCCTTACCCTCATTAGTTTGATTGTCAACCTTCATCATCTCCATCTTCATCTTCACATATGGATTAAGCCACACAAGAAGTACTTTTCATGCTCATTCAAGAACAACAAGAGTTCCGGAAGAAGCAAGGTCATGACTACAGTAGCAGAAACTCTTGACCGGTTAGTGATGAGCGGATGTTTTATACGCTTTTTGGGGATAATTTCATATAGTTTAGAGTGTGTTTTAGTTAGTTTTTAGTCTATTTCTAGTAGTTTTTAGGAAAAATTCATATTTCTGGACTTTACTATGAGTTGTGTGTTTTTCTGTAATTTCAGGTATTTTTCTGGCTGAAATTGAAGGAGCTGAGCAAAAATCTGATTCAGGCTGAAAAAGGACTGCTGATGCTGTTGGATTCTGACCTCCCTGCACTCAAAGTGGATTTTCTGGAGCTACAGAACTCGAAATGGCGTGCTTCCAATTGAGTTGGAAAGTAGACATCCAGGGCTTTCCAGCACAATATAATAGTCCATACTTTGCACAAGAATTGACGACGTAAACTGGCGTTCAACGCCAGCCTTCTGCCCAATTCTGGCGTTCAACGCCAGAAAAGGATAAAAAACTGGAGTTGAACGCCCAAACTGGCACAAAAACTGGCGTTCAACTCCACAAATGGCCTCTGCACGAAATCTCAGCCCCAGCACACACCAAGTGGGCCCCAGAAGTGGGTCTCTGCATCATCCATCATAGTCCACTCATATTTTGTAACCCTAGGCTACTAGTTTAGTATTTAAACAACTTTTAGAGACTTATTTTGTATCTCATGACATTTCAGATCTAAACTTTGTATTCTCCGACGGCATGAGTCTCTAAACCCCATTGTTGGGGGTGAGGAGCTCTGCTGTGTCTCAATGAATTAATGCAAGTATTTCTGTTTTCATTCAAACACGCTTGTTCCTATCTAAGATGTTCATTCGCGCTTAACTGTGATGATGGTGATGAGCTGTGACACTCATCACCTTCCTTAACACATGAACGTGTGCCTGACAACCACCTCCGTTCTATATCCGATTGAATGAGTGTCTCTTAGATTCTTTAATCAGAATCTCCGTGGTATAAGCTAGAACTGATGGCAGCATTCATGAGAATCCGGAAAGTCTAAGCCTTGTCTGTGGCATTCCGAGTAGGATTCAAGGATTGAATGACTGTGACGAGCTTCAAACTCCTGAAGGCTGGGCGTTAGTGACAGACGCAAAAGGATAGTAAATCCTATTCCAACCGGATCGAGAACCAACCGGTGATTAGCCGTGCTGTGACAGAGCGCGTGAGCGTAGTTTTCACTGGAAGGATGGAAGGTAGCCATTGACAACGGTGATCCACCAACACACAGCTTGCCATAGGAGGACGTGCGTGCGTGAATCAGAAGACAAAGGAAAGCAGAGATTCAGAGGACAGAGCATCTCCAAAACTCCAACATATTCTCCATTACTGCACAACAAGTAACTTCTAATTTATGCTCTACTGGTTATTCATAATTCAACTGATAAACATAATTGACTTCCTGACTAAGATTTACAAGATAACCATAGATTGCTTCAAACCAACAATCTCTGTAGGATTCGACCCTTACTCACGTAAGGTATTACTTGGACGACCCAGTGCACTTGCTGGTCAGTGGCACGCGTTGTAAAAAGTGTGATTCGTGATTCGTGCTACCAAGTTTTTGGCGCCGTTGCCGGGGATTGTTCGTGTTTGAACAACTGACGGATTATTTTGTTGCTTAGATTAGGAAAAATCTTTCTTTTTTTTGGTTTAGAGTCTTTTATTAATTACCCCTTGTTAAAATACTTTAAATTTATAGCTCAGTTATTTAGAACGTGGTGTTTATGTTCATGATAATTGGCTATCATATTTTTTAAAAACCTTTTTCAAAAATAATTTTTCTATTAAATCCTGTGCCAAACTTTAAGTTTGGTGTTTTCAAAAATAATCTTTCTTAAAATAAGGTCCCATAACTCATTTGGCTAGAACATTAATTTGATTGGGTTAGAATCTTTTATACTCTTTTCAAAACATTCTTTTTCAAAAATATTTTTTTCTATTAAATCTTGTGCCAAACTTTAAGTTTGGTGTTTTCTTGTTGATTTCCCTTTGATTTTCGAAAATTTTGTTTGGTTTTCAAAAAAATTTTAAGTTTGGTGTTCTTCCTTCATGTTCTTGTGTTCTTGTGAGTCTTCAAAGTGTTCTTGAGTTTCCTTGTGTCTTGATCTTAAAATTTTTAAGTTTGGTGTTCCTTGGTGTTTTTCCCTCCAAAATTTTCGAAAACAAGGGGCATTAGATCTAAAAATTTTAAATCTTGTACTATCTTCTTGTTTTCTCTCTCCTCACTAAATTCAAAAATATCTTTTCAAAATATCTTTTCTAACTTCATATCTTTTCAAAATTTGTTTCAACCAACTAACCAACTTTTTGTTTGTTTCTTAACTTTTTCAAAACTACCTAACTAACTCTCTCTCTCTCAAATTTTCGAAAATATCTCCCCTCTTTTTCAAAAATTTCTTTTTTTTTAACTAATTATTTTTAATTTTTTTTTCAAAAAAAAAAATTTTATTATTTAAAAATTCAAATTCTTTTTAGTTATTTTATTTTATTTAAGTATTTACTTCTTATAAAATAAAATAAATAAAAAGATAAATCAGTCCAAGTTATATCCATAGAAATCCATCATGGACATAAGTGGAAATGAACAGTCCAGGAGGACTCTGGGGTCATATTCTAACCCCTCTACTGCTTCATATGGGAGTAGCATATGCATACCCTCCATTGGAGTTAGTAGCTTTGAGTTGAATCCTCAGCTCATTATCATGGTGCAGCAAAGTTGCCAGTATTCCGGTCTTCCACAGGAAGAACCTACAGAGTTTCTGGCACAGTTTCTACAGATTGCTGACACAGTATATGATAAGGAAATAAATCAGGATGTCTACAGACTATTACTGTTTCCATTTGCTGTAAAGGATCAAGCTAAGAGGTGGTTAAATAACCAACCTAAGGCCAGCATAAGAACATGGAAACAGCTGACAGAAAAATTCCTGAATCAATATTTCCCTCCAAAAAGGATGACACAGCTAAGGCTGGACATCCAAGGCTTTAAACAAGGAGATAATGAATCTCTTTATGATGCCTGGGAGAGATACAGAGAGATGCTACGAAAATGCCCCTCTGAAATGTTTTCAAAGTGGGTTCAGTTAGACATCTTCTACTATGGGCTTGCAGAAGGAGCTCAGATGTCTTTAGATTACTCAGCTGGTGGATCTATCCATATGAGAAAGACAATCGAAGAGGCTCAAGAGCTCATTGATACAGTTGCCAGGAATCAGCATCTGTATCTAAGCAGCAACCCTTCCATGAATGAAGAGGTTAAAACAGTAACTGCTGAATTCAGTACTGTAAAACAAGCTGCTGAATTCAATCAGCAATTAGATTTTCTAACAAAGCAGCTAGCTGAATTCAAAGACAGGTTACAGGAGACAAGGATAGCTAATATACATATGGAAGAACAGTTTAAGCAAACAAAGCAGCAGCTATCAAAGCAAATAGCAGAAGAATGCCAAGCAGTTCAATTAAGAAGTGGGAAAACATTAAATACCCCACCTCAAGGCATCAAAAATTCAAGAAATGAGCAACCCACCAAAGATTCCCCTGAGGACAGTAAGAGCCCAGGGAAAAATAATTCTGGCACTAAAACGCCAGAAAATAGGTGGAAGGCTGGCGCTGAACGCCCAGACCATGCCCAAAACTGGCGTTCAGCGCCAGAAACAAGGCAGGATTGGCGTTCAACGCCAGAAATGGGCAAGAATCTGGTGTTGAACACCCAAATGGGGCAGAATCCAGCGCTGAACGCCCAACAGGGGCACATTTCTGGCGTTCAGGCGCCAGGAACAGACAGTGAGTTGGCGTCTAACGTCACTCCAACTTCTAACTCTGGTACGCAATTGCCAGTGAGGGATCAGACACACATAAGTGCTGATAACAACCCCTCTAAAAAGGCTTCTTTAACCACTAAGGTTGAGGAATATAAAGCCAAGATACCTTATCCTCAAAAACTCCGGAAAGAGGAGCAGGATAAGCAATTTGCTCGCTTTGCAGATTATCTGAGGACTCTTGAAATAAAGATTCCATTTGCAGAGGCACTTGAGCAAATACCTTCTTATGCCAAGTTCATGAAAGAGATCTTGAGTCATAAAAAGGAGTGGAGAGAAACAGAAAGAGTTCTCCTCACTGAAGAATGCAGTGCAGTCATTCTGAAAAGCTTTCCTGAAAAGCTTAAAGACCCTGGGAGCTTTCTGATACCATGCATATTAGAAGGTGATTGCACCAAGACAGCTTTATGCGATCTTGGGGCAAGCATCAACCTGATACCTGCATCCACTATCAGGAAGCTTGGCTTAACTGAAGAAGTTAAACCAACCCGGATATGTCTCCAACTTGCTGATGGTTCCACTAAATACCCATCAGGCGTGATTGAGGACATGATTGTCAGAGTTGGGCCATTCGCCTTTCCCACTGACTTTGTTGTGCTGGAAATGGAGGAGCACAAGAGTGCTACTCTCATTCTAGGAAGACCCTTCCTAGCAACTGGACGATCCCTCATTGACGTCCATCAGGGGGAAATAACCCTGAGAGTCAATGATGACGAGTTCAAGTTGAACGCTGTCAAAGCCATGCAGCATCCAGACACATCAACAGACTGCATGAAAGTTGACCTTATTGACTCTTTGGTAGAAGAGATCAACATGGCTGAGAGTCTCGAATCAGAGTTGGAAAACATCTTTAAAGATGTTCAGCCTGATTTGGAGGATTCAGAGGACATGAAAGAGCCTCTGAACTTTCTTCTGAAAGAGGAAAAACCTCCTAAACCAGAGCTCAAGCCACTGCCACCATCCTTGAAATATGCATTTCTAGGAGAAGGTGACACTTTTCCAGTGATCATAAGCTCTGCTTTAAATTCACAGGAAGAGGAAGCACTTATTCAAGTGCTAAGGACACACAAGACAGCTCTTGGGTGGTCCATAGGTGACCTTAAGGGCATAAGCCCAGCTAGATGCATGCACAAAATCCTATTGGAGGATAATGCCAAACCAGTGGTTCAACCACAGAGGCGGCTAAATCCAGCCATGAAGGAAGTGGTGCAGAAAGAGGTCACCAAATTACTAGAGGCTGGGATTATTTATCCCATTTCTGATAGCCCCTGGGTGAGCCCTGTTCAAGTCGTCCCAAAAAAGGGAGGCATGACAGTGATTCATAATGAAAAAAATGAACTGGTTCCTACAAGAACAGTTACAGGGTGGCGCATGTGTATTGACTACAGAAGGCTCAATACAGCCACCAGAAAGGATCATTTTCCTTTACCATTCATAGACCAGATGCTAGAGAGACTAGCAGGTCATGATTATTACTGCTTTTTGGATGGCTACTCAGGCTATAACCAGATTGCAGTAGACTCCCAGGATCAAGAGAAAACAGCATTCACATGTCCATCCAGAGTGTTTGCTTATAGAAGGATGCCCTTTGGGCTATGCAATGCACCTGCAACCTTCCAGAGATGCATGCTCTCTATTTTCTCTGATATGGTGGAAAAATTTCTGGAAGTCTTCATGGATGACTTCTCAGTATATGGAGACTCATTCAGCTCCTGTCTTGATCACCTGAAACTTGTTCTGAAAAGATGCCAAGAAACCAACCTAGTTTTAAACTGGGAAAAGTGTCACTTCATGGTGACTGAAGGAATTGTTCTTGGGCATAAAATCTCAAACAAGGGAATAGAGGTGGACCAAGCAAAAATAGAGGTAATTGAAAAATTACCACCACCTGCCAATGTTAAGGCAATCAGAAGCTTTCTGGGGCATGCAGGATTCTATAGGAGGTTTATAAAGGATTTTTCAAAAATCGCAAAACCTCTAAGCAATCTGCTAGCTGCTGACACGCCATTTGTGTTTGACACAGCATGCCTGCAGGCGTTTGAAACGCTGAAAGCTAAGCTGGTCACAGCACCAGTCATTTCTGCACCAGACTGGACATTGCCATTTGAGTTAATGTGTGATGCCAGTGATCATGCCATTGGTGCAGTATTGGGACAGAGGCATGACAAGCTTCTGCATGTCATTTATTATGCCAGTCGCGTTCTAAATGATGCCCAGAAAAATTACACAACCACAGAAAAAGAACTACTTGCAGTGGTTTACGCCATTGACAAGTTCAGATCATACTTAGTAGGATCAAAAGTGATTGTGTATACTGACCATGCTGCTCTTAAATATCTACTCACAAAGCAGGATTCAAAACCCAGGCTCATCAGATGGGTATTGCTTCTGCAAGAGTTTGATATAGAAATAAGAGACAGAAAAGGGACAGAGAACCAAGTGGCTGATCATCTGTCCCGGATAGAGCCAGTGGAAGGGACGTCCCTCCCCTTCCTTGAGATCTCTGAGACGTTCCCTGATGAGCATCTATTTGCCATTCAGGAAGCACCATGGTTTGCCGATATTGCAAACTATAAAGCTGCAAGGTTCATACCCAAAGAGTACAATAGAATACAAAAAAAGAAACTAATTACTGATGCAAAGTACTACTTGTGGGATGAGCCCTATCTCTTTAAGAGATGTGCAGACGGAATTATCCGTCGGTGTGTCCCCAGAGAGGAAGCACAGAGAATCCTATGGCATTGCCATGGATCTCAATATGGAGGCCATTTCGGAGGTGAGCGAACAGCCACCAAGGTCCTCCAATGTGGCTTCTATTGGCCCACACTCTATAAAGATTCCCGAGAGTTTGTACGTAATTGTGACAGTTGCCAAAGAGCTGGTAATCTGCCTCATGGTTACGCCATGCCTCAACAAGGAATCTTGGAAATAGAGTTGTTTGATGTATGGGGAATTGACTTCATGGGACCTTTCCCACCATCATACTCAAACACTTATATTCTGGTGGCAGTTGACTATGTATCAAAATGGGTTGAGGCTATCGCCACACCCTCCAATGATACTAAAACAGTGCTGAAATTCCTCCAGAAACATATCTTTAGCAGGTTTGGTGTCCCTAGAGTGTTAATCAGCGATGGGGGCACTCACTTCTGCAATAAACAGCTTTACTCTGCCATGGTTCGGTATGGAATTCGCCACAAAGTGGCCACTCCATATCATCCACAAACCAACGGGCAAGCTGAAGTCTCTAACAGAGAATTAAAGAGAATCCTGGAATGGACAGTAAATACCCGTAGAAAGGATTGGGCAAGGAGCTTGGATGATGCTCTGTGGGCTTACAGAACAGCATTCAAGACCCCTATAGGGACCTCTCCATACCAACTCGTGTATGGTAAGGCATGCCACTTGCCCGTGGAACTGGAACATAAGGCCTATTGGGCAACCAGATTCCTAAACTTAGATGCCAAATTAGCAGGAGAAAAACGATTGCTCCAGCTAAATGAGCTAGAGGAATTCAGATTCACAGCTTTCGAAAATGCCAAGCTTTATAAAGAAAAATAAAAAAAATGGCATGACAGAAAGCTGTCATCTAGAATCTTTGAACCAGGACAGAAGGTCCTGTTGTTTAACTCTAGACTCAGGCTATTCCCCGGGAAACTGAAATCCCGGTGGAGGGGACCATACGTGATTACAAGTGTGTCACCATATGGTTATGTGGAGCTTCAAGATATTGATTCTGATAAGAAGTTCATTGTCAATGGACAGAGAATCAAGCATTATCTTGAAGGCAACACTGAGCAAGAATGCTCAAGGCTGAAGCTAGATTAAAAGCTCAGCAAGGTCCAGCTAAAGACAATAAAGAAGCGCTTGCTGGGAGGCAACCCAGCCATGGGGCAACAATCCTCCAAGCATTTTGCCCTATTTCTATCTTTATATTTTATATATAGTTCATTGACAACAAGGTAAATAATCATTTACAGAAGACCTCGGCACACAAAACAGAGTAAAAGAGCTCAATGGCAAGAAAACGCCAGTAAAGGGGCATTTTGGGCGTTCAGCGCCCAAAATGGGCATCCACTGGGCGCTGAACGCCAGTAATGGCAGCATTTGGGCGTTCAGCGCTAGGAATGGCCACCCACTGGGCGTTGAACGCTAGTAATGGCAGCAACTGGGCGCTGAACACCCAGGAGATCAGCATTTGGGCGCTGAACGCCCAAAACAGGCAGTGTTTGGGCGTTCAAACGCCAGGAGGACAGGGAGGAGCCATTTCCAGTGATTCCACACGAATTTCCAATTTAATTTTAAATTTGAACGCTTCAATGCATGATTTTTACATGAATATATCAAGAACCCTGATTTCTAAAATCCTTAATTTTTAAAAATCCATTTTTCCAAATTCAATCCAACTCTTTTCAAAATCTTTTCTGAAAAATCTATCTTTTTCAAAATCTATCTTTTTCACTCAAAAATCTTTTCAACTAATCCATATCTTTTTCAATATCTTTTTCATATTATCTTTTTCAAAATCCAGAATTATCTTTTTCAAAAAAAAAAAAAAAAACTATCCTATCTTTTCAAAATTAAACTATATATTCTATCTTATCTTTTTCAACTCAATCTTTTTATCTTATCTCCTCCAATTTTTCAAAAATCCACCCCTCCCCCCCCTTTAAATTGGGTTCGGCCTCCCCCCCTCCTTCATCAACAAGTGCTACTCAATCTCCTTCTATCCCTCTCCTTTCTTTTTCTTTTGCTTGAGGACAAGCAAACCTCTAAGTTTGGTGTGTTTTTCCGAAATCACTAAGATCATGGCTCCCAAAGGGAAACAATACACTCCTAGAGACAAGAAAGAGAGCGTTCCAAAACCACTTTGGAATCAAGGGAAGTTCTTATCTAAAGAACATTCAGACCATTATCTTAAAGTAATGGGTCTGAGATCAGTGATCCCGAAAGTTAGATTCGATCTGAAAGAAGATGAATATCCGGAGATCCAGGAGCAAATTCGAATCAGGAACTGGGAAGTCCTAGCTAATCCTGAAACGAAAGTAGGAAGGAACATGGTCCAGGAGTTCTATGCTAATATGTGGCAGACTGACAAGCAAAGACTATCTGGAACAGCCTGCTACGAATTTCGGACCATGGTCAGGGGAAAGATTGTTCATACCACCCCTGACAAGATCAGAGAGATACTAAAGCTACCTCAGCTAAAGGATGATCCAGACTCCTTCAACAGGAGGATGATGAGAGCAGACATTGGCCTGAATAAAATTGGAGAGGACATCTGTATTCCTGGAGCCAGGTGGACCACCAACACAAAGGGCGTCCCAAATCAACTCAAGAGGGAGGATCTCAAACCAGTTGCCAGAGGATGGCTGGACTTCATTGGGCGTTCTCTGTTGCCCACCAGCAACCGTTCTGAAGTCACAGTTAAAAGAGCAGTAATGATTCATTGCATCATGATGGGAAAGGAAGTGGAGGTTCATCAGCTGATTTCAACAGAGCTCTATAAGATTGCTAACAAAAATTCAAGAGAGGCCAGGTTGGCTTATCCAAGCGTGATTTCTCTGCTCTGCAAGGACGCTGGAGTCAAGATGGGAATAACTGAATATATCCTAATTGAAAGGCCAATCACCAAAGCATCAATGGAGAGACAACAAGCACAGGAGGATCCTATAAAGAAAAGAGCACAGGAATTCCTTCCAGAGATTCCTCAAGCAGAATATTGGGAACATCTTGAGACGTCTGTCACCAAGATACAGGAAGCTATGGAGCAAATAATAAAACAACAGAAGGAACACAGTCAAATGCTAACCCATATGCTTAAAGAACAAGAGGAGCAGGGACGTGACTTAAGGGAACTGAAGCGCCAAAAATCTTCTGTGATACCAAGCCTCCCAAGGATCAGAGGAACCCCCATACCCCCAGATAAAGGTTGTTAATTTCCAATTTCTGCCTTAACTCTGTGACAGTGTCCTTATAAAAAGTTTACCTTAGACGTCATATAGTAGTAATTAGTATCTATTTTGATTTTATCTCCAATTAAGTTATAGTTTATTTTTCTCATCATCAGCAAACATGAATAAAATAGTAGATCTTTTGAATAAGAAGCAATAAAATTTCGAGTTTAAATAAAATAAATTCTAATTGGTTAAATGTGGTGGCAATGCTTTCTGTCTTCTGAATGAATGCTTGAACAGTGCATATGTCTTTTGAATTTGTTGTTTAAGACTGTTAAATATGTTGACTCTTGAAAGAATGATGAACATGAGACATGTTATTGATAATCTGAAAAATCATAAAAATGATTCTTGAAGCAAGAAAAAGCAGCAAAGAACAAAGCTTGCAGAAAAAAAAAAAAAACAAGCAGAAAAAGCCAATAACCCTTAAAACCAAAAGGCAAGGGCAATTAAAAAGGATCCCAAGGCTTTGAGCATCAGTGGATAGGAGGGCCTAAAGGACTGAAATCCTGGTCTAAGCGGCGAAACCAAGCTGTCCCTAACCATGTGCTTTTGGCGTGAAGGTGTCAAGTGGAAACTTGAGACTGAGCGGTTAAAGTCAAGGTCCAAAGCAAAAAGAAGAGTGTGCTTAAGAACTCTGGACACCTCTAATTGGGGACTTTAGCAAAGCTGAGTCACAATCTGAAAAGGTTCACCCAATTATGTGTCTGTGGCATTTATGTATCCGGTAGTAATACTGGAAAACAAAGTGCTTAGGGCCAAGGCCAAGACTCATAAAGAAGCTGTGTTCAAGAATCATCACACTGAACTAAGAGAATCAATAACACTATCTGAATTCTGAGTTCCTATAGATGCCAATCACTCTGAGCTTCAATGGATAAAGTGAGATGCCAAAACTGTTCAGAAGCAAAAAGCTACTAGTCCCGCTCATCTAATTAGAATCTGAGCTTCAATCAAAAAACTCTGAGATATTATTGCTTCCCAACCTATTAGTCTTCTATTTTATTTGTCTAGTTGCTTGAGGACAAGCAACAGTTTAAGTTTGGTGTTGTGATGAGCGGATATTTTATACGCTTTTTGGGGATAATTTCATATAGTTTAGAGTGTGTTTTAGTTAGTTTTTAGTCTATTTCTAGTAGTTTTTAGGAAAAATTCATATTTCTGGACTTTACTATGAGTTGTGTTTTTCTGTAATTTCAGGTATTTTTCTGGCTGAAATTGAAGGAGCTGAGCAAAAATCTGATTCAAGCTGAAAAAGGACTGCTGATGCTGTTGGATTCTGACCTCCCTGTACTCAAAGTGGATTTTCTGGAGCTACAGAACTCGAAATGGCGTGCTTCCAATTGCGTTGGAAAGTAGACATCCAGGGCTTTCCAGAAATATATAATAGTCTATACTTTGCACAAGAATTAACGACGTAAACTGGCGTTCAACGCCAGCCTTCTGCCCAATTCTGGCGTTCAGCGCCAGAAAAGGATTAAAAACTGGAGTTGAACGCCCAAACTGGCACAAAAACTGGCGTTCAACTCCACAAATGGCCTCTGCACGAAATCTCAGCCCCAGCACACACCAAGTGGGCCCCAGCACACCAAGTGGGCCCCAGAAGTGGGTCTCTGCATCATCCATCATAGTCCACTCATATTTTGTAACCCTAGGCTACTAGTTTAGTATTTAAACAACTTTTAGAGACTTATTTTGTATCTCATGACATTTCAGATCTAAACTTTGTATTCTCCGACGGCATGAGTCTCTAAACCCCATTGTTGGGGGTGAGGAGCTCTGCTGTGTCTCAATGAATTAATGCAAGTATTTCTGTTTTCATTCAAACACGCTTGTTCCTATCTAAGATGTTCATTCGCGCTTAACTGTGATGATGGTGATGAGCTGTGACACTCATCACCTTCCTCAACCCATGAACGTGTGCCTGACAACCACCTCTGTTCTATATCCGATTGAATGAGTGTCTCTTAGATTCTTTAATCAGAATCTCCGTGGTATAAGCTAGAACTGATGGCGGCATTCATGAGAATCCGGAAAGTCTAAGCCTTGTCTGTGGCATTCCGAGTAGGATTCAAGGATTGAATGACTGTGACGAGCTTCAAACTCCTGAAGGCTGGGCGTTAGTGACAGACGCAAAAGGATAGTAAATCCTATTCCAACCGGATCGAGAACCAACCGGTGATTAGCCGTGCTGTGACAGAGCGCGTGAGCGTAGTTTTCACTGGAAGGATAGAAGGTAGCCATTGACAACGGTGATCCACCAACACACAGCTTGCCATAGGAGGACGTGCGTGCGTGAATCAGAAGACAGAGGAAAGCAGAGATTCAGAGGACAGAGCATCTCCAAAACTCCAACATATTCTCCATTACTGCACAACAAGTAACTTCTAATTTATGCTCTACTGGTTATTCATAATTCAACTGATAAACATAATTGACTTCCTGACTAAGATTTACAAGATAACCATAGATTGCTTCAAACCAACAATCTCTGTGGGATTCGACCCTTACTCACGTAAGGTATTACTTGGACGACCCAGTGCACTTGCTGGTCAGTGGCACGCGTTGTGAAAAGTGTGATTCGTGATTCGTGCTACCAGTTAGCTTCGTTGCGTTCATGCCATGACCAAGAAATTATAGTGGATGAATGTGTAAAACCAAGTGAAAAGTGTGGAGTGAGCGAAGAATTGAAAAATCAAGTGTAAGATATCAAGCCACACCATGAAGCACAAGAGGAGATAAGTGAAGAGTTGGTAGGAAGTGATCAAGAGGATTCCATCATTCAAGATTTTTTGTCCAACTTGGTCAACCCCATCAATGACCTTCATGAGCCTCCTTTATTGGATTTGGAAGGAGATATTGATGTAGACTTCACACAACCTCCGATTTTTTACTTGAGTGATGATAAGGAAGATTCAAAGGAGGTTGAGGAAGATTCTATTCCCCATGAAGTAAAGATAGTGATGCAAGAACGAATTGAGTGGGTGAAGACTTCTCCGACAAGCTTTCTAGGCTCACATCAATATGCCGTCTTGGAGATGGATTGTCAACTTCAAACCCTTCTTGAAGTAAGGGATGGTGAAGAAAAGAATGTTATTTGGCAAGGAAACCGAAAGTTCATCCAGGAAGCCAACTCAACATTTGGAGCTCGATCTTGGCACAAGAGTCAACTTAGTGGATTCCGGGGAGTGCACAAGCATGGCAATCGTGATAGAGGAACTCAAGTATGGGATCCAGGTATTAATTTCAAGAATCAACGCTTATGGATCCTGGTTGCTAGCTTGAAGTCTCTCAAGAGTTTGATGCAATTCATTTGGGACCCCAGAGGTCAAATCAAGAGCAAACTTGGTTGGAGATTTAAGGATGAGTGGAAACATAAGCCGCCCTAACAAGGATCTCCTCACCAAGTCCAACTTTAGGAATTTAAACCAAAGTGCTAGGTGGGAGACACCCCATCATGGTAATATCCTTCTAACCTTCTCTCTTTTAGCTTTTGTTTCATGAATAAATTGGTTATTTTTCTTGGTTGGTTAGTTTTATCTTGAAGTTTGTTGGGTAATTTTAATGAAATAATGTGTTTTGGGGAGTTTTATGATGTTTTGGGAGTTGAAAACATGTTTTAGATATCAAGTTTGGTGCCTTAGAGCTAAAATTTTCGTTGTAGGAATAGAGTACTGTGCGTCCGCATAGCCTCGTGCGCGCGCACAGTCCCCCTGTTTTTCCGTTCCTATGCGTCCGCACAGCAACGTGCGCACGCACACCCCTAAACACTCCCTCTGTTCACAGCATGCGCACGGCTTGTGCGTGTGTATACATCCCTTCTTTCTCGCCCTGTGCGTGCGCACACCCTGCGTGCGAACGCACACTTCACCCTGCTTCCTTTAAAAAATAAAAGAAAAAAGAAAAAAAAGAGTCACCTGTGCGCGCGCATAAACATGTGCGTCTGCACAGCCCTTGGCAACCCCTCTGGTCGCGACACACACATCCTTTGTGCGTCTGAATGCAATCCCTTCTTTCCTTCTGTGCGTTCGCACACAGCCTCGTGCGTCCACACAGGCTGCGATACCCCTTCTGTCTGCAGTGCTCGCACGCTTCTGTGCGAGCGCATAACCCTTCCTTCTTTCCTGTGTGCGTCCGCACATGACCTTGTGCGTCCGCACAGGTCACTTTTCAAACGTTAATTCGAAAAAAGAGAGAGTTGTGCCTTATCAGTTTCCCACACCTTCCTTTTCTTCTCTTCTTCTCTGAAATCGAACACCACCCTCTCTGACCCCAGCACCTCAGCCAACCACCAACTCCGTCGACGTCACCACCGGCGACCACACCACCGTCGCCGACCGTCTCTCTCTCTTCCTTCTCCTCTTTCCTTCTACTACATTTTACCATCTCTCCTCCATTCCTCCTATTTCTGCATCAACCCTGATGCCCAGCAAGCCCTAGGCCGCGTCCTTCCAGCGCCGGCGAGACGCCAATGGCGGCGAGCTTCTGTGCCGCTGCGACACCTGCCACCACACTCGCCTTCCCATTTCTTCTTCTTCTTCCTGTCAACACAGGTTCCATGTCCTTCCCTGTAGCCTGCTCTTTTCTGTTTCTGTTTCATTTTCTTTCTTTACTGCTTTTAATTTCTGTTCTAGTAACTAGGTGGCATTAGGTTAGTTGATTTCTGGTTTTCTGGATTGAATGTGTGATGTTGATTGATGATTGTTGAGTTCTCTGGGTTGGAATGCTGCTGTAACTGAGCTGTGAATGCTATTTCTCATTTCTACACATAACATGCCTGATTAAATGCCTAAATGGATTTTGATTCAATTTTTATGTCTGATCAACATAAGCATTGAGTTTTCCTCCCATTATGCATTGTCATTCATACCTGTGCAGTTTTATGAGATTTTTTATGATGATTAACAATGAATTCATGGATGTACCTTGCATTATTTTTGTTGAAACATCAAATTGGACTTCAAATTTGCAGCTGTGTTAGAATATTAAGCTGAAACCATTTTGTTTGATGCATTTGCAAGTGCATAGCATGCTAATTAGCTGCATTATGTACTGACTGCTCTTTTCTTTTTGCTCAAACACCAAACTAGTCTTAGATTTGTACATTTTGAATTCTGTTTGGTGCCAATTGCAGCAGTACATACATTGCTTTTTGAGTGAATTGATTAAATGCTTATTCATATGTTTTTAACATCAATGACCATATACATAGCCACTTGTTCCTATATGTTTTTGAGCAATGCAATCTGTTTCTCAATCGAGTATTGCTTTGAACAATAAATTATGTATATGTGATCATTTCTTTTCTTCTCAACATGAATAAGTGCATACTTCCACTGTTGCATTGATTATTTCCTTTTGTGCCAATTTTTGCTAAGTCTTCCAATTTCAAGTGCAAAATTACAATAATCAATTTCTTTCAAGTCAATTCACTTGCATTGCACACCTAAGTCATATGTATGCTTTAAGTGTTGTTCATTCCTTCGTTTGTTACTTAGGTTGCTTGATTAAGGATAAATACACTTCTTTTTGAGCAATTAACTATTTTATACATGTTTTCCCTTAATTGAATGTTGTTTATCTTATTGGCTCTTATTTGACTCAATTGACTGTTTCCTTCTTCTTTCTGTGACTTTTATCTGTTTCTCCTGAGTTGTATTTTGTTTTTGTCTTTTTCAAGATGGCTCACAAAGGGAAGGAGAAAGCTAATCCTTTGGCTCGTCCTCCTCCTGTGCCTCCGAGTAACCAACCGGACACATTCATTAATGCTAAAACCCAAGAACAATATAAGAAACTAGAAAAGCGAGCCTTTCACTACGAGAGAAAGCTGAACCTGCCTGAGAAATATGCGGATCAAATTCTTAATAGATTAAATTTTTATCATTGGAAATTCGTAGAATTCGATCCGATGGAAGTAAATGAACACCAGGTCAAGAAATTCTACGGAAATCTTCTTAAGAGGGATGCCCCAACTGTTTTTCTAAGAGGTGTCACACTGGACACCTTTGATACTGCTTTAGAGGCCCTCTTAGATATTTCGCATATTCCTCCGGCTCGTGACGCCTATCCTCAGATAGTGAAGGAATTGACAATGGGCAAGCTTTCTTTGGATGTGGTCCTGAAAAAGATTGGCATACCTGAGGCCAGATGGGAGTATAGCAGAGGGGAGAATGCAGCTCCATTGAGCATTATGTGTACTGACCTGAACTCTGAGGCAAGGATCTGGCAGCAGATCATTGCCGACTACATTCTACCTAGCATGCATGCCACACACATTAGAGTCCGTGTGGCGATTTTGCTTTGGGCTATTCTGGAGGGGAAGAGGATCTCTGTTCTTCCCCTTATCAGAGATTCAATGTGAAAGGTGAACCAATAGCAGAAATACAATATTCCCTTCCCATCGTTGATCACCATATTAGCCACTTTATCTGGAGTGGAGAGACACCCAATAGACCGGACGTCTGTCTTCATCAGCAAGCAACCATTCCTGCCATACGATGGCTATGACGGACTGCCATAGAAGAAGAGAAAGACGACTAAGCCACCATCAGTAGCAGAGCCCTCAGCACTTCCTACAGCTCCCGCACCCACAACCCGACTTCAAACACCCTATGAGCTGGTCGGGAGATCATTCAGCTTCTCTACCATTTCAAGCGCCGCAACGCTCGCCGCTTCTAGTGGATAGTGGCAAAGTTTGAGGGTAAAGACTCTGGGCCACCTCCTCCAGATACACCAGAGCCTGAGGCTGATACCGAAGAGCCTGCATCGGCAGAGCCAGCAGCTGAAGCTGGCCAGGCAGTTGAGACCCCTGAGCAGAGACCGGCGGAGCCCATGGTTGAGGAGGCTATAGTTCAGTGAGTTGAGGAGCCTAGAGTTGAGAAGCCGGCAGCTGGAGCCGAGCAGATGGTAGAGATGACAGCAGAGCCAGCTGACCAGGCAGTTGAAGAGCCGACAGTTCAGACCACCACGGAGACATCCCGAACCATCATCGTATATCACTGTCACCACCACCCACCACCATCTGACAGTGGAGCTTCTCATGGTTGACCCCCCTCCCCCCCGATTGATTCTTTTGAGCACAGAAGACCGTGCATGATTTAAGTGTGGGGGAGGATCTACGATATTTTGGGTGTAAACATTCTCTCCTAAACACTTTTCATTTAGTTTATTTCAGTTTTATTATGCTTTTGTAGATATTTATAGCACTTTATCTTTTGCTACTGTTTAGTACTTTTTGTATATATATTAGCTTGCTTTGAGTCATCTTTAGTATTGCATTTTAATTATGGTATATAGTTTTAAGCTTGTTTTGCTTGGTATATAGTATAGATATAGATTGTGATTGGATGATGTGAATAGTATATGCCTAGTTTATTTTAATCCTAATTGTTCATGTTACTTTTTGCTAGAAAATTTTGAAAAATTTGCATCCGTCACAACATACATGCATATAGGAAATAATTTTGGTGAAAAACAACAAAGATTCTAAGAATTTTGTTTCAAGGGCATTCTATGGAATTGATTGAGAAAATTGTTTTCAGACTTGCTTGAATGATTTCTTTACGGAACATAGAAGAGTAAAGAACAAATTGATGCACATAAACTAGTTATGCTACGATTTAGGAAATTGCACAATCGGCAAAATTCCTTCCGGCAAGTGCACCGGTTATCGTCAAGTAAAAACTCACAATAGAGTGAGGTCGAATCCCACAAGGATTGGTTGAATGAGCAATTCGGATTAGAAGTGTGTCTAGTTGAGCGGAATCAAGAATTAGATGAGAGTTGCGGAATGTAAAATTGGCGGGAAACGTAAATGGCAAGAAATTGCGGAATCTTAAATTGCATGAATTAAAGAGCGAGAAGCTAAATTGCTGAAATTAAAAGGGAATAGGGGTGATTGCATGAATTGAATTGCAGAATGTAAAGAGAAAGTGGAAATCGGAGATGGGGAATTCATTGGGTTTTAGGAGATATTGAGATCTCCGAATCAAAACATTTTTATCTCTTCCTCAACCAATGCGTTCATTGAATTTTTGCTTGGCAATCTTATATGATTGGATCCCAATCCCTTGGCTCACCAATTCTCTCTAAAAACAAACAAATTTCCAATCCCTTGGCTTAAATGTTCATAAGAAGAGATGATGCTTGATCACTGATTATACCACACAGTTTCATGAACCACAATTTGGTAGAATTACATGTCACAATATCCATCCAAACCCCAATCCAATTCACTGTGAGAAAGCTTCTCTAGCATGAATCCTCCATTCCTTTCCCAAGGTTCCGAAGGATTCCAATTATGGGTAGTTTCTTTCCCAAGACAACTACCCAATGGAATTAGATCGAGAAGCTTTCTAACAAAATTCAAGAGAAAAGATTGAAGAAGAAGATAAAACTATTATTGATTCATTGAATTACAATAGAGCTCCCTAACCCAATGAAAGGGGGTTTAGTGAGTCATAGCTCTGAATTCAATTACAAAAGTATGAAAACTTCCCAAAATGAAAAGGTAAAAAGTCCGTCCCCCTAACTTAAATTCTATCCTATTTATACACTTTCTATATTGAGCTTCTGTTGTGTTTCTTGGGCTTTGAGGCCTCTCCCTGCTTTCCTTTTGCTTTGGGTTTATGATCCATAATCTTGATGAGGCTGCTGATCCAAATTCTGTAACATTCATTGAGCCAACTTAGTGATAATCAAGTAATGACACATGACTCAACAAATTGAAATTCCAGACTCATCAATCCTTCAGGCCCAATCCATAAACCATGATATTCAATTGGGTTTCATACCAGAGTAAGTTTAAGTTAATGCTTGTGCTCAAACGCTAACTTAAACTGCAATATTTTTGGCCCAGAAACCTTTTCTAATAGTGGCGTTTAAGTTGCAGTTTAAGCTTAAACTGCAGCTTAAACGCCAGACACTTCCAGTGATGCCTTTTGTGGAAGCACGTTTAAGCTTCAGTTTTAGGTTAAACTGAAGCTTAAACGTGGAAATGGAAGAAGGCAGCCCTGGAGGGTCACTTAGTCGAACACGTTTAAGCTTCAGTTTAAGGTTAAACTGAAGCTTAAACGTGGAGATAGGAAAGGCAGCCCTGGAGGTCGAACACGTTTAAGCTCCAGTTTAAGGTTAAACTGGAGCTTAAACGTGGAAATGGAGAGAGCAACCCTGGAGGAGAAAACTTGGTCGAACACGTTTAAGCTCCAGTTTAAGGTTAAACTGGAGCTTAAACGTGGAATGCTCCTGGTGCCTTTCTTCCTTCTGGCGTTTAACCTCCAGTTTAAGGTTAAACTGGAGGTTAAACGTGAAAATGCTTCTTTGGTGAGAGTTTGTGTCGAACACGTTTAAGCTCCAGTTTGAGGTTAAACTGGAGCTTAAACGTGGAATTGCTCCCATGGTGAATTTCCCACTTCTGGCGTTTAACCTCCAGTTTAAGGTTAAACTGGAGGTTAAACGTGGAAATGCTTCTTTGGTGAGACTTTCATTCTGGCGTTTAACCTCCAGTTTAAGGTTAAACTGGAGGTTAAACTTCAGTTCCAGCATTTCTTAGCCTTCATGATTCTGGCGTTTAAGCTCCAGTTTAAGCTTAAACTGGAACTTAAACTCCACATGTGATATTCAAGCTTCCTTTATTGGTTTTGTTGCTTCCTTGCCTAGCCTCTTCTTCCCTGAAATCATCCAAACAATTGCATCAAAGTCTTGCAAAATTTCATGAGAAATCTTCCATTCATAGCATTCAAGTAATATAACTAAAAACTCATGGAATTTGCATCAAAATCATACTGTTTGGATGGTTCATTGCTTTGTTATTCATTTAACCATTCTTGGTTACTTTAAGCTCAAGAAAATGCATAAAACCACTAAAACTAACAGAAAAATGCTAGTGAAACTAGCCTAAGATGCCTTGGCATCACAACACCAAACTTAATACTTGCTTGTCCCTAAGCAAGTCCTGAGTTATTTGAGAAAAAAGCATGAACAGAAAGCAATCCCATTGGCTATATTAGTAAGCACTTTAAGTTCATCAGAAGGGTTTTATGCAGAAAGTTGCAGCATCACTTTTTCATTCTTATCAGGTAAGATTATCACTTTTTCATTGCATCCATCAAACACTGCTATGGCCTCTTGTTACTCTTATGTCCTTGGCACTTTTCTCTTCTTTGTTTTTCTTTTCTTTTTCTTAGAGCTTCTTTGCTCCTTGTTTGCTTAGTGTCATGTGTTGCACCAGCCTTTGGCATTTTCTTTTTCTTATCAGTGCACTACACATATCCACTCCAGGCATTTTAGTTCACATTTCTTCTTGAGACATTGGTGCCCAGCACCTCTTTGTGTGACTAAATGTTTTGTATTTAGGTTGCTCTTGATAATGGACTTTTGGTTGATAATCCCGGGTTAGTTAACCCAAGTTACCAAGTGTTGAAACACTCCTCAGAACCTATTCATCCAAGCATATCCTTAATACATAAACACCACAGGCATTTGTCTCAGAAGTTCAAACCATTGGTGCCTAGCTTATTTTCTCAATTTTTTTGCTTTTTGGTTGCCCTTTTTCAGTGGCTTTTTCTTCTTCTTTTTCTTTCTTCTTCATGGCCAAAGATATTTATTCATCAAGATCCATAGACAGTTTTCAATTTCTACACAAAAAATGATAATTCTACACTCTATTTCCAGTGATCTGACTAAACAATCAAGCATGCATACCACCACTTAATTCTACTTGATTTGTCACTAATTGAGCCAAGTTACTTTTGTTCAAACTTTTCTTTTATTTTTGGAAACAGAACAAGCATGTCAAGCATTTGTTTAAGAATGTGAAGTTATATCCAAACATCTAGGCATTCACTTTATTCAAAGCAATAAACAGACAAACATACTAGAAACTTCACATTCCAGAAAGATTCAACAATTACAGTTTAAACCAGAACAAGCATGCTTTTGTTTGCCCTTTTTATAAAAAATTTTTGAAAAAGTCAAATCTAATTTTCGAAATTTTAAGAGAGAAAAAGGGAAAGATATTTTTTTGATTTTTTTTTTTGAATTTTTAATGATGAGAGAGAAAAACATGAAAATGATGCAATGCATGAAAATTTTGGATCAAAACAATGAATGCATGCAAGAATGCTATGAATGTCAAGATGAACACCAAGAACACTTTGAATGTCATGATGAACATCAAGAACATATTTTTGAAAATTTTTTATGCAAAGAAAACATGCAGGACACCAAACTTAGAAATCTTTAATGCTTAGGCACTAAGAATCCAAGAATGCATATGAAAAACACCATACAACACAAAACAAGAAAACATCAAGATCAAACAAGAAGACTTATCAAGAACATCTTGAAGATCATGAAGAACACATGCATGAATGCAATTTTCGAAAAATACAATATGAATATGCAATTGACACCAAACTTAAAAATTGACTCAAGACTCAAACAAGAAACACAAAATATTTTTTATTTTTATGATTTTATGATTTTTTTTTTGTATTTTCCTTTAATTTTTTCGAAAATCTTTTTGAAAAAGAAAAATAAGGATTCTAAAATTTTTAATATGAATTCCAGGAATCTTATGCTCTTTAGTCTAAAGCTCCAATCAAAGGGTCAGGCATGGCTTAATAGCCAGCCAAGCATTAGTATGTAACTCAGACATGACACGCCTAACATGCCCTACAGCCAGCCAGGCTTCAACATGCTTCATGAAACACTAAAATTCATTTAAAAATTCTGAAGAAAATTATATTTTTGAAAACATTTTTATTTTAAAAAATTTTTTTTATTATATTTTTTTTTTCGAAAACAAAGGAGAAATTTTTGAAAGATTTTTGAAAAATTTTTGAAAATAAAACAAAAAGAAAATTACCTAATCTGAGCAACAAGATGAACCGTCAGTTGTCCAAACTCGAACAATCCCCGGCAATGGCGCCAAAAACATGGTGCACGAAATTGTGATCTCTAGTAATGGCTCCAAAAACTTGGTGCTCTAATTTCAATTCATAATTTGTCACAACTTCGATACAACTAACCAGCAAGTGCACTGGATCGTCCAAGTAATAAACCTTACATGAGTAATGGTCGATCCCATGGAGATTGTCGGCTTGAAGCAAGCTATGGTCACCTTGTAAATCTCAGTCAGGCGGATAATAATTGATTATGGAGTTTTCGAAAATAATACTAATTAAACAAAAAATAGGGATAGAAACACTTATGTAATTCATTGGTGAGAATTTCAGATAAGCGTGTAGAGATGCTTTCGTTCCTCTGAATCTCTGCTTTCCCGCTGCCTTCATCCAATCAGTCTTACTCCTTTCCATGGCTGGCTTTATGCAAGGGCATCACCGTTGTCAATGGTTACTTCCCCTCCTCATGTGAAAATGGTCCAAATGCTCTGTCACAGCACGGCTAATCATCTGAGGTTCCCGATCATGCTGGAATAGGATTCACCCTCCTTTTGCGCCTGTCACTACGCCCAGCACTCGCGAGTTTGAAGCTCGTCACAGTCATTCAATCCCAGAATCCTACTCGGAATACCACAGACAAGGTTTAGACTTTCCGGATTCTCATGAATGCTGCCATCAATCTAGCTTACACCACGAAGATTCTGATTAAGAGATCCAAGAGATACTCATTCAATCTAAGGTAGAACGGCAGTGGTTGTCAGGCACGCGTTCATGGGGAATGATGATGATTCTCACGTTCATCACATTCAGGTTGAAGTGCGAATAAATATCTTAGAAGCAAAATAAGTTGAATTGAATAGAAAAATAGTAGTACTTTGCATTAATCTTTGAGGAACAGCAGAGCTCCACACCTTAATCTATGGAGTGTAGAAACTCTACCATTGAAAATACATAAGTGATAATAGAGTTCATTGGTCTCGGCCCCAGAGGGGAACCAGAGTAACCAAGACTAGATCACAGGATCAAAATACAATCCAGGATGTCTAATACAATAGTAAAAAGTCCTATTTATACTAAACTAGTCACTAGGGTTTACAGAAGTAAGTAATTGATGCATAAATCCACTTCCGGGGCCCACTTGGTGTATGCTTGGGCTGAACTTGAATGTTACACGTGCAGAGGCTCTTTCTGGAGTTAAACCCCGGTTGTAACGTGTTTCTGGCGTTCAACTCTGGTTTGTGACTTGTTTCTGGCGTTTAACTCCAGACAGCAGCATAGAACTGGTGTTCAACGCCCTTTTACGTCGTCTAAACTCGGCCGAAGTATGGACTATTATATATTGCTGGAAAGCCCTGGATGTCTACTTTCCAACGCAATTGGAAGCGCGCCATTTTGAGTTCTGTAGCTCCAGAAAATCCATTTTAAGTGCAGGGAGGTCAGAATCCAACAGCATCAACAGTCCTTCTTCAACCTCTGAATCTGATTTTTGCTCAAGTCCCTCAATTTTAGCCAGAAAATACCTGAAATCATAGAAAAACACACAAACTCATAGTAAAGTCCAGAAATGTGAATTTAACATAAAAACTAATGAAAATATCCCTAAAAGTAACTAGATTCTACTAAAAACATACTAAAAACAATGCCAAAAAGCGTATAAATTATCCGCTCATCAAACACATTTTAACCACTAATTTTATTCATTGTGTGTTATATCTCTTCTGTGATTGTAATCTCGGTTTTGCTTGATTCTTTGTTTCCAATGATGGATGTTTTGAATTGCATTGAGCATGATTGAGGCCATCTTTGATTAAAAGCTTACTTTACCCATATAGCCTATCCTTTGCATCTACCATTATTGTTAATCCTTTTTGAGCTTTATTTACCCCCATTGTCCTTGACATTAGCACATCACAACCTTAAGCGAAAAACTATGATTTACCTTGGATTGAATCCTTGATTAGCTTAGGTTAAGAAGTGTGTTTCATTTAAGTGTGGGAGAATT
This sequence comes from Arachis ipaensis, assembly GCF_059453495.1. Classification (NCBI taxonomy): domain Eukaryota; kingdom Viridiplantae; phylum Streptophyta; class Magnoliopsida; order Fabales; family Fabaceae; genus Arachis; species Arachis ipaensis. The sequence goes on along the minus strand of NC_142435.1, from coordinate 104,771,684 downwards.
TTGGGAAACATTGGTAGTTAATGAGTTTAATTTGGGTATTTTATTGAAAATTTTGGAAAATAGGAACAATCGTGTATGAACTATTAAAACCATATGTATTTTACTTTAAAAAAAAACATCATCATAAAAAGGGGATGAAAGTTACCCCTAAGTGAAGAAACAAATGAATAAGAGATGCATATGTGATGTGAATGATAAATCATACATGAGTGTTTGTGAAAAATAAGTGATGGAAGGTTAGGATTGCATTTTATTTTGATTTGATTGATATAGATTGAGTTGGATACTTAAACTAATCAAGGATTCAATCATTTTAGTCCACATAGCCATATCTATCCCATATTTACCCTAACCGCATTACAACCATATGAAGTCCTCATGATAATTGCATCCATGCATCACTTGTTGTTGATTGTTAGATGAAAAGCAAATCCTTGAAAGCATGATTAGAGGAGACTTGAGTGATTGAAACCCTTAGACACCGAGTGATTAGAGTGTACATACACCTAATGAGGGTTCAATTACTCAACTCTATGTTTCCATACCTCTTATCATGTATTCTTGCAAGTTGCTTCATTTTGATGTCTTGAATCAATTCTTTAGATTTTGGTTGCATTGGATTATTTCCTCGCTTTGCCCTATTTGTCTATGCTTGCTTGGAAATTTGGTTTTCACCAATTTCATATAGATATTATAGATAGATAGATATATATAGTATATACATACTTGCATGCACATAGGTAGTTGCATTCAATAAGTTGTTTCCCTTTTTGATCATTCTCCTTGTTGGTTTAGTATGAAGACATGCTATTGTTTAAGTGCAGGAGAATTGATGAGTCCATATTCGATGATATATTTTGACTCAATTAGGATGGATTCTAGCACATGAACTCACACTTAAGCACCAAAATAGCATACTTTTGTGTTTTGTCCTCAATTTGATCCTAAATGTGAAAACATGCAAATTCGTGCTTAAAATGAGCAATTTAATTCCACTTTTTTTCCATTTGATGCCATGACAGGTTTGTTGGGTGATTTCAGACCTTTGAGGCAAGAATGGGTAGCCAAAAGTGGAAGAAAGCATGTACAAGGGAGAAAACATGAAGAAAACAAGGAAAAGCACACACAGCGAAGTGTGTGTGCGCACGAGCACCTGTGCGTACGCACAGGTCAACTTCCAGCCAAGTGTGCGTACGCACAGGTCAACTTCCAGCCAAGTGTGTGTACGCACACATCTGTGCATACGCACAGGACCCTGCACGTAATTTCATTAATGAAACATGTGCTGCGCAAATTTTGGAGGCTTTTGGCCCATTTTGGAAGGCTTGAAGGCTAAATTGAAGTGATATATGAGGGGAGAATCAACACATATGAAGGCATTAGTCTTACATTAGGTTTTAGTTTTAAGTTTTTTCATAGTATTAGGAGTAGGAGTAGAGTAGATTGCTCTCCTAGGGTTTATCAATTTCCATTGTAGCATTTTATAGCAAGCTTTGATTTTGGATTTTGTTTCTTTAATTGTAAGTACTCTCAATTTCATCTTTAATTATAGCACTTTTACTTTCACTTTTTTTTGTTCAAGTTACTTTTTTCATATTTGAAATTTTGTATTTCTTGAAGTTTTGATCAATGAATTTTATGTTTCATGCTTCCTTTATGTTTGATTGCTTGTTTATGTTTGGTTTTGTTGATAGTTGGTCGTAGTTTTTCATTTTACTTTGCAATTTTCCATGTTTTACTTTTGTGCACACAAGGTGTTTGTGAAAATGCCAACTTTAGATTTTGAGTAGATTTTCACACCTTGGCCTGTGGTTTGAGTTCCTAGGATACTAGAGTCATAATGTCCGATATTTAGTAGTAATTCTTGGGTAGTTAGTTGACTCTTGTTTCCATTGACGCTAGCCTTTTATCAACTAGTTTGGTAAGTTGGTTAGGACTTATGGATTAAGGTCAATTATGCTTGCTTGACTTACTCCTTGATGTTTGGGGTTAACTAGGCAAGATTGACTCATCATAATTACCATAGATGTGGTTATGGCAATGATAGAATTCTTAGACTCTCATTCCCAAGTCAAGGCTTTCATTGCATTTCTAGCATTTTCACTAGTTTTGATCTCATTCCGTTTTTGCTTGCATGAATTACAATTTTTGATCATCTCTTGGTTCTTTTATTTCTTAAGTTCTTTTAATCTTTCATTTCTTGAATTCAAAACCATTTTTTGCCTCTACAACCAAAAGCGTAACATTTCATTTGTATTCCTAGGGAAGACGACCCGGGATTTAAAACTCCCGATTATTTTGTATTGAATTTATTATTTGATCGATGTTCAATTGTTGGGTTTGGACTATACTTGCAACAGACAAATTCTACTCTTAGTGTGAAAATCCAAACCCATGCAATTTTTGCATCTGACCAAGGGTCTACATGAGGCATGGGCTGGATACCAGGATCCTGTGGTTGCTGCAGGTGCGATAGTAGAAGTGGGATATCGTAGCTTCCTGAGTAAGGAACGAGGGCATACTGGTAGAGATGAGGCTGAGGGTGAGACGGAGGAGCTGATGGAGGTGTCACCAGAGGCCATGATGAAGTCAGCAAGAGACCATAGTCATATGATGGGATGTCGCATACTGGGGACCTAGTCTCACCCCTGCCCCGTATGACAACCCAGAGGTAGGAAATATTTGTGGCATTCAGGCTGAGGTCTGTGTGAGAGCAGATGGATGCTAGTACTGCCCGACACCCTACTCCCTGCCAGTCCAGAAATGATCTGCGAGGCGTTGCATCGACACCGGGTCAGCGGTGTGAAGCTAGAAGGCATCCTCGAAGTATATCTCCTCAACCATCTGCTCCCCCTGATAGCTGTTGGATGGGCCTGCATCATGCCAGCCAAGCGGTGATGTGTCCCAAATGGCTCGATGCTGCAGGTCTCCTGAATCGGCTGGATCACGCAGTGCGAGGGGGTGGAGCAGGTGGAAGTGAGTCATCACCGTCTGAGGGGATGTCTTCATGGTCCTCATGTTTGTCGAACTCCACCTCCTCGTCAGACTTTACATCCAATTGCGCCTAGCGAGGCCTGACCCTCTCCCTCCTAACCCTCTTGCCTTGTCTGCGCTCTCTGGCACCCCTTTCCCTCCTAGCAGGCCGCCGAGTGTTCGTCCTGACCTCCCTCACATGCCTACGCCAATCAGGAACATCCTGAGGAAGGTGGAGAACGTCTCTTGGCTGGCTAGCAATGGGCTGGACGTCATCTGGTAGGTCGGCTAGCCTCGGATCCTCTAGTACATCCTAGCCTGATAGGTGCCTAACCCAGCAAGCGCCCCTCCACCAATCGTAATACTCCCCAGTTGACCTGTAGTCGAATGTGTATGTAATGGAGATCCTGTGGCCAACCTCAAAACGTCTACTCCAACCGTTGTACCAATCCTCTAGTCTATCAGGCCACCACACATCCTCATCCCGACCAGTGGATGTTAGTAACCTGTCAGAAAAATAAAGAAAAGTAACTAATTTGATGGGGATTTGATTCAATTCAATTTGGAAAAAGTATATTTATTTTGTTGTACTTAAAGGATGTTGATCTTAAGTAAAATCAACAATGGAAATAATGCAAGATGTTAAGGTTGCACATCTGATGATTGTAATAATTTAAGTATACGCTCAGAAAAAACAAAGATAAATAAGAAATTAGTCGGAACCTGTCAACGTTGACCGGGGCACCAAGCACCGGCTACTCTCCGTTGAACTGGCTCTTCACCCGGTCAACCTGGTGAAACTGGACGATGTTGAAGTAGACGAGGGGGACGACTGACATCTATGTCCCATACTCTTCCTCCTTGGCAAACCTAGGGTGGCACAGACCCTGCAGGGCAGGCTCGTCGTACGGCGTCAAGACAAACTGAATCAACAGTTATAGAATGAATGAATATTTGATATCTCAAAAGGTAAAAAATGATCCAAAGCACACAATTCAGTAAGTGCGTACTTCTAGTTAATTTGCATAAAAAACAAAGTCTACCTAAAGGACTAAATAAAAATAGTGGTGGTGTCAACCGTGGTACTAACCTCGTCGAATCGTAACTGGTCTATCGATACTCTCCATCGCAGAACCCTCACCTCATGCTGGTCTCTGCTCTACTGCTGCAATCCTATCAACCTGACGCCAATTAAATGGATAATAGGATTTCATTATGAAGAATGTCATAAAAAGTTACAAATTGAAAACATAATGAAGACATAAACAGTTTTTACCTCACAGCCATAGGATACATGAAAATCTCTCGCTCTGGTGGACACCACTGAGCTAATCTCTGGTATATCCAGGACATCAACAACGGAGTGCAGCTAGTGATGTCTATGATGCCTCAGCGTGATGCCGAGCACAGTGACTGGTACGTCCAAGCCAGCACAGCCGAGCCCCAAGACAATGCCCGAAACTGCCGAAAATCCTGAAGCAGCGGTAGCCAACGCAGATGGACCAAGTTGTTCGATTTGTCTGTCATCAGATAGTCTCCTATCAGTAATATGATATAACACCTAGCATACTGTCGGAGGGTCTCTGAGTCGTCCGTTGGTGGCATCTGGCTGGCACGGTCTCGCAGCCATACAAGCTTCATCGAGAACATCTCCTTCCTCTGTGCCGCCTGCTGTGGAACCACCGGAGGCTTGGCACCGATTAGCCACTCCACCAACTACCACGTCTCCGTGTGGTACTACCTGTAGAAGTCACGGAACCCCGACTGGGTCCCTGTGTGTGTGTAGTCTGAGGTGGTACACCACGTCTTGTAGGGTGATAGTGGTCTCACCCCATGGCAGATGGAACGTATGGGTCTCCGGACGCCATCACTCCACGAATACCGTAATCAGGGAGTTATCGAACGTGAAATCCCTGAGAAGCATCGTGTCGCCGAATCCAGGCTCCCTCAGATACAGGACGATGGCGTCCAGTGGAGGAAGGATATAACTCACACGCCGGGGTAGAAGAAGGTGATAAACCCCAATTTGGTGGTTTATCTTGTGTTGATTTTAGGGGATTTTATCAACTTTTCTCACATTTATTCAATGAAATAGCATGGTTTTGTAATTCTCCCTTAATTTGTGCTTAAGTGTAAAAACATGCTTTTTAGGCCTTTAATTTGCTATTTAATTCACCTTTGATTCCACTAGATGCCTTGATGTGTTTGTTAGTGAATTCAGGTTGAAAAGGCTAGGAATAGTTCAAATGAGTGAAGAGAAAAGCATGGAAAGTGTGGAATTTACGGAAAATCAAGGATTTGGAGTGCATACATCGACGCGCACGCGTGACAGACGCGCACGCATGAAAATGAGGTTGTCTAGGCGACGCGTACGCGTGACATGACGCGTACACGTGAGAAGAAAAATGCCAGACGACGCGTACGCGTGGCCCATGCGTACGCGTCGCAGCTCGTATGTGACCTCATTAAAGTGAAAATGCTGGGGGCGATTTCTGAGCTTCCCAAGCCCAAATTCAACTGATTCCAGAGACTATTTCATGCAGAATTCAAGATGGGTCAAGGGGGGAGAAGCCAAAGTATAGTTTTCATCATGTTGTAGGTTAGAACTCTAGAGAGGGAAGTTCTCCCTTCTCTTTAGAATTTAGGGTAGTTTAGATTTAATTTTCTTAGATCCAACTTTCAATTCTTGTTTTGATTTAGTTTTTCCTTTTAATTTCTTGTTGTTACATCTTTACTCTTCTAGTTTTACTTGTTAATTTTGCTCTCTTTTATGTTTATGAACTCTTGTTGGATTTACTTTTCCTTTAATGTAATTTCATGTTTCCATGCCCTTTTATGTTTATCTTCATTGCTATTGTTGATTTCTTGCTTATGTTAGTTATGCGTTTCATTAATTCTTGCATTTTGTGATGTTTACCTTTATTGCACTCTAGGTGGTTGATAAAATGTTTTCACTAGTTTTAGAGTAGTTTTCTTTACTCTTGGCCTAGGCTAAGGGTATTGAGTGACCTTGAGTCATTAGGTCTCAATGAATTGGTGATTTGAGAACCCTTAATGATCAATTTAATAACCATTGACTCTAGCCTAATACTAAGTCAATTAGTAGCTAGGTTAGGACTTATGGATTGATGTTGATCAAGCCTATTGGACGTACTTAATGCATTGAGGTAGACATTATACTTACTTGAAGCATAGATGTAGACTAAATGGGTTGGTCCCTCATAATTGTCAATATATGGTTTGTAGACAAGGATAGTGATCCCAATTCCTATGCTTAGCCAGGAGTTCTTTCCCTTTCTTTTATTAATTCTTGTCATTTACTTTCTTGTTATTATATTTTCTTGCCAATTGAAAATCAAACCCCCCTGTTCTTCATAGCCAATAATTGAGCACTTCATTACAATTCCTTGTGAGATGACCCGAGGTTTGAATAATTCGGTTAACTTTTCATTAGGGTTCGTACTTGTGACAACCAATATATTAAAATTTGATAGTGAGGATCGATTGTCGGTTTGGACTATACTATCAACAGAATTATTTGTGTGAAATTCTGAACCATCATAAATCTTCTCATCAGAAGGCGAGGCTCTGACAAATAAATATATATTCATAATTATTAAAAAATAAAAATTTTTATAGGTCCATCAACATATCAAACTGTCTTGATTATTCTATACATCTGCCTAACAGAAGTTTATACGTATATACTAATTGGATTTATGCCGACACGACAATTTTCTGTTACTATGTACTTTCTTAACTAATGCATGTTTTCTCATTCCGTTATGTGAATTTAAAACATTCAATAAAGTTATTAAGAATCTAACCAACAAAGTCTGACTTAACTTAATAATTTAATTATCTAACCTACATATATACATATCTATATATCAGGATAACAGGACTAACCGCAAAGTTGGCTACCTCAGCGTAATGCCAAGTCTCATCTAGCCTATTGATGTCTGGATCACATACATCTGCGCGTGCCATCATCGTATTACTCGATAATATGGACAGAGCGGGGTAAAAGAGAGGAGAAAGTGGTCGAAATGATCAAACTGGGACCCAGAACCTCGCTGTCAACGACAAGTATATATAGCCGCAACCCAGCCTTATCTCGTTGATGAAGACCGATTTGCATAGGTTAGGAATTTGATTATCAAAATGGAATTGGCATTGCAAGTATAGTCCAAACCCAACAAATTGATCATCAATCAAATGTTATCACATTTCAAACCAAATATAAACCGAGAGTATTTAGACTCCCGTGTCGTTCTTCCCTAGGAGTTGCAATTAAGTGTACAATTATTGGCTATGAGAAAGAGTATGGGAATTGGGAATAAAAGCAAGAGAGCAAGAGATGTAAATAGCAAGGAAGCAAATGGTCATGCAAGGAATTAAAAGGAAAGCAATTAAAGAAATGGAAATGGAAATGAAATGCTAAAAAGAGCTCTTGGTGAGAATTGGGAAATTTAGGATTCCTATCCTAGTTATGGACCACAAACATGGCAATTATGTGGAATCAATCCAAATTGGTCAATTCTCCTTGAGAATTAGTCAAAAGAGCATAATTGATCTCAATCCATAAGTCCTAGTCAACTCACTAATTTCTTAGTGAAAGACTAGCGTCAATGGAAACCAAACCAATTAACTATTCTCACACAATGCGGAATGGACATCCACAATTCAATTCCACCCAAACATCCAATTTTCTCAACCAAGGGTGTGAAAACTAAACATGTAAGAAATTAACATCAAAGCAATAAAATGTAAGGAAAGGAAACTTCAATTGCAAGAAAACATCTTGGCAAGTAATTAAGAGCTAAGGTTACCTATCCTAGACATTGACCACAAACACATGATGATTATGAAGAGTTAATCCTACTTAGTCAACCTTACATCGAAGATAAGTCAAATAAGCATAGTTAATTTCAATCCATAAGTCCTATGTCAACACTAAGGGTCACATAGAGTCAATGGAGACTAAATCAACTAACTACTCTAATGTATCAAACAAGAATGGACATCAATGACTCAAGGATCACCAAAGTCATCAATTTCAAGCCAAGAGTGTAGAAAAAGTAAGTAAAGACTAAGCCAAGCATTTTATCAAACACTTGGTGTGCATAAAAATAAAATAATATTAAATTGCATCAAAATATATTCTACAACTACCAAGGCAAGAAAGTGACAATAACAATGATTCGCGGGAATTTGCCTCTCAACAAATTTCCTACTGGCAAGTGCACCGGATTGTCGTCAAGTAAAAAATCACTGTAGAGTGAGGTCGAATCCCACAGGGATTGGTAGATCGATCAATGTTAATTGGAGAATTGTTCTAATTGAGCGAAATCGGAATTTAATTGGGATTGCAGAAAATAAAATTAGCGGGAAACTTAAATTGCAAGAAATTAAATGACAGAAAGTAATTTGCTGGAAATAAATGACTGAAGCTTAAATTGCATGAAATTAAAGAACAGAAAGTAAATAGAATGGGTAGATCAGAGATTGGGGTTCATTGGGTTTCAGGAGATATTGAATTCTCCGGATCAAATCATTTTCACCTCTTCCTCAATCAATGCATTCATTGACATTGCTTGGCAATCTTAGATGATTGGATCCCAATGTCTTGGCTCACCAATCTCTCTAAGCATGAACAATTTTCCAATGTCTTGATTTAATTGCTCATGGGAAGAGTTGAAGTTCGGTCACTGACTATACCACACAAATTCATAGATCAAAGTATTGGTAGGATTACATGTCACTATATCCATCTAACCCCCAATCTAATCCAATGTGAGAAAGCAATTCTAGCATGAATTCTTCATCCCTCTCTCAAGGATCCGAAGAATTCCAATTATGAATAGCTTCTTTGTCAAGACAACTATCCAAATGAATTAAGACCGAAAGCTTTCTAACAAAAATCAAGAGAAAAGAAAGAAGAAGAAGATGAAAACTACTATTGATCCATTGAATTACAATAGAGCTCCCTAACCCAATGAAAGGGGTTTAGTTGTTCATAGCTCTCAAAATGAAAATTGGAGTTGAAAGATACTTTCCTGGAAATTAAAATTGAACAGAAAAGTAAAAAGTGCAGTAAGTTGTTCTAAGCTATTTATACACTCTCTTCCAGTGATCTTCAATCTCTGAATTGGACTTTTGGCCTTGATGAAATTGGGTTGAAATGGCTCCAATTAGTTTCCCTTGTTGTTGGGAAGAGATCTGTTTGAATTTTAGAGTTCTGGTGCTTCAAGTTGGAGTCAACGTTTGATGGCAAACGTTGACTCAAACGCCCTTCTAAAAAACCAGAAGGATTTGCTGTCATTGGCGTTTGACTCAACGTTGGAGGGCCAACATTCTGCTTAGCCACATGTACGCGTGCACCATGCGTGCGCGTGAAGGCTGTGATTTTGCTTATTCACGCGTACGCGTGAAGTCTGAGATTTTGCTTCTTCATGCGTGCGCGTACACCACGCTTACGCGTTAATTGCCCTTTTTCCCATCCATGTGTACGCGTGACTGACGCGTACGCGTCAATTCAAGTTTTTCAAATCCAAATTCTGGGCTCCTCATCATGGACGTTGGAGGCTAGCATTTGAGGCAACGTTGGACTCCAACGTTTGTTTGGTGATGCGTACGCATGACCCACGCGTACGCGTTGATGGTCAATTTTGCCATTCTACGTGTGCGCGTGACTCACGCTTGCGCGTGGATATAGAAATTTTGCTCTTTCACAGCGTTGGGGGTAACGTTGGATGTCCAACACTCCCTCCAACGTGAGCATCAGCAACTTGTGCAGACAATTACTCTGCCTCTCTTCCAACGTTTGAGGTAACATTGGTGGTCCAACTTGGCCACCAACGCTGCTTCTTCTTCATCTTTTCCAGGCTCCTTCTTCAACCTTCCTCCATGCTTTCTTTCACATATCATCAACCAATACATGCATCAAAGCATTGCTAAAGTCATGAGAATTCTTATCATTCTTAGCATACAAGTAATTATAGCATAATTTTCATGAAATTACATCAAATTAACCATAGTTAGATGAATTTAGGTATGTGATGAGCGGATAATTTATACACTTTTTGGCATTATTTTTACATAGTTTTCAGTATAATTTAGTTAGTTTTTAGTATATTTTTATTAGTTTTTAATTAAAATTCACATTTCTAGACTTTACTATGAGTTTTTGTTTTTTTCTATGATTTCAGGTAATTTCTGGCTGAAATTGAGGGACTTGAGCAAAAATCAGATTCAGAGGTTGAAGAAGGACTGCAGATGCTGTTGGATTCTGACCTCCCTGCACTCAAAGTGGATTTTCTGGAGCTACAGAACTCCAAATGGCGCGCTTCCAATTGCGTTGGAACGTAGACATCCAGGGCTTTCCACCAATATATAATAGTCGATACTTTGCCCGAGTTTAGATGACGCAAACTGGCGTTGAACGCCAGTTCCATGTTGCAGTCTGGCGGTCAGCGCCAGAAACAAGTTGCAAAGTGGAGTTCAACGCCAGAAACACGTTACAAACTGGTGTTCAACTCCAAGAATGACCTCTCCACGTGTAAACTTCAAGCTCAGCCCAAGCACACACCAAGTGGGCCCCGGAAGTGGATTTCTGCATCATTTACTCATTTCTGTAAACCCTAGTAACTAGTTTAGTATAAATAGGACTTTTTACTATTGTATTTACATCTTGGGAACATCTTGGGAACATCTTTTGGACGTTTAGTTCTTAGATCATGGGGGCTGGCCATTCGGCCATGCCTGAACCTTTCACTTATGTATTTTTCAACAGTAGAGTTTCTACACACCATAGATTAAGGTGTGGAGCTCTGCTGTTCCTCAAAGATTAATGCAAAGTACTACTATTTTTCTATTCAATTCAACTTATTCCGCTTCTAAGATATTCATTCGTACTTCAATATGATGGATGTGATGATCGTGACAGTCATCATCATTCTCAACTTATGAACGCGTGCCTGACAACCACTTCCGTTCTACCTTAGATTGAATGGATATCTCTTGGACATCTAATACAGGGGACTGAGTCCGAGTTATTAGTGTCTTCGTGGTATAAGTTAGAACCCATGGATGGCCATTCCTGAGATCCGGAAAGTCTAAACCTTGTCTGTGGTATTTCGAGTAGGATCTGGGAAGGGATGGCTGTGACGAGCTTCAAACTCGCGAGTGCTGGGCGTAGTGACAGACGCAAAAGGATAGTAAATCCTATTCCAGTATGATCGAGAACTGACAGATGATTAGTCATGCAGTGACAGCGCATTGGACCATTTTCACAGGAGGATGGGTGATAAACCCATATTTTATGATATATTTTGTGCTTAATTTGAGTGATTTATTCAATCCTTCACCCACTTATTCATATTAATTGCATGGTTTTACTTTCCCTTCCTTATTATGTGATGTATGTGAAAAACATGTTTCCTATACTTTAATATTAATTATCTTAATTACCTTTATTTCCATTCGATGCCGTGATTAGTGTGTTGAGTAGTTTCAGATCTTCTAAGGTAGGAATGACTTAAAGGATGGAAAGGAAACATACAAAAATGGAAGGAAAGCACAAAACGGAGCTTCTGAAGAAACTGGCATCCACGCGATCGCATGGACGAAGCGATCGCGTGCCAAGCGCGAATCAGCAGCGACGCAGCCGCATGACTGACGCAACCGCGTGGCAAGGAAATGCCCCGAATGACGCAACCGCGTGACCCACGCGGACGCGTGACAGTGGCCACGCACCAGAAATTGCAGAAAACACTCATAGCAAATTCTGAAGCCCTTTTTGGCCCAAATCCAAGTCCAGAAGGCATAGACCAGAGGTTACAAAGTGAGGAAACGCATCCATTCAGAGGGAGCTCGCCAATTTTCACTTTCCATGATTTAGATTTAGTTTGAGAGAGGTTCTCTCCTCTCTCTCTTAGGATTAGGATTAGGATTTAGGACTTCTCTTAGTTTGTAAGAGTGACTCTCGATCCAGGTTTAATATTTACTTTAATGCTTTTATTCGTACCTATAAATGTTGCCAACTTGACTTATGAACCCTTTCCATGTTATGATTTGAATTAATGATTATTTGAGGTATTTCAGTTATTGATTGCTTTCCCCTTAATTTGTGTTACCATTGCTTTCCGTCTAAGGACATTTTTATTCCAACAATTTTACTTTTTCCCTTTTGGTCTTGGTTAAGAAATCAGTAACTCAACATTATTAAACTCAGCATAATTGATAATCGTTATCTTGCTAATTGAACTGAACTTCAATAATCCCAACTTTTTCTTAGGAAATAAATAGGATTCGAAGGTCAAACTAATTAGTCCCTTGACTTTCCTTTACTTTAGTAAAGGTTAACTAAGTGGAATTTAGATTCAACTTTTATTATTGTTGAGAGAGATAACTAAGTTGGACTTCCAATTTCTCTTACCTTGCCAAAAGATTGCTTTACAGTATTTATTTATTTTAATTGCCATTTAAATTATTTGTCATATCTACTCTTCACTCTCAACCCCGATTTTACAACCTCCATAACCAATAATAAGAACATACTTTCCTGCAGTTCCTTGATAAGACGACCCGAGGTTTGAATACTCGGTTAACAATTTTTAATGGGTTTGTTACTTGTGACAACTAAAACGTTTGTACGAAGAGATTTTTGTTGGTTTAGAGACTATATCTACAACGCGACTGTTTTTATGAACTTCTTTACTGGCAAAATCCTAATGTCAAAATGGCGCCGTTGCCGGGGATCTGCTAACGTGTGCCTTATTATTGGTTATTGTAAATATTTTTCTTTTGCTTGTTTATTTATTTTTGTTTTTCCTTTTTATCTTTATTTGCTACCATGAATTCTCACCCCTCTCGCTTTGAGTTTGGTTCTAACTTTGTTGAAAGAAATAGAAGTTACAGCAGGAATGTGCATCAAGGTCAGACCAATCAAGGGTGGATGGAGCCAAGAGGATCTAATCAACCCTTTAGGCAGCAACACCCTCCAAGATATCCTGGACAAAGACCATTCTACAATGCATACCCAGCTGAAAGATATGGTGGACAACCTTGTAACTACCAACAAGCCCCACCCCGTGCATATAAACCATCCTTTCAACATAACCTCGAACCACCACACTCACAAGCTTCTCTTCACCATTCGCCACCATATGATCCTTCCTTACCCCAATACCAATCCAATCACTCCCAACCACCACCACTTATCTATGTGTCATGCCCAAGTCCGAAAACCCGAGAAGCAGAGGTTCGCCTAAAGGAAACAGTAAATAAACTTCAAACAACCATTCGACAACTAGAGCAAACAATAATTCAATGGGTTTCTAGGCGCTCAAATACACAAGGATCAGCCACAGCCCCATGTGAACAGTCTAACGAAGAGCGTAGCATGAAGGAGACACCAGAAACTCCAGTGGATAAGACAGAGAATGAATTTGTACTAGAATAGGTAGAAGAAGCTGTCATTGTTCAAGAAGAAGAGTTGGTTGAAGATCTAGGAGATGCTGAACCTCCATGGGAATACAAAACTGAGGAGAACTCCGTCAAGGACGCTACAGTTGATGCTAAGGAGGATATTGTACAACCTCCAAGGCAAGTTGTTTATGAAGAATCAGACGGAATAACCCAGGACACAAATTCCCTTGATGATGATAGTCACAAGTCAAATTCTCTTAGTAATGAACTTGCATCCGCAAGTGAATTCTCTAAGATCAAAGAATCTTTCCCAAGTGAATATGAAGATGATGCGGAGGTAGATTTCTTTCAACCTCCAATCTATGACTCAAGTGATGAAGAAGACATAGAAGACTTTGACCAGGACACAGATACAATTGTAGAACCTTGCAAGGAAGTGGAGGAATTCACAGAAGAGCACAAGGGAGTAGAACTTACAGAACCACCAGAAACACCAATCCCAAGGCCATTACCACCTAATACAAGCTTCAAGTGGGTACAATCCTTAATCTTTAACTTTACTTATTCACTTGAATATGGTTACTTGAAACAGATGGCCAGCTTAGAGCTCTTTGCGGCTTTAAGAGTAAGAGGGAAATGGCTCGTACTCAGAGTTGGTGCACAAGGTTCAATAAGGTTCCACGCTTCACCTCGAAGTACACGGATTGGTATCATGCTCCATTGCATGGATCAGGGAGAACGTTTGGTCACCATGGTGAGATTCTAATTTTTAAACCGCCCGGATGGAAACATGTAGATCAAGACGGAGGTGGATTTAAAAGCAAGGCTTGGGATCCTGGAGTTTATTCTGACATTCGTCACCCCGGGAGTTTGAAAATTTGTCTGAAGTTGCTCAGAAGCTTTACATGCCTAGTATGGGACCCCGGAGGCTATTGGCAATCCAAGCACTGGTGGAGATTTTTGGATGAATTTAAACATAAGCCGCCATAGCAGGAAGCTCCTACAATGTCCAACTTAAGGACTTAAACTAAAAGTGCTAGGTGGGAGACAACCCACCATGGTATGGTCGCTTCTTTTTCAATTTATTTCTTGTTAATTGCTCTCATTTTTATTTCCTTTTCATTTTACTTCATTGAACCTGGAATCATGCATAGCATTCATGTTAATCATTGCATTCTGCATCTATCATACACATAAAAAAAAGGGGATGCACGACGCGACCGCATGCCCCCTGCGATCGCGTCATATTGCGAAAACACTATCCACGCGACCGCGTCATCCACGCGACCGCGTGACCTGGAGATCGGCGTAAATATCCAACGTCCAGAAAGTTAGGCTGGAATCGTGCAGCCCTTGTGCGTTTTGCACAAATTGGCCCATGCGATCGCATGCCCCATGCGATCGCATGCCCCATGCGATCGCGTCGCATGGATTCCACAACACCCTCGAAGGAGACAGAGAGTTGCGCTGAAACGGTGCTGGAGTCGTGCGTTTAGCACAATTTCCAGCGACGCGATCGCGCGACCCACGCGATCGCGTCATCCCCTCTTCCACCCCTCTCATGCGATCGCGTGGCCCACGCGATCGCGTCACTCCCATTTTCACCCCCCACCATGCGACCGCGTCCCCACGCGATCGCGTGGATTTGAAAATATAATCCCCCAGCCACGCGAACCCTATCAGTCGCGCAGCCCCCCCCAACCCTCTTCTCCCTCTCTTCCTCTTCTTCTCTCAACCACCACCCAGCCACCATTGCCGCCACCCCGACCACCACCCAAACGCCGCCGCCGTCCAGACGTCGCCGCCACCTGCCCCCCTTCCTCCCTCCCCTTCTTTCTTCTTCTTTCTTCCTCTCTTCCCCCCCCCCCCACCCCTCCGTCACTGCCCTCCGCGGACCACCACCCACCACCACCGGCCATCCCAGCCGCGCCACCCCCCCTCTCCCCTATCCTACCCCCTCCCCTATTCCGCCCATTACCCCTCCCTTTCCCCTGACCGAACTGCCACGCTGCAGCCACCGCGCTACCGTGCCCGCCACCGCGCCGAATGCCGCCGCCGTCACCACCCAGCCGCTTTTCTGCCCCGTTCTACTTCTTATGCTTTCCAGGTTCCGCAGCACGCAAGCCCTTTTTTTTTCGTTCGTAGTTTTTCTTCTTTTTCCCGTTTATGTTCATGTTTAGGATAGTTAGAAATGCATGTTGTAGTGGATTTTAGGTTGTTAGGTAGATTAGGCTGTGGTTAGTGGATTTAGGTCTGTTTACTTGCACTGTTCATGTTTTTGTTTTATCAAAACTGCGATTCTGCTGTTCCTGTGACCTTATTCATATGCGGTGATTTCCTGCATTTGCTGCTTGTTACTCTGAATTTTCATGTTTCTATTAATTATAGGTAACTGCAGCAAGTTTTTTTATTCATATGAACTGCCTTGTTTGCTGTTTATTTTCCGGGACAATCCAATTTTAGCCGGAATGCTGCCCAAATTTTTTGTAAATTGTTTTCATTCATGTTTTGGTTTGACAATTAGATCGAGGCTGCAGATCCGGAGATCCCGATCCAGTCAGCACCGCCTCTACAGCAGCCAGACGCTCAGCCCACCACCACCACAGAGCCTCCAGCTACCATCCCTACCAGTGATGACACCCCTTCACACCCGGCTTGACTGAGCATCAGGGACGATGCTTTATTTTAAGTGTGGGGAGGTCGCCATCTCTGGCGTTTTTATTTTGGTGAACCACTACATCTCTTTTTCTTTTATTTTGGATATTTTTCTGTATTTTTCTTTTTTTCTGAGTACTTATACATTGTTACTTTTGTGTATTTTTACTCTATTTCTGCATTTTGTATTTTTTGTTCATATTTTTAGTTATCTAGTTTAGTTTGTAATTCTGACTTATTAGTGGTAATTAGTATAGTTTACCCTTTTAAGCATAAGATAGCATAGTTCAAATTGAAAAATATAAAAAGAAGTAAGCTAGGAAATTGAACATAACAGATTTAAATCCATAAACCTTGTATATATAGCATTACATTATATAGTTAAGTTGACAACATTTCATCAAGGAGGAACATTAAAACTTTAAAGGCTACCCTAAATAATTTTTTTATGAGAATAATGAGATTTTTTAACTAAACCTGCATAACATATATGAATGATATATGATGCTTGAGTTAGAGAACACACAGCCTGTGAGTCTTGAAATTAATTGTATGGTTGCATTCAAACCATAATTTTATTCCTGTGTGTTTCGCTTCTTTTTATTCTGATGTTCTTTACTTTGCTTTAATCTATATGTCCAATTATAGAATATAGAATATGGAAGGAAAGCACAAAACGGAGCTTCTGAAGAAACTGGCATCCACGCGATCGCATGGACGAAGCGATCGCGTGCCAAGCGCGAATCAGCAGCGACGCGGCCGCATGACAAACGCGATCGCGCGCCTTAAGCAGAACGCACATGACGCGGTCGCATGACTGACGCGACCGCGTGACCCACGCGGACACGTGACAGAGGCCACGCACCAGAAATTGCAGAAAATGCTCATAGCAAATTCTGAAGCCCTTTTTGGCCCAAATCCAAGTCCAGAAGGCATAGACCAGAGGTTACAAAGTGAGGGAACACATCCATTCAGAGGGAGTGATGAGCGGATAATTTATACGCTTTTTGGCATTGTTTTTAGTATGTTTTTAGTAGGATCTAGTTACTTTTTGGGATGTTTTCATTAGTTTTTATGATAAATTCACATTTCTGGACTTTACTATGAGTTTTTGTGTTTCTCTGTGATTTCAGGTATTTTCTGGCTGAAATTGAGGGACTTGAGCAGAAATCAGATTCAGAGGTTGAAAAAGGACTGTTGATGCTGTTGGATTCTGACCTCCCTGCACTCAAAGTGGATTTTCTGGAGCTACAGAATTCGAAATGGCGCGCTTCCAATTGCGTTGGAAAGTAGACATCCAGGGCTTTCCAGCAATATATAATAGTCCATACTTTGGCCAAGAATTAACGACGTAAACTGGCGTTCAACGCCAGCCTTCTGCCCAAATCTGGCGTCCAGCGCCAGAAAAGGATCCAAAACCAGAGTTGAACGCCCAAACTGGCACAGAAACTGGCGTTCAACTCCACAAATGGCCTCTGCACGTGCAACACTCAAGCTCAGCCCAAACACACACCAAGTGGGCCCCGGAAGTGGATTTATGCATCAATTACTTACTCATGTAAACCCTAGTGACTAGTTTATTATAAATAGGACCTTTTACTATTGTATTAGACATCTTTGGATTACCTCATGATCCTTTGATCACGTTTTAGGGGGCTGGCCATCTCGGCCATGCCTGGACCTTCACTTATGTATTTTCAACGGTAGAGTTTCTACACTCCATAGATTAAGGTGTGGAGCTCTGCTGTTCCTCAAAGATTAATGCAAGTACTACTGTTTTCTATTCAATTCATCTTATTTCTCTTCTAAGATATCCATTCGCACCCAAGAATGTGATGAAGGTGATGATTATGTGTGACGCTCATCATCCTTCCCCCTTATGAACGCGTGCCTGACAAACACTTCTGTTCTACATGAATTAAGCTAGAATGAGTATCTCTTAGATCTCCTAACCAGAATCTTCGTGGCGTAAGCTAGAATGATGGCGACATTCAAGAGAATCCGGAAGGTCTAAACCTTGTCTGTGGTATTCTGAGTAGGATTCAATGATTGAATGACTGTGACGAGCTTCAAACTCGCGAGTGCTGGGCGTTAGTGACAGACGCAAAAGGAGGGTGAATCCTATTCCAGCATGATCGAGAACCGACAGATGAATAGCCGTGCCGTGACAGGGTGCGTGAGCATATTATTCACTGAGAGGAGGGGATGTAGCCACTGACGACGGTGATGCCCTTGCATAAAGCCAGCCATGGAAAGGAGTAAGACTGATTGGATGAAGATAGCAGGAAAGCAGAGGTTCAGAGGAACGAAAGCATCTCCATTCGCTTATCTGAAATTCCTACCAATGAATTACATAAGTATTCCTATCCCTATTTTATTATATTAAATTCGAAAATACCATTATCACTTTATATCTGCCTGACTGAGATTTACAAGGTGACCATAGCTTGCTTCATACCAACAATCTCCGTGGGATTCGACCCTTACTCACGTAAGGTATTACTTGGACGACCCAGTGCACTTGCTGGTTAGTTGTATCGAAGTTGTGACAATTATGAATTAAGATCAAAGCACCAAGCTTTGGAGCCATTACCAGGGATTGTTCGAGCCTGGACATCACAATTTCGTGCACCAAGTTTTTGGCGCCGTTGCCGGGGATTGTTCGAGTTTGGACAACTGACGGTGCATCTTGTTGCTCAGATTAGGTAATTTTCTTTTTATTTTATTTTCAAAAATCTTTCAAAAATTTCTCTTTTGTTTTCGAAAAAAATAAAAATGTTTTCAAAAATTTATTCAAAATTTTTAAGAATGAATTCTAGTGTTTCATGAAGCATGTGAAGCCTGGCTGGCTGTAAAGCCATGTCTAAATTCTTTTGGACTGAGGCTTGCAACTTGTTATCAAAGAGCAATATACTCTCGTGTTAAAGACTAAAGCTTGGCTGGCCATTGGCCATGTCTAGTGTTTTGGACTGGAGCTTTCATTGAAAGCTTGGCTGGCTAGTGAGCCATGTCTAATTCCTGGACTGAAGTTTTAGACTAACATGGCAAGATTCCTGGAATTCATATAAAAAATTTTGGAATCCTTATTTTTTCTTTTTCATATAATTTTCGAAAAAAAAAATCCAAAAAAATTAGAAAATCATAAAAATCAAAAATATTTTCTGTTTCTTGTTTGAGTCTTGAGTCACATTATAAGTTTGGTGTCACTTGCATATGCATCTTGCATTTTTCGAAAATATCATGCATTCATAGTGTTCTTCATGATCTTCAAGTTGTTCTTGGTAAGTCTTCTTGTTTGATCTTGATGATTTTTTGTTTTGTGTCTTTTCATGTTTATCATATGCATTCTTGAATTCTTAGTGCGTAAGCATTAAAGAATTCTAAGTTTGGTGTCTTGCATGTTTTCTTTGCATTAAAAGTTTTTCAAAATATGTTCTTGATGTTCATCATGACATTCAAGGTGTTCTTGGTGTTCATCTTGACATTCATAGCATTCTTGCATGCATTCATTGTTTTGATCTAAAAATTTCATGCATTGCATAATTTTCATGTTTTTCATAAAAATTCAAAAATCAAAAAAAAAATATCTTTCCCTTTTTCTCTCATCAAATTCGAAAATTTGGATTGACTTTTTCAAAAATCTTTAAAATCAAATTGTTTCTCATGAGTCAAATCAAATTTTCAATTTGAAAATCTTATCTTTTTCAAAATCTTTTTCAAAAATCAAATCTTTTTCAAAATTATTAGTTATTTTCGAAAATTTCAAAAATATTTTTCAAAACTCTTTTTCTTATTTTTATACCAAATTTTCGAAAATAACATAATCAATTAATGTTTTGATTCAAAAATTTCAAGTTTGTTACTTACTTGTTAAGAAAGATTCAAACTTTAAGTTCTAGAATCATATCTTGTGATTTCTTATGAATCAAGTCATTAATTGTGATTTTAAAAATCAAATCTTTTTCAAAACTAATTTTATCATATCTTTTCAAAAATATCTTCTTATCTTATCTTTTTCAAAAATATCTTTTCAAATATCTTTCCTAACCTCCTAACTTCCTATCTTTTCAAAAATTTGTTTCAACTAACTAACTAACTTTTTGTTTGTTTCTTAACTTTTTCAAAACTACCTAACTAACTCTCTCTCTCTAATTTTCGAAAATATCTCCCTTTTTTTTTCAAAAATCTCTTTTTAATTAACTAATTATTTTTATTTTTTATTTTTGATTTCAAAAATTTTCGAAAAAAAAAATACTAAACATTTTTCAAAAAACCATTTTCGAAAATCACTAACCCTTTTTTTTAAAAAAAAAATTATTTTCGAAAATTATCCCGCCCCCATCTTATTCTATTTATTCATTCATATCCTAACATCTCATCTCACATCTCTTCCATTCGTACAGTTGCATTTCTTCCTTTACATCACATTCTTTATCTCCCCCTCTTCTTCTACTCACACAGGGATCCCTATACTGTGGTATAAAGGATCTCTATTATTATTATTATTTTTCTGTGCCTTTTTCTTTGTCATATGAGCAGGAGCAAGGATAAGAACATTCTTGTGGAAGCAGATCCAGAACCTGAAAGGACTCTGAAGAGGAAATTAAGAGAAGCTAAAATACAACAATCCAGAGATAACCTTTCAGAAATTTTCGAACAGGCAAAGGAGATGGCAGCCGAAAATAATAATAATGTAAGGAAGATGCTTGGTGACTTCACTGCACCTAATTCCAATTTACATGGAAGAAGCATCTCCATTCCTGCCATTGGAGCAAACAACTTTGAGCTGAAACCTCAATTAGTTTTTCTAATGCAGCAGAACTGCAAGTTTCATGGACTTCCATCTGAAGATCCTTTTCAGTTCTTAACTGAATTCTTGCAGATATGTGATACTGTTAAGACTAATGGAGTAGATCCTGAAGTCTACAGGCTCATGCTTTTCCCTTTTGCTGTAAGAGACAGAGCTAGATTATGGTTGGATTCTCAACCCAAAGACAGCCTGAACTCTTGGAATAAGCTGGTCACGGCTTTCTTAGCCAAGTACTTTCCTCCTCAAAAGCTGAGCAAGCTTAGAGCTGATGTTCAAACCTTCAGACAAAAAGAAGGTGAATCTCTCTATGAAGCTTGGGAAAGATACAAACAGTTGACCAAAAAGTGTCCTTCTGACATGCTTTCAGAATGGACCATCCTGGATATATTCTATGATGGTTTATCTGAGCTATCAAAGATGTCACTGGACACTTCTGCAGGTGGATCCATTCACCTAAAGAAAACGCCTGCAGAAGCTCAAGAACTCATTGACATGGTTGCTAATAACCAGTTCATGTACACTTCTGAAAGGAATCCTGTGAGTAATGGGACGCCTATGAAGAAGGGAGTTCTTGAGGTTGATACTCTGAATGCCATATTGGCTCAGAATAAAATATTGACTCAGCAAGTCAATATGATTTCTCAGAGTCTGCATGGAATGCAAGCTGCATCCAACAGTACTCAAGAGGCATCTTCTGAAGAAGAAGCCTATGATCCTGAGAACCCTGCAATAGCAGAGGTAAATTACTTAGGTGAACCTTATGGAAACACCTATAACTCAACATGGAGAAATCATCCAAATTTCTCATGGAAGGATCAAAAGCCCCAACAAGGCTTTAATAATGGTGGAAGAAACAGGTTTAGCAATAGCAAACCTTTTCCATCATCAACTCAGCAACAGACAGAGAACTCTGAACAAAATGCTTCTAATTTAGCAAATCTAGTCTCTGATCTATCTAAGGCCACTGTAAGTTTCATGAATGAAACAAGGTCTTCCATTAGAAATCTGGAAGCACAAGTGGGCCAGCTGAGTAAAAGGATCACTGAAATCCCTCCTAGTAATCTCCCAAGCAATACAGAAGAGAATCCAAAAGGAGAGTGCAAGGCCATTGACATAAGCGCCATGGCCAAACCTGTGAGGAGAGAAGAGGACGTGAATCCCAAGGGGGAAGACCTCCTGGGACGTCCAGTGATCAATAAGGAGCTTCCCTCTGAGGATCCAAAGGAATCTGAGGCTCATTTAGAGACCATAGAGATTCCATTGAACCTCCTTATGCCCTTCATGAGCTCTGATGAGTATTCCTCTTCTGAAGAGAATGAGGATGTTACTGAAGAGAAAACTGCCAAGTTTCTTGGTGCAATCATGAAGCTGAATGCCAAATTGTTTGGCATTGATGCTTGGGAAGTTGAACCTCCCTTGTTCATCAATGAACTAAGTGATCTGGATCAACTGACATTGCCTCAGAAGAGACAGGATCCTGGAAAGTTCATAATACCCTGTACCATAGGCACCATGATCTTTAAGGCTCTGTGTGACCTTGGTTCAGGAATAAACCTCATGCCCCTCTCTGTAATAGAGAAACTGGGAATCTATGGGGTGCAAGCTGCTAAAATCTCACTAGAGATGGCAGACAGCTCAAGAAGACAGGCTTATGGACAAGTAGAAGATGTATTAGTAAAGGTTGAGGGCCTTTACATACCTACTGATTTCATAGTTCTGGATACTGGAAAGGAAGAGGATGAATCCATCATCCTAGGAAGACCTTTCCTGGCCACAGCAAGAGCTGTGATTGATGTTGACAGAGGGGAAATATTCCTTCAATGGAATGAGAACTCCCTTGTATTCAAAACTCAAGGATCCCCCTCTGCAACCATGGAGAGGAAGCAGGAAAAGCTTCTCTCCCAGCAGAGTCAACCAGAGCCCCCACAGTCAAACTCTAAGTTTGGTGTTGGGAGGCCACAACCAAACTCTAAGTTTGGTGTTGAACTCCCATATCCAAACTCTAAGTTTGGTGTTGGAGAGTCTCAACAAAGCTCTGCACATTTGTGAGGCTCCATGAGAGCCCACTGTCAAGCTATTGACATTAAAGAAGCGCTTGTTAGGAGGCAACCCAATGTTTATCTAATTCTTATTTTTATTGTTTTTCATGTTTTCTTAGGTTCATGATCATGTGGAGTCACAAAATAAACAAAAAAATCAAAAACGGAATCAAAAACAGCAGAAGAAAAATCACACCCTGGAGGAGCATCTGTCTGGCGTTCAAATGCCAGAACAGAGCATAGTTCTGGCGCTGAACGCCCAGAATGGGAGCATCCTGGTGCTGAACGCCCAGAACAAACATGGTTCTGGCGTTCAACGCCAGAAATGGCAGCAAAGGGGCGTTGAACGCCCAAAATGGGCACCAACCTGGCGCTGAACGCCCAGAGTTGTGTGCAAGGGCATTTTGCATGCCTAAATTGGTGCAGGGATGTAAATGCCTTGACACCTCAAGATCTGTGGACCTCACAGGATCACCTCAGGATCTGTGGACCCCACAGGATCCCCACCTACCTCCACTCACTCTCTTCTCTCTTCTCAATCATCCTCTATTCCCAATAAACACTATTCTCTATTAACCCTTTACCACTCACATCCAAACACCCACTTTCCTTCAAAATTCAACATCTCTTTCCCACCCAATCCCACCCATATGGCCGAATACACATCTCCCTCCATCTCCTCCATATCTTCTTCTTATTCTTCTATTCTTTCTTCTTTTGCTCGAGGGCGAGCAACATTCTAAGTTTGGTGTGGTAAAAGCATAGCTTTTTTGTTTTTTTCATAACTATTGATGGCACCTAAGGCCAGAGAAACCTCTAGAAAGAAGAAAGGAAAGACAAAAGCTTCCAAAAAGGGTCTATAGCTCAGTGGTAGAACATTTGACTGCAAATCAAGAGATCCCTGAGATACCTCAGGGGATACATTTTCTTCCACACAATTATTGGAAGCAACTAAGGGTGGAACATCAAGAGCACTCCATCATCCTTCATGAAATCAGAAAAGATCTAAAAGCAATGAAGGAGGAGCAGCAAAGACAAGGAAGAGACATAGAAGAGCTCAAGGACATCACTAAGGTGGACTCATTCCTTGTTCTTACTTTCTCTGTTTTTCGTTTTCTATGTTATATGCTTATCTATGTTTGTGTCTTCATTACATGATCATTAGTAGTTAGTAACTTTGTCTTAAAGTTATAAATGTCCTATGAATCCATCACCTCTCTTAAATGAAAAATGTTTTAATTCAAAAGAACAAGAAGTACATGAGTTTCGAATTTATCCTTGAACTTAGCTTAATTATATTGATGTGGTGACAATGCTTCTTGTTTTCTGAATGTATGCTTGAACAGTGCATATGTCTTTTGAAGTTGTTGTTTAAGGATGTTAAATATGTTGGCTCTTGAAAGAATGATGACTAGGAGACATGTTATTTGATAATCTGAAAAATCATAAAAATGATTCTTGAAGCAAGAAAAAGCAGCAAAGAACAAAGCTTGCAGAAAAAAAAATAGGCAAAAAAAATTAGAAAGAAAAAAAAAGCAAGCAGAAAAAGCCAAAAGCTCTTAAAACCAAGAGGCAAGAGCAAAAAGCCAATAAAAAGGATCCCAAGGCTTTGAGCATCAGTGAATAGGAGGGCCTAAAAGGAATAAAATCCTGGTCTAAGCGGCTAAACCAAGCTGTCCCTAATCATGTGCTTGTGGCGTGTAGGTGTCAAGTGAAAACTTGAGACTGAACGGTTAAAGTCAAGGTCCAAAGCAAAAGAAGAGTGTGCTTAAGAACCCTGGACACCTCTAATTGGGGACTCTAGCAAAGCTGAGTCACAATCTGAAAAGGTTCACCCAATTATGTGTCTGTGGCATTTATGTATCCGGTGGTAATACTGGAAAACAAAGTGCTTAGGGCCACGGCCAAGACTCATAAAGAAGCTGTGTTCAAGAATCATCATACTGAACTAGGAGAATCAATAACACTATCTGAACTCTGAGTTCCTATAGATGCCAATCATTCTGAACCTCAATGGATAAAGTGAGATGCCAAAACTATTCAAGAGGCAAAAAGCTATAAATCCCGCTCATATGATTGAAGCTCTGTTTCATTGATAGTTTGGAATTTATAGTATATTCTCTTCTTTTTATCCTATTTGATTTTCAGTTGCTTGGGGACAAGCAACAATTTAAGTTTGGTGTTGTGATGAGCGGATAATTTATACGCTTTTTGGCATTGTTTTTAGTATGTTTTTAGTAGGATCTAGTTACTTTTTGGGATGTTTTCATTAGTTTTTATGATAAATTCACATTTCTGGACTTTACTATGAGTTTTTGTGTTTTTCTGTGATTTCAGGTATTTTCTGGCTGAAATTGAGGGACTTGAGCAGAAATCAGATTCAGAGGTTGAAAAAGGACTGCTGATGCTGTTGGATTCTGACCTCCCTGCACCCAAAGTGGATTTTCTGGAGCTACAGAGCTCGAAATGGCGCGCTTCCAATTGCGTTGGAAAGTAGACATCCAGGGCTTTCCAGCAATATATAATAGTCCATACTTTGGCCAAGAATTGATGACATAAACTGGCGTTCAACGCTAGCCTTCTGCCCAAATCTGGCGTCCAGCGCCAGAAAAGGATCCAAAACCAGAGTTGAACGCCCAAACTGGCACAGAAACTGGCGTTCAACTCCACAAATGGCCTCTGCACGTGCAACACTCAAGCTCAGCCCAAACACACACCAAGTGGGCCCCGGAAGTGGATTTATGCATCAATTACTTACTCATGTAAACCCTAGTGACTAGTTTATTATAAATAGGACCTTTTACTATTGTATTAGACATCTTTGGATTACCTCATGATCCTTTGATCACGTTTTAGGGGGCTGGCCATCTCGGCCATGCCTGGACCTTCACTTATGTATTTTCAACGGTAGAGTTTCTACACTCCATAGATTAAGGTGTGTAGCTCTGCTGTTCCTCAAAGATTAATGCAAGTACTACTGTTTTCTATTCAATTCATCTTATTTCTCTTCTAAGATATCCATTCGCACCCAAGAACGTGATGAAGGTGATGATTATGTGTGACTCTCATCATCCTTCCCCCTTATGAACGCGTGCCTGACAAACACTTCTGTTCTACATGAATTAAGCTAGAATGAGTATCTCTTAGATCTCCTAACCAGAATCTTCGTGGCGTAAGCTAGAATGATGGCGGCATTCAAGAGAATCCGGAAGGTCTAAACCTTGTCTGTGGTATTCTGAGTAGGATTCAATGATTGAATGACTGTGACGAGCTTCAAACTCGCGAGTGCTGGGCGTTAGTGACAGACACAAAAGGAGGGTGAATCCTATTCCAGCATGATCGAGAACCGACAGATGAATAGCCGTGCCGTGACAGGGTGCGTGAGCATATTATTCACTGAGAGGAGGAGATGTAGCCACTGACAACGGTGATGCCCTTGCATAAAGCCAGCCATGGAAAGGAGTAAGACTGATTGGATGAAGATAGCAGGAAAGCAGAGGTTCAGAGGAACGAAAGCATCTCCATTCGCTTATCTGAAATTCCTACCAATGAATTACATAAGTATTCCTATCCCTATTTTATTATATTAAATTCGAAAACACCATTATCACTTTATATCTGCCTGACTGAGATTTACAAGGTGACCATAGCTTGCTTCATACCAACAATCTCCGTGGGATTCGACCCTTACTCACGTAAGGTATTACTTGGACGACCCAGTGCACTTGCTGGTTAGTTGTATCGAAGTTGTGACAATTATGAATTAAGATCAAAGCACCAAGCTTTGGAGCCATTACCAGGGATTGTTCGAGCCTGGACATCACAATTTCGTGCACCAGAGAGCTCGCCAATTTTCACTTTCCATGATTTAGATTTAGTTTGAGAGAGGTTCTCTCCTCTCTCTCTTAGGATTAGGATTAGGATTTAGGACTTCTCTTAGTTTGTAAGAGTGACTCTCGATCCAGGTTTAATATTTACTTTAATGCTTTTATTCGTACCTATAAATGTTGCCAACTTGACTTATGAACCCTTTCCATGTTATGATTTGAATTAATGATTATTTGAGGTATTTCAGTTATTGATTGCTTTCTCCTTAATTTGTGTTACCATTGCTTTCCGTCTAAGGACATTTTTATTCCAACAATTTTACTTTTTCCCTTTTGGTCTTGGTTAAGAAATCTGTAACTCAACATTATTAAACTCAGCATAATTGATAATCGTTATCTTGCTAATTGAACTGAACTTCAATAATCCCAACTTTTTCTTAGGAAATAAATAGGATTCGAAGGTCAAACTAATTAGTCCCTTGACTTTCCTTTACTTTAGTAAAGGTTAACTAAGTGGAATTTAGATTCAACTTTCATTATTGTTGAGAGAGATAACTAAGTTGGACTTCCGATTTCTCTTACCTTGCCAAAAGATTGCTTTACAGTATTTATTTATTTTAATTACCATTTAAATTATTTGTCATATCTACTCTTCACTCTCAACCCCGATTTTACAACCTCCATAACCAATAATAAGAACATACTTCCCTACAGTTCCTTGAGAAGACGACCCGAGGTTTGAATACTCGGTTAACAATTTTTAAGGGGTTTGTTACTTGTGACAACCAAAACGTTTGTACGAAGAGATTTTTGTTGGTTTAGAGACTATATCTACAACGCGACTGTTTTTATGAACTTCTTTACTGGAAAAAATCCTAACGTCAATGGGATGTAGCCATTGACAACAGTGATGCCCTACAAAAAGCTTGCCATGGAAAGGAGTAGGATTGATTGGATGAAGATAGCAGAAAAGCAGAGATCAGAGGAACGAAAGTATCTCTATATGCTTATCTGAAATTCTCACCAATGAATTACATAAGTATCTCTATCCTAGTTATATTCTATTTGTCTTTTATTTATCACTTTATAAAACTATTTGAATCCGCCTGACTGAGATTTACAATGTGACCATAGCTTGCTTCAAGCCGACAATCTCCGTGGGATCGACCCTTACTCACGTAAGGTTTATTACTTGGACAACCCAGTGCACTTGTTGGTTAGTTGTACGAAGTTGTGAAACAGATACAAGATCATGAACATGCGTATTGAGTTTTTAGCGCCGTTACCAAGGAATGGAATGATCACGATTTCGCACACCAGTATGCATGAATTTCTACCCAAATTGCTTACTTATGACTCAAGAAAGTGCATAAAACCTATCAAAAACAAAGAAAAAGGATAGTGAAACTAGCCTAAGATGCCCTGGCATTACAACACCATACTTAAATCTTGCTTGTCCCTAAGCAAGTAATGAATTATTTGAGAAGAAAGAATAAAAGAGAAGGTGATGTTCATATCAGCAAGTCATTATTATTAGCTCATGGGGTTTTATGCAGACAATGGAGTAGCTCACTTTTTATTGATCTTTAGGCATAGACTGTCTCTTTTAAGCATCCATTAACACACTGCTATGACCTCTTATTATTCACTCATCCTTTGTAATTGCTTTTCTTTATTTTCTTTTTCTGTAAACTTTAGCTCAGTGTCATGTGTTGTAGCAGTTTCTTAACTTATTTGTACTCAACACATATTTACTATAGACACTTGGCTCACAATTCTTCTTAGGACATTGATGCCCAGCACTTCTTTAGGTCACTAAGTGTCTTGTAACTAGGTTGCTCTTGATAATGGACTTTCGATTGATAATCCCGGGTTAGTTAACCCAAGTTACCAAGTGTTAAAGCACTCCATAGAACCTAATCATCCAAGCAGATCCTAGTACAAAGACACCACAGGCATATGTCCTAAGGTCCAAGCTATTGGTATCTAGCCTTATTCTTTTGCTTTCTTCTGTTTTTGTTGCCACTTTTGGCTTTTCTTTTTTTTTTTCTATTTGTTTTTCTTTCATCCAAGGACTTTTATTTGCTAAGATTTATAGACAGCATGCTAGTTTACACTAAAAGAGGAACAATCTATCCTTTTATTCATTATAAGTGAGCTACTACACAATCAAACATATATACCACCACTTACTGTTATTTCACTTCTTGCTAAAAAGAAACTATTCCACTTCTTGTTCAACCATTTCTATTATTCAAATTGAAAAGACTCAGGGGACAAGACAAGCATTTAAACGGGTGAAGGTGAAAGCACACACACTTAGGCTAGCATACTTATTGCAAAATTGATACAACAGAATGCAAACAACTTAAACTACAATTGACTATTTCATACTTCCAATTTAGAGCATTTCAAAGCGGATGGAATTAAGTAACAATACAACCTCTTGGTGGTGCCTTCTTTTTGCTCTCAGCTAATGGTGTGTATTCCTTCTAAGAGATTGATTGAATTCCTGCAAGTTATTGGAAGTTGCTTATTCCCCAAGCACTTGAGAGATTGTTATCATGCATGTATGTTTGTAGGCTTTTGAACTTAGATTGGTGTGTGAACACCAAACGTAGTTTCTTGCCTTATGCAGCAAATTGAATCTATGCAAAGAACATCAAGTACTTTTATTTAAAAAAGTAAACTATGAACTAGTAAACAATTATAAACTAGAAAATAAATTCTGAACTAGAGACTAAACAAGTCAAGTAGTTTCTCTGATTGGTTGGAGCTAGTGACAACTAGTTATGCTGAGGGTGCAATGTGTTCTTAATGAAATCCATGGTAGAACACCAAACTTAGAATTACACATTCATCCTTAAAATTCTTTGGTGTGCAACACCAAACTTAGCTCCTTGCAATGCAGAGAATCTACTTAGTCTTTTATTGACAAGCTATGAAAAGAGAATTACCTTTGGTTGGGTTGCCTCCCAACAAGCACTCTTTTAACGTCACTAACTTGATGGTTGGTTTACTGTTAGGATGGATTGTAGTGCCTGAGATCCTCTCCTCTCACTGTGAAACTGTCCCCATTTGATTCCTTGACAATTTCCAAATGCTCTAGGGAAAGGACCTTTCTGATTTTGAACACTTGAGGTAACTGAGATGGAATGGTTGGAAGATGGGGTGGGATTTGTGGATGGTGGATTGATATCACCTTGTCTCCAGGGGAAAAACCCTCTTGTAGGAATCTTCTTATTTTTCCATCCCCTTGGCAATTTCTTCACAACTCTTTTCTCTTCTTCCAGTGGTGCTCCAGTGATTATTGTGTCAGAGGGTTCCTCATTAGCTACTCTTCCTGATTCTTGTAGCTTCGGCTCTTCCTTGAACTCCATTGGTTACTTCATCTCTTGAGCTTCTTGTTTATCCATCAAGGAAAGCTCCAGATGCTTGCCTGGTGTTTCATTGCTGTTTTCCTTTAGAGAGTTCTCACTGTATTCTTCCTTTAATTTCTTGCTCTCTTGCTCAGATTCATGCACGGGCTTGAAGGCCTGGAAAGTGAGCTGCTCATCCTGTATTCTCAGTATCAACTCTCCTTGTTCTACATCAATGAGTGCTCGATAAGTAGCTAGAAATGGTCTCCCCAGAATAATGGGATGGAGGTAACTTTCCTCCATGTCCAGAATAACAAAGTCTGTAGGGAGGAAGTAGTTTCCCACTAACACATTTTTCACTATTCCTTCAGCCTGCTTCTGAGTTTTATCAGCCAATTGTATTATTACATTAGTGGATCTCAGCTCATTGATATGCAACTTCTTCATAAGAAATAGAGGCATCACATTTATGCTAGCTCCTGGATCACAAAATTTTCTGTCAATTTTTGTTTCTCCTATGGTACAGGGAATATGAAAGCTCCCTGGATTTTTTTTCTTCCGGAGTACGTCCTTCTGAATGAGAGCACTGCATTCCTTGTTCATCACCACTGTTTGGCCACCTTTCAGGTTGCTCTTCCTAGCTAGTAGCTCCTTCATCCACTTGATATAAGTAGGCATCTGTTTAAGGATTTTGAGGAAGGGAATGTTGATACTGAGAGATGCAAACATGTCTAGGAATCTTGAATATGACCTTTCTTTTTCATCTCCCTTGAGTCTCTGAGGAAATAGTGCCTTTGGCACATAAGGTTTCAAAGTTTCCTTCCTTGTTGAGTCTTTTCTTTGTACAGATCCAGTTCCTTGTTCCTTTTTCTCCATGTTGCTCTGGGAATTTCCTTGGCTATGCTCTATTGGCTTACTAGTATCTTCTTCCAGGATTTCTTCATTTGCAAGAGTAACTGCCTTACATTCTTCCCATCTCACATTTTGTGTTCCTCCTCTTGGATTCTTCTCAGTGTCACTTGGGAAGCTATCAGTGGGTTTGGGGATTTGGCTCCAGAATTGAATATTTTATCACAACGTTGGGGGTAATGCTGGATGTCCAACGCCCCCTCCAACGTGAGCATCAGCAACTTGTTCAGACAATTACTCTGCCTCTCTTCCAACGTTTGAGGCAACGTTGGTGGTCCAACTTGGCCACCAACGTTGCTTCTTCTTCATCTTTTCCAGGCTCCTTCTACAACCTTCCTCCATGCTTTCTTTCACCTATCATCAACCAATACATGCATCAAAGCCTTGCTAAAGTCATGAGAATTCTTATCATTCTTAGCATACAGGTAATTATAACATAATTCTCATGAAATTACATCAAATTAACCATAGTTGGATGAATTTAGGTATGCATGAATTTCTACCCAAATTGCTTACTTATGACTCAAGAAAGTGCATAAAACCTATCAAAAACAAAAAAAAAGGATAGTGAAACTAGCCTAAGATGCCCTGGCATCAAACAACTAGAGAAAGCAATAAATGACATGGAAACATAAAATTGCATTAATTAGAATGAAAATTGACATAAAAGAGAAAATGACAAAAGAGATGAAGAAGATAAAGACAGTAAAGCATAGAAATATAAATGAAACTACACTAAAGCAAGAATTAAAGTGCTGAAATTAAAAGAAAACTAAGCTAAAAACCCTAATTCTAGAGAGGGGGGAGCTTCTCTCTCTAGAAACTAAGAGAAAACATCATAAAAGCTAAACATAATTGCCCCCCTTCATTCCTCTTCACTTTGGCCTTAAATAGCTTCAGAAAAATCCATCCACGCGTACGCGTGGGTCACGTGTACGCATCGCTTGCAAATCCCTCCTGTGCGTATGCACGCGTGCTGAAACTTTCAAACTTCATTTCTTCATGGTTTCTTCCCTTTTTCATGCTCTTTCCTTCACTTCTTCAACCCATACTTGCCTTGGAAACCTGAAATCACTTAACAAATACATCAAGGCACCAAATGGGATTAAAGTGAATTAAAATTGACTAAATTAAGCACAAAAGAGCATATTTTTACTTTCAAGCACAATTTAGGAAGAAAACACAAAAGCATGCTATTTAGATGAATAAATGTTGGTTTATGTGATGAAATCTACTCGAATTAAACCAAAATATATCGAAAAATATGGACTCATCAATTCTCTCACACTTAAACAATAGCATGTTCTCATGCTAAACCACTCAAAGGAGATGAATGAAGGGGTAATTATTTAATTAATGCAACTACCTACATGCATGTAACTATACTAAATGCCATCTATATATATCTACAGTATGCTTTCTATTGAGTTTGGTAAACACAAACAAAAGAATTTCAATCAATCCAAAGTAGAAACTTAGGACCAAGGCAAAGCAAATATAGCAATATACTCAATGTCCAAAGATTTGATTTGAAATTTCTAGAATTAAATTCAATAACTTGCAAGAAGATACAAGATAAGCAATGGAGACATAGAATTGAGCAATTGTAACCCTCACCGGATGTGTTTACACTCTAATCGCTCAGTGTGTAGGATTTAATCACTCAATCCTCCTTTAATCATGTTTCTCAAAGATTTGCAAGTCATCTAACAATCAACTAATATTTGATGAATGAATGCAAATATCATGAGGACTTTTGTAGGTTGTAATGGGGCTTAGGTAAGGGTATGATTAATATGGTTAAGCAGGCTAATAGATTGGATCTTTGATTAGCTCAAGCATCCACCTAATCCTATATATCATCCTATATACATAACAAAACAATCCTAGCTACCCATGTATCCCTTTCTCACATTCACTCATGCATTTCCTTTCAATTCTACCACATATGCATCTCTTATTACATTCTTATTATCATTTCTTTTTCTCTCTTTTTTTTTCTTATATATATATATACACCAAAATTTCTCTTTTCTTTATAATTAAAGAGAGATGCATATGTTCCAAGTAATGAATGCATGAGTATTTTCTCACTTTTCCAAATATTTTCAATGAACACCCAAAGCACTAACTACCAATGTTCCCCACAAATTCCCCCACACTTGATTAACACACACACACTCAAACCCAAGCTAATCAAAGATACAATCAATGGACATAATGGTTTTTCACTTAGGGTGAATAATTGTGCTTATAATGAGAACAAAAGGGAATTAAAAGCTCAAAAAGTGGTTTACAAAGATAGATGCAAGGATTGGCCATATGGGTTTGTGAGTTCAATTTCAAGAAATGGTCTCAATCATATTAGATGCAATCCAAAACAACAAATATAGGACATATAGACTAAAACAAATCTAAGATCACAATCATAAAAGGAGTTTATAACACACAAGAACAAAATTTGTGATTGAAAATATGCAACCACACAATTTAAGCTCAAATCTCACTAGGTAATTTGTTCAAGCTCTTTTCAATGTTTCATAAAAAGATACTTCAAGCAAGTTCAAAAATAATTTTCAAATCTAATCAATGGAATACCCAAAAAGAGATTTCTTAAAAATTCTTTGTTATTTTACCAAACTTATTTACTATATGTATGTATGTATGTATGTATGTATGTATGTATGTATGTATGTATGTATGTTGTGATGGATGCAATTTCAAAATCTTTCCTAGTTCTATTCCTAGTTTTCAACAAACAAAAATTAACATGAATAATTAGGACAAAATTGACTAGGCATTATACTATTCACATCATCCAATCACAACTTCTATCTATAAAATATATACTAAGGAAAAGATGCAAAAAAATGTAACATGCAATAGCTAGATATAAACTATGATATATATACCAAAAGAAAATGCAATGCAATAGTAAAAAAAAATTCCAAATATATACAAGAAACCTACTAAAAGAAAACAAAAAATGAAAGTGCAAAGTGTTTGGAAAAAGCAAGTTTACTCCCCCAAAATGACGAATCCTCCCCCACACTTAAAGGTTGCATGGTCCTCCGTGCACGAACACAATCCGAGGGATGAAGGGCTTTGAGGCTCCACCTTCAGCGGGTGGGCTCCGGGGGTTCTGGTTGCTTTGTAGACAACTAAACAACAATTGAAAAAAAGTAAGATGTGTGTTGTATGATAAAAAGCAATGTATGTATTCTAAATACGCACACAATTTAGAACACAACACATTGATCGGGTAAAACAATAACCACAAAAGCAAAAGAAATAGCATGTTCCTCAATTAAGAAGCCTAGGGTGCAAGTAAAGAATAAGCAACACTTAAGGCACAACCAACCCTAGGGAACCTTAAAAGTGAATTGAGTGTTGAGATATTAGATATTGAAATTGTGCAAGTGAAAGCGCTAAATTAATAGAAAATGGCACAATTAACAATAACCAATTCAATGATGAGAAGAGACTACTTAATCACCCTTAGGAATAATGAAATAATCACATGTATAAGGTGCTTGTTACAAAAACTGACAAGTCTTGATAAGAATCAAGTCAAGTCGACCCAAAAAAAATGCAAGGCATTAACAAGAAACAAATACCTTGTTATGTGATTATATTCACTTGAGAACCATGATGGCTAAGTAGTTCAACTCAATTCACTAGAGTAAAAGTGCACAACTCATAATGAAGTTGCCAAATAAGGATATAGCCTAACACATATGGTCGCGACAACATATGCATCAAACTCACAATTCATCAAGGCAATCAAAGACTTGATACATAGTGCACATATTCATCAAATTAAAATTTAAGCGAGAAGCAACCCAATCAACATTAAGCAAACACATGCAACTTATTTAATTAACAAACAACTAAAGCAAAACTAATATAATTACTAAATTAAAAATGAAATACAAGCAAAACAAAGTAAAGCAAGTAGAGAAGTGGGCAAAAGTAAGAGAAAAGAGAGGTGGAAGGAAGAAGGAGAGAAGAAGTAGAGAGAAGGGAAGAAAAGAAGTGTAGTAGTGAGAAAACAGAGGTGTGCGTACGCACAAAGGGGCGTGCGCACGAGCGAGGTGTCACGCGTACGCGTCGAGGACGCGTGCGCGCGGTGCAGCGAAGAAAAGAAATCGACGCGTACGCGTGAGGTGGGAAAAACGCGAGGTGACGCGTACGCGTGAGGGACGCGTACGCGTCAATGAGAAAACTCAAACTGGTTGTGCGTTCGCACTATGCGTGCCAACGCCGCCACCAGAGGCCATGTTTTGATGTGTGCGCTGTGCCCATGCACAGAAAGCCAAATTTTTTTTTTTGAAATATGAAACGTCCAAAATGGCCAGCTTTCACGCCTTCTGTGCGTACGCACACAGGTCCGTGCAGACGCACAGAGACAAAAGAAGGGGGATGCGGACGCACAAAGTGTGCTAACGCTCCCAACAGAGGGTACATAAGCTCGTGTGCGTGCGCACAGAAGGGTGCGCACGCACAGAACGCAAAAATTGGGGTTGTGTGCATACG
The DNA here is from genome assembly GCF_059453495.1 of Arachis ipaensis. NCBI lineage: Eukaryota > Viridiplantae > Streptophyta > Magnoliopsida > Fabales > Fabaceae > Arachis > Arachis ipaensis. The sequence continues at coordinate 104,736,145 of NC_142435.1, read as the reverse complement.
CACAGGTGTGTGCGCACGCACATGCTCTATTTTTCTCAAAAAATTTTAGTGCTCTAAGGCACCAAACTTGACATCCAAAATAGCTTTTCAACCCCAAAACATATTATTCATCAAAAACACATAATCTAAACTAAAATCTAAGCAAATTAAGCTTGAAATTAAACTAAGCTAAACTATCTACAAGAGACAAAATGCAATAAATTGAAACTATGTACAAAGAAAGGGTTAGAAAGGTGTTACCAAACACTTTTATTTAATGTCTTTAAGTTAGACAATTGGGAGAGCCCTTGCTATGGTGGCTTGTGCTTGACTTCCCCACCAGTGCTAGAATGTCCAATGTCCTCTGGGATCCCAATCCTAACCATTGACAAAAATAAGAGAACCAAAAGCAAGTTATTTACAATATTCACATAGATACACTAGCCAATAACTTAACACCATTGCAACTCCCCGGTAACGGCGCCAAATTTGATAAGAGAATTATTCCCGGTTTAGAATCAATCAAAACAAGAATCAATTCGTTGGTAGCATAGGTTAGGAATTTGATTATCAAAATGGAATTGGCGTTGCAAGTATAGTCCAAACCCAACAAATTGATCATCAATCAAATGTTATCACAATTCAAACCAAAGATAAACCGAGAGTATTTAGACTCCCGGGTCGTTCTTCTCTAGGAGTTTCAATTAAGTGTACAATTATTGGCTATGAGAAAGAGTATGGGAATTGGAAATGAAAGCAAGAGAGTAAGAGATGTAAATAGTAAGGAAGCAAATGGTCATGCAAGGAATTAAAAGGAAAGCAATTAAAGCAATGAAAATGGAAATGAAATGCTAAAAAGAGCTCTTGGTGAGAATTGGGGAATTTAGGATTCCTATCCTAGTTATGGACCATAAACATGGCAATTGTGTGGAATCAATCCAAATTAGTCAATCCTCCTTGAGAATTAGTCAAAAGAGCATAATTGATCTCGATCCATAAGTCCTAGTCAACTCACTAATTACTTAGTGAAAGACTAGCGTCAATGGAAACCAAACCAATTAACTATTCTCACACAATGTGGAATGGACATCCACAACTCAATTCCACCCAAACATCCAATTTTCTCAACCAAAGGTGTGAAAACTAAACATGCAAGAAATTAACATCAAACCAATAAAGTCAAAGCAATAAAATACAAGGAAAGAAAACTTCAATTGCAAGAAAACATCTTGGCAAGTAATTGAGAGCTAAGGTTACGTATCCTAGACATTGACCACAAACACATGATGATTATGAAGAGTTAATCTTACTTAGTCAACCTTACATCAAAGATAAGTCAAATAGGCATAGTTAATTTCAATCCATAAGTCCTATGTCAACACTAAGGGTCACATAGAGTCAATGGAGACCAAATCAACTAACTACTCTAATGTATTAAACAAGAATGGACATCAATGACTCAATGATCACCAAAGTCATCAATTTCAAGCCAAGAGTGTAGAAAAACTAAGTGAAGACTAAGCCAAGCATTTTATCAAACACTTGGTGTGCATGAAAATAAAATAATATTAAATTGCATCAAAATACATTCTACAGCTACAAAGGTAAGAAAGTAACAATAACAACTAGAGAAAGCAATAAATGACATGAAAACATAAAATTGCATTAATTGGAATTAAAATAACAAAAGTGTTCATAACATGAAGATTGACATAAAAGAAAAAATGACAAAAGAAATGAAGAAGATAAAGACAATAAAGCATAGAAACATAAATGAAACTATATAACACCCCAATTTTTTAAAAAATTAAATAATGATGTATTATTTTATTTAAAAAATATTATTCCTCTAAAAGTAATTAAATTAAATTTTATGATAATTTGAGTTTAAAATCTATTAAAATTTTAAATTATTTTTATTATTATAATAAAATATTTCAAAATATATATATATAAAAGAATTATTATTATTATTATTATTATTATTATTATTATTTAAAAGAAAAAGAAGAAGTGGCCGAAGCCATTTAGAGCAAAAGAAAGGAAATGAAGCATAGCTTATATGTATATATACATATAATAACCAATGCCACCAAATCACCATTTATTATATTCATTACCTTAGTTCCATATATATATATAACCGTGAGCCTTTAAGGGAATCAAAGAAAAGAGATTGAAACGTGGCTCATATGTATACATCTACACATATATAACAATGACACCTCACCATCCTCACTAATCAAAATCTCTACCTATCTCCTTTCATTAATTCATTATTGCCACGGACAGGGAGAAGAAAGAAAGGCCGAGAGAGAGACCGTGGGTGAGGGAGGAAACCATGACTCCCTTTGATCTTTCGACTTCGATTTCTTGAGATTTGTAATTCCAATAAAAAATCTAATCCGATAAAAGTGTTCATATCCTCTTCCTTTATATGTTAGTGTTACTTTTGTTCGGTAGAAGTCGACGGTGATGTAGCTCTCCTGTCCCTTGAGTTCGACTAACTGGAATTCTAGGAGGTACAGATGATTTCTGACGCTTTCCTCTTCAGTAGTTCGGTCAGAAAGTTTTTCCAGAACTTTCGTTGATTTTGATTTCATACGGAAGTAAGGGGGTTTCGTTTTTAAAATTATAAATTTTTAATATAAGAATGCCAAAAAGCTTATTGAGTAATTGCAAATAATTTACACGTGTTTTGTGTGTCTAATTGATAAGAATTGGTTGTAATTGTGAGTGTTGGTCAATTTGGTGTTGCTTGTTAAATTGAAATGTGATTTGAGTTTATGAATTAGATTTGAATTGAGACTGTGTTTAATGCTGAAATTTATGGTTATGGAAGTGGTGGTAACTGATTTTGGTATTAGTATGATGATGAATAGGTGCTGATGAAGGGCTGGTAAAAATACGCAAGAATGTGATTTTGGTTAGTATTAAATGTTAAACGAGTATGGTCAGAGGGATTTGTAAAGTCTGAATGAAGAAATGAATTTCCTTTAATTTCAAAAGCAAAAGATTCGAAACGGGCTAATTTTATTGAAATAGAAAGAGGCTTAGCTCTAAAGAAAATGATTTGATTCTATTTGATATTTTGAACGGTATGAATATTCAAAATGATTTGTTACTTGAAAATGTTTTAAAAAGGGTTTGAAAGGTGGTTAGGTTGGGAACCTTGAAGGGTGGCAAAACCCGGATTTTAAAGGAATTGTTGCCAAATTTTTATAAAACTCTAAGACTTCATTTAAAGTGTTATTTAAAAGTAAATTTAATTTGAGAATATTACTTGATTTCGATTTATTACGAAAAGAGTTTTGTTTTCAAACCGATTTATTAAGAAAAGTATGATGTTTTAAACTCAATCTTTTGAGAAGGAATTTTGCTTTAAGTTATGTTTTGAGTTCGGTTTGATAAGAAAGAAAAGAAGAGGAAGAACGAAAAGTAAAGGAAAGTAAGATAATTAAAGCAATCTCTGCCACAGGAGAGCATAGAACAAAGATTAAAGGAATATATGAATTAATGAAATGACTGCCACATGAGAGCAGATGTGACATTGTTTGGGCCTTAGTGCCAAATGTAAAGTGGGGACGCCTACACACTGAGAACTGTTTTTTAGATGTACACTTATTGATTTGGAAAGTCACACTGTATGCGGCCTAGCCGTATGACTTATAAGCACATTATATGCATCTGAAAAGTCATATCTGGGACTCATGCCCGGGTAATGTCGGGAGCAGGTAGGCAACCGACACATGAGCTCATGGCCTGCATTAGGAATAGACATGCATCATGTTGTTTGCACATTTGTATTTGGTTGAGTTTGCTTGTATTACTTCTCTTTGATTGTGCTATTTGACTTGTTTGTATATTGGTTTGAATCCCTTACTTGTGCTATTAGTTCAAGAATGTATTGAGGTGAGATGTTGTGGTTGAAATGTGATTATGTGGCTGAGAGATGGTTAGTATGACTAATTTTGTGATTAAAATCTGTTTTGAGTTTAGAAATTTAAAGAAAAGTAATTATTTATCTGAAGTAGAAATAAAAGTATTTCCAAAGGTTTAACAAAATAGTTTTACTAAGTAAGTTAATTATTTGCATTAAATTCATTATTTTTATGGCATTCCCATTCCCTACTGAGAACGTGTGGTTTGTTCTCACCCCAAAATCTTCAACCCTTTCAGTGACACAGGTTCAAAGACTCAGCTTGAAGCCGCGGATGGTTATTAGTTTTATCTGAGTAAGTTATGAGTTGAGTTATTTTCATAGAGTTCCCTCGCCTCTGTTAATTAGGAGTTTATTTTACCCAGAGGGATAAGTAATGTTTTCGAGTTTTATATTGAATTTGTTTGTATGAAATTTATTATTAGTAATAACTATGTGATTACTATTACTTGAAGATCTTTGATATGTGGTTTTAATTAATAAAAACACATTTTCTAGAATTTTCTTAAAAATTGAAATGCGATATCGACGTAAAGGCTCAATATTAAATAGATAATAAAGGAAAACATGTTAGTAACCCCTTATTTTTAGTACGATCATGACGTGCTAAAGTGAGGGTGTTATAAACTACATTAAAGCAAGAATTAAAGTGCTGAAACTAAAGGGAAACTAAACTAAAAACCATAATTCTAGAGAGAGGGGGAGCTTCTCTCTCTAGAAACTAAGAGAAAACATCATAAAAGCTAAACCTAATTGCCCTCCCCCCTTCATTCCTCTTCACTTTGGCCTTAAATAGCTTCAGAAAATGAGTTGGACTGGGTTCTGGAGACCCAAAAATCGCCCCCAACGATTTGCAATTAATGAGCTGACGTAATTCGGGTCACGCATACGCGTGGGTACGCATCGCTGTGCAAAAATCCATCCACGCGCACGCGTGGGTCACGCGTACGCATCGCTTGCAAATCCCTCCTGTGCGTACGCATGCGTACTTGTGCGTACGCACTCGTGCTGAAACTTCCAAACTTCATTTCTTCATAGTTTCTTCCCTTTTGCATGCTCTTTCCTTCACTTCTTCAACCCATACTTGCCTTGGAAACCTGAAATCACTTAACAAATACATCAAGTGAAGGAAAATTTCAACGAGAAAGCTGGCAATTTTACAGTGTAAATGAAATAAGCTTGCATGTATCTCGTTTACACAGTAAACGAGATATACACGTGTCACGCACATGTGCCTTATCTCATTTACAGTGTAAACAAGATATGTGGAAACTTATCTCATTTATACTGTAAACGAAATAAGGCTGGATTGCTGATTTTGGTAATAATTTTTAAAATTATTTATTTCAGTAATGAGATAATTTTTCTTCTCTTCTAAGGAGTAGATTTAAACACTTTCCTGACCTATAAAAACTTCTGTGAATAAAAAACTTTTCTATTGACATATTTTTTCTAGATTTAGAAAACATGTATAATCAAATCTAAAACACTTATAAAAGAGATTAAAATACTATAGAAAAGAAATATTATAATACAAAAGAAGAGAAAAGTTACTGGAGAATTATTGAGATTTAAAACTAAGAAAAAAAATTAAAAGAAAAAAAACCAAAAATCTAAAATAAAACCAGAAGTGGAAAACCCTTAGAGGAGAGAGAAAGGAGAGAAAAAAGAAAAAAAAAAGAAAAGGAGATCTTAGAGGGGAGAGAAAGATATAGGGCCATCGTTTAAGACAAAGATGACAGCAGCGGCCCTCAACAATGTTTATTGGTTCGCTTTTCTTTGTGCCAGAGAGGGAAAGAGTAAAGACAGTGTAGTGATGAAGCTAAAATTTATATGATAGCCTTTTTTTCGATTTTAATTTTTAAGTGTGTGTTTGGATTAACGTTCGTAAACGAAAATTTGCATAAAATTAATTTTATAAAATTGATTTTGATCAAAAGTGAGTTGGTATTAATATAATTTATGTTTGGTGATTTTTATTCAAAATAAATTATAATAAATTAAATATTATTTGAATTACATTATTCAAAATCTTTTTAGATAAAAAATTAAAGAAAAGAACATGAATTTAAATAATTATTTTATATTATCTTATAATTTTATTTTAGATATTTAAATAAATTTTAATATTCTTTTTCTAGTACTCTAAGTACCCTTTAATACTCTAATAGGATTAATAAAATTATAATACAAAACAAAAAAAATATTCTATACAAAAAAAATAATAGTAACAATAAAAAAATTCATATAAATAAAAAATAGAAGTTTTATAAAAAATAATAATATATATAAGAGAGTATTGAAAAAAATATTATAAAAAAATAACAAACATATGAATAATGAAGAAAACAAATGGTACATAAAAAATAAATTTCAGTGTAATGTGAAAAAATGAATGCAAAAGCTAAAATTTGTAGCTTTTGATAAACGTGAATTGAAAGGTAGAAATCATTTTTGCGTTGACAGGATAAAAAAGTTGCCAAACATAAAAATAAAACGTCCAATAGACTCAAACACGCTTTTCTCTTTTTTAACACAAAACCAAACACAAAACCACATACACCTTTAATATGATGGGAGACGTGAGATGTGAAATGTGTTAATTTGGTTTTTAAATAGCGATTAAAAGTGTGTTACATTATGTACTTATATTGAAAATATATAATGTATTTATATTGAACAAAGAAATTAAGAAATAAAATAAAATCCCAAATCAACTTGGCCGTAGGGTCGCATACCATCAAATCTATTTTTTTTTATAGAGCCTTCAATCATAGCCCAATTCTTAATGAAATAAAGAAAATCTAATAAAGTTAGGAAACAAACATAAAACGAGTAAAAAAATTGAAAAGTATAATAGTATAGGAAACATTTCAGGTGAGGTAAAGTAGGATGTAGAGTTTCAGAACTCCGGTCTCTGAAACCGTCTAGATTTAACATAAAATATTTCAATGGCTAAGATAACACCAATCATTGATGATGTGAACACAGTTTAGATGGGGTGCAGTGTGGGGCTTTTACTGGTTTGAAAACTGAGTTATTTGCCTATATGTTGAAAGTCATATTTGCCCAAATGCTGATATTGAGTGAAGTTATGTGGCTTGTAGGCAGATTCGAGGACAGATGCATGGGTTAGGGTTCTGGGTTTGGTTTTTGAAGCCCAGTTAAACATGGGCTTTTTAGCCCTTTAAGTGACAATTTGAACTGCGCTTATTGGACAGAGCTTTTTTTTTTTTTAGAAATTGGCTATACCGTTAGCTCATAACTCCTTATAACCTAGCTATGATGGTAGTTCCAAATCACTAGTTTGATCAAAGTAGAAAAGAAAATTGAAAGGAACACACTATTAGCTTGCCCATGGTATTCTCTATTGTTACGCATAAAATGATTTAAAGCATAGAGATCGAAGATTGTCAAAAGAAATTTACGAGTGCTTTATAAAAATTGTTACATGTAATCTTCTGAATAAAATTCTTTGATTTAAAAATACTTGTGGTTGCTCCATTATCATGGATGAAAATAGATTGGATTAAATAACATAATGAAATTGATAGAGGATACAATAGAGATACGTGAAGCTTATGTAGAAAAGCTAAGAACTCAAGATTCAGTTAGTGCAATCAGTTAATGAAGCTAGTTGTGCATATTTTCCCTTTTTTGTTATTACCTTCCATTTCTGTTATTTGAGGTGGCAGAGTTTGTTAGTAACTAACTCACCAACCTTGCTCTACACTCCTCTGTATCAACTTGAGTTAGTAATGCAATAATCACAATTCCCTCTTCAATCTCTCTGCTCATCTCCCCTCTTAGAGCCTCTGCTCTTCTCTTGCACCACCATCTTGTGATACCTTTCATGGTATCAAAGCTTGGTTCGCATATAAACCATGGCTGCATCAAACAATTCAGCTACTGCTGCACACTCAGCTCAAACGGTGAGTACACCAAGTTTTACAATAAATCCAATATACATGAAGTTTGACACTGATAATTTCTTACAATGGAAGGATCAGGTTGAAGCTATGATAGAAGAAAATAATTTACTCAATCACATTACCAGAGCAAGAATTCCGTTGCAAATTCTTGAAAATGGATAAGCCAATCCAGAATTTTCAAGATGGAAGAAGCAAGATGCATTGTTAAAGTCCGGATTGCTGGCCTCAATGTCAAAGTCATACACAACTCAAATGGTTGGTTGCATCTTCACCTACCAGATTTGGAATGGGTTAAAGAGTCATTTTGCGTCACAAGTCAAGGCCAAAGTGATTCAATTGAGAAACAAGCTCAACGGTACGAAGATCAGTGCCGTAGTGAATGATTATGTGCTAACAATCAAGAGCACAATCGATGAACTAACTTTAGTAGGAGAAAAAGTAAGTAAAATTGAACATGTAAATGCGACTCTTCATGGCCTTACTGAAGATTATGCACTGTACTCACCTCAATTCTAACAAGGCCTCAAGGTATCACAGTTGGAGAGCTAGAGGCATTCCTGTTTGCACATGAAAGCATGCTAGAAAGGTTCAGAAAGCCTGAATTAGATCATCTGGTACAAGCTAATGTTACTCAATCAGATTACACAAATCAATTTGTTCAAGGTAGTTATCAGAAAAATTTTGCTCAAAGAGGTGGTTTAAGAAGCAATTTTTGAGGTAAAGGCAGGTTCCAAAGTTCTAGAGGAGGAAGGCAGCCACATCAGTCCTATTCAGATAGATCTAGAACTCAAAGTCATCAGAACTATGGAAGACCATAACAAGGCTAAGAAAGAATGCAAGACAGGCCTCAATGTCAATTATGCAGCAAGTTTGGTCACACTGTAAGAACCTGCTGGTACAGATATAAAGATGATAATGCACAAATATCCTACTCCCAGCCTCAGTACAGAGAAAGATATGAAAATAGGCAACAACAAGCTCAGCAACCAGAAGCAAACTTGAGAAATGTTCTAGCCAATCCGGCAACAATTCAAGAATCAATCTGGTATCCAGATTCTGGAGCTACTCATCACATAACTGCAGATCCAGAGAATGTGACCGAAAAACAAAACTATGAAGGCAAAGATCAAGTAGTAGTTGAAAACGGCATAGGTTTTGGCTATTCATTGTGTTGGAAAAGCATATTTCAAAACTGATTTGAGCTCAAAGAAATTGATAATGCAAAAAATGTTACTAGTGCCAAATATAACAAATAATTTACTTAGTGTTTATCAATTTTATTGTGATAATAAAGTGTTCTTTGAGTTTCATTCTCATGGTTGCTATATCAAATCTCAAGATACTGAAGAAGTAATCCTGCAAGGGGATGTTGCAAGAGGCATGTATAGGCTTCTCAATTTGCGTCCTGAGCATTCTCCTTCTGCTCTCATAAGTTCAAACGAGGCAGACACAAATAAATACATGCTTTGGCATGCTAGGATTGGGCATGCCTCAGCCACGGTTGTTTCTAAAGTCCTAAAGTCCTGTTATCTTTCTTTTTCACCAAATAAGTCACTTTGTAGTTCTTGTTGCATTGGCAAATCTCATGCTTTACCTTTTCCTAAGTCTGAGTCCACTTATAATAATCCTTTAGAACTTGTGTATTCTGACATTTGGGGCCCTGCTCCATTCTGTGATTCAAATGGACATAACTACTTTATCAATTTTATTGATGCTTATTCTAGATTTACCTGGATATACCTCATTAGAAGTAGAGCTCAGTTAAAATTAGTGTTTCTGCATTTCCAACACATGGCCGAACTACAATTAAATGCTAAGCTAAAAATGTTTCAAAGTGATAATGCAGCGGAGTACATTAGTCTTTCCAAGTCATTACAAGAACAAGGGATAATTCATCAATTTTCTTGTTTACATATTCATCAATAAAACGACACAGCTGAAAGAAAGTATACACATGTGGTTGAGATGGGACTAACATTGCTTGCTACAGCCTCAGTGCCTATCAAGTTCTGGAGACATACTTTCACAACAGCTGCTCAAATCATCAATATCTTGCCCACACCAGTCCTGAATGGTGTGTCAACCACTAAAAGATTATTTGGCAAGAAACCACAGTATAATAGCTTAAGGGTGTTTGGTTGTATATGCTTCCCACATTTATAGCCTTACAACAAGAATAAGCTACAATTTAGGTCATCAACTTGTGTGTTCCTTGGGTACAGCACCAGTCACAAACGGTACTAATGCCTAACCAACTCGGGCAAGATAGTGATCACTAGAAATGTGGTGTTTGATGAAGATAATTTTCCCTTCAAAGATCCACATTCAGAATTCAACAATGCAACAAAGCAGCCTCAGGAACCTTTCTATCCAACCCTGCCACCACTATATATCATACCTAAGCCTCCTATAGCATCTCAACCTCCTCCTATCTTAGCCAGACCTGATACTACATCCCCACTCATGAATAGCACTGCCAACCATTATCAGCAAAATTTGTCATCCCCACCTATTGTACCTCCCTGTCCTAATGTTCCCTCAGCCAACCCTAATCAGACCATTTTGCCAAACCTCACTCAACACTACCTCTACATCACATATAGCTCCATCTGATATACCTATTCCTGTCCCTATATCAGATCTCGAAGTTGTGCTACCCTGGGCCTCAACCTCAACCTCCCTTAAACCTCATGATGCAGCAATTAATTCTCACCCCATGGTAACAGGAAGCAAAACTGGCTCCTTGAAACCAAAAGCCTTTCATGTGAGTGTGGAACCTAGAAATGTGCATCAGGCACTAGCTGATCCAAAATGGAAAGAGGCTATGGATGCAGAATTTGAGGCTCTGCAAATGAACAAGACTTGGAAGCTAGTGTCACTGCCAGCTGGAAGGAAAGCTATATAGCAAATGGGTATACAGAGTCAAATATAATGCTGATGGAAGCTTGCAAAAATATAAGGCGCGCCTGGTTGCTTAGGGATTCTCCCAGAGACCAGACTTCAATTTTACTGAGATCTACAACCCAGTCGTCAAGCCAACATAAATTCGGATCATACTCTCAATTGCACTAGTAAGAAGCTGGTCAATCAGACAAGTAGATGTTAACAATGCATTCCTGCATAGGGAGCTCATAGAGGACGTTTACATAAAGCAGCCACTAGAATATACCTCGAGTGACAACACCTTGGTGTGCAAGCTCACTAAGGTACTCTATGACCTAAAACAGGCACCTAGGGCCTGGTACCACAAGATCTTCTTAGCTCTTCAGAAGCTTAGTTTCTCTCCAACCAAATTAGTTGTATCTATTTTTGTTCAGCAAACAATCTTTTTCATTACCTATGTGCTAATCTATGTTGATGACATCATTGTAACTGGGAGTTCAAATGAGGTGATCACAATAGTTACTCAAGCTGAACTCAGCGTTTGCACTCAAAGACATGGGGGAGCTGCACTATTTCCTGGAAATTCAAGTAACCAGGATTGATGATAGTGGTCTACTAATGACTCAAAGCAAGTATGTAAAAGACTTACTTGTAAAAGCAGGCATGAATGGCTGCAAATATTGTTCAACACCACTATCGTTATCCTTAAATATTCAAGCTATAGGGGGAGCAGAGCTTGACAATCCCCACCTGTATCGATTAGTGGTAAAAAATCTTCAATACTTGACAGTAACCAGGCTTGATCTAACCTTCAGTGTAAACAAACTAGCTCAATTCATGCAAGCTCTACTAGAGTCACACTGGAAGCTAGTCAAAAGGATACTATGTTATGTAAGTGGAGCTGCCACCTATGGTCATAAGCTTTCTAAAGATCCATCTATGAAGATAACAACTTATTGTAACCCGGATTGGGCATGTGACCCGAGTGACAGGAAATCAATTGGTGGATTCTGTGTATATGTGGGAAGGAATCTGGTTTCTTGGCACTCAAAGAAACAAGGAGTGGTAGCTAGATCAAGTACAAAGGCAGAGTATAGAGCATTGGCAGATTTAGTAGCAGAACTGATCTGGATCAAAGGTCTGATAGAGGAATTAAAGTGGCCTGTTCAAGAAGCTCCCATGGCATATTGCGATAATCAAAGAACTATGTTCTTAGCGGAAAATCCTATCCTGCATTTAAAGACAAAACACTTTGAAATTGACTTGCATTTTGTCAGGGATTATGTCACAAGCAAAGTCATTCAAGTGAGTCATGTCCCCAACTCAGTTCAGATTGTAGACACCTTTACCAAAGCTCTCCCCTCCACAGCATTTCTTCATCTTAGGGACAAACTCAAGGTGCAGAATTTGGAAAATTCAGCACCCTTGAGTTTGCGGGGACATGATAGAGGATACAATAAAGACATGTGAAGCTTATGCAGAAAAGCTAAGAACTTAGGATTCAGTTAGTTCAATCAGTTAGTGAAGTCAGTTGTGCATACTTCCCCTTTTCTGTTATTACCTTCCATTTCTGTTATGCTAAAGTGGTAGAGTTTGTTAATAACTAACTCACCAACCTTACTCTACACTCCTCTGTATATATATGCTCATATATGTATCAACTTGAGTTAGTAATGCAATAATCACAATTCCCTCTTCAATCTCTCTGCTCATCTCCTCTCTTAGAGCCTTTACTTTTTTCTTGCACCACCAGCTTGTGATGCCTTTCAAAAATGATTTGTTAGTGCTTTATTGTTTTTACAAGTAAGCAGAACAGAGATAATAGTAACTGTTTTGCAGCTTGTGTTGATGCTTGTGTTGCGTAATCATGAAAAAGATAATGAGAATGAAAAAAAGATTCAGTTGCAGAATGATTTCAGATCTGATTATGCCAATTTCAATGTTCTTTCCTGAGATCTATCTTTCAAATCTGTAAAATACCCATGAAAGTTAATAGTTTCAGACTATACAATGGTTTTTAAAATAACAGGTTCCTGTCCTGAATACAGTAAAATAAACATGAACAACGAAGATAGTTAGTGATTTTATTTAGTGCATAAACAATGAAATGACATGACCCTATCCTTCCTTCAGAGTTAATGTAGCCGTGTGGATCGTATCATCAAGTTTCATGTCATCTGTAATTTTTATTCTGATGAAGGGAAATTTGTCAGTAAAGAATTTTTCAATGAAATCTCGTTGCAAGTATAGTTCTAAACCAACAACAATCCTCAATCAAAATTTAATTTGTTTGTCACAAGTATAAACCCCAATAAAAATAACCGAAGTATTTAAACCTCGGGTCATCTCTCAAGGAATTCCAGGAAAGTGTTCATGTTATTGGTTATGGGATAAGTATTTTCGGAATTTTGGAATAAGAGACAAGAAATGTAAATAACAAGAAAGTAAATGAAACTCAAATGATAAAAAGGAATAAGAGACAAGAAATGTAAATAACAAGAAAGTAAATGAAACTCAAATGATAAAAAGGTCTTGGCAAGGGTTGATGGTTAAGGATCTTTATCTTTGTCACTAACCACAACATCATAATTGCAAGGATCAATCCCATTAAGTCATCTTCTAACAAGTAAAGAAAAGTCAAATGAGCTACATTAATCCTAATCCATAAGTCCTAACCACCTCACTAATTAACTTAGTGGAAGCTAGAGTCAATGGACATCAATCATCAATCACTTGGAAATTAGCAACTCAAGTTCACCTAAGTTACCATCCCAAGCCAAGAACACAAAAATCTACTCTAACATCCTTCCAAACATTTTATCAAACACTTAGAAGGCACAAAAGGGAAGCAAGATAAAATGACAACAAGAATAAAATCTACAACTACCAATTGCAAGAAATTAACAACAACAAAGGAATTAAACAATAAAAGAAATCAAACATAAATTGCATTAAAGGAAAATAAAAGGAACAAGAGTGCATTAACAACAAAGTAAACAATTACAAGGAGTAAAATACTAAACTAGGAAAGTAAAGGTAAAGGAACAAGAATTTGCAAAGGAAAAGTAAATCAAGGCATGAATTAAACCTAGATCTAAAGAAATCCTAATCTACATCTAACCTAATTCTAGAGAGAAGAGAGAGCTTGACTCTCTAGAATTCTAACCTAAAGCATGGTGAAAACTCAACTAATTGCTTCCCCCCTGACCCCTCTTGAATTCTGCATGAAGTAGCCTCAGAAATGAGTTGGATCTGGGCCTGGGAAGCTTAGAAATCGCCCCCAACGAATTGCCTTTAATGAGGTCACGTGCCGCTTGCCACGCGTACGCGTCGGTCACGCGTACGCGTCATCTTGCAATTCTCCTTGTCACGCGTACACGTCGTTGGCAAATGACCTTCTCACGCGTGCGCGTCAACTTGAAATCTCCACAAGCTCATTTCTTCATGAATTCTCCACTTGCATGCTTTTCTCTTTACTCATTTGATCCATTCCTTGCCTCTTAAACCTGAAATCGCTAACACACATATCAAGGCATCGAGTGGAATCAAGGTGAATTAAAATTAACCAATTAAAGGCCTAAAAAGCATGTTTTCACTCTTATGCACAAATTAGGAGAAAGTCATAAAACCATACCATTTCATTGAATAAATGTGAGAAAAAAAGTTGATAAAATTCTCTAAATTAAGCACAAGATAAACTCTAAAAATGAGGTTTATCACATTCATAATCAGAATCCAGCACACTAGCAGATGCTAAAAGAGAACCACATCCAGAGTTAAGAATATGAATAAAGCAGTGAATGGATAAATGGGCCTCTAATTGATAGTTAAGCTGGGGTCAGAATTTGCAGAGCAATACTTACCTCAATGGACAAAGCCTCTCCTTTAAGGTCATTACCAGCGACGGCTGCACCGTTGCCTCCAATGATGTTGCCCCTCTTGGTTGGTCTTTTAGCCAGGCCTTTACAGGCCAACAATTCCCTTAGAAGACACAATAATATAGATCCTTATTTGCATCAGAAAATTTGGTAGGGTGTCGACTGTCGTGGAAGAACTGGAAGAGAGCTTCTTCTTTTTTAGTAGAGAGAAAGAAGAGAAGGAAGGAGATGAAGAACATCAAAACTTTAGAAATGGTGAACAATTTTTTTATTTTTTAGATGTATTTTTGTTTTATTTTTTAAATTATTTAAAATTTAAAAATATAATATTAAAATTAGTTGAATTTTAAAATTTGATTAATTCAAAAAAATAGTGTTTTGTCTAATATAAAAAAGATATCTAAATTTTTATATAAAATTAAATAACAAAATATTTTTATTTTTATTAAATTATAAGAATGTTTTAATAAAAATAGTGATATAATATATATTTTGAAAAAAATATTAAATACTGACGTGATAATATAATTCATATATCATGTTTTTATTTGTTCATATTTTTATTGTATTAGTACATATGAATTTATTATTGTATTAAAATAAATACTCTTAAAATTTAGTATAAAAATATTTTTTATTAGTTAAATATTTGATAAAAATTACTTAAATTTTGTTGGTCATGTAATTTATAATTTTAAAAATATAAAAATAGAAATAAGAACTAAAGAAAAAATCCAAAAATATATCGGTATAAATATGACTAACATCAAATTAAAAAATATTGTGAAAGAGACGAGGAGTACTAAACAAAACTAAAGTGTATATCTATTTTTTTTTTTTTTTCATTTAAATTTTTGGGGCAAAACTTGCGTTTCCTTACTCACGACGTAAAATGAGGGACCTCTCGTCCGTTTCAGGTACACGCGTCAGCTTTTCATTTGCTTGACAGCATGTCCTTTTTTCCCTCCTTCTGCAGTTTCCTTTTTGAACAACAACAACCACACTCATAATTTTAATTCCAACTGTACCCCTCTATATTCCATCAACTCAGTCCGCGCCATATACTTCAAAAGTGGCAAAATTGTAGTTTCGGAAGCAAAAACCAAGGGTAAACAATGGTAACGCGGGATATACACGAGGAACCGTGAACGCGCTTGTCACGTAAACTATGAAAGCAGTATTAGTACTCTACAGTGTGTAGCACTGACGAAACTTTCTTTCTTCTCTCTCTTTCTTTTTCACTTTCTGTGCAACTTCTTTTACTTTGTTGGCGACTACTTTGTTAGTCTGAATGTCTGATAAATAAAAAGTGAGCAAAAGCTAAAGGGGCCACTCACCCATCACACCCCAAATTCTCACCAAATATTGAATCGAATTATTCCTCTGATTCCTTCCTCATCTCTTCATTTGCTTTTATAATTCATCATCCCATTCTCTTTCGCTTCTTTTTTCTCTCTTTCGTTTCTCTCTGTTTTCGTCTCTGCTGCAAAATCATAAACCGGAAATATAAGAGCTCGTCCAATGGGAGCCGTTGTTGACTGTTATCCGCCGCACGCCGGCGAGGTTGCAGTTTTGTCTCTCAATTCGCTTCCCTTAGGTTTCCGATTTCGACCTTCCGACGAGGAGCTTGTTGACTATTATCTGAGACAGAAAATCAACGGAAATGGAGAAGAAGTCTGGGTTATTCGAGAAATCGATGTTTGCAAATGGGAGCCTTGGGACTTGCCAGGTATCAATCATAGATGAAGTTTCTTGGCTTTACTAATTTTCTGCTCATGTTCCCTGTTTCTGAATTTGATGACAATAACGTGATCGTAACTTCTTTTTATTTTGTTGCAGATTTGTCGGTGATAAGAAACAAGGATCCGGAGTGGTTCTTCTTCTGTCCACAGGACCGGAAGTATCCAAATGGTCACCGGTTGAACCGAGCAACGAATCATGGGTACTGGAAGGCCACAGGAAAAGATCGTAAGATCAAGTCAGGTTCCACCTTGATTGGGATGAAGAAGACTCTGGTGTTCTACACAGGTCGTGCTCCCAAAGGGAAGAGAACCAATTGGGTCATGCATGAGTACCGCCCCACCCTCAAGGAGCTTGATGGCACCAACCCTGGACAGGTACCTGTACCTATACTTACATATGTATATGTATATCATCTTTTTATGTATGTTGTGATTTACCATTGGATCTTTGTAGAGGTTATTGGGATCTTGTATTTCATTTTATATGTTCAATTTTTTACCACTATTATCATATCCACTGCCTCCTACAGGATATGTTCGAAAATGGTGTACACCAAAATCGGCCACCAAACAGCGCCACCATCTATTTGTGTATAAATATGTGTTGTTTAACTTATTTTCCATGTGTATTTTGTATTTTAGCATGTATTTTATACTGGTGGTGATTTTGGTAAATATTTAGCATGGTTGGGATATGTTTATTGATTCCTACAAGTCTGTTTATTTGGTTTGGTTTGTAACAGAATGCGTATGTACTCTGCCGGTTATTCAAGAAACAAGATGAGAGTCTTGAGGTTTCAAACTGTGATGAGGTGGAACAAACAGATTCGGCTCCCATGGCGGCCAATTACTCCCCTGAAGAAATACAGTCTGATCAGGCTCTGGCTGAAGTATCGCCGTCTCAAGTTACAGATGAGAAGCACCAGGGTGTTATCCCTGAGAACTCTGAGGAAGCGGTTTCCAACGTTATAACCTCTGCTGATTGCCATAGTGACGGATATGATGCTTGTGAAAGGCGAAATCAAGCTTTTGAACTACCTGCTGAGGTTAGATTTGACTGACTCAGTTTGAATATTTTACTGGATCATCATCATGTTCTTTTGGGGGAAAAAATAAATCCTAAAGTCACAATGGAGAATTCTGACTACCTAGAGGATAATTTAGAGTGATTTCAATGTTCACTTGCTATGAGAATAGCAGTTTATCTTTCAGTTAGGTTTCAGTATACATTACTTTAAAATAATGTTTTTATCACCATAAAAAAATTGAGTATCTCCACTTCTCTATATGTATGGATTTCTTAGTGTGCATTTTATTTATTTTAGTAACTGAATTTATGTTTCTGACAGGACATTCCGCCGTTGAATTGGGACATATTCAATGACCCCGAAGACAAGATATTTGATGACAAATTATTCTCCCCAGTCCATAGCCATATTCCACCAGAATTTTACTACCAAGCAAACAATGAGACAAATATTGCAGACATCTTAAATTCTGTCAATTGGGATGAGATCTCCTATGAGGATCCCTATAGTCAAGCACAGAACAACTTTTTTAATAATGTTAAGCAAAGTGTATCAGGTAGCGAACCAGATGCAGGGCTGACCAATATGACAGTGAGTAACAGCTCTATTGCTATTTATATTTTGGTCATTGTATTGAGTGTGGTTCATCAACCCTGAGCAGCAGCTATATTATTTAGCATTGTTTCTTGAAAATTCTTTATAATTATAGTTCTCTGTATTCTTCAGTGTGTACACCCGACGAATGTTGTTTATCCCGAGGAGGCAATTCACAGAAAGGTTGCTTTGGCAACAACTCCGCAATTTTGCAGCACCTTCACGTCTGACTTCAGTGCTGATGAGCAGAAGAGCAGTGTCGCGTTAATTCAAAACAATTCCCAGATGGCTTCTTTTCCGGATGCCAGAACAGTCCAAGTGTATAACGTATTCAATGATTATGAGCAGCCGAGAAACCTTAATACCTATGTTAGTGGTGATACTGGAATCAAGATAAGGACTCGACAAGTGCGAAATGAACAACCAGCAATGATCTTTACAGATCAAGGTAATGCAGCAAGGAGAATCCGATTGTTAAAGCAGTGTGCAGATGTCTCAAACAAGATGGCAGATGATGGGAGTCCTAAACAAGAGCATGATTCAAAACCAATAATTGCAGGGGTAAGAAGCTAATTTCGTTTATTTAGCTTTGGTTTATATAAAGAATTGTCTGTGCACGTGTTCATGAGATTTGTTTTTTGCTTTTGTAGAACAAAAACAAAACTTTCAAAAGTCATACTGCAGATAAGCATGATACTGCTAATGATCTGAATGAACGCCAGGAGAAAACTGAATCAACTGATAAAAGAAACATGATATCTAAACTTGCTAAAGGAGGTTCTTCCATGTTGGGGTTGAAGGGATTATTGCGCAGAAGGCTTAGTTACATATCAAAGGCTTCCTCCAATTTCAAAATGTGGTCTTGTGTTGTTGTGGCTTCTGCCTTTGTATTGGTCTCGTTTGTGTTCTTTGCTAACATATGGGGATATATTAACTTATGAACTTCTAGGAGATCATTCCTTTATGCGTGTAATGTGCCTCCATTTTTTTTTCCTTTCTTTTTTTAGGGCCAGTTGTGGAGGCTTTTAGGATTGACTCCTAGATTTGTTGATAACTCTATTGTGAGAGAGTATGCGTTTCAATATGTAGCTGTATAATATACTTAGTTGCTTACCTCGCTGGCTAGTAGAATTTAGATCAACACTTGTGTTACCGTTTTCTTCTCTCTTAATTACTTGCTTACTACCTATGAATGCCAAGAAAGCTATTCGTGTAATAATGATGAGAGTAAAGCACTAAAAATGTTCTTTAATTATCAAAACATTAACAGAAATGTATTAATAATTAAAATATCCTCAAAATATTTTAAAATGCAATAAAAATACCAATTTCTTTATCGAACAAAAATGTTTTGGTGGCTTTCATTAGAAATTATAAAACCTAATATCTCTTCTCTTTATGCCTCTCTTCTCCCCTCCTCATCACTCCTACCTTCTCCCTCCCTTCACCTTCTCTCCTTTGTTCTGTGCGTGTTGCCAACTATGTCCTTTATTGTTGCCTTGCCTCTTTCTTTATTTCAATCTGCCTTCCTAATCTGTCGTCTCTATCTGCCTCTGCTTTGGCTCTACTTCAGTCTCCGCCCTCTTCGTCTTCCTCTGCCTTCGACTCTCTTCGCGCCACCAACTCCCTCTCGTTTTCGTTCTCTATTTTTTTATATGTATATTTTTAGTTTATTTAGATTTTGATTAATGTTTGTCAAAGTGTTTTATACTGTTTTATGAGAATGAATTTGTAATTAAATTAAGAGTTGTTAATGGTGGTGATTTGAGATCGTCCATCGTTGTATTCGGGTTCAAATTTGGGAAATTAGGGTTTATAATTTGAAAATTTTAGAAAATTAAGGTTGACAACTAGGAAATTAGAGTTTGTAATGTGGGAATAGGTTATAATAATGGTGTCGTATTAGCTTAACGAATATTACCTAAGTATTTCTGTTTGTCACATGACCACTTTTGTTAACAGGTACGATCTTTCTTTACGGTTGGATGCTGTTATTATGTTTTAAAAGTTTTTAAAAGTAATATGTCGTTAACGAGAAGGAAGAATTTATTGTTTTCAAGAATTCAATATTTCTAGAATTTTTGTTATGGTTTACTCTAATAATAATGGTACTAGCCTATACCCTTTTATTTTATCCTTCTAATGAATTTTTCTAACATAAAATAGTAGAAAATTAGGATGATTATGGAGATGGTAGTATGTCATTATTCTATATTTGTTCGCTAACTTCTACGGGGTGTTTTGCATGCGAGTTTACGAAGTATTCAATCGTAAGTAACTAAATATATACAGGAAAAAAAAAAAAACAGGTGCTAGCGGATTAAATGCTCTGTACGGAAATAATGTCCAAACAATAACAAACTCTGCAATGAATATACTTATATAGTTATTAATTATTATATTATTATATTTTACGAAAAAAAATAGGCTAAAAAATTTTAATATAAAAAAAAAGAGGCGAGTTTTTGCTGGAAATGAAGTTTTTTTGTGTATATACAAGTGAGTAGATGTTGCAGATACAATAGGTACAACATGTAGGTCACATGCTGACTCAGCATGCATGCTGCATGATGGACATATGGCTCAATCAGCAGCAACACGCACCCTGCGTCAGGGCGGAGTTAGAAGAAATATTAGAAGGAGGTCAAAAATATTTACACAATAAAATAAGACTAAATAAAATTTTAAAGGATGACTAAACTGAAATTTACATTTAATTTACATGTAAAAAATTAAAATTAGCCCTTTTTATGTATGTAGCTTCGCCCCTGCCCTGCGTGTTATCCAAGTGGCGAGCTTCAAGCCAACATACACCCTGCGTGTTGGACACGTGGCAAACGCTAGTTGGATGGCTTTGCAACACAAAACTTGCAAGGTGAGTCCTCTACCTATAAAAACCAAAACTCTTTACTATCTTACTACATTGCGAGAGAGGTGTTTTCCTCTACTGTTGGTATGATGGAAGGCACATCAAATATATATAGTGATTTACCACAATGGTGAGGTTATATGAAATACATATGAGGGCGTGAGCTTTGCTTGTGAGAGTACATTTTCGTTTGTGGTTCCGTGCACTATAACGTTTGCGGAACTACAGTATAGGCTCTGTCAGAGCATAGAGAGTGATATTTTAAAGAGGGTGAGCAACATTTTCTACCAAAGTTCGGTTGTCATATTTGGCAGCCTGATACAGTTTGAGGTTATGCCGATCGTTGACGAAACAAGTATTTAGCAGATGTTTCATATTCACTAGCAAACTCAGGTGCAACATCCAAGGAATGAGTTGTATGTTGAGTTTGAACATATAACTGCAGATGAGGTTCAACATGACCCAGATGTTCAAGATGACAAAACTGAAGCGTAACGAAGAAATGAACAATGATAGCGACGAGGAGTTCGAAGCTACGTATGAAGCCAGTGACGAGGACAAGGACAGCGATGGGGGAGGTGAGGCAGTCACGGAAACTTTAGTGGTTCCACCTGCAGTTGGTCAACTGATAGACATTCCACCTTTTATGCGTAGCTTGGATCTTGACGCCAAGCATGCACCAGAGTTTCCGGAATATGCGAACATAGATACGTGAGCAGTTGGTAGTATGTTTCCTTAAATTTTGTTTTGACAGATCGATGAGCAACAATTTATTCTTTTTATAGGTGTTGCTGATCCTGAGGACGGGGAGTTCAGGATCAGAATGGAATACGGTTCTAGAAAATCAGTCATTACGCTAATTCGGAGTTACACTCTCTCTAGAGGAGTCGATTACATTGTTATGAACCCGAGTTACAGACGTTCTATGCAAAATGCAAGACTTATGGATGTGGGTGCAATTGGCTTATCTGAGCCAGCTTGATACAGAAGAAAACTTGCTGGGAGATTCGAAGATACAACGGGAGGCACACGTGTTCCATGGGAACGATCTAACAGGATCACTTCAAGTTGGACTCAGACATGATTGCTGAGGCTATGAAACCATTGGTCGAATTCGACCCATCTATAAAGGTGAAATCTATAATTGCGGAAGTCCAGGCATGATTCAACTACACTATTAGTTACCGAAAGACTTGGTTAGCAAAGCAGAAAGTCGATAGCAAAAATTTTCGGCAGATGGGAAGAATCTATGGAGCTTTGCCATTGTGGTTCTCCGCAATGGTTCAGAAGATGCCTGGTTCACAAGTCCAAATAGAAACACGATCCCTGTATAACGGTAGTGAAGAGGTGGCAGTTGTTAGGATACTTCATCGGGTATTCTAAAGTTTCAATCCATGCATAAGAGCCTTCAAATATTGCAAGCCGCTAGTTCAAGTTGACAGCACCCACCTATACGGAAAATATAAAGGTTGCCTTTTGGTTGCAGTTGCGCAAGATGGGAATCAAAATATTTTGCCGATTGCTTTTGCCATCAACTGCTGATGCGTGGCAATTTTTTCTTAGTAATTTACGAAGGCATGTTGTAAGAAGAGACGGCGTGGGTATAATCTCCAATCATCATGAGTCAATCCGGGCAGGAGTAAATCGTAGCGCAAGTGATTGGAAACCGTTGAAAGCATGGCAGATGTTTTGTATTTGGCACATTGGTAGCAACATCTTAAGGGAATTCAAGGTCCCGTATTTGCAAAAGCTTATGGTGAACATTGGTTATCAAAAGACGGTGGAGGAGTACAATGTCAACTATAAGAGGTTGCAAGAACGAGGCGAGGCATATGCTCGTTGGTGCGACAACATCGAACTACCTCAGTAAGTATTGGCATTTGACGAGGGACATTGATTGGGTCAAATGACGACAAACCTTGTCGAGAGCATCCTGCCTTGGTGCTCGTCCGAGCCACTTATTATCGGTTAAATGAGTTATTCACGCGGAAGAGTACTGAGGCTCACCAATGCAAGTGTGTTGGTTTTAGTTACTCTGAGTTTGCCACTCAGCGGATAAAGGCAAATATGCAGCATGCAGGAAACATAGTCATGCACCGGTTTGATAGAAGAAATGAGATGTTTGAGGTGCGCGAAATGCAAGCGGAAGAGTGTTAGTAGTTGATCTTGCATGACGAAGATGCGACTGTGGGAATTTTTAGGTGGAGTGACTTCTATGTCGCCATGTTATTGCGTGCTAAGCTAACTAGCTCCTTGATTGGCAGGTGTATGATAGTGATGTATACAATATGTCAGATATTTGCAAGGTCTATAAAATTGAGTTTATCCCGTTGGGCGACACAGAGACATGGCCTAATTACCCAGGAGCGACGATGGTCGCGAATCCTGGCTTGAGACGAATGTCAAAAAGTCATCCCAAATCGACTCGCTATCTGAATAAATTAGATTCACGGAAAATGCGTGGTCCCCGAGTATGTCGCCTTTGCAGGAGATAGGGTCATAGGTAGTAAATGTCCGCAACGTACTGGACCGAGTGGGGTTGGTGATAGTGGTGGTTCATAGGGTTTCTTTTCAGTTGTAAAGGTCAATTGTTCGTTGTAGTTGGATTCTGAATTTCTAAGTTTATGTATTTTTAAGTTAATGTATTTGGATTCTTGATTTTGAAGCTCATGATTTTATAGATTAAATAAACTAAGTTCGAATCGACTAAAATTAATTACAACTAATACAAAGATTAAATAATACTGAGTTCGACTCAACTGAAGATGAGTGCAACTAATACAAAGAGTAAATAGACTAAGTATGACTAATCAGTGATGCGGGATTTTGAATACCCACAAACTAACCGGTAAGTGCACCGGATTGTACCAAATAATACCTCAAGTGAGTGAGGATCGATCCTATGAGGATTGATGGACTGAGCAACAATGGTCGAATGAATCACTTAGTCAAGCAAGCAGAAAGTTGTGTTTTGAGGGTTGTAAAATGCATTAAATAGTAAATTCAGAGAATTAGAAATCAAACAATAAAACGTGTGTGAAATATATGAGAGAAAACAGTTAAGGCTTCGGAGTTGTTTATTCTTCCGGATTAAGTTTTCTTACCAACTATCTTAATCATGCAATATTCGTTTCACACCAAACTGTAATTCACTAAACCCTAATATCTTAGTGATTTAGTCTCCTCTAACACAAATCAATCGCTAATGTCTTGGTCACTTAATTTAGATTAGAGGGTTAAGAGCAATTCTAGTTTATGGCCACAGAAACCCTAAATATTTGAAACTAAGAGGATTATATGTCATGTATCCTGATTAGTTCAAGTAATTAGTAATTTAGGAGGAATTTGTTTTCAAGTTGTTGTTCAAGTGAGATAACTCTGTCGAGAATCACAAGAACACATGTAGAATAAGGGTTATATTGTCGTTCTACCCAGATTCATAAGATGAAGAACGAAAGCAATCATTGAAACTGAATCAATATATTAATTAAAATAGAAAAGCAATAGTCTTAATACGTAGAAATAAACAGAGCTCCTAACCTTAACCGAGGACGTTTAGTGGCTCATGACTTACAGAGAAAACAAAGGTTCTAAAAAGTGTAAAGTGCGGAAGTGCGGAGATCTCCCTAAAGGGAGAATCTTTTTCCTTTTATATCTAACCTAATTTGATTTGAAGCTAAAATAAAATAATAAAATCTAAACCTAAAAGATTATGTTTGTAAATAAAAATTACAAAAATAAAAGATAAGATAATAACTAAAAGCTAAATTCCATAAAAGATGCTCCTTTGATGAGGTTGAGTTCGGATTCCCTGGCGCTAAACACCCTGCAAGCGTTTAGCACCCCCATAGGCAGAGAGCTCCCCTTAGTTTGTTGGTTGCTGGCATTTAGCACCCAGGGGAGCAGCTTCAAAGTTTCTCTTTTTTGTTCAAAACTCTGCCAAATTGATCCGAATTTCACCTGAAATACTAAAAACACCAGAAAAACTCAAAATAGCATCCAAAAAGGATTTTAACACCAAAATATAATTAAACTTACTAAATTCTAACTAAATTTAACTGGAAAATAAGCAGAAAATGGGTATAAGATGTGACAGAGGAAAAATATCGGTAAATATTTTCACAAAAATATCACGTTGCAAGTATAGTTCTAAACCGACAATTAAACCTCAATCAACATTTAAATTGTTGTCACTTAAGCAAACCCAATAAAATTAACCGAAGTATTTAAACCTCAGGTCGTCTCTCAAGGAATTGCAGGGAAGTGTACTTACTATTGGTTATGGGAAAACGTTTTTGGGATTTTTGTGATAAGAAATAAGTAATGTAAATAACAAGGAAATAAAATAACAACTAAGAAAAGTCCTAACAAGGATTGAGAATTGGAATTCCTATCCTCATTATCATCATCAATTGTGATGGTAATTTCCTTTTGCTTTCACTTAGTTAACCTTTAACAATTGAAGGAAAGTCAAGTGAGCAAAATCAACTTAAGTTCACAAGTCCTAATCAAAGACTAGATTTAGTGAAGCCTAAGCCAACTAGCAATTTTCAATCACCAATCAACAAAAGAATTTTGATAACTCAAGAGTCTCCAATTGATCAATCCAAGTTAAGAACATAAAAATCTAATTTAAAATCTAACCAAGCATTTTATCAAACACTTGGAAGGCATAACATAAAAACATAAAAAAACTAACGAGGAATATTAAATCTAAACAACCAATTGCAAGTATCAATGACTAACAATTAAAGAGAGCAACAATAAACATAGAAAACACAAATTGTATTAGAAGAAATCAAATGTAACAATAGCTCAAACATGAAAATGGCGAAAAAGGGAAATAACAAGGGAGGAAGATGAACTAAAGTGTTTGAACAAATAAAAGTAAGAGAAAACTAAATTAAAGTAAAATTGAACCTGAACCTATGGAGAAATTGAAAGAGAAACCCTAAAACCTAGAGAGAGGAGAGAGCCTCTCTCTCTAGAAAACTACATCTAAACCTAACTAATTGTGAATGAAAGTGTGAATGATTGAATCCCCTTCCAGCTCCACTCTGCAGCCTCTAATCAGTATTTTTGCACCTGAAACTGGGTCCAAAGCAGCCCATAAATCACCCCTAGTATTTTTTGTAAATTGCAGCACGTGACGCTCTGTCACACGTATGTGTCGTCCACGCGTACGCATCGCTGAAAGAATTCCAAGTCACGCGTACGCGTCATCCACGCGTACACGTCGCTTGCCTGCTGCACTGGTCATGCATATGCATCGCCCATGCGCGCACGTCGCTATCAGCTTCTGAAATACTCATTTTCTTGTGTTCCTTCCACTTTTGCATGCTTCCTTTCCATCCTATAAGTCATTCCTGCCCTATAAAACCTGAAAACACTTAACACACGCATCACGGCATCAAATGGTAATAAGAGAGGGTTAAAAATTAGCAGATTTAAGGCCAAAGAAGCATGTTTTCAATCATAGCACCAAATTAGGAAGGAAAATGTAAAACATGCAAATTCTATGAATAAGTGTGAGAATAATGGATAAAATCCACTCAATTCAGCATAAAATGTACCACAAAATAGTGGTGAATCAAGATGCTCACGCATCAATCAGCTCACAGTTTCTTCTTAAAAAACCCCCATCGCCTTGTTCACTATCTTGTTAACACTTGACAGAGTAAACCTGTTCGGTGGATAGACATCTGTCCGTAGGTTGTACTGATGAGCGAAAAGACCAGGGATATACTCATCAACAACCTCCCGTGTTGGCGCATTCAAGTAAAGACCGCTCGAAGCCTCTGTTGGCACATTTAGATGACCTGTATCGATCTCAAGATGTGGATCGATGCAACCACTCGCTCGACTATTGGGTGTGGGGATACGATGGCTTCAACGAACCAAAATGTCCAATGATGCCTGGTGTTGATGACAAGTCATCTTAGCCTAGTTTTACTAGTCTTTTTCTTTGTTTTTATTAGGTTTTATGCACTTTCTTGCATTATAAGTAAGCAATTTGGAATGGAATTGCATGATCTCTTTGAATCAATCAATCACCCTTTAATTGATGAAAAATCATGAACTTTAAACTAAAATTAATTGGTTTTAAATGAATTTTAAGCTTTGTGAATTTTGTGATATTTTGATTGGTTATTTTGATTACTTGTAGGTGAAGAAAAGAAAAAAAATAAGAAAAGCATAGCCTAAGGAGCATGATCTAAGCAAAGAAAGAAAGCGTGGCACAAGAAAGAGAAGCGTGGCTCAAAGAAGGAGAAGTGTGGATGCATTCAAGAAACAAGGGTATAAAGCTCTTGCCAAGAGCTTTAAAGCTCTTGTGGAGAGCTTTCCTTCAAAGAATCAGAAGCCAAGCTCTTGCCAAGAGCTTTGAAACTCTTGCCAAGAGCTTTTTCGGGCATGCCTTGAAGAAAATCAAGAAAGAAAAGCTCACTAATGCACTCACCAAGACTTGAACCCATGACCAAAGGGAGAGAGTGAATCGCTACTTTACAAGAAAAACAAGCCAAAATTGGCTTGTTTTCACTCCATGGGATTCGAACCATGTTCCTCAAGGAAGCAAAGCTTTAGGCGCTACTCTTGTGCCATGAAAAATGGGCAGCTTTTGCACTCCCCAAGGATTGAACCGGGCACCTCAAGGAAGCAAGACTTTGGGCGCTACTCTCGTGCCAAGGAAATTAACTCCACAAGGCTCCACCCAAGACTTGAACCAGGGACCTCAAGGACAAGTAAAGCTCTTGCCAAGAGCTTTCAAGCTCTTGCAAAGAGCTTTGTTCTCTTGTCACAAGGGAAGGGCGCGCAGCACTTTAGGAAGGAAAGGGAACCAAAGCTCTTGGCCAAAGCTCTTGCCAAGAGCCAAACCTTCCCCTGGGAGGTGCACCATGGGCCAAAAATTCATCAAAAATTCAAATTAATTAATTTCTTCACCAAATTTTAGAGCCCACCCAAATTCTTAGATCCAATTTAGGAAGTGTATAAATAGGTGTTAGTTTGATTTAGAAAGGAGCTTTTTACTGACTTTGGAATTTTCTTTTGCTTCTTTGAATTTCCATTTTTGTAATTTTTAGCTTTTATTTTTGAATTTAGATCTTAGAGAATTGGGAAGGGGAATTGATCTCTCTTCTTTCTTGTTCTTGCTTGAGCGCTCTTTAGTTTTCTTGCTTTTGATCTTGGGTGGAGAATTGAAGAACTTCTGTTTCAATCTCACCTTCAGATCTCTTGTTTATTTTTCTGCATAATTCAATTTCCATTTCTGTTTACTGCTTCATCTTCTTCTCTTTCTGCAATTTATTTTTCTTTATTTCTTTTGCAATTGTTCTTGTTGGATCAAGGAAGGATTTGAGATCTAGACTTGTTTTCTAGTCTCTTCCACTCCTGAGATCTTCAACATCCTTTTAATTGCTGCAAATTAAGCATCACTTTCTGTTTTAATTTCTCAAGCATTTCTACTTTTCTGTTTAGATCTACTTTACTTCAATTCACCTTCTACTCTTTTGTTTTGTTGCAATTTACTTCTACTTGTTTAATTTCTGCAATCCCAGCTCCCTAAACCCTTTTATAATTCAAGCAATTTACATTTCTTACACTTTAATATTCAGTTATTTATATTTCTTGCAATCTAAGTTTCTGTAATTTAATTTACTTGTTCTTTAAGATTCAACACTTTTACTTCTTGTTCTCTTTAATTTACTGCAATTCTTCCCTCTCCCTTTACAATTCATGCAATTTAGTTTCTGCCAAATACAAACCACTCAACCAATACTTGATTCGCTTGACTAAATCAACCACTAAACTAAAATTGCTCAATCCTTCAATCCATGTGGGATCGACCTCACTCATGTGAGTTATTATCAAATAGCTCAATCTCTAGGATTCCTTGCTGAGGCATGTCGTGGCCATGAGGGAGATTACCAGCCCTTTGGCAACTGTCACATCGACGGACAAACTCTTGGGAATCCTTGAAGAGTGTGGGCTAATAGAAACCACTTTGGAGGACTTTAGTGGCTATGTGCT
The DNA here is from genome assembly GCF_059453495.1 of Arachis ipaensis. Classification (NCBI taxonomy): domain Eukaryota; kingdom Viridiplantae; phylum Streptophyta; class Magnoliopsida; order Fabales; family Fabaceae; genus Arachis; species Arachis ipaensis. The sequence continues at coordinate 104,707,275 of NC_142435.1, read as the reverse complement.
CTCCTCCAAAGTGTCCTCTATAATTGGAGCCATGGCAATGTGATGCGCGATATTTTGTCGGTATAGAATTTTACCAAATAATTCCATCGTGAGTATAGTCTAAACTAACAAGCTATAATGTATCAAACATAAAAAATGTGTGTCCACAATTCAAATCAATAACCGAGAGAATTAGTCCCGAGTCGTTCTCCCTAGGAGTTGCCTTAAGATGCACATCATTGGTTAGGAGTTCTCTTGGTGTTTTGAGATTGAATATGAGAAATGTAAATAGACTTGAATTAAAACAATGAACAAGTAACAATGATACTAAGGGACATAAGAATTCAAATCAAGCAAGGGTGAATGACAATCAATCAATATAAAATTCTTGGCTAGGGGTGGGAATTGGAATTCCTAACCTCATTGCCTCCAACAATTGTGATAAGAATTGGTTATTGCTCCACTTAGTTAACCTCTAACTATGAAGAAAAGTCAAGTGGAGATAATCAATTTGAGTCCACAAGTCCTAGTCAAATCCCAAGGAAAGACTAGAGTTAGTGTCATTCAAATCAATTAGCAATTTCCAATTCTCAATCAACAAAAGGCATTGACAATTCAAGTGTATCCAATTACCCAACCTCCCAAGCCAAGAGTGAAGATCTACTCCATAGCTATAGTTGTCATTTTCTCAAGCACTTGATGAGCGATAATGAAAGACATCATGAATTTGAGATGAGAATTTGAACTAGAGCTATCTACTACAGACAATTAACAACAATCAAGAAATTAACAACAATGAACATGAAATTCCTCAATGTATTAATAGAAATCAAAGTAACAAGATCCACATCCAAGATCTACAACACTAGAGTAACAAGAACACTAAATTGAGAGTAGAAGAATGAGATCTACAAATTAGAACAATGTAAAATTGTATTAAATTTAGATCTAACCAAAGGATCCAAGTGAAATTGAAATTGAACAAGCCAAAACCTAGAGAGAAGTTGGAGTTTCTCTCTCTAGAAACATAAACTCCAAGACTAGCTAAGAAAGTGTCTAATGTGTGAATCCCCCTTCATTCCTTGATCCCTTGGGTCTTTTCCCTCAAGAATTCCACTCAAACTGGGCCTGGAGCTCCTCAGAAATTGCCAGCCACGATTTCATTAAAGAAGTCACGTGCCGAGCGCCACGCGTACGCGTGGGTCACGCATACGCGTCGGTGGGTTTTACGATTCACGCGTACGCGTCAGCTATGCGTATGCATCGATGAGATTTTTCCCAGCTGCGCGAATGCGTCCCTTTTTACGCGCCAAACCAGATCCAAGCTCCCACGCGTGCGCATCGGCTATGCGTGCGCGTCGATGCCAATGCTCCAAAGCTCCATTTTTCATGCTCCTTCCACTTATGCATGCTTCCTTTCCCTCTTCTAAACTATTCTTTCCCCTATAAACTCTAAAATCACTCGATAAACAGATCACGGCATCGAATGGCAATAGAGGGAGATTAAAATATAGCTTATTTAGAGCCTAAAAAGCTTGTTTTCAACCATTAAGAAAAATTAGGAAGGAAATACAAAACTATGCATTTTATGTGAATAAGTGTGAAAGAAGTTGATGAAATCCACTAAATCACGCACAAAATGTACCACAAAATAGTGGTGCATCACAATGCCATAGGATTTTCTGTGCCTCTTCTTCAGATACATAGCGGCAGATTATTCCATCCAAGCATCTCTTAAAGCGATATGGTTCATCCTACAAGTAGTATCTAGCATCATGAACGAGTTTCCAGGATTGCTGCCTACTTTATTCCTTGGGGATGAATCTTATAGTCTTGTAATTTGCAATATCTGCAAACCAAGGTGTTGTCCAGATGGCAAAGAGTTGCTCATCCGGGAAGGTTTCAGATACCTCAATAGAGAAAGGAGATGTCCCTTCTATTGGTTCAATCTGAGATAAGTGGTCAGCCACTTAATTTTCTGACCCTTTTCTGTCTCTGATTTCTATATCAAACTATTGCAGGAGTAATACCCATCTTATCAGCCTGGGCTTAGAGTCTTGTTTGGTGAGTAGATATTTGAGGGCAGCATGGTTAGTGTAGATAATGACCTTGGATCCTACTAGATAGGACCTAAACTTGTCAATGGCATAAACCACTGGAAGTAATAAATGACTGTAGTAGTGTAGTTCTTCTGCGCATCATTTAGAACACGGCTGGCATAATAAATGACATTCAGAAGTTTGTCATGCCACTGCCCCAGAACTGCGCCAATGGCATGGTCACTGGCATCACACATCAGTTCGAATGGCAAGTCCCAGTTGGGTGCAGAGATGACAGGCGCAGTGATAATCTTAGCTTTCAGAGTCTCAAAAGCCTGTAGACACTCTTGGTCAAAGACAAATGGAGTGTCGGTAGTTAGTAAGTTGCACAGGGGTTTAGCGATTTTAGAAAAATCTTTAATAAACCTCCTGTAGAATCCTGCATGTCCTAGGAAACTTCTGATCCCTTTAACATTAGTGGGTGGTGGTAACCGCTCAATTACCTCTACCCTAACTTGATTCACCTCTATTCCTTTGTTCGAAATTTGATGCCCAAGAACAATCCCTTCAGTCACCATGAAGTGACATTTTTTCCAGTTTAAAACCAGATTTGTCTCTTGGCATCGTTTGAGAACTAAGGCCAGATGGTCAAGACAGGAGTTAAATGAGTCTCCAAAGACGGAAAAGTCATCCATGAATACCTCAAGGAACTTCTCCACCATGTCAGAGAAGATGGATAGCATACATCTTTGAAATGTGGCAGGTGCATTGCACAGGCCAAATGGCATCCACCGATAAGCAAACACGCCATATGGGCATGTGAATGCTGTCTTTTCTTGATCCTGTAGATCTACTGCAATTTGATTGTAACCGGAATAGCCATCCAGGAAACAATAAAATGCATGCCCTGCTAGTCTCTCTAGCACTTGATCTATGAATGATAAAGGAAAATGATCCTTTCTGGTGGCGTTATTGAGCCTTCTATAGTCAATGCACATACGCCACCCTGTAACTGTCCTTGTAGGAATCAGTTTATTCTTTTTATTGTGAATCACTATCATGCCTCCCTTTTTGGGAATAATTTGGACAGGGCTCACCCAGGGGCTGTCAGAAATGGGATAAATAATCCCAGCCTCCCATAATTTTGTGACTTCCTTTTGTACCACTTCCTTCATGGCTGGATTCAGTCGCCTTTGTTGTTGTACCACTGCTTTGGCGTCATCCTCTAACAGGATCTTGTGCATACATCGGGTTGGGCTAATGCCCTTAAGGTTACTTATTGTCTACCCAAGAGCTGTCTTGTGTGTCTTTAGCACTTGGATTAGTGCTTTTTCTTCCTGTGGCTCTAAGGCAGAGCTTATAATCACAGGATAAGTATCCCCATCTCCAAGAAATGCATATTTCAAAGAGGATGGTAATGACTTGAGCTCGAGTTTAGGAGGCTTGTCTTCCTCCTTAGGAGTTTTTAGAGGCTCCTTTATTTCCTCTGACTCCTCTAAATCAGGCTGAGCATCATAAAAGATGTCGTTCAGCTCTTCCTCAAGTCCTTCAGCCATATTCATTTCTTCCACCATGGAATCAATGATGTCAACACTAATGCATTCCTCTGGAGTGTTTGGATGCTGCATGGCTTTGATAGCATTTAGTACGAACTCATCCTCATTGACTCTCAGGGTCACTTCCCCTTTCTAAACGTCAACGAGGGTCTGTCCTATAGCTAGAAAGGGTCTTCCTAGAATGAGGGTTGCACTCTTGTGCTCATCCATTTCCAGCACCACAAAGTTTATGAAGAAAGCAAAGGGTCCAACCCTAACAATCATGTCCTCAGTCGCGCCTGATGGAAGCTTAACAGAGCCATCAGCAAGTTGAAGACATATGCGGGTTGGTTTAACTTCATGAGTTAAATAGAGTTTCTTTATTAATGATGCAGGTATTAAGTTAATACTTGCTCCTAGATCACATAGGGCTGTCTTTGTGCAGCATGCCCTAAGGTGCAGGGTATCATAAAGCTCCCAGGATCTTTGAGTTTTTCTGGTAAGCTCTTTTGAATTATTGCACTGCATTCTTCCATGAGGAGGACTGTTTCTGCCTCTCTCCAATCCTTCTTATGACTTAAGATGTCTTTCATGAACTTAGCATAAGAAGGTATCTGCTCCAGAGCCTCTGCAAAAGGAATCTTGATCTCAAGTGTCTTGAGATAATTCGCAAAGCGGGCAAACTATTTATCTTTTTCTCCGTGGCAAAGCTTCTGAGAATATGGCATCTTGGCCCTATACTCATCAACCTTGGTTGATGTAGGTTGAATGCCTACAGAATTGGAAGGGGGGTTAGTAGCTTGCTTAGGAAAGGTCTTATCAGCATTTGCATGTGTCTGACCATCCCTGGTTGGGCGTTCAGCGCCCTTGCTACCCCCTTCCTGGCGTTCAATGCCAGGAACACTGTTCCCTTGTGGGCGTTCAATGCCAAGGGTGGGTATCCCTTCTTGGCATTGAACGCCAAGTATATTGCCCCCCTTTGGGCGTTCAACGCCGAGAGTGACTACCCCTTCTTGGCGTTGAACGCCAATGACATTCCTCTTAAGCCGTGCAACGTCCATAGAGGTGTCTTGGACAGTAGTCTGTTTGTCCTCTGTCAACTTTTCTTCTTTTGGTCTTCTGTTGCTCTGAGGTTGGGTATTTAATGTTTTCCCACTCCTCAACTGGATTGCCTGACATTCATCTTTTATATGCTTAGATAATTGCTACCTTGTTTGGCTCAACTGGGCTTCTACATTCCTGTTAGAAGCTTGAGTTTCTCGCAAGGCTTCTTGCAATTCCAGCAACTGCTATGCAAGGGCGTGTAGCTGCTGAGTCAATGGACCATCTTGTTCTGGAGAGTTAGATTCAGTAGATACTGCCTTAACCTCTCCTTTTATAGAAGTCTCATCAGCCAAGTACAGATGCTGGTTCATGGCAACTGTCTCAATAAGCTCGTGAGCTTCTTCAATTGTTATCCTCATATGTATAGAACCACCGTCAGAGTGGTCTAGAGACATCCTAGCCATGTCTGTGAGGCCATAATAAAAGATGTCTAATTGCACCTATTCTGAAAATATTTCAGTGGGGCATTTCTGTAATATTCTTCTTACCTCCCCCAAGCATCATGACGAGATTCATTATTCTCTTGCTTGAAGTCTTGGATGTCCAGCCTTAACTAGGTCAATTTCCTTGGGGGAAAGTATTGATTCAGAAACTTGTCTACTAGCTGCTTCCATGTTTTCAAACTAGATATGGGTTTGTTATCTAACCACCTCTTTGCTTGATCTCTTACAGCAAAGGGAAAGAGTAGTAGTCTATAGATATCCTGATCTACTCCCTCAGTGTGTACTGTGTCAGCAATTTGTAAAAGTTTTTCAGGAACTCAGTAGATTCTTCCTGTGGAAGTCCAGAGAACTAGCAGTTTTGTTACACTAGAATAATGAGTTGAGGATTTAGCTCAAAATTACTTACTCCAATGGGAGGTATACTAATACTTCTCCCATAGAAGTCAGGAGTGAGGGCCATGTAGGACCCCAAAGTTTTTTTGAACCATTCCCGTTTGTGTTCATGGTGAAGAAAGGTAGGAAAGATTGGACGTTAAGAAGTAACAAGGGAAAATAGAATTAAAATATTTTTATTTTTATTTTATTTATCAATTAAATTAAAAAAAACTAATTAATTAAAAAGAATTGAAAATTAAATAGATGATTTTCAAAAAAGAAGAGAGAGAAAGAAGCAAGAGATTTTCGAAAATAGAAGAGAGATGAATTAGTTAGGAAGTTTTGAAAAAGAAGAAAGAGAAAATAAGTAACTAATTAAGAAAGATTTGAAAATAAGATAAGATTTGAAAAAGATTTGATTTTGAAATTTGAAATTTGAAGTTTGAAAATTGAATTTGAAACAAGATAAGATATAGATTTGAAAAAGTTTTGAATTTTAAAATTTAAAAAGAAAGATAAGATAGGAAAGAATCAAATTAAAAGAAAAGATTTTAAAAGATTTTTAAAAAATAAGATTTGAAATTTGAAATTTGAAATTAAGATAAGATAAGATAATGATTTAAAATTAAAATTTGAAAATTTTTTGGAATTTTTGAAAATTTTAATTAAAGATAGAAAAGATATATATTTTTTATTTTTTTGAATTAATGAAGAAAGAGAAAAACAACCAAAAGACACCAAACTTAAAATTTTTAGATCTAAGACTAAATTTTTGAAAACACTAAAAAGAAGAACACCAAAAGACACCAAACTTAAAAATTTTAAGATCAAAACAAGAAAAGAAACAAGAACAACTTGAATACAAAGAAAGAACACCAAGAACAATTCGAAAATTTAAAAAAAAAGATAAACACACAAGGGACACTAAACTTAAGAATTGATACTAGACTCAAACAAAAAACACTATTTTTTTTTGAAATTCTTTGAAAAGAAAGTAAGAAAGTTCGAAACTTTAACAAGAACAAGAACAAAGACTCAAACAAAAAGATCAAGATCAAAAGGAAACGAAAAGATTTTTGAAAAATTTTTTATTTTTTCGAAAAAGAAAATAAAAGACTCAAACAAAATGTAAAAAGTACCTAATCTAAGCAACAAGATAATCCGATTGTTTGTCAAATCCGAACAATCTCCAGCAACGGCGCCAAAAACTTGGTGCACGAAACTGGCTCCGCAGAATTCGCACAGATAGACCGGCAAGTATACCGGTTCGTCCAAGTAATACCTCAGGTGAGTGAGGGTCGATCCTATGGAGGTTGTTGGTTTAAGCAAGCAGTGGATACCTTGCAGATCTTAGTTAGGCCGATAGAAATTATAGTTTGTCATGAAAATCATATAAAATAGATAAATAGAATGTTACTGGATAGATAAGAATTTAATGGTGATAGAACGATTGAGGCTTCGGAGGTACTTTGTCTTTCCGGATTAACTTTTCTTACTGTCTTCTTCAATAACCTTCTGATTCCTTCAATGGCAGCTGTAAGTGATTAATTCATGTCCTCTCATCAAGTTAACCTCCTCCACTGCAGCAATCCACCACATTGAGATGACTCATGTCCTCTCATCAAGCCACCTCTAGGTTTCTCACTATAGCAGAAGATGAAGCTCTAAGCAATCCACTTCCGTTCACAATCCTACTCAAGGTGCCACAGACAAGGCAGATCTTCCGGATCAGAAAGTGCTGCTTCTCTGACTCTATCCTTGGTGCCACAGAGACCTCACGCACCTATAGTCAACGGAATTATATGTCACATATCCAAAGTTGCTTAGATGCTCTATTAGAATCTGCAATATAATCTCTAGTTTTAGTTCAACCCTATCCGGGTCAGGAATCGCACGAAACCCACGTAGAATAAGGGTGATTGTCATGGGTCACCCTCAATTCATAAGATGAAGAACAAGGTTGCATAAGAGAATAGAATTAGACATATTGAATGAAAACAATAATATTATTGATCCATGAAACTCAGTAGAGCTCCTAACCTTAACCTTAGGAGGTTAGTGACTCATAATGTACATAATAGTATTCGAATGGGAAAAGATAAAAAAATCCTTAACAATGGTGATCTTTGTTATATTTATACTAGTCTAGTAACTAAGGATTACAAAAAATAAGATAAACTAGTCTTGTAGTGCGAAAATCTACTTCTGGGGCCCACTTGATGAGTGTTTGGGCTGAGCTTGAGTGTTTCCCACGAGCTAGTACCCCTTAGGGGAGTTAAACGATGGCTAGGGACTCCATCCTGGGCGTTGGACGCCAGCTGCTCCCCTGTGGGCGCTGGACACCAGGAATAGGGCTGGTGGCTGACGTTAAACGCCAGTTTTGGGCCTTCATTTCTAAAGAAAAGTATGGACTATTATATATTTCTAGAAAGCCCTGGATGTTAGCTTTTCATAGCCGTTGAGAGAGCACCATTTGGACTTATGAAGCTCCAGAAAAGCTCTTTTGAGTGAACAGAGGTCAGATCCTGACAGCATCTGCAGTCCTTTCTCTGCTTTTGAATCAGACTTTTGCTCAAGCTCCTCAATTTCAGCCAGAAAATACCTGAAATCACCATAAAACACATAAACTCAAAGTAGAATCTAAAAATGTGAATTTTGCATTAAAACCTATGAAAATATAATAAACCTTAAATAAAACACAAAGAAAACTATATGAAAATGATGCCAAAAAGCGTATAAAATATCCGCTCATCATGGGTGACGATAAAAAAATGGCTGGAACACTCCATATGGCTGCTGGGGTGGCTGCTAAGGAATGAACTCCAACAACCTCAGGTACATCCAGAATAATCCAAGGTACAAACTATAGTAATCGGCAGAGGGGGGACTGTGCATACCCGTGCTAGCAAATCACTAGGTTCGCAGGATGCCATTTGACACACTCGAATGAAAGCAACGGCCCTACTGTGTCACACAAATAAAGGTGCTGATGTAGTTCGGCCGGCATGATGATGCCGATGTATGGCCACCAGACAAACTGTAAAATATTGCATGGATTAAGTTAGAGTATTAATACCATCAATTATTCTTATAAATTAATACTGATACTGACATCTTCCATGTTGTCTATGTCATGCCTAATAGACGCCGTGCTCCTCGACATCCACGCCCTGGTTCGTGGATGATGACTCCACCTGCAATACACAACATTATAACAGAGTTTAAATTACATATTGCCAGTAAAACATAAATAAAATACGTTTCAAACTTCAATAAATTATCTACTGTTACCTGCGTGCAACCGGTATATCAGCCGATGCAAGCTGCTGTCTTGGAATGGGCACAAGAAAGGACATTCTGTAAAACCCACAAAATTAGTAAATAATTAGCCAATAAACTAATCATTGATAAAAGAAAATAAAAAATGGAATTTTATAGTTTATTGGGGTAGAATTAATTAAAACGTGAATTTTGAAACTAATTTTAAAAGATTTGGCCCACAATTGGGTCGAACGGACCAAACGAGTTGAAATAGGCCCATATTGGGCTTAAGGCCCAACCCATTCACCTTATATAAGTGGCTTCAGCGACTTTTCCCCTCAAGAAAAAAGGGAAACACACTGCAAGAGAGAGAAAGAGTAAGAAAACGGTGGTGAGAAGAGAAGAGAAAGTTACTATTCACTTCGATTTTCAATCGCCTGTAACTTTTGATCCGGGAATCCGATTGACAAGCCGTTAGCGGCCACGCGTTCATCTTGAAATTCTCTACAAAAAATATGAAATAATTTGGTAATAGAATCATGATTTTTATCCAGTTCTCCCCTTTTCAGTTCGTGATTTAGGTTTTGGAAATTGAGAGATTTTGTGATTTTGATGGTTTAGGGATACTCTAGCGGTGGATAATTGTTAGATTCCATCCTAATTTTGAGTGGATAAGGTAAAAAATCACTTAACCCTCTATGAATCATTAATTAGAAAACTCTGTTAATTATAGTGAATTTGGATTGTATTAGATTGAATTGGGTGTTTTGGAGTTAAATTGGTGGACATTGGAAGCTTGAACTTGAATAATGGGAGTTGGAAATTCAGTTGGTAAGGAGTTGGAGTTTTGGAGCTTGAGAAACAGTGGATGATTGAGGTGTTTCGAGCTTAGGGAGGAATCATCCAAGGTATGGTTTCAGTTTCGGTTTCTCGTAATTAAAATATAATGTAACGTGAAAACTTAGGTTAGCTAACCATAAGATAAGATTGGATTGTTGATGCTGTTGATGACTGATATTTGTCGTATTTATGAAGCTTGGTGATTTTGAGGTGAATAATTATTGATATGTGTGGTTGTGGATTAGTGACTTGTGTTAGAGTTTGTTGAGTGAATTGTTGAAATGCTTGATGAGTTATTGAGGGTGATTGTGTTGAGTAATGAGGTTTATAGAAATGTATGATATATTGATGATGAGTATATGAATTTGTATGAGTTGAATTCTAAGTTTATGAGGTATAAGATAATTGATGATGATTTTGTGATATAGAACTGAAATGGTTGGATGATTGATTAATGGTGAATTATGAATGAGAAGTACAGAAATATGATATGTATATGATTAATTTGGCCTTAATGAATGAATAATTTGTAATGAATTTGAAAATGAAATTCGTTTTGAGCTTGACCTGGCAAGGTTCGTGGTGGTTTACCGCTTGCCCAGCGTCGAGATGTATGTGGGGTTTGTGGTGGTGTACCGCCCAAAGGTTTTAAAAGTGAATGTTGTGTAGGGTTTGTGGTGGTGTACCGCCCACATGTTTTTAAAGAGAATGTTATGTGGGGTTCGTGGTGGTTTACCGCCCATGTGTGTGTGTTGTTTTCCAATTGGAGATCTTGCAAGGTTCGTGGTGGTGTACCACTCGCAATAGTGGGGTTCGTGGTGGTGTACCGCCTGCCAGGTGGGGTTCGTGGTGGTGTACCGCCCACCAATTTTCAAGAGGATGATATCTGGGTTAGCTACCAGATGTGTCGGGTTCTGGCAAAGTAACTGACAAGTGAGCTCACGGCCAGTAGGAAAGGCATGCATCATATACATTTATGTGACTTGTTTGGTTTTGCATTACTTGGGTTTGCTTATTTGAATATCTATGCTTATTTTCTATATTTGAATATCTACTTGTGCTTGCCTTGTCTGTTTTGTTTGTCTGTACATCGGTGTTTCGGAGGATTAGAGAAAGGGATGATGAGCTTAGGGGTTAAGTTAGGGTTTGATATGGAGCCTTAGATACCTCACCCTGTTTATGGTTTAAAATGTTAGTTTTAAGTTTGAATCTATTGTCGGAAGTTCTAGGATCACCTTCAACTTTCCTGGGACCTTATATGTTAGTTATGTGGGCACCGTTACCATACTGAGAACCTCCGGTTCTCATCCCATACATATTTTGTGGTTTTCAGATGCATGTCAAGTGGCACCTCGCTGAGGCATTCTGGGAGCATCTGTCAGCGAAGGATTCTTGAGTTTTGGGTTTATGTTTTAGTATATTATATATATCGATACATTTATCTCTCCATTATGTATATATTATGCTTTGTCCCTCATAGAGGTTGACTTGAAGAAACAAGTGTTAGAAACAGTATTTTGGGTTATCCTTGTGTATATGTATGTATATATATATGCTCTGATTGATTTTAACTCCGCTAACTAAGTCAGAAGTTTTGCTGTCCGTATCCTTGGAAGTCACCTCTTATATATATATATTGCTCTACTCTTATCCTCTTTGTTTTACGCTAACGTTCACATGAGTATTGCGATTTTCGGTTTAACAATTTGTTTTATTTTTTCTTCAAAGGCTTCTCGGTATAAATTTCTTTCAACTATTATTAATATATATTTTTACTTTTAGAGGTCATAATACCTTGTCACCTCAATTTTATGACTTAAATATAAGACTCTGTGTGGTAGGGTGTTACACATTTGCTCCCACGCCCAAACAAACAACAAATCAAGCGGGCCATCCATATCCTTGGAATCATACCATGTTGCATGACACAATGACATGTAAAGATGTGCGAGAGTTGTTGACCCCCAACTATAAGTGCTGATCTGCTCAAAATTTTAGAGCAGTGGTAGGTACTTTGCGTGGCCATATGTTGTCGACTTATCCACGAAGAAGGTGGTTCCCAGTAGACAGAAGATGTGGCACCTAACGTATCGCTGAACAGACTCCCAAGTGTCTAGAGGTTATGTGTCTCAGATATGGAAAATCCCAGGCCAGCTTTATATAACTTTTATATGAACTACTCACAACAGGTTCGCTGTCGAAAATCGCCATGCTCTGGTTGACCAAGAAGTTCTGATTTCTATCGGTCCAACTAGTCACAACCTCTCCATCAATTAGTAGACCAAATATGTGTAACACGTCCTCCAGTGTTACTGTAACCTCACCGGCCGGCATTACGAAAGAATGAATCTCCGGCCTCCACATTTTCACAATAGCAGATAGCAAGGCAGAATGCCTTCTGATCTGTCCCACTCTCGAGACATGGTAGAATTCTATTGTTCGTAAGGTCTGGTCAACCGTTGGATGCCACATCTCCTATGGATCAAGTTTATGCATTAGAAGATTCCTGTTAGCCTGGTACAGGACAGCCGAAAACAAAAAATAGAAAACAATTTCATAGTCGTCCAAAATTTAAAATCAAAATTATATCCAGAAAATAAAATATAAATAATTACATAAAATTTGAAAAACTAATGCAAAAATAATTACAGATAATTTGGTTTAGGGTTAATATTATTTATTCAAATTAATAAAATACAAATTACAATAAAATTAAAAAAAAAACATTACCACATAAATTAAAAATAATTATATAAAACTCGAAAAATCACATTTTTTATATTTCATGTATTTATTAATATTAATAACTACCAACTAGTACAAAATATAAATATTATAACATAAAATAAAATAAAACATAATTACAAAATTTCCAAAAAATTAATTTCCATTTATATTATTTATTAATTTTAACAATTAGATTGTAAATTATGTCATTTAAGTTCAAGAAAAATAATTTTTGATATAAAAGAAAATAAAAATATAATAACAAAATTCTAAAATAAATTTATCAATATTTTTATTCTTTATTAATTTTAATAACTACATATTAACTAATTAAATTACAATAACATTATTATAGTAAATAAAATTGTTAATATTATCACAGAAAAATAAACAAAAAGTATTTAATTTATTTAACTTACTACAACTGCTAATAATATCAACTAAAATAACCACACTAAAAATAATATATTATAATTCTAAATACTAAGCATTAAATTAACAAAGATAATAAACTTATCACATTAGGCTGTCTCAAATAATTAATAACGTGTTCTACTACATTAGTATAATCACGAACCATAGTTACTAAACACACTACTTACTCTTACCAAAATTTATCTTCTTCAATCACCTTCTTCCACTCTTAAACTCTCGCAATCACCTTCAGATTTGGAAATGTTCAAATGGAAAATGAGAAATATTGAAGACAAAGCTCTGCCTCCCCCCTCCCCTTTTAAAGGCACCATTGTATAGTTGCATGCTGCAGTTTTCTGAGAGGGCGCCTGTCGAGTGCATGGAGACCAGGGTCAACACACAGGATGCGTGTTGTCTGTTGCTTGACATGTGGCGATGGACGCACTAAAATGGATTTTGAGAATCTCAACACGTAGGGTGCATGTCTGCGTGTACATGGAGTGCGACACGTGGCCATGGATCAGAAGTAAAAGTGTCTTGGAACTAAACGAGAAATTACTGTTCTTTCAACATGCAGGTCCGTGTTGTCCCACTGGTTGACATATGGCGAATTTCTGCTTCGAATTTCTTCGCTGAATATACAATATACAGGGTGTGTGTTGTGTCAATCTCTCTGACAATTCTATTTGTGTGCAAAAGACTCCAAATAGCAATATACAACAAAAATATCATATATTTATCCATATAAAAAATAATTTCTGAAAAAAAAAAGATTTGTGAATTATGTGATTTCCTCATAATGTGGATCACTAGGTGAAGTACAAACAGTACAAGACAACACCAAACGTGCGTTCATATACTTGTTAGTTATTATTACACATTAACGACACTGATCAATCTTAGGGAAAACAGTTACAAGTTACAACTAACCGACACACTATAAGTTTAAGTTCGTCAGTTAACTTCAAACATTTCACATGGCATTCAATTTTAACCGTCATAATAAATAAGCGTACTAAATAAACTTTCATTTGTGTCAGGTTTCCATAACACAATTTTGGTAAGTAAAGACTTTTGATAGAAAATGAGGAAAGGTGACATATAAGCAACGTGGATGTGGTGTTTGAAAGGGATATAAGTAGCAAGAAAGAAACAAATCAAACAATGGATTAATTAATTAATGTACGGAGTGCAACGGCACCTTGAAAAGTATAGTGTAGACTGTAGAGCAACATCAATTAATTTAAGGACAGTTCGACGTTGTAATACTAGCTTTGACACGTTCGTATTAAAGATGAATGGTTGTGATTTATTTTTGTTAAAAAGATCTTTAATTTATTTGGTATGACAATTAGGACACACGTACGTCCGTGTAAGTTGTAACATTGTTGTCCTCTAGAGGCCGCTGCTCCATCTTTGTCCACCATTCACCCTTGCCAGTGATGTGGTGATTGAAGGTGTTGGAAGCATTTATGAGATGGGTTAAATTTGAAGATTGAATATTTTTTTTTCCTTTGATATAACTGGTGAAATGAAATGATGTTCATAAGATATTTTGGTTGAAACAAGCTTTCTGAATTTGATTATTGCTTAACTATTGGTCAAATCGAGAATGGATAATTGATTTGTTATGCTATCATTTGATTTTTATTCTACATTATGAGTTATTGTATCTCATTTTATTTGTTTTAATTCAAACTTTATAATTGATAAATTTAGTGATTATCATTATCGACTTAATGTTAAATGGTTATATCATCTAGTCACCAAAAAAAAAAAAAATGGTCATATCATCAATTCCATTAATTAATCCTTTCTACAAAAAACGTACCTTTTATATCTCAACAAATTTTATAATTTTTATGTTTATAAATTATTTACTAATATTTTATATTCAAATTTCTTAAATATTTAATGATTCTAGCATTAAAGTATCTTTTATTCCTCAGATTTTTTCTCGTTAAAATATCTATTTATATCCTGACCCAAAATATAAAATTGATGCGTGAGCATCTTTTTTATATTTTTTTTAGTATTTTAGATAGAAGTTTATTGAGTTTCTATGAGATTTTAGTAATTTAGACCTGTTTGGATGCTACTTTGATACGTATTGTGATTTTATTGATTTCAAAAAAAATTCGGGCGAGTTTGACAAAGTTCGTGCAGAAGAAAAAGGAGGAAATTGGATTTTCTTGAGCTGGCGCTAAATGCCGCTACCTGGCATTTGGCGCCAGGCACCTCGTATCTTGTGCAAGCCCTCTGTAGAGTTGGCGCTAAACGCCACGTCCTGCCATTTAGCGTCAGGCGCTTCGTAAAACTTGCCCAGAACCACACACTAGTGGCGTTAAACGTCGAGTCTGGTGTTTAGCACCAGGAAGACATTAACGTCCACAAAGACCTCTGCCTCAGCGGCGCTAAACGCCAGGCCAGTAGCACATATTTGGAATTCAAAGAAGGGCTCATTGGCTTTAGTTTTATTTATTAATTTTATTTTCTATTTTTTTATTATTATTAAAACAAAACACAATCTTTTAGGTTTTAGTAGTTATTATTTTATTTTAATTTCAAATCAATTAAGTTAGATATAAAAGGGAAAAAGATTCAGTCCTTTGGGCTCTTCTCTTCTCCGCCCTCTCTTTCTCATTTCGCACTTTACACAATTTTAGAACCTTAGTTTTCTCTAAGCCATGAGCAATTAAACCCCCTCTGTTAAGGTGAGGAGCTCTGTTTATTTTAATGGATTAATACTATTGTCATTCTACTTTTAATTAATGCACTGATTTACATTAAATGATTACTTCCATTCTTCATCTTAGGAATTAGAGTATATTGGAAGATAACTCTTTTTCTACTTGAATTCTTGTTGATTCTTGGAAAAATTAACTCACCTGAATAACAACTTGGACGTAATTCCTCATAATTCTCTCATTACCTGAACTTAATGTGATACGTGACATATAGTCATCTTATCTTTGGGTATTTAGGGTTTGTGTGGCTAATAAACTAGAATTGGACTTAAACCTTTAATCTAAATTAAGTGACCAAAGAATTTGCAGTTGATTAGGTTAGAGGAGATTAAATTACTAAGAAATTAGGGTTTAATCAATTAAAGTTTGTCATGAATTGAATCTTGCAGGATTAGAGTAGTTGGTAAGAACTATTAATCCGGAAAAGTAAATATCTCCAAAACCTTAACTGTTTTTCATATAAGTCTCACAATCTGTTTACTACTTGCTTTTTTAGATCTTCTGATTATTGTTCTATGCAATTTAGAAACCAAAATACTCTTTTTTGCTTGTCTGACTAAGTTAATCAATCAATCATCGTTGCTTGATCCATCAATCCTCGTGGGATCGACCCTTACTCACCTAAGGTATTACTTGATACGACCCGGTACACTTACCGGTTCAATTGTGGCTTTCGAAATCCACATCAAGTTTTTGGCACCATTGTCGGGAATTGACTGTGATTGACAACTACCCGTTGTTTGATTTCTTAGATTAGATGTTCTTTGTTTTAATTTGTTTGCATTTTTTCCTTAATTTCGAAATTAAGTTTGGTGTTTCCTTAGTTTATCTATTTTATTTTCCTATCTATTTTCTTCATTATTTTCAAAATTTTTGTTCAGTTTTTCTTATTAATTTTCAAAAATTTTTGCTCTATTTATTTAATTTATTTTGTTTTATTTCTTTTACTCAAGTTACGTCATTGGGAATTCTCTTCACTCTGACGTAGAGATTCTCACTTTTTCTTGTTTTCTGACTGTTTATAAGCAGGAACAGGAACAAGGGACCTCTTCTTGAGTTTGATCCTGAGATATTGCGAGTATCATAAACTCTACGGATATTCCACTAATGAATGCTACGATTTGAAGAATGTCAAAGAAAAGTTGACCAGAGAAGGCCGACTTAACAGATATCTGGCCGATAAGTCAGATGACCCGAGGAAGAGAAGGCGGGATGAAGAAGGGGGACGACCAGAACGCCCCCTCACACTCTAGAACGACATGTACACGTGATAAATGGTGGATTTGCAGGAGGAGGAACATCAAAATTATCACGAAAAGGCATCTCAAGGAGGTATATCAGGTCGGGGAAGACAACCAAATGACCAACTTGCCTACCATCTCATTCACTAAAGAAGATGCTTGAAGAGAAAACTTTTGCGTGGTCTAGAAATTCGCAGATAAATCCTCGTTGCAGGTATAGTTTCTAAACCAACAAAAGTTCTTTCTTACAAACGTTTTGGTTGTCACAAGTAACAAACCCCTTTAAGATTGATAACCGAAGTATTTAAACCTCGGGTCGTCTTCTCAAGGAATTGCAGGGAAGTATGTTCTTATTATTGGTTATGAGTTTTGTAAATTGGGGGTTTTTAAAATAAGGGTCAGGTAATTTAAATGACAACTAAAATAAATTAACAATAATAAAATCTCTTGGCAAGGTATAAGAACTGGAAGTCCTAGCCTAGTTATCCTTATCAATTGTGATGAGAATTGGATTTTTCTCCCACTTTGTTAACCTCTAACTATGAAGGTAAGTTAAGTGGATGAATTAATTTTGATTCCTCAGGTCCTAGTCTTTCTTTGGGAAAGGCTAGAGTTAGTGGAACTCGAATTAATTCTTGAAAATTTCTAATTTTCAATCAACAATGAGTTTGATAACTCAAGTGTCTCCAATGACTTAACCAAAGCCAAAAGAAAAAATTCTAAATTAAATTAAAAGCATTCATAAATCTGAAACACATCAAATTACGTCTAAACATAAATTCAAATATAACATGGAAAGGTTTATAAGCTAAATTGAGAAGATAAATATCAATTAAAACAATAAAATAAAAGTAGAAACATAAATTAAAGGAACATTGAACCTGTGATGAAGAAAAAATAATCATAAATCCTGAGAGGAGAGAGCCTCTCTCTCTCTAAAACTACATCTAAAACTAAAAATTATGAATTATAAGCTGATGATTGTGAATGGATGCATTCTCCCACTTTATAACCTCTAATCTGTGTTTTCTGGGCCGAGAACTGGGTCAGAAACAACCCAGAATTCGTTGGTTTCGAATTCAAACACGCTGGTTTTTTTGCCACTGCGACGCGTCCGCGTAGACCACGCGTTCGCGTCACTTATCATCAGGGAAACTATGACAAATTATATATCAAATCGAAGCCCCAGAAGTTAGCTTTCCAACGCAACTAGAACCGCATCATTTGGACCTCTGTAGCTAAAGTTATAGCCGTTTGAGTGCGAAGAGGTTAGGCTGACAGCCTTGCAGTTCCTTCAACTTCTTGTATTCCTTCCATTTTTGCATGCTTCCTTTCCATCCTCTAAGCCATTCCTGCCCTATAAACTCTGAAATCACTTAACACACATATCAAGGCATCTAATGGTAATAAGAGAGGATTAATATTAGCAATTTAAAGGCCCAGGAAACATGTTTTCAATCATAGCACAAAATTAGGAAGAAAAACGTAAAACCATGCAAATAGTATGAATAAGTGGGTAAAGAGTTGATAAAATCACTCAATTGAGCACAAGATAAATCATAAAATAGTGGTTTATCAACCTCCCCACACTTAAACATTAGCATGTCATCATGCTAAGCTCAAGAGAAGCTATAAAGGGGTGAAGAGCAATGGTATAATGTATGAAATGCAACCTATCTATATGAATCCAACTACATGAAGAATGTTTCTACCTACTTGGTTAAAAGTAAATAAGTTCTCCAAGAATAAATATGATCTGGATTTCACTAATTCAAATCATAAAAATGAAGTAAAAATAGGCCTGTAGAAGAAAATAGCTCATGAAAGCCAGGAACAAAGAATCGAGCATCGAACCCTCACTGGAAGTGTATGCACTCTAATCACTCAAGTGTTTTAGGTTCGATTCTCTCAATTCTCTACTAACCTTGCTTTCTAAGGCTTGCTCTTCATCTAACAATAAACATAAATTTAATGCATAGATACATATATCAAGAGGTCTTTTAAGGGTTGTAATGGGGTTAGGGTCAAGGTAGGATTGTATTTGGCCAAGTGGACTAAAATCTGAATCCTTAATTAACTTAAACTTTTCACCTAACTTTAGACAATCCATGTAATCATAATACCACATCTAACTATCCATTAACCATGTTTTCCACATATTCATGCATTCTAATTTCAAGTATAGTACATATGCATTGCTTTCACCACTTACTTTGGGACATTTTGTCCCCTTTTTGCTTAATTGCTCTTTTTTTTCTTTTCTTTTTCTCACTTTTTTTTATTTATTATATATATATATATATATTTTTTCTTTTCTTTTATTTTTCTCAATGCATATGATTAAATTATTGGATGCATGAATCATGTCCTAAACATTTCTTTCACATTTTTAGAAAATTCTAACATACTCAATTCTCAAACCAAATGTTTCCAAATTCACTTCCCCACACTTAATTCATGAGCACTCTCACTAGTCTAAGCTAATCAAGGATTCAAATTAAGGACATTATTATTTTTCGCTTAGAGTTAATGATGTGCTAAAGTAAAGAACAAATGGGTATAATAGGCTCAACATTGGTTTGCAAAGAATAATGAAAGGGTAAGGCCATATGGGTATGTAAGCTCAGTGAAACAAAGGCCTCAATCATGTAAGTGTATGCATACATCAAACCATGGAAATATAGAATTAAGCAAGACAAAGATCACAATTTTAGAGAGAAAAACACACACCAAAAATAAAATATTGGTTGGTAAAATGTAACCAATTCAAATAGGCTAAAAAATTTCACAGGTTTTGTGTGTTCGAGCTCTAAACCATGTTCCAGTATAATATTTCTTCAAACAAGTGTAACATTAAATTTTATTCAAATTAGTGAAATGCTCTAAAAGTTTTTGAAAAAAAAATATTTCTTCAACCAAGTGGTAAAATATGCACAAAATCAAACAGATATGCAATCAAACATGTAAATGCAACAACTAACAAGGAAAATAAACCATTGGTGTTGAGGCAGAAGAGTAACTAACCCATGGAGATCGATATCGACCTCCCCACACTTAAATATTGCACCATCCTCGGTGCATCCTAAGATGTACAAGTGGATGGGTGGCTCCAACTGATGCTTTTCTCTAGAGATTGTGCAGATGGACTTGTTTGTCTCCCCATTAAGAAGCTTTTCCTCTCCTTTATTGGTGGCCATCCTGAAAGAAGAGAAAAAAAAAAGAAAAAGTAACCCAAAATAAAGATAGAAAATAAATAAGATATGAGTGTTAATGCCAGATAATAAGGGTCTCAATTACATGGTAGCTACAACATGCGAGTGAAAAAACAGTAGAAGTACATGGCAAATCAAGAGTGCAAAAATTTACAATAATGGGGAAGAGAGTGGGTGGGGAAAGATAATATAAGTTCAAGTCAATGCAAAAGTAATACAGGTATAAAAGATTGGCATTGATTTAAATAATATTACCTAACCAGAATAACACAAGTCACTAAGCACCCAAAATAATTCAAGAGAAGATGCAACAGTTAAATAAGAAAATTTTAACACCAAAAGAAAAATAACTAATTTAGAAAAGAAAATAAAAATATGCGCAAAATTGAGATGCAATGAAGGAAATATGCAAATAAATTAAGTAAAATAAAATGAAAGATAAGAAGAATAAGAAGGGAAAGAAGGGAAGAAGAAGTAAGTAAGAAAGGAGGGAGGAAAAATTAGGATTGGGGAAGAAAAGATAAGATTTTTGGCACTGATTTGGATAAGTTGTGCGGCGCAGGCGACGCGGACGCGTGAGTGATGCGGTCGCGTGGTGCGCGATAAGGTCAGGTGACGCGGACGCGTGGATCACGCGATCGCGTGGCCTGATTTGTGCGATTGGCGCGAGTGCAGCCTCGCGTTCGCACAACTCTCTGTTCAAAACTCTTTTGCCAAATTTTTGGGTGACGCGGTCACGTGGGTGACGCGGTCGCGTGGATGGCCATTTTTGGAAAACGACGCGGCCGCGTGGGAGGGCTTGGGCTTCCAGCACGAGTCCAGCCCCATTCCATCACAACTTGCTGCCATACACCCTTTTTACGTCGATTTTCAGGGCACGCGTTCGCGTGGGTGACGCGGACGTGTGGGAGGCATTTTTCGCAAATGACGTGGACGCGTCAGCGACGCGGTCGCGTGGATCAATTTGTGCCAAAGGCACGCCTCCAGCCACGCTCTCGCGTGACTCTCTGTTCACTTTTCTTTTCTCCTAATGCACTTGTGACGCGGACGCGTTAGCGACGCTGCTACGTCGCGTGCGTGCTTTTTTTTTTTTTGGGATGCAGTATGCAATATGCAGAATGCAGAATGCAAATGCTGATATGGAGGTTATGAATAATTCCAGGTTCAATAGAATAAAGTAAAATAAAACTCGAAAACAAATAAAACTAAATAAAAATAAAAAAAAGGAACGATCATACCATGGTGGGTTGTCTCCCACCTAGCACTTTTAGTTAGAGTCCTTTGTTATGGTGGCTTGTGCTTGAACTCATCCAGAAATCTCCACCAATGTTTGTGAATCCAATGGCCTCCGGAGTCCCAAACTAGGCGCAGAAAGCCTTCAAGCAGGTTAAAGCAAGTGACAAGGCCCCAAGAGTGTTGATTTCTAGACTGAATTCCGGGGTCCCAGACCTTGCCTTTGCACCCGTCTTCTTGTTGACCATCTTTCTTACAACCAGGTGGTAAGCAATCTGAATTCTCACTGAGGCATCCAAACAGCTTCCTAGACCCATACAATTTAGTATTCTTCCAACCATGATACTTCAGTTTGGAGCATGCAACCATATTGAACCTTGCATGACAATTCTTACCACTAACCATCTCCCTCTGACGCTTAATGCCACAAAGAGCTCTAAGCTGACCATCTGTTTCAAGTAAAGCATATTCAAGTGAGCTAATTAAGCTTAGAGATGAAATATTTACCCACTTGAATGAAGGAATGGATGATGATGGCTTTGGGGGAGAGATCTCCAACAGCATTGGCAAGGTGATTTCCAGCTCCATTCCCTTGAATTCTTCCTTGACAACTTCCACCTCCTTGCAAGCTTCTTCAATTTCAACCTCTTCCTCTTGGTGGATTTCTTCCAATTCAGTCTCTTCTTCACCACTTACCAAAGGCATAGGAGGTTGTGCTTCTTCTTCTTGAATCTCCATCTCTTGATCAACCTCTTCAAAGTATTTAGCCATGATATGCCTTGGAGGTTGTACACCCTCCTCAACATCAATTTCAAACATCTTTGAAGGAGGCTCTATAACTTGACTTTGCCATGGAGGTCCTGCATCTCCTAAATCTTCAACCATTTCTTCCTCTGCAACTATTATGGCTTCCTCCACTTGTTCCAATACAAAGCCATGTTTCTCATTATCCACCGAAGTTTCTAGTGTCTCCTTCATGCTATGCTCTTCTTTTGATTCTCCACATGTAGCCATGGGAGTACTTTGAGTGCTCAGATGTCGGGAAGCTATTAAATTTACTACCTCAGTTAAGGCAGCAGTGAGTTCCAGTACACTCGTTTGTATCTTCGCTTGCCCTTGAAGAATAACACGAAGTCTGTCATCCATTGGAGGTTGGGGTGGGTATGAGGGTTCATTATTTTGGAGAAAGGGTTCATAATAGGAAGGTGGTTCTTCTTGATAAGGATATGGAGATGGTGAATATTGAGGTGGCGGTTCTGGGTGTGGTTCATATGGTGGTTGGTGTGGTGGATTAGAGTCATATGGGGGTGTTTGGTGGTAAGGGGCTTGTGAGTATGATGGTTCAAAGTTGTGTTGAGGAGATAGTTCATAAGCATATGGCGGGGCTTTTTGGTAGTCCATTGGAGGTGGTTGTTGCCATGAGGGTTGATCAAATCCTTGTGGCTCCTCCCATCTTTGATTGTTCCAACCTTGATGTCTGTTCTCATTGTAATTTCCTCTTCCTGCAACATAATTGTAACTAGACTCATAGCCAAAGGGGTGAGAGTTCATAGTAGCAAATAAAAAGTAAAAACGAAAATAAAAACAAATTTAAATTAAAAGGTTATTTAAATTTTGAAAATTAAATTTTGAATTTTAAATTTTGAAATTTGAAATTTGAAATTTGTATTTTGAAATTTGAATTTTGAAAAAGTCAACAATATAAGATAAAAATTTGAAAAAGATTTAAATTTTTGAAAAGGTTTGATTTTTAAAATTTTTAAATTTAAAATTTAAAATTTGGATTTTGAATTTTGGAATTTAAATATTGAAATTTGAAATTTAATTTTTTGAAATAAGATAAGATAAGATTTTAAAAAAGATATGATTTTTTTGAAAAAGATTTAATTTTAAAATTTTAAATTTTGAAATTTGAGATTTGAATTTTAAATTTTTAAATTTGAATTTTGAAAATTGAAATTTGAAATTTGAATTTAAATTTTTTTTAATTTGGATTTTCAAAATTGAAATTTGAAACCTTGAAATATGAGTTTTAAATTTTGAATTTCTGAATTTAATGAGGAAAGAGAAAAATAATAAAATGATACCAAACTTAAAATTTTTAGATCAAAACGAAGAAAACAACTAAGAACAACTTGAAGATCAAGATGAACACGAAGATCAAATTTTTGAAAAAATTTTAATAAAAACCAATAACCTCTTAATTTATGAAAAAGCAAAAATAAAAACAAATAAACAAGTAAAAAGCAAATATTTACAATAACCAATAATAAGGCACACATTTACAATTCCCTGGCAACGGCGCCATTTTGAAGAGAGAACTTTTGCGTGGTCTAGAAATTCGCAGATAAATCCTCGTTGCAGGTATAGTTTCTAAACCAACAAAAGTCCTTTCTTACAAACATTTTGGTTGTCACAAGTAACAAACCCCTTTAAGATTGATAACCGAAGTATCTAAACCTCGGGTCGTCTTCTCAAGGAATTGCAGGGAAGTTTGTTCTTATTATTGGTTATGAGTTTTGTAAATTGGGGGTTTTTAAAATAAGGGACAGGTAATTTAAATGACAACTAAAATAAATTAACAATAATAAAATCTCTTGGCAAGTTATAAGAACTGGAAGTCCTATCCTAGTTATCCTTATCAATTGTGATGAGAATTGGATTTTTCTCCCACTTTGTTAACCTCTAACTATGAAGGTAAGTTAAGTGGATGAATTAATTTTGATTCTTCAGGTCCTAGTCTTTCCTTGGGAAAGGCTAGAGTTAGTGGAACTCGAATTAATTCTTGAAGAATTCCAATTTTCAATCAACAATGAGTTTGATAACTCAAGTGTCTCCAATGACTCAACCAAAGCCAAAAGTGAAAATTCTAAATTAAATTAAAAGCATTCATAAATCTGAAACACATCAAATTACGTCTAATCATAAATTCAAATATAACATGGAAAGGTTTATAAGCTAAATTGAGAAGATAAATATCAATTAAAACAATAAAATAAAAGTAGAAACATAAATTAAAGGAACATTGAACCTGTGATGAAGAAGAAATAATCCTAGATCCTAAAACTAAATCCTAAGAGAGAGGAGAGAGCCTCTCTCTCTCTAAAACTACATCTAAAACTAAAAATTATGAATTATGAGCTGATGATTGTGAATGGATGCATTTTCCCACTTTATAGCCTCTAATATGTGTTTTCTGGGCCAAGAACTGGGTCAAAAATAACCCAGAATTCGCTGTTTTCGAATTCAAACACGCTGGTTTTTTCGCCACTGCGATGCGTCCGTGTAGACCATGCGTTCGCGTTACTTATCGTCAGGGAAACTATGACAAATTATATATTAAATTGAAGCCCCAGACGTTAGCTTTCTAACGCAACTAGAACCGTATCATTTGGACCTCTGTAGCTAAAGTTATAGCAGTTTGAGTGCGAAGAGGTCAGGCTGACAGCCTTGCAGTTCCTTCAACTTCTTGTATTCCTTCCATTTTTGCATGCTTCCTTTCCATCCTCTAAGCCATTCCTGCCCTATAAACTCTGAAATCACTTAACACACATATCAAGGCATCTAATGGTAATAAGAGAGGATTAATATTAGCAATTTAAATGCCCAGGAAACATGTTTTCAATCATAGCACAAAATTAGAAAGGAAAACGTAAAACCATGAAAATAGTATGAATAAGTGGGTAAAGAGTTGATAAAAATCACTCAATTGAGCACAAGATAAACCATAAAATAGTGGTTTATCAATGCTCAAGGAATATTACCAGGACACGACGACCCAGTGGTGATAACTATGATCCTGGCAAACGCTAACCTCCACCGAACCTTGATAGACCAAGGCAGCTCGGCTGATATCTTGTTCAAACCCGCTTTTGACAAGCTCGGGGTGGAAGAAAAGGATCTAAAGGCATACCCTGACAGCCTCTTCGGACTGGGAGATACCTCAATCTGACCTCTCTGTTACATTTCCTTGTACACCACTTTTGGTAAGGGTACCAGGTCAAAGACACTAAACATCGACTACATCGTGGTTGACGTAAACTCGGCCTACAATGCTCTAATAGGTCGGACAACCTTTTACCGACTTGCATCTATTGTCTCTACTCCTCACCTCTGTATGAAGTTTCCTACAGCTGAAGGGATCACCACCATTAAAGGAGATAAGAAAAAGCAAGAAAGTGCTATAATGAGAGCCTTATTTTGAAAGGCAACCCAGAGGGCAAAGAGGTCAACACCATCGAGCTAGGGGGAGTCTGATTTTGTGAAGAGTTACAACCTCAAAACGAAGGCAAAATTGAAGAGGTACAAATTAGAGACTACCCTGACAAGACAACGAGCATAGCGGCGAACTTAGAGGAGAGCCTGAAGAAACAGCTCGTTGACTTGTTAAGGAAAAACTCTGACCTCTTTGCCTGGAAATCTTCCAACATGCCCAGCATAGATTTTGACCTGATGTCACATAAACTTGCAGTGTACCCTGGTTCCCGACCTGTTTAGCAGAAGCATAGGAAGCTTAGACCAGAGCGGACACATGTCGTAGAAGAGCAAGTACAAGCCTTGCTATAAGCAGGATTTATAAGAGAGGTAAAATATCCACTGTGATTAGCCAACGTCGTATTGGTGAAAAATCAAAACGGAAAATGGAGAATGTGTGTTGATTACACCAATCTCAATAAAGCCTGCCCAAAGGATCCTTATCCACTCGCCAGCATTGATGCTCTGGTCGACTCTGCCTCAGGCTACAGATATTTGTCCTTCATGAATGCCTACTTGAGATACAATCAAATCCCGATGTATAAGCCATACCAAGAAAAGACCTCGTTCATAACTCCAAAGGTTAACTATTGTTATATAGTAATACCTTTTGGAATAAAGAACGCAGGAGATATATACCAGCGACTGATGAACAAAGTGTTTTCCACCCACATAGGAAAACTCATGGAAGTATATGTGGACGACATGCTTGTTAAGACCAAAGAGGACGTGGCACTATTGTCCGTCCTCTCCGAAGTATTCTCCACCATAAGGAAGCATGAAATGAGGCTAAATCCCTCAAAATGCACCTTTGCAATAGAGGCTGGAAAGTTCCTAGGCTTCATGTTAACCCAAAGAGGCATAGAAGCAAATCCGGACAAATGCCAGTCTATACTCAACATGAAGAGCACAACTTGTGTTAAAGAGGTCCAACAACTAAACGGAAGGTTGGCAGCTCTATCCTGATTCTTGGCCGAGTTGTCCTTGAAATCATTTCCCCTTTACTCAATCCTAAGGAAAGGGGAGCAATTCGAATGGACCCCAGAATGCAAACAAGCCTTCCAAGACTTTTAAAGCATTCCTGGGGCATCCACCTATACTTACTCGACCTATTCAAGGGGAAGAACTCGTGCTATACCTGTCAGTAGGAAGCCGAGCTATAGCTTCGGCCTTGATCCGAGAAGATTAAAAGGGGCCGCAACCTATCTACTTCATCAGCAAAGCCTTACAAGGGGCAGAATTTAACTATCAAAAGATAGAAAAGTTTTCTTATGCCCTTATTCTCACATCCCGAAGGCTTCGACCCTATTTCCAGGCTCATACTATTAAAGTCCGTACCAACCAACCAATGAAACACATCTTACAAAAAATGGACTTGGCTAGAAGAATGCAACAGTGGGCGATGGAGCTATCTGAGTTCGACCTAAGGTACGAAGCTCGGACAGCCATTAAGTCACAATATCTAATCGACTTCATCGTTGAATGCACTAAAAGCCCGGGAAATCCTGTCATATGGAGTTTGTATGTAGATGGGTCATCAAACAAAGCAGGAAGTGGAGCTGGTGTTATCGTAGAAAGTGATCAAGGAACTCAGATAGAGCTATCCTTAAGGTTTATGTTCCTTGCCTCCAACAACCATGCAGAATATGAAGCTTTACTTGCTGGCTTGTAACTGGCTAAGAAAGTGGAAGTAGAAAAAAGTGATAGTGTTCAGTGATTCGCAAGTAATAACTTTGCAAGTTAATGGTACCTATCAAGCTAAAGACCCCACTATGAAGAAATACTTGGATAAAATCCAAGAACAGCTAACACACTTTTCAGAAAGTGAGGTTCAACACATAGCCCGGGAATTCGACGCCCGAGCTAATGTCATTTCTAAGTTAGCCAGCACCAAGCCAGGGCGACAATAGAAGCCTTATCTAAGAAACTCTACTTTCACCATCTATCTCAAAAAAGGAAGAAGCACTGACCATATCCAATCAACATTTAGGGTGGATGACTCCTATAGTCAACTACCTCAAATTCGACATCCTCCCCAAGGATGAAAAGGAAGCCAGAAGGCTCATAAAAGAGGCACAAAATTACACACTAGTCTACAATGTCTTTGACAGAGGAAAAATGTCGATAAAGATTTTCAAAATAAAATCTCGTTGCAAGTATAGTTCTAAACCAACAACAATCCTCCATCAAAGTTTAATTTGTTTGTCACAAATACAAACCCAATAAAATTAACCGAAGTATTCAAACCTCGGGTCGTCTCTCAAGGAATTGCAGAAAAGTGTAGTTTATTATTGATTATGGAAAAGTATATTTTTGGGGTTTTTGAAATAAGGAACAAGAATGTATAGATTGCGAGAAAGATAAACTAATAACTAAGAAAGCTCTTAGCAAATATTGAGAATTAGAAGTCCTATCCTCATTATCATCGTCAATTGTGATGGTAAATATGAATTGCTTTCACTTAGTTAACCTCTAACCAAGGGAGGAAGGTCAAGTGCATACAATCAACTTGAGTTCACAAGTCCTAGTCAACTCATAGTGAGAGACTAGTTTTGGTGAAGTTCAAGCTAACCGGCAATCTCTAATTACCATTCAACAAAAGACTTTTGATAACTCAAGAGTCTCTAAATACTCAATCCAAACTAAGAATACAAAAATCTAATTTAAAATCCAATCAAGCATTTTATCAAACACTTGGTAGGTACAAAATAAAAGCATAGAAAAGTAATAAGAGAA
Source organism: Arachis ipaensis (assembly GCF_059453495.1). Lineage (NCBI taxonomy): Eukaryota > Viridiplantae > Streptophyta > Magnoliopsida > Fabales > Fabaceae > Arachis > Arachis ipaensis. The sequence goes on along the minus strand of NC_142435.1, from coordinate 104,679,135 downwards.
TGTAAAATCTAAGACCAACAATTGCAAGGAATCAATAACACAAATTAAAGAAAGCATTAATATCATAAAAAATATGAATTGCATTAATAAAGATCAAGAGTAGCAAGAGTGCATAACATGAAGGCAACAAAGTGAAAGAAATCAACAAGAGAAGATAACTAAGGTACTAGAACAAATAAAAGTAGAAGAAAACTAAATTAAAGCAAGGTAGAAATCTGAATTTGAGAAGAAATAAAACTAAAAATCCTAAAACCTAGAGAGAGAAGAGAGCCTCTTTCTCTAGAAAACTACATCTAAAACTTAATGTGTGAATGAAAGTGTTAATGATTGAATGACCCCTTCCAGCTTCACTCTGCAGCCTCTAATCAGTATTTTCGGGCCTGAAACTGGGTCAAAAGCAGCCCAGAAATTACCCCCAGCATTTTCTGTAATTACAGCACGTGATGCTCTGTCACGCGTATGCGTCGTCCACGCGTGCGCATTGCTACCAGATTCTCAAAACTTCAACTTCTTGTGTTCGTTCCACTTTTGCATGCTTATTTTCCATCCTCTAAGCCATTCTTGTGCTATAAACCTTGAAAACACTTAACAAACATATCACGGCATTGAATGGTAATAAGAGAGAATTAAAATTAGCAAATTTAAGGCCAAAGAAGCATGTTTTCAATCATAGCACAAAATTAGGAAGAAAAATGTAAAACATGTAATTTATATGAATAAATGTGAGACTAATGGATAAAATCCACTCAATTCAATACAAAATAAACGGTAAAATAGTGGTTTATCAGTCTTATATAAAAGAGGGATCTCAACACCCCTCTTAAAATGCGTCTCGACTTCCAACACAAAGGAAGTCCTATAGGACGTACATAGTGGTATATGTGTAAATCACTTAGGAGCTCGGTCATTGGCTAAGAAAGTGATTAAATCCGGCTTCCTTTGGCTGACCATATAGAAGGAGGTTTCCGAGTTTGTCAAGACATGTCCACCTTGTCAGAAACATGATAATTTCCACGTTGCACCTCCTGAAGAGCTCATAGTGTTACCTCACCATGGCCATTTGCAAAATGGGGGCTCGATCTACTAGGACCTTTTCCACAAGCACCAGACCAAGTCAAATACCTCATAGTAGGAATCGACTATTTCACTAAATGGATTGAGGCAGAACCCTTAGCAACAATCATTACTCAAAGAAGTCGAAAATTCTTGTATAAGAACATTGTCACAAGATTTGGAGTTTCCCACTCCATCACCCCGGACAATGGGACCCAGTTTATAGACTCAACCTTTAGGAACTTGGTGGCCGACCTAAAAATAAAATACCAGTTTACATCGGTATAACACCCCCAGGCCAATGGACAGGCTGAGGCAGCCAACAAAGTCATATTAGCCAGGTTAAAACGCCGGTTGCAAGACACGAAAGGAGCTTGGGCAGACGAGCTCCCTCAAGTCTTATGGGCATATCGGACTACCTCACATTCCACAATGGGGTAGTCACCTTTCCGACTTGCTTACGGAATGAAAGCAATGATACCTATAGAAGTGGCCGAGGAATCGCCAAGGGTCATATTCTACAATGAAGGAGCTAACTTCCAGGCTCAGAAAGAAGAGCTCGACCTCCTCCCCGGAGTCCGAGAAAGAACTCGGATTAGAGAGGAAGTTCTAAAGCAAAGAATGGCTCTAAGATACAATCAGAAGGTGATTAAGAGAAATTTCACCACCAACGACCTTATCCTGATCCGAAATGACATCGGGACACAGAAGTCGGGAGAAAGAAAGTTAGCTGCAAACTTGAAAGGACCATATAAAATAGCAGATGTCTTAGGCAAAGGATACTATAAAGTGTTTGACCTCCTAGGGCGGGAGCTCCCGAGGTCTTGGCACGCTTGTAACCTGAAGAAATACTACAACTAAGTAGCCAACCTCGTTCAATTGGTGCACTCTTTTTCCTGAATTCAAGGGTTTTTTAACGAGGCACCAACATGAGAGCTAGGGGTGTTCACGCCCCTGGTATGCTTTTGTAAAGGAATTTCTCAAATATTAATAAAAATTCCTGCTTTAATTCTTTCTTTAAAAGTTTCCTATCCTAAATGCATTAATTTAAGCTCGTTAAACCGCAAAAAATTATTTTCCGACCTAAATTGGTCGGCAAGATAAAGCGACGAGGTACAAATTAACGTAAGAAGTTATATAAACAACTCATATAAAGCAGCCTCGAAAGAGATCGGATAAAAAATGAGCTGTAAAAGTAACTTGATAAATGCCGACTACTCGAAGTCGGATCTATAAAAGGAAATCAATAAACTTTCAAAAAATTTGTTAAACACCCCAAGATCAAAGCAAATTATACCCCACTACAAAAACCTAAAAGGAGCTGCGTAACATTAAAAGACAAATTTTTTTATCATTACTTCAATAAAAAGTTGTGAAAAACAACTAAAGAAAAAGGTAAAGTGTTCAGAAAACTATAAACTATTACAGAAAGTTAATGTGTTCTAAGCCCACAGGTCGGGCCATTTCAGAAATTTAAAAATAAAAATAAAAGTACTTAAGAAATCTCGCCAAAGAGAGGATCGACGTCCTCACCAATGGCCTTGTCTTTTTTGGGCAAAGGAGGAAGCATGGAAACTAGCACGACCGAAACAACCCCGGGAGCCGAAGAAAAGGTCTCCAAAATAGCAGCTTTGGGTTGGGCTTCTGATGTGGAGGTCTGACCGACCTGAGGCTCCGAGGTCTTCAGATTAAAAGGAAGATGCACATCCTCGTCTGGAGCTCGGACAATCTTGCTATCCACCACAATATTGTCCGTGCTAAAGAGAGAAAGATCAAGGTCCGGAGCTAAGACCTTGACCCGAGCTTCGAGATTCTCGAACATCTCGTCCATCCCCAAAGTAGCTGACTCCTCAAGGTCAGCGTATTTCTCCTTCTGCTTCTCCAACTCCTCTTCGAGAGCCAACCTCTCCCCAAAAACATGGGGTATAGCTCTCTTGGAACTTCTTCACCTTCACCTCAGCCAAGGCAACAGAGGCCTTCGACTTGGTAACCCTTTCCTGAGCTCTCTTGAGGTCAGCCCTCAAGGTTTCTCTCTCCTATTCCAACTGCTTCTTTATCTCACTTAACCTCTCCACGTCAGCTCGGGCAGCCACCAACGCACTGGTCATGGCTTGTATAGGAGAGTTCCTTAATTCCTTAGCAAGAGTGGCCCAAACCTCAACTATACGGAGACCTCCACGTGCTAGAGTTTGAAGGTGGTTCTAAATTGCCACGTCATCTATACTTACGTGGTGATAAGGGAGAAGATTTTCTTCCCCCCAGGCCAAGGCATTGAAAATCTTCGTATAAATGCTCTCCCCCTTGTCCACTTTCTGTTTCTTGGAAGGAGGCTCAGTGGGAGAAGGGGACGGAGAGGAAGGCTCAGAGGGAATGAGCTTGGAAAGAGGAGTTGGAATTATAACCTGTGGTCCCGAAGGACCCTACCCCGACTTCCTCGGCGAAGATCGAACAGATGATCCTGCTCCGACCTCTTTTTGCTGTTGAAGACTCCGAGTCATGACAGTCTTCTTAGTGTTCCTAAGAAATCTCATAGCCGACTTCGGGGCCATATTTTCTGCAAAACAAAATAGAATGCATTTAGAAAAGACAATTACAAATAATAGAATACAAAAAGTAAAGGAGGAGGGAGCTACCGAGCTTGGATTTCAGAAGGCTGGGGTCTCCCAAAAATCTTTTTGTATCCAAATGGGAATCTTGACCCAAGTATCCAACAGAAAATCTATGACACCCCTCTCCACGTCATCTAACTCGGCTACATTACGCCTAAGGGTGGTAAGGGTATCTTGCTAGTACAAAGGAAAAAGGGGTTCTTGATTTTCGGGTAGAAAGAAAGGTCAGGCACCTTCAGCACCTCGAACCTTAAAAAAGTGATTTTTGAAATCATGGAAAGAATCGTCAAAGATATAAACAATCTTCCGACCTTGTACAGTTCGGAAGGACACCCATCCCGACTTCTTTGTAGAGCTATAAGGAGCTGGTACATTTTCATAAAATGTACAAGAGTTTGGGTGCAGTTGGGTAGGGGCAAGGTTATTAGATCGCTACACGTCAATTTCAAAATCTGAGAAGGGAAATCGGACACCTAACCAGGTAAAAAAGCAACCGTAGGCATAAAAGAAAGGTCGCTCAGATTCCTCTAAAACGGGGGAAACACACTCTCTCCTCTGGGTCGGGTGGCTCTAACACATAGTTTCTTTTATCCTCTCTATTCTCACAGATACTCTGATGCCTACGAAACTCATCACAGTACTCCCTATCAGTCACAGGGACACAGCAAAGAACAGTACTATCTACCCAAACCTTAAGACTAAGAGAGACTTAGTCGATATATTTGTAATGACACGGCGAGACATAAAGGCTACACCTACAAATTCAAAGTAAAGAAAAAAAATGTTACCACAAGAAGTTAGATGTCGTCCCAAACAGGTCGGACAAATCAACAAAAGCCAAAAGAAAGCTACTCTTTTCAAAATTTTTTCCACAGAACAACCAAATGGTGCCTCTCCTATGCAAACACCACATCAAAGCGGGCAATACAATGCACAGCCAACAGGGTAATAACTACAGTGGTGCAAAAGCAGAATCCTTATTTGCTTACGTTTTCAAAGCTTTCCACATCAAATATCAAATTCGAAAGAAAGTCAGAAGCAAACTTTTTTCCATTAAAAAAGCAAAAAGGGGAATGAGACCAACCTCAACGAAGACTGTGGAAAAGAAGGAGAACACGCCTAAAACAGCACAAACGCAGACGATCCTCACGTCAAAAGCAGCAAAATTCTTCAAAGACCAAGAAAAGAAATATTGAAGAAGCAAAAGTGATCGAAATGGCACAGGGAAGTTCTTTGTGAGGAGAAAGGGAGCAGTTTTCTCAGAAGCAACGAAAAAGGGAGAAGAAGAGCTAAAAAGACCTTTATAAAGGATAAAAACAAACAAATCTTGTATTTAAACGTGCGTGGATTTTGAGGGAAAACTGTCGTGCAATGTTCGCCTATCATTAAAGAACTAACGTTCAAAATTTCAAACACGTCGGGTAACCCGAAGTGTTTGAGCCCGACATTAGCAAACAGAAGCCATGAAATGCTTAAGTCCGACTTGTAAAGGATCCGAACTCAAGCAGGGGCACTGTTTATACCCTGACCTAATAAATAAAAGCCAGGCCCAATAAGATAAAAAGGTCCACCAATAAAAGTGTTCCTCACAAGTAAGTCCGACCTCTTTAAAGAGGTCGGGCACCGACTCAAAGAGGCTAAAGCCCTACCTGCCCAAAGCAGGTAACTGCCTCCAGAAATCTCTCCTACTATCATACTTCAGGTAGATCTGAACAAACTCCCAAGATAAAGGAAACACTTATCCATCAGAAAAGATTGAACTATCCCAACAAAGGTGGTCACCGATTCTACTATAAATACACTGGCACCCCCATATATAATTCACGTTCTAATTTACTAAAAACCTGTCTAAAACTCTTGCTAACTTAAGCATCGGAGTCTCTTACAGGTATCATCCCCACCTCCTCACGAAGAACTCGGATAGGCGGTACCTCGACACATCAAGTCGGACGCTGGCATCTAAAGAGATCTGGACATCACAATCAGGCCCAAATAAGTGTTTCAAGTAACCCTCGGAACAACTATTTTATTTTTAAAATAATTTATTTGATATAAATACATATAATGTTTATTAAACTTAATCTTTAAAATTATATTTTATTAATTTATCGTATAAAATAGATCCGATAAAATATTAGAATAAATTCGGATGTAATAAAATTCAATATGATCCGTCCATACCCCTTACATCTAGGAGAGTTTCACTTGTTGGAGTTCTTTTCTTGTTGGATTTCTTTTTTTTTTTTTTTTGGTCAGGTGGATTGGACAACCTCCAATTTTAGGTACAACATACATCCACATACTTCATTTATTAAATTTTTCTCCTCAGTTGCAGTCGGTAAAAGTTGAACCCGAGATCTTTGAAATTGAAAGAGGAGATATATCATGTGAGCAAAGGCTCATTGGCCTTGTTGGATTTCTTTTCTTGTGCACACCACGTAATTTCCCTTTGTTTATGGTAGACATAATATTCCTTTTTACAAAATGATAAAGACAAGGAAAACCACAGTCCACAGTCCACAGCCCAGTTTCACCCATGCTCAGACCCCAAAAAGGCCTATTCATTCCCGTTACTGGACTTCTCCCACAACCACATGGTCGAGTCCAACCCAAGCCAGCCATCTCCACCCCTCTCTGCTGCCTCACTGCTCCTCTTGACAACAAAAGTGCATGCTACACGGCTACACCACCTTCAACATACTTTCGGTAAGTTATCACAATAACAATAGCTCCCACAGAATATCTATATTTACGTACATATTTGTCTCTTTATCCTTCACCATAAACAAATGGAATAGACCCATGTGACTCTTTTTTTTTTGTTATTTCAATTTGGTTGCCAATAAATAAATACAAAAATTATAAAATGGGAGAGGTTCATAAAATTTTAGACAGCACCATGGAACTGTGTGTGACGGTCATAGCTCCAGCAAATGCTTTGCCTAATTGATAATGATAGTATTGTTTTGGTCTCCGATTCAAAACTCATAAACACGAGTAAATCCTGGAACTATGGATCCTCTTGTAGCTGTTGTCGTGTTCCTTCTTCTCTCGCCCACTTCAGCTGTGTTCACCTCAGAGGATGAACTCTATGCCAAACAGATCCTAAGCGCTGCTCGCAACGACAAAGACTGGTTGGTTTTGGTGAGAAGGCAGATTCATCAATTCCCCGAACTCGCATTCCAAGAGCACAACACTAGTGCTCTTATTCGCAGGGAACTCGATATTCTTGGAATACACTACAACTTCCCCTTCGCCAAGACCGGTGTCGTTGCCCAAGTTGGCAATGGTTCTCGTCCTGTCATCGCTATTCGTGCTGACATGGATGCTCTTCCCTTGCAGGTAAGTATCTTCTTGATTTGACTTCTAACGTGTTTTGTATCTTTGACTTCGGTTCATGTTTGGAGATGGTTAATTAAATTAGGAGCTTGTTAAGTGGGAGTATGCGAGTAAAATTGAAGGCAGAATGCATGCTTGTGGACACGATGCTCATACCACAATGCTTCTTGGTGCCGCAAAGTTGCTCAATCAGCGCAAGGATCAATTTCAGGTTCTTCTCAGACTCTCATTTTGCTGCAATTTTCGGTTACAATGCTATACTGAAAGTTAACAAGTTTCTCAGTGTTGGAACTTAACAGTTTCCAACATCCCATCACTATGCAATAGATGTGAGATTTTGAATTAGAAGTATTTAGCATTACTCAATCTGGATATTAGGTATTGAGTTTTCCTTTTACGTGACATTTTAACACAAGTTAAGAAAGATGTCAGTATACTTTTCTTCTGTTTGTGTATTTGCGGGTCTGCTCAAAATCTTTTACTTGAAACACTTTTCTACTTATTTGGTATAAAGGGAACTGTGAAGTTTGTTTTCCAACCTGCTGAGGAGGGAGCTAGAGGTGCAAACCAAGTGATAAAAGATGGAGGTCTTCAAGATGCAGAAGCAATATTTGGTGTTCATATTGATGCTTTGACACCTACCGGAGCAATAGCATCTATTGCAGGGCCTTTTACAGCTGCCGGATGCAGCTTTGAGGCGAAAATTGTAGGAATAGGCGGTCATGCCGCATTTCCTCATCATAGTGTGGATCCGTTGCTGGCTACATCATTTGCAATTTTGGCACTGCAACAGCTTGTCTCGAGGGAAAGTGACCCCCTTCAAAGTCTAGTATGTACTAATCTCTATCTTGACTTTCAAAAGCAGATCTATCAATAACATTAAATTGCAACAAATTTGAATCGGATGCCATCACTTCAAATCTCAGTTAAGCAATGGATATACCTACAGGTCCAGTGAAAAGAAAACATTGTTCCTCTAACAGGTCCTGGCTTATGCTATTTCAATTGTAAAGACTTTCAAGTTTCAGCCATATAGCGATCACATAAGATGATAAGAAAAGCTTGTAAAAATGTAAATGAATTCTGACCATTATATGTTGGCCACAGGTAATATCAATAACATTTGTCAAAAGTGGGACTGCATTAAATGTGATCCCATCTCATGTAAAATTTGGAGGCACTCTGAGGGTTCAGACAACTGAAGGGTTGCACCATTTTAGACAGCGAATAAAAGAGGTATGCTCATAGCCAATTTGGAAACTTTAACAAGTTTCTGCACAGTTCTATTCATCTGTATTTTCCATTATCTCTGTGGTTTAGGAAAAATCAGCTTTGGGTTGGTTTCCCTTATATTCTTATTGAGTTGCATCTTTTTTCCAAGTGAGCAGAGGAAGAGGGTGTATCTTTATTTCATAGAAGAATCTACAGTTAGCATAAAGTCATCTGAATAGTCTTAATTGGTATTTCTTGCTACCTGTTGCAATGTTCAGTTATGGCATTCTATATGTTTTTACTTTCCCAATAAGTATATAATCTGGCATTCAATTGAAGCCAATTAACTATTGCCTAGTAACGTGGATTTGCAACAAATCTCCGATTCTATCTGCGACTTTTAGCCACATAGCAATTCACACATAACGTACCTCCTTATCTTCTGCTTGCTCATCTTCCCGCATCGGTTTAGATTTTAATGCAGTTTATTTGGGTTTGTTGGTACTTCTCTGTTTACGGTCAGATGATATTAAACATGACACCCATGCATTTGTAAAGTATACGCTAACCTCTCCCAAGATTTGGATTATGTGACACTTGGCATCCTCCTTCAGGTAATTATTATAGGCATGACAAATCAAAGGGTTGTGTATAATATCACTTAATCTCAATGGAGAATGGTGTAGGTTATCCTAAATGGTCTTGTTCTGAAAAAGTTGTTTCAACATTTGTTGTTGGGAAATACACTTGCAGGTTATTGAGGGACAGGCAGCTGTGCACAGATGCAGTGCGCATGTTGATTTCAAAGACGGAATCTTCCCGTCATATCCTGCAGTAGTCAATGACAAAGGTTTGCATCAGCATGTCGAAAGAGTCGGCCAACTTCTGCTCGGTCCAGGAAATGTGCATGCAGCCAAGAGAGTGATGGCAGGCGAAGACTTTGCATTCTATCAAGAAGTGATTCCGGGAGTCATGTATAGCATTGGAATCAGAAATGAGAAAGTGGGAGCAACTTACTCCCCACATTCTCCTTATTTCTTCCTAGACGAGGAAGCTCTTCCAATAGGGGCCGCAATGCATGCTGCTGTTGCTGAGCTGTACTTGAAAAACTATAATGTTCGGTAACATTCATCTTATTGGTGGCACTTCATGCATATCTCATATAAGTTAGTTCAATTGTTATGCTACACAGATAGAGGGAGCGGTTTTGGAAACAATGGAGTTTTCTTTAATGTATATTGAACTGACCACATTGTCATGGTCCTTGTTCCTTTTTTTTTTGGATAGTTAGAAAGCCAGACTCTGAATGCGGCCCTCCTTATTCCTTTTTTACTTTTGGTTCAAAGTCCAAAAAAATAAAGACCATTCTTGATTTAAATTTTGTGTGCATCATTGTATAGTGGTCTCTCCAAGGATCTGCTTCAGCTATCAATGCTCTAAGTCTAAGGACATCGAAAATAATGGCCAAACCAGGAACGTTGTGTTTCGGCGTCAGGGACTATGCCGACGTCGCAAGAAAAGTGGCTCCAACAAGGTGAATTATATGGTAAAAATCTAAGTTTACATATCTTTCTTTTCATAGGATGAAAGAGAGATTGAAAATCCTAGGACCCACATTTTGAACATCAATAAAATAATAAAAAATAACTATAAAAGGAATTTATACTCTCTCTCTATACAACTTCAATCTGTATAGTAGAGTGTTGTTGGGTTTTTTGGGCTCCCTTCCTATGTGGAGAAAAAGTCCAAATGTAAGTATCCAAGCCTATGAATAGTTGAAGTGGCTGAGGTGAGTTAGGGTTGAGTGAGAGAGGTCTCATTTGAGAGAAAAACACCAAACACTAGAGAGAAGAGAAGAGAGAAAGTCATTTTCGCACATATACAAAGTTGTCTCCGTAAATTGGTCGCTGCAGATACGTTAACTGTTGGATCGAGCTCAAATTTGGATAGTGTGTTCCACACATCTGGTTCTTTGTTTCCACGGTTCGGATCTTCGATTCGATGTCTGTGTAGCTGGAGATATTAGCCACGTACAGCAGCTCTGTTTTTGTGGTATTTTCATCTTCTTGTTCTTGTTTTGTAAGCTTTGAAGCTTGGGTTGTTTGGCTTGTTGTATGCACATTTTGTGCAGTAATTTGTGACTCTCTTGTACTCTATTTTTCATCATAGTGAAGCTATTTCCTGGTCTTGGTGACTCGTGGTTTTTACTTCTCCTATTGAGGAGGTTTTCCACATTAAAAATCTTGGTGTATTAGTTTGTCTTTAATTTCTGGTTTATGTGATTTTTTCGCTGCTATTTGGGTATTATTGCGCTATTGTTAATACTTGTTGTGAGTGGATTGTTGCTCCTCTAATTCTTGCAAGTAGGGAATTGTGTGTTTTATTCCTATCAATTGGTATCAGAGCTCAGTTTTGGGTATTTGGTTATAACTTGCTTGAAAGATGGAAGCAAATAATTCTACTAGGATGATAAGTTTGAATGGCACTAATTACCATCTATAGAAGGGCAAAATGAAGGATTTGTTGTTTGTAAAAAATCTAAATTTACTCGTATTTTCTACACAAAAACCAGAATCTAAAACAGATGAAGAATGGGAGTTTGAACTTTGAACACCAACAAGTTTGTGGTTTTATTAGGCAATGGGTGGATGATAATGTTTACAATCACATTGCTAATGAGACTCATGATAGGGTTTTGTGGAATCAAATTGAATCCTTGTATGCTTCCAAGTCTGACAATAATAAATTGTACTTGTTGAATATGTTGATGAATTTGAGATACAAAGAGAGTTCACAAGTATTAGATCACTTGAATGAATTTCAAGGGGTTCTGGATCAGTTGTCAAGCTTGGGAATCAAGTTTGAAGATGAGGTTCAAGGATTGTGGTTGCTAAATACGCTACCAGATTCTTGGGAGACATTTTGTATCTTTCTTACTGATTCTGCTCCGAATGGTAAAGTGAGCATGCAACTTGTTAAATGTGGCATTTTAAATGAAGAAATGAGAAGGAACACGCAGAATTCTTCGTCACACTCTGAAATGTTAGTAACTGAAATCAGGGGGAGAAATCAGAATAAAGGTCAAAAGGGTAGAGGTAAAAGTAGGAGCAAATCCAAGTCAAGATACAAGAATGTTGAATGTCATTACTATCACAAAATGAGTCACGTTCAAAAATATTGCTTTCTTTGGAAAAAGGAGAACAAATGTAAGCAAGAAAAGAAGGATGATGGTGGTAATAATCGTGTATCTTCTATTTCAGATGATCTTCTTACTGTTGATATTGTTGATTACGAGTACAAGGTCAATCTTGTTTTTGATGATGAGTTCAACTGGGTAATTGATAGTGGCGCCTAAATACATGTTACACCGAAGAAAGAGTTCTTCACTTCTTATACTCTAGGTAATTTTGGAGTGCTTAAGATGGGTAATGATGGCTTGGCCAAAGTTATTGGTGTAGGAGATATTTGTCTTGAGACTAATATGGGAATGAAGCAGCTACTCAAAGATGTTAGACATGCTCCAGATGTTCGCTTGAATTTGGTTTCAGTTAAAAGGCTTGATAATGAAGGCTTTGTAAACACTTTTGGCGTTGGACAATGGAAGCTTACTAAAGGCAACTTAGTGGTGGCTCGAAAAAAAGGTACTTCAAATTTGTATGTGATGCATGCCATGATTGCAAAAGGTAGTGTGAATGCGATTGAAAATAAAGAAGTTTGTAGCTTGTGGCACAGAAGACTTGGTCATATTAGTGAAAAAGGACTTAATTGTTTGGCTCGAAAGAATGCTCTTTCCGGTTTCAAGAATGCAGAATTGGAGAAATGTTCTCATTGCATGGCTAGCAAACAAAGAAGATTATCCTTCAAGAAGCATCAACCTTCAAGAAAATCAGACTTCTTCGAATTGGTGCACTCTGATATTTGTGGTCCTTTGAAGGTACGGTCTTTTAGTGGAGTTATTTACTTTATTACTTTTATTGATGATCATTCAAGAAAGCTTTGGACTTATGCTTTGAAAAAAAAGAACCAAGCTTTGGAAAAGTTCAAACAATTCCAAGCTTTGGTTGAGAGACAAACAGGTAAAAAATTTAAATGTATTCGCACTGATAATGGTGGTGAGTATTGTGGACCATTTGATAAGTATTGCAAGCAGCAAGACATTAGGCATGAAAAGACACCTCCTAAAACACCTCAGTTGAATGGTTTGGCAGAAAGAATGAATAGAATATTGATTGAAAGAGTTAGGTGTATGCTTACTGAAGCTAAGTTACCTAAAGTCTTTTAGAGTGAAATGCTACTTACAGCGGTTCATGTGATTAATCTAAGTCCTACAATTGCTTTGGACAATGATATTCCAGATCATGTTTGGTCGGGAAAAGATATCTCGTATGGTCACTTGAGAGTCTTTGGATACAAAGCATTTGTTCATGTTCCAAAGGATGAGAGGTCCAAGTTGGATGTGAAGACAAGGCAGTGAATTTTTATTGGGTATGGTCAAGATGAGTTTGGTTACAGACTTTATGATCCAGTTGAAAAGAAGCTTGTAAGAAGCTGTGATGTAGAGTTTATTTAAGACCAGACCATTGAAGATATTGATAAGGCAGAAAAGAGTCAATCACAAGAGAGCAGTGACTTGACTGATGAAGATCCAGTTCAGCCGCCTCCTTCGTCAGAACTAGCAGAGAATTAAGATCAGGAGCATATGCAGCAAAATAAGCCTTTGGTTCCTAATGACCAGGAGATGGGAGATCCGATTGATGCTCCAGTTGATGATGATGCTGATAATCAATCTGAACTACCTGAAGATCCACCAAATTTCCATCCTAGGAGGTCTACTAGAGAGCAACGACCTTCAACGAGGTATCCTTCTAATGAGTATGTGACATTTACTGATGGATATGTGACCTTGGTTGATGGGGGAGAACCTGAATGCTATGCGGAAGCGATGGAAGGCGACGACAATAAGAAATGGTTTGATGCAATGCAAGATGAAATGAAAATTCTTGTATGATAATCAAACATTTGAGCTTGTGAAGTTACCAAAAGGAAAGAAAGCTTTGCAGAACAGGTGAATTTATAGGTCGAAGCATGAAGAAAATTTTCAGTGTCCAAGGTACAAGGCTAGATTGGTGGTCAAGCGCTACAGGCAAAAAAAGGGAGTTAACTATAATGAAATCTTTTCACCGGTTGTGAGAAGATCTTCTATTAGGACTATTTTGAGTTTGGCTGCAAATCTTGATTTAGAGATAGAGCAGATGGATGTGAAAACTAATTTCCTTCATGGTGATCTTAAGGATGAAATTTACATGGAACAACCTGAAGGTTTTATGGTAAAAGGCAAAGAGGATCATGTTTGCAAACTGAAGAAGTGCTTGTATGGCTTGAAGCAAGCTCCAAGACAATGGTACAAGAAGTTCGAGTCTGTTATGGCAAAACAAGGCTACAAGAAGACTACTTCTGATCATTTTGTATTTGTTAAACAGTTTGCTAGTAATGATTTTATTATCCTTTTGATATATGTTGACGACATGCTTATTGTTGGTCAGAATGCTTCTAGGATTGATATGTTGAAGAAGCAACTTGCAATGTCATTTGCAATGAAGGACCTTGGGCCGGCAAAGGAAATTTTTGGCATAAGAATCGAGCGTGATAGAAAGGAGAAGAAACTTTGGTTGTCACAGGAGAAATACATAGAAAGAATATTGCACAGGTTTCAAATGGAGAAAGCAAAGGTCGTTAGTACTCCTCTTGCTACACACTTCAAATTGAGTTGCAAGCAAATTCCATCAAGTGATAAAGAGAAGAAAGACATGGAAAAAGTTCTATATGCATCAGCCATGGGTATTTTAATGTATGCTATGGTGTGCACAAGACCGGATATAGCTCATATTGTTGGTTGTGTTAGTCATTTTGTATCAAACCTGAGAGCATTGGAATGCTGTAAAATGGATAATGAGATATTTTCGTGGTACTTCTAACATGAAGTTGTGTTGTGGAAGTGATAAGCATATTCTAGTTGGTTACACTGACTCAGACATGGCAGGAGATATTGACTCTAGAAGGTCTATTCCAGGCTTCTTGATCAACTTTGCGGGTGGAGCTGTGTCTTGGCAATCTAGATTGCAAAAATGTGTTGCTTTGTCTACTACCGAGGCCGAGTTTATTGCCATTACCGAAGTGTGCAAGGAGATGCTTTGGATGAATAAATTCTTGAAGGAACTCGGGTTTACTCAAGAGAGGTATGTATTGTTTTGTGATAGTCAAAGTGCTATATATCTTGGTAAAAACTCTACTTTTCATTCTCGATCCAAACATAATGATGTGAGGTATCATTGGATACGTGATGTTTTGGATGTTGAGTTGTTGGAACTTGAAAAGGTTCATACTGATGAGAATGGTTCTAATATGATGACCAAAGAATTACCAAGATGGAAGTTGTTGCTTAATCGCCAGATTGGCGGTTACCTCCACATAGTCGTGAGGGGGAGATTTGTTGAGTTTTTTGGGCTCCCTTCCTATGTGGAGAAAAAGTCCAAACTCCCTTCCTATGTGGAGAAAAATTCCAAATGTTAGTATCCAAACACATGAATAGTTGAAGTGGCTGAGTTGAGTTAGGGTTGAGTGAGAGATGTCTCATTTGAGAGAAGAACACCAAACACTAGAGAGATGAGAAGAGAGAAATTCATTTTCGCACATATACAAAGCTGTCTCCGTAAATTGGTCGCTCTAGATTCGTTAACCGTTGGATCGAGCTCAAATTTGAACAGTGTGTTCCACACATCTGGTTCTTTGCTTTCACCGTTCTGATCGTTGATTTGAAATCTGTAGTTAGAGATATTGGCTACGCACAGCAGCTCTATTTTTGTGGTATTTTCATCTTCTTGTTCTTGTTTTGTAAGTTTTGAAGCTTGGGTTGTCTGGCTTGTTGTATGCACGTTTTGTACAGTAATTTATGACTCTCTTGTATCCTATTTTTCATCATAGTGAAGCTATTTCCTGGTCATGATGACTCATGGTTTTTACTTCTCTCATTGAAGAGGTTTTTCACGTTAAAAATCTTGGTGTGTTAGCTTGTCTCTAATTTCTAGTTTATGTGATTTTTCTGCTGCTATTGGGTATTATTGCACTACTGTTAATACTTGTTTGAGTGGATTGTTGCTCCTCTTATTCTTGCAAGTAGGGAATTGTTGCCACTCGAACAATTGCCTTAGCATCCAATCGCAGCACTCTGTGCCGTTGCCAGTCGTTCTCTCCAAAAGGTCCAAACCTTGGCTGCTGATGCACCACTATTTCGTGGTGCATTTTATCTTGAATTTAGGAGATTTTATCACCTTTTTCCACATTTATTCACTAAAATAGTATGGTTTTGTATATTCTCCCTAATTTGTGCTTAAGAGTGAAAACATGCTTTTTAGTCCCTTAATTGATTAATTTTAATTCACATTTGATTCCACTAGATGCCATGATGGGTTTGTTAGTGAATTCAGGTTCAAAAGAGTAGGAATGGATCAAAGGAATGAAGAGAAAAGCATGCAAAGTAGAGAAATCATGGAAAATCAAGGATTGGGAGTGCATTCAACGACGCGCACGCGTGGCTTACGCGCATGCGTGGAAACGATGAAGTCACATGGCGATGCGTACGCGTATATGATGCGTACGCGTGGATAGAAAAAATGCCAAATGACGCGTACGCGTGACCCACGCGTACGCGTCGATGCTCGCACGTAACCTCATTAAAGTGAAAACGTTGGAGGCGATTTCTGGGCTTTCCAGGCCCAAATCCAACTCATTTTCTGAGCCTATTACATGCAGAAATCAAGGGGAGTCAGGGGGGAATACATAGTTTAGTTTCTATGATGCTTTAGTTAGTTTTTAGAGAGAGAAACTCTCTCTTCTCTCTAGAATTAGGTTGAATGTAGATTAGGATTTCTTAGATCTAGGTTTAATTCATGTTTTGATTCACTTTTCCTTTTCAATTTCTTGTTCCTCTACCTTTGCTTTCTTAGTTTCGTACTTTACTCCTTGTACTTGTTTACTTTGTTATTGATGCACTCTTGTTTCCTCTATTTTCCTTTAATGCAATTTATGTTTAATTTCTTTTATTGTTGATTTAATTGTTGTTAATTTTCTTGCAATTAGTAGTTGTAGATTTACATTTCTTGCAATTTCATTTTGCTTTCCTTTTGTGCCTTCCAAGTGTTTGACAAAATACTTGGAAGGATGTTAGAATAGATTCTTCTCCTCTTAGCTTTGGTTGAGTAATTGGAGACTCTTGAGTTATCAAACTCTTTTGTTGATTGATAATTGGAAGTTGCTAGTTGACTTGAATGCCACTAAAGCTAGTCTCTCCTTAGGATTTGACTAGGACTTGTGGACTCAAGTTGATTTATCCACTTGACTTTCCTTCATAGTTAGAGGTTGACTAAGTGGGAGCAATGGACAATTCTTGTTATAATTGATGATGATAATGAGGATAGGACTTCTAGTTCTCATTCCTTGCCAAGAGCTTTTTTAGTTGTTAGTTACTTTCTTGCAATTTACTTTTCATGTCCCTTATCCAAAACCCCAAGTATACTATCCCATAACCAATAACAAGAACACTTCCCTGCAATTCCTTTGAGAGACGACCCGAGGTTTGAATACTTCGGTTATTTTTATTGGGATTTGTACTTGTGACAAACAATTTTTTGCATGAGAGGATTATTTGTTGGTTTAGAAACTATACTTGCAACGAGAATTCATTGAGGAATTCTAAACCACGAAAAATATCTTCATCAAAATGACGCCGTTACCGGGGAATTGCAAATGTGCGCTTGTTATTGGTTATTGTATATATGTGAATATTGTGAATATGTTTGCCTTTTCTCTCTTTGTTAGTTTTTGCTAGTTTTAGGATTTAGTTTTCTTTGTTTCTTATTTGATTTTGTTTTCATTTGCTCTTGCTATCATGAATTCTCACCCTTTTGGCTATGAGTTTGGTTACAACTATGTTGTAGGAAATGGGAATTTCAATGAGAATGTGTATCAAGGATGGAACAATCAAAGGTGGGATGAGCCTCAAGCATATGCTCAATCTTCATGGAAACAACCTCCTCCGGTCCCTTATAGGTATAATTCCACTCTTTATGCATATCAATCTAGTGGATGTGGTAGTCTTCATTGTACTTGTCAACAACCACCACCACATACCTATGAGCCTCATCCTCAACATAGTCCTCAACCATACTCACAAGCCCCTTTCTACCAAATGCCTTCCTATGACCCTTATCAATCATATAACCAATCACCCTTACCTCATCCTTGTGACCATTATGTAAGAAAATCCATAGAGCCACCACAATTCCAACATCAATACTCCCAAGGGCCACAAATTTCATACACACCACCTCCATATTTTCACTAAGAAGAACCACCTTCCTATTATGAACCCTTTTCTCCAAGATGATGAATCCTCCTATCCACCCCAATCTCTAATAGTTGAACCCCTTAGCCTTATCCTTCAAGGGCAAGAAGAAATGCAAAGGGAGGTACTAGAGTTCACGGCCGCCTTGAATGAGGTGGTGAATCGATTAGCCTCCCAATGCTTGAGCACTCAAGGAACTCCCATGGCCACATGTGGAGAATCAATTGAAAACCATAGCCTGAAGGAGAGATTGGAAACTCCGGTGGAAGATGAGGAATGTTACTATGTGTTAGAACAATTGGAGGAACCGATGATTGTTGAAGAAGAGGAAGAAGTGGTTGAAGACTTAGGAGATGCGGAACCGCCATGGGAATCTAAAGTCATCGAAAACTCCTCCAAGAAGATTGAATTTGATGTTGAGGAGGAGAGTGCACAACCTCCAAAATAATTGTTGCATGAAGACTTGGAAGGAATGAAGCAAGAATTGAGTTCCCTTGGTGGTAAAGACTATGCATCAAACCTTCTTGGTAGTGAATCCTTTGAACTTGAAGAACCTTCTCCCAGTGAAATAGAAAGCAAAGTGGAGTTAGATTTCTCTTATCCTCCCATTTATGATTTGAGTGATGGAAAAGAGTTAGATGAAATTGATGAACAAAGGATTGAAATTGACGAAGTTTGTAAAGAGGTGGAGGTAATCAAAGAAGAACACAAGGGAGTGGAGCTTGCAAGGACATTGGAAACACCTCTCCCCAAGCCATCACCATCCATTCTTTCATTAAAGTGGGTAAATCTCTCATCTCTAAGCTTAATTAGTCCACTTGAATATGGTTTGCTTGAGACGGATGGGCAACTTAGAGCTTTGTGTGGCTTTAAGAGAAAAAGGGAGATGGTTAGTGGTTGGCATTGTAAATCAAAGTCCATGATGGTTACATGTTCAAGGCTTAATTACAAGGGGTGGTGTAGAAATAGATTGCTTGGATCTAGAAGGATGTTTGGTCGCTTTAGTGAGAATTCATCTTGCATGCCACCCAAATGGAATAATGATGATCAACTTAAAGATGGTGTCAAAACAAAGTGTGGGATCCCGTATCGCACAAGGAGAATCAATTTTGGGAGCCCATGGTTTGTGAAGAACTCCATCAAGGCTTGGTGGCATTAATTGTGAAGAATGGAGCTTATTGGAGACTCAAGCATTGGTGGATGTTCAAGGATGGCTTCAAGCACAAGCCACCTTGATGAGGAGCTCCTCATAAGTCCAACTTAAGGATAATAAACAAAAGTGCTAGGTGGGAGACACCCCACCATGGTAACATCTTTCCTTTTTCTCTTTTGTAAATATTGGTAGAATTAGTTTAACTTCATATTTTGATTAGTTTGTTGAGTTTATTTGGTAGTTTGGTATGTTAAATAAGGTTTTATGGTGTTTTGGTAGCTGTTTGGAGATTTAGAATGCTTGGTTGGTGCAAGAACTATTTCGTGGTGCATTTTATCTTGAATTTAGGAGATTTTATCACCTTTTCCCACATATATTCACTAAAATAGCATGGTTTTGTATATTCTCCCTAATTTGTGCTTAAGAGTGAAAACATGCTTTTTAGTCCCTTAATTGGTTAATTTTAATTCACCTTTGATTCCACTAGATGCCTTGATTTGTTTGTTAGTGAATTCATGTTCAAAAGGCTAAGAATGGATCAAAGGAATGAAGAGAAAAGCATGCAAAGTTGAGAAATAATGGAAAATCAAGGATTGGGAGTGCATTCAACGACGCGCACGCGTGGAAACGATGAAGTCGCATGGCGATGCATACGCGTACATGACGCGTACGCGTGGATAGCAAAAATGCCAAACGACGCGTACGCGTGACTCACGCGTACGCGTCGATGCTTGCACGTGACCTCATTAAAGTGAAAATGCTGGGGGCGATTTCTGGGCTTCCCAAACCCAAATCCAACTCATTTTCTGAGCCTATTATATGCAGAAATCAAGGGGAGTCAAGGGGGGAACACATAGTTTAGTTTCTATGATGCTTTAGTTAGTTTCAAGAGAGAGAAGCTCTCTCTTCTCTATAGAATTAGGTTGGATGTAGATTAGGATTCCTTATATCTAGGTTTAATTCATGCTTTGATTCACTTTTCCTTTTCAATTTCTTGTTCCTGTACCTTTGCTTTCTTAGTTTTTTACTTTACTCCTTGTACTTGTTTACTTTGTTATTGATGCACTCTTGTTTCCTCTATTTTCCTTTAATGCAATTTATGTTTAATTTCTTTTATTGTTGATTTTAATTGTTGTTGTTAATTTCCTTGCAATTAGTAGTTGTAAATTTACATTTCTCGCAATTTCATTTTGCTTTCCTTTTGTGCCTTCCAAGCATAGTTATTAAACACGGCTCGACCCGGCCGGTTTGACTGGAAATCCGGTCACTTGGTCATCTGGCCGGGTTGAGTTACTCGTTGAACCGGTTATGCAACAGACCCAGTCGAACCCAGTTTGAATCGATGGGTTTTTGTAAAACCCGGTGACCCAGCCGGTTAATTTAACCCGGTCCGGGTCGTTTTTATTTTTTTTCTTCCTAATACCTGAAATGGCGTCGTTTTCATAACCCCCCTCCTCCCCTTTCCCTTTCGATGAAACCCTATGCCCAAACACCAAATCTGAGAGTCTGAGTAGAACCCCCTAACCCAGCCAGTCTCTGTGCTCTCTCGTCTCTCACCTCACCTCGACGGTCGTCACTCTCAGTCTCTCACCGCCTCACCTCGTTGCTCTCTCAGTCTCTCACCTCGTCCACTCACTTTGGTCGTCGTCGCGGTCTCGTGCCACTGCGCTTGCTTCGCTAGCGGCAAAAGCAGACGGAACCGCATCTGGTCCCTCGGGTGGTGGTGGTGGTCATCTTCTTACTTCTCACGGTCTCTGTCTCGCACCTGGTCTCGATCTCTCCCTTCGCTGCGCTCTTCGTCGCTGGTAACAGAGGCAACAGATCCCGGTGGGCTGGTCTTCGTTGTCGTCTTCTTGCTTCGAGCCTTGCCGTCAGCTTCTCCCTTGCCATCAGCTTCCTTCGCCGTCAGATTCCTTCGTGCAACCCGATTTGGTGACTTTCCCCTATTCTTTTTGTTTCAATTTTGTTGCTGCATCACTGCACTTTGATTTTGTTGCCAAAATAATTTGTTACTGAAAGTTGAATGTGTTGCTGAAATTTGTTACTGATCATCATGAACCTTGAATTTGTTAGTGAGTTCCCTATGTTCTTTCTATTTCAATTTTCTTGTTTTTTTGTTGCTGCTCGAAAGTTATCATAGTTATCATAGCTGAATTTGTTGCTAGAACTCTAGAAGTAGAATTTGTTGTCAGCTGTAAGTTGAATTTGATGCTGAACCTATCATAAATATGGTTGTTGCTGGAAGTAGAATTTGTTACTAGATAACTGACTTAAGTTGAATTTGTTACTGAACCTTCTTGTTGTGTTGCTTAAAAAATGCTAAATCTTTTGTTGCTATATGTTAAGGGATAAGAGATAAGAGAGTTAGTCAATAACAAAATCAGTTTGGTACACTTAGTTAGTGTTTGTTATTCTGATCTCTGATCTTTCTCTCTTTTTTAACTTTGTTATAAATAAAGCTCTTGCATCCCTCTAAGAGATGTGTAGAATTGATTCATTGATGGAAGAATAAGATGAAGTTAATTCAGTTCACTAGTTTCTTGTACCTCTCTTCAAACTCTTCTTTCTCTGTTTCTGATGTTCTGCATAACATCATAAAGCAGTGTTTCTTATGGAAGATATAGATGCAAATCAAAATGAGGAAAATATTGATCAAGCTCCAAATTTGTCCTATGAAGATATAGATTTCGATTTTAAGATCACTTGGACTTGATTATCGATTATGTTATCTTTTGCTTGCTCTTGTTTATTTAAATAGAGAAAGTATTTTGTACTAGAAACTAGTTTATTATCTCTTTTTGCATCATTAGTTGTCTAAAAATTAACATTTGATTATTATTATTATTATGTTTGTAAAGACTTGCATTTTAAGTTTTAATATGTAATTTTAATTTTATTTATATAATTTTATATTTTTAAATTATGACCGGGTCAATCGGGTGAATCAGTGACCCACCGGTTGAACCAGTGACCCGGTGACCCGGTCATATGACCGGGTGGATTGCCGATTCGGTTCTAATAACTATGCTTCCAAGTGTTTGACAAAATTCTTGGAAAGATGTTAGAATAGATTCTTCTCCTCTTGGCTTTGGTTGAGTAATTGGAGACTTTTGAGTTATCAAACTCTTTTGTTGATTGATAATTGGAAGTTGCTAATTGACTTGAATACCACTAAAGCTTGTCTCTCCTTAGGATTTGACTAGGACTTGTGGACTCAAGTTGATTTATCCACTTGACTTTCCTTCATAGTTAGAGGTTGACTAAGTGGAAATGGACAATTCTTGTCATAATTGATGATGATAATGAGGATAGGACTTCTAGTTCTCATTCCTTGTAAAGAGCTTTCTTAGTTGTTAGTTACTTTCTTGCAATTTACTTTTCATGTCCCTTATCCAAAAACTCCAAGTATACTATCCCATAACCAATAACAAGAACACTTCCCTGCAATTCTTTTGAGAGATGACTTGAGGTTTAAATACTTCGGTTATTTTTTTTGGAATTTGTACTTGTGACAAACAATTTTTTACATGAGAAGATTATTTGTTAGTTTAAAAACTATACTTGTAACGAGAATTCACTGAGGAATTCTAAACCACGAAAAATCTCTTCATCAGCTGCCCAAAACATCCTCCCCGACATTGTCGCCCTTATCCAACTGTAGATGCAGTGTACCTCTCACCAAGAGAAAGCACGAGCGGCTGGAAAAGATAAAAAAAATAGAAAAAGTAAGGACAAAATTATCATTTTATATTATCATTTTATATATTTTTGTAAAGACTACCAAGATCCTGATTTTAGATTTCTCCAATGTCCACCTAAGTCAAAATCATAAATCTTAATGGCTCTGCACACATTGACGTACTGATCTTCCAGTAAAGTATGTTGGAGCACCTAAGACGTTTCTCAGAATTTATATCTGCAATTTAGTAGTTGAAATTTGGAAAGAGATATCTGACCAAATCAAGCAAGACATGGAATTAAAAGCAACATAATGTGCAAACTGATGAGTCATCTCCACGTGTTATCAAGCATACTTTGCCGGCACACTTGGTTTGGCATTGTTCCCAAAATATGCAGTAATCAAGTGAAGCTTTTCAAACGGCCTGCACTGTTTAAATAGTATAGTTTGAAAAAGATGATCAAATTTACCTAACCAATTCATGCATCACTTTTGCATTACTCTAGCAGTCTAGCTACATGCAATACAATACCCTTCGGTAGACGAATATGCGGTGTGCAGTAGGATATAGGTAAAATATTTTATGTGAAAAATATACATTTGACTTTCTAGTATGCAAATGAATTAATATAGAAAGAAATTCATATGTAGTTATTTTTATGTAAAGTTGATAGATAATAATTGTTAGATAATGATTTAGTCAAATTTATCAAATCATCTAATAATTCTTGGTTATCAACATCACATGAAAATAACTGCATGTGAATTTTCACCATTAATATATAGTACGTGCAAATTGGTACGTGATACGTTACCTAATTAGTAAATTTATGAAACTATGATGTATTATTTGCAAATTGTATTAGAAAAACTATTTATTTTAATATTTTGAGTGTTAATTTCGTGAAAACTGCTCAAATATAACATAGGTGAATTAGCATTGATATAAAAGCACACAGAAAGAGACATTTTATAATCCAATCCATTCTAATGAAGGTGCAATGAAATGAAATGAAGGAAGATTCAGAGAACTAGGAAAGGGATATGTTTAGAGAACAGAAAGGTCAGAAACAACCCATGTGATGGCTCAACAGTTTGTTCATTTGTTGTTGTATCAGTTGTAGTTGTAGACCCAAATTGTAAAGGCATTTCTCAGATCCCCGTGTTTCATCCATCCCAACGATTCCATATGTCATGAAAATAAGAAATGCGTTCCTTAAGCTCTAATTCCTGTATGAAGTGAGAATACTTACAGTTAATCTCATTTTAAAAGTATCATAATATATCATCAGTCATAACATTTCACTCATTTCATTTGTTTATGATCAAATTTAATTTCATTTTGCAATGAAATCATAACTACTAAATATTGCCGCGGAGATTATATATATATTTTAGCATTCCATAGAAATTAAACCCATTTTTTCATGTATAAATCTAATGTTACCATTTATAGACAGCAACCGAACATCTTTGATTGGTCACACATGTTCCAAGAAGTTTAAGCTTTGAGTGGAATAAAAACTAAAATGTATGGGCAATTTCATGTGCACTCATTTTCATTTGATTAGAGGAATTCATCTTATTATTAAAATTCGAGTCATGAATAACTTAAATGCTTCTTAAATTTGAAAATCTGGTGGAGTCAACAAGAGAAAGAACAAATTTGGCGGGAAATATTTTTTTTCCAGAGGGTTCTGACTCGTGAGCGGTGAGCCAACAGTTTTGAAAGGTTACCCTTATCCTGTTTGTTCTCACTTCTCAGAGAAAGATTCCCAGCAAATATTAGATTAATCAAAATTACACGCTTCAAAAGAAATAAGTTACAATTCTCTTATTGGATTCACGCTAGGTCCTCACTTCGAGGCTTGTTAGTCGTCACCCCCTGCTAACTGCAGCATAACCTGATCCAACTTCGAATTTAAAAGTGTTTTTATGACATGGAATGAACACGGTACATCTTTAATTATTTTAGCCTAAGTGGCACCTTATCATTTGCTTATCAGTTTAATAATTCTATACCTATTTTTGTGGATCTGAAAAAATGCCAATATCAAAGAGTAACTATACATGTATCTTATATTATACACTAAACCAACTTACACTTCTGTTCCATCAAATTAATGTGATACTATTTTAATACTAATCAAATTTTATATATCTAAATTCAGAGTAGGTACTTGATGAGCAGATATTTTATATGCTTTTTGGGGGTATTTTCATATAGTTTTTAGTAAGATTTAGCTATTCTTTAGTATGTTTTTATTAGTTTTTATGCAAAAATCACATTTCTGGACTTTACTATGAGTTTGTGTGTTTTTTTGATATTTCAGATATTTTCTGGCTGAAATTGAGGGACCTGAGCAAAAATCTGATTCAGAGGCTGAAAAAGGACTGCAGATGCTGTTGGATTCTGACCTCCCTGCACTCGAAATGGATTTTCTAGAGCTACAGAAGCCCAATCGGCACGCTCTCAATTGCGTTGGAAAGTAGACATCCAAGGCTTTCCAGAAATATATAATAGTTTATACTTTGTCTAAGCTTTGACGACGCAAATTGGCGTTTAACGCCAAGTCTTTACCCTATTCTGGCGTTAAACGCCAGAAACAGGCTACAACCTGGCGTTTAACTCCAAAAAAAAGTCTCTACACATGGAAGCTTCAATGCTCTGCCCAAGCACACACCAAGTGGGCCCCGGAAGTGGATTTCTGCACTATCTATCTTAGTCTACTTAATTTCTGTAAACCTAGGTCACTAGCATAGTATAAAAACTACTTTTAGAGATTTATTTTGGATCTCATGACATTTTTCACGTTTTACATTGTATCTCTACAGCATGAGTCTCTAAACTCCATGATTGGGGGTGAGGAGCTTGCTGTGTCTCGATGAATTAATGCAATTACTTCTATTTTCTATTCAACACGCTTGTTTCTGTTATAAGATATTCACTCGTACCTAACCGTGAAGAATGTGATGATCCGTGACACTCATCATCATTCTCAACCTATGAACGCGTGCCTGACAACCACTTACGTTCTATCTGTAATAGCTTGAGTGTATATCTCTTGGGCTCCTGGTTTAGGAGTTTGATTGCCTCTCCTGACAACAGAGCGTTCAAATCCCTTAATCCAGAGTCTTCGTGGTAAAAGCTAGAATCAATTGGCAGCATCCCTGAGATTCAGAATGTCTAAACCTTGTATGTGGTATTCTGAGTAGGATCCGGGAAGGGATGACTGTGACGAGCTTCAAACTCACAAGTATTGGGCGTAGTGACAGACGCAAAAGGATCAATGGATCTTATTCCAACACAAGTGAGAACTGACAGATGATTAGCCATGTACATGGACCCTTTTCACTGAGAGGACGGATAGTAGCCATTGACAACGGTGATCCACCAACATACAGCTTGCTATGGAAGGAGCCTTGCGTGTGTGAAGAAGAAGATGGGAGGAAAGCAGAGATCCAGAAGATGAAGCATCTCCAAAACCTCAATCTGTTCTCAATTACTGCATAACAAGTATTTATTTGATGCTCTTTTACTTTTTACTATTGAAATTAAGAATTATCATTGATATCCTGACTAAGAATTACAAGATAACCATAGCTTGCTTCAAGCCGGCAATCTCCGTGGGATCGACCCTTACTCACGTAAGGTATTACTTGGATGACCCAGTGCATTTGCTGGTTAGTGGTACGAGTTGTGAAAAGTGTGATTTACAATTCGTGCACCAAGTTTTTGGCGCCGTTGCTAGGGATTGTTCAAGTTTGGAC
Source organism: Arachis ipaensis (assembly GCF_059453495.1). Taxonomy (NCBI): domain Eukaryota; kingdom Viridiplantae; phylum Streptophyta; class Magnoliopsida; order Fabales; family Fabaceae; genus Arachis; species Arachis ipaensis. The sequence goes on along the minus strand of NC_142435.1, from coordinate 104,652,919 downwards.
AACTGACGATTTATTTTGTTGCTTAGATTAGGAAAAATTTATCTTTTTTGTTTAAAGTCACTAAAATTGCGTCTTCTATTATTGTTTTTGGTTGAAACTTTTTTCTCAGAATCCTTATTTTCTTTTTCATTTTTTTTCGAAAAATTTTATAAACTAATAATTGAGTTTTTCTGTTTGAGTTTAATTTCATATTTTAAGTTTGGTTGCCTTTGTGTTTCTGTTTCTTAAAAGTTTTTCAAAAGTTGTTCTTAGCGTTCATCGTGATATTCAAAGTTTTCCTGTTTGTTTCCTTTGTTTTGATCTAAAAATTTAAGTTTGGTGTCATTTTTACTGTTTTTCTCTTTTTTCATTAAATTCAAAAATGTCTTTTCTCTTTATTTTAATTAATTTTTGAATTTTCCTTTAAAAATTCATATTTTTATTTTAAAACTTTCTATTCTATCTTATCTTAGTTTTGAAATTTCAAAATTCAAAATCTTTTTCAAAAATCATATCCAAAGTTTTTCAAATCTTCTTAATTAAGTAATTATTTTCGTTTTCAAATCTATTTTTCTCTTAGTTTTCAAAATTTACATTTTAATTTCTAATTATTTTATTTTATCTTATTATTTTTATTTATTCTTAATAATTCGGTTTGTCTCTACTTAAATAAAATAAAAACAAAAATATATCTTGTTTGCAATTCATATCAATTCCATTTTATCCATCATGGACCTAAATAGAAATGAACAGTCCAGAAGGACTCTGGGGTCATATGCTAACTCCATTACTGCTGCATATGGGAGTAGCATCTGTATACCTCCCATCAAAGCAAGCAGTTTTGAGCTAAATCCTCAGCTCATTGTCATGGTGCAGCAAAATTGCCAGTATTTCGATCTTCCACAGGAAGAACCTACTGAGTTTCTGGCGTAGTTCTTGCAAATTACTGACACAGTGCACGACAGGGAGGTAGATCAGGATGTATACATGCTGTTACTGTTTCCGTTTGCTGTAAAAGATCAAGCTAAGAGGTGGTTAAATAACCAACCCACAGCAAGCATAAGAACATGGAAACAGTTATCAGACAAATTCCTGAATCAATATTTTCCTCTAAAAAGGATGACACAGCTAAGACTGGACATCCAAGGCTTTAAACAAAAGGATGATGAATCCCTTTATAACGCCTGGGAGAGGTACAGAGGGATGCTAAGGAAATGCCCCTCTGAAATGTTTTTAGAGTGGGTGCAATTAGACATCTTCTACTATGAGCTTACAGAAAAAGCTCAGATATCTCTAGACCACTCAGCTGGTGGATCTATACACATGAGAAAGACTATTGAAGAAGCTCAAGAGCTTATTGATATAGTTGCTAGAAATTAGCATCTATACATAAATAATGAGTCCTCCATGAAAGAAGAAGCTAAGGCAGTATCAACTGACTTTAGTCCTCAGGAACAAGTTGCTGAACTCAATCAGCAACTATCTTCTATAACAAGGCAGTTAGCAAAATTTAAGGAGATGCTACAAGAAACCAAAATTGCTAACAAGGATATGGAATCACAATTGAATCAGACAAAACAGCAGTTATCAAAACAGATAAAAGAGGAGTGCCAAGAAGTTCAATTAAGAAGTGGAAAAATGTTAAATACCTCAACTCAAAGCAGCAGAAAGCCAAGAAAAGAACAGCTGACAGAGGATGAGCAACCTGCTACCCAAAATTCCTCTGAGGATAGTAAGAGCCCAGAGAGGAACAAGTCTGGCGTTCAAACGCCAGAAAAGGGTGAAAAATTAGCGTGAAACGCCCAATCCATGTCCAGATCTAGCGTTCAAACGCCAGAAAAGGATAGGAATCTGGCATTCAAACACCAGTGAGGGATCAGACACCTGCAACTGCTGATAATAACTCCCTCAAGAAGGCCTCTCAACCTGCCTCTGTAGGAAATAAACCTGCAGCAACTAAGGTTGAAGAATACAAAGCCAAAATGCCTTATCCTCAGAAACTCTGCCAAGCGGAACAGGATAAACAATTTGCCCACTTTGTAGACTACCTCAGGACTCTTAAAATAAATATTCCGTTTGCAGAGGCACTTGAGCAAATACCCTCTTATGCTAAGTTTATGAAAGAAATCTTAAGTCATAAGAAGGATTAGAGAAAAACAGAAAAAGTTTTTCTCATTGAAGAATGCAGTGTAGTCATCCTAACAAGCTTACCAGAAAAGCTTAAGGATCCGGGAAGCTTTATGATACCATGCACATTGGAGGGAACTTGTACCAAGACAGCTCTATGTGATCTTGGGGCAAGTATCAATCTAATCCCTGCATCCACTATCAGAAAGCTTGGCTTGACTGAAGAGGTCAAACTAACCCGAATATATCTTCAACTTGCTGATGGCTCCATTAAATATCCATCAGGCATAATTGAGGACATGATTGTCAAGGTTGGGTCATTTGCCTTTCCCACTGACTTTGTAGTGCTGGAAATGGAGGAGCACAAGAGTGCAACCCTCATTCTAGGAAGACCTTTCCTAGCAACTGGACGAACCCTTATTGATGTCCAAAAAGGGGAAGTAACCTTGAGAGTCAATGAGGATGAGTTCAGGCTGAATGCTGTTGAGGCAATGAAGCATCCAGACACATCAAAAGACTGCATACGTGTTGATATTATTGACTCCCTGGTAGAGGAGATCAACATGGCTGAGAGTCTCGAATCAGAGCTAAAGGACATCTTTAAAGATGTTCAGCCTGATCTGGAGGAATCAGAGGAAATAAAAGAACATCTGAAAATCCCTCAGAAAGAGGAGAAACCTCCTAAACTCGAGCTTAAACCACTACCACCATCCCTGAAATATGCATTTTTGGGAGAAGGTGACACTTTTCCGGTGATCATAAGCTCTGCTTTAAATCCACAGGAAGAGAAAGCACTACTTCAAGTGCTAAGGACACACAAGACAGCTCTTGGGTGGTCCATAAGTGATCTTAAGGGCATAAGTCCAGCTAGATGCATGCACAAGATCCTATTGGAGGATGATGCTAAGCCAGTGGTTCAATCACAGAGGCAGCTGAATCCAGCCATGAAGGAGGTGGTGCAGAAGGAGGTCACTAAGTTACTAGAGGCTGGGATCATTTATCCTATTTCTGATAACCCCTGGGTGAGCCCTGTCCAAGTTGTCCCCAAGAAGGGAGGCATGACAGTGGTTCATAACGAAAAGAATGAACTGGTTCCTACAAGAACAATTACAGGGTGGCGTATGTGTATTGATTACATAAGGCTCAATACAGCCACCAGGAAGGATCACTTTCCTTTACCATTCATAGACCAGATGCTAGAGAGACTAGCAGGTCATGAATATTACTGCTTTTTGGATGGCTATTCAGGTTACAACCAAATTGCAGTAGATCATCAAGACCAAGAGAAAACATTATTCACATGCCCTTCTGGAGTGTTTGCCTACAGAAGGATGCGTTTTAGTCGGTGCAATGCACCTGCAACCTTTCAGAGGTGCATGCTCTCTATCTTCTCTGATATGGTAGAGAAATTTTTGGAAGTCTTCATGGATGACTTTTCAGTATTTGGAGACTCATTCAGCTCCTGCCTTGACCATTTAACACTTGTTCTGAAAAGATGCCAAGAGACCAACGTAGTCTTAAACTAGGAAAAATGTCACTTTATGGTGATTGAAGGAATTGTCCTTGGGCATAAAATTTCAAATAAGGGAATAGAGGTGGATCAAGCTAAAGTGGAAGTAATTAAAAAATTACCACCACCTGCCAATGTTAAGGCAATCAGAAGCTTTCTGGGGCATGCAGGATTCTATAGGAGGTTTATAAAGGATTTTTCAAAAATTGCAAAACCTTTGAGCAATCTGCTAGCTGCTGACACGCCATTTGTGTTTGACACAGAATGTCTGCAGGCGTTTGAAACTCTAAAAGCTAAGCTTGTCATTGCACCAGTTATTTCTGCACCAGACTGGACGTTACCATTCGAGCTAATGTGTGATACCAGTGACCATGCCATTGGTGCAGTACTAGGACAGAGGCATAACAAGCTTCTGCATGTCATTTATTATGCTAGCCATGTTTTAAATGATGCACAGAAAAATTACACAACCACAGAAAAAGAGCTGCTTGTAGTGGTTTATGCCATTGACAAGTTTAGATCATAGTTAGTAGGATCAAAAGTGATTGTGTACACTGACCATGCTGCTCTTAAATATCTACTTAGAAAGCAGGATTCAAAACCCAGGCTCATAAGATGGGTGTTGCTTCTGCAAAAGTTTGATATAGAAGTAAGAGACAAAAAGGACAGAGAACCAAGTGGCTGATCATCTGTCCCGGATAGAACCAGTAGAAGGGGCATCCCCCCCCCCCTCTATTGAGATCTCTGAAACCTTTCTGGATGAGCAATTGTTTGCCATTCAGGAAACACCATAGTTTGCAGACATTACAAACTATAAAGCTGTAAGATTCATACCCAAAGAGTACAGTAGGCAGCAAACAAAAAAATTAATTACTGATACAAAGTACTACTTGTGGGATGAACCATATCTCTTTAAGAGATGTGCAGACGGAATAATTCGTAGGTGTGTGCCCAAGGAAGAGGCACAGAAGATCTTATGGCATTGCCATGGATCACAATATGGAGGCCATTTCGGAGGTGAGCGAACAGCCACCAAGGTTCTCCAATGTGGCTTCTACTGGCCTACTCTCTATAGAGACTCCCGAGAGTTCGTACGTAACTGTGATAGTTGCCAGAGAGATGGTAATCTGCCTCATGGTTACGCCATGCCTCAACAAGGGATCTTAGAGATTGAGTTGTTTGATGTATGGGGTATTGACTTCATGGGGCCTTTCCCACCATCATACTCAAACACGTATATTCTGGTGGCAGTAGACTATGTATCTAAATGGGTAGAGGCAATTGCAACACCCACTAACTATACTAAGACAGTGCTGAAGTTCCTCCAGAAACATATCTTCAGCAGGTTCGGTGTCCCTAGAGTATTAATCAGTGATGGGGGCACTCACTTCTGCAATAAACAGCTTTACTCTGCTATGGTTCGATATGGAATTAGCCACAAAGTAGCAACTCCATATCATCCACAGACAAATGGGCAAGCTGAAGTCTCTAATAGAGAACTAAAAAAAATCCTGGAATGGACTGTAATTACCCGTAGAAGATTGGGCAAGAAGTCTGGATGATGCTCTGTGGGCATACCGAACAGCATTCAAGACTCCCATAGGGACCTCTCCATACCATCTTGTGTATGGGAAAGCGTGCCATTTGCTAGTGGAACTGGAACACAAGGCCTACTGGGCAACCAGATTCCTAAATCTTGATGCCAAGTTAGCTGGAGAGAAAAGATTGCTCCAGTTGAATGAGCTAAAGGAATTCAGACTCAATGCTTTTGAAAATGCAAAAATTTACAAGGAGAAAGCAAAAAGGTGGCATGACAAGAAACTGTCACCCAGAGTCTTTGAGTCAGGACAGAAAGTTCTGCTGTTCAACTCTAGGCTCAGATTGTTCCCAAGGAAATTGAAATCTCGGTGGAAGGGACCATATGTGATTACGAGTGTGTCACCATATGGGTATGTAGAGTTTCAAGATATTGACTCTAATAAGAAGTTCATTGTTAATGGACAGAGAATCAAGCATTATCTTGAAGGCAATGTCGAGCAAGAATGCTCAAAGTTGAGGCTAGATTAAAAGCTCAGCAAGGTCCAGCTAAAGACAATAAAGAAGCGCTTGCTGGGAGGCAACCCAGCCATTAGCAAAGCTTATTTGTTATTTAAATAATAATTATACAAGTTTAATATAAATAATCTTCAAGGTAAAGTATCAATTGCATAAGTTTACAGAGCTACAGAAGGATTCAGAGCACAAAACAGGGAAAAGGAGCTCACTGGCAAGAAAACGCTAGTAAGAGGTATATTTGGGCGTTAAACGCCCACAAGAAGCTCCTACTGGGCGTTTAACGCCAGTAAAGATACCTTTTGGGGCGTTAAACGCCAGAATGGGTGCCATTCTGGGCGTTTAACGCCAAACTTGCAGCATCCTGGGCGTTCAGAAAAATGCCCAGTGACAAAAGATTTCTGGCGTTTAACGCCAGCCAGAAGCTACAGCTGGGCGTTAAATACCCAAAAGAAGCTACAGATGGGCGTTAAACGCCCAAAACAAGCAGCAGTTGGGAGTTTAACGCCAAGATGGTGGAGGAGAGGAAGTTTTGTTTTCCAACTCAATTTTTTTCAAATTTTCATGATTTCATCCATAATTTCTTGCATAAACATGTTACAAATTATCATCTTTCAATTTCAATTTCAAAAAAAAAAAATATATCTTTCTTCATTCTTCTTCAAATTCTTTTCAAATCTTTTTCAAATCATCATACTATCTTTTCAAAAATTAGATTTATCTTTTTCAAATCTCTCTCTTATCTTTTCAATTTTAAAACCACATCTTTTGCATATCATAATTATTGTTTTACAAATCATATCTTCTAGCATATATTTTTCAAAATTTTCAAACCCACCCCCTCCTCTTTAAATTCACATTCAGCCACCCCCTCTCCTCCACAATTCGAATTTGTCTCTCCTTCTATTCCTCTCCTTTCCTTTCTTTTGCTTGAGGACAAGCAACCCTCTAAGTTTGGTGTGCTTTTCGTGATCACTGAGCTAAGATTCACTAAGATCATGGCTCCTAAAGGAAAACAAACCACTTCAAGAGGCAAGAAAGAGAATATTCCAAAACCACTTTGGAATCAAGAGAGGTTCTTAACCAAAGAACATGCAGACCATTACTACAAAATAATGGGTCTAAGATCAGTGATCCCAGAAGTTAAATTCGATCTGAAAGAAGACGAATATCCGGAGATCCAAGAGCAGATTCGAAACAGAGGCTGGAAAATTCTGGCTAATCTTGAGACAAAGGTGGGTAGAAACATGGTTCAGGAATTCTACGCAAATCTGTGGCAAACAGATAAGCAGAGATTAACTGGAGCCGCCTTCTATACCTTTCGAACCTTGGTCAGAGGGAAGATTATGTACTTCCACCAAGACAAAATAAGAGAGGTCTTCAAGCTGCCTCAACTACAAGATGATCCAGAATCCTTTAATAGGAGAATGGTGAGATTTGATAAGCGCTTAGACCAAGTTCTAGAGGACATATGCATCCCTGGAACCAAGTGGATAACCAATGCAAAGGGTGTCCCAAATCAACTCAAAAGAGGAGATCTCAAACCAATTGCTAGGGGCTGGCTGGACTTCATTGGGGGTTCTATACTGCCCACCAGCAACCGCTCTAAAGTCACTGTCAAAAGAGCAGTGATGATCCACTGCATTATGCTGGGAAACGAAGTGGAGATTCATCATCTAATTTCTTGTGAGCTCTACACAATTGCAAACAAGAACTCCACTAACGCCAAATTAGCTTACCCAAACTTAATCTCGCTACTATGCAAAGATGCTGGGGTAAAAATGGGAGTGGATGAGTATATCTCAGTCGAGCAACCAATCACCAAAAAGTTAATGGAGGGACAACAAGTGCAGGATAACTCCATGAAAAGGAGGGCACAGGAGTTCCTCCCAGAAATCCCTCAAATTGACTACTGGACCCGCCTAGAAGCATCTGTCACCAAGTTGCAAGAAGCTATGGATCAACTGAAAGAAGAACAGCAAGTTCAAAATAGCATGCTTTGTAAACTGTTGAAGGAACAAGAGGAGTAGGGGTGTGAGCTACAAGAGCTGAAGCGCCAGAAGCTGTCTCTTGAAGGGCCAAGCACTCCACAGACTAAAGGAGCATCCATCTTCCAAAATAAAGGTTGTTGAGTCCTAATCTTAGTCTTAACTCTGTGATCATTTTTACTATTAGAAATCTACCTTAGAAGTTATATGAGTAGTAGTAATTAGTATCTTTATTTTTATTCTTATTCCCCAAATAAGTTATAATTTATCTTTTTTTTTATCATCATCAAACATGAATAAAATAGCAGATTTTTAGAATAAGAAAGCAATTTTATTTTCGAGTTTTTAATAAGAAAAATTCAAACTATTTATATGTGGTGGCAATACTTTTTATTTTCTGAATGAATACTTGAACAGTGCATAGGTCTTTTGAATTTGTTGTTTATGAATGTTAAAATTGTTGGCTCTTGAAGAATGATGAAAAAGAGAAATGTTATTGATAATCTGAAAAATCATGAAATTGATTCTTGAAGCAAGAAAAAGCAGTGAAAAAAAAAAGCCAGTAACCCTTTAAACCAAAAGGCAAGGGTAATAACAAAGGGGATCCAAGGCTTTGAGCATTAATGGATAGGAGAGTCCAAAGGAATAAAATCATGGCCTAAGCGGCTAAACCAAGCTGTCCCTAACCATGTGCTTGTGGCGTGAAGGTGTCAAGTGAAAAGCTTGAGACTGAGCGGTTAAAGTCGTGATCTAAAGCAAAAAGAGTGTGCTTAAGAACCCTGGACACCTCTAATTGGGGATTTTAGCAAAGCTAAGTCACAATCTAAAAAGGTTCACCCAGTTATGTATCTGTGGCATTTATGTATCCGGTGGTAATACTGGAAAACAAAGTGCTTAGGGCCACGGCCAAGACTCATAAAGTAGCTGTGTTCAAGAATCAACATACTAAACTAGGAGAATCAATAACACTATCTGAATTCTGAGTTCTAATATATGTCAATCATTCTGAACTTCAAAGGATAAATGGAGGTGCCAAAACTATTCGAAAGCAAAAAGCTACTAGCCCCGCTCATCTAATGAGAATTTGAGCTTCATATAAAACTTTGAGATGTTATTGCCTCTTGATTTTCTTTCTATCCTATTTTATTTATCTAGTTGCTTGAGGACAAGCAACAGTTTAAGTCTGGTGTTGTGATGAGCGGATATTTTATATGCTTTTTGGGGGTATTTTCATATAGTTTTTAGTAGGATCTAACTACTTTTTAGTATGTTTTTGTTAGTTTTTATGCAAAAATCATATTTCTGGACTTTACTATGAGTTTGTGTGTTTTTCTATGATTTCAGGTATTTTCTGGCTGAAATTGAGGGACTTGAGCAAAAATATGATTCAGAGGCTGAAAAAGGACTGCATATACTATTGGATTCTGACCTCCCTGCACTCGAAATGGATTTTCTGGAAGAAGCCCAATTGGCGCGCTCTCAATTGCATTGGAAAGTAGACATCCAGGGATTTCCAGCAATATATAATAGTCCATACTTTGCCCAAGTCTTTACCTTATTCTGGCGTTAAACGCCAGAAACAGGTTGCAAACCAGAGTTAAACGCCAGAAACAGGCTACAACCTGGCGTTTAACTCCAAAAAAAAGCTTCTACACATGGAAGCTTCAATGCTCAGCCCAAGCACACACCAAGTGGGCCCCGAAAGTGGATTTCTGCGCTATCTATCTTAGTCTACTTAATTTCTGTAAACCTAGGTCACTAGCATAGTATAAAAACTACTTTTAGAGATTTATTTTGGATCTCATGACATTTTTCACGTTTTACATTGTATCTCTACAGCATAAGTCTCTAAACTCCATGATTGGAGGTGAGAAACTCTGCTGTGTCTCGATAAATTAATGTAATTACTTCTATTTTCTATTCAACACGCTTGTTTCTATTCTAAGATATTAACTCGTACCTAACCGTGAAGAATGTGATGATCCGTGACACTCATCATCATTCTCAACCTATGAACGTGTGCCTGACAATCACTTACGTTCTATCTGTAATAGTTTGAGTGTATATCTCTTGGGCTCCTGTTTCAGGAGTTTGATTGCCTCTCCTGACAACAGAGCGTTCAAATCCCTTAATCCAGAGTCTTCGTGGTAAAAGCTAGAATCAATTGGCAGCATCCCTAAGATCCGGAATGTCTAAACCTTGTCTGTGGTATTCTGAGTAGGATCTGGGAAGGGATGACTGTGACGAGTTTCAAACTCACAAGTATTGGGCGTAGTGACAGACGCAAAAGGATCAATGGATCTTATTCCAACACAAGTAAGAACCGACAGATGATTAGCCATGTACATGGACCCTTTTCACTGAGAGGACGGATGGTAGCCATTGACAACGGTGATCCACCAACATACAGCTTGTTATGGAAGAAGCCTTGCGTGTGTGAAGAAGAAAATGGGAGGAAAGCAGAGATCCAGAAGACGAAGCATCTCCAAAACCTCAATCTGTTCTCCATTACTGCATAACAAGTATTTATTTAATGATCTTTTACTTTTTACTATTGAAATTAAGAATTATCATTGATATACAGACTAAGAATTACAAGATAACCATAGCTTGCTTCAAGCCAACAATTTTCGTGGGATCGACCCTTACTCACGTAAGGTATTACTTGAACGACCTAGTGCACTTGCTGATTAGTAGTACGAGTTGTGAAAAATGTGATTTACAATTCGTGCACCAGTACTCATGCTAAAGATCTATATCTAGATAGTAGTAAGGTAATACACAAAACGAAGTTTTTCCAGGTTGTCCTAAAGGGGTGCCACACATACACACATGCCATGCATGTCTGACAAAGTGACACTTCACAACTTTGTCATGAAAAATCTACCAGTCGGTGGGTAACAAAAAGTATTATCATTTTCAAAGCTTTATTGATTTGCCATTAACATTAACCTCCCTCTCTATTTCTATAAATACCACTCTTCTCTCTACGTTACAAGTTGTTCTTTGTGCAGCTACACGTGCTTTCAATAACTTAGTTTAGCTTTATACCATCTAACATACTCCTACCCCTTCCTTGTAATATAAAACTTCTTCTTTGTAGCTGTTAGCCCTCTTCATCTCTTTTATTTTTAGGCCCCTCAGAACTACTGCAATTTCATTTCCCGTTTCCCATTGATAAAGCAAATGAGTGAGGAAGGAAAACAGGTTAGCCTTCTTTCTTGGCATTCTGGTTTCTTAGGCTATGTTTGAATCTTGAAAAAAGAATTGTGCTTTTTGTTTATATATACTTCTCTAGGTGGATAAAAAATCAAGCCAATTACGTTTATATATACTGCTTATTTGTCGTTTTAGCCATCAAATTAATCAATATGTATTTATTTCTAAATGTTTTTGTATTTCAACATTTATTTTATATGATAGTTAATTTAGTAGCTGATTTTTGGTATAAATGTAGAATGTATTTCTTTTTAATAGATTTTTGGACTAGTACTGACTGGTTTTTATTCTCTCTTTATTTGGCCTTGGGTAGGAACAACCACCTAAGGGTGAGTCTAAGCCAAAGGAAAACCCAGCAGAGGAGAAGAAAGAAGAGAAGCAAGAGGCGAAACCACCATCTCCATGTGTATTGTTTGTGGACTTGCATTGTATAGGATGTGTCAAGAAGATTGAGAGATATGTTATGAAAATGAAAGGTTAGTTAGCTCATCTTTCTGTCACTCTTTCTCTTTGCATTTGATTCCAGATACATACATACCATGCATATGCTTGTCCACTCCTCATGGTTTTCATGTGTTTATCTTCTAATAGGTGTTGAGGGAGTGGTGATTGATATGGCTAAAAATGAAGTGACCATAAAGGGAATAGTGGAGCCTCAAGCAATTTGCAACATAATTACTAAGAAAGCAAAGAGAAGAGCCAATGTTATATCTCCATTTCCTCTAGCAGAAGGAGAGGCAGCACCAGAAGTTGTTACTTCTCAGGTAAATTGTTATTTGTTAGTCCGTCTATTCTCTTTATCTGTCATAAAAATTTGATACATTGCTTCGAGGATATACCAAACTTTTATGTCAATAAATTAATAATTTGTAACTGGTTGCCGTTTCAGGTTAGTGCTCCAGTTTCTGTGGAACTTAATGTGAACATGCACTGTGAGGCCTGTGCTGAGCAGCTCAAGAAAAAGATACTCAAAATGAAAGGTATACCACTTATGTGTGTGCCTCTTCATTTCAATGCGTGGGATATCTTGTTTGTAGTACTTGTAAGTTGTAACTGAGAAAGGACAGATACATAGGAAGGAAAAGAAATTGATACTTGTTTGTTAGTGATTAAAATTTGGTGGAGCCAATGTAGTTCCGCTATTGGTGGAGCCACTTAAAGGCGAGAATATGAATCATCAATTTTGGATTTTTGATTGTCAATTCTTTCATACACTGCTTTTAGGCCAGAGTACCGAGTCAGCAATTATTTAGTACCCATGTTTCAATGTCTGGCCATTCCCAAAAAGATAAAGGATGAAATTTACATCACTACCTATCCATTCATAAGTGATCTAACCTTGTTGCTTCACTAGAATTTCTATGCCATAGCGGTGACAAGACTTTATCTGCATCTAAGTCACTCAGATGGAATATAATAAACTATTCATGGGATCCATGATCTACCTAACAAATTTCAATTTTGTACCCTTCTTTTCATGAACAATGTTATCTGTAATATGTGGCCTAACAAATTAATAATCATGCATTATATGTGATATACAATAATCGTTGTTGCATATCTTATTCAGTACTCATTAAATAAGTGGGTGAAATCATTCTCTTGTCTTGTGAATGAATATTGATTATGGTTATAAACATGTACTTGTCATTATTGAATAACTGTGTTTGTCTAAATAGGAGTTCAAAAGGCAGTGACAGAATTTAGCACTGGGAAGATTACAGTGACTGGGACAATGGACGCGAACAAGCTAGTGGATTATGTCTATAGATGCACCAAGAAGCAAGCCAAGATAGTTCCCCAGCCAGAACTTGAACCAGAGAAGAAGAAAGAAGAAAGTAAAGAAGCCGAAAAACCCGCAGAAGAAGAGGCTAAACTTGAAGAAGAGAAGCCAGCAGCAGAGGAAGCCAAGAAAGAAGAGAATGGTTGTGAAGACAAGAATAATAATAGTGATAATAAAGAAGCAGAAAAGGGGGGTGGTGGTGGTAATGAAGTGCAAGAAGAAGAAGAAGAATCCAAGAAAGGAGATGAGATTATTGACGTTGACGAGGAAGAAGGTATGAAGAAGATGATGCACTATTATCAGCCATTTTATGTCATTGAACGGATTCCACCCCCTCAACTCTTCAGTGATGAGAACCCAAATGCATGCTGCATTTCATAAACAAGAGAGCAATATATATACACACATAGTATAATTGGTTAAAACTTCAAACTCATTTTTGTAAGTACTAAGTACCACCCATTTGTATGAGGAATTTTAGTGTTGAGTTGGTTGATGGAAGGTGTCAAATGGAATAATATATCGTTCTCTTTTTTATGCTGTACAATATATTTATTATTACTAATTACATATAATAATATTGTACAAATGCTTCTTAGTTCTTTTCAGCTTGATTGATTAATGTATTTCCTAATCACTTGTATAGATAATTGATTAATGATCATGACTATGCAAAAATGGGAAGGATGTCACAGATAAGCATACAAAATTCTATAAGTTGCATGTCCCACTTCTGTTCATATAATTATATATATTCTATTAAGAGACAACACAAAAAAAAACGTGAACCTACCATAACAGAGGAATGGGATAATAGAGTTTGAACATCCATTTTCGCTCTATTTGTTTAATGAATTTCTCCGTAAACGGAAAAAGAATAGTAACATATATTCCTTCACGAAAATGAACGTGGCTTCACATAGTAGATAGAGGACCGACCCACTGAATATAAGGTTTGAATAATCTCTAAATGGTGTAGTCTAAGAAGAAGCAAATCTACGCATCTAATCAAATGTGACCCATATTCTAACGCGGTAGAGGTTTTGGCCATGGTTAAATTAAACCACGCCATGTGAATTGTCTCTAATTTGTCTCTGTCATCGAAATACATCATTTGGTTACACTTGTCATTAATTGGCTAATTGCCTTCCTTGCATTGGATTCTGGAAAATGGAAGACACTGTATGGTAAAAGCTACCTAAGTCGAGAAAAACAATCAAAATTAGAAATTATTCAGATCCCCACAGTCATAGAACTTTTTGGATGCGTCCAAAGCAAGAAAAGAAAAGGAATTGAATAAAGATGTAATTTGAGAGCTATGAGACACGCACTTACTATAAAATATAACAAAAAATTGTTATTCACGCCCAGAATCAGCTATCAAATCGACCACTTTGTATTTTTGTATAAATATAGGTATTATTTCATTTATCAATATATTGTGTTTTAATATATATTTTATGCGGATGGTTAATTTTTAGTGTACGTATAGCTGTTGAAAAAGTCTAAAACTCAGACAAGAATTTATCTCATAAAAGTATCAAAATAATTTTTTTACAACTTGTGCAATTAATTAGGTAACACTAAAAATACTCCAAGCAAATATGACAGAAATTAAACAATCAAACACCATAATTTTTATCGTGAAAAACTCTCAAAAAAGGGACAAAAAAAACCTATAGGACCTAGTCTAGTAAAATTTTTCACTATTAAAATAATGGGTACACAATCAGCCTTCCTAGTATTACTATAGAATTTTAAAAATCAACATAATACATTATCAAAACTGATGGAATCAACCATTGTTGTCAAACTCTCGAGTTAACTCGTAAACTTGTACAAGTTTAGGAGTTTAGATATGAAATCGAGTTGACTCGGTTAGACTCGGTCAAACTCGGACAAACTCGTGAGTTTAGGACCGAGTTAGCGAGTTTGTGTTTTTCTTCATTTTTGCTTAAAAAAGCGTCATTTTGAAACCAGAAAAATACTTTTTTTATTAGGGTTACAATAACACTTCCAAAGAATGAAAGAAAACTCACTCACAACTCACTCATTTGCATTGTTTCTCTCAAGTCTCACTTTCTCCATGTTCTGCCGCAGTTGCCGTTCCCCGTCGAGCTGCCGTTGTTCACCTATGTCTGCTACCTCTGCTCTGATTTGCGCCATTATCTTTGTGAAATTTACCTATGTTGCCCTCTGCTTTGTATTTCTTCACATCTCCACTATCCGCAACTCCATCGTGCTATCACCGTTCACGAGTTCGACTACTTCTCCTACAGTTCTATCTTTGCTCTAGTTTGCACCGTCGTGAAATCTATGACTATTTGTCGCCGTCGTTTCGTGCTGCTGCTGCACCCTCACCATCGCTGCCTGCTGCACCCTTGTCTACGATATGCTATTGCTGGAACTTTGTCCCTTCTTTTCTTCTATATCCTTTATATTTTTTGTATGCCTTTTTCTCTTTCTTTGAGCCTTTGCTTCTTGATTTAGTTTTTTTTTTTTTTTTTTTGCTTTTTAAATTCTATAGCTTTTAATTTTAGCCTATTGCTTATCGTTTATTTTAGATGGCCAGATGGTTCATCCATTCATGACTGATTTGTAATTAATTATTTTTATTAGAGTTAATTTGATTATTTGATATTGTTCAATGTTCAATTAAAGATTTAGTATTACAGATTTAGAACTTTTAATTTTATATGTTCTATGTTGTATTTGTATAAGAATAATTATAGAGGATTTGAATGTGTATTTTAAAGTATTTGTTATAATGTATGCTATTATTTTAATTTTATTATGTATGCTCCACGAGTTTACTTAGACTCGCGAGTTTGACAACGTTGAAAATTAACATAAACCTTCCATAAAGTGAGTATCTCAAATAAAAAAAGAGAGAAAGCAATATAACTAGCAAATTATATCCTAACGTTAATCTCTAAATTAGGAATAACATATTAAAATTTCCTAAGATTGGAACAAGTTTACCAATTCAATGAGTTCAAAATGCATTGTCCATTTTTCCCAATTTCTTTTTCTCCTCGTTGTGAAAGCTCTTTTCTCTCCTCTGTGTATTCCTTTTTCTTTGATTGGATGCTCTCTCTCTCTCTCTCTCTCTCTCTCTCTCTCTCTCTCTCTCTCTCTCTCTCTAAGTCCGCCTTCTCTTTTCAAGAATCAAACTTCACTGCAGGTAAACTCTTAGTCATCATATTTGAATCATTATCAGCAGTGTGGATCTTCTCAAGTACATATGACTTCATCTCAAACATTTGACATATCCAATGATACTTCACCTCTATATACTTCGATCTAGAATGAAACGTCGAATTCTTGCTGAGATAGATAGTAGTTTGACTGTCACAAAATAACACAAACTTTTCTTGATTGATGCCCAACTCTTGTAGAAATTTCTTCATCCATAAGATTTCCTTAGAAACTTCAACAACAACAATGTATTCTACCTTTGTAGTAGATAAAGCAACACATTTCTGAAATCAGAATTTTCGTGACACAGCTCCGCCTACAAAAGTCATCATATAACTAGAAGTAGATTTCTTGAATCAAGATCCCTAGCCATATCTGCATCTATGTAATCATCCAACACAGGTTGACCACTCCCAAAGCATAAACAAATTCTGGAAGTACCATTAAGGTATTTGAGAATCGACTTCACTACTTGTTAGTGTTCTTTGCCAGGATTAGAGAGAAACCTACTAACAACTCCAATAGCATGAGCAATATCTGACCTAGTGCAAACGATAGCATACATAAAACTGCCAACCGCAAATGCATATGGAATTTTCTTCATTTTTTCTTTTTCTTTCTCACTTGTAGGACATTATTAGAAATGACTAGCAAGTGGAATACTAACAGGTTTGGAATTACTCATGCTAAACCTCTCTAAAACTTTCTCAATGTACTTCTGCTGCGATTCTCATTTTTCTTGTCACGAGTAATACTCATGCTAAGAATTTTCTTTGCAGGATCCAAATGCTTCATAGAAAAGGATTTGTTCAAGTCTATCTTAAGACTTTCAATCTTGTTGGTGTCATGACCAACAATCAATATGTTATCAACATAAAACATGAGAATTATAAAGTCACCATCAGAGAATTTCTTGACATACATACAATGTTAAGAAGAAGTCTTACTATACTCATGACCTTTCATGAAGGAATCAAACTTCGTGTACCACAGGCCTAGCTCTTACTTTAGCCCCTATAAAACTCTTCTTTAACTTGCATATAAGATGTTTCTTTTTTTTAACCTCGAAACCCTCTTATTACTCAATATAAATTTCTTTATCTATGTCACCATAAAAGAATGTCGTCTTCACGTAAAAAAGTATGTATATAATTTTAAGAATTGTATTTGGTCTGTATGTACGTATTTATGTTTTTCAACCCAAAAAGTTTGTATTAAAAGATTTCACGTTTTAAGTTTTAAACAGGCTCTTATTTTAGTATTAAATATATTTAGAGTCGTCGTAATATCCAATCTATTAGAGTGGCACAATTAGAAGCGTAGCAGTAGTCTAACAGTGAAAATGTTATATATGATATTGCATACTAACATTTGGGCCTTTCTCTATATAGAAAGGGAGCCCAAACCCAACATTCAGAACGTTACATTTGTTCTGATTTGGTACTAACACATTTTATGTCTGTGATTTTTTTCTTTTCACATTTTTTAACTTTGGTTTATTGTTTGTTTCCGGGTTTTAAAAGAAAAGGGAAACACTGAGAAACATGATGTATGCAATCGATGATTAGATCATATAATTATCCTTTCACAATTGTCACCTACTACGAAGCTAATTAAGGTTATGAATCTTGTTTATTATAATTAACTGGCCAAGTTCCAAACTTAGTCTCAGTTAAGTTCAAATTAATTCTTTGAATAATAATAATATAAAAAAGAATAAAAGAACAACTCACATGGACATAGTTATAAAAATCGAATCAAATCGATTAGTTCGATCGAAAAATTGATAAATCGAATTTTTAATCGGTCCGATTCAATTTTTAGACCGTGTAAGGATAAAAATTGGTATAAATCGATCAAAACCGATAAAAATCGGTCCAACTGAACTGTTTGAGAAAAAATTCTAAAATTAATGTAAATGTGGTTTGAACATAGATCCTCTTTGTTACTGTATAATTCCCTTATCACTAAACTATGTTATTTTTTGATATTTTATATGCTAATTATTAATTATATAATAAAATTGCACAATAACTTTTTAGATATTATTTTAATTTTATATTCACTCATATTTAAATTAATTATATTTTTTATAATTCATAATTATTAATAAAAATATTATTAAACAGTATTAATAAAAAATATCAAATATTTTTATTAATTACAATATAATTACTTTTTTATGATATGATTATATGTTATTGATTAATATTATTTTTTAATAAATACATATAGTATATAACATATAATAAATATAAAAATACTTTAATATAAAAATAAATTAAATATTTTTATTATGAAAAAATATTAGAGTTTTATATACTTATTTAATAATAATCGGATTATAACTTGTTGATTATAATTTATTAAAACTTAATTATTTTTAAAATATTAGTAAAGATATATAGTTTAAATTTTAATTTTAGATTTTTGACTATTTTTTATTTTTTATTTACGTAAAATCGTTTCTACCAGTTCAATTAGTAATTTATTAGTTAAACTAATATATCAATAAACTAGTAATCTAACAAATTCAATCAGCAGTTTGATTTTGACAACTATGCGCATGGGACCCTAACTCCAAAACTATTCGATTCCCAATGAAAAAAGGGAAACATCAAAATATATTGAGAATTCTCTTTTGGTTAAACAACAGAGTTGCTGACACAGTTTTGCACCCATCATATATGCCACCGCCCACGCACCACCCATATTGACCCCATTCAAAGCACAATAACACTATCTTCCAAAGCCTAAACTTAGTTTCATGAAATGCTAAACACTATTTTTAAGGAATACTTATTAAAAGAATTTGTTAAATCAGTATCTCATGCATTCAGAGCTACATATGAATGCATGATCCATCTCCCAAACTTGATTGGAGACAAATCTTGTGAATGCGTTCGGATCGGGAGACAAATATATGTCTGTATGTTTCAGGACATAAATTTGATGCATTATCCATAATAGAGTCTATGTAAATTGTCTGTCTCTCTAATATTTTTCAGTTCAACTAAAAAATTAACTATTTTAACTAATTTAAATTCGTCGAGTGAAATGATTAGTTCATTTATTCGTTTAAGCAAGTGTGTAGACTTAAATTCTGCAGCAATTCATTGGTCAATACTTAAAATAGAATCCAGATCTCTTTTCAACTAATATTTATTAATTTTTTGAAATTATATTTTTGTCATAAATATATACGAGGAAAGGTGGATTATGGTCTGCAAAAGGTCACGGTATGAGGAATTTGCAACTAATCAATATGGTGTTGCTAGCAAGCCTGAGAAGATAACTAAGTAGTAACTATTATTAAATTCTGTCTTTGAATTCTATTCCATTTTGCATATAGCTTTTTTTTTTTTTCTTGGTTAAATCTAATGTTGTGTGTTCCTGAAGTTGGAAAGTGCATTGTACCATGTCTTCATGGGCCTCTAGATTAAGTAGTACTACTATTCATTTTACTCCCATTTCTAATTATTACTATCATGATTATGAATCCTAGCACTTTAGTAATTCCCTTACCGCTAGTGGCACTTAACAGTTACTCATTATCAATGATCCAAAAGCAATGCTAGCACACTTTAAGGCACTAATAAATAATCACCATTTGAAAGTTTGCAACTCTCGGTTCTGCCAAACTCATGGCATACTTCAAAAAGCACTTGGATGAAAACCTCAATCTCCCCACCCCCCCCCCCCCCCCAAAACAACAACAACAAAAAAAGTCAACGCATGGCAAGGATCTACCGAACTTGATCTTTAATTCTTCAAATCCACTCCATGGTATTCAACATATATCAACTATTTTGTCAATATAAAAAAAGACTTTTGTAGGTCATATTTTCATACACTGTCAATACTTATTTTATCATTCTTAACTTTTATTGTTGTCTTATTCTAACATTTAATACTCAACTTTTATATTTAGATAATACTTAAATTGTGTGCAAATAATACTACTAGCTAAGATTAGCTCACAAAATGATGACTTGTTTAAAAATTTAAATCAACTATCATCATGATGATCATGATTACCATTCACAAATTCTACACGGAATTAATTGAGTAAACGGAGCTTGGGAAATCCGTTGTTTGGTATAGTTATTATTTTATATCATCCCTAAAAATTTGCTAATTATTTGTGTCTAATCTCCACCTATACTTTCCAGCAAAAATTCAAATCCCTTCTCCTTGCCTAACCTCCTGTCATTTATTCGTGTGTAGATGTATATATTTATACACACACATGACATAAGTCTCTTAGCAGAAGTCGACACGCAATAACTACTTCACTTACGTATATAAACCCTGAAGAATATTCGACTCTGAGGGAAACAAAGGATGATAATGGTGGCGAGTATGACAGAGATTTTGGGAGAATATACGGCTGTGCTGACAAGGGTGACGGATCGCCTCCTTCCACGGCAGCAGCGTAGCATGAGCTTTAGTGGCGGTCTTAGGATCCTTCGATTTGCTTCCACAACTACCTCTACTTCGGAATCATCTTCTTTTCTGCTTTACTTTTGAGGAGTTTTGCTAAATACCAATATAGCATATCAGTTGTTGAAGCATATTGCTTAAAATTTTCTGTTTTCGTTCTCTTCTCTTTTCTTATTATTTTTTGGGATAGTAGCTCTTTGTGTTAGCAAATCATTATTGCAGAATTTTATTTTGATATGATAAGTAATAATTGATTGATATCATTCATTCATATAGGAGCAATTTTGTTTATTTTGATGAGAGGTATTGTCAATGTGTGACTAGCTCTTGTTAGAAGCTTAGCATTTTGGAAATCTATTTTCAACAAATAGCTTTTAGATCGTTACACAAAATATTGAGTATTTGCACAAGAAATACAACTACAAATACAATTCAGTTTCTCACCGTTTTCATTTTGGTGTCTACACAACAAAAGGAAAAACAAAGCAAAACACCTGTCTTAAATCAGACATAATAATTTGTTGGAAAGCTTCACAAGAATTAGACTAAATAACATGATTGAGATTACTTCTAGCTTCATATCTAGTCATTCAATCTGTAGCATTATTTGTTTTTCTACATATCCAATGAAATTGCACGTACTAGGATTTTGATAACAGCTCCTGAATCTTGTTAAATTAATAACTTTGGATTTACATCCACCAGGAGAATCATGCAAAAGATGAAAAATGTCCAAACAATCTTGATAGTAATCAGTGGCTAAGAGAAGGGGGGAGGGAGAGGGGGTTGAATCTTAACCCTTTTTTCTGCTGAGTAATACTTGCTGCCTTTTAGAATGCTCTAGGAGATTTTTCTGCGTTTTGTCTCATAACCATACACGAGACATTTTCTTTTTGTCTCATACCCAGTCAGGAGATATTTTTCAATTTTGTCTCCTTATCAACAGAAACTAAAATGGAGTAGAAGAGAAAGAGAGAATTACACCAAGAAGTATCCTGGTTCAGCTGCTAGGTGCAATGCAGCCTACATCTAGTCTCCATGACAACAGTGACGGAATTTCACTATAATCATCTGATTACAAATACCAATTCTCCCTAGGAACTACCCTTCCTATTTGGGACAAGTCCAGAATCTATTCCCAACACTGAACTTGACTTGGTCAGCTACCAAGCTTTCAACTGCTAAGTGCTAACCCAACTTGTAAGGGGATTCCCACAGAATCATGATACACAACACATAGATGTACAAAGGACCTCTAGGACACCTATGACTTTTTCTTTAATTTTGTACACTCTGCCTTTTTCCTCTCACTGGTTTTTTCTTACAAACCTCACTCTGTTTGTCTTTTTCACCATGAGACTCAAACAGACAAAACTAAAGAAAATAAAACAAAATATAACACATTGAAGGAGAAGAACTTATGTTAGCTTGGATAGCTATGAGAATTCTGTGCTTACTCTCCTTGTTTCAAGCCTTGGTTATTCACCCTTATTATAGAGGGGGAAGCTTCCAAAGTTGAAACCGGTTGAACCAAGCCACTTTCTTCTTCTTCAATCATCAAAACCGGTTTGGATAGAGAGAAGAGAGAGGGAACCGAAAGCAAAATCAACATGCAATTACCTCTCTCTCATCCCTTCTCATCAAACTTCATCAATCTGAGCCTTCCATCTTGACTTGGTCCCCAAGAAGGATTTCTAACCCTTGATGAACTCTTGATCATTGACAGCTCCATCTGTTCCATTTTTGCTTCTTCCTCCATATAGCTACAGTAGCTACCTTCTGTGATGGATGAACAAAAGTGGAAACGAGCTTCACCTCAGAGATCTTCTTCTCTGACCGAATTGGATTGCTTTTACTTTAGGCATGGAGATCTTGAAGCTTCTTCACCACATCTTGCCTTAAGTGAAAAATATCCTAGCCACGCCATACTGTAGATCTTCTTTTTGCAAGGGCCATCATCACCTTGGCCGCTTGCTTGTTCATAGCTTCTATTTCTTCTTTTGATAACTTGTTTCTACAATTTTCTTCCCTGACAAATAAAGTGACCGAAAGATAGAGAGAGAAGAGAGGGAAGAGAGAGAAGAGAGAAAAGCTTTCAATGGAAGTAAAGAAAGAAATTAAAATGAGTTAAATTTCCACTTTTTCATTCCCCTATGCATAGTAACGTGTGAACTCTTAATTGCCATCAAATCAATCTTGAACTTTCTCTTTCCTGTTACCAATGCAATTAAACCAAGTTAAATAAATTTGGATTCCATCAAAGAGGGAAGTGGGTAACCGAATCAAACATGCTCCACTCCATTCTTTTTTCTTTCAAATTCGGACCAACCAATTGTTGGGTCAAATAGAAGCATTGCTTTTGGGCTTGCTTAATAATTTCCTGGCCCAATTATCTTGCTAACCAATTAAATATTTCAGCCACATATCATATAGAATTTTTGTGCAAGGATGAATATTTCCTTAACATATTTGGGCTTTAAGTTGCTTATGCCCAATAATAAAAAATCTGCACACAATAGAAATTATTAAACAAATAATTTTGAAGCTAAGATCAAATGAATAATTTCTAATTAATATTTTTAACAATGTTTAATCATCATAATTTTGAAATTTTCCAAACTCAACAATCTTCTCCTTGATGACTAACATTATTAAAAATAAAATGAAAAAGGTTAAGGATTAAGAGAACTCCCTTGGAGATTTTGAATCATCCCCCTTTTCATTTGTCACATAGCTCTCCCTTAATATGTGCAATTTTTCGAGTGGAAGCATTACCTGTAACATGCTTAAAACAAGCTTAATATAATTCCAAAATAAAATTTAATGTATTCAACATATGGAATATTGAGAAAATGTTGAACAACTTGATTTTTTTAGCAGAAGTATAATGATAATCAAAACTTAATTTGTTATCTTTTAGATAACTTTCTGCTCACAAAAAATAAAATATGCCTGAGTACTTTCAGAGTACATTGTAGCAAATAACCAAGACTCATCATACTTTATAACATGTTTAAAACAAATAATTTCTGTTAAAAATTTCCTGCCAAATAATTCAATCAAGCAAAAATATCTAGCAGCATAAAGCTCATCCAACATATCAGATAAAAAAAATTGGCAGACAATAATCATCAGAAAACTGAAATCAAAGTATTATTAGATCAGTCCCTTTTTCTACTTTCCTCCCCCTTTTGTCATCAAGAGGGGAACCTGCAAGATAGTTAGAAAACCAGCATGATGAATAGACAGAATATTTGATTAACAAAACACATGAGTTTAAAGTAGCTGAGTACAGTTATCCATCAGTTCACAAGACACTAAAACAAAAGAACAATTAAAAGAATAGAGTTCAAAGGTGTGAGTAGCAAAGAGCACATCAAGCATCAGAAAGATTGATATCTGAGCCAAGGGAATCATCTTCTTCATCCGAATCAGCCATGTCTTTTTCCAGGCTTTTGAACAGCAAATTAATTCTTTCATTGTATTTGGTCCAGGCTTTTTCGTTCTCATAAGCTTGTTTCCTGGCCTCCTTGGAAGATTTGATCATCAGATTGAACATATGAGAGAACTCATTCAACACATCTTTGACAGATTCAGATATTTTGAAGGATTTAGGGGGATGATATTCACTTTCACTATCAGATTCCATTAAGCTTTTTCCTTTTTTCCCTTTCATTGACTCAGGAATCCCGCCTCCCTTTAAAGTAGAAACCCTGTTTTCTACAGGCTCATTGATTAGATCAACATGAAAATATTCAAAAATGCATGTCAGAAAAATGCCATAAGGTAAATTAGCCTTCTTGTCGCTGCGAACACAATCCCACATGTGTCGCACCATGAGATAAGCAAAAGAGATAGATGCAGAATTAAGAATGGCAAATAAAACTAAAGTATCACAGACTGTTACTCTTTGATAGGAACCGCTCTAAGGCATCAAAATGTGGTTGATGATGCGGTGAAGTAGCGCTCTCACAGGGCCGAGAGCCTTGTATGTTAGATTAGTTCCATCAAGAGCCGAAAAATTCTCACAAACCCGAGACAAAGCAGTCTGAAGAGAAATCCCCACCTGGGAGTCCCATTTGCCGGACATATATGCTCTTGCATCTTCATATTCATACCATAAGGCAACACTAATAGTCTCTCTGTTCAAGGTCAGATGCACCTTTTTTACATAAGAATGTATGGCTCCATCAATGTACATCATGTTCGCATAAAACTCGTGAACCAGATTTGGGTAGACCGGCTTACGAATCTTAAACAGAGGAGTCCATTTGAGTTTATCAAAGAGTGTAGAAAAATCAATATCCTTGTCAGACAGATTCTCCAGATTGACAATATATGAGGCACACAAATGGTGGTTCACTAAAACTTGAGAATGGAACTCAAATGCACCACATGATGTGAACCGAACAGGATCAAAGTGAGAATGATTCTTACTAAACTTATTTTTAAAGTCCAGTAAGTCCAAGTTTGGTGGCTCTCGAGTGTTATGGAGGATGTAGCGCTTCGGACGCTGAGAAGAAGCAGTTCGGCCAGAAGGATGGGGAGTTGAGGGCCGTGGAGGTGAGGGTGGTGGAGAGGACAGAGACGCATCTTCTTCTTCGGGCATAGGTCCCTTCTCTTTTCCAGTCTTCTTGCGTGAAGAGGTTCGTTGATGAATCACCTTCTTCCTCATAGTTGCGGTTGAGTGTGAAGATGGGGAGGAGGATAAAGCAGAGTGTATACGAATATGGGTGTAAGTTTGGAGAGTAGAGGAGGATGGAAGATTTTTGGAAGAAAGGGTTCGATTGCTTCTTCTAGTAGCCAACTTCTTTTTCATGATGAAGAGATGAAGAGTGAGAAGATGAAGAGATGGCCGATTAGATTGGAAAGTGGGAAGGGGTTAAACCCGTATTAAATGCTGAGTGGAGAGAGGATTATTTAAAAAATGAGCATTAATGAGGCGGTTATCAATCAAGGAAGATAAAAAGATAACTGAAAGATCTTTTCCTTGAAACATGGGAGAGAATAAGGGAGAAAATTTTGATTTGACATGAACTCCCCCAATAAAGACATGATGTGATAGCCTCTCAAAAATTATTTTAATGACAATATGATAAAAAAAAAAACTGAAAACGGGCCATAGTCATGGAGTGGGTCCAAAAGAGTTTGGTCGGGCTTAAGTTCAATGACATCACTGTTCAGTCTCCCCCTGCTTCATGGCTTGTTTACCACGTACCTAGATTTGTCTCCTTGCTTCCTACGAGATAAAATCAAATAGAATCATTAAAATCACAATTTTTCAACAGAATTCAACTCTAACATTCCTAAACTATTCCTTAACGAACAGAACCTATCTTCACACAAAGGTTTAGTGAATATGTCACCCAGTTGTTCTTCGGATTTCACAAATTGAATATCAATAGTACCTTTTTGCACATGTTCTCTAATAAAATGATATCTAACTTCTATGTGCTTAGTTCTAGAGTGCAGAACAGGATTTTTAGAAATGTTTATTGCACTCATATTATCACAAAATAAAGGTATACTATTAATTTTCAATTTATAATCCTCCAATTGAGTTTTTAACCAAATTAATTGAGAACAACACGCTGCGGCAGATATGTATTCAGCTTCAGCCGTAGATAGTGCAATAGTGACTTGCTTCTTGCTTGACCACATGTTGAGTGAGCTGCCAAGGAAGCAGCACATTCTGGATGTGCTTCTTCTATCCACTCGATCACCCGCATAATCTGCATCACAAAACCTTATTGCACAAAACTCATCAGATTTAGGATACCATAAGCCAAAATCACATGTTCCCTTAATGTATATAATGATTCTCTTAACAGCAGAAATATGTGATTCTTTTGGGTGAGACTGAAATCTTAAACATACATTGACACTTTGAACAATATCCGGTCTAGAGGATGTAAGATACATAAGTGAGCCAATCATTCCTCTATACCATGTTTCATCCACATCTTTCCCACTTTCATCCTTATCAAGTTTAGTGTTTGGATGCATAGGTGTTCCCATAGGTTTGGAATTTTCAAGGCCGAATTTTTTTATTAATTCTTTTGTATATTTACCTTGGTGAATGAAAATACCACTAGGAGTTTGTTTGATTTGAAGACCAAGAAAAAAGGTTAATTCACCCATCAAACTCATTTCAAACTCACTAGTCATAAGTTTTCCAAACTCTTTACACAAGATTTCATTGGCCGAACCAAACACTATATCATCCACATATACTTGAACAAGTAATATCATCATTAGATGCTTTTATAAATAAAGTTGTATTGATGGTTCTCCTTTGAAAATGATTTTCCAATAAGAAGGCACTAAGCCTTTCATACCAAACTCTTGGAGCTTGCCTAAGGCCATAGAGAGCCTTTGAGAGTTTAAAAACATGATTAGGAAATTCTTTGCTTTCAAAACCGGGGGGTTGAGCTACTAATACTTCTCTATCTATAAAGCCATTAAGAAAAGCACATTTAACATCCATTTGGAACATCTTAAAACCCTTATGGGCAGCATAGGCAAGAAACAATCTAATTACTTCTATTCTTGCTACCGGTGCAAATGACTCATCAAAGTCAATCCCTTCTTCTTGATCGTAACTTTGGGCCACTAATCTAGCCTTGTTATGAACAACACTACCCTCTTCACCCAATTTATTTTTGAAAATCCACTTTGTACCGGTTACCTTCTTACCATTGAGATTTGGTTCAAGTGTCCAAACCTCATTCTTTTAAAATTGAGCAAGCTCCTCTTCCATGGCTTTAACCCATGAGGGGTCTTCAAGGACTTGCTTCATATTGAGAGGCTACAATTGGAACAAGAAAGCAACATTGCTTTGTTCGAATTGCTTCTTGCTTGAGGATCTAGTGGTCATGCCTTGGAAAGGATCACCAATGATAAAATCATAGGGGTAACCCTTCAAAAACTTCTATTCTCGTGGCCTTTAAGGGATGGTTCTGCCTTGATGATTTTCAGTTGACTGCTCTATTCTGGGTTCTCTGGCTTGGTCAGGAGACAAAACAAAAATGTCTCCTTCATTCTGACGAGACATTTCCGGACAATCAGGTTCAGCAGCTGGGATGAACTTGGGATCAACTTGACTTGCATCCTCAGTATCACAACCTGCATCATCTTCTATCACAGCACTAGGAATAGAGTTAGAATAAAAAAAGGATATATGTATGGATTCTTCTATTGTTCTATGTTCCTTGAGGTAAATTCGAAATGCTTTGCTAGAGGTAGAGTATCCAACAAACAGTCCTTCATATGACTTTGGATCAAATTTTCCAAGATTTTCTTTATTGTTAAGCACAAAATATTTACACCTAAAAACAGGGAAATACTTAAGATTAGGTGGGGTTCCTTTCCATAGCTCATATGGAGTTTTCTTCAAACCTTTTCGAATGATGGTTCTATTCAAAATATAACAAGCTGTATTTACAGCTTCATCCCACAAATATTTTGGTACATCATTTTCACACAGCATTGCCCTAGTCATTTCTTGAAGGCTTCTATTCCTTCTTTCAACTACCCCATTTTGTTGAGGAGTTCTAGGACATGAGAAGTTATGTGCAATATGATGAGTATTTTGGTGGAAAAATGAATTTCTCCCAAAACACACAAATCTAACCGGCAAGTGTACCGGGTCGCATCAAGTAATAAAAACTCACGGGAGTGAGGTCGATCCCACAGGGATTGAAGGATTGAGCAATTTTAGCTTAGTGGTTAATTTAGTCAAGCGAATCAAGATTTGGTTGAGTGTTTTGTGATTTGCAGAAATTAAATTGCATGGAATTAAAGAGAACAGGAAATAAATTGCTGAATCTTAAAGAACAAGAAATTAAATGGCAGAAACTTAGAATGCAAGAAATATAAATTGCGGAATCTTAAAGTGCAAGAAATGTAAATGACTTGAATTGTAAAGGGGATTGGGACTTGGATTTGCAGAAATTAAACAAGGAAAAGTAAATTTGCATCAAGCAGAGAAGTAGAAGAGGGTTTGGGTTAAATCGGATCTTGAAGCAGAAAAGTAAATGAACATGAAAACAATAAACAGAGAATTAGAAATTGAAAGTTCAGATCTCAGGACCCAGAGACTAGAAAACCAAGTCTAGATCTCAATGCCTTCCTAGATCCAACAAGAACAATTGCAAGGGAAGTGTAAATTGCAAGGAAAGTAGATGAAGAGCAATTAACAGAAACCAATCAAGCAGTAAATAAAGCAGAGAGATCCAAGGATGAGATTGAAACAGAATTTCTTTAATTCTCCAACCCAAGATCCAAGACAATTGCAATTGAAATTGAAAGCAATAAAACTAAGAGGAAGAGAAGTGAATTCTCCTTCCCCAAAACTAAGAAATTAAAGATCACTCAATATCCAAAGCTCTCCGAAAACAATTATGAAAATTTAAAGGGAAAGCTCTCTGAAGAACTTGAATTCTATCCTATTTATACACTTTCTTCAAATGATCTTCAAGCCTTGAGTTGGGCCTTTGCTCTTGGTGGAATTGGGTTGAAAGAGGCCTTGGTTGATTGCTCTTGAAGTTTGAAGAAGAACCAAAGTGAACCAGTTGAACCGTGTTGGAGTTTTGCAAAAGTTGGACCAAAAGTTGGAGCAAAAGTTAGGGTCTAACTTTTGGTCCAACTTTTCATATCAGCCAACATAACTTGCTGATACTCACGTTGGTGCAAAAGTTAGGGGTCTAACTTTTGCACCAACGTTGGCCTTCCTTGGTGCACTTGTGGCGCCAACGTTAGCCCAAAAGTTAGGGGCTAACGTTGGCGCAAACTTTTGCTCCTCCCCTTGTAGTTTTCATGTGCCAACGTTAGCCTCAAAGTTAGGGGCTAACGTTGGCGCAAACTTTTGGTGCCCAGGGAGTGTTTTTCTCATGTCAACGTTAGCCTCAAAGTTAGGGGCTAACGTTGGCGCAAACTTTTGGTGCCCAGGGGTGATTTTCATGTGCCAACGTTAGCCTCAAAGTTAGGGGCTAACGTTGGCGCAAACTTTTGGTACCCAGGGAGTGATTTTCAAGTTCCAACGTTAGCCCAAAAGTTAGGGGCTAACGTTGGGGCTAACTTTTCACCCAAAAGTTTGTGCAAAAGTTTGAGGCTAACTTTAGGTCCAGCTTTTTGCTTCCTGGTTCAATTTCACTTATTCCATTGTCTTCTCTTTACTCCTAGCTATTCCTTCTTGCTTCAACCTTTCTCCAAGCTTTCTTCACCTATCATTAATCAACCAAACACATCAAAGCTATGCTTAAAATCATGAGATATTCATTCTTTCATAATATGTGACAATTATAGTATAAAACCTCATGAAATAGCATGAATTCATACATGGTTGATTCAATCAAAGGAAACATGAAAATCTACCTAATTGGCTTGCTTGTAGCTCAAGAAAGTGCATAATTCTAATGAAAACAAAAGAAAAAGACTAGTTAAAATAGGCTAAGATGACTTGTCATCACGACACCAAACTTAAAGCTTGCTTGTCCCCAAGCAAGAAAAGATTTATTGAGAAGAAAGAATGAAATGGGAGAGGATGTTCATGCTAGCAGAGTATTATTGATAGTTCATGGGATTTTGTGTGGATATGTAAATACTCACTTCTTATTGACTCCTAGGCCTAGAAAGTCTCCTTCAAGCTTCAAGTAACATATTGCTATGACCTCTCATTATTCCTTTATCCTTGGCTATTACTTTGTTTATAAGCTTTATTTGAGTGTCATGTGTAGCAAGTTCATTTCCTTTTCTTTATACTTGACACATTATTCACCATAGACACTTGGCTCACATTCCTTCTTAAAACATTGATGCCCATCACCTCTTTGGGTTACTAAATGCCTTGTAGTTAGGTTGCTCTTGATAGTGGACTTTCAGCTGATGATCTTGGATTAGTTAACCCAAGTCACCGAGTGTTGATGCACTCCTAAGAGCTTACTAATCCAAGCAGATCCTAGTACAAAGACACCACATGCATATATTTTAAAGTTCAAGCTATTGGTGTCCAGCTTTGTTTCTTTTTGTTTCCTTTTGTTCTGCCACTTTTTGGCTATCTCTTTTCTTTCTTTCTTTTTGTTTTTCTTTCTAACCAAGGAATTTTTTTATTTAATTGAGATTCATAGACAGTAGGCCACTCTTTACTTAGAAGGAGATATCCTGGCTCTTTATTCACTAAAAGTGAGCTATCAAATAATCACACACATACCACCAATTACTTTTATTCTACTTCTATCTAACAGAGACTATCTTGCTTCACATTCAAACATTTCTTTTATTGAACTTAAAGATGCAGGGGACAAAACATGCTTCTTGTCAAGTGAAAGTAAACACACAAGCACACACATAAACTAGCCTACTTATTTTAAAAGAAACAAACATAATGCAAAGACTATTAATTAAAAAGAACTACTTAAAGATGCAAAGACAACTTAGAACAGACAGAATGCATGTTTTTTTCTTTGTAGTGATGAACAAGGAGCAAGTCCACCTTTCATTTGTCATGCTTTTTCTTTCTCCTTTCATACACTTGGTTGCTAGTGTTCCCACCATCCGTGTTTGTTGCCTGTTGACCTCGCCAAAATCCAGCCTTATTCATAGCCTCCTCTACTCTATCTTCAAGTCTCATAGCATTGCTTACCTCTACCCCACTTCTCTTTTTGAAGAATTCATCAAAAGTTGGAAAAGCCGGATCCATGTTGTGCAAATGTTCTCCAATATAGTTCAGTTTGATTTGGCTATTGATGTTGTAATCGGCTTGTACTTCATACCTTGCATCTTGGAGTGTTGTGAACTCTTTGAGAGCCCTCAAATTTTCAGCTTGCATTTGTTCCAACTTTCCAAAAGATTCATGAGATTGAAAAGCATGTTCTTCTTGAATCACAAGGAATCTTGACTCGAATTCACTTTGTTTGTTAATTATTCTTAGCTCCCTTTCTTCTTGTGCTTGTTGGTTTTTCATGTATAGAGAATGGTATTCCTCTTGCCTTTCTTGAATTCTCATGTACTGTTGTGACAATCTTCCTATTGCTTCTTGCATTTGAGTCATATCCATATTGCCATGTGGGAAAAAGTGTGACTGTTCCTCCTCCTCTTGTGGCTCTTCTTCTATGTGTGGCTCATCTTCTTCCATTGGTTCTTCTCTTTCCCTTCTTCCATGTGGTCTTCGGCCTTGATGTGCTTCAAGGGGCATCATCATTCGTTCAATGGTTATGGGCATGCCTTGGCTTAACCACATTGGATTCTCCTCTTCCATTGGAACTTTGGCCTTTGCACACAACCTCCAAATGGTACTCGGATAGTACAACCAAGATCCAGCCGAATTCTTCTCAGCCAGCTTTTGAATGTCTTTTGCAAGGATTTCATGAACTCTTATCTCTCCTCCCACAATGATGCAATGCAGCATCACGGCTCTCTCCTTGTTAACTTCTGAGGTGTTCACTGTGCCCAGAATTGATCTTTTCATCAACTCATACCATCCTTTTGCTTCCGGGGTGAGGTTACATCTCTTCAGATACTTATATTTGTTCTTGTCATCTCCTTCCCACTCTGAGTTCTCCATACAAATGTCTCTTGCAATCTCATCATAATCCTGATCCTCATTCAATCTTTGTTGGTATCCCGGTTCACTAAAGCGGACTGACTTTAGTTTCAAGACTTTCTTGATTGCATCCGGGCTAAAGTCTACTTCCACCCCCCGCACATAGCTCTTGTACGTTGGGGGCTCACGCATGTCAAGCCTTGAGACATTTGCATAGAACTCTCTTATGATATTGGCATTGATTCGGGTGGCTGGTGATGCAAGTTCCTCCCACCTCCTCTTTCGAATTTTGTCCTTCATTTCTTGGCATCCATCATCTGGCAACAAGAGTGGAATTTCAGGATAGATCCTTTTCTCGTTCATCCATTCAATTTGCATTTGATGGTACCGAGACTTGAATCTCCATTGGTCATATCCATGTGTGTCTTCCTCCACCATGGGGTCTTTCCCTTTTCTTCGTTTGGTTCTTGAGGAAGAGGCCATGATTACTTGATTGGCTGAGTTTTGTGAGGTTAGAGAAAGTGTGAAGAATGTTGGAGAATTTGATGTGTGTTTGGAGCAAGAAGAAATTGAGACCGAACTTGTTATGACAAGAAATGATGAAGGGAAGTTTAAATGGTTGGAGTTTAAAGCAAGAGAAATGTTGAACAGAGCTTGTTATGTTGAGGAGTGATGAAGGGAATGAAGTTTCCAAGGTTGGAGTGATTCGGTCATGTGCATAGCTTTAGGTGGTACGTTTGAGTAATGAAAGGCTAAGATGCAACTAGACACTATGGGGATCAAAGGTGTGCATGTAAGGATGAATGAAGACAAGGCTTGCTTCTTCACTTGCCTTTGCCGTGATCATTCTCAAGGAGTGGCAGATTTCTTTTTCGAAGCATGTGATGAGATTTTGTCCTCATGCTATGCTTTCCTTTGTCTTGTCTCTCTCATTGAAGATTCTTTGACCACCTAGTCATCACAACATACATTAGTTTTGTCCAACTATGGCAAGAGTATTCCTTTTATATGAATCATCAATTCTTATATCCAAATGAACTGTGACTCATCTTTGGAGGACACCAAACTTAATGTTTGGTCATGCATGAAGAAATTGTGTCTCTTCCTCCAATTAGTGAAATCCCAATGTCACTCTTAGTTAAATGTTTATAAGAATTGCTTTCATCCTAATTTTCTTTTTCTCTCTTTTTTTCATGAAGGGTCAATTGTGTCCCTAAATCGGTTCATCAAGTTTTGATGAACACCAAACTTGTTTCTTGTCAAAGGGTACATCACAATTGATGCCTTCATTACCGAATAAGAATTTTTTCATTTATAAGATTTTGGAAAACAACAATTGTATGATTATTGATGCATGAATTTCAAATTTTCATGAAGCTATGTGGACACCAAACTTTAGTGTTTGGCCATATGCTTTTAAGCTTGCAAAACGGAATTATTTGTAACATTGGTTTAGTGTGCTTGAAAGCACACCAAACTTAGAATTCTCAGCATATGTTTCAAAACAGTGCATGCGGGCAATGGACATGTTCATGAAAAGAGAAAAGAATTCATGCTCAAATGATCATAACTTATTGAATTTAAAATGACATGAATCTTAAAGCATGGGTTGCCTCCCATGGAGCGCTCTTTTATTGTCATTAGCTTGACATTGAGGCTTTCTTTTATGGTGGTTGGTGCTTGTAGAGCCTCAATTTGTCTCCTCTGACCGTGATCTTCTTCTTTGTTCTCTGGTGTTCAATTTCAGCATGCTCTAATGAGAGTATGTTGCTGACAGTGTAGTAGTCCTCAGTTTGTTGATTTGCCCCCAGCTGTTGATATATCAGTTGCACTTTGTCACCTTTGGAAAGCCCCTCTGTTGGGATCTTTCTGTTCTTCCAACCCCTTTTTGCTTTGTTTCTTCGTTTCATCTTTCCTTTTGTTGATCCTTCTTTTCTGGCCGTAGGCTTTCCTTGGGGACCTCTCTTTTCAGTGGCTAGTACTCTAATATCCTCTTGGGCTTCTTCATCAATCTGCACAATCCTTAGCATTGGGATGTTGCTGTGACCTTCCTGGTCATTTTTCATATAGTCTTTCTTCTCCTTGCTAAATTGTGCCTCTGGTAGTACCTTCAGAGTGACACTCTGGTCATGCATCCTGAGAGTTAATTTCCCTTCCTCTACGTCTATGATAGCTCTAGCAGTGGCCAAGAATGGCCTTCCCAGTATAACAGAGTCACCATCATCATCGTTTGATTCTAGAACCACAAAATCAGCAGGGTATATAAAACTGTCCACCTTGACCAAAAGATTTTCAATTACGCCCCTGGGGTATACCATTGACTTATCTACCAGCTCCAGAGACATTTGTACTGGTTTGACCTCCTCTATATGCAGCTTTTTCACCAGGGAGGATGGTATTAAGTTAATACTTGCTCCGAGATCGCACATTGCTTTAGTGATGGTCAATCCCCCAATGGTGCAAGGCAACAGGAAGCTCCTTGGGTCCTCAAGCTTGGGAGGAAGCCCCTTTTGAATCAAGGCCCTGCATTCCTCAGTAATCATTATGGTTTCTTTCTCATCCCATCTTCTTTTCTTGTTGACAAGCTCCTTCATTAATTTGGCATACAGAGGCATTTGCTCAAGTACTTCAACCAAGGGAATATTGATTTCCAGCTTCTTAAAAATCTCAAGGAATTTGTGAAAATGCTGGTTTTTAACCTCTTTGTTGAACCTCTGGGGATATGGCAGTGGAGGTGTGATGCTCTCTCCTATTTGCTGCTGTCCTTGAGCCACTTTCTTTGAGCCATGTAGCTGGTTGTCCTTCTCTTTAAGTTTCTCAGTGCTTTTGTTTGGCATCACAACTTGCTCCTTAGCTTCATCGTCCTTTGCTTGCTTCTCATCCTCTGTTGGTTCTTTGATGTTCTCTGCTTGTTTCTTTGTAGTGTCATTGTTGCTTATCAATGTTCTCCCACTCCTTAATTGTATTGCCTTGCATCCTCCTTGGGATTTGGGATTGTGTCACTGGGCAGTGAGTTTGAAGGTCTCTCAACAGATACTTGCTTGGAGAGTTGCCCAATCTGCCTCTCTAGGCTCTTTAATGATGCTTCATGGTTTCTGTTTGTTATTTCCTGGTGTTTCATCATTTTCTCTATCAAGGTCTCTAAGTTGGTGAGTCTTTGAGGTTCAGGTGGTGCTTGTGGTGGGTTGTGAGATGTGGGTTGTGGGTGGTAAACATTTTGGTTGGTGGAATGGTTGTTGGATTGGTACTGGTTGAGATTAGGGTAGTTGTTTTGAGGTTTTCTGTATGTGTTTTGGTTAGTCTGCTGCTGGTTGTAGTTTTGGTTGTTTCTTGGGTTGTTTTGGTTTGAGTTCCTCTGCCATGGTTGTTGGTTTTGGTTGTGAGTGTCTCCCCATCTGAGGTTGGGGTGATTTTTCCATGAGGGGTTGTAGGTATCACCATAGAATTCATTTGGACTTGAATGCATGTACTGGACTTGTTCCTGCTGTTGCTCCTCTTGGATTTCTTCATTTTGCCCCCATGTGGCTGATGGTTGGCTGGTGTTAACTGCTGCAACTTGGAGGCTATCAATTCTCTTGGTCATTTGCTCAAATTGTTGTTGAATTTGCTGCTGCATTAATTTGTTTTGAGCCAGGATTGAATCCACTCCTTCTAGCTCCATTACTCCTCTCCTTTGTGATGGTTGGCGGCCTCTTTGATGAGCAAAGAAATATTGGTTGTTGGCCACCATATCAATGAGTTCTTGAGCCTCCTCTGCAGTTTTCATGAGTTGCAAGGAACCTCCAGCTGAATGATCCAAAGCTTCCTGGGATTTCAGTGTTAAGCCTTCATAGAAGTTCTGCGGCTTCTCCCACTCATTAAACATGGCAGGGGGACATTTCCTGATTAGAGCCTTGTACCTCTCCCATGCCTCATAGATGGGTTCAACCTCCATTTGTGTAAATGTTTGTACCTCATCCTTCAACCTTATAATCCTCTGAGGTGGGTAAAACTTGGCAAGAAACTTGGTTACCAAATCATCCCAGTTGTTGATGCTGTCCCTTGGAAAAGATTCCAACCATTGAGTGGCCTTGTCCCTGAGAGAAAATGGGAATAGCATCAGCTTGTAACTGTCAGGAGGCACACCATTAGTTTTGACAGTGTTGCATATCCTCAAGAAAGTGGATAAGTGTTGGTGCGGGTCTTCAAGTGGTCCTCCACCAAAAGAGCAATTGTTCTGAACCAAAGTGATGAGTTGTGGCTTGAGTTCAAAATTGTTAGCATTGACATTTGGAGCCAAGATGCTGCTCCCACAATGTCTAGGATTTGCAAAGGTATAGGAAGCCAAAACTCTCCTCTGGGGTGGGTTGTCATTGTTGGTGTCTGCTCCACCTGGTGGATTGGTTGAATGTTCCTCCATCTCTTGGAATTCTTCGTCTGATTCCTCTTCTCCAACAATATTTTTCCCTCTTTCAGCTCTTCTTAACCTCCTGAGAGTTCTTTCGTCTTGTTCATGAAAATTGGGTGTGGTTCTTCTTGTACCTGACATACAAGCAGAGCAGGAGAAATGCACAAAACCAGTGACACCTCAATCTACTGCTAGATTGAAGTGTTAGTTAGTTTAAGCAAAAAATCAAACAGTTAGTGGGTTAATCAAAATTAAAGAAAAAGTGCTTGATCTAGATTACCACCTCACTTAATCATTGTCAATCTAATCAATCCCCGGCAACAGCGCCAAAAACTTGATGAGTATTCTGGTGGAAAAATGAATTTCTCCCAAAACACACAAATCTAACCGGCAAGTGTACCGGGTCGCATCAAGTAATAAAAACTCACGGGAGTGAGGTCGATTCCACAGGGATTGAAGGATTGAGCAATTTTAGCTTAGTGGTTAATTTAGTCAAGCGAATCAAGATTTGGTTGAGTGTTTTGTGATTTGCAGAAATTAAATTGCATGGA
Source organism: Arachis ipaensis (assembly GCF_059453495.1). Lineage (NCBI taxonomy): Eukaryota > Viridiplantae > Streptophyta > Magnoliopsida > Fabales > Fabaceae > Arachis > Arachis ipaensis. The sequence continues at coordinate 104,616,140 of NC_142435.1, read as the reverse complement.
ATTAAAGAGAACAGGAAATAAATTGCTGAATCTTAAAGAACAAGAAATTAAATGGCAGAAACTTAGAATGCAAGAAATATAAATTGCGGAATCTTAAAGTGCAAGAAATGTAAATGACTTGAATTGTAAAGGGGATTGGGACTTGGATTTGCAGAAATTAAACAAGGAAAAGTAAATTTGCATCAAGCAGAGAAGTAGAAGAGGGTTTGGGTTAAATCGGATCTTGAAGCAGAAAAGTAAATGAACATGAAAACAGTAAACAGAGAATTAGAAATTGAAAGTTCAGATCTCAGGACCCAGAGACTAGAAAACCGAGTCTAGATCTCAATGCCTTCCTAGATCCAACAAGAACAATTGCAAGGGAAGTGTAAATTGCAAGGAAAGTAGATGAAGAGCAATTAACAGAAATCAATCAAGCAGTAAATAAAGCAGAGAGATCCAAGGATGAGACTGAAACAGAATTTCTTTAATTCTCCAACCCAAGATCCAAGACAATTGCAATTGAAATTGAAATTGAAAGCAATAAAACTAAGAGGAAGAGAAGTGAATTCTCCTTCCCCAAAACTAAGAAATTAAAGATCACTCAATATCCAAAGCTCTCCGAAAACAATTATGAAAATTTAAAGGGAAAGCTCTCTGAAGAACTTGAATTCTATCCTATTTATACACTTTCTTCAAATGATCTTCAAGCCTTGAGTTGGGCCTTTGCTCTTGGTGGAATTGGGTTGAAAGAGGCCTTGGTTGATTACTCTTGAAGTTTGGAGAAGAACCAAAGTGAACCAATTGAACCGTGTTGGAGTTTTGCAAAAGTTGGACCAAAAGTTGGAGCAAAAGTTAGGGTCTAACTTTTGGTCCAACTTTTCATATCAGCCAACATAACTTGCTGATACTCACGTTGGTGCAAAAGTTAGGGGTCTAACTTTTGCACCAACGTTGGCCTTCCTTGGTGCACTTGTGGCGCCAACGTTAGCCCAAAAGTTAGGGGCTAACGTTGGCGCAAACTTTTGCTCCTCCCCTTGTAGTTTTCATGTGCCAACGTTAGCCTCAAAGTTAGGGGCTAACGTTGGCGCAAACTTTTGGTGCCCAGGGAGTGTTTTTCTCATGTCAACGTTAGCCTCAAAGTTAGGGGCTAACGTTGGCGCAAACTTTTGGTGCCCAGGGGTGATTTTCATATGCCAACGTTAGCCTCAAAGTTAGGGGCTAACGTTGGCGCAAACTTTTGGTACCCAGGGAGTGATTTTCAAGTTCCAACGTTAGCCCAAAAGTTAGGGGCTAACGTTGGGGCTAACTTTTCACCCAAAAGTTTGTGCAAAAGTTTGAGGCTAACTTTAGGTCCAGCTTTTTGCTTCCTGGTTCAATTTCACTTATTCCATTGTCTTCTCTTTACTCCTAGCTATTCCTTCTTGCTTTAACCTTTCTCCAAGCTTTCTTCACCTATCATTAATCAACCAAACACATCAAAGCTATGCTTAAAATCATGAGATATTCATTCTTTCATAATATGTGACAATTATAGTATAAAACCTCATGAAATAGCATGAATTCATACATGGTTGATTCAATCAAAGGAAACATGAAAATCTACCTAATTGGCTTGCTTGTAGCTCAAGAAAGTGCATAATTCTAATGAAAACAAAAGAAAAAGACTAGTTAAAATAGGCTAAGATGACTTGTCATCACAATACCAAAATTATCATAGAATTTTTCAAATCTTGATTTTTAAATTCTTTTTTGTGATCACTTCTCAAATGGCTATTTTCAAATCCTTTTCATTTTGAATATTTTTGCAAAAGGTGAAAAAAGCATGAAACGCATCATTCTTATGAGCTAGGAAGAGAACCCAACCAAATCTCGAGTAGTCATTATTCATACTCGGGGTCGAGCTATCCGACCCGGGTTGATCAAAGACAAGTCAGACATGATAGCTCCGGCCACCATCATAGATCTCGACCGAGATCGACCTACAGTTTCAGGTAACCCTTGGAACATTGGCGCCGTTGCCGGGGACCTGGAAGCCATCCCATCATCATGGCAGACAACCTTGACAACGACCATAATTCTGATATGGAAAATAGTATGCCGCATAAGAACGCGGACATTACACCAAAAGATACACCTCAACCAAACGGAGACATGCATTTGCCAAATACAGAAATCTTAGAGGCCCTACAAGCTCAACAGGATCGTCTCACACAGCTCGAAAAAGAGGCTGAGTGGTGCGGTTTTTATAGTCCACAAACTAACCAGCAAGTGCACCGGGTCGTACCAAGTAATACCTCAGGTGAGTGAGGGTCGATCCCACGAGGATTGAAGGACTAATCAACAATGGTTACTTGATTTAATTAGTTAGGCGAATAGAAAATAGTGTTTGAGAGTCCAAAAAGCATTAAATATTAAATTCAGAGTTTGAAGACAGGCAAGTAAATAGGTTGGGAATAAAGTATGGAGAAGGCAGTTAAGGTTTCAGAGTTATCTAATTTTCTGGATTAACTTTTCTTACTAACTATTTTAATCATGTAGGATTTAATTTATGGCAAACTATATATATGTGACTAGACCCTAATTCCTTAAACCTTTCTAGTCTCCTATAAAATTCATCAACAGCCAATTCCTTGGTCAATTAATTCCAATTAGAGGGTGATGATCAAATTCCAGTTTGTATGCCACAAAAACTCTAATTATCCAAAAATAAAAGGATTATATGTCACGTATCCTGTTAAATCCAGATAATTAAAATTTAGGAGAATATGTTTTCAAGTAAAGAGCTTTTCCAAGTTATACAAGAACGCAATTAGAAAGAGGGTCATACTTCCGTTCCACCCAAATTCATAAAATAAAGAACGAAAACAATTCTTAAATATAAATAAAGACATGAATTAAAATAGAAAAAGCAATAAAATCAATCCATACAAATAGACAGAGCTCCTAACCTTAACAATGGGGGTTTAGTTGCTCATGGTTCAGAGAGAAAAACTAGGATTGTAAATTGGAATGGAATAATGTTGTGTTGGAATCACCCTGTTGGAATTCCATTTTATATCTAATCCTAATTAATTTAAAATCTATCTTTCTAAAACTAAAATAATATCTTTTTCTAAAAATAATATTTGAATTTAAATTAGAATTAATTAACAAGTCTTCAGTTGATGGGTGGGGGCCACTCGTTTTGTCCATTCTGCAGCTTCTAATATGTGTTTTCTGGGCTGAAAACTGAGTCAAAACAGCCCAGAAATCGCCCCCAGCGTTTTTCTACGTTTTCTGCACGTGGCGCATGTCACGCGTACGCGTCGATGGTCTTTTTCGCGTGTCACGCGCACTCGTCAGTCACGCGTACGGGTCGCTGAGCAAATCTTCAAATCATGCGTACGCGTCAGTCACGCGCACGCATCGCCATGGAAAGCTCCAAATCACGCGCACGCGTCAGTCACGTGTACGCGTCGCTCCTTGCTGCCATCTTCTTTGGTTCTTATGCTGTAGAAACTCCATTAAATCCAGCCGAATGCTACCTAAAATAAACAAAAATGCACAAGACTCAAAGTAGCATCCATAGTAGCTAAAAGGTAATTAATTCTTGATTAAACTCAACAAATTACATGCAAATTCACTAGAAAAAGATAGAAAAGATGCTCACGCATCACCGAGCATCAACGAGAAGCTGAGAGGAATCTCCGGAGAGAAACTAGGCGACGTCGAGAGCTAGAGGACAAGCTCCTAAAGCTCGAGGCTGATCTCAAAACTAAAACCGTTCAGTCCAGTCACGATGACAGCTCCCACAAGGTTCAAGATCCCTTCACCAAAGAGATCATGAAAGCTAAAGTTCCAAAGGATTTTAAAGCTCCCGACATGACCTCATACGACGGTACCTCGGATCCAAGCCATCATCTCAGCAATTTCAGAAGCAGGATGTATCTCACTGACGCCTCGAACGCCGTTCGATGCAAAGCCTTCCCGACTACCTTGACAAAGACAGCAATAAAGTGGTTCGACAATTTGCCTCCTAGATCCATCACAAGTTTTGACGACTTAGCCAAAAAATTCCTTGCCCGATTCTCCATCCAGAAGGATAAAGCCAAACACTCCCCGAGCCTGTTAGGGATCAAGCAAGGAGATCGGGAAAGTTTTCGGAATTACATGGAAAGATTCAACAAAGCATGTCTAGACATACAAAGTCTACCAACAGAAGCAGCCATCATAGGTCTCATCAATGGCCTACGAAAAGGACCTTTTAGTCATTCCATATTAAAAAAAGTATCCAACATCTGTAAATGAGGTACAAGAAAGGGCAGAAAAGTATATTAACATAGAGGAGAACTCTCGATTAGGAGAAACCTCGAAACCTGGATTCTCCTACCCCTATCGGGACAAGGATAAAGAGTCCAAGAAAAAAGAAGATCAACCCAATGAGAAGCCTAGAAAATACCACAATTACACCCCTCTTTTGCCTTAGAAAATAATACAGTTACCTCATGAGGAGTTAGCTGCACCCACAAATGATATAAATACTACTGTTGCATTAGGTTTACTTACATCAGTAGCATATTTCTATGCGGGTCTTTCGAAAAAGGGATTAGCTTATTTTGGTAAATACATCCAACCAACTCCAATCCTTCTACCAATTAACATCTTAGAAGATTTCACAAAACCCATGTCGCTTAGCTTTCGACTTTTCGGAAATATATTAGCTGATGAATTAGTAGTTGTTGTTCTTGTTTCTTTAGTACCCTTAGTAGTTCCTATACCTGTCATGTTCCTTGGATTATTTACAAGCGGTATTCAAGCCCTTATTTTTGCTACTTTAGCTGCGGCTTATATAGGTGAATCCATGGAAGGCCATCATTAACTTAACAAATTTAGGAAATAGTCTTTTTTTTTTAGTTTCTAGTTTAGTTTGACTCGCCACAATATATGTGCGGCTAAAGATAGTATACTTAGGTAACAAAAATACATAAAAGAGAAACAAATAAGTTTTAAATTCTGATTCTATTAATTGAATATTCAAAAATACGAGATTAGATTAAATGCAATCAAAGTATAAATAAATATATGATTTGGTAAAAAAATAGAAAAGATTACTTGAGAGCTATAAAAAAAATAGTAAAAAATCTTTTAAATAATGAATCTTTTTCCTATTTTTTTTACTAAACTAAAAAGAATCTTTGTTTTCGATTTTTTTCAATACCTTTTTGGTATTATTTTTGTTATATTTTATTTTGTTAATTCAATCTATAACATAAATATTTTTTTTACATTATAATATAGATCTAATTTGAATATTATTTAATTAGAGTCTATTAATTTGTAAATGTAAATATTAAGAACTTTAACTTTGAATATTATAACACTTTTTTCAAAATTTTGCCAAACATAGATATTTGTTTAATGTAAAAAAAGAAATTATTTCAAAAAAACTAATACTTTTGAAATAAAAGACAAAAATTCTTATTTATTCGATTGGGTTATGTCATATGAATTAAATTTTACTGCATATCAAATAAAATAAACGAATGTTTTTATTTGATTTGACAAATTTCGTTTTTATGAAAATTTTTTACTAAAATACAAATATTAAAAAAAGTGTATTAGTATTAAAAAAAGTGTATTAGGAATTTTAATTTGTTTATTCGACCTTTTTTAGTACTTTGAAATATTCGGAAATATTAGAAGTATTGTGCAAAGACTCAGAAAAATAAATAATTCTATTTATATGTTCACTCTTTTTTTTTATTAACTGAAGCCTTTACAAAAGAGATAAAACCGACGAATAAGAAACAAAACTCATTAGGAAAAAAAATATTTTATCTTTTATTCATTTTTTTTATGGAATATACGCATAAAAAAAATATATATATATATATATGAGAATACCATTTTTTTATTGAAAAAGAGATATGCACTTTGATCGACAAATGCAATAATGGATGGATAAAACAGAACCGTTAACTATACAATTCCTGAACAATTCTTGAAATCGAAATGAGAAGATGGTTTTGTCATTATGAGATAAAAAAAATAAAATTTGATACATAATTTATCAATATTACTTTTTTTTATTCAAAAAACCTTCTACATTTTAATTATAACAGTAACTGTCAGTATATGTAAACCCTAGAATATAACTAGAAATTGTTACAGAGATAATATCTATCGGGTATCTTATCCGTATTCCGCATATGATACGTATATACCAGAATTTGAAATAAGATTCTCGTGCTTCCATAATTGAAAGAAGTTTTCCTTGAAAAAATAAATTCAATAGAAATTGAAAAATTGACTATGACATGCTTTGTACCGAATAAATAGGACTGCTATAAAAGGAAGAGACATGTATCTAATATGGATACTAGATATATGGCTAGCTATAGCAACGGAAGTTAGATTTGTGCAGGTTTAATAAATATACTAGCTTTATTACATATTCCAATTGTATTCTCAAATAAGAAGGGGTGGTGTGTAAACTCTCCCACCTTTGTAAATTAGAATTCTCTCTATTAATATAATAGAAATATATATATAATTTTGATAATTTGGAATTTGGAAAAAAATTCAAAAGGGAGGGATTAAGTATTCTAAAATGAATTCTATGATTTCTATTATATTGTTCTATATTATATTGTTTAGGACTGAAAATCCTCTCTCTTCTGATGCCTCAGCCATCGTCTTCACTCTCTCCTCTTGGACTAGCATTACGTACACACAATTCAGTGATGGCAAAGGATTTGTTGCCAGGATATTTGACCACACAGTTCCGTAACTCGCATCATCTAGGCCCATCAAAAATTGGTGGACTCTCTCTTCTTCCCTTCGCTTCTCAAGTTGAGATCCAATCTCGTACTTACATCCACCACACGTGCATTTGGGAATTTACTTGCACTGTGCTTATTCATCCTACAGTACTTTCAATTTCCCATAATACGCCGTCATGGCTATTCTTTCCTGCTTGCATCTCGTCAAATCTGACTTTAGTTGTTGTATTCGTGGTCCGTTCACATCGAAAAATCGCTCTTTGATATCCACAGTGTCCGCGCGTTCTCAACATATGCAAAGGTTGACCGTAGGCTTGGTTCGATCCTGTTCAAGATCCATGATACAATCATGTATTGTACTGTCCACCAATCTTCAAGATCAGATGCACTTTGTTCTAGTTCGTGAGAGTTCCATCCCGATTTTCTTCGAGTCTGAAGTGATATTTTCACAGCTCTGGCCCATTTCTCATAATTTTCTCCATGCAGCTGCACTTGCGTGATTACATTTCCTGGGTTGTCACTCGCATTGAGGTCATATGGCGAGTAAATTTTCTTAGTTCTTTTTCCTGAAACCTCTGTTACATTTACAGAGTTCTTTCCTAGTTCTGCTACCATGGTTATGCAACACAAGTTCTTTTTGTGTTTGTCGGTATTAGAATATGCTCTGATACCATGTAAAAAATAAGTTGTTTTAACCTGCTTTTTCATTAGTCATAAACACGTATATATACATCTTTTGATATGAAATTATACCAAATCTTTCCTATTTTTAAAGGCATAATTTACGATCATAATAAATTAGAATGCATAATTTTCTATTCTAATAATAAATATACATAGAAGTACTCTATTTATACTTAATTATAGATATATTATTAATATAATATTTCTATTAATAGCATTGTTATGTCAACATTCTACAAAATAATAAAAAGTAGACTAAATCACCAAAAGTAACCATGAAAGATTGATTCGCTCACAAAAGTAACCATGGAAGATCAAAACTCCTCAGATACCCACAATTGATTTGCTCCGTTTGTCAAATGTGACCAAATGTTAATAAAATATTGTTAAATTATACAATATGTCCACATCCATTGCAACGTGGCAAAAGAATACCTTAAGTGGATTAATTTTTTTTGTTAAAATTGCATTTATTTAGTTTATTAAAAAAGAAAATGTTACTCTTTCAAACATTGAAATTAGAAAACCAATGAGTAATAGCTCAAATGGCATAATCTCTCCATACTCATCTTAGAGGTTGCGGGTTCTTCGTATCTTTGGTAAAAAAAAAGCATTGAAATTAGAAAAATAGAAAGAGGTGTTACCCCTCCCTTTTGAGCGTAACATCAATCATGCCCTAACAGAGCAATTTTTCATCTTCTTCTTCTCTAGCGTACTCCCATTGTACTCTGATTCCATTCCTGTAACGACATTAGAGAAGGAGGTTGCTGCTTCTCCAACGGACCGTTTAGAGGCGTACTCTGTCACACTTAAAGGCTCTATGAAGTAATACTTTTATGAACTAAGTCATTCAATGATTGTAACCTCTAAGTTATAAGAGTTGTTCGTTCAATGTGAAAAAATTAGTTCTATTGTTGTGGTTATTTCTGATAGGGTTTGGATTTGTGGTAACTTTATCATATTCTTGTTCCTCTATTTAAGCTGTATAATTTTTTATAGTTCAAATATTGTGGTAATTATTATTCTTGAAACCAAATTGACAGTGAAGTTAGGTACCATGATGGTTAGGATTTGAGTAACTTGGAATTTGTAAGATTGCCACTAATGGTGGATTTTATTGGAGGCATCTCTGGGTGTCAGAACCCAACCACAGGTAAAATATAAATTTGTTAAATTGTTTAAACATTTTTTAAGCTACTAAGTTTACTTACATTAATGTCTAATTTAAATTATAAGCCACTACCACATTGAATTTATCTCCTAATATGCCGCATACACCGCGCAAGTGCCACCACCAATTAGGCCACCAACCACAAAAATAAAGAGAACAAAGAGATCCACCAAAAGGCCTCCTCCATCACAAGTTCATACCCCTGTGCCTCAGGCTCCAACTTTAAACACTCTTTAGCAGCCATCCAATGCATCTGTTAGGCCACCCACGGTGTCCCCACATACAATGCAAGGAGCCAATGCAGGCGCAACTTCTAGGTTCTCACAGTTTATGCCAATACCAAGATTGCACCTTACACCAACATGGCCAGTTCTTGGATTCTGACCACCCAAACCATTTATTACTATGCAAGGCACAGCCTATGGATTATCCAATGGGAGCAGCAACTCAACACCAAATTAAAAAAAATTAACAGTCTTTATATTTTTTGGAATCTATATGTATATAATTTAGCTCAAAACTTTACTGCTAAGGATCAGTTATGTTTACTATTTTTATTTTGGATTATTATGTCATGTTCGTATGCTATATACACTACTTAAACAGTTATTGATGTTCCTTTTTAGAACCTTATGAATGCTTGAGTGCTTAAATTGACCCTAAATGGTACTGAGTACACGTATGCCTACCAATACATGTAATCGTCAATGTAAACAGTCGACGTATGTCACTCTGCTAAGGTTGCATCAGACTTGGCTATTTTTGACAAACGGAACAAATTAATTGTGGGTATCTGAGGAGTTTTGATCTTCCATTATTATTTTTGTTAGCGAATCAATCTTTCATGGTTATTTTTGGTGGCTTTTTCTTTTTTGATAATAAAAAACATGAGTTTTTTTTTGTTATTTTTGCGAAACAAAAAATGAAAGATATATTCACAACAAGCATCCAAAAATATAATAAGCCGAAATAAAAAAATGTGTATGTCAAAAGAGCAAAACATGCATGAATAACAAAAAAACCCCAATACCATAATTATCATCCTTCACAACACAGTAATCCATGCAATTAAACCACATGCTTGCTACAAAATTTGCATTCTCTACGTTTTCGCAGATATCCCAGCAAATACTATCCACACGTACCCAAATAACTTTAACACACGTCAAACTCTAATTACACCACGTCTCTTCAGCACCAGCTGAAAAAAAAGGTCTTAGGCACCGTAGGACTGCCCTTAAATTAAAAGTTAAACAATTGTGTCGTATGTGAGAAATATATTCGAATTGAAAAAACTAAAAAGCACAGGCCATAGCCCATAAGCAGTGAGACCCACCAGTGGTAGTTTCAGACTTTCAGTCGTCTCCGTTATCTCATGCTGTTTATCCTCCGAGTCCCGCTACCCATTCTGTTAGGTCACTCCTTTCTCTCTTTTCCCAATTTCTCCGTTGAATTCTCAAATTTCTAATCTCTCTCTCTCAGGCGATGAAGGGCGTTGGTTCGCACAGCAACGATTGGGCATACTATCCCTCACCCTCTTCAAATCTATCTGCTTTTGCGGCCCCCTTTAGCGTCAATCGATTCTCTCCAAACGACGTCGTTTCGGCCCTGCCGTTTCCCGATTCTGCTGAATCCGCTCTTCAACCCCGATCCTACGGCTACGATTTCTTCTCCAACCCTATCAGAGAATTGGATTCCGCGCCTCCTCCTTCAAAACCTTATGGCTATTCCGTTGTTGATTCCTCTTCCAGTGTTCGATTGCCTCAATTTAAGTCTCTAGGTCTGGCTACTATGGACTCATTCTCTTATGATCAGTGTTCTTCCAATAATGGTGGAGAACCGAGCCATGTTGATTCTCAATTTTACTATTCTTCGTATGTTCCATCCCCAATTCATGATCCAGCTCCTTCTGTTGTACCTAATCATTGGCCTGCGTTATCATCCGGGTTTGCTTCCTTGGATGGCTCCACTATTGCTGATTTTGCTAAGAATTCACCTGAAGTAGGGTTTATTGGTCCAAGTGCTGGACTGTGGAATCAGTTTGCAGAGTTAAACCATGGTAAGGGAATGCATGTGGGTGTTGGGACCAGTTTCTCCGCAAATCAAACAAACGTTGCTGGTTCTGCTGTTGAAGAAAGGATGAACCAAGGTTTTCTTTTTTTTTTTTTGGCCTTATATATTGTTGGTGTTGTCCAAGTTGTTATGCTCATTGTAGTTGTGTTCTATTGCTTACTTAAATGGTTGTGTGAGAAACTTTATGCAGGATAAGAACGAAATTAACGTTCCGAATTTCAAATGAAGATTTTTTTTCCCCCAATGTTTGAAATTTGTGTGGTGCCCTGTGAGGAATTATTTGTTTTAATGCAGGATGTCAAGATTATCGTGAAAACAAATTATTTATTTTAATGCAGGAGGTCAAGAAGGGACAGACTCTGTTAATGGCAAAGTTGCACAAACTACTGGTTGGGAAAAACAGAGCTTTCCTGCTGCAAGTGCTGATCATTTGGGTGGTAAATCTTGTTTGTGGGGAAGCTTCAAACCCATGCCAGTTGAGGTTTCAGGTACATCTGTTATGGGATCCACTTCATTACCTCTAGAAACACATGGTGAGGCTCCTGTGAAAGCTGGTGATTCAGGGAACTTGTCACGTGTTAGTTCTTATGACAAATTTTCCAGGCAGCGTTGTGATAGGCCATTACGAGTTGATACAACATCTTCGTCACCTATACCAGGGCTGGTCATGGATTTGAAAATGAACAATGATCCTACAGATGGAGACCTTGGAAACAATAATTTATATAAGGTAATGGAGGCTGATCAAGGACTTAGTTCTGGAACTTCAGGTGGCTTTGATTTAAGTCATCTCCGCCTGCATCTAGAAAGAAATGAACCATTCTCATCAAACAATGCTATGGACAAGATCGATCCAAGGAATGTTGTGGACTATATATTTAAAGAGACAAATGGAGTTCAAGATTCTCATGTGGATTTGGATAAATTGAGCTTGAGACTCAGTGCTAATCGGGATGTCAATTCCATTGAGAAATCTTTTGGCAGTGCAGATCGATGCAATCCTGCTGTAGACTCACCTTGCTGGAAGGGCGCCCCTTCCGGTTACTTTTCTTGTTATGAAACTTCTGAGACCAAGCCTTTGGAATATGTGCAGAAAACTGAGAAGTTCTCTGGTTATGTTATTCAAGAGCCTCAGAATTGTTTGCTTGACACCGACAATAATGTGAAAAGATCAAGTAAAATTTCAAACAACAATCATGATCTAAATGATTTTGTCCATCAAGAAGATATAGATCTAAGGAAAATTCCGGCATTCAATTTTAAATATCCAAATTGCAATTCTTATAATGCAACGCGTAATACCTCTCTTCAGTCTGAGCCAAGCTGTAATTCTGAGGTTAAATACCTGAATGGCGTTACTGAAGTGAAGGAAAAAAATGTCCCACCAGTCAAGCCAATTCATCATCGTGATTCTAGAACCTCTTGGATAGATCATTCTCTTGTAGATGAAAACAAACTGCTGTATCATAAACCAGAGACTGATGGTGCTAATGCTGGAAACAATATGAATGAAACTGATGTGAGTGCTGGGAGCAATGTGAATGATGATTTGAAATGTGGTATATTTCAGATCCCAGAAAATACCTTGTCATCTACTACTGTAGTAGATGCATCTAAATCACTTGAAAAGTCTGCTGAGAAAGTATCAAGTCCAAAATTAAATGTCCAAACGCTGGTTGATACGATGCACAATATGTCAGAATTGCTTCTTTTTCATTGCTTGAATGATGCCTGTGAATTGAAAGAACAAGATTTCAGCGTACTAAAAGTTGTGATCAGTAATCTCAATGCATGTTCTTTAAAGAATGCTGAAAAAATTACCCCTTTGCAAGAATTTCCTTCACCACATCCCGGAACTTCCAGGCATGCCAGAGAATCATGCAAGATTCAACAGGTATATTCTTATCTCTTCAATTTATTCAATATATATAGCATCTCTCAGGAAAGGTTAATACAACATATGTCTAGCTATTGCTGATATGCTGTTTGTTTTAATTGGTTTTGAGTTCCATGAGGCAGTGTTGTACGCCAGTTAAATTAGTACTATATTACATAACTTGTATGTTTTCCATCTGTATTCTTAGAATGCAAGTTTTGTGAAGCACCAAGTAACCCAATTAGTACCAGAGATTCCTAAGGTTGAGCTTGAGAATCCACTTGTTGAAGAGGCAAAAAACCTGCATATCAAATCTGGAAAATTAGTCCAACAACTTTCAAGGTCCATTTCTCCAAGGGGTGATGCAGAAATGAAAAAAGAAGATGAAATGACTAAGGTGCTTTAATATCTCATTTATTCTTCCTGTTTATCCTTTCAGATGTCCTTACGACTAAAGGGGTGAAAATTAATTGTTGCATACTTTTGCTTTATAGGCTTTAAAGAAGATTCTTAGCGAGAATCTGCATGATGATGATGATGATGATGAAGTGGAGTCTCAAACTGCAGTGCTATATAAGAATCTATGGCTTGAAGCTGAAGCTTCGTTGTGTTCCATTCATTATAAAGCTCGCTACAATCAAATGAAGAATGAAATCAAGAGGCTCAAGCAAAAAGGTTGACTGTGTTGTTTTTGGTATATCAAATGGGTCATTTGTTACTATACAGTACTAGATAAAATAGTATTTCAACAAATGATATGTTCCTTTATTTTTTTATTTTTATAAAAATTTACATCATGTTTTTGTATCCCTTTTTATGTTGCAGACGTGGGAGATCAATCTAATATAAGCCAAAGTTTTGCAACACACATTGATGCAGATGCAAATGCAAAGAATATGCCTGCTTCAAAATCTTCTATTGACATGAACAAGCCTAATCCATTGACACCTGAGGGAAATACTAGTCAAAACCTGGATAGTCTTGTCCAGAATTCTAATCTTTCTAGCACAAAGAAAGATGTTGGGAATGGTGAAGCTTCTGTTTTGGCTAGATTTCACATTCTGAGAACTCGAGGCGACAATTCTCCATCCAAAGGAAAAGATGTTCAAACCCATATTAATTTTAGCCAAGAATCTCCTCTTCTAAGCAAAATGAAGGTGGATGATCATGAGGCATCTGTCATGGCAAGATTTCATATTCTTAAATCCCGTGTCGAAGATTTGAGTTCATCTTCAAAAGACACACTGTTAGATGGATTTGCTGACAAAGGAATGGATAACACAATACTTGACGCAAAGGCATCAGGAGTTAAGAGTTTAGATGTCCATGTAAATCCTTCCATTGTGTATCTCAGTTCTTACAGTGCTGTTGACAAGTCAATTCCAAAGGAGCTTCAACTCGATTTGGAGGACAGTGAAGAAATTCAGCCTTGCGAGAACCACAAGTTTGACTACAACAATCAGCATCCTGCCGATGGCTTAGCATCGGAATGGGAACATGTTTCTAGACTGGAAGGATGTTGAGGGGAGGAGCTTGTAATAATAACGTTTTCAAGAAATGGATTCATCAGTGAATGACCGAATTTAATTTCTGTATTAGTTATGTTTGAGACATACATTTGCAGAATTTGATCTTATTTATGTTTTTTTCATGTATGTATATAAGTTTGGTTTCTTATGTGTCTGTTCTACGTTCATGGAACAGGTTGGGTGACCGTATTGTCAATGTGTTCACTCAACATTTCATGCCTTGTTCTCACATTTGTTAATTTGTCCATGTGATGCCAGTAGATTCAATAGAGATTATTCAAGTCAAGGTGTTTGAAACCTTAAAATTGATAGAAGTTAATTATTCTTACTAATGAACAAGATTAATTAAAGAAAAAGACAAAAAGTACATAAGGTAGACTTTTCTTTCTTTTTTTTTGTTTTTTTGTTTTTTTGTTTTTTTTGTTTTTTGGGTCATAAGGGAGACGTAAGACGTGAGTATATTTTAACAAAACTAGTACGCGTTCACTCAATTATTTAATTCACTTGCGTGATTCCTTTGAAGTCCTATTGTTAGCAATAGCAGTTGATCCTTAATATCATCTGAATAAAAGATATACTTGTGCAATTGTCTTTTTAATCTAACTAAAACTAAACGAACATATAACTATATTTAGATACAGGATAAAATAGACTAAAACATAAAATACTATTAACATATTAAAGGTTGGAGGTCCAGATTAATTCTCATTTGTTTCTTGTTCAAGGTCATCTAAATTTAGGTCTAATAGATCCTATGCATACCAATCCAAAAAAATTACATGTTTCGTATCAAAAAGGAGGTTAAACTTATAGTTCTTATTTAATTTTATTAGTAAAATAATATTATAAAGGTATGTGCATTTCATTCACTACAGTCTAACTCACACGTAAATATAGTTGCAGAAAAATAGAATAAACTCAAGTTAAGCATCTTGACTTTTTTGCATTTATGTTAAATTCATGTCTGACTCAAAAAGAAAATGTAAATATGTAGAGTTTGTTTGAGTGTTATTAAGTTATTAGAAAAAGATATTTTTTTATTAAAAAAATATCTTTTTTAAATTTTTTTAGTGTTTCGTAAAATTGATAAAAATTAGTGTGCTTCAAAAAAAATAATCCTAAAAAATTAACCTGTTATCAAAGATTATCCGGTAAATAAAGTTTTAGATTTTTAGGTAACCCATTTGTAAATACAAAAAAAAAAAAATTAGGTAGCGCATTTGTAAATAAAAAAATAGTCAATTTAGAAAACAACTTACAAAAATTGAGATCCAAAAAAAAATTAGTGAAATTCAAAATCATAAAATCAAAACAGAAAGAAATGTTCTTATTAATAGTAGCAGGGGATATCATTCTGAGTCAAAAAGATACAGAAGACAGGGTCAAGGCCAGAGAGATGAAGACTGCTAGAAGCCACCGTTGGGAGGTTGTTGAGGAGCGTGAGGCTTAAAAGGCCAATTATGATCTAGTTTTCTTTTATTAAGTCACTGGCTCCGAAGCAACTTCCTCTCTCACCTGAGAAACCAAAACCAAAACCACCAAAAGCTTTCGCGCCCGTCTCTCTGTATGTGTGAAAGCATGCAATGCACGGTAGCAGTGCAGTTAGAGTGAAAAGAGTGTTCATCGGAAAAGAATAAAGCAGAATATTCAACCACCTTTCATTAGGTCATTAGGGATTATAACTGATATTTCTATGTATTTTTTTAATTATTAAAAATGAGCCTAATAAATAATTATTCTATTTAATCTTTGATTTTATGATGAGAAAAAATAAGAATATATATCCAAAATGGCATTTTATCCACTTATTATAATTTTCTAAGATTAAATTATTTAATTATTTTTTCTTAATATTAGTTATTTTATATGCAATTTCTATTTAACCTTTGATTTTATGATGAGAAAAAATAAGAAATATATATATACAAAATGTGTTTTATCCACTTATTATAATTTATTAGGATTAAATTATTCCATTACTTTTTCTCAATATTAGTTATTTATTTTACATGCAATACAAAAATAAAGAGTAAAGTATTGTTTTTGTCTACAACGTTCGGAGTAAGTCCAAATAGATCATATTGTATTTTTTAATTATTCTCACATGAATGTATTCATTCTCAATTAAGTCTTACTTGAATATGTTCGATTTTAATATTGTACCCAAAATTTGTGTTCAAATTTTCCTAAAAAAGTAAAATATGTAAATGTTTTAGGGATTAGTTTCAACTTTTAATGAGCTATTATTATCTAGAGTGGATAATCAGTTTTGATTCTAATATTTGTATTCTAACTTCAAGAAGAGATTTTTAGAACTCAAACTAAAATCATGATGTGTAATCGATGGCAGTATAACATTGAATCACTTTTACAAATGTTAGGGATACAAATAAGACAATTTAAACGTTAGAGACACAAATAGGATTCAACCCAAACGTAGAGGACAAAACGATACTTTACTCTAAAAATAAATGAATATAATATTTATTTAATTAACTTAACCGATATATCATTATGTTGTTCAATGAAAAGAAAAATTATAAATATAACAAAAAAGAATTTATGTTTGTAGAAAAATAAAATATACAAAAAATAATTAAATATTTTTATTTAATTAAAAAATAAATTTGATACAAATATTTTTCATAACATTTTAATATATGTACTAACATGAAACTAAATTATCCAAAATACTATTAAAAATATTTAAAGTATCAATAGAAAAATATAGTTACATTAAGTACATGAATAATTAAACATATATCAAATTCTAAATATACTTAATAACTGAATTAATAAATTATTATATATATTGTGTGTGAGAGGCATACATCAAGTTCTAAATATACTTAATAGCTGAATTAATAAATTATGTGTGTATGAACAACATATACTTAATATCAAGTTCTAATATATATATATATATATATATATATATATATAATCTGTGTGTGTGTTTTTCAAGTTCTAAATATACAATAACTGAGAATTAATAAATTATTATTATTATTATTATTATTATTATTATTATTATTATTATTATTATTACTACGTATGTGCGGGTGTATCAAGTTCTAAATATATTTAATAGCTGAATTAATAAATTATTATACATGTATGTATTCTATAATATTGTGTTTACATTCAATAATATTGTATAAGAACCGACTTAACCGCTTTAATAAAAAAATAATTTAATCACTCGAAATAGGTTTGAAAATTTAGAAATGATATTTTGAAAATAAAAAGGTAAAATTTGATTTCAATAAATTTTTTTGAGTTGGAAAATGTATTTTTTGCGAAAGATTTTTATAAAAATGTGTACCGGTGCTTAAGCCGGTAGTACCGGTTCTAGACTGTTCGATATCGTGTTTTAAGAAAATAATATTTCGAAAATTTAATTTATTGTTTTAAAAAGATAAAAATAATTTGAAATTGAAAATCGGACATTAATTCTAAAAATTTTGGCCCAAAGGGGGTCAAATAAACCTAAACCACTAATCGTGCGTATGCACAAGCTGGGAAACCTCTTCTGGGTGTGCGTACGCACAACTCTATGCATACGCACACTGCCCTGTTTTTCAATGAAAACCTTGTTTTTAACTGTTTTACCTTCCCGGCAAGCTTGCAAACTTTCGTAACACTTGTTTAAAACCTTTTTGCCAGTTTTAGGGTCTTGAATTAAGGAAGAAATAATAAGTGAATAAAAAGGGATATTTTAGTTATGAGTTTAGAGCCAGTGACATAGGTTTGGAAGATTTGTGTAATTTCTAGCTTGATTGGGTGAATGTTGAGTTGTGAAGTTTATGGTTGAAGATATTACTGAGAAATGGGAATGATTATGATGAATTTGAAAAGTTGAAAACCGGTGATGGGATGGTTATGATGAGTTGAGAACTCGGAAAGGATTAATGAAATTGTTAGATTATACGGGAGTGTGCGGAGCCTATATCTCCGACGTGGCAGTTTTTCTGCTGCAAGAGTTTGCCCAGCACTATATCTTTGGAATGATTTATGATGAGACAGTTGTTGTTGTTTCCTTCCTTGCTGCATGAGTGTGTGGAACCTATATCTCTGGCGTGGCAGATTTTTCTACTGCATGAATATGCATAGTCTATATCTCTGGGCGTGGCAGAAAGGCTACATCCGGAAGGATGTGTCGGGTTGGCATTTATAGACCGATAAGTGATATCACGAGCCAATAGAAAAGACATTCATCATATGCATCTTCTACCTATTTGATTGCTTTGCTTAATTTCTGTTATGCCTAAATGAATCACATGTTTACTTGCTAATTGTTCTATTTGTTGTATACGTATCTACTTGTGCTTTACTTGTCTGCATTACTTGTATTTTCTTTTGGGATTGAGAAGGCTCGGTAGGCGGTGGCGATGGGATCGCATAGAGGTTAGGTTGGTGAAGGATGTGGGATATAGCGGTGTGATTTGATATTAGTTAAAAATCCTCCTAAAGATTAGATAACCTTGTTTATGGTGTTTGGTTTAAGTTATGTGTTTTTAGAGTTAAGCTTGAATATCGGTATCGATGTGAAGTTCTAGGATTGCCTTTGGCGTCCCAGAACCTTACATCTTATATATTGGGCACTGTTACCATACTGAGAACATTCGGTTCTCATACCATATGTTGTTGTTACTTTTCAGATGCAGGTCGTAACCCACCTTGGTGAGTTGCGAGATGGTGACAGAGCAGAGGATCTTATGCTCTCTTTTGGTATTTTGATTATTTTGGTTGTAGTATTTTCTCTCACTCTTTCTGTTTTAGACTTTATGGCCTTAGAGGCTTGATTTGAGAGATAAGTTGTATAAGCTGTTTTAAAATTTCAAATTCCGTTGTATTCAGTTTGACTAGCTGGCCTAAACTCCGCAGGCTGTGACTAGTCCTCTTTTTGTATATCATATTTATATATATGTCTTATTTAATTTAAGTGTTACCTTGTGTATCCTAGAGCTATCTATAAGGTTTTACATATATTATGTTTTGTTCTGTTTGTATCTCTGCGTTTATTTTTCGTGTGTGAACGCTTCACGTTTCGTAATTCTGCTTTATGCAATTTGAGCCTTTATTCCTTCATCAGACTTCTAGTATTACTATTTTCTTCTACATATATAATATTATATGAGCCTTAGAACGTCGTGGCACTTTGTTATCCTTCGCTTTACAACGTGATGTAAGGCTTAGGGTGACGGAGTGTTACATATTGTATTTACAAATGATTTGTATGCTTACAAATAATAATAATAATAATAATAATAATAATAATAATAATAATAATAATAATAATAATAAGCTATTCATATATTTTTTAATATATATTAAAATTGGGCTTAAAGCCCGCCATTCAAATATTTTGGTCATTTTAATATTAATGTCTTTTTTTGGATGTCGACCAAATATCTAATACCAGCAAAAAAAAATTTTCAAAATTTATAAAAAAAGTGATTAACCTAATTAGCAAGTTATTTTTTTTTAAATTCAAACTAGTCACATAAAATATAATAAATAAAGAGTTAAGATTTGTTAAATTAATAAGGAATGCAATACTTTCTACTTAATAAAGAGCGTTTAAGAATGATCCATATTTTTTTAGTAAAATAAAAAATTGATCTATTTAAGAAAAATCAATCGAGTTAAAAGGTTATTTCATTTTTATTTTTTTAATAGACAAATTTTTACTAAAAAAACAAATAAAAATAATAAAGTTTTGGATACATATAAAATTTGGGTTAAATATTTGAGATACTTTGATTAAAACTTGAGATATTTAAGTTAGGTTATTAAAAAGTTATAAAAAAACATTAAAAATAAAATTAAAAATAATAAAAAAATAAACAGGTTAAATAGACCAACTTATTTGTTTTGTAGGTGTAGGACAATATATTTAATTCATAGATTAACCAAATTTATTAATTCTCTTTATCCATATCTACTCATTTGAAATAATTAAATGGGTCAAATCATTAAATTCAGGTCATTTTAAACGGCACAACTTGTATGTCCAAGTATTCTCCTTTATTCAAATAAATCTTATCGTTGAAAGTGTCAATGATTTAGATGATTTTTTATGTTTATATAAGGTAACAGAAAGAAATTGAATAAAATCTCTCCAGGTGTAACTTGTGTGTATTTTACAAATTTATGAATTTGAATACACCATGATAATATTCGTGGAGAAAAGAAGAGAATATTTTCTACGACATTTGTGACTTCAAAGAAACTCTATCTTCTTAATATTGCTTATTTTGATAAACCAGAAAGTCTGGTGTAATCGGATAAAAAAAATAATTTTGGAGTAAGTATGAAAATTTCATTTTTTCTCTGATTATACAGTGTTAAGGATATCTTCCCTGCTGAAGAGTGCGTGTCACAGTTTAGGGTGGAACGCGTGTCCATTGGATATTATTTTCTGTACACAGCTGTTGCTGTTGTTACAGAATTTGTAGTTGTGGGCCCATTCTTTTTTTAGGATATGTCTCTGAACAACCACTGTAATACATGTTAAGTGGTTAATAATACAATACAAATGGAATGCTAATTAAATCACACTAAAATATTAATTTATGATGCAAAGTATTATTTTGTTATGTTGTTATTGGAGCTCCATTACTTATGCAATGGGGCTTAGAAGGTCAGTTTGCTGTGGGCCGGGTATGAGAATGTGGCGAGGTTGTAGATATTTATGCAAGTAATAATGGCAGAATTGTAGGTATTTATGCAAGCAAGAATCAAATCCAGTTCAATGGGCCTGATAATGAAAAAAATATTATAATAATTTTGACGTGGTAGCACATACCCAAAAAAAAAAAATTAATGTGAATAGCTAAAATGGTTTGATCGTGGGTTGATTTAATTATGTTATTTTTGTGGTTTACCAAGAATCTGTTTTCAATGGAGATTATATAGAAGTTTAGTTTTTGAGGATTAGAGTGTTATAGTTATGGTGATTACATTAGCTTTTAGTGATTGTGGAAGAGAAAGATTGAAAGGTAGATCATGTGTTGAAGAGTTTGGTTATTATATTTTTCATAGTGATTAATTTGTAGTTATTGATTTTACAAATTGTCATGAAAAATATATTAATGTTTGTTAATGTGGATGAGAGGCAATAGTTATGGTTTTACCTATGAAGATTTATGGTTTAAGTATTGAGTGATTTTGTTTTATGGGCAAGGACTTAGGATTTATGAGCAAGTAACTAGGTTTTAGGTTTAGGGTTTAAAGTTTAGGATATATTATAATTATGTTGGTAATATGGAATAACAAATATGATAGTTAATTAGGGATAAGAGTGTGTATTGTAGTTTAAAAGTATGCGTTTGGCTGTTGTATATGTGTGGGTTTGGCCGTTGTATATGCGTGTGTAATTTGTATGTGGATGTTTGATTCTAAAAAAATGTGACTTTGGATTGTTAGATTATTAGATGTATTTTTGTGAGGACTAAGTTAAGAGTAAAAAATATTACATTGTTCAATTTAATATCAGAGATCAAGGTACTCTAACCCTAAATGCTTAATTATAAATCCTGATTGGTACGTAATATTGTAGTAATTAAGTGATAACATAGCTCCACCATAGAAAAAATGGTGACAACGTAGTTATGTAAGGTTAGACGAGATAGATTTAGTTTATCCTAGTAGAATTTACGATAGATGTATTAGGTAGATACACTAATAAGTTAGCTAATTATAAAGAGATTAAAATGATATGTAAATTGATTAATTAACAAATGTTTGAACAATTGAAAGATTTAGTGCTATGAAATTAGAGACAGGCTTAATCCTGGTGCCTAACCATAAAAAGAGAGCGAGAATTTAAGAAACTCTAATGAACAAAAATAACTTGCGAAAACCCTACGATGAAAATCCTATACACAAAGTTTAAATATTTTAGTTAAAATATATAATTGCATGAAAACATTAATAAAAGATTATAAAATGCTAGTATGTTTACTACTTGTCTGAGTATTACATTAAGATAAAATAAAAATGGTTTATCTCATGTAAATTTTAAATTTTATTCAAAAGAATAAAATGGTATTAATAATTTGATTTTCACTTATTCAAAAAAAAAATTTGTATATTTTGTTGCTGCTTAGATTGATTTTAATTAATTGATATCTTATTTATATTTTAAATTTTAAATTAATAATTTTCTCATATTTGTTTGTACTGAATTCTTAAAAATGGATACAAATAATAGAGGAGATAAGCGGTTTTAACTCATCAATTAGTAGGCGTACAATAATTTCTAGAAAAAACAGTAATGATCATGTCATGTAATTTAAAACTTCTTATTTAAAATCAACATATTATTTTTCTTAAAAACTAACACATTTATATTAGTATTAAAAAAGAATAAAAAATTAAAAAATTTTATAAACAAGATTTCGACGACATATAATTTAAATTTAAAATTTGTAATATAACAAAATTTTTAAAATTTTTCATGTACTCTTCTTGAGTACTAATTCAAATGTATTAGTTTCTATAAGAATAATATACTCGTTTTAAATAGACAGTTTTAAATCACTGTTTTTATGTGAATTCACCCATTCTAGAAATTAGTGATTTTTTTACGTGAACTGTATGCCCGCTAATCTAGAATGAGTAAGTTAAAACCGTCCATCTCCCCCATTGTTTGAAACCGTTTTAAAAAGTTTAGTACAAACAACATGAAAAATTTATTAATTTAAATTTAAAATATAGATAAAATATAAATTAATTAGAGTCGATCTAAATAGTAACAAAATATATCAATTTTTATTTTTTAAATTGGTCAAAATTAAATTATTAATACTATTTTATTATTTTAAAAAATTATATTTTTATACCTATAAAAATTATATTTTTATACCTGCAAATACTCATATCTCGTAAACAAATTAATTACTGATAAGTAATAAGACACAAACATGTAAATTGTGTTCAAATTATTGATACCGGTGAATAAAATATTTATTTTAAAAAAATCCCAAAAGTTAGACATTGTCACGTGTTATTCTTAGATTAGGAAAAACCTATATTTAACCACCTTTCCATATGCCAAATTTGTGACATCTACCATACTTGCTGTAAAATTCACAAGCACCATCTATGCTCTTCCAACTCTTCCTAAGTATATCATCCACGCTCAACCCCAAAACATCTTCATACTTGCTGTAAAATTCACAAGCACCATCTATGCTCTTCCAACTCTTCCTAAGTATATCATCCACGCTCAACCCCAAAACATCTTCATACTCACCTATTTGCTCGTACCCTACATTCCCACCACTTAAATACTCATGTGTTTCATCCTCAACCGCATCGGTTTAGGTTCCTGCACATTCGCATGCACCCTCACTCGGGTTTCCTTCCATTTACAGAAATAATATCAAAGATTAATCACCCACCACAAATTAAAACTCCAATTATCATATCTCTATATGTACGCATATCTTTAGAGCTATAGTTATATTATAGCTACACATGTTTGGACAAACATCAACTCCTTGAAAAACTCCTACGTACCTAAATTGGATGCCAATAATCTCCTCGTACTTAGAAATAAACTCCAAATCAAAGAAACATAAGCTCCTATCGCAATATCCTACAATAGGTCAGGTTTTCCTTAGCCAACAAATGAGACTCCACCAACTCAAATTTATAACGTATTCTACTTCCCTTTGACTAAACAAAATCAACAACACAAAACCGCACATACACATATGCAGAATACGAAAATCTACCTCACACGACATTTTCGGCTCACCCTCAAATTCATCTCCATCGAAGCCTGACAGAGTATCTATTCCGTGAACCATCTACCCACGTTAGTGAAAAATAACCAACTCGTCCTCAATCAATACCAGGATGGCTTGATCTAGATTTTTCTTCTCGATGTAAACCAATGCCTTCTACGGTGTCTCACAATCCATCAGGAGGGCTCTTCCTAGAATAGCAATCTTTCTTTTACTTGACTTCGTTTTTTTGTTATTTTTTTAAATACAATGGGGCCATCAGCCTTAAAACAATACAATAAGACCAAAATAACCTATAATAGAATATTAGCAATTTCATCGTATTACACTACCATAGGTTTGAATCCATCACTACGTTTACCCCATTCACACGGCCCACCTCACTATCACGCTCTTAGGCCCATCGAATAGACCACTAACTTTATATTAAAATAATATATTCTTATCGTACTTAATATTTACAAAAGAAATATTTACCTACTCTTAATAAGCCTCTAATAATCTCTCGTCACAATTATTCACAAGATAAATTCTCTGAACCATGGGGCCCTTTCTGCAAACTTCTAGTCCTATATGCAACATCTTACAAGATGCACTAAGATTCCAAGACACATGTTACCTTCTACGATGTGACACAATGCATCAGCAGGTAAGGAAGAATCTTTCCATCACCACGGTAGAATTATCCGTCCTTCATGTTTATAGGAGGTAACATAAAGAAATTGACTAAAATCTCTCCAGCGGTAATTGATGAATCCATATTTGATGATAAATTTTGGTGTGATTTGAGTGAATTTCATCATATAAACTCACATTTATTCATGTAAATATCATGTTTTTGTGTTTTCTCTCTAAATTATGCCTAATTGTGAAAATATGCATTTTCGTGCTTAAATTAGTGATTTTATTCCCACTTTGATGCCATTCGATGCCATGACATGTTTGTTGAGTGATTTTAGGTCCTAGAGACAAGTTTGGCAAGGCGAAAGTGGAAGGAAGCATGTACAAAGGGAGAACACATGAAGAAAACAAAAGAGAAGTACACAGCCATGTGTGCGTATGCACAACTCCCTATGCGTACGCACAGGTACCAGCGCGTGACTCCATTAAAAAGTCACATGGCTCGCGATTTTGGGACTCTTTTGGCCCATTTCTGAAGGCTTGGATGCAGAAATCAAAGGCTATATGAAGGAGCAACAACACATTAGCTGGGGAGCTCAATTTTAGATAGGAAAACACATAGTAGGAGTAGGAGTAGCGTAGCATTGACGGAGGAAAAATGTCGGTAAATATTTTCACAAAAATTTTCGCGTTGCAAGTATAGTCTAAACCGACAATTAAACCTCAATCAATATTTAAATTGTTTGTCACTTAAGTAAAACCAATAAAATTAACCAAAGTATTAAACCTCGGGTCGTCTCTCAAGGAATTGCAGGGAAGTGTAGTTATTATTGGTTATGAGAAAGTATATTTTTAGATTTTTAAAATAAGGAACAAGTAATGTAAAATAACAAGGAAATAAAATAACAACTAAGAAAAGTCCTAGCAAGGATTGAGAATAGGAATTCCTATCCTCATTATCAATGTCAATTGTGACGGCAATTGCAAATTGCACTCACTTAGTTAACCTCTAACAGTTGAAGGAAAGTCAAGTGAGTAAATCAACTTGAGTTCACAAGTCCTAATCAAAGACTAGAGTTAGTGAAGCTCAAGCTAACTAGCAACTTTCAAACACCAATCAACAAAAGACTTTTGATAATTCAAGAGTCTCCAAATTACTCAATCTAAACTAAGAATACAAAAAAGCTAATTTAAAAATCCAACCAAGCATTTTATCAAACACTTGGAAGGCACAAAATAAAAGCATAGAAAATTAATAAGGGATAATAAAATCTAAACAACCAATTGCAAGGAATCAATAACAACAAATGAAGAAGAAGCAATAAACATGAAATACTTTAAATTGCATTAAAAAGGAAATTGAATCTAACATGAAGAGTTCATAACTAAATTGGAGAATAAATAAATCAACAAGAGAAGATAGATAAACTAAAGTACTAGAACAAATAAAAGTATAAGAAAACTAAATTAAAGTGAAGTAAAAATCTGAATTTGATGAAAGCTAAACCTAAAATCCCTAAAACCTAGAGAGAGGAGAGAGCCTCTCTCTCTAGAATTCTATGTCTAAAACCTAACTAATGTGAATGATTGTTGAATGATTCCTTGAATCCCCCCTTCTAGCTCCATTCTGCAGCCTCTAATCAGTAATTTCGGGCCTAAAACTGGGTCCAAAGTAGCCCAGAAATCGCCCCCAGCGTTTTCTGTAAATTGCAGCACGTGATGCTCGTCACGCATACGCGTCAGCCACGCGTACGCATCGTTAAACAAATTCCTGGTCACGTGTACGCGTCATCGACGCGTGCGCGTCGCTGCCAGCTTCTCAAAACTTCAATTTCTTGTGTTCCTTCCACTTTTGCATGCTTCCTTTCCATCCTCTAAGCCATTCCTGCCCTGGAAAACCTGAAAACACTTAACACACATATCACGGCATCGAATGGTAATAAGAGAGGATTAAAAATTAGTAATTTAAGGCTAAAGAAGCATGTTTTCAATCATGGCACAAAATTAGGAAGGAAAATGTAAAACATGCAAATTAAATGAATAAGTGTGAGAATAATGGATAAAATCCGCACAATTCAAGACAAAATAAACCGTAAAATAGCGGTTTATCAATCTCTCCACACTTAAATATTAGCATGCCCTCATGTTAAGCTCAAGAGAAGCTATAAAGGAGGTGAGGAGGAATGGTAGAATTTATGAAATGTAAACTATTTATATGAATGCAACTAAATGCAAAATGTTTCTACCTACTTGGTTAGAAGTAAACAAATTTTCCAAGAACAAATATGAACTGGATTCCACTAATTCAAATAATGAAATGAAGTACAAATAGACTTGCAAAAGAAGAAAGCTCGTGAAAGCCGGGAATAAAAAATCGAGCATCGAACCCTCACCGGAAGTGTATACACTCTAATCACTTAAGTGTTTAAGGTTCGATTTTCTCAATTCTCTACTAACCTTGCTTTCTAAGGCTTGCTCTTCTTCTACCAATCAACAAAAATTTAATGCATAAATACACATATCAAGAGGTCTTTTAAGGGTTGTAATGGGATAAGGGTCAAGTTAGGATTGTATTTGGTCAAGTGGACTAAACTCTGAATCCTTAATTAACCTAAACTCTCCACCTAACTTAAGACAATCCATGTAATCAGAATATAAAGTTTAACTATCCATTAACCATGCTTCCGAACTTGAGTACAACTCATATGCATTGCTATCACCATTTACTTTGGGGCATTTTATCCCCTTTTATTATTTGCTCTTTTTCTCTTCTTTTCTTTTCTTTTCTCTTTTTTTTCTTTTTATTTTTTTTCTTTTTATTTTTCTCAATGCATACGATTAAGGTATTGAATGCATAAACATATCCTCAACATTTTTTCACATTTTCATAAAATACATGATGCGCATAAACTAGTTATGCCACGATTTAGGAAATTGCACGATCGGCAAAATTCCTTCCGGCAAGTGCACCGGTTATCGTCAAGTAAAAACTCACAATAGAGTGAGGTCGAATCCCACAAGGATTGGTTGAATGAGCAATTCGGATTAGAAGTGTGTCTAGTTGAGCGGAATCAAGAATTAGATGAGAATTGCGGAATGTAAAATTGGCGGGAAACGTAAATGGCAAGAAATTGAAATGGCGGAATCTTAAATTGCATGAATTAAAGAGCAGAAGCCAAATTGCTGAAATTAAAAGGGAATGGGGGGTGATTGCATGAATTGAGTTGCAGAATGTAAAGAGAAAGTGGAAATCGGAGATGGGGAATTCATTGGGTGTTAGGAGATATTGAGATCTCCGAATCAAAACAACTTTTATCCCTTCCTCAACCAATGCATTCATTGAATTTTGCTTGGCAATCTTATATGATTGGATCCCAATCCCTTGGCTCACCAATTCTCTCTAAAAACAAACAAATTCCCAATCCCTTGGTTTAAATGTTCATAAGAAGAGATGATGCTCGATTACTGATTATACCACACAGTTTCATGAACCACAATTTGGTAGGATTACATGTCACAATATCCATCCAAACCCCAATCCAATTCACTGTGAGAAAGCTTCTCTAGCATGAATCCTCCATTCCTTTCCCAAGGTTCCGAAGGATTCCAATTATGGGCAGTTTCTTTCCCAAGACAACTACCCAATGGAATTAGATCGAGAAGCTTTTTAACAAAATTCAAGAGAAAAGATTGAAGAAGAAGATAAAACTATTATTGATTCATTGAATTACAATAGAGCTCCCTAACCCAATGAAAGGGTTTAGTGAGTCATAGCTCTGAATTCAATTACAAAACTAAAAGAAAATGATCCAAAGTTCCCCCCTCTCAAAAAGTTTGTAAAAGTCCCCCTCAGGGGCTGGATTCCCCTTCAATCCCCCCGTGTCTCAAATGCAGAAACTAAGGCCTTTAAATAGGCTCCCTAAATTACAAAATGAAAATGAAATTCAAAGCAAATTACAATCAAATGAAAATAAACTATTCTAGATGATTCTTGTGGCCTTGATTTGGTGTTGTTGATGGGCCTTGCTTGCTTGAAGGGTAGAGTGACATAATTGATCCAAAAAGGATAATGATCCATTAAACTACACTCAAACGTTGCACCCCCCTTTCTTGAGTCGTCACTTTGTTCTCTTGTCAACCTTGCCAATTTGATGCCAAATATAGACTATTATACCTCGTTGGAAAGCTATGGATGTCAGCTTTCTAACGCAACTGGAAGTACCTCATTTGGAGTTCTACAACTCGAGTTATACTCCATGGAAGGTGAAGAGGTCAGCTGGCCTGATTGCATGTTGGTACTATGCTCTTCTATGCACATTACGGGGCTGTTTTCTCCCTCAATTTTTAGTATCCACCATGCATGCCATATATGCTTAGAAAGCTCTAGATGTCTTCTTTCCAATGCATTTTGAATCACTTCATTTGGAGTTTTGTAGCTCAAGTTATTTATGTTTGAAGAAGGCATGGTCAAGCTGTTCCATATAACACGTTTAAGCTCCAGTTTAAGCTTAAACTGGAGCTTAAACGCTGGCACTCCCTGGAGGCACTAGCTCGAGCACGTTTAAGCTTTAGTTTAAGGTTAAACTGAAGCTTAAACGTGGAAATGGAAGAAGGCAACCCTGGAGTGTGGAATTGTCGAACACGTTTAAGCTTCAGTTTAAGGTTAAACTGAAGCTTAAACGTGGGAATGGAAGAAGGCCATCCTGGTTCATTTCTCAATTCTGGCGTTTAACTTCCAGTTTAAGGTTAAACTGGAAGTTAAACGCCACTTTCAGCTTTCATGATTTTGGCGTTTAAGCTCCAGTTTAAGCTTAAACTGGAGCTTAAACTCCACATGTGATATTCAAGCTTCCTTTATTGATTTTGTTGCTTCCTTGCCTAGCCTCTTCTTCCCTGAAATCATCCAAACAACTGCATCAAAGTCTTGCTAAAATTCATGAGAATTCTTCCATTCATAGCATTCAAGGAATATAACTAAAAACTCATGGAATTTGCATCAAAATCTTCATGTTTGAATGATTTAAGACAAGCATGACTATTTGGCCCAAATGATTACTTAAGGCTCAAGAAAATGCATAAAACAACTAAAAATAAAAGAAAAAAGGCTAGTGAAACTAGCCTAAGATGCCTTGGCATCAATACACAACACCCAATTCTCAAACCAAATGTTTCCAAACCCAATTTCTCCACACTTAAATCATGAGCACCCTCACTAGTCTAAGCTAACCAAGGATTCAAATTAAGGACAATATTATTTTCTGCTTAGAGTTAATGATGAGCTAAAGTAAAGAATAAATGGGGTTAAAAAGGCTCAACATTGGTTTGCAAAGGATAATGAAAGGGTAAGTGGTGCACGGAATTGTGATCACACTTTTCACAACTCCGCACAACTAACCAGCAAGTGAACTGGGTCGTCCAAGTAATAAAACCTTACGTGAGTAAGGGTCGATCGCACAGAGATTGTCGGCTTGAAGCAAGATATGGTCATCCTGTAAATCTTAGTCAGGCAGATTCAAATGGTTATGGGGTTTTGATAATTAAAAGATAAATAAAACATAAAATAAAATAAAGATACTTATGTAATTCATTGGTGGGAATTTCAGATAAGCGTTTGGAGATGCTTTGTTGCTTCTGAACCTCTGCTTTCCTACTGTCTTCATCCAACCATGCGTGCTCCCTTCCATGGCAAGCTGTAGGATCCTCTCGGATTAAAAATACCAGGTACGGTTTCTGCACGGCTAATCAACTGTCGGATTTCTCGTCTCGGATGAAAAATACCAGGTACAGCTACCGCACGGCTAATCATCTATCGGTTCTCACTAGCGTCGGAATAGGATCTCTCTATCCTTTTTCACACTGTCACTATGCCCAACATTCGCGAGTTTGAAGCTCGTCATAGTCATCCCTTCCCAGATCCTACTCGGAATACCACAGACAAGGTTTAGACTTTTCAGATCTCAATAATGATGCCAATTGGTTCTAGCCTATATCACGAAGGTTCTAATCTCACGGATTTGGATGCTCTGTTGTCAGGAGAGGCGATGCAAATCGTGGATTAGAGAAAATAAGTAACTAAGTGCAGATAGTGCAGAAATCCACTTCCAGGACCCACTTGGTGTGTGCTTGGGCTGAGCATTGAGCTTTACACATGCATAGGCTATTTCTAGAGTTAAACACCAGCTTGGATGCCACTTTGGGCATTTAACTCCAGTTCTGGTGCCAGTTCTGGTGTTTTCCGCCAGAAAAGGGTCTCTGGTGGGCGTTTGAATGCCAGTTTGGGCCATCAAATCTCAGGAAAAGTCTGAACTATTATATATTTATGAAAAGCCCAAGATGTCTACTTTCCAACGCAATTGAGATTGCACCAATTGGGCTTCTGTAGCTCCAGAAAATCCACTTCGAGTGCAGGAGGGTCAGAATCCAACAGCATTTGCAATCATTTCTCAGCCTCTGAATCAGATTTTTGCTCAGGTCCCTCAATTTCAGCCATAAAATACCTAAAATTATAGAAAAACACACAAACTCATATTAAAGTTCAGAAATATGATTTTTTCATAAAAAACTAATAAAAATATAATAAAAAATAACTAAAACATACTAAAAACTATGTAAAAATAATGCCAAAAAGGGTATAAATTATCCGCTCATCACAACACTAAACTTAAATTGTTGCTTGTCCCCAAGCAACTAAAAACAAAATAGGATAAAAAGAAGAAAAAATACACTAAATTCCAGAATTATCAATGAAGATTAGTTTTAATTAGATGAGCGGGGCTAGTAGCCTTTTACTTCTGAACAGTTTTGGCATCTCACTTTATCCTCTGAAGTTCAGAATGATTGGCATCCATAGGAACTCAGAATTCAGATAGTGTTATTGATTTTCTTAGTTCAGTATGTTGATTCTTGAACACAGCTACTTTATGAGTCTTGGCCGTGACCTTAAGCATTTTGTTTTCCAATATTACCACCGGATACATAAATGCCACAGACATATAACTGGGTGAACCTTTTCAGATTGTGACTCAGCTTTGCTAGAGTCCCCAGTTAGAGGTGTCCAGAGCTTTTAAGCACACTCTTTTTTTGCTTTGGACCACGACTTTAATCGCTCAGTCTCAAGCTTTTCACTTGACACCTTCACGCCACAAGCACATGGTTAGGGACAGCTTGATTTAGCCGCTTAGACCATGATTTTATTCCTTTGGGCCCTCCTATCCATTAATGCTCAAAGCCTTGGATCCTTTTTACCCTTGCCTTTTAGTTTAAAGGGTTATTGGCTTTTTCTGCTTGCTTTTTCTTTTTCCTTCTTTTTTTTTCGCCATTTTTTCTCGCAAGCTTTGTGTTTTTCACTGCTTTTTCTTGCTTCAAGAATCAATTTTATGATTTTTCAGATTATCAATAATATTTCTCCTTTTTCATTATTCTTTCAAGAGCCAACAATTTTAACATTCATAAACTTCACTATAAAAAATATGCACTGTTCAAGCATTCATTCAGACAACAAAAAGTATTGCCATCACATCAAAATAATTAAACTATTTTCAAGATAGAATTCGAAATTCATGTACTTCTTTTTCTTTTTCAGAAAATATTTTTCATTTAAGAAAGGTGAAAGATTCATGGAATCATTCATAGCTTTAAGACATAGACACTAAACACTAATGATCATGTAATAAAGACAAAAAACATAGACAGAACATAAGGCATAGAAACTGAAAAACTGAAAAATAAGAACAAGGAAATTAAAGAATGGGTCCACCTTAGTGATGGCGGCTAGTTCCTCCTCTTGAAGATTCTATAGAGTGCTTGAGCTCCTCAATATCTCTTCCTTGCCTTTGTTGCTCTTCCCTCATGGCTCTTGTTGAGGTCCATGAGTGGGCTCTCTTATTTGCTCTATCCTCTTTCTAGTGATGGGCTTTTGAGATGAATCTCTCCATCTCCCATGACTCGGAGTTGGAAGCAACTGCCTTCCCTTTCCTCTTCCTAGAGGTTTCTCCGGCCTTAGGTGCCATTAATGGGTATGGAAAAATAAAAAGCAGAGCTTTTTTCCACACCAAACTTAAAAGGTTTGCTCATCCTCAAGCAAAAATAAGATAGAAGGGAGTAGAAGAAGAATGATGCAATTAATTTTGAAAACTTATTACTGTATACAAGAAAAATTAAAAAGAGTTGAAAAGAATTTGAAGAGATATGTAAGTTTTAAAAACGTTTTGGAAGGAGTTGAAAAGAAGTGAAAAAAGAAGAATTTAAAAGATTTGGAAAGGTTATTAATATTTGAAAATAGAAATTAAAAGATGAACGTTTAAAATATGTTTGATGCAAAAAATTATGAATTAAAACATGAAAAATAAAAAAAATCAAATTGGAAACAAAATTACCTCCCTTGTGTCATCCTGGTGTTAAACGCCCAGAATGCTATCCATTCTGGCGTTTAACGCCCACTTGACTGCCTCTTTGGGCGTTTAACGCTAGCCAGATACCCTGGCTGGCGTTAAACGCCAGGAATCCTTCTTTACTGGGCATTTTGCTGAACGCCCAGAATGCTGTCATTTCTGGCGTTAAACGCCCAGAATGCTGCCCATTCTGGCGTTTAACGCCCAGAATGCTGCCTGCATGGGCGTTAAACGCCCATTCTGCTATCCTTACTGGTGTTTAAATGCCAGTAAGCCTGTCCTCCAGGGTGTGCTATTTTTGATGCTATTTTTTGATTCCGCTTTAATTCTGCAGCTGTTTTTGTGACTCCACATGATCATCAACCTAAAGAAAACATAACATGACAATGGAAAACAAATGTCTATAATAAAAAAATAAATATAATTAAATAACATTGGGTTGCCTCCCAATAAGCGCTTCTTTAATGTCAATAGCTTGACAGTGAGCTCTTATAGAGCTTCGCAGACACTCAGAGCATGATGGTGGCCTCCCAACACCAAACTTAGAGTTTGAATGTGGGGGCTCTGTTTGACTTTGTATTGAGAGAAGCTTTTCATGCTTCTTCTCCATGGTTACAGAGGAAGATCCTTGAGCTTTAAAGACAAGGTAGTCCTCATACAATTGCAGGACCAACTCTCCTCTGTCCACATCAATCACAGCTCTTGCTGTGGCTAGGAAGGGCCTTCCAAAGATGATGTATTCATCCTCATCCTTCCCAGTGTCTAGGATTATGAAGTCAGCAGGGATGTAAAGGCCTTCAACCTTCACTAAGACATCCTCTACAAGTCCATAAGCCTTTTCATTGATTTGTCTGCCATCTCTAGTGAGATTTTTGCAGCTTGTACCTTAGAGATCCCTAGTTTCTCCATTACAGAGAGTGGCATGAGGTTTATTCCTAACCCTAGGTCACACAGAGCCTTCTCAAAGGTCATGGTGCCTATGGTACAAGGTATTAAGAACTTTCCGGGATCTGGTTTCTTCTGAGGTAATTTCTGTTGAACCAAGGCATTCAGTTTCATGATTGCTCCTAGATACCGAGCTACTTGCTCTTCAACAATATCTTCATTCTCATCAGAGGAAGAATCTTCATCAGAGCTCATGAACTGCAACATTAAGTTCTATGGAATCTCAATGGTCTCTATATGAGCCTCAGATTCCTTTAGTTCCTCAATGGGGAACTCCTTATTGGTCAGTGGACGTCCAGCATGGTCTTCCTCACTGGAAATCACTGTCTTTTTGCTCTCTCCAGGTTCGGCCACTTTGGATATAATTATGGCCTTGCACTCTCTTTTGGGATTCCCTTCTGTATTGCTTGGGAGAGTATTAGGAGGAGTTTCAGTAACTCTTTTACTCAGCTGACCCACTTGTGCCTCCAAATTTCTGATGGAGGACCTTGTTTCAGTCATGAAACTGAGAGTGGTCTTAGATAGATCAGAGACTATGGTTGCTAAGTTAGAGAGGCTCTGCTTAGAATTCTCTGTCTGTTGCTCAGAAGATGATGGAAAAGGCTTGCTATTGCCAAACCTATTTCTCCTACCATTATTATTATTGAAGCTTGATTAGGCTTCTGTTGATCCTTCCATGAGAAATTAGGATGATTCCTCCATGAAGGATTGTAAGTGTTTCCATAGGATTCTCCCATGTAATTCACTTCTTCCATTCCAGGATTCTCAGGGTCATAAGCTTCTTCTTCAGAGGAAGCTTCTTTAGTACTTCCGGATGTAGCTTGCATTCCAATCAGATTCTGAGAAATCATATTGACTTGCTGAGTCAATGAAAGAACTGAAGATTGATGGTTTAGAAGTTATAGTAAACTCTCGTTGTAAGTATAGTTACTAAACCAAGCAATCAACCTTTCTTACAAAAGTTTTGGTTGTCACAAGTAAGAAACCCCTTTAAAATTGATAACCGAGTATTTAAACCTCGGGTCGTCTTCTCAAGGAATTGCAGGGAGGTGTTCTTATTAATGGTTATGAGTCTTGTAAATTGGGGGTTTTGAAAGTAAGGAAGCAGTATGACATGTAAAATAAATAAATAACTATAAAATAAAACTCTTGACAAGGTATAAGAACTGGAAGTCCTATCCTAGTTATCCTTATCAATTGTGATAAGAATTGGATTTTTCTCCCACTTTGTTAACCTCTAACTATGAAGTTAAGTTAAGTGGATGAATTAATTTTGATTCCTCAGGTCCTAGTCTTTCCTTGGGAAAGGCTAGAGTTATTGGAACTCAAATTAATTCTTGAGGAATTCCAATTTTCAATCAACAATAAGTTTGATAACTCAAGTATCTCCAATGACTCAACCAAAGCCAAAAGGGAAAAATCCAAATTATTTATATAAATAAAAGAAAGTAATCATAATTCTGAAATACCTCAAATAGCATTAATTAAGAAAATCATATATAACATGGAAGAGTTCATAAATTAAATTGGAAAAATAAATAAAAGGAACATTGAACCTGATAAAAAGAGACAATCATGAAGGC
This sequence comes from Arachis ipaensis, assembly GCF_059453495.1. Classification (NCBI taxonomy): domain Eukaryota; kingdom Viridiplantae; phylum Streptophyta; class Magnoliopsida; order Fabales; family Fabaceae; genus Arachis; species Arachis ipaensis. The sequence continues at coordinate 104,580,767 of NC_142435.1, read as the reverse complement.
AAGAGAAATCCTAAATCCTAATCCTAAGAGAGAGGAGAGAACCTCTCTCTCTAAAACTACATTTAATCCTAAAATTATGTATTATGAAAATATCATTATGAATAGATGCATTCCCCCACTTTATAGCCTCTAATCTATGTGTTCTGGGTTGAAAACTAGGTAAAAAACAGCCCAGAAATTGCTCCCAGCGATTTCTGTTACGTTCAGGTCGCGGGAAAGTGACGCGGAGGCGTCGTCCACACGTTCGCGCGGATTGAAGTTTGCAGATGCGACACGGGCACGTCATTCACGCGTTCGCGTCGCCTAACTTCGGGGCAACTATGGCAAATTATATATCAAATCGAAGCCCCGGACGTTAGCTTTCCAACGCAACTAGAACCGCATCATTTAGATCTCTGTAGCTCAAGTATGACCGTTTGAGTGCAAAGAGGTCAGGCTGGACAGCTTTAGCAGTTCCTTCAGTTTCTTGTATTCCTTCCACTTTTGCATGCTTCCTTTCCATCCTCTAAGCCATTCCTGTCCTATAATCTCTGAAAACACTTAACACACATATCAAGGCATCTAATGGTGATAAGAAAGGATTAATATTAGCAATATAAAGGCCAAAGAAGCATGTTTTCAATCATAGCACAAAATCAGGAAGGAAAATATAAAACATGTGATTAGTATGAATAAATAGGTAAAGAGTTGATAAAAACCACTCAATTAAGCATAAGATAAACCATAAAATAGTGGTTTATCAGTCAATATTTTATTCTGAGCCAATATGGCATTCAGAGTATCAATCTCAAGAACTCCTTTCTTCTGAGTCATCCCATTATTCACAGGATTTCTTTCAAAAATGTACATGAACTGGTTATTTGCAACCATTTCAATGAGTTCCTGGGCTTCTACAGGCATTTTCTTCAGATGAAGAGATCCACCAGCAGAGTGGTCCAATGACATCTTGGACAATTCAGACAGACCATCATAGAATATACATAAGATGCTCCATTCTGAAAGCATGTCAGAAGGACACCTTCTGATCAATTGCTTGTATCTTTTCCAAGCTTTATAGAGGGATTCACCTTCCTTCTGTTTGAAGGTTTGGACTTCCACTCTAAGCTTGCTCAACTTTTGAGGTGGAAAGAATTTGGCCAAGAAAGCATTGACCAACTTTTCCTAAGAGTTCAGGCTTTCTTTAGGTTGTGAGTCCAACCATATCCTAGCTCTGTCTCTTACAGCAAAGGGAAAAAGCATAAATCTGTAGACCTCAGGATTAACCCCATTGGTCTTAACAGTGTCACAAATTTGTAAGAATTCAGCTAAGAACTGATGAGGATCTTCCAATGAAAGTCCATGAAACTTGCAATTCTGCTGCATTAGAGAAACTAATTGAGGCTTAAGCTCAAAGTTGTTTGCTCCAATTACAGGAACTGTGATGCTTCTTCCATAGAAGTCAGAAGTTGGTGCAGTAAAGTCACCAAGCATCTTCCTTGCATCTCTAGCATTGTTGTTGGGTTCGGCTGCCATGTCTGCTTCTTTTTCAAAATTTTCTGTTAGGTCCTCTCCAGAGTGTTGTGCTTTAGCTTCTCTTAGCTTCCTCTTCAGAGTCCTTTCAGGTTCAGGATCAGCTTCAACAAGAATGTCTTTATCCCTATTCCTGCTCATATGAAAAAGAAGAGAACAAAAAAGAAGAGGAATCCTCTATGTCACAGTATAGAGATTCTTTTATGTGAGTATAAGAATAGAAGAATAGAAGAATGAGAAGAGAGTGGAGATGAGTAATTTGAACAGAGAGAAGAGAGAGGGGTTCGAATTATGGGTAGAAGAGAAGTGTTAGTAATTAAATAAATAAATAGAAAGAGATGAGAGAGAGAGAGTATTCGAATTTTAAGAAGAGGGAAAAGAAAAATATTTTTATTTTTATTTTAATTATTTAGTTAGTGTTCGAAAATATTAAAAGAAATAAAATAAAATTAGAATTTAAAATAATTAGTTAATTAAAAAGAATTTTGAAAAAGTGGTTAGTGATTTTCGAAAATTAGAAGTGGAAAAGTAGTTAGGTGGTTTTGAAAAAGATAAGAAATAGTAAACTTTTTTTAAAATTAAAACAAACAAGTCAAGTAGTTAGTTGAAAAAGATTTGAAAATAATTTTTGAAAAGATGAGAAGTTAGAAAAAGATTTTGGAATTAAATTTTGAAAAAGATATGATTGAAATTTAGTTTGAAAAAGATTTGAAAAAGAAATTTAAAAAGATTTGATTTTTAAAATTAAAGTTGATGACCTGACTAACAAGAAACTAAAAGATATGATTCTAGAATCTAAAGATTGAACCTTTCTTAATAGGAAAGTAACAAACTTGAAAATTTTGAATAAAAAATTAATTGTTAGTAAAGTTTTCAAAATGTGAAATAAAATTAAGAAAAAGATTTTGAAAATTTTATTTTGAAGAATTTTCGAAAAACATGAAAGAAAAATGAAAAAGATTTGATTTTGAAAAAGATTTGAAAAGATAGAATTTTTAAATTGAAATTTTGGATTGACTAACAAGAAACAACTAAATTTTAAAAATTCTTGACTAAGTCAACCCAAAATTTTGAATTTTATGAGTGAAATAAGGGAAAGATATTATTTTTGATTTTTTGAATTACTGAAGAAAGAGAAAAACAACAAAATAAAACAAAACATAAAAATTTAAGATAAAAACAAATAATGCATGCAAAAACACTTTAAATGTCAAGATGAACACCAAGAATACTTTGAAGATCATGATGAACATCAAGAACATATTTTTGAAAATTTTTAAGAAAAGAAACACATGCAAGACACCAAACTTAAAAATTTTTTAATGTTTAGACACTATGAATTCAAAAATGCATATGAAAAACAACAAAAAAAACACAAAACAAGAAAAATTAAAGATCAAACAAGGAAAATCATCAAGAACAACTTGAAGATCAAAGACGAACACATGATGAATTTTCGAAAATTCAAGAAAAATAAAAAACATGCAGTTGACACCAAACTTAAAATTTGACACTAGACTCAAACAAGAAACACAAAATTTTTTTTGGTTTTATGATTTTATTAATTTTTTTTTGAAAATAAAATAAAGGTTGAAACAAGAAGAAGATTACCTAAGCTAAGCAACAAGATGAACCGTCAGTTGTCTAAACTCGAACAATCCCTGGCAACGGCGCCAAAACTCGGTGCACGGAATCGTGATCACACTTTTCACAACTCCGCACAACTAACCAGCAAGTGCACTGGGTCGTCCAAGTAATAAAACCTTACGCGAGTAAGGGTCGATCCCACAGAGATTGTCGGCTTGAAGCAAGCTATGGTCATCCTGTAAATCTTAGTAAGGCGGATTCAAATGGTTATGGGGTTTTGATAATTAAAAGATAAATAAAACATAAAATAAAATAAAGATACTTATGTAATTCATTAGTGGGAATTTCAGATAAGCGTTTGGAGATGCTTTGTTGCTTCTGAACCTCTGCTTTCCTACTGTCTTCATCCAACCATGCGTGCTCCCTTCCATGGCAAGCTGTAGGATCCTCTCGGATGAAAAATACCAGGTACGGTTTCTGCACGGCTAATCAACTGTCGGATTTCTCATCTCGGATGAAAAATACCAGGTACAGCTACTGCACGGCTAATCATCTGTCGATTCTCACTAGCGTCGGAATAAAATCTCTCTATCCTTTTGCACACTGTCATTGTGCCCAACATTCGCGAGTTTGAAGCTCGTCACAGTCATCCCTTCCCAGATCTTACTCAGAATACCACAGACAAGGTTTAGACTTTTCGGATCTCAGGAATGCTGCCAATTGGTTCTAGCCTATACCACGAAGGTTCTAATCTCACGGATTCGGATGCTCTATTGTCAGGAGAGGCGATGCAAATCGTGGATTGGAGACCCAAGATATTATACTCCGGCTGTCATCCAATGACTACGTTGAACATCATGTAGACCGCTTGTGGTTGTCAGGCACGCGGATCTTGGCTAAGCGAGTAACGAAGATAGTGGGTGATTGTCACGGGTCACCCTTTCATTCTGACTTAACTGAATTAAGTACAAGAGTATATCTTGGAGAAGAAGTAAGCGTGAATTGAAAGAGAAACAATAGTACTTGCATTAATTCATGAAGAACAGCAGAGCACTGCACCTTAATCTATGAGGTGTAGAAACTCCACCGTTGAAAATACATAAGAGAAAAAGGTCTAGGCATGAACGAATGGCCAGCCTCCAAAACATAACATAAAAGTGAAAAGAGGGTTCCAACCATATGAATACAATAGTAAAAGTGCTATTTATACTAAACTAGTTACTAGGGATTACAGAAAATAAGTAACTAAGTGCAGATAGTGCAGAAATCCACTTCTGAGGCCCACTTGGTGTGTGCTTGGGCTGAGCATTGAGATTTGCACGTGAATAGGCCATTTCTAGAGTTAAACACCAGCTTGGATGCCAGTTTGGGCGTTTAACTCCAGTTCTGGTGCCAGTTCTGGCGTTTTACGCCAGAAAAAGGTCTTTGGTGGGTGTTTGAACGCCAGTTTGGGCCATCAAATCTTGGGCAAAGTATAAACTATTATATATTGCAGGAAAGCCCAAGATATCTACTTTCCAACGCAATTGAAAGCGCACTAATTGGGCTTCTATAGCTCCAGAAAATCTACTTCGAGTGCAGGAGGGTTAGAATCCAACAGCATTTGCAGTCCTTTCTCAGCCTTTGAATTAGATTTTTGCTCAGGTCCCTCAATTTCAGCCAGAAAATACCTGAAATTATAGAAAAACACATAAACTCATATTAAAGTCTAGAAATTTAATTTTTTGCATAAAAACTAATAAAAATTAATAAAAAGTAACTAAAACATACTAAAAACTATGTAAAAATAATGCCAAAAAGGGTATAAATTATCCGCTCATCAGTAAGGCCATATAGGTATGTGAGCTATAGTGAAACAAAGCCTCAATCATATAAGTATATGCATACATCAAATAATGGAAATATAGAATCAAGCAAGACAAAGATCACAATTTTAGAGAGAACAACACACACCAAAACAAAGTATTGGTTGATAAGATGCAACCAATCAAATAGGCTCAAAATCTCACTGGATTTGTGTGTTCGAGCTCTAAACCATGTTCCAAAATAAAATTCTTCAAGCAAGTTTAACAAAAATTTTAATTCAAATTAGTGAAATGCTCTAACAAGTTTCTTTGAAAAGAAAATATTACTTCAACCAAGCAGTACATACATGCAAGCAATTAACTACACATGCAATCTATTATGCAATGCAACAATTAACTAACAAAGAAAACTAAACATTGGTGTTGAAAAGGAAGTAACTAACCCACGGAAGTCAGTATCGACCTCCCCACACTTAAAGATTGCACCGTCCTCGGTGCATGCAATGATGTGCAAGTGGACGGGTAGCTACAACTGATGCTTTTCTCCAAAGGTTGTGTAGATGGACTTGTCTGTTGCCCCCATTGAGAAGCTTTTCCTTTCCCTTCTCGATGGCCATCCTGAAAGAAGAGAAAAAGGAAGAAAAATAACCCAGAAACAAAGATAAGAAAACAAATAAAATATGGGTGGGTTAATGCCAAATAATGAGGGTCTCAACTACATGGTAGCTACAACATGCAAGTGAGCAAACAGTAGAGGCAAATGGCATATCAATAGTGCAAAAATTACAACAATTGGGGGGGGGGGGAGGGGAGAGAGTTGGTCAAGAAAGACAGTATAAGTTCATATCAATGGAAATGGAATACAAGTGTCATAAAAAAATTAGCATTGACCTAGGAATAATAATACCCAACAATATAAAACAGGTCACGAAGCACCAAAATAATGCAAGAAAAGATGCAACAGTTGAATAAGAACATTTAACACTAATGGAAAAATAATAAACTTAGAAAAGAAAATAAAAGCATGCACAAAGTTAAAATGCAATGAATGACAGTATGCCAATACAATAAACAAAAGAGAATAAAAGAGAATAAGGATGAGAAGTTAAAGAAATGAAGAAGAAGAAAGAAAGAAAGGAAAGAAGAAAAGGGAGAAGAAAGGAAATAGGGAAGAATAAGAAAGGAGAGAAGAAAGAAGAAGAATGGAAAATAGGAAGCGGACGCGATGCACGTGCATACATCACGCGTACGCGTGAAAATAGAAACAACCATGTGACGCGTAAGCATTGTCCACGCGTACGCGTAGATGGCCAAAAATGCACACTGACACGTGAGCGTTGGTCACGCGTACGCGTGACTACTCGCGTGCTAAATGCACGCTTCCAGCACAGTGGCAGCCCAACTCTTTGTTCAATCACCAATTTACGCCTATTTTCATACCACGCCTACGCGTCGCTGACGCTTACGCGTGGATTGACAAAATTTCAGGTGACGCGTACACGTGGGTCACGCGTACGTGTGGGGTGGCTTGTGCGCCAGGCACCCCTCCCGCACGTTTCTAGCGTAACTCTCTGTTCTTCTTTAGTAGCGAGCGAGCCTCCATATGACGCGTGCGCGTCTTTGACGCTTATGCGTCATATGCACTTTTTTTTATTTAAATATTAAACTAACAAGCTGCCAAAGTAAAGCCAGACTTTATTAAATAAGTAAAACCACAACATAAACTAAATAAACCTAACCAAAAATAAAAATGCAACTTATTACCAATATAAATAAAAGAGAAAATAGAAAGAATTTATGATGGTGGGGTGTCTCCCACCTAGCACTTTTAGTTAAAGTCCTTAAGTTGGACATTTGGTGAGCTCCTTGTCATGGTGGCTTGTGCTTGAACTCATCTTGAAACTTTCACCAACGCTTGGACTTCCAATAAGCTCCTACATTCCCGAATAAATTCACCAAGCCTTGATGAAGTTCTTCACAAGTTTCGAGCTCCCAAAATTGATCCTCCTGTATGCTGGGATCCCAAATCTTGTTTCTACACCCGTCTGTAAGTTGATCATCTTCGTTCCAACCGGGTGGCAAGCAATCCGAATTCTCAATGAAGTACTAAACTCTTCTCTTAGATCCGACCAATTGATTACTAGTCTAACCCTTGCATCTAGCTCTTGAAATCTCAACATTGATGAGCATTGATTTGCAACTCCAATCACTAAACATCCTTCTCTTATGCTTCATTCCACAAAGCCTCCTAAGTTGGCCATCCGTCTCAAGAATACCATACTCAAGCGGGATAGTAAAGCAAATAGAGATAAGTTTTACCCACTCAAATGAAGGAGTAGACGGCAACCTAGGTAGAGAAGTCTCCAACGTTCTTGACAAAGCATACTCAACTCCCGTCCAACCTTGCCGAAGGACTTCCACTTCCACATCATTCTCAAACTCAATTAGAGAAGGTTCTTCATACTCAAGGAGTTCATTTGCGGATGTAGACTCATCACTAGGAAGACTTAGTTCATGATCATCATCACCAAGGGAACTTGCCTCTTGATCTATCCCGTCCAATTCTTCATATGGAATATGCATTGGAGGTTGTGCACTAGCCTCTTCAACATTAATTTCAAGTTTCTTGGAGGAATATTCTACAACTCTAGATTCCTATGGAGGTTCAGCATCTCCTAAGTCTTCAACCACTTCTTCCTCTTCAACAGGTACGACTTCCTCCAATTATTCTAGTAGAAAGTCACTTTCCTCACTTTCCACTGGCATTCCTAGTCTCTTCTTCATGCTATGTTCTTCATTAGATTCTCCACATGTAGCTATGGGAGTTCCTTGAGTGTCCAAATATTAGGAAGCTAATTGACTAACTACCTTAGTCAAGGTAGCCGTGAATTCTAATACCTCCCTTTGCATCTAGTGCACGAAATTGTGATCCCTGGTAATGGCTCCAAAAACTTGGTTCTCTAATCTTAATTCATAATTTGTCACAACTTCGATACAACTGACCAGCAAGTGCACTGGGTCATCCAAGTAATAAAACCTTACGTGAGTAAGGGTCGATCCCACAGAAATTGTTGGTATGAAGCAAGCTATGGTCATCTTGTAAATCTCTGTCAGGCGGATATCAAATGGTTATGAAGTTTTCGAATAATAATAATAAATAAACAGAAAATGAAGATAGAAATACTTATGTAAATCATTGGTGAGAATTTCAGATAAGCGTATAGAGATGCTTTCGTTCCTCTGAACCTCTGCTTTCCTGCTGTCTTCATCCAATCATTCCTACTCCTTTCCATGGCAAGCTGTATGTAGGGCATCACCGTTGTCAATGGCTACTTCCCATACTCTCTGTGAAAAAGGTCCAAATGCTCTGTCACGGCACGGCTAATCATCTGGAGGTTCTCGATCATACTGGAATAGGATTCACCCTACTTTTGCATCTGTCACTACGCCCAGCACTCGCGAGTTTGAAGTTCATCACAGCCATCCCTTTCCAGATCCTACTCGGAATACCACAGACAAGGTTTAGACTTTTCGGATCTCAGGAATGGACATCCATGGGTTCTAACTTATACCACGAAGATTCTAATATCTCGGACTCGGTCTTCTGTATTAGATATCTAAGAGATACTCATTCTAGCTTGTTTGCATGTAGAACGGAAGTGTTTGTCAGGCACGCGTTCATAAGTGAGAATGATGATGAGCGTCACATAATCATCACATTCATCATGTTCTTGGGTGCGAATGTATATCTTAGAAGCGGAATAAGTTGAATTGAATATAAAATAGTAGTACTTTGCATTAAATCATGAGGAACAGCAGAGCTCCACACCTTAATCTATGGAGTGCAGAAACTCTACCGTTGAAAATACATAAGTGATGAAGGTCCAGGCATGGCCGAATGGCCAGCCTCCAAACGTGATCAATATGATCCCAAAGTTGAACTAAAAATCATCAGATCTCCTAATACAATAGTAAAAAGTCCTATTTATACTAAACTAGCTACTAGTGTTTACAAAAGTAAGTAATTGATGCATAATTCCACTTCCGGAGCCCACTTGGTGTGTGCTTGGGCTGAGCTTGAAGTTTACACATGCAGAGGCTTCTTTTGGAGTTGAACGCCAAGTTGTAACATGTTTTTGGCGTTCAACTCTGGTTCGTGATGTGTTTCTGGCGTTTAACTCCAAACTGCAGCATAGAACTGGCGTTCAACGCCCTTTTGCGTTGTCTAAACTCGTACAAAGTATGGACTATTATATATTTCTGGAAAGCCCTGGATGTTTACTTTCTAACGCAATTGAAAGCGCGCCATTTGGAGTTCTGTAGCTCCAGAAAATCCACTTTGAGTGCAGGGAGGTCAGAATCCAACAGCATCAGCAGTCCTTCTTCAACCTCTGAATCTGATTTTTGCTCAAGTCCCTCAATTTCAGCTAGAAAATACCTGAAATCACAGAAAAACACACAAACTCATAGTAAAGTCCAGAAATGTGAATTTAACATAAAAACTAATAAAAACATCCCTAAAAGTAACTAGATCCTACTAAAAACATACTAAAAACAATGCCAAAAAGCGTATAAATTATCCGCTCATCACAACACCAAACTTAAATTGTTGCTTGTCCCCAAGCAACTGAAAATCAAATAGGATAAAAATAAGAGAATATACTATAAATTCCAAAATATCAATGAAACATAGCTCTAATCAGATGAGCGGGACTTGTAGCTTTTTGCCTCTTGAATAGTTTTGGCATCTCACTTTATCCATTGAAGTTCAGAATAATTGGCATCTATAGGAACTTAGAGTTCAGATAGTGTTATTGATTCTTCTAGTTCAGTATGTTGATTCTTGAACACAGCTACTTTATGAGTTTTGGCCGTGGCCCTAAGCACTTTGTTTTCTAGTATTACCACTGGATACATAAATGCCACAGACACATAATTGGGTGAACCTTTTCAGATTGTGACTCAGCTTTGCTAAAGTCCCCAATTAGAGGTGTCCAGGGTTCTTAAGCACACTCTTCTTTTGCTTTGGACCTTGACTTTAACCGCTCAGTCTCAAGTTTTCACTTGACACCTTCACGCCACAAGCACATGGTTAGGGACAGCTTGGTTTAGCTGCTTAGGCCAGGATTTTATTCCTTTAGGCCCTCCTATCCACTGATGCTCAAAGCCTTGGGATCCTTTTTATTTACCCTTGCCTTTTGGTTTTAAGGGTTACTGGCTTTTTGCTCTTGCCTCTTGGTTTTAAGAGCTTTTGGCTTTTTCTGCTTGCTTTTTTTTTCTGCAAGCTTTTGTATTCACTGCTTTTTCTTGCTTCAAGAATTATTTTTATGAATTTTCAGATTATCAAATAACATGTCTCCTTGTCATCATTCTTTCAAGAGCCAACATATTTAACATTCATAAACAACAACTTCAAAAGACATATGCACTGTTCAAGCATTCATTCAGAAAACAAAAAGTATTGTCACCACATCAATATAATTAAACTAAGTTCAAGGATAAATTCGAAACTCATGTACTTCTTGTTCTTTTGAATTAAAAATATTTTTCATTTAAGAGAGGTGATGGATTCATAGGACATTCATAACTTTAAGACATAGTTACTAAATACTAATGATCATGTAATAAGACACAAACATAGATAAGCACTTAACATAAAGAGAACGAAAAATAGAAAATTTGAGAACAAGGAATGAGTCCACCTTAGTGATGGTGGCGTTTCCTTCTTGAGCTCTTCTATGTCTCTTCCTTGTCTTTGTTGCTCCTCCCTCATTGCTCTTTGATCTTCTCTAATTTCATGAAGGATGATGGAGTGCTCTTGATGTTCCACCCTTAATTGTCCCATGTTGGAGCTTAATTCTCCTAGGGAGGTGTTGATTTGCTCCCAAAAATTCTGTGGAGGAAAGTGCATCCCTTGAGGCATCTCAGGGATTTCTTGGTGATGAGCTTCTTCATGCGTCTCTTGAGATCCATGAATAGGCGCTCTTGTTTGCTCCATCCTTTTCTTAGTGATGGGCTTGTCCTCATCAATGAGGATATCTCCCTCTATGTCAATTCCAGCCGAGTTGCATAGATGGAAAATAAGGTGAGGAAAAGCTAACCTTGCCATAGTGGAGGACTTGTCAGCCACCTTGTAGAGTTCTTGAGGTATAATCTCATGAACCTCCACCTCTTCTCCAATCATGATGCTATGGATCATGATGGCCCGGTCTATAGTAACTTCAGACTGGTTGCTAGTGGGAATGATTGAGCGTTGAATGAACTCCAACCATCCTCTAGCTACATGCTTAAGGTCCAGTCTTCTCAGTTGAACCGGTTTGCCTTTTGAGTCAATCTTCCATTGAGCTCCTTCCACACATATGTCCATGAAGACTTGGTCCAACCTTTGATCAAAGTTGACTCTTCTTGTGTAGGGGCGTGTGTTCTCTTCCATCATTGGCAAGTTGAACGCCAACATCACATTTTTCGGACTAAAATCTAAGTATTTCCCCCGAACCATGGTGAGATAATTCTTTGGATTCGGGTTCTTACTTTGATCATGGTTTCTAGTGATCCATGTATTAGCATAAAACTCTTGAACCATTAGAATTCCGACTTGTTGGATGGGGTTTGTTAGAACTTCCCAACCTCTTCTATGGATCTCATGTCGGATCTCCGGATACTCATTTTTCTTGAGTTTGAAAGGGACCTCGGGGATCACCTTCTTCTTGGCCACAATATCATAGAAGTGGTCTTGATGGGCTTTGGAGATGAATCTTTCCATCTCCCATGACTCGGAGGTGGAAGCTTTTGTCTTCCCTTTCCCTTTTCTAGAGGATTCTCCGGTCTTAGGTGCCATCAATGGTAATGGAAAAACAAAAAAGCTATGCTTTTACCACACCAAACTTAGAATATTGCTCGCCCTCGAGCAGAGAAGAAAGAAGAGATGACGGAGAAGAAGAAATGGAGGAGAGGGAGAGAGGTTTGTATTTCGGCCAAGAAGAGGAAGAGAGGGTTGTGTTGTGTGAAAATGAAGAAGAATGGAGGGGTTTATATAGTGTAGGGAGAGGGGTTAGGTTCAACCATTTAGGGTGGGTTTGGGTGGGAAAGTGATTTTGAATTTTGAAGGTAGGTGGGGTTTATGAGGTAGGTTTATGGGGAAGAGTAGGTGGATGTGAGTGGTGAATAGGTAATAGGGAAGAGAGAGATTGAGGTGATTGGTGAAGAGTTTTAGGGAAGGGTGTTTATTGGGAAGAGAGGATGAATGAGAAGAGGGGAGAGTATGAGTGGAGGTAGGTGGGGATCCTGTGGGGTCCACAAATGCTGAGATGATCCTGTGGGGTCCACAGATCCTGAGGTGTCAAGGAATTGTATCCCTGCACCAATTAGGCATGTAAAATGCCTTTGCATGCAATTCTGGCGTTTAAACGCCAAATTGGTGCTTGTTCTGGGCGTTCAGTGCCCAGATGCAGCATGTTTCTAGCGTTGAATGCCAGTTCTATACTTGTTTCTGGCGTTCAGCGCCAGCTTTCCTCAGTGTGCATTCCTGGCATCTGAACGCCAGGATGCTGCTTGTTTTGGGCGTTCAACACCAGATCCATGCTCTGTTCTGGCATTGAACGCCAGCCAGATGCTCCTTACTGGCGTTTAAACGCCAGTAAGCCCTTCCTCCAGGGTGTGATTTTTCTTTTGCTGTTTTTGATTCTATTTTTGATTTTTCTATTTATTTTGTGACTCCACATGATCATGAACCTAATAAAACATGAAAGAACAATAAAATAAAAATAAAATTAGATAAATAAAAATTGGGTTGCCTCCCAACAAGCGCTTCTTTAATGTCAATAGCTTGACAGTGGGCTCTCATGGAGCCACACAGGTGATCCGGTCAATTTTATAGACTCCCAACACCAAACTTAGAGTTTGGATATGGGTGTTCAACACCAAACTTAGAGTTTGGCTAAGGCTTCCCAACACCAAACTTAGAGTTTAACTGTGGGGGCTTTAGTTGACTCTGTACTGAGAGAAGCTTTTCATGCTTCCTCTCCATTGTTACAGAAGGAGATTCTTGAGTTTTAAACACAAGGTTGTCCTCATTCAGTTGAAGGATCAATTCTCCTCTGTCTACATCAATCACAGCTCTTGCTGTGGCTAGGAAGGGTCTTCCAAGGATGATGGATTCATCCTCATCCTTCCCAGTATCCAGGATTATGAAATCAGCAGGGATGTAAAGGCCTTCAACCTTTACTAACATGTCCTCTACCTATCCATAAGCCTATTTTCTGGAATTGTCTGCCATCTCTAATAAGATTCTAGCAGCTTGTACCTCAAAGATTCCCAGTCTCTCCATTATAGAGAGTGGCATGAGGTTTATTCCTGACCCAAGGTCACATAGAGCCTTCTCAACGGTCATGGTGCCTAGGGTACAAGGTATTAGGAACTTTCCAGGATCCTGTTCCTTCTGAGGCAATCTCAGTTGATCCAATGCATTTAGTTCATTGGTGAACAGGGGAGGTTCATCTCCCCAAGTTTCATTACCAAATAAATTGGCATTCAGCGTCATGATTGCACCAAGGAACTTGGCAACTTGCTCTTCAGTAACATCCTCATTCTCTTCAGAAGAAGAATACTCATCAGAGCTCATGAAGGGCATAAGGAGGTTCAATGGAATCTCTATGGTCTCTAAATGAGCCTCAGATTCCTTTGGTTCCTCAAAGGGAAACTCCTTGTTGATCACTGGACATCCCAGGAGGACTTCCTCCTTGGGATTCACGTCCTCCCCTTCTTCCTTGGATTCGGCCATGATGGTTATACCAATGGCCTTGCAATCTCTCTTTGGATTTTCTTCTGTATTGCTTGGGAGAGTACTAGGAGGGGTTTCAGTGATCTTCTTACTCAGCTGGCCCACTTGTGCCTCCAAATTTCTAATGGATGACCTTGTTTCATTCATGAAACTCAAAGTGGCTTTAGATAGATCAGAGACTAAATTTGCTAAGTTAGATGGATTCTGCTCAGAATTCTCTGTCTGGAAAAGACTTGCTATTGCTAAACCTGTTTCTTCCACCATTATTAAAGCCTTGTTGAGGCTTTTGTTGATCCTTCCATGAGAAATTTGGGTGATTTCTCCATGAGGGGTTATAGGTGTTTCCATAAGGTTCACCCATATAATTTACCTCTGCTATGGCAGGGTTCTAAGGATCATAAGCCTCTTCTTCAGAAGATGCCTCTTGAGTACTGTTGGATGCAGCTTGCATTCCATTCAGACTTTGAGAAATCATATTGACCTGCTGAGTCAATATTTTATTCTGGGCCAATATGGCATTCAGAGTATCAATTTCAAGAACTCCCTTCTTCTGAGGTGTCCAATTACTCACAGGATTCCTCTCAGAAGTGTACTGATGCACGAAATTGTGATGTCCAGGCTCAAACAATCCCCGGCAACGTGAGCAACTTGGTGCTCTGATCTCAATACATAATTGTCACAACTTCGATACAACTAACCAGCAAGTGCACTGGGTCGTCCAAGTAATACCTTACGTGAGTAAGGGTCGAATCCCACGGAGATTGTTGGTATGAAGCAAGCTATGGTCACCTTGCAAATCTCAGTCAGGCGGATATAAAATAATCATGGAGTTTTCGAATTCAATATAATAAAATAGGGATAGAGATACTTATGTAATTCATTGGTAGGAATTTCAGATAAGCGAATGGAGATGCTTTTCGTTCCTCTGAACCTCTGCTTTCCTGCTATCTTCATCCAATCAGTCTTACTCCTTTCCATGGCTGGCTTTATGCAAGGGTATCACCGTTGTCAGTGGCTACATCCCCTCCTCTCAGTGAATAATATGCTCACGCACCCTGTCACGGCACGGCTATTCATCTGTCGGTTCCTGATCATGCTGGAATAGGATTCACCCTCCTTTTGCGTCTGTCACCAACGCCCAGCACTCGCGAGTTTGAAGCTCGTCACAGTCATTCAATCATTGAATCCTACTCGGAATACTACAGACAAGGTTTAGACTTTCCGGATTCTCTTGAATGCCGCCATCATTCTAGCTTACGCCACGAAGATTCCGGTTAGGAGATCTAAGAGATACTCATTCTAGCTTAATTCATGTAGAACAGAAGTGTTTGTCAGGCACGCGTTCATAAGGGGGAAGGATGATGAGCGTCACACATAATCATCACCTTCATCACGTTCTTGGGTGCGAATGGATATCTTAGAAGCGAAATAAGAAGAATTGAATAGAAAACAGTAGTACTTTGCATTAATCTTTGAGGAACAGCAGAGCTCCACACCTTAATCTATGGAGTGTAGAAACTCTACCGTTGAAAATACATAAGTGAAGGTCCAGGCATGGCCGAGATGGCCAGCCCCCTAAAGCGTGATCAAAGGATCATAAGGTAATCCAAAGATGGTCAAAAAGACTAGTAAGAGGTCCTATTTATAATAACTAGCTACTAGGGTTTACATGAGTAAGTATTTGATGTATAAATCCACTTCCGGGGCCCACTTGGTGTGTGTTTGGGCTGAGCTTAAGTGTTGCACGTGCAGAGGCCATTTGTGGAGTTGAACGCCAGTTTTTGTGCCAGTTTGGGCGTTCAACTCTGGTTTTGGATCCTTTTCTGGCGCTGGACGCCAGATTTGGGTAGAAAGCTGGCGTTGAACGCCAGTTTACGTCGTCAATTCTTGGCCAAAGTATGGACTATTATATATTGCTGGAAAGCCCTGGATGTCTACTTTCCAAATCAATTGAAAGCGCGCCATTTCGAGTTCTGTAGCTCCAGAAAATCTACTTTGAGTGCAGGGAGGTCAGAATCCAACAGCATCAGCAGTCCTTTTTCAACCTCTGAATCTGATTTCTGCTCAAGTCCCTCAATTTCAGCCAGAAAATACCTGAAATCACAGAAAAACACACAAACTCATAGTAAAGTCCAGAAATGTGAATTTAACATAAAAACTAATGAAAACATCCCTAAAAGTGATTAGATCCTACTAAAAACATACTAAAAACAATGCCAAAAAGCGTATAAATTATCCGCTCATCACAACACCAAACTTAAATTGTTGCTTGTCCCCAAGCAACTGAAAATCAAATAGGATAAAAAGAAGAGAATATACTATAAATTCCAAACTATCAATGAAACAGAGCTTCAATCATATGAGCGGGAATTATAGCTTTTTGCCTCTTGAATAGTTTTGGCATCTCACTTTATCCATTGAGGTTCAGAATGATTGGCATCTATAGGAACTTCAGATTTTGAATAGTGTTATTGACTCTCCTAGTTCAGTATGATGATTTTTGAACACATCTTCTTTATGAGTCTTGGCCGTGGCCCTAAGCACTTTGTTTTCCAGTATTACCACCGGATATATAAATGCCACAGACACATAATTGGGTGAACCTTTTCAGATTGTGACTCAGCTTTGCTAAAGTCCCCAATTAGAGGTGTCCAGGGTTCTTAAGCACACTCTTTGTTTTTGCTTTGGACCTTGACTTTAACCGCTCAGTCTCAAGTTTTCACTTGACACCTACACGCCACAAGCACATGGATAGGGACAGCTTGGTTTAGCCGCTTAGACCAGGATTTTATTCCTTTAGGCCCTCCTATCCACTGATGCTCAAAGCCTTGGGATCCTTTTTATTTGCCCTTGCCTTTTGGTTTTAAGGGTTATTGGCTTTTTCTGCTTGCTTTTTCTTTCTATTTTTTTTTCTACATTTTTTTTTTCTGCAAGCTTTGTTCTTTTGCTGCTTTTTCTTGCTTCAAGAATCATTTTTATGATTTTTCAGATTATCAAATAACATGTCTCCTAGTCATCATTCTTTCAAGAGCCAACATATTTAACATTCTTAAACAACAACTTCAAAAGACATATGCACTGTTCAAGCATACATTCAGAAAACAAGAAGCATTGTCACCACATCAATATAATTAAGCTAAGTTCAAGGATAAATTCGAAACTCATGTACTTCTTGTTCTTTTGAATTAAAACAGTTTTCATTTAAGAGAGGTGATGGATTCATAGGACATTCATAACTTTAAGACAAAGTTACTAACTACTAATGATCATGTAATGAAGGCACAAATATAGATAAGCACATAACATAGAAAACGAAAAACAGAAGAAAGAAGAACAAGGAATGAATCCACCTTAGTGATGGTGGCGTTTCTTTCTTGAGGAACCAATGATGTCCTTGAGCTCTTCTATGTCTCTTCCTTGTCTTTGTTGCTCCTCCTTCATTGGTTTTAGATCTTCTCTGATTTCATGAAGGATGATGGAGTGCTCTTGATGTTCCACCCTTAGTTGCTTCCAATAATTGTGTGGAAGAAAATGTATCCCATGAGGTATCTCAGGGATCTCTTGATTTGCAGTCAAATGTTCTACCACTGAGCTATAGACTCTTGATGGAAGCTTTTGTCTTCCCTTTCCTCTTTCTAGAGGTTTCTCCGGCCTTAGGTGCCATCAATGGTTATGGAAAAAACAAAAAAGCTATGCTTTTACCACACCAAACTTAGAATGTTGCTCGCCCTCGAGCAAAAGAAGAAAGAATAGAAGAATAAGAAGAAGATATGGAGGAGATGGATGGGAGTGTGTATTCGGCCATATGGGTGGGATTGGGTGGGAGAGAGATGTTGAATTTTTGAAGGTAGTGGGTGTATGGGTGTGAGTGGTAAATAGAAGACAGAAGGGATGAGTGTTTATTGGGAATAGAGGATGATTGAGAAGAGAAAAGAGAGTGAGTGAAGGTAGGTGGGGATCCTGTGGGGTCCACAGATCCTGAGATGATCCTGTGGGGTCCACAGATCCTGAGGTGTCAAGGCATTTACATCCCTGCACCAATTTAGGCATGTAAAATGCCCTTGCACACAACTCTGGGCGTTCAGCGCCAGGTTGGTGCCCATTTTGGGCGTTCAACGCCCCTTTGCTGCCATTTCTGGCGTTGAACGCCAGAACCATGCTTGTTCTGGGCGTTCAGCGCCAGGATGCTCCCATTCTGGGCGTTCAGCGCCAGAACTATGCTCTGTTCTGGCGTTTGAACGCCAGACAGATGCTCCTCCAGGGTGTGATTTTTCTTCTGCTGTTTTTGATTCCGTTTTTGATTTTTTTGTTTATTTTGTGACTCCACATGATCATGAACCTAAGAAAACATGAAAAACAATAAAAATAAGAATTAGATAAATATTGGGTTGCCTCCCAACAAGCGCTTCTTTAATGTCAATAGCTTGACAGTGGGCTCTCATGGAGCCTCACAGATGTGCAGAGCTTTGTTGAGACTCTCCAACACCAAACTTAGAGTTTGGATATGGGAGTTCAACACCAAACTTAGAGTTTGGTTGTGGCCTCCCAACACCAAACTTAGAGTTTGACTGTGGGGGCTCTGGTTGACTCTGCTTTGAGAGAAGCTTTTCAAGCTTCCTCTCCATGGTTGCAGAGGGAGATCCTTGAGTTTTGAATACAAGGGAGTTCTCATTCCATTGAAGGACTATTTCGCCTCTGTCAACATCAATCACAGCTCTTGCTGTGGCCAGGAAAGGTCTTCCTAGGATGATGGATTCATCCTCTTCCTTTCCAGTATCCAGGACTATGAAATCAGTAGGTATGTAAAGGCCCTCAACCTTTACTAATACATCTTCTACTTGTCGATAAGCCTGTCTTCTTGAGCTGTCTGCCATCTCTAGTGAGATTTTAGCAGCTTGCACCCCATAGATTCCCAGTTTCTCTATTACAGAGAGGGGCATGAGGTTTATACCTGAACCAAGGTCACACAGAGCTTTAAAGAACATGGTGCCTATGGTACAAGGTAATATGAACTTTCCAGGATCCTGTCTCTTCTGAGGCAATGTCAGTTGATCCAGATCACTTAGTTCATTGATGAACAAGGGAGGTTCAACTTCCCAAGCATCGATGCCAAACAATTTGGCATTCAGCTTCATGATTGCACCAAGAAACTTGGCAGTTTGCTCTTCAGTGACATCCTCATTCTCTTCAGAAGAGGAATACTCATCAGAGCTCATGAAGGGCATAAGGAGGTTCAATGGAATCTCTATGGTCTCTAGATGAGCCTCAGAGTCCTTTGGTTCCTCAGAGGGAAGCTCCTTATTGATCACTGGACGTCCCAGGAGGTCTTCCTCCTTGGGATTCACGTCCTCTCCTCTCCTCAGAGGTTCGGCCATGGCGCTTATGTCAATGGCCTTGCACTCTCCTTTTGGGTTCTCTTCTGTATTGCTTGGGAGAGTACTAGGAGGGATTTCAGTGATCCTTTTACTCAGCTGGCCCACTTGTGCTTCCAAATTTCTAATGGAAGACCTTGTTTCATTCATGAAACTTACAGTGGCCTTAGATAGATCAGAGACTAGATTTGCTAAATTAAAAGCATTTTGTTCAGAGTTCTCTGTCTGTTGCTGAGTGGATGATGGAAAAGGCTTGCTATTACAAAACCTGTTTCTTCCACCATTATTAAAGCCTTGTTGGGGCTTTTGATCCTTCCATGAGAAATTTGGATGATTTCTCCATGTTGAGTTATAGGTGTTTCCATAAGGTTCACCTATGTAATTTACCTCTGCTATTGCAGGGTTTTCAGGATCATAAGCTTCTTCAGGAGAAGCCTCTTGAGTACTGTTGGATGCAGCTTGCATTCCATGCAGACTCTGAGAGATCATATTGACTTGCTGAGTCAATATTTTATTCTGAGCTAATATGGCATTCAGAGTATCAACCTCAAGAACTCTCTTCTTCATAGGCGTCCCATTACTCACGGGATTCCTTTCAGAAGTGTACATGAATTGGTTATTAGCAACCATGTCAATGAGTTCTTGAGCTTCTGCAGGCGTTTTCTTTAGGTGAATGGATCCACCTGCAGAAGTGTCCAGTGACATCTTTGATAGCTCAGATAAACCATCATAGAATATATCCAGGATGGTCCATTCTGAAAGCATGTCAGAAGGACACTTTTTGGTCAACTGTTTGTATCTTTCCCAAGCTTCATAGAGGGATTCACCTTCTTTCTGTCTGAAGGTTTGAACATCAGCTCTAAGCTTGCTCAGCTTTTGAGGAGGAAAGTACTTGGCTAAGAAAGCCGTGACCAGCTTATCCCAAGAGTTCAGGCTGTCTTTGGGTTGAGAATCCAACCATAATCTAGCTCTGTCTCTTACAGCAAAAGGGAAAAGCATGAGCCTGTAGACTTCAGGATCTACTCCATTAGTCTTAACAGTATCACATATCTGCAAGAATTCAGTTAAGAACTGAAAAGGATCTTCAGATGGAAGTCCATGAAACTTGCAGTTCTGCTGCATCAGAGAAACTAATTGAGGTTTCAGCTCAAATTTGTTTGCTCCAATGGCAGGAATGGAGATGCTTCTTCCATGTAAATTGGAATTAGGTGCAGTAAAGTCACCAAGCATCCTCCTTGCATTATTATTATTTTCGACTGCCATCTCCTCTTCTTGTTTGAAAATTCCTAACAGGTGCTTACTGGTTAGTTGTAATTCAGAGTCCTTTCAGGTTCTGGATCTGCTTCAACAAGAATATTCTAGTCCTTGCTCCTGCTCATATGACAAAGAAGAAGGCACAGAAAAGTAGTAATAATAGAGATCCTTTTTTTTTTTTTTGAATGAGGGAGAGATGTTAGTAGATGAATAAATAAATAAAAAATAGAAAGAGATGAGAGAGAAGAGAATTTTCGAAAATAATTTTTGAAAAAGAGTTAGTGATTTTTGAAAATAGTTTTTGAAAAATGTTAGTAATTTTCGAAAATTTTTGAAATCAAAAATAAAAAATAAAAATAATTAGTTAATTAAAAAGAAATTTTTGAAAAAGAGGGGAGATATTTTCGAAAATTAGAGAGAGAGAGTTAGTTAGGTAGTTTTGAAAAAGTTAAGAAACAAACAAAAAGTTAGTTAGTTAGTTGAAACAAATTTTGAAAAGATAAGAAGTTAGGAAGTTAGAAAAGATATTTTGAAAAGATATTTTTGAAAAAGATAAGATAAGAAGATATTTTTGAAAAGATATGATTGAAATTTGTTTTGAAAAAGATTTGATTTTTAAAATCTCAATTAATGACTTGATTCATAAGAAATCAGAAGATATGATTCTAGAACTTAAAGTTTGAATCTTTCTTAACAAGCAAGTAACAAACTTCAAATTTTTGAACCAAAACATTAATTGACTAAGTTATTTTCGAAAATTATGATTTAAAATGAGAAAAAGATTTTTGAAAAATATTTTTGGAATTTTCGAAAATAACTAAGAATTTTGAAAAAGATTTGATTTTTGAAAAAGATTTTGAAAAAGATAAGATTTTCAAATTGAAAATTTGATTTGACTCAAGAAACAACTTTGATTTTAAAAATTTTTGAAAAAGTCAGCTCAAATTTTCGAATTTGATGAGAGAAAAAGGGAAAGATATTTTTTTGATTTTTGAAATTTTTATGAAAAACATGAAAATTATGCAATGCATGAAATTTTTAGATCAAAACAATGAATGCATGCAAGAATGCTATGAATGTCAAGATGAACACCAAGAACACTATGAAGATCATGATGAACATCAAGAACATATTTTTGAAAAATTTTTAATGCAAAGAAAACATGCAAGACACCAAACTTAGAATTCTTTAATGCTTAGGCACTAAGAATTCAAGAATGCATATGATAAACATGAAAAGACACAAAACAAAAAATCATCAAGATCAAACAAGAAGACTTACCAAGAACAACTTGAAGATCATGAAGAACACCATGAATGCATGATATTTTCGAAAAAATGCAAGATGCATATGCAAGTGACACCAAACTTATGATATGACTCAAGACTCAAACAAGAAACAGAAAATATTTTTGATTTTTATGATTTTCTAATTTTTTTGGATTTTTATTTTATATTTTTCGAAAATTAAAAGGAAAAATAAGGATTCCAAAAAAAATTTTTAATATGAATTCTAGGAATCTTGCCATGTTAGTCTAAAGCTTCAGTCCAGGAATTAGACATGGCTCACTAGCCAGCCAAGCTTTCAATGAAAGCTCCAGTCCAAAACACTAGACATGGCCAATGGCCAGCCAAGCTTCAGCAGATATGGATACTTTTCATGTATAGAATAACTAAGTGTGTGAGAATCTCTTCATTTGTGATGGTAAGTTGAAACCCCAGTCCAAAAATTAGACATGGCTTACAGCCAGCCAGGATTCAACAAATCATCATGAAACACTAGAATTCATTCTTAAAAATTCTGAAGAAAAATATATTTTTGAAAACATTTTTAATTTTTTTTCGAAAACAGATGAGAAAAGTTTTGAAATATTTTTGAAAAAATTTTTTTTTTTTTAAAAAGAAAACGAAAAGAAAGTTACCCAATCTGAGCAACAAGATGAGCCGTTAGTTGTCCAAACTCGAACAATCCCCGGCAACGGCGCCAAAAACTTGATGCACGAAATTGTGATGTCCAGGCTCAAACAATCCCCGGCAACGTGAGCAACTTGGTGCTCTGATCTCAATACATAATTGTCACAACTTCGATACAACTAACCAGCAAGTGCACTGGGTCGTCCAAGTAATACCTTACGTGAGTAAGGGTCGAATCCCACGGAGATTGTTGGTATGAAGCAAGCTATGGTCACCTTGCAAATCTCAGTCAGGCGGATATAAAATAATCATGGAGTTTTCGAATTCAATATAATAAAATAGGGATAGAGATACTTATGTAATTCATTGGTAGGAATTTCAGATAAGCGAATGGAGATGCTTTTCGTTCCTCTGAACCTCTGCTTTCCTGCTATCTTCATCCAATCAGTCTTACTCCTTTCCATGGCTGGCTTTATGCAAGGGCATCACCGTTGTCAGTGGCTACATCCCCTCCTCTCAGTGAATAATATGCTCACGCACCCTGTCACGGCACGGCTATTTATCTGTCGGTTCCCGATCATGCTGGAATAGGATTCACCCTCCTTTTGCGTTTGTCACCAACGCCCAGCACTCGCGAGTTTGAAGCTCGTCACAGTCATTCAATCATTGAATCCTACTCGGAATACTACAGACAAGGTTTAGACTTTCCGGATTCTCTTGAATGCCGCCATCATTCTAGCTTACGCCACGAAGATTCCGGTTAGGAGATCTAAGAGATACTCATTCTAGCTTAATTCATGTAGAACAGAAGTGTTTGTCAGGCACGCGTTCATAAGGGGGAAGGATGATGAGCGTCACACATAATCATCACCTTCATCACGTTCTTGGGTGCGAATGGATATCTTAGAAGCGAAATAAGAAGAATTGAATAGAAAACAGTAGTACTTTGCATTAATCTTTGAGGAACAGCAGAGCTCCACACCTTAATCTATGGAGTGTAGAAACTCTACCGTTGAAAATACATAAGTGAAGGTCCAGGCATGGCCGAGATGGCCAGCCCCCTAAAGCGTGATCAAAGGATCATAAGGTAATCCAAAGATGGTCAAAAAGACTAGTAAGAGGTCCTATTTATAATAACTAGCTACTAGGGTTTACATGAGTAAGTATTTGATGTATAAATCCACTTCCGGGGCCCACTTGGTGTGTGTTTGGGCTGAGCTTAAGTGTTGCACGTGCAGAGGCCATTTGTGGAGTTGAACGCCAGTTTTTGTGCCAGTTTGGGCGTTCAACTCTGGTTTTGGATCCTTTTCTGGCGCTGGACGCCAGATTTGGGTAGAAAGCTGGCGTTGAACGCCAGTTTACGTCGTCAATTCTTGGCCAAAGTATGGACTATTATATATTGCTGGAAAGCCCTGGATGTCTACTTTCCAAATCAATTGAAAGCGCGCCATTTCGAGTTCTGTAGCTCCAGAAAATCTACTTTGAGTGCAGGGAGGTCAGAATCCAACAGCATCAGCAGTCCTTTTTCAACCTCTGAATCTGATTTCTGCTCAAGTCCCTCAATTTCAGCCAGAAAATACCTGAAATCACAGAAAAACACACAAACTCATAGTAAAGTCCAGAAATGTGAATTTAACATAAAAACTAATGAAAACATCCCTAAAAGTGATTAGATCCTACTAAAAACATACTAAAAACAATGCCAAAAAGCGTATAAATTATCCGCTCATCATGTACATAAACTGGTTATTAGCAACCATGTCAATGAGTTCTTGAGCTTCTGCAGGCATTTTCTTTAGGTGAATGGATCCACCTGCAGAAGTATCCAATGACATCTTAGCTAATTTAGACAGACCATCATAGAATATATCCAGGATGGTCCATTCTGAAAGCATGTTAGAAGGACACTTTTTGGTCAGTTGCTTATATCTCTCCCAAGCTTCATAGAGGGATTCACCTTCTTTCTATCTGAAGGTTTGAACATTTACTCTAAGCTTACTCAGCTTTTGAGGAGGAAAGAACTTGGCTAAGAAAGCCGTGACCAGCTTATCCCAAGAGTTCAGGCTATCTTTAGGTTGAGAATCCAACCATATTCTAGCTCTGTCTTTCACAGCAAAAGGGAAAAGCATGAGCCTGTAGACTTCAGGATCTACTCCATTAGTCTTAACAGTATCACAGGTCTACAAGAATTCAGTTAAGAACTGAAAGGGATCTTCAGATGGAAGTCCATGAAACTTGCAGTTTTGTTGCATCAGAGAAACTAATTGAGGTTTAAGCTCAAAATTGTTTGCTCCAATGGTAGGGATGGAGATGCTTCTTCCATGTGAATTGGAATTTGGTGCAGTAAAGTCATCAAGCATCTTCCTTGCATTATTATTATTTTCTGCTGCCATCTCCTCTTCCTTTTCGAAAATTTCTGTAAGGTTGTCTCTGGATTGTTGTAATTTAGCTTCTCTTAGTTTCCTCTTCAGAGTCCTTTCAGGTTCAGGGTCTGCTTCAACAAGAATGTTCTTGTCCTTGCTCCTGCTCATATGAAAAAGAAGGGAACATAAAATAATAATAGGGATTCTTTTTACCACAGTATAGAGGTCCCATTGTGTGAGTAGAAGAAAAGAAGAAAGAGAGTGAAGAAGAGAAGAATTCGAACTCAGAAGAGAAGAAGGGGGTCAAATTTTTGGGTGAGGAGAAGTGTTAGTAGATGAATAAATAAATAGAAGGATATGAGAGAGAATTTTGAAAATTAAATTTTGAAAAAGAGTTAATGATTTTCGAAAATTAAAGGAGAATTGCAATTAAAATTAAAATTTAAACAATTAATTAATTAAAAAGAATTTTTGAAAAAGAGGGAGGTATTTTCGAAAATTAGAGAGGGATAGTTTGTTAGGTAGTTTTGAAAGAGATAAGAAACAAACAAAAAGTTAATTAGTTAGTTGAAACAAATTTTAAAAATTAATTTTTAAAAGATAAGAAGATAAGAAGTTAGAAAAGATATTTGAAAAAGATATGATATGAAAAGGTAGGATTAAAAAGATATGATTTTGAAAAAGATAAGATAAAAAGATATTTTTGAAAAAATATGATTGAAATTAGTTTTGAAAAAAGATTTGATCTTTAAAATCACAATTAATGACTTGATTCACAAGAAATCACAAGATATGATTCTAGAACTTAAAGTTTGAATCTTTCTTAACAAGTAAGTAACAAACTTGAAATTTTTGAATCAAAACATTAATTGTTGATGATATTTTCGAAAATATGATGTAAATTTAAGAAAAAGATTTTTAAAATTTTCGAAAATAAATAAGAAAAATGAAAAGGATATGATTTTTGAAAAAAATTTTGAAAAAGATAAGATTTTTAAATTGAAAATTTGATTTGACTCATAAGAAACAACCAAATTTTAAAAAGTTTTGAAAAAGTCAACTCAAATTTTCGAAAATTTATGAGTGAAAAAGGGAAAGATATTTTTTTGATTTTTGAATTTTTTTATGAAGAAAGAGAAAAACATGAAAAAGACTCAATGCATGAGAATTTTTAGATCAAAACAATGAATGCATGCGAGAGCACTATGAATGTCAAGATGTACACCAAGAACATTTTGAAGATCATGATGAACATCAAGAATATATTTTTGAAACATTTTTTTATGCAAAGTAAACATGCAAGACACCAAACTTAGAAATCTTTAATGCTTAGACACTATGAATGCAAAGATGCACATGAAAAACAACAAAAGACACAAAATAAGAAAACATCAAGATCAAACAAGAAGACTTACCAAGAACAACTTAAAGATCATGAAGAACACTATGAATGCATGAATTTTCAAAAAATGCATAAATTTTTTTTAGAAAAGATGCAATTGACACCAAACTTAAAAATTGACTCAAGACTCAAACAAACAACATAAAATATTTTTGATTTTTATGATTTTATTAATTTTTTTGTTTTTTTTTTTTGGATTTTTCGAAAATTATTTGAAAAAGAAAATAAGGATTTCAAAATTTTTTATATGAATTCCAGGAATCTTGCACTCTTAGTCTAAAGCTTCTATCCAGGAATTAAACATGGCTCACTAGCCAGCCAAGCTTTCAGTGAAAGCTCCGGTCTAAAACACTAGACATGGCCAATAGCCAGCTAAGCTTCAGAATACAAATCAATCATACAACAACAAATTTTTTTAGCAACAACTAGCTTGCTCTTGTGATGATGGTTTGGAAGCCTTAGTCCAAATGAATTTAGACATGGCTTTACAGCCAGCCAGGCTTCAACATGCTTCATCAAACACTAGAATTCATTCTTAAAAATTCTGAAGAAAAATATATTTTATTTTGTATTATATTTTTTTTCGAATATTAATTGGGAAAAACAAAAAAGAAGAAAATATTTTTGAAAAATTTTTGAAAACTTTTTGAAAATAAAATAAGAAGAAAATTACCCAATCTGAGCAACACGATGAACCGTCAGTTGTCCAAACTCGAACAATCCCCGTCAACGGTGCCAAAAACTTGGTGCACAAAATTGTGATCCCTGGTAATAGCTCCAAAAACTTGGTGCTCTAATCTTAATTCATAATTTGTCACAACTTCGATACAACTGACCAGCAAGTGCACTGGGTCGTCCAAGTAATAAAACCTTATGTGAGTAAGGGTCGATCCCACGGAGATTGTTGGTATGAAGCAAGCTATGGTCATCTTGTAAATCTCAGTCAGGCGGATATCAAATGGTTATGAAGTTTTCGAATAATAATAATAATAATAATAAATAAACAGAAAATGAAGATAGAAATACTTATGTAAATCATTGGTGAGAATTTCAGATAAGCGTATAGAGATGCTTTCGTTCCTCTGAACCTCTGCTTTCCTGCTGTCTTTATCCAATCATTCCTACTCCTTTCCATGGCAAGCTGTATGTAGGGTATCACCGTTATCAATGGATACTTCCCATCCTCTCTGTGAAAAAGGTCCAAATGCTCTGTCAGGGCACGGCTAATCATCTGGAGGTTCTCGATCATACTAGAATAGGATTCACCCTCCTTTTGCGTCTGTCACTACGCCCAGCACTCGCGAGTTTGAAGTTCGTCACAGCCATCCCTTCCCAGATCCTACTCAGAATACCACAGACAAGGTTTAGACTTTCTGGATCTCAGGAATGGCCATCCATGGGTTCTAACTTATACCACGAAGATTCTAATATCTCGGACTCGGTCCTCTGTATTAGATATTTAAGAGATACTCATTCTAGCTTGTTTGCATGTAGAACGGAAGTGTTTGTCCGGCACGCGTTCATAAGTGAGAATGATGATGGCGTCACATAATCATCACATTCATCATGTTCTTGGGTGCGAATAGATATCTTAGAAGCGGAATAAGTTGAATTGAATATAAAATAGTAGTACTTTGCATTAAATCATGAGGAACAACAGAGCTCCACACCTTAATCTATGGAGTGCAGAAACTCTACCGTTGAAAATACATAAGTGATGAAGGTCCAGGCATGGCCGAATGGCCAGCCCTCAAACGTGATCAATATGATCCCAAAGTTGAACTAAAAATCATCAGATCTCCTAATACAATAGTAAAAAGTCCTATTTATACTAAACTAGCTACTAGGGTTTATAGAAGTAAGTAATTGATGCATAAATCCACTTCCGGGGCCCACTTGGTGTGTGCTTGGGCTGAGCTTGAAGTTTACACATGCAGAGGCTTCTTTTGGAGTTGAACGCCAAGTTGTAACGTATTTTTGGCGTTCAACTCTGGTTCGTGACGTGTTTCTGGCGTTTAACTCCAAACTGCAGCGTAGAACTAGCGTTCAATGCCCTTTTGCGTCATCTAAACTCGAGCAAAGTATGGACTATTATATATTTCTGGAAAGCCCTGGATGTCTACTTTCCAACGCAATTGAAAGCGAGCCTTTTGGAGTTCTGTAGCTCCAGAAAATCCACTTTGAGTGCAGGGAGGTCAGAATCCAACAGCATCAGCAGTCCTTCTTCAACCTCTGAATCTGATTTTTGCTCAAGTTCCTCAATTTCAGCCAGAAAATACCTGAAATCACAGAAAAACACACAAACTCATAGTAAAGTCCAGAAATATGAATTTAACATAAAAACTAATAAAAACATCCCTAAAAGTAACTAGATCCTACTAAAAACATACTAAAAACAATGCCAAAAAGCGTATAAATTATCCGCTCATCAGCATCTCTCTTTGCTCTTGAAGAAGAACACCAAGAGTGTCATCCATTGGAGATTGGGGTGGATATGAGGGTTCATTGATTGGGAGGAAGGGTTCATGATATGAAGGTGGTTCATCACTCTCCATCTCTTCCACTTGTTACATAACACACTTCAATCCGTTGTTCTCAAGTTGAGATTTGTTAGCCATGAGAGCTTCGTGTGCTTTTTGGCTTTCCTCCCGCTCCATTTGATGGATGGTTGCTTGAAGACAATCCATGGCTTCCTTGAAATGATCCTGTGGCTCTTGTTCCGCTTAGCTAACATAATTAGGATCATATTGCGGTTGAAAGCTCGCATACATTGGAGGTGGTGGTTCCTGGGAGTAATTAGGTTGGAATTGGGGTGGCTCTATGTATGGTTCATATGGTTCATAAGGTGGTTGATATGGTGGATAAGGGTTAGGATCATAAGGAAGTGTTTGGTTGTAGGGGGCTTGTGAGTATGGTGGTTGAGGGCTATGTTGAGGAAGGGGTTCATAGGCATATGGTGGGGCTTGTTAGTAACTACAAGGGGGTCCACCATAGCTATTGTCTTGATATGCATCCTGGAGTGGCTCTTGCTTATAGTAAGTTGGTGAAGGTTGTTGCCAAGAGGGTTGTTCATAAGCTTGAGGCTCCTCCCACCTTTGATTGTCCCAACCTTGATGCATGTTCTCATTGTAGCTTCCATTCTCTACAATATAATTTGAACCAAACTCATAGCCAAAGGGGTAAGAATTCATAGTAGCAAGAGAAAATAAAAACAAAAACTGATAAGAAATAATGAAAATAAACTCCTAAAACTAGAAACAACTAACAAAGAAATGAAAAAGCACAATTATTCACAATAACCAAAAATAAGACACACGTTTGCAATTCTCCGGCAACGGCGCCAAAAATTTGACGGAGGAAAAATGTCAGTAAAGATTTTCACAAAAATTTTCGCATTGCAAGTATAGTCTAAACCGACAATTAAACCTCAATCAATATTTAAATTGTTTGTCACTTAAGCAAACCCAATAAAATTAACCGAAGTATTAAACCTCGGGTCGTCTCTCAAAGAATTGCAGGGAAGTGTAGTTATTATTGGTTATGAAAAAGTATATTTTTAGGTTTTTCAAATAAGGAACAAGTAATGTAAAATAACAAGGAAATAAAATAACAACTAAGAAAAGTCCTAGCAAGGATTGAGAATCGGAATTCCTATCCTCATTATCAATGTCAATTGTGATGGCAATTATAAATTGCACTCACTTAATTAACCTCTAACAGTTGAAGGAAAGTCAAGTGAGTAAATCAACTTGAGTTCACAAGTCCTAATCAAAGACTAGAGTTAGTGAAGCTTAAGCCAACTAGCAACTTTCAAACCCCAATCAACAAAAGACTTTTGATAATTCAAGAGTCTCCAAATTACTCAATCCTAGCTAAGAATACAAAAAAACTAATTTAAAAATCCAACCAAGCATTTTATCAAACACTTGGAAGGCACAAAATAAAAGCATAGAAAATTAATAAGGGATAATAAAATCTAAACAACCAATTGCAAGGAATCAATAACAACAAATGAAGAAAGAAGCAATAAACATGAAATACTTTAAATTGAATTAAAAAGGAAATTGAATCTAACATGAAGAGTTCATAACTAAATTGGAGAATAAATAAATCAACAAGAGAAGATAGATAAACTAAAATACTAGAACAAATAAAAGTAGAAGAAAACTAAATTAAAGTGAAGTAGAAATCTGAATTTGAGGAAAGCTAAACCTAAAAATCCTAAAACCTAACTAATGTGAATAATTGTTGAATGATTCCTTGAATCCCCCCTTCCAGCTCCACCCTGCAGCCTCTAATCAGTAATTTTGGGCCTGAAACTGGGTCCAAAGTAGCCCAGAAATTGCCCCCAGCATTTTCTGTAAATTGCAGCACGTGACGCTCGTCACGCGTACGCGTGATAAACCACTATTTTATGGTTTATATTGTGTTTAATTGTGTGGTTTTATCATGATCTTTACCCACTTATTCATTAATTTAGCATGCATTTATATTTCCTTCCTGAAATTATTACATGATTGAAAACTGCTTCCTAGGGACTTTTAATTATGCATTTTAATTCTCCTTTATTCCATTCGATGCCGTGATCTGTGTGTTAAGTGTTTCAGGCTTTATAGGGCATGAATGAGTTGGAGATTGGAAAGGAAGCTAGCAAAAATGGAAGGAACACAAGAAATTGAGGAGATAACCAGCGAGAAGTGACACGGCCGCATGGCTCACGCGACCGCGCGGATTGGAAAAGCACAAGCGACGCTGAGGCGTGGACGACGCGAACGCGTGACAGGGAAAAGCGCGATCTGCATAATCTGCAGAATTCGCTGGGGGCGATTTTGGACCCTATTTTGACCCAGTTTTGGGCCCAGAACAGCAGACTAGAACCAGAGAACATGCAGAAACCAGAGACAACATTCATTCTACACAGTTTTAGTTTTAGATCTAGTTTACTCCTGCTCGAGGTTTTCTCTCTACACATTCATAGTTCTTAGGATTTACTTTTCGATTGTTCTTTGCATTGGGACACTGAGAAGAGTTATTACCTCATCAAGACTTCGTCATTCTAGTTCGTTTTCTTTACTTGGTTTACTCTCCCATGTTCTTTGCTTTGTTTAATTTTACCATTGGAATATTTTTAGGATTATTTAATACAAGGATCACTTTTATTTTTAATTGACTATTTTGATTTTTATTTACAATGTCTTTCTTTAATTCCTTTTCATATGCTATGAATTTTACATTCACAATGAGCGAGTAGTTCCCTAACTTGATGGGAGTTGATTGAAAGGAACCCTTGAGTTGGAAAGCTTAAAAGAAAAATTGTAATTGGATTTATGGTTGGATTGCCTTCTAGTCACTAACACCAATTTCTTTGAATTAAGTTGATTGCAACTTGTGAACAGACGTAGCATTCCAACTTGTTTGACTTTCCCTTACCTAGTAAAGGATAACTAAACAGGACAACCTTTAATTGTCAATTAATCTTGAGAGTATTCCAACAATAATAGGGATTCCAACTAATCTACTCACAGTCAAGGCTTTTATTTACATTATTCAAATTCACCAATTTAATTTCCTGTTTACTCAACTCAAACCTTTTTGAAAACATCTGATTAATAAAATAGCACACTTTTCTGCAACTCGTTGGAAGACGACCTGGGACTCATACTCCCAGTATTTTAATTTCAATTTTCTGTGACACCTTTTTAAATTGATAGGCAGATTTTTGGCGAGTTAAGAACTATACTTGCAACGTATATAAATTAACAATTTTTAATTCGCCAATTTCTGCCCGCATCAATGCGTCAGCCACGCATACGCGTCGCTAAACAAATTTCTGGTCACGCGTACGCGTCATCCACGCATACGCGTCGCTTGCCTGATGCTTCAGTCACGCGTACGCGTCGTCCACGCGTGCACGTCGCTGCCAGCTTCTCAAAACTTCAATTTCTTGTGTTCCTTCCACTTTTGCATGCTTCCTTTCCATCCTCTAAGCCATTCATACCCTGGAAAACCTGAAAACAGTTAACACACATATCACGGCATCGAATGGTAATAAGAGAGGATTAAAAATCAGTAATTTAAGGCTAAAGAAGCATGTTTTCAATCATAGCACAAAATTAGGAAGAAAAATGTAAAACATGTGAATTAAATGAATAAGTGTGAGAATAATGGATAAAATCCGCGCAATTAAAGACAAAATAAACCGTAAAATAGTGGTTTATCAAGCATACAAATTCTCTCTTAGGGTTTTAATTAGGTTTTGAATGTAGCATTTTATAGTCAATTTTGTCCTTAGATTTTGCTTTCCCATTGTAAGTATTTCTTTAATTTCTCTTTTATTTACAGTACTTGTTCTACACTTTCTTACATTTCACTTCCTTTGTCAATATATACATAGTTTTGCAATTTTGGATTTCTAGTTAGTTCATTTGATGTTTGATGATTATTACATGTTTGTTTGAGTTGCTTTTACTGATTTTGATCATTTGTGGTTCATAGCTTTCATCAATTTTCTAATTTTGCCATGTTTTGTGAATATGTCTACCATGTGTTTGATGAAATGTCAATTTTGATTATGGGGTAATTTCCACTCCTTGACTTGGGGAAAATGAGTTTATGGATTACTAGAGGTATAATGTCCAACATTTAGTGATAATTCTTGGGTTGTTAGTTGTTATTGTTTCCACTAACGCTAGCCTCTTACTAAGGTAATTAGTAAGTTAGTTAGGATTTATGGATTAATTACAGTTATGCTCACTTGACCTATCCTTTGATGTTAAGGGTTGACTTAGTGAGATTAATCCATCGTAATTATCATAGTTGTGGTTATGGTAAGGAAGGGATTCCATAGCTCATCCCAAGTCAATGCTCCATTTATGTTTTGAACCACTTTTCCACCAATTTTGAGTCTTACTTGTTTATATTACATACATAGTTCTTTCATTCCTTTATTACTTTATTAATTATAATTTTATCTTGTTCTTTTATCC
Organism: Arachis ipaensis; assembly: GCF_059453495.1. Classification (NCBI taxonomy): domain Eukaryota; kingdom Viridiplantae; phylum Streptophyta; class Magnoliopsida; order Fabales; family Fabaceae; genus Arachis; species Arachis ipaensis. The sequence goes on along the minus strand of NC_142435.1, from coordinate 104,547,797 downwards.
CTTTATTTGTTTATTTCAATCATTGAAAATACCCCTTTGTTCTTGCAACCAAAATTGTGCGCTCTTAGGCATTAGTTCCTAGGGAAGACGACCCGAGGTTTGATTACTCTCGGTTATAATTTGAATTCAAACTTTGATTGGGAGGATCCATTGCCAGTTTGGACTATGCTACTAACGAAGTAATTCTTGTTTTGCTAAAATTCCAAATTGGCACGATTCTCCAAATCAGTAACTTGTGTATATTTTGCAAGTTTATGAATTTGAATACACTATTGATAGTACTCGTGGAGAATAGAATAGAATATTTTCTGTGACCTCAAAAAAACTTTATCTTCTTAACATTGCTCAATATGATAAATTAGAGAATTTTCTGGTGTAGGGACGGAGCTAGATGAAATATTAGAGGGGGCAAAAAATATTTACACAATAAAATAAGACTAAAATAAAATTTTAAGGAGATTAAACTAAAATTTACATATAATTTACATGTAAAAAATTAAAATTAGGGAGACCATTGCCCCCCTTTTTTTCTATGTAGCTCTGCCCTTGCTTTAGTGGAGCCGCATAAAAGAATGATTTTGGAGCAAGTTCTCCATTTCTTTGATGCAGCATCTTAAAACTTTGGAATGAAAATCTCATTTCTTATCTGATTATTCTCCCTCTCCTGAGATTTGTTTCTTACAAAATGGCAATTAGTTTACGTTCAATCATGCTTCGAAAGTCCTAAAAATCAACTAGAATGAAATTCTAGTGCATTTGGAACTACTCCAGCATAGATTTTATATCACTATATTTTAACTTACATAACTACATATTAATTGAATATTAGAGCTTTTTAAAAGGAAAAATGCTGCAGAAAGTGTGTATATATATTGTGCATGCATGATCTATCAAAATTTTTTTTGGAGGATTCAAATAAAATAATCACTTGTGCATTGAAAAATTATAATAGAAGCTTATCAACCTTTTTAATGAAAGAGATTTAAATTTTAATACAAATTCATGACTTAAAAATTGAGCTGAATTTGTTTCAATACTAGATTTAAGAGGTTTATGGAAAATTTTTCAGTTCTTACGGAGAATAATTATTAAAAATAAGAGTAAACAAGTCTATTAGGTAAGATCTCTCTTCTTAGTGCAAGGTTTTCTTTAGTCCCACAATTTCCATGCATTGAGTGTTGATAGCAAAGGATTGGGGTGGAACTCTCAACAATAAGCTCAATTTACTATATATATATTCATTACTGGATGGAGGCTTAAGTATTGATGGCATGAGCTTTAACAAAGATAGAAATGTTGATTGCATAAGACAATTATTTTTAGGAGATTACAATTAGTGAGATCTCAACTAAATTTAATTATAGGCATAGCCTTATCCTTTTCACTGTTCTTTTCTCCCCTAAGCTATATATTTATAAAGGAGGAGGAAAAAAAATAGTTACAATTATGTAACTATTCTCTAAAATCCAAATATTTTGTCTCATAAATATAGTTGGTCAAATCATACTCTGAATTTTGGATACAACGCAAATAGAGATGTTAAATGAATTGACCCATTTAGTCTTTAGCTTGCTATTTAAGTCTTTTTTGAATTTAAACAGGTGGATCAGCCATACATCAAGTGTATATAGATATTTAAAGTAAAATTTTAGTCCATTTAAAAAAAATTTGTCAGACTAAATGAGTCAACTCTTTTTTTGTTTTTTATTTAAATAGATAATTTATAATTAAAGCATGTTGTAATGAAAAAAACAGAGAATTAGATTAGTTAGCTAGAGAAAGCTTAAAGACTCCCAAATTTTTATTTTGTAGATATCCTACAAGACAAATTATTGCAGATGACCTTAGAAGGGATATAATATCCCGATTAGTTACAATTATGTAATGTCTTCTTTTTGAGTTTCAGTCCTGTTTATATAAAAAAAGATAACTTATAATTAAAAAATTGAATTAAAATATTAATTTTGGACTAAATTTTTTGCCTGTGATTTAATTGATGGGAATGTGAAAAAACCTGGTTATACTATGCTAAAAGAAATAGGAAGTAACCTTCAATTAGGTATAAGTTATTAACTTATTTAATAGTTGGTTAGTTAATTTTGTGAACGATTGTGGATTTCTATTTTTTTTCGAGACTTTTTGTTTCTTATTGTTATTATAGGAAGTTTGGTAATGTGTTTAAATTTTGATCCCAAGAAAAAATTTGGACAAGATCTCCTCCTCCTAAATTCAAGCCTTAGTTTTAGGCTTCAAGCTAAGATTGCGTTTAAGTACATTGTTCATATTAATCCAATGCATACTATCTTCAATATTTTCATGATGTCGGTCTATTCTATTATTTTTATTGTCTCACCACAATATTATATTTGAATTTTGATGTATTTAAATTTTAGTTTAACATTCAAAAATATATTTATTAAAAGACACATTTAAATTCATTTTTAATGTTAAAACTTTCTATATTTTCATAATATAAAAAGATAAAAAATCCTAGAATAGAATTTTAAAAATAAAATTTAAAAATAAAATCTCTCTTTTTATCCATAGTCTAACCTAAATTTTTTGATATAATATTGTAATCTAAATTGACACACAGTTTTCTAAAAAGGGATATATATATATATATATATATATATATATATATATATATATATATTGATTTCTTTCTACCATATTATCTATATTATCTATTCTATAATTGTAGTGCAAAAACTTTTACTCTATAATATAATATGGATCAATCTACAATATGTATCTAAATATTCAGATCGACCTTCTTATATATAGACTTATATATATCGAATTTCAATTCCATTACATCATTCCATCATACATGATTGAGTTGCGAAAACTTCTGGATAGGTATCCTACATCTGAACTGAATTCTTTCTGGTTAAAGAATCTCTTTCTAGTTGCTCTGGAACAATTAGGAGATTTTCTAGAAGAAATACGGGGTTTTGCTTCTGGCGGCAACATGCTAGGGGGTGGTGGTCCCGCTTATGGGGTCAAATCAATACGTTCTAAGAAGAAATATTGGAATCTCTTCGATCTCATAAGTATCATACCAAATCCCATCAATCGAATCGCTTTACTTGTATGACTTAGATGTTAGAACAAAATGAGAAGTAGCTAACCAACTTCTAGGAGAGACATAATTGACTGCATTGATCTCGGTAGCTACGCCACCCACGGAATTTAAAGAACCTAAAGGAGCATGAGTCATATAAAATCTTGCGCTATAAACGCATAAGCAGGTAAAGAGTACATGTGTTGAGCTACCAAGGAAGTAATAACTCCTAAAGAGGCTAGAGCAAGACCTAATTGAAAATGAAGTGAATTATTGATTGTGTCATAAAGACCCTTATGTCCACGCCCCAATCTACCCCCTGGAGGAATGTGTGCTTCTAAGATCTCTTTTATACTGTGGCCAATCCCGAAGTTGGTTCTATACATGTGACCAGCTATCAGGAAAAGAATCGCAATAGCTAAATGATGGTGCGCAATATCAGTCAGCCATAAGCTTTGCGTTTGTGGATGGAATCCCCCAAGAAGTGTTAGAATGGCAGTTCCTGCTCCCTGCGGGGTACCAAATAAATGACTACTGGAATCTCCAATCCATTTTTGTTATTAATAGACTGGGCAGGAAAAAAGAATAACTGAAAGAAAAAAATCGAATTGTTATTCATCAAAGTATCATTTACTCAATGACCAGAATTAAACGAGGATATATAGCTCGGAAACGTAGGACAAGGGTCGTATTCTATGGTTACGATTCTACCATATATGTCTTTTTCATTCCGGCGAAAATCGATTTTACGGTATAGACGCTTATGACCTCCCCCTCTATGCCCTGCGGTAATGATTCCTCTGGCATTACGGCCTTTACCACAACGATGCTGTCCATAGATCAAATTATTTCGTGGATTGGATTTGACTTGACTGTCTACGGCTCCATTGCGTGTGCTCGGGGTAGAAGTTTTGTATAAATGTATCGCCATGCTATTAAGTATTTTGATTTAAGTTCATTTCTTTCTAAGAGGTGGAATAGAATAACCCGGTTGAAGCGTAATGATCATACGTCTGTAATGCATTGTATGTCCCATAATAGGTCGCATTCTTCTACCCTTTACCGGTAGTCGATGACTATTCATAGCTATTACCTTGACACCAAAGAAGAGTTCGACCCAATGCTTTATTTCTGTCCTAGTTGATCCCGATTCGACATTAGAAGTATATTGATTTTTCACCAATAACCGAATACCTTTGTTTGTATATACTGCATTTTTGATTCCATTCATATTTGATTCCATTCATAAATAGATTTTCTTCCCTATGAGTTCTAGTCTCAATAAGAATACTAGTTTTTACTGTTCATATGTTATGATTTGAATATATCACACCAATTCGTTATGTATGGATGATGAGATTCCATTGATACAGAGCCAATCGTTCTTTTTTCTCTGACAGATGGTCAGAACTGCATCTGGGTTCGAATCCTACTGAGAGGTCTACTAGAGATCAGAAATTGCTGAAGAAAGAACAAGATGTTTCTTTTGTTCTTTCCGGGCGATCGGAAAGTAAAGAAATGGTTAATATATTCAAGATAATTATGTATTTACAAAATACTGTCTCAATTCATCCTATTTCATCAGATCCGGGATGGGATATGGTTCCGAAGGATGAACTGGACAGTTCCAATAAGATTTCATTCTGTCTCCACTTATGAAAGGCCAAGCTGATACAATAGGCATTGCGATGCGAAGAGTTTTGCTTGGAGAAATAGAGGGAACATGTATCACACGTGCAAAATCTGAGAAAATACCACATGAATATTCGACCATAGTAGGTATTCAAGAATCAGTACATGAAATTTTAATGAATTTGAAAGAAATAGTATTGAGAAGTAATCTGTATGGGACTCAAGACGCATCTATTTGTATCAAGGGTCCCGGATATGTAACTGCTCAAGACATCATTTTACCACCTTCTGTGGAAATTGTTGATAATACGCAACATATAGCTAACCTAATAGAACCCATTAATTTGTGTATTAGATTACAAATCGAGAGGAATCGCGGATATTGTATAAAAAGACTAAAAAACTTTCAAGACAGAAGTTATCCTATAGATGCAGTAATCAATTGAAATAGTATTTCAGTACAAATACGTAAACAAGTCTATATACATATTTCTGTATAGCCTTTCGAGAATTTCATTTGTACAGAAGGATTCCTTTCTTCACGCGAAAGGAAAGGTCGTCAACTCCATTTGTTAGAACAGCTTCCATTGAGTCTCTGCACCTATCCCTTTTTTATTCTCGCTTTCTTAATGTTTATTTCCTTTCCGAAAACGGGATTTGGCTCAGGATTACCCATTGTTAATTCCAGGGTTTCTCTGAATTTGAAAGTTATCACTTGGTAAGTTTCCATACCAAGGCTCAATCCAATTAAGTCCGTAGCGTCTACCAATTTCGCCATACCCCCTTTTTTTCCTTGCGATTAAAATCGCATTAAGATGTTTTTTTTTAGAATTATGTCGGAACTGTAGAATTTATTAGAAATATATTCCGCTATTGAAAAATGTTTCCACCCATTTTATTTACTTTCTTTCATCTATATCGGATATCCAGATTTTGTCGAATCTGAAATAATTGTATTATTTCTATATTCGCAATTCAATATACATAGATAGATACCATATATCTATATCTTTTTTAAAGCCCCTTACTTCTAGAATCTTTTTTCATACAATTTGTAATACTCGAAGGGTCGATTTTTTTTTCGTCTTAGTTTTTACCTTTCCGAAGGAAAACACGGGAATCTTTCATTATGATCTGGATTGGGTCTTTCTCTTTCTTTCAGTTAGTAATTGGGATATTCTTTTGATTATTTCAAATAAAATAGAAATTCGATAGAGATATCGAATTGATAATTACTTTTTAGAATTCATTCTGTATATAAATTGAGAATTCTTTATCTTATATAAATTCAATTAATTTAAGGATATAAATATATGGTTAAATTTATCCTGATAATCCAATCTTTTATAGATAGATTATGGATAGATTTATACATATTAAATCTTAATGGATAAGAATATTCTAAATTCTAAGAAAGACGATCAAAAAATTCCCAATCATGGTCCTTGCGGATCGGATCATCCATATAATATACAAAAAGAAACTCCAGATATTTGATATCTTTCTCTTTGAATGAGATCTCAATTCCAGCGACGGTTTCATTAGATATCTTACAACTAGAATCTCTCTTTTTTCCGATCCAGTTCCTCCACCACCGCGAACCCCAGTTAGATTCAGGCATGATACACTTTTTAGTTATTGGGAGAACCCGAGTACTCTCTTTCGGATCCAGGAAAGAGCTCTCAGAGATCTTTTTTCTTTTTGGAAGATACAGGAGCGGAACAATAAACCTATTTTTTATTGGCAGAATCTTTTGAGTCTTCCAATGTATCATTTCTGAGTCCAATGGAATTCATAGGTATAGGAAGAAGCCCTATCAAATAGAGATCTTTTCTTTCGACCATCTTTCGATTGTTAATACGATATATAAGGACCGCTACTACAAAGAGTACTACATCCTTGATCGTGAAATATCGATTGCTTGTTGAACCCTGTGAATTGCGTGAAAGTAGGATACTCCAAATTCGTGAGTCCAAGAGTTTTATAAAACTCTCTTGATGGAAAAAAATGTGAATGAAAGATCCCGCTGAATTGAATTGGGTCCATGAATCTAAGAAATAGCGAGAATTTGTTCTTTCCGGGCGATCGGAAAGTAAAGAAATGGTTAATATATTCAAGATAATTATGTATTTACAAAATACTGTCTCAATTCATCCTATTTCATCAGATCCGGGATGGGATATGGTTCCGAAGGATGAACTGGACAGTTCCAATAAGATTTCATTCTTGAACAAAAATCCATTTTTTGGTTTATTTCATCTATTCCATGAACGGAACAGGGGGGGATACACGTTACACCACGATTTTGAATCAGAAGAGAGATCTCAAGAAATGGCAGATCTATTCACTCTATCAATAACCGAGCCGGATCTGGTGTATCATAAGGGATTTGCCTTTTCTATTGATTCCTCCGGATTGGATCAAAAACGATTCTCAATCAACAAGGACAAAATGTAATATGTGTTTATGTAGCTATTGGTCAAAAAGCATCCTCTGTGGCTCAAGTGGTGACCACTTTACAAGAAAGGGGAGCAATGGAATACACTATTATAGTAGCTGAAACTGCGGATTCTCCAGCTACATTACAATATCTCGCTCCGTATACGGGAGCAGCTCTGGCTGAATTTTTTATGTACCGCGAACGCCACACTTTAATTATTTATGACGATCCCTCCAAACAAGCCCAGGCTTATCGCCAAATGTCTCTTCTATTAAGACGACCGCCAGGTCGCGAAGCTTATCCGGGAGATGTTTTTTATTTGCATTCACGTCTTTTGGAAAGAGCCGCTAAATCATTCTTTTTTCTCTGACAGATGGTCAGAACTGCATCTGGGTTCGAATCCTACTGAGAGGTCTACTAGAGATCAGAAATTGCTGAAGAAAGAACAAGATGTTTCTTTTGTTCTTTCCGGGCGATCGGAAAGTAAAGAAATGGTTAATATATTCAAGATAATTATGTATTTACAAAATACTGTCTCAATTCATCCTATTTCATCAAATATAAAAATTGGATAGGTCCTATCTATGGTCATTGGAGCCTCCTAAAAAGATCTACTAAATTCATCAAGTTGGTCCAAAGGATCAAAACGGCCAGTTATTAATGGAATTCCTTGTCGGTTCTCCGTAAAATACTCGTTTGGCCGAGGGCTTCCAAAAACATCGTAAGCTAAACCCGTGCTGACAAATAACCAACCCGCAATGAATAGGGAGGGTATAGTAATGCTATGAATAATCCAGTATCGAATACTGGTAATAATATCAGCAAAAGAACGTTCTCCGGTGCTTCCAGACATGTTGAGCTCCACATATTCTTGTACAGTCAAAGGGGGATCGATTCCATAAAAGATGAGAGCAGTAAGTAGAAATTTACTGAGAATCATCCTTGTTAGATCGTCAATATTGTACCCAGGGTGTCTTTCGAGTATACCGAATCAGTATAGCTATCCTTCTTCTAGCAAAAATAAAATCTCTCCTAGAATCTCGTTTTCCCTATTTTTATTTCTACTGTGCTTAATATTCTCCAACTATTTTTCTTATATTACAACAATAAAAAACTAATAATTGTTTTCAGATTCGGGGTCGATGCCAGCAAAAACATCTCGGAACAAAGTTCTAGCACCATGCCAAATGTGCCCGAAAAAGAAGAGAAGAGCAAACGAAGCATGTCCAAAAGTAAACTAATTTATTTTTTTACATTAAACAGATATCTATGTTTGGCAAAATTTTGAAAAAAGTGTTATAATATTCAAAGTTTTACTTTAGATAGATGAGGAAATAAGGTAATTAAGTGGTATACAATTTGCATATGTTTAATCGATCTGCTGATAACAGCCTATGCATTTTGTTATCATTTCCAATTGGATGATCCATTAATCCAACTGACAGAAAATTATAAATGGATTAATTTTTTTGATTTTTACTGGAGATTCGGAATAGATGGACTCTCTATAGGACCCATTTTATTGACGGGATTTATTACCACTATAGCTACTTTAGCGGCTCAACCGGTTACTCGAGAATCCCGAAATAAAGCAAGAATGAGTCAAGAAGAATAAGATATGCTGAAGATGATAGAGGCAGAGCTATTAGCCGACGACAATGTAGGTGATAATCAACTGCCTCAGCCACAGCCTGAGTAGGATATGAGGAAGATATTATAGCTGATCGCTGACATGGGTGGTCATCAACCACTTCAACCTCAACCTTAGCCCATGCTGCAGTCGGATAAAAGGAAGATAGAAGTAGAGTAGTGTTATTTCGCTGATATATGTGGTCATAGTTGTCAGAATTGAACCGGTAATCAAACCGGTCAGGCTACTAGTTTATTAGTTTATTGGTTCAACCGATTAGTTACTGGTTGAACTGGCAGAATCGGTCTCACATAAATAAAAAATAAAAAAATAGTTAAAAACCTAAAATTAAAATTATATATATATATATATATATATATATATATATATATATAATATAATCAATAAGTTATAATCTGGTTATTATTAAATATGTATATGAAATTCTAGTATTTTTTCATAGTAAAGATTTTTAATTTTATTTTATATTAAAGTAAATATTTTTTATTTTAATAATTAACTACACTACGAGAAAAATCACTTTTAGCGGCAATACAAATAGCCACTAATACATTTATTAGCAATTAGATATTAGCAGTCTTATGCTTTGTCGCTAAAAGGTTTTAGCGGTAATTATAACATTTGCCAGTAAAAATCTTTTTAATGACCGCAAAAAGTAACTTTTAGCGGCTATTTTCTTGGCAATTTATATGGCCACTAAAAGTAATTCTAAAATTACAATGTTATTCACTTTTAGTGGTCATTACTATTGCTGCCAAAATCTATTTTACCGACAATTTATATAGCCACTAAAAATAATTCTAAAATTGTAATGTTATTCACTTTTAGTTGCCATTATTATTGCCGCTAAAATCTTAAGACTTTTTTTAGTTATATTGCACTCATTTTCTTGGAAGCAACAAACTATTTTTTTCTGGAATCTCAATTATTTTTGCTAATAATAATTATTATTATGCATAATATAAATATACTGAAATTAATTACTACAAAATGAGATATTTCATTAAACTCAAAATATTGATACACAAATTTTTATTGAAAAGTAATAAATCATGTTACAAATCTAAACAACAAAAAATGCTACATGCCTATAACTATGTTACATCTATGTAGCAATACGAGTGTTAGCAATGATCTAAAGTTGCACCTTTAAAAGTAGCCTATCTTTCGTTTTTAGCAATTGATCTAAGAATTTAAAGGTAATTGAGGAAGGAAAATCATGAATCATGAATATACTAAAGAATCCAAAACTATAAACCTTTGGCTACTCTTCAAGGAATTGATAGCTTGGCAATATTTTTTGCTTTGACACCAATGACACGGTTCTCCTAACTTTGAAGTTGGCCTTTTCTCTTTGCTCTTGCTAATTTGATACTGCAATTTTCTTCTCTTGAATTAAATAAATAGTTTTTGAAATGAAGTAGCACTTTGTTCAAATTGCAACTCTTTTTTTTCTTCCTAGCTCATATTCGATTTTATGTTGTATTTGTTGGTCTTCTTTTCTTTGAACAGATTCTTAGTTGCATCAACTAGAATCAATGTTTTAAATTCTTCACTATCCATTTCTTTTGTGAAGCAGTTTTAAAATATTTTCTATATGAAGATCAAAATAAATAAATTAAGTGTACTATATGAAGATCAAAATACACTACTTGTCATGGATGCACAACTTACAAATCTTTTCCTCTTAGAAGTTGGCCAGTTTAAAAAGTTCAAAACTTATAGCCACGAAGGTCCTTTAATCTTTCTTTTAACCAGAAAAAGCTCCAGAGCGCTGCACATAAAGAAACAATTACCTTGCTAAAACTAAATAATTTTTCAGTATATAGACATTATTAACATTACACTCCCTCCATCCCACATATATGACTAGAAGTTTGTCCATCAATATTTGTCATTTGATTAGATTGAGGATGTTTTATATCCTTTTCCACCTAGACCCCCTATTAGAACACCTGATACGTGTGCTAAGTGATAAACCACTATTTTATGGTTTATCTTGTGTTTAATTGAATGGTTTTATCAAGCTTCTACCCACTTATTCATATGATTTGCATGATTTTACAATTCCTTCCTAGTGTTATTCTATGGTTGAAAACTTGCTTTCTAGAGATCTTTAATTTGTATATTTTAATTCTCCTTTATACCATTCGATGCCCTGATCCGTGTGTTAAGTGTTTCAGGCTTTCTAGGGTAGGAATGGTTTAGAGAATGGAGAGGAAGCTTGCAAAAATGGAAGGAACACAAGAAACCAAGGAGATAACCAGCGAGCATCGACGCGCACGCATGGCTCACGCGAGCGCGTGATATGGAGAAATTTGTAGCGACGCGTGTCCGTGCCTGACGCGTACGCGTGGATTGGAGTCTGCACAAGGATGTGTGCGCGTGATTAACGCGTATGCGTGACACACCAAAATAACCAGCGACGGGCACGCATGACTGACGCGTACGCGTGACATGCGCGATCTGCAGAAATAACTGAAAATGCTGGGGGCAATTTCGGGCCGAGTTTTGACCCAGTTTCTGGTCTAGAAACACATAATAGAGCCAGGGAACATGCAGAGACTCAACACAATTCTCATTAGCATAGTTTTAGGTTTTTAGATCTGAATCTAGAGAGAAATCACTCTTCCTCTAGGTTTTTCTTTACATTTATAGTTTATTAGTTTTATGCTTTTGCTTTTGAATATTGAAGAGTCATCACCTCCGTTGAAGATACTATTCTAGTTTGTTTGCTTACTCTTTTATTTATTCCATATTCTTAATTCTTGTTTAGAGTTACAATTGGATTATTTTCATGGATTGTTAATGAAAAGGATTACTTTTATTTTTAATTAAATTGCAGTTATTGTCTATCATGTCTTTCTTTTATTCCCTTTTTAATTCTATGCAAGTAATTTTCATGTCAATGGAGTAGATTCCCAACTTGACATGGGGTTGATTAAGAGGAGACACTTGAGTTGGAATGCTCAAGTGATTAGTTAAATTGGAAGTTATTGGCTAATTCTATATTTACTAACGCTAGACCTTCCCAAGGGAGAGGACTAGGATTTTCGAATAAGAGTTAGCTCAATCACTTGACTTTCCTTTATTTAGTAAGGGTTAACTAAGTGAAAATAACATCTTTATACTACACTCGAGAAAATTCCAACAAGGATAGAACTTCTAATTAATCATTCCCCTAGTCAAGGCCTTTTTAATTAGAATATATATATTTCTCTTTTAAATTACAATTATTTATTTTCTGTCATTCAACTCTTAAAATTCTCAGAAAACTCCTGATTAATAACTTAGCACCCGTTCTAGCAACTCGTTGGGAGACGACTTGGGACTCATACTCCCAGTATTTTTTTCTAAATTTTGTGACAACTTTTCTAAATTGATGATGCGGATTTTTGCTGGTTAAGGGCTAACTTGCAATGCTATTCTTATATTATAATCTCTTAATTGGTCTAACTTCTGCCATGCATCAATTTTTGGCGCCATTGCCGGGGAGTTGCAATTGTGTGCTGAATTATTAATTAGTGTACATATTTTTATTTTATTTGCGTATTTTATTTTATTTTATTACCATGAGCTGTATGTTTCTTTCATTGAATGACACGTTCAATGCCTGATCCGAGCTTAGCCGCATTTGATCCTGAAATTAAAAGAACTCTTTCACGTATTAGGTAAGCTTGGCATCGGTTAGCCTCTGAGGGTGGTGAAATGATTGTTATCGATTCACCAGTCTCATCTGAGGGCGAATCTGAACCACCATCTAAGGAGGAAACAAGATCCTTTACTACTAATTCAGTTGATTCACGTGTAGATAGGATGGCAGCACTTAGGAGGATTACTCTCTAAGAAGATGGAGCTTCAGATTTTACATTGCAGCCATATCAAGTGCATCATCCAACTCTGGCTACAGATTTTGAGCTGAAGACTGCACTAGTCAACTTGATGCCCAAGTTTCATGGCTTACCTGCTCAGGAGCCCATCAAGCACCTCAGAAATTTTCAGACAGCCTGTTCTACTGTTAGGTGTCATGGTGCAAATGAAACTTCTATTCTGTTAACCGCCTTCCCATTTTCTCTTGAGGGAAAGGCGAGGGAGTGGTACTACTCCCAACCTGAAGCAACTGTTACCAACTGGGATACACTCAGGAGAGAATTCCTGGAAAAATACTTTCTAGCTGAAGTTATAGATAGATTGAGAAAAAAGATCTCCTGCATTGTTCAAGGAGAATCAGAGACTCTCTATGAGTAGTGGGAGCGCTTTAAGAACCTTCTGGACGCGTGCCCCCATCACATGATTGACCGGCTGGTGTTGATCAGTTACTTCACTCAAGGCATGAAGACTCGGGATAAAACTACACTGGATGGTGCTAGTAATGGTTCTCTGAAAAAGTACAAGACCGCAGATGAAGCATGGCAATTGATCAGCGACTTAGCTGAGTCTACTAGGAATCATAGGCACAAGAACAACCACTCAAAGACTGTTGCAGAGGTTTCCTCTAGCAGTGAGACTACTGCCCTTACACAGAGTATATGTGAAATGACCAACCTACTGAAACAGATGCAGTTAAATCAACAACAACAATAACCTCCCCCACCACAACAAAGCCAACAGTTAGTTCCCCAAAGAGTATGCGGAATATGTGCTAATTATGGTCATTATACTGATGAGTGTCCGTAACTCCAACAAGAAGACAACACTGTGGCAACTACTCATAACTTCTATGACCGCCTGAATCAAGGATACAATCAACAAGGCGGCAACTACAACCAAGGTGGAAACTATAACCAAGGATGGCAGGACAACTCCAACTAGAGTTGGAGAGATAATTCCAACCATGGCTGGAGGGATAACTACAACAGAGGAGGTAGAGAAAACAATGGAAATTAGAGGTGGAATAACAACAACAGACAGCAGAATCAGAACCAGCCTTACAGAGCACCCCACTTTAGGCAATCCCAAGGACCCCAGCACAATCAACAACAGGCCCCTCAAATCACTTATCCTTCTTCCTTATCAAATGACGAGATGCTTCGTTCTCTTGCACAAGGACAACAAGACATGCAGACTACACTGAATTCTACTCTAAATGGTCTGAATGCCACTTTACAAGCTCTCGTCTCCCGGATAGATTCTTTACCTACTTCCACCAACCACCCTTCAAGCTCCAGTGGAATTCTTTCTAAACCCTTACCTAATCCCAAAGGTGGCATCAATGCCATCACTTTGAGGTCCGGAACCATACTGCAAGAGAGGAATCAGGAGGAGCCAAGCCCACAAGAACACGCCCAAGATGAAGACTTAGTTGAAGTGGGAAATGCTGAAAAGGAAGAGGAATTACAAGACAAGGCTGAAGAAGAAGTAGCTCAGCAAGGGAATGGAGCGCCAAAGGACACAGAAGCTGCAAGTGGCGCCATTCCTATCCCATTCCCACACCTTGCACGAAAGTCCAGGAAGCAGATGGAACTTGATCCCAAAATGGTGGAAATTTTCAAAAAGGTTGAGGTAACTGTTCCCCTTTTTGATGTTATTCAGTAGGTACCTAAATATGCAAAGTTTCTGAAAGATTTATGCATACATGATGAGCGGATAATTTATACGCTTTTTGGCATTATTTTTACATAGTTTTTAGTATGTTTTAGTCACTTTTCATTATATTTTTATTAGTTTTTATTCAAAAATCACATTTCTGGACTTTACTATGTCTTTATGTGTTTTTTTGTAATTTCAGGTATTTTCTGGTTGAAATTGAGGGACCTGAGCAAAAATCTGATTCAGAGGCTGAAAAAGGACTACAGATGCTGTTGGATTCTGACCTCCCAGCACTCAAAGTAGATTTTCTGGAGCTACAGAAGCCCAATTGGCGTGCTCTTAATTGCGTTGGAAAGTAGACATCCTGGGCTTACCAGCAATATATAATAGTCTATACTTGACCTGAGTTTTGATAACGCAAACTAGCGTTTAAACACCAATTTTCTACCCTTTTCTGGCGTTAAACGCCAGAACTGGCATAAAAGCTAGAGTTAAACGCCCAAACTGGCACCCTCCAAGAAAAGTCTCTACATGTGAAAGCTTCAATGCTCAACCCAAGCACACACCAAGTGGGCCCCGGAAGTGGATTTTTGCACTATCTATCTTAGCTTACTCATTTTCTGTAAACCTAGGTTACTGGTTCATTATAAAAACCACTTTTAGTGATTCATTTTGTACCTCATGACATTTTACATCAGAACTTGTATTTTCTACAGCATGAGTCTCTAAACTCCATGGTTGGGAGTGAGGAGCTCTGTTGTGTTTCGATGGATTAATGCAATTACTACTGTTTTCCATTCAATCACGCTTGTTTCTATTCTAAGATATTCACCCGCACTTCAACCTGATGAATGTGATGATCCGTGACACTCATCATCATTCTCACCTATGAACGCGTGCCTGACAACCACCTCCGTTCTATCTGCAATAGCTTGAGTGCATATCTCTTGGGTTTCTAATCTAAGATTAGAACCTTCGTGGTATAGGCTAAAATTATTGGCGGCCATTCTTGAGATCCGAAAAGTCTAAACTTTGTCTGTGGTATTCCGAGTAGGATCTGGGATGGGATGACTATGACGAGCTTCAAACTCGCGAGTGTTGGGCGTAGTGACAGACGCAAAAGGATCAATGGATCCTATTCCAACATGAGTGAGAACCGGCAGATGATTAGCCATGTGGTGACAGCACATTTGGACCATTTTCACTGAGAGGACGGATGGTAGCCATTGACAACGGTGATCCACCAACATACAGCTTGCCATGGAGGGAGCCTTGCGTGCGTGAAGAAGAAGACAGTAGGAAAGCAGAGATTCAGAAGACAGAGCATCTTTAAAACCTCAACCTGTTCTCCATTACTACATAACAAGTATTTATTTCATGTTCTTTTACTTTTGCAATTAAAACTGAGAATCATTACTGATATCCTGACTAAGAACTACAAGATAACCATAGCTTGCTTCAAGCCGACAATCTTCGTGGGATCGACCCTTACGCACGTAAGGTATTACTTGGACGACCCAGTGCACTTGCTGGTTAGCTGCACAGAGTTGTGTGAAAAGTGTGCGATCACGATTCCGTGTGCCAAGTTTTTGGCACCGTTGCCGGGGATTGTTCGAGTTTGGACAACTGACAGTTTATTTTGTTGCTTAGATTAGGAAAATTTTCTTTTTGGTTTAAAGTCTTCTATTATTGTTTTTGGTTAAAAATTTTAAAATCCTTATTTTTTTTTCTAAATTATTTTCGAAAATTTTCAAAACCAATAACTTCATAATTTAGTCTTCTGTTTGAATTTAGTTTCATATTTTAAGTTTGGTGTCAATTACATAAGTTTATTTTTCTTTCATATTTTTCAAAAGTTACTCTCAGTGTTCATATTGATATTCAAAGTTTTCCCGTTTGTTTTCTTTGTTTTGATCTAAAAATTCTAAGTTTGGTGTCATTTTATTGTTTTTCTCTTTTCTCATTAAATTCAAAATCTCTTTTTTAAAAATTATATCCAAAGTTTTTCAAATCTTCTTAATTAAGTAATTATTCTAGTTTTCGAATTTATTGGCCTTTTTCTTTTAGTTTTCGAAATTTATGTTTTAGTTTCTAAGTATTTATTTTATCTTTTTTTATTTTATTTTTTTGATTTACTTTTAATTAAATAAAATAAAAATCAAAATATATTTTAGTTGCAATTCACATCAATTTCCTTTTCTCCATCATGGACCTAAGTGAAAATGAACAGTCCAGGAGGACTCTGGGGTCATATGCTAACCCCGTTACGGCTGCATATGGGAGTAGCATCTGTATACCTCCCATCAAAGCAAATAGTTTTGAGCTAAATCCTCAGCTCATTATCATGGTGCAGCAAAATTGTCAGTATTCCGGTCTTCCACAGGAAGAACCAACTGAGTTTCTGGCACAGTTTTTACAAATTGCTGACACAGTACGTGATAAGGAAGTGGATCAGGATGTCTACAGATTATTACTGTTTCCATTTGCTGTAAAAGACCAAGCTAAGAGGTGGTTAAATAACCAACCCACATCAAGTATAAGAAAATTGAAACAGCTATCAGACAAATTCCTGAACCAATATTTCCCTCCAAAAAGAATAACACAGCTAAGGCTGGACATCTAAAGCTTTAAATAAGAGGACCATGAATCCCTTTACAATGCCTGGGAGAGGTACAGAGGGATGCTAAGGAAATGCCCATCTGAAATATTTTCAGAATAGGTACAGTTAGACATCTTCTACTATGGGCTTACAGAAAAAGCTCAAATGTCTCTAGACCCATCAGCTGGTGGATCTATACGCACGAGAAAGACAATTGCAGAGGCTCAAGAGCTCATTGATACAGTTGCTAGAAATCAACATCTATACTCAAGTAGTGACTCTTCCATGAAAGAAGAAGTTAGGGCAATATCTACTGATCCTAGTCCTCAAGAACAAGTTGTTGAACTTAATCAGCAATTGCTTCTTATGACAAAACAGTTAGCAAAATTTAAAGAGATGCTCCAAGACACCAAAGATGCTAACAAGAATATGGAAGCACAATTGAATGAGATAAGACAGCAGCTATCTAAATAAATAACAGAAGAATGCCAAGCTGTTCAACTAAGGAGTGGGAAGACATTGAATAATTCAGCTCAAGGTAGCAAAAAGCCAAGAAAGGAACAACTGACAGAGAATGACCAGACCACTGCCCAAAATCCCTCCCAGGACATTAAGAGCCCAGAGAGGAATAATTCTGGCATTCAAACGCCAGAAAAAGGTGAAAAAATGGCGTTAAACGCCCAGGGGATGCCCACTTCTGGCGTTCAAACGCCAGAAAAGGGTGAAAAAATGGCGTTAAACGCCCATCCCATGCCCAGTTCTGGCGTTCAAACGCCAGAAAAAGGGTGGAAAATTGGCGTTAAACGCCCATCCATCTCCCTATCCTGGAGTTCAAACGCCAATGAGAGATCAGACACCTGTAAGTGCTGATAATAACTCCCTCAAGAAGGCTTCTCAACTTGCCTCTGTAGGAACTAAAGCTGCAGCAACTAAGGTTGAAGAATATAAAGCCAAAATGCCTTATCCTCAGAAACTCTGCCAAGCAGAATAGGATAAACAATTTGCCCGCTTTGCAAACAATCTTAGGACTCTTGAAATAAAGATCCCGTTTGCAGAGGCACTCGAGCAAATACCCTCTTATGCTAAGTTCATGAAGGAGATCTTAAGTCATAAGAAGGAATGGAGAGAAACTGAAAAAGTTTTCCTCACTGAAGAATGCAGTGCAGTCATTCTGAAAAGCTTACCAGAGAAGCTTAAAGATCCTGGAAGCTTTATGATACCATGCACATTAGAGGGTGCTTGTACCAAGACAGCTCTATGTGACCTTGGGACAAGTATCAATCTAATCCCTGCATCCACTATCAGAATGCTTGGCTTGACTGAAGAGGTCAAACCAACCCGGATATGTCTTCAACTTGCTGATAGCTCCATTAAATATCCATCAGGCATAATTGAGGACATGATTATCAAGGTTGTGCCATTTGCCTTTCCCACTGACTTTGTAGTGCTGGAAATGGAGGAGCACAAGAGTGCAACCCTCATTCTAGGAGGACCCTTCCTAGAAACTGGACGAACTCTCATTGATGTCCAAAAAGGAGAAGTGACCCTGAGAGTCAATGAGGATGAATTCAAGTTAAATGCTGTCAAAGCTATGCAGCATCCAGACACCTCAAATGACTGCATGAGCACTGATATTATTGACTTCTTGGTGGAAGAGATCAATATGACTGAGAGTCTCGAATCAGAGCTAGAGGACGTCTTTAAAGATGTTTAGCCTAATCTGGAGGGACTAGAGGAAATAGAAAAACCTCTGAAAACTCTTCAGGAAGAGGATAAGCCTCCTAAATCCGAGCTCAAACCACTGCCACCATCCCTGAAATATGCATTTTTGGGAGAGGATGACACTTTTCCCGTGATCATAAGCTCTGCCTTAGAGCCACAGGAAGAGAAAGCACTACTTCAGGTGCTAAGGACACACAAGACAGCTCTTAGGTGGTCCAGAAGTGACCTTAAGGGAATCAGCCCAGCCAGATGCATGCACAAGATCCTATTAGAGGACGATGCTAAGCCAGTGGTCCAACCACAAAGGCGGCTGAATCCAGCCATGAAGGAAGTGGTACAGAAAGAGGTCACTAAATTACTAGAGGCTGGGATTATTTATCCTATTTCTGATAGCCCCTGGGTAAGCCCTGTCCAAGTTGTACCCAAAAAGGGAGGCATGACAGTGGTTCACAATGAAAAGAATGAACTGGTTCCTACAAGAACAGTTTCAGGGTGGCGTATGTGTATTGACTACAGAAGGCTCAATACAGCCACTAGAAAGGATCATTTTCCTTTATCATTCATAGACCAGATGCTAGAAAGATTAGCAGGTCATGATTATTACTATTTTTTGGATGGCTATTCAGGTTATAACCAAATTGCAGTAGATTCTCAGGATCAAGAGAAAACAGCATTCACATGTCCCTCTGGAGTATTTGCCTACAGAAGGATGCCTTTTGGTCTGTGCAATGCACCTGCAACCTTTCTGAGATGCATGCTCTCTATTTTCTCTGATATGGTGGAAAATTTCTGGAAGTCTTCATGGATGACTTCTCAGTATTTGGAGACTCATTCAGCTCTTGTCTTGATCATCTAGCACTTGTTCTGAAAAGGTGCCAAGAGACTAACCTGGTTTTAAACTGAGAAAAATGTCACTTTATGGTGACTGAAGGAATTGTCCTTGGGCACAAAATTTTAAACAAGGGAATCGAGGTGGATCAAGCCAAGGTAGAGGTAATTTAAAAATTACCACCACCTGCCAATGTTAAAGCAATTAGAAGCTTTCTGGGGCATGCAGGATTCTATAGGAGGTTTATAAAGGATTTTTCAAAAATTGCAAAACCTCTAAGCAATCTGTTAGCTGCTGACACGCCATTTGTCTTTGACACAGAGTGTCTGCAGGCGTTTGAAACTCTGAAAGCTAAGCTGGTCACAGCACCTGTCATTTCTGCACCAGACTGGACATTACCATTCTAATTAATGTGTGATGCCAGTGACCATGCTATTGGTGCAGTATTAGGACAAAGGAATAACAAGCTTCTGCACATCATTTACTATGTCAGTCGTGTTCTAAATGACGCACAGAAGAATTACACAACCATAGAAAAAGAGCTGCTTGCAGTGGTTTATGCCATTGACAAGTTTAGATCCTATTTAGTAGGATCAAAAGTGATTGTGTACACTGACCATGCTGCTCTTAAATATCTACTCACAAAGCAGGATTCAAAACCCAGGCTCATAAGATGGGTGTTGCTTCTGCAAGAGTTTGATATAGAAATAAGAGACAGAAAAGGGACAGAGAACCAGGTAGCTGATCACCTGTCCTAGATAGAACCAGTAGCAGGGGTGTTCCTCCCTCCTACTGAGATCTCTGAGACCTTTCCGGATGAGCAACTCTTTGCCATTCAGGAAGTACCATGGTTTGTAGACATTGCAAACTATAAAGCTGTGAGATTCGTACCCAAAGAGTACAGTAGACAGCAAACAAAAAAATTAATTTCTGGTGCAAAATACTACTTGTGGGACGAACCATATCTATTTAAGAGATGTGCAGACGGAATGATCTGCAGATGCGTGCCTAGAGAAGAGGCACAGAAGATCCTATGGCACTGCCAAGGATCACAATATGGAGGACATTTTGGAGGTGAGCAAACAACCACAAAAGTCCTCCAATGTGGCTTCTACTGGCCTACCCCTCTATAGAGACTCCCGAGAGTTTGTACGTAACTGTGATAGTTGCCAGAGAGCTGGTAATCCGCCTCATGGTTACGCCATGCCTCAGCAAGGGATCTTAGAGATTGAGTTGTTTGATGTATGGGGTATTTTCCCACCATCATACTCAAACACTTATATTCTGGTGGCAGTAGACTATGTATCTAAATGGGTAGAGGCAATTACCACACCAACTAATGATACTAAGACAATGCTGAAGTTCCTCCAGAAGTATATCTTCAGCAGATTTGGTGTCCCTAGAATACTAATCAGTGATGGAGGGACTGATAAACCCATATTTCATGAGTTCTTTTGTGCTTAATTTGAGTGATTTATTCAATCCTCCACCTACTTATTCATATTAACTGCATGGTTTTACTTTTCCTTCCTTATTATGTCATATTGTGAAAAACATGTTTTTCTAAGCTTTAAAAATTAATTATTTTAATTACCTTTATTTCCATTCGATGCCGTGATTAGTGTGTTGAGTAGTTTCAGATTTTCTAAGGCAGAATGACTTAAAAGATGGAAAAGGAAACATACAAAAATGGAAGGAGAAAGCAAAATGGAGCTTTGAAGGAAACTGGGATTCACGCGATCGCATGGACGACGCGATCGCATGCCAGAAGCGAAGATGCAGCGACACGGCCGCGTGACTGACGCGACCGCGCGACATAAGCAGAACGCATACGACGCGGATGCGTGACTGACGCGACCGTGTGGCAAGGAAAAGCTCCGAATGACGCGACCGCGTGACCCACGCGGACGCGTGACAGAGGCCACGTATCAGAATTTACAAAATACGTCCCCAGTGATTTCTGAAGCCCTTTTTGGCCCAGATCCAAGTACAGACAGCATAGACCAGAGGTTATAAAGTGTGGGAATGCACCCATTCAAAAGAGAGCTCACATATTTTATTTTTCAATGATTTAGATTTAGTTGAGTGGCAGATCTTCTCCTCTCTCTCTTAGGATTTAGGATTTCCTCTCGCTCTAAGAGTGACTCTCAATCCAGGTTTTATATTTCTTTGTTTTAAACTTCCCTTTCACTTTATTTATTTATTTCAGTATCTGAGTTGGCTATTTACTTTTATAATTGAATCTATGAATTCTTCCATGTTACAGACTGTTATTTAAATTAATGATAATTGAGGTATTTTCAGTTTATGATTGTTCTCTTTGATTTAAGTTACCATTGCTTCCCATCTAAGGACATTTTTATTATTCCAGCAATTTTATTTTTTCCCCTTTTGGTCCTGGTTAAGAATTCAGTAACTCAACAGTTATTAAACTCAACATAATTGATAATCGTTATCTTGCTAATTGAGCTGAACTTAAGTAATCCCAACCTTTTCTTAGGAAATAAATAGGATTCAAAGGTTAATTTAATTAGTCCCTTGACTTTCCTTTGCCCTAGTAAAGGTTGACCAAGTGGAGTTTAGATTCAACTTTCATTATAGTTGAGAGAGATAACTACGTTGGACCTCCAACTTCTCTTACCTTGCCAAAAGTCTGCTTTATAGTATTTATTTATTTTAATTGCCATTTACTTTACTTGTCACTTAAATTACTTGCTTCTCATCTTCTAAACCCCGATTACAACCTTTATAGCCAATAATAAGAACATACCTCCTCGCAGTTCCTTGAGAAGACGACCCGAGGTTTGAATACTCGGTTAACAATTTTTAAAGGGGTTTGTTACTTGTGACACCCAAAACATTTGTACGAAGGGATTTTTGTCGGTTTAGAGACTATATCTACAACGCGACTGCTTTTATGACATTCTTTACTGGCAAAAATCCTAACGTCAAAATGGCGCCATTGCCGGGGAACTGCTAACGTGTGCCTTATTATTGGTTATTGTAAATATTTTTCTTTTGCTTGTTTATTTTTTTTTGTTTTTTTTCTGTTTATCTTTATTTGCTACCATGAACTCTCACCCCTCTCGCTTTGAGTTTGGTTTTAATATTGTTAAAGGAAATAGAAGTTACAGCAGGAACGCGCATCAAGGTCAGACCAATCAAGGATGGATGGAACCGAGAGGATCTAATCAACCCTTTTGGCAGCAACACCCTCCGAGATATCCTGGACAAAGACCATTCTACAATGCATACCCAGCTGAAAGATATGATGGACAACCTTGTAACTACCAACAAGCCCCACCCCGTGCATGTAAACCATCCTTTCAATATAACCTCGAACCACCACACTCACAAGCTCCTCTTCACCATTCGCCACCATATGATCTTTCCTTACCCTAGTGCCAATCCAATCGCTCCCAATCACCACCACTTTCCTTTGTGTCATGTCCATGTCCAGCAACCCGAGAAGCAGAGGTTCGCCTAACGGAAACAGTAAATAAATTTCAAAAAACCATTCAACAACTGGAGCAAGCGATAATTCAATGGGTTTCTAGGCACTCAAATACACAAGGATCAGCCACAGCCCCATGTGAACAGTCTAACGAAGAGCGTAGCATGAAGGAGATACCAGAAACTCCAGTGGACAAGACAGAGAAT
The DNA here is from genome assembly GCF_059453495.1 of Arachis ipaensis. Classification (NCBI taxonomy): domain Eukaryota; kingdom Viridiplantae; phylum Streptophyta; class Magnoliopsida; order Fabales; family Fabaceae; genus Arachis; species Arachis ipaensis. The sequence continues at coordinate 104,524,668 of NC_142435.1, read as the reverse complement.
GAATTCGTACTAGAACAAGTAGAAGAAGCTGTCATCGCTCAAGAAGAAGAGTTGGTTGAAGATCTAGGAGATGCTGAACCTCCATGGGAATCCAGAATTGAGGAACACGCCGTCAAGGAGTCTACAGTTGATGCTAAGGAGGATATTTCTCCAAGGCAAGTCGTTTATGAAGAATCAGACGGAATAATCCAAGAAACAAATTCCCTCGATAGTGATAGTCACAAGTCTAGCTCTCTTAGTGATGAACTTGCATCCGCAAGTGAATTCTCTGAGATCGAAGAATCTTCCCCAAGTGAATATGAAGATGATGCAGAGGTAGATTTCTCTCAACCTCCAATCTATGACTCAAGTGATGAGGAAGACACAGAAGACTTTGACCAGGACACAGATACAATTGAAGATCTTTGCAAAAAAGTGGAGGAATTCACAGAAGAGCACAAAGAAATGGAACTTGCAGAACCACCAAAAACATCTATCCCAAGGCCATTACCACCTAATACAAGCTTCAAGTGGGTACAATCCTTAACTTATAACTTTACTTATTCACTTGAATATGGTTTGCTTGAAACAGATGGCCAGCTTAGAGCTCTCTGCGGCTTTAAGAGTAAGAGGGAAATGGCTCGTACTCAGAGCTGGTGCACAAGGTTCAATAAGGTTCCACGCTTCACCTCGAAGTACACGGATTGGTATCATGCTCAATTGTATGGATCACGAAAAACGTTTGGTCACCAAGGTGAGATTCTACTTTTTAAACCGTCCGAATGGAAACATGTAGATCAAGACGGAGGCGGATTTAAAAGAAAGGCTTGGAATCCTGGACTCTATCCTGACATTCGTCGTCCCGGGAGCCTGAAAATCTGTTTGGAGCTGCTCAAAAGCTTTGCATGCTTGGTTTGGGACCACGGAGGCTATTGGCATTTCAAGCACTGGTGGAGATTTTTAGACGAATTTAAACATAAGCCGCCATAACAGGATACTCCTCCAATGTCCAACTTAAGGACTTTAACTAAAAGTGCTAGGTGGGAGACAACCCACCATGGTATGGTCGCTTCTTTTTCAATTTATTTCTTGTTAATTGCTTTCATTTTTCTTTTTTCATTTTAATTTATTAAACCTGGAATCATGCATAGTATTCATGCTAATCATTGCATTCTGCATTTTTCATGCATATATATATATAAAAAAAGGGTGCACGACGCGACCGCATGCCCCATGCGATCGCGTCATATTGCGAGAAACACCACCCACGCGACCGCATGACCCACGCGACCGCGTGATATATATATCGGCATAAGGATCCAACGAATAGAAAGTTAGGCTGGAATCGTGCGGCCCTTGTGCGTTTCGCACAAATTGGCCCACGCGATCGCATGCCCCATGCGATCGCGTCACTTGCACAATACCAATCCCACGCGACTGCGTGAGCGACGCGATCGCGTCGCATGGATTGCGCATCAGCCCAAAAGGAGACAGAGAGTTGCGCTAAAACGGCGCTGGAGTCGTGCGTTTAGCACGAATTCCAGCGACGCGATCGCGCTACCCACGCGATCGCGTCACCCCTCTTTCCCCCCTCTCATGCGATCGCGTGCCCCACGCGATCGCGTCACTCCCATTTTCACCCCAACCACGCGACCGCGTTCCCCATGCGGCCGCGTGGATTCAAAAATATAACCCTCCCAGCCACGCGAACCCTATCAGTCGCGCAGCCCCCACCCCCAACCCTCTTCTTCCTCTCTGCTTCTTCTTCCTTCAGCCACCACCCAGCACCACCTAGCCGCCACCGCGCCACCACCCAGACGCCGCCGCCGTCCAGACACCGCCGCCGTACCACCCCCTCCCCCTTTTTCTTCTTCTTTCTTCCTCTCTCCTCCCCTCTCCGCCACCACCCAGAACCAAAACCCACCACCGCCGGCCATCCAGCCGCGCGCCCCCCTCCGCCACCCACCCGCAACCCCCCTCCCTTCCTCTATCACTAAGCCTAAGACCCTATCCCCATTCCCCCTCAGCCGCCACCCCGCCGCCGTGCCCCGCCACCGCGCCGGACACCACCGCCGCCATCACCCAACTGTTTTGCTTCTTTCGCTTTCCAGGTTCCGCAACACGCACTCCCTTTTATCCGTTCGTCGTTTTTCTGTAATTTTTTTTCTGTTTTTGTTCATACTTAGGATAGATAGATATGCATGATGTAGTGGATTTTTAGGTTGTTAGTTAGCTTAGGCTGTGGTTAGTGGATCTAGGTCTGTTTACTTGCACTGTTCCTGTTTCTGTTTTATCATAACTGCAATTCTGCTGTTCCTGTGACCTCGTTCATATGCTGTGATTTCTTGCATTTGCTGCTTGTTACTCTGAATTTTCCTATTTCTATTAATTATAGGTAACTACAGCAAGTTTTTAATTCATATGCCCTGCTATGATTGCTGTTTATTTTCCGGGACAATCCAATTTTAGCCGGAATGCTGCCCAAATTTTTTGTAAATTATTTTCATTCATGTTTTGGTTTGGCATTTCTGAACTCTGTTTTACTTTGCTTTACCCAAACTGTTTCATGAATGCTATGGCAGACTTTCTTACCCTCTTTGGTTTCCTGGTTCATAAACTGCATTTGTGATTCACTGATTCCAATTTTTGCTTTCTTTATTTCTATTCGAATCAGCATCACCCTGTTTTTCTTGTTCGATTATGAGTTCTTCTATTCTTACCTATGAATCCTTGTTATATAGAATTTTTCTCTATGCCATTTACTTTAACCCGCACTTTACTAACTCACTAATTTTAATTTACTAATTTCTTTTTCAAATTCTAACCATACTAACCCTTTTGATCTCTTTTCTGATTATTTTCACTTTCCTCTAGCTTTCTAACCATGGCATATTGATTATTTTTCTATCTAACATTAATTCAATCACATTTCATATACTCATTTTCCTTATTTTATTTCTCCTTTGCTGCTTTGAGTTTCCTTTGTTTAATTGCCTATTTGCTTTACTATTTTTATCCATATCCTGGTTTTCTGTTTTTCAGGATGTCTGCCTCACAAAGGAAAGGAAAGGCAAGGCTACTGGCAAGCGCAAGCGAGGAGATTCCTCCCAGTCCATCATTGCCCTCATGCACGATTCCTCATGGCGGGAGAAGAACTTCACACAGCAGGAAAAAGCTGACTAGCTGCTCCCTACAAATGATCCTATAAAATTTGCAAACCGGTACTGTGAGCTGAAGTACCCGGCTTTTGCAAACTTCAGAAATTTATACCTGGAGCGAACTCTGAAGATTCCAGAAGCACTCTAGCAGTACACCACTGAGCAAATCAAGCAAAGGGGCTGGTTCTTTCTGGAGAGAACACTGACAGAGGTCAACACATCTTGGATCCGAGAATTCTACTGCAACTACTACCTCACCACCCTAGATGCCGTAAACCTGAGAGGAAAACAAATTCTGGACACTGAAGAGGCCTTAGAGGACATTCTCCGGCTCCCAGCCAAGTTCGATCAGCCTGATGGTTATTCAAAGGCTGAGGAGGACATGCGTCAGATGCAGTTTGATTGGGATGCCGTGAAGGCACGGATAGCTCTCGACCCGACAGTTTCTTGGGAGATGGGTCAGGACACCACCATGCCTCGAGGGATCAAGAGAGCGTACTTAAATGATGAGGCTCGGTTATGGCATCAGATCTTGAGTAATTATGTGTACTCACGAGACGGAGATCCTGGCTGTTATGATCACCCTCCTTTGGTGTGTGATAGAGGGGAAGGACCTTTATCTGCCACGCTTTATCTGGCATTTTATGACCAGGGTCCACGTCCGAGGCACCCTCCCTTTTCCGTATCTGGTTACACAGCTAGGCCGTCGAGCTGACGTGCCATGGGAGGATGCCGATGAGAGACCACCAGCGGTGGATTGCAGGAAGATCATTCCTCACAGCAGGAACTTCTTAGCTTTGGGCTACAGACCACCACCCTTCACTACTACTGATGAGCCAGCCCCACCGTCTGCTGGACCCTCTTCATCCACAGCTGCCACTGCTGCTCCTGCTGCTACCACTGCACCTTCACCTACCTCTGAGCCCGTATACCGCCTCGTGCACCGCCTATTCCGACAGCTTGATCAGATGGAGCACCATAACCGGCGCCGGTATGAGAGATTGGAGCGTCGCAACAAGCGACGCTATGAGCACCTGAAGTTGATGATACGATCCGGCGACATCCCCTCTGAGCCCGACACACCATCTGAGCCATCAGAGGAGGAGGAGGATGGGCACGAGGAGGAGACTCATTTCCAGGAGGAGACCCATCAGCAGGCAGCCACAGAGCAGGCTGCCCCGCATCAGGAGGTTATGCCCCAGATAGAGGCTGCAGATCCGGAGATCCTGATCCAGTCAGCCCCACCTCTACAGCAGCCAGACCCTCAGCCCACCACCACCACAGAGCCTCCAGCTGCCATCCCTACCAGTGATGACACCCTTTCACACCCGGCTTGATTGAGCATCAGGGACGATGCTTCATTTTAAGTGTGGGGAGGTCGCCATCTCTGGCGTTTATTTTGGTGAACCACTACATACTTTTTCTTTTATTTTGAATATTTTTCTGTATTTTTCTTTTTACTGTTATTTTCTGAGTACTTATACATTGCTTTTATGTATTTTTACTCTATTTTTTCATATTGCATCTTTAGTTCATATTTTTAGTTATTTAGTTTAGTTTGCAATTCTGATTTATTAGTGGATTAATTAGTATAGTTTACCCTTTTTAGCATAAGATAGTATAGTTTAAATTGAAAAATATAAAAAGCAAGTAAGCTAGGAAATTGAACATATCAGATTTAAATCCATAAACCTTGTATATAGCATTACATGATGTAGTTAAGCTGACAACATTTCATCAAGGAGGAACATTAAAACTTTAAAAGCTACCCTAAATAATTTTTTTATGAGAATAATGGGAATTTTTAACTAAACCTGCATAACATATATGAATGATATATGATGCTTGAGTTAGAGAACACACAGCCTGTGAGTCTTGAGCTTAATTGTATGGTTGCATTCAAACCATAACTTCATTCCTGTGTGTTTCGCTTCTTTTTATTCTGATGTTCTTTACTTTGCTTTAATCTATATGTCCAATTATAGAATATAGAATAGATACATACTAAAAGAATGATTGAGGCCATCATTTGATTTTAGCTCACTTACCCCAGAATAACCTACCTTTCACATCACCCTTGTCAGCCCCCTTGAGCCTTTAAAATCCCTTTTATTTTATTTAGCCACACTACTAGCCTTAAGCAGAAAAACAAAATAAAATCCCAAGTTAAATCCTTGGTGAGCTTAAGATAGAAAATTATGAATAGATTAGAACATGGGAAACCTATTGGGAACATGGATGATAGAAACAAAAGGGTAGAGAAGTTAAAAGAAATAAAATAAATTTGGGAAGCATGCTCATGAGAAAATCAAGGTAAAGAGATTTTATTTTACTAAATATGTATGTTAAGTGGAGATCTTAGTCTAATTAAGGATTCACTTATTAGCTCACTTGACCCTATACATATATCCTTGCCTTTACCTTGGCCCCATTACAACCTTAATTAAAGACCTCATGACTTTTTGGTATGACTATATTTTATAATTGTTGATTGGTTAGATGAAAAACAAAGCTATAGAAAGTAAAAATAAAAGAAAAGTAGAGTGAATAAACCTAGTAAACGCTGAGTGACTAGAGGGTAAACACAAAATCCAGTGAGGGTTCAATAACTTATCAACATATATCTGTACTTAATTTACTAATTGTTTTGCAAGTTTGTACAATGTTTTCTTTCCCATCTCATTTGCTGAAATGCTTCACTATTTAAGGGTTGGCTATACATATACATGACTCCTTGAGAATATGAACTAACTTGACTACATGTAAGCTTTATATATGAGTGAATAATTTAGAGTTGCATGATGCATCATTCATTTAGGTAGTTGCATTTAAATTAGGTTGCATTGCATGACATTCCATCACTTTAACCTTAATTATTTACCTTGGGTTTAGCATGAGGACATGCTAGTGTTTAAGTGTGGGGAGGTTGATAAATCCATATTTCATGAGTTCTTTTGTGCTTAATTTGAGTGATTTATTGAATCCTCCACCTACTTATTCATATTAACTGCATGGTTTTACTTTCCCTTCCTTATTATGTCATATTGTGAAAAACATGTTTTTCTAAGCTTTAAAAATTAATTATTTTAATTACCTTTATTTCCATTCGATGCCGTGATTAGTGTGTTGAGTAGTTTTAGATTTTCTAAGGCAGAATGACTTAAAGGATGGAAAAGAAAACATACAAAAATGGAAGGAAAAAGCAAAACGGAGCTTTGAAGGAAACTGGTATTCACGCGATCGCATGGACGACGCGACATAAGCAGAATGCATACGACGCGGACGCGTGACTGACGCGACCGCGTGGCAAGGAAAAGCTCTGAATGACGCGACCGCGTGACCCACGCAGACGCGTGACAGAGGCCACGTATCAGAATTTACAGAATACGCCTCCAGCGATTTCTGAAGCCCTTTTTGGCCCAGATCCAAGTACAGACAGCATAGACCAGAGGTTATGAAGTGTGGGAATGCACCCATTCAAAAGAGAGCTCGCATATTTTATTTTTCAATGATTTAGATTTAGTTGAGAGGGAGATCTTCTCCTCTCTCTCTTAGGATTTAGGATTTCCTCTCGCTCTAAGAGTGACTCTCAATTCAGGTTTTATATTTCTTTGTTTTAAACTTCCCTTTCACTTTATTTATTTATTTCAGTATCTGAGTTGGCTATTTACCTTTATAATTAAATCTATGAATTCTTCCATGTTACAGACTGTTATTTGAATTAATGATAATTGAGGTATTTTCAGTTTATGATTGTTCTCTTTGATTTAAGTTACCATTGCTTCCCATCTAAGGACATTTTTATTATTCCAGCAATTTTATTTTTTCCCCTTTTGGTCCTGGTTAAGAATTCAGTAACTCAACAGTTATTAAACTCAACATAATTGATAATCGTTATCTTGCTAATTGAGCTGAACTTAAGTAATCCCAACCTTTTCTTAGGAAATAAATAGGATTCAAAGGTTAATTTAATTAGTCCCTTGACTTTCCTTTGCCCTAGTAAAGGTTGACCAAGTGGAGTTTAGATTCAACTTTCATTATAGTTGAGAGAGATAACTACGTTGGACCTCCAACTTCTCTTACCTTGCCAAAAGTCTGCTTTACAGTATTTATTTATTTTAATTGCCATTTACTTTACTTGTCACTTAAATTACTTGCTTCTCATCTTCTAAACCCCGATTACAACCTTTATAGCCAATAATAAGAACATACCTCCTCACAGTTCCTTGAGAAGACGACCCGAGGTTTGAATACTCGGTTAACAATTTTTAAAGGGGTTTGTTACTTGTGACACCCAAAACGTTTGTACGAAGGGATTTTTGTCGGTTTAGAGACTATATCTACAACGCGACTGCTTTTATGACATTCTTTACTGGCAAAAATCATTACGTCAGGGACTCATTTCTGCAATAAAAAGCTTGATTCTGCTCTGATCTGATATGGAATTAACTACAAAGTAGCAACTCCATATCATCCACAGACAAATGGGCAAGCTGAAGTCTCAAATAGAGAACTAAAACGAATCCTGGAACGGACTGTAAGTACCCGTAGAAAGGATTAGGTAAGGAGTCTGGATGATGCTCTACGGGCATACAGAACTGCATTTAAAACTCCTATAGGGACCTCTCCATACCAGCTTGTGTATGGAAAAGCCTGTCACCTACCAGTAGAACTGGAACACAAAGCCTACTGGGCAACTAGATTCCTAAACTTTGATGCCAAGTTAGCTGGAGAGAAAAGATTTCTCCAGTTGAATGAGCTAGAGGAATTCAGACTCAATGCTTTCGAACATGCAAAAATTTACAAGGAGAAAGCAAAAAGGTGGCATGACAAGAAACTGTCATCCAGAGTCTTTGAGCCATGACAGAAGGTTCTACTGTTTAACTCTAGGCTCAGATTATTCCTTGGGAAATTAAAATCCCGGTGGAGGGGACCATACGTGATTACAAGTGTGTCACCATATGGATATGTAGAGCTTCAGGATATTGACTCTGACAAAAGGTTCATCGTTAATTGACAGAGAGTAAAGCATTATCTTGAAGGCAATATACTCAGTAAAGTCGAGATAAAGTCAATAAAGAAGCGCTTGTTGGGAGGCAACCCAGCCATTAGCAAAGTTTATTTGTTATTTAAATAATAATTATATGAGTTTGATGTAAATCATCTTCAAGGTTAATTATCAATTGCAGGAGTTTACAGAGTTACAGAAGGATTCAGAGCATAAAGCAGAGAAAAGGAGCTCACTGGCACGAAAATGCCAGTAAAGGGGTATTTTGGGCGTTAAACACCAGAATGGGTATCATTCTAGGCGTTTAACGCCAGTAAAGATACCATTCTGGGTGTTTAACGCCAGAGTTTCAGCATCCTAGGCGTTTAGAAAAATGCCCAGTGATAAAGGATTTCTGGCGTTTAACGCCAGCCAGGGTACCTGGCTGGGCGTTAAACGCCCAAAATGGCCAACATTTGGGCGTTAAACGCCAGAATGGATACCATTCTGGGCGTTTAACGCCAGAAAGGATAGGGGGAGGAGATTTTGTTTCCACTTCAAATTTTTTCAAACTTTCATGTTTTAATTCATAATTTTCTGCATAAACATGTTACAAATTTTCATTACTCACATTCAATTTCCAAAAATTAAGTAATCTTCTAAATCCCTTTTCAATTTTCTTTCAAATCCCTTCCAAATCTTTTTCAAAAACTCATTTATCTTTTCAATTGCTTTCCAAATATTTTCCAACTCATCATATCTTCTTTTAATTCTTAGATGCATAAAAAAATTTTCAGATTTAACTTCCTTATATTCTTTTCATATCTTTTGAATTTTAAAATCTCATCTTTTTCATATCATGATTTATTTTTACCAATCATATCTTTCTATCATATCTTTTTCAAAATTTTTGAAAACCCCTCCCCTCCACTTTTAAATACACATTCGGCTATCTCCATACTTCCACCATTCGAATTTGATTCTCCTCCTATTCCTCTCCTTTCCTTTCTTTTGCTTGAGGACAAGCAAACCTCTAAGTTTAGTGTGTTTTTTCGTGATCACCGAGCTAAGACTCATTAAGATCATGGCTCCTAAGGAAAAACAAACCACTTCAAGAGGCAAGAAAGAAAATAGTCCAAAACCACTTTGGAATCAAGAGAGGTTCTTAACTAAAGAACATACAGACCATCATCACAAAATAACGGGTTTGAGGTTAGTGATCCCGAAAGTTAAGTTCGATCTGAAAGAAGACGAATATCCGGAGATCCAAGAACAGATTCAAAACAGAGGTTGGAAAATTCTAGCCAATCCTGAAACAAAGGTTAGAAGAAATATGGTTCAGGAATTCTACTCAAATTTGTGGCTGACAGATAAGCAGAGAATGACTGGAACTACCTTCCATACCTTTCGAACTATGGTCAGAGGGAGCATTATTTACTTCCACCTTGACAAAATAAGAAAGGTCTTCAAGCTGCCTCAACTGCAAGATGATCCAGAATCCTTTAATAGGAGAATGGTGAGAATGGATAAACAGTTGGACCAAGTTCTAGAGGACATATGCCTCCCTGGAGCCAAGTGGATAACCAACTCAAGAGTTGTCCCAAACTAACTTAAGAGAGGAGATCTCAAACCAGTCACTAGGGGCTGGCTGGACTTCGTTGGGCATTCCATACTGCCCACTAGCAACCGCTCTGAGGTCACTGTTAAAAGAGCAGTGATGATTCATTGCATTATGCTCAGAAACGAAGTGGAGATTCATCATCTGATTTCTTGTGAAATCTACACAATTGCAAATAAGAATTCCACTGAAGCTAAATTAGCTTACCCAAGCTTAATCTCTCTGCTATGTAAAGATGCTGGGGTAAAGATGAGAGTAGATGAGTTCATCCCAGTCGAGCACCCAATCACCAAAAAGTCAATGGAAAGACAACAAGTGCAAGATAACTCCATCAAAAGGAGAGCGCAGGAGTTCCTCCCAGAAATCCCTCAGGTTGACTACTGGACCCGCCTAGAAGCATCTGTCACCAAGCTACAAGAAGCTATGGATCAACGTAAGGAGGAACAACAAAATCAAAATAGCATGCTTTACAAGCTGCTTAAGGAACAGGAGAAGCAGGGGCGTGAGCTACAGGAGCTGAAGCGCCTGAAGCTCTCCCTTGAAGAGCCAGTTGTCCCACAACTTGAAGGAGTACTTGCCTCTCCCACTGCAGGTTGTTGAGTCCTAACTCTGTGATAACTGTTGTTAGTAGAAATCTATTTTAAGAGTCATTTATTTTTATGTCTTTAAATTTCCTTTCTTCTATTATTATTGGTCTGCTTTTATGTTTATTTTAAGTCTTATTTTTATTTCATGATTAATAAAATCTAGAGTTTATGCCTTAAAGCTATGAATGTCCTATGAATCTACCAGCTTTCTTAAATAAAAAATGTTTTTAATTACAAAAGAACAAGAAGTACATGGTTTCGAATTATATCTTAAAAATAGTTTAATTATTTTGATGTGGTGGCAACACTTTTTGTTTTCTAAATGAATGCTTGAACAGTGCATATTTTTGAATTTGCTGTTTATGAATGTTAAAATTGTTGGCTCTTGAAAGAATGGTGGAAAAGGAGAAATGTTATTGATAATCTGAAAAATCATAAAATTGATTCTTGAAGCAAGAAAAAACAGTGAAAAGCTTGCAAAAAAAAAAAAGCAAGAAGAAAAAGCCAATAGCCCTTTAAACCAAAAGGCAAGGGTAAAATAAAAAGATCCAAGGCTTTGAGCATCAGTGGATAGGAGGGCCCACAGGAATAAAATCCTGCCCTAAGTGGCTAAACCAAGTTGTTCCTAACCATGTGCTTGTGGCGTGAAGGTGTCAAGTGAAGAGCTTGAGACTGAGCGGTTAAAGTCGTGGTCCGAAGCAAAAAGAGTGTGCTTAAGAGCTCTGGACACCTCTAATTGGGAACTCTAGTAAAGCTGAGTCACAATTTGAAAAGGTTCACCCAGTTATGTGTCTGTGGCATTTATGTATCCGGTGGTAATATTAGAAAACAAAATGCTTAGGGTCACGACCAAGAGTCATAAAGTAGCTGTGTTCAAGAATCAACATACTAAAATAGGAGAATCAATAATACTATCTGAATTCTGAGTTCCTATAGATGCCAATCAATCTGAACTTCAAAGGATAAAATGAGATGCCAAAACTGTTTAGAAGTAAAAAGCTACAAGTCCCGCTCATCTAATTGAAGCTAATCTTCATTGATAAATTTGGAATTTATTGTATATTTTCTTCTTTTTACCCTATTTTATTTTTAGTTGCTTGGGGACAAACAACAATTTAAGTTTGGTGTTGTGATGAGCGGATAATTTATTCGCTTTTTGGCATTGTTTTTACATAGTTTTTAGTATGTTTTAGTCACTTTTCATTATATTTTTATTAGTTTTTATTCAAAAATCACATTTCTGAACTTTACTATGTGTTTGTGTATTTTTCTGTAATTTCAGGTATTTTCTAGCTGAAATTGAGGGACCTGAGCAAAAATCTGATTCAGAGGCTGAAAAAGGACTGCAGATGTTGTTGGATTCTGACCTCCCTGCACTCGAAGTGGATTTTCTAAAGCTACAGAAGCCCAATTGGCGCGCTCTCAATTGCGTTGGAAAGTAGACATCCTGGGATTCCAGCAATATATAATAGTCCATACTTGGCCCGAGTTTTGATAACGCAAACTGGTGTTTAAACGCCAACTTTCTACCCTTTTTTGGCGTTAAACGCCAGAACTGGCATAAAAGCTGGAGTTAAACGCCCAAATTGGCACCAAAGCTGGCGTTTAACTCCAAGAAAAGTCTCTAGATATAAAAGCTTCAATGCTCAGCCCAAGCACACACCAAGTGGGCCCCAGAAGTGGATTTCTACACTATCTATCTTAGCTTACTCATTTTCTGTAAACCTAGGTTACTGGTTCATTATAAAAACCACTTTTAGTGATTCATTTTGTACCATATGACATTTTACATCAGAATTTGTATTTTCTACGGCATGAGTCTCTAAACTCCATGGTTGGGAGTGAGGAGCTCTGCTGTGATTCGATGGATTAATCCAATTACTACTGTTTTCCATTCAATCACGCTTGTTTCTATTCTAAGATATTCACTCGCACTTCAACCTGATGAATGTGATGATCCATGACACTCATCATCATTCTCACCTATGAATTCTCACCTTTGTGGTATAGGCTAGAATTATTGGCGGCCATTCTTGAGATCCAGAAAGTCTAAACCTTTTCTGTGGTATTCCGAGTAGGATCTAGGATGGGATGACTGTGACGAGCTTCAAACTCGCGAGTGTTGGGCGTAGTGACAGATGCAAAAGGATCAATGGATCCTATTCCAACATGAGTGAGAATTGACAGATGATTAGCCGTGTGGTGACAGTGCATTTGGACCATGTTCACTGAGAGGACGGATGGTAGCCATTGACAACGGTGATCCACCAACATACAGCTTGCCATGGAAGGAGCCTTGCGTGCGTGAAGAAGAAGACAGTAGGAAAGCAGATATTCAGAAGACAGAGTATCTCCAAAACCTCAACCTGTTCTCCATTATTGCACAACAAGTATTTATTTCATGTTCTTTTACTTTTTGTAATTAAAACTGAGAATCATTACTGATATCCTGACTAAGAATTACAAGATAACCATAGCTTGCTTCAAGCCGACAATCTCCATGGGATCGACCCTTACTCACGTAAGGTATTACTTGGACGACCCAGTGCACTTGCTGGTCAGCTGCATGGAGTTGTGTGAAAAGTGTGCAATCACAATTCCGTGTACCAATACATAAAGACAAAATTAATGAATTAGAAACTATTCCTTTAGGTAGTTCTATATCTGCTTTAATGGGAGGTATACCTGAAAAATGTAGTGATCCAGGTCCATGCATGGTTAACTGTACCATTGGAGGTGTAATATTTTCTGACTACATATGTGATTTAGGAGCATGTGTTAGTATAATGCCATTGTCTATATATGATGCTTTGAGGCTCCCTCCCTTAAAAAGTTCGGCAGCTCGTTTTGTGTTAGCAGATAGGAGTATTATTACAGTAGTTGGAATTGCTGAAGATGTATTAGTGAGCATTAAGGGGCTCATATTTCCCATTGACTTCTATATCCTGGAAATGCCCCCTAATGACTCAGGAAGACCATCATCAATCTTGCTTGGAAGACCATTCCTAAAGACTTCGAAGTTCAAGCTGGATGCATTCTCAGGAACTTACTCCTTTGAGATAGATGGCAGAGCAGTGAGTTTCAGTTTAAATGAAGCTATGAAGCACCCTCCGGAAGATCATTCTATCTTCCAGTGTGACATCATTGATGAAACTGTAGTTGAAGTTCACCAAGAAGAAGTAGAAGAGAAGCACATGGAACAAGGTTCAAGTGTGGAGACACCCTCTGAACACAATGAGGACACTTTGCCATTATCACTAGTTCCAGATAATCCAGAACCTAGCAATGAGTAGAAATTGGAATTAAAGCCACTTCCTCCCCACCTCAAGTATGCTTACCTTGAGGATAATCAGAATTTTCCAGTTATCATTGTAAGGGAACTCACTTCCCAACAGGAAGAACAGCTGCTTAGTGTGTTGAGAAAATACAAGAGAGCAATTGGGTGGAGCTTGGTGGATATAGTAGGCATCAGCCTTCAAGTTTGTGAGCACAGGATATTCTTAGAAGAAGGATCAAAGCCTGTCCATCAACCCCAAAGAAGATTGAATCCCACTATCTTAGAAGTTGTCAAGAAAAAAGTGACCAGGCTACTTGAAGTAGATATCATCTACCCCATCTCAGATAGTGAATGGGTCAGTCTAGTACAAGTGGTGCCCAAGAAGTCTGGAGTCACAACAGTAAAGAATGAGCATGGAGAACTCCTGACAACTAGAGTGCAGAATTCATGGAGAGTTTGGATTGACTATAGGCGTCTCAACCAAGGTACTCGCAAGGATCACTGCCCCTTGCCATTTATTGATCAGATGCTTGATCGCCTGTCAGGTAAATCCCATTACTACTTTTTAGATGGTTATACAGGCTATTTTCAAATTCATATAGCTCATGAAGATCAGGAAAAGACTACTTTTACATGTCCCTTTGGAATGTATGCATATAAGAGGATGCCTTTTGGCTTATGTAATGCACCGGCTACTTTTCAAAGATGCATGATGAGTATCTTCTCAGATCTTATTGAGAACTGTATGAAAGTTTTTATGGATGATTTCAGCGTATATGGTGATTCCTTTAACCTTTGCTTGGATAGTTTAGCAAGAGTATTAGACAGGTGTGTTAGTTCAAACCTTGTATTGAATTTTGAAAAATGTCACTTTATGGTAAAACAAGGGATTGTTCTAGGACATGTTGTCTCTAATACTGGTATTTCTGTAGATCCAGCAAAGGTAGATGTCATTTTTAGTTTATCTTACCCCTCCTCCGTGAGAGAAGTCCGTTCGTTCCTTGGCCATGCAGGTTTCTACAGGAGATTCATTAAGGACTTCAGTAAGGTAGCATTGCCTTTATCCAGACTGTTGCAAAAAGATGTTGAGTTCGAGTTCAGTGAGGATTGCATGCACGTATTTGATAAGCTGAAGATCGCCCTGACTCAAGCTCCAATTGTGAGAGGACCAGATTGGAGCCAGCCATTTGAGATTATGTGTGATGCCTCCAACCATACAGTGGGAGCGGTGCTGGCTCAGCATGAAGGTAAGGATCCTTTCGTAATTGCCTATGCGTCTAAGACCTTAGACGCAACTCAGTCTAATTACACTACTACTGAAAAAGAGCTTCTTGCTATTGTTTTTGCTCTGGATAAATTCTGAGCCTATTTACTTGGTACTAAGGTAGTAGTGTACTCAGACCATGCAGCTCTAAAATATTTATTAGCTAAAAAAGAGTCTAAACCAAGGCTGATACGTTGGATACTGTTGCTACAAGAATTTGATTTAGAAATTAAGGATAGGAGCGGTAACCAGAATTTAGTGGCAGACCACTTGAGTTGCCTTGAGCACATTAAGGATGACTCCACTCCTATCAATGATACTTTCCCATTTGATAGCTTGCATGCAGTATATAAAGTAGTTCCTTGGTATGCACCTGTAGCTAATTATCTAGTTAGCCATACTTTCCCTCCCAATTTTACTAAGCATCAAAGGGACAAGCTGAAAAGCGAGTCTAAATATTATATATGGGATGACCCATACTTATGGAGGTGTGGTGCTGACCAGGTAATTAGGAGGTGTGTGCCTCAATCATAATTCCAGTCCATTTTAGAAGCCTGCCACTCTTTTGAGAGTGGAGGACATTTTGGCCCTCAAAGAACAGCTAGAAAAATCCTAGACTGTGGATTCTGGTGGCCTACTCTTTTTAAAGACGCTGCTGTTTTTTGTAAATCTTGTTCCTCATGCCAAAGGTTTGGTAATATATCTAAGAGGGATGAGATGCCCCAACAGATTATGCTTTTTTGTGAAATTTTTTATGTTTGGGTATTGACTTTATGGGTCCATTTTCAAACTCTAGTGGTTACCTTTATATACTGTTAGCTGTAGATTATGTCTCTAAATAGGTGGAAGAAATTCCTACCCGTACTGATGATGCTAACACTATTGTTTCCTTTGTTAAAAACCATATTATATGTCGTTTTGGATCACCACGAGCAATCGTGAGTGATCAAGGCACTTACTTTTGTAACAGGAGACTAACAGGATTACTGAAGAAGCATGGGATAGTTCACAAAGTAGCAACATCTTATCATCCCCAGACCAATGGGCAAGTAAAAGTTTCTAATTGAGAAATAAAGCGTATTCTGGAGAAGATAGTAAAGCCTCATAGGAAGAACTGGAGTGCTAGGCTACAAGATGCACTCTGGGCATATCGAATAGCATACAAGACACCCATTGGGATGAGCCCCTTCCGCTTAGTGTACGGAAAGGCTTGCCACCTTCCAGTAGAGGTGGAACACAAGGCTTTCTGTGCTGTGAGGGAGTGCAACATGAATTTTGAGGAAGCTGGTGCCGAAAGGAAGCTATAACTAGCAGAATTAGAGAACCTTCGCCTAGAAGCATATGACAACTGCAGGCGATACAAATAGAAGATGAAGGCTGTCCATTACAAGAACATAAAAAGGAGAGAGTTCAGACCAGGAGAGTTAGTTCTTCTTTACAACTCCAGACTGAGGCTTATGCCAAGCAAACTGAGATCCAGATGGGAAGGTCCCTACAGAGTAGAAAAGGCAGAGCCATATGGAGTTTTTCAGCTGCGTCATCCTTCTAGCTCCAAATTCATTAAGGTCAATGGACATCGCCTAAAGCTTTATCATGGTGAGAAGATGAAGGAACACAAAGAGTTAGAGGTCTTTCTCTTGGAAGATCCACCAATAGAAGCATAATGAGCCTGAAGACCGTCCAACTTAAGGACATAAAAGCAAAGTGCTAGGTGGGAGACAACCCACCATGGTATGATCATTCCGTTCCAGTCTTAGTTTTGTTTTATTTTATTCTACTTTATTTTTCTTAGTGACTCTTCTCATAATATTTGCATTTTGTCTGTATTTGCATTTACATTCTGCATAAAAATAAAACACGCTATGCGCGAGCGTCACTGACGCGTCCGCGTCATATGTGCATCCAAAACAAGAAGAAAAGAAGCAGAGAGTTACGCGGGAGCATGGCTGGAGGCGTGCCTTAGGCACAAATACACCCACGCAAACGCATCCCTAACGCGTCTGCGTCGCTTGCGAAATCAGCCATCCACGCGTGCGCGTCACCCACGCGCACGCGTGACCCTGCAAAATTGACGTAAAGAGGTGTATGGCAGAGAGTTATGATGGAGTGGGGCTGGAACTGTGCTGGAAGCACAAGCCCTATCACGCGTACGCGTCTCCCACGCGCCCGCGTCATTTTTCAATTGAGGTCATTCACGCGTGCGCGTCCCTCACGCGCACGCGTCACCCTGAATTTTGGCAATGTGCGTATGAAACAGAGAGTTGTGCATGCGCGAGGCTGCTCTCGCGCCAGTAGCATAATTCAGGTCACGCGTACGCGTCACCCACGTGTACGTGTCACTTGAAAATATCGCAAACCACGCGAACGCGTGCTCTATGCGCATGCGTCGCATGCGACGCACAATTTAACTATACCTGCGCCACAATTCTTATATTTTCTTCCCCAATCCTAATTTTTCCTTCTCCCTTCTTATTTCTTTCTTCTTCCTTCTTTCTTCTTTATTCCTTCTTACTTTTTACATTCTCCCTCCTTCTTTATCATCATCATCAAGGTTCTTTTCTTTTCTTCTTTCCCTGTTTACCTTTCATTATTATTTTTATTTATGTTTTCTTCTTCTTTTCTTTTTACTGTCATTATCTATGTTTCTTTTTTCTTTCTTTTTCCTTTTATATTATTTTAATTGGTGTTAAAAATTTAATTAGGTGATTGTTTTATTCTATATTTTGCTTGTGGATTATTAAGGAGTTGTTTGACAATTATTAATTATCTTAAGGTTGCTTGCATGTTCAAATTCAATACTTTCAATAACATATTTACCATGCATGCTAAGTGTTTGTGAAAAAGCCCGTATGGCATTGTGCATATTTAAATATTCTATTCTTCTACTCTAATGCCTGTTTTTCACAAAACCCCTTTTTATATATTAATGATTGGATATAATTGTCAATACAAATAGATTGTTAGTTTGAAACACTTGATAATCAAATTGGGCAATTAATGCTTGATCTATGCTACTCATGCCTTTGCCAGCATGCCAATAAACATCTTGCATTTACTTGCCATAACATGCACTTGCTATATTTCCATTGATGAACTTATCACATGTAGTTGCGACCATGTGTTAACGAAATCCTTCTTTACCGTGCATTGATTATCACTTGTACCACCCTCTTCCTTGCTTTAACCCTTAGCTTTAAAAGTTACTTTCCTTTTCCCTTTTCAGGATGGCCACCAAGAAGGGTCAAGAGAAAGCTACTCCCAAACCACCGGCAAGGAAAGAAACAAAAAGAGCACTAGCTGTGGAACCATCTTCAATAGCAGTAAAGCCCTCAACAAAGAGAGTCAAGAGGATCATCAAGGTCGATGAAAAAGAGAAAGCCTTTCCAGCAAAGGTGGTGCACGAAATTGTGATCATCAATGGCGCCATCAACATGGTACGCTCAATTGATATCTAAACTCTTTATCACAACTTCGCACAACTAGCCAGCAAGTGCACTGGGTCGTCCAAGTAATAAATCTTATGCGAGTAAGGGTCGATTCCACGGAGATTATTGGTATGAAGGAAGCTATGGTCATCTTGTAAATCTCAGTCAGGCGAATTCAAATGGTTATGGAGGATGAATGATTAAAAGATAAATAAAACATAAAATAAAGATAGAGATACTTATGTAATTCATTGGTGAGAATTTCAGATAAGCGTATGAAGATGCTTTGTCCCTTCCGTCTCTCTGCTTTCCTACTGTCTTTATCCAATCCTTCTTACTCCTTTCCATGGCAAGCTGTATGTTGGGCATCACCGTTGTCAGTGGCTACAATCCCGTCCTCTCAGTGAAAATGTTCAATGCACTCTGTCACAGCACGGCTATTCATCTGTCGGTTCTCGATCATGTCGGAATAGAATCCAGTGATTCTTTTACGTTTGTCACTAATGCCCCACAATCACGAGTTTGAAGCTCGTCACAGTCATTCAATCCTTGAATCCTACTCAGAATACCACAGACAAGGTTTAGACCTTCCGGATTCTCAAGAATGCCGCCATCAATTCTAGCTTATACCACGAAGATTCTGATTAAGGAATCCAAGAGATAAACACTCAATCGAAGGTAGAACAGAGGTGGTTGTCAGGCACACGTTTATAGGTGAGAATGATGATGAGTGTCACGGATCATCACATTCATCAAGTTGAAGAACAAGTGATATCTTAGAACAAGAACAAGCTGAATTGAATAGAAGAACAATAGTAATTGCATTGATACTCGAGGTACAGCAGAGCTCCACACCTTAATCTATGGTGTGTAGAAACTCCACCGTTGAAAATACATAAGAACATGGTCTAGGCATGGCCATGAGGCCAGCCCCAAAACGTGATCTAAGGTAGCATAGAACTACTCAAAGATTCCTCTCCAAATACAATAGGAAAAGGTCCTATTTATAGAGAACTAGTAGCTTAGGATTTACAAAAATGAGTAAATGACGTAAATATCCACTTCTGGGCCCACTTGGTGTGTGCTTGGGCTGAGCATTGAAGCATTTTCGTGTAGAGACTTTTCCTGGAGTTAAACGCCAGCTTTTGTGCCAGTTTGGGCGTTTAACTCCCACTTTGGTGCCAGTTCCGGCGTTTAACGCTGGGAATTCTGATGCTGACTTTGAATGCCAGTTTGGGCCATCAAATCTTGGGCAAAGTATGGACTATTATATATTTCTGGAAAGCCCTGAATGTCTACTTTCCAACTCAAATGAGAGCGTGCCAATTGAGCTTTTGTAGCTCCAGAAAATCTACTTCGAGTGCAGGAAGGTCAGAATCCAACAGCATCTGCAGTCTTTTTTAGCCTCTGAATCAGATTTTTGCTCAGGCTCAATTTCAGCCAGAAAATATCTGAAATCACAGAAAAACACACAAACTCATAGTAAAGTCCAGAAAAGTGAATTTTAAATAAAAACTACTAAAAATATAATAAAAACTAACTAAAACATGCTAAAAACATACTAAAAATAATGCCAAAAAGCGTATAAATTATCCGCTCATCACAACACCAAACTTAAATTGTTGCTTGTTCCCAAGCAACTGAAAATAAAATAGGATAAAAAGAAGAGAATATACAATGAATTCCAAAAACATCTATGAAGATCAGTATTAATTAGATGAGCGGGGCTTTTAGCTTTTTGCTTCTGAACAGTTTTGGCATCTCACTTTATCCTTTGAAGTTCAGAATGATTGGCATCTATAGTAACTCAGAATCCAGATAGTGTTACTGACTCTCCTAGTTAAGTATGTTGATCCTTGAACACAGCTACTTTATGAGTCTTGGCTGTGGCCCTAAGCACTTTGTTTTCCAGTATTACCACCGGATACATAAATGCCACAGACACACATAACTGGTGAACCTTTTTAGATTGTGACTCATCGTTGCTAGAGTCCCCAATTAGAGGTGTCCAGGGTTCTTAAGCACACTCTTCTTTTTGCTTTGGACCTCGACTTTAACCGCTCAGTCTCAAGTTTTCACTTGACACCTTCACGCCACAAGCACATGGTTAGGGACAGCTTGTTTTAGCCGCTTAGGCCAGGATTTTATTCCTGTGGGCCCTCCTATCCACTGATGCTCAAAGCCTTGGATCCTTTTTATCACCCTTGCCTTTTGGTTTAAAGGGGTATTGGCTTTTTCTGCTTGCTTTTTCTCTTTTTTTTTTTCTGCAAGCTTTTCACTGCTTTTTCTTGCTTCAAGAATCAATTTTATGTTTTTTCAGATCATCAGATAACATTTCTCCTTTTCCTTTCATTCTTTCAAGAGCCAACAATTTTAAAATTCATAAACAATCAAATTAAAAAATATTTATTGTTCAAGCATTCATTCAGAAAAAACAATAGCATTGCCACCACATCAAGATAATTAAACTATTTTAAAATTTGAAATTCATGCACTTCTTTTTTTTTCAATTAAAAACATTTTTCATTTAAGAAAGGTGATGGATTCATAGGACACTCATAGCTTAAAGGCATAGACACTAAGACACTAATGATCATAAGACACAAACATAGATAAACATAAGCATAAAAAAATTCGAAAAACAGGAAAGTAAAGAACAAGGAGATTAAAGAACGGGTCCACCTTAGTGATGGCGGCTTGTTCTTCCTCTTGAAGATCTTATGGAGTTCTTGAGCTCCTCAATGTCTCTTCCTTGCCTTTGTTGCTCCTCTCTCATGATTCTTTGATCTTCTCTAATTTCATGCAGGAGGATGGAATGTTCTTGGTGCTCCACCCTTAGTTGTCCCATGTTGGAACTCAATTCTCCTAGGGAGGTGTTGATTTGCTCCCAATAGTTTTGTAGGGGAAAGTGCATCCCTTGACGCATCTCAGGGATTTTATGATGAGGAATTTCCTCATGCTCATGTCCATGAGTGGGATCTCTTGTTTGCTCCATCCTTTTCTTAGTGATAGGCTTGTCCTCATCAATGAGAATGTCTCCCTCTATGTTAATTCCAACTGAATTACAGAGGTGACAAATGAGATGAGGGAAGGCTAACCTTGCCGAGGTAGAGGACTTGTCCGCCACCTTATAGAGTTCTTGGGATATAACCTCATGAACTTCTACTTCCTCTCCAATCATAATGCTATGAATCATGATGGCCCGATCTATAGTAGCTTCGGACCGGTTGCTAGTGGGAATGATTGAACGTTGGATAAACTCCAACCATCCCCTAGCCACGGGCTTGAGGTCATGCCTTCTTAAATGAACCGGCTTTCCTCTTGAATCTCTCTTCCATTGAGCGCCCTCTTCACAAATGTCTATGAGGACTTGGTCCAACCTTTGATCAAAGTTGACCCTTCTAGTGTAGGGGTGTTCATCTCCTTGCATCATGGGCAAGTTGAATGCCAACCTTACATTTTCCGGACTAAAATCTAAGCGTTTCCCCCGAACCATTGTAAGCCAATTCTTTGGGTCCGGTTTCACACTTTGATCATGGTTCTTGGTGATCCATGCTTTGGCATAGAACTCTTGAACCATTAAGATCCCGACTTGTTGAATGGGGTTGGTGAGAACTTTCCAACCTCTTCTTCGGATCTCATGTCAGATTTCTGGATATTCGCCCTTTTTGAGCTTAAAAAGGACCTCGGGGATCACCTTCTTCATGGCCACAACTTCATAGAAGTGATCTTGATGCACCCTTGAGATGAATCTCTCCATCTCCCATGACTCGGAGGTGGAAGCTTTTGCCTTTCCTTTCCTCTTTCTAGAGGTTTCTCCGGCCTTAGGTGCCATAAATGGTTATGGAAAAACAAAAAGCAATGCTTTTACCA